>NC_069397.1:1335833-2671666 GCF_027475565.1 Acinonyx jubatus
CAGAAAGGCAAAGGTGACATAGTGGGGTACCCGCTGTACATCTTGTACGAGAACGGAGAGACCTTCCTCACGTACGTCAGTCTGGTTCACAGGTGAGTGGGGGGGTGCCATCCACGGATGCCCCTCGTGGACCGGCCCGGCCAGACTGGGGTCCATGGGTGGGTGTCCCATCTCTCGACGTGTGGCAGCCTCTTGATGCTTGCTTTGCATATCTTGGGGAAAGATGCGTACAGACCGTGTAAGCTTTGGTTGCCTCGTATTATTTGGGTCGGTTCTGTAACGTTCTTAGATAATCACCGAAGACTGGATTTGTTTTCACGAAGTCTAAAGCACAAAAGTGTCGTGCATCTCGTGTGAGCCAGGCACTGAGAGGGCAGCTAGTGGTGGGGACCTGCGCCCTGCTTGTGAGTCCCCAGACCACGCACGGTGCACGGGCGGGAGGACCCAGAGGAAGGAGAGCGTGCCGCGACTGAAGAAGTCGGGGAGGTTTTCGTGGACAGAGACTGACCTCTAATGAGGATTAACCGAAGGTCAGGGAAGGGCATGACTACTGTAGTCCCCAGGGCGTGTGTCTCTCGCGGCTCAGTGGTCAGGCTCTCGTGGCTGGAGCCGTGGTTTTGGCTGCGGAGCGTTGCGTGGTAAAGCCGGAAGTATCTGCCCGGGGAGAAATTGGGGAACGTGCGGTCTTTTCTGTAGGAATAGGTTGGTGGGAAGCCAGTGATGGTTTCTAAACAGAAGGACAAAGCAGACGGTTAGGGACAGAGAGACCCTCTCTGGGGCAGAGAGACATTTAGAGACGCTGCTGCAGACGTTAGGTGACCGTCTACGGGATCGGAACGGGGGCCGTTCCGAAGCAGGGGCAGAAGCGGACACGCTTCCTACGGAGGAAGGGTCCGTAAGACTCCGTTCCCGGTCGGGTTAGGGGGTGAGCCGTGAAGACAAAACTGGGGTCAGGAGGGGTGGCTAGTGGGGGTTGTTATTACAGGTGGTCAGTTGGACAGGGTAGTGGGCTCATAAAGTGGAAACGGTCCGTGGACATTTGGAACTAGGGGACCAGACAGAGAGGATCACCAGTCCGGGTGACGGTCGCAGGCGGGAGAGGGTGAGGATCCTGGGCCCGTTTGTGACCCAAAAGGCGTGAGGCCAGAGGATAACGGACTTGATTCATTTATGAGTTGTCTGGCCCCCTATGAAGTCAGGCCCGCCCCGCCCCGAGCGGCAGGTGTGAGTCCTAGGCCTCAGGCGCTGCAAGAGGGAGGGGTAAGCTGGGGGGAGGAGGGTGGCCCCTGGCATCCGAGCTCAGGCTGAGGGATCTGCTGGGTCCCTGCGGGAGCAGAATCACAAAGGGGAGAACAGGGACCTCCGCGGTTGCCGCGGGCGGGGACTCCCTCTCAGCCGCATCCGCCGCCACCTGAACGTCCCCTGCTCGGAGTTGGCCGTCGTGGTAACGCTGTCGCCTCCCTCCGCCCACGGCCGGCACCCACCTATCCGCATCTCATCACCTGGTCGCCTTCCGCAGCCTCTCGGGTCCAGCCCAGCCCCACATTCTGTTGCCCTTAACCACGAAAACTCCCTGAGCGCCAACCCCCTTCTCCGTCCTGTTGTCCTTGCTTCGGACCCTCATCTCCTGCCCAGACCCTCGTCCCCTTCGGTCGCTGCCCTGAACCCCATCTCGGTTCCCTCAGTGTCACCCCCTCACTACTGTCAGATTGATCTTAGGAAAGTGAAGCTCTGTCCCTCTTCACATGAACCTCTGCTGACGCTGTCGCCCGGCAGGGAGGCTCTGAGGGCCTTGACGTGGCCTGCTGACTTGTCTTCTGTTCTCTTAGAAAGCCAAGTCTCCTTCCTGCCGGTCCTTGTCGTTCATGCTTCCAGAACTTTCCAGAGCTGCTCCTTAGCTTGGAAGGTTCACCACCCCTTCCCAGAATATACTTTCCCATTGATCTTTTTTTTTTTTTTTTAATGTTTATTCGTTTATTTTGAGAGAGAGCAAGCAGACGAGGGGCAGAGAGGGAGGGAGAGAGGGAGAATCCCCAGCAGGGTCCACACTGTCAGCACAGAGCCTGACGAACCTTGGGATTGTGACCTGAGCCAAAATCCAGAGTCACACGTTCAACCTTCTCCGCGCCCCCGGGCTTACTTGTGTTTGACGCCTTTCTTACCTCACTCTCTCTATACCTGGTTCGTTCTCACATTGTCGAACTTAGCACGTGGTCTTGTAATTCTGGACAAATGTGAGTTTGACCGACATCACCGGTTCCTGGGGGTGTCACCCAGCACCCAGTCACTGTAGCTCTAATCCAGTTAAATACTGGGTCCGAGGCCCCGAAGAGCAGTTCCGTTTTGGGAGAAAGTACAGGCTGTCCGTAGTAGTTCCGGCCAGGCGTGGCTCGGTGTGCCCTCGCGTGAGTGTGTGCTGTGAAGCCAAGAGGGCTTGTAACAAGATGCTGGGGAGCGCCAGTATTTTCGAGCCAGAAGTGAGAGAGGGGTGTCCGGAGGGGCCCGAAGAGAGCCAGGAGACCGGAGTGCACGCGTGAAGGATGAGGGAGGCAGCTGTGAGCCCACAGTAAATGCAGCAGCACGTTGGGTTGGTGGCCCGTGGACTTAGCAGCTGGGAGCTCTCCTCTGGCCTTTGCAGGAGCGCGGCCTCGCTGGGGTGAGGGAGGCTGGAGCCAGAGTGAGCAGGGGGCACGGCCTCTGGGCCCCTGCCCCGGGGACTCTGCGCTGAGCGACTGCTGCGGAGGCATCCTGGGGGGCGGGGCAGTGTTGAGCCGCATCTCTGCTCTGGACACCAGTAAGCACCCTCCCGCCCCCGCCTCCCTGGTCGTGAGAACCAGAAATGTCTTCAGACATTGTCAGCGTCCCCTCGCGCACAAAGTTACCTCCAGTTGAGAGGCACCAGGGAGACAGAAGTCCAGGGGAAAGTGAGACGTGGAGACATCAGGAGTACCGGTGCCATGGAATTTTCTGTTTCTGTTTTTTCGTAAAGCTTCTGGTTTCTTTTCTTTTCCTTTTTCTTTTCTTTCTTTCTTTCTTTTCTCTTTCTCTCTCTCTCTCTCTCTCTCTCTCTCTCTCTCTCTTTTTTCTATGTCTACCTCTGGGAAAGTGGAGGAGGGGGAGGGAGAGAGAGAGGATCCCAAGCAGGCTTTGCACTGTCAGCCTAGAGCCCGATGTGGGGCTCAGTCCCACGAACCTCAAGATCGCAACCTGAGCCAAAATCAAGAGTCAGACACGCAACCGACTGAGGCCTCCGGGTGCCCCCGTGGCACTGTGTTTTCAGTTGGGGCCCGGCAGCTGCAGAAAAGGGGTCGCGGTGGCGTGGTTGTCTTCCGTCAACCTGTCCGAGTATGTTTTCCCTCTTCCCTCAGCCCCGGGACCGTCGGGAAGCTGCTAGGCCCGCTGCCCATGCGCCCCGCGGCAGAGGACAACTACGGCTACGACGCCTGTGCCATCCTCTGCTTGCCCTGCGTCCCCAACATCCTGGTGATCGCCACGGAGTCGGGCGTGCTGTACCACTGCGTCGTGCTGGAAGGGGAGGAGGAAGACGAGCAGACGGTGAGCCAGGCCCGTGTCTGCGTTCGCGTCTCCGGCGCTGCGTGTGGTTCCCGGGCCGGCGAGAACGCTCAGGACGCTAGGATTTTCCTTTATGTCTGGCACCTCTGTGTCGTTGGGAAATCAGACACCTAGCGTTAGGTGAAGCCCACCTAAAAGTCCACGTGGCGAGACGTTAGAAGGCGCCCACGTGCTCCGTCCATGCTCGGAGCGGCGGGCTTCAGTGACCTCAATGACAGATACAGAGAACCCACGAATCGCTAAACTGGCTCTTCTCAACTCGATTCACGACCTTCCAAAAGGAGGGAAGCCTTTTTTCCCTCTTTTGAGAACATTAAGGCCCTGGTGAAGGGGTGGAATTAAGGAGAAATTTCTTCTGTTCCGAACCGTGTGCATTCTCATACGAGCGTGAAGCCTGAAACTGCCGGTTCTCTTACAGTCGGAGACGTCCTGGGACCCCAGGGCCGACCTCGTCCCCTCCCTGTACGTGTTCGAGTGCGTGGAGCTGGAGCTCGCCCTGAAGCTGGCGTCCGGCGAGGATGACCCCTTTGATTCTGACTTCTCTTGTCCCATCAGACTTCACAGAGGTAATGTACTAGTGGAGTTTACTCCTGTCCCGTCCTGTTTCCACGGAGACGGTCACAGGCCATTCCCGGGCACCTTGATTTGGGGCCCAGCTGTGCAAAGCCAGCCGCGTTCCGTGGCTTCAGTCACCGCACTGCACTTGGGTCCAGGAAAGGCTGGGTGTGCTTCCCACATTTTAAGATCGTGGTCTGTGCTCTGTGGTCTGGATCCCCCTGGAGTCAGAATAGTGAACTCTTCCCGGTCCACTCAAAAGTTGGCTTCGTGATTCAACTACTTAAACGTATGCAAATAAACTTTAAAACGAACTTTAAAAATCAAACGGTAACACGCTCACATTAAGATGGCTCTCTAAAGCCTCTTTCTTCGCTTTAGAGCACATTACGGAGTCTTGTTAGCCCCAGAACCAGTTTGAATATTGTCCTTTTTATCTTTTCATTTTATTTTAACTTACCTGGGTTGGTATCTTTCTGGCAACTTACCTCTGTTCGTCCGGGGAGCTTTTGAGTAGATGCTGAGTCGGCGGAAGCCCATGTTGTTGAGACGCCGTGGGGCTGAGTGGAAGGAGCCTGGCGCGTGCTGGGCTTCGCTCATAGTTGTGACGACGTCAGGCATTCGGTCAGCCCCCCTGCTGTCCGTTTTCTCATCTGGAAGCGGTAGGGGTGACATCCGATGACCCCTGGGGTTCCTCTGACACGAGACCCTGTGACCCTGTGCCCTCCCACCACGCCTTGGAGCCTCCTGTCGGTTTCCTGGGCCCGGTGCAGAGAGAGGGGGGCTCGCCTCTGCCTGGAGGTGGTCCAGCTGTGCGCCTGGTACGGCACAGTCAGGGGTCGTAGTTCCTGCGCAGCAGACCGGCATAGGGAGCTCACCGAGCGTGTCTCGCGGAGCCGTATCCACAGAGGTGTAGTCCGTGTGGTCTCTGAACTTCGCTTTGGGGTGAGGAGACTGAGACCCAGTGACATAGGCGACAAATTCACTGGTTTCCTTATGAAGGTACATAATGTCTTTGGGAAATCTTTTTTTTTTTTTTTTATTTTGAGAGAGAGCGAGCACATACGTGTGCAAGTGGGATGGGGCAGAGAGAAAATCCCAGACAGGCTCCAGCTGTCAGCACAGAGCCTGACGCGGGGCTCAAGCTCACCAACTGGGAGACCATGACCTGAGCAGATGTCCGACACTTAACCCACTGACCCACCCCGGCGCCCCTCTTTGGGAAATCTTAAACATAGGCATTTTTATTTTCTAATGAGAGTTAATTATTTTCACATCTGTGAAACTAATAAACCGACCTGTTCGTGTTTTTATTTAGGGCACCTTCCAATCATTGAAACATGCCCGGATTTTTATTGACATGAGTGGATGACCACCATGTGACAGGGACGCCTGGCAAATTCCTACTTCAGTTACTAACGTTGCCTTTTTCTGTAACAGATTTCTCTTACTTACCAATATTGAGGTTTTTCTATTAATGTCAGCACCACAGGCACATCTCGAAAAGTCGTTGGAAACAGTAGTAGACCTAATGAGAGGATTTGAACCTGAACGAGCGGCAAGTGTGGGCAGAAAAAAGGAAACTTTTTAATATTTTATTGTTCAGAGAGAGGATCGCCATAGACCAGGAGTTTTAAAACTCTTCGTGGCACAATGCTGTTTTCAGAACCCCGATGTGTAAAATAGAAAAGAAAAACTAGTATTTGCTTTACGATATTTATGAACCACAAAGTTAAAGCGAGGCTCTTAGAAGGAAGGGAGTTTCATTTAGGGGTTTATGGATGACAGTTGCATCTTAAATTAGCTTTCGCGTGTAAATTATTTCTGTATCTTGTTTTGGTCGCTTAATGTTTTAGAAGTACTGAGTCACAGAGATAAATATTCAGAAGTAAAGTGTCCAGAACTCATCTTTTAGTCTCATGTAGTCTCGCTAATACTAGGGGTCAAGAGAAGTATAGAAGTTTTCATTAAAATTCCATAACGGTTCCTTGTATTTCTTCGTACGAATATAAAGGACTGTCGGGGCGCCCGAGTGGGTCGGTCAGTTAAGCGTCTGACTCTTGATTTTGGTTCAGGTCATGATCCCAGGGTCGTGGGATCGAGCCCCCTGTTGGGCTCTGTGCTGAACTTGGAGACTGCTTGGGATTCTCCTCCTCCCTTTCCTCCCACATCCCCCTCCTTGCCAGTGCTCTCGCGTGTGCGCTCGCTCCCTCTCGCAGCCTCTAGAATGAATGAGTGAATGTCAAACAGAATTATAGCAAGGAAAAAAATTTACTTGGGGTGCCTGGCTGGCTTGATCGGAAGAGCATGGGACTTTTGGTTCAGGGTTGTGAGTTCGAGCCCTGCATTGGGAGTAAAGGTTACTTAAGGGGAAAAAAAGAGAATCGTATCCAAACTTGAACGTAAAGACTGTAAGTCCGCGTTATCAGGACAAGTAAGACTTGGCATTTCCCAGCTGCCTGGACGCACCGTGACGACAGTTTGCCCCGCAGCCGGGCCTCTGACCCGCTCGTGCACTTGCTTGCACAGGTTCGCGTGGGTCGGTGACGCCGGCACAGGTGTTGTCCGGAGCCGTGACTTTCTCAGGCACCGTGTTGTCCTGAGAACGAGAGCTATAAATGCGTGTGCTGAGGGGGACGACAGGTCGCCGGTGGTGGTGTTTTGCTGAACTCTCCTGTGAAGGTTTAGAAGTGACGTTTGGGTTGTGTTCATGACTTTGAAAAATACTTCAAATACATTTGAAAGTTGAATTCCAGTTTTAAAACGTCAGATCCCTGCTGTGGTAGCATCGCGTGCAGGTCCCATTACCTTCTGTCACTTCGTGGACCGGTGCGTTTGCGGGCTGCCGGGGTAGGTGCCTAAGACCCATTTTCTAACGCAGCCTGCACTCCGTTTGCGACTCCGTTTGCAGATCCCAAGTGTCCCTCGAGGTACCACTGCACTCACGAAGCCGGCGTCCACAGTGTCGGGCTGACTTGGATTCATAAGCTTCACAAATTTCTCGGGTCAGGTGAGTCCCCTGAGCCTTTTGGTATGTTTCCCAGATTCTGTCGAAAAGTCGTTTGCAGTAGAAAAGTAATAGAGAAAATCAGTGAAACCAAAGACTATCACTGGAAAACGTCAACAAGACGGACAGACCTTTGGCGAGACCAACCCCACAAGGAGACGCTACCGCTGACCTCACGGTGACGGTGTTCAAGGTTATGATGGGGAACCGTGAACAGCTCCGCGCCACATAGGGCCCCAAGGCGAGATGGACTTGTCCCTAAGAAGACAGACTACCGACACCGACTCAAAAACCAGTACGTGAGCACAGACCTATAACCAGTGAAGAGATCGAAACAACAATCAACTACCCGAAGAGATAAGCTCAGGACAATGAGCTCTAAAAGTTCCGCATTTAAAGAAACCAGTTCTTGACAGGCTCTTCCAAAAACAGAAGGGAGAGGAAGCACCCCCCCCCCCCCCCGCCTCGCTCGTGGAGGTCACTGCTCCCCTGACACCAACATGAGACAGGTGTGCAAGGACAGGAAACTGCAGACACACACCCCTCACGAATACAGATGCAAAAAATCCTCAACAGAACGCTTGCAAACCGAATCCAGTGACGGACAAAAAGGACGGCGGCCCAGGACTCCGTGGGATTTATCCCGGGAACGCGAGGTTGGATTCACATCCAGAAATCCATCAGCGTAGGACGCCGCACGAGTAGAGGACATAAGCTGCATCGTCTCAGCAGACAGAAGAGGCGTCTAAGGAGAGGCAGCCTTTCTTGGTCCCAACACTCAGCAAACGAGTAATGACAAGTTCCTCAGGCTGCTCGGGCATCTACGGAAGACCCACAGCCAGCCCTGTGTTTGATGGGCAAGGGCCCAAGTGTTTTCCTTAGCTGTCTTTTGCTGCTGTGAGAAGTCACCGCGAACTCAGCGGGCCGCAACAGTGTGGATTTATTCCCTCACAGCTCTCTAGGTTAGGGGTGCTGGGAGGGCCTCCCTTTCTGGAGACTCTGGGAGAGACCCCATCCCTAGCCTTGTCCAGTCTCCCCGGCCTTCCCTTGCCCAGAGTCCCCTTCCTCCGGCTGCGAAGGTAGCAGGGGGCGCGGGGGCGAGTAGAGTCCTTGTCTCCTTTTCTGCTTCCCTCTTTCCCTCTTAAGGAAGCTTGTCATAGCATCGGGCCCACCCGGATAATCCAGAATGATCTATCTTTGAGACCTCGACGAGCAGCACTCATTCCATCCGCGGCCTCTCTTCCTCTTTGCCTGTGGCCTGACGATTCACAGGTTCGGGGGATTTGGGTACAGGCCCCGTTGGGGAGTCCGTTGTTCTGTCTAGTCTGTTGCAACCCGTGGCCTCCAAAGATTCACACCTGACCCACGTGCCAAATACACCGACCGTAGCGTCGTTATAGCAACGCGGACATCAGAGGCTCCTCTAAATCTCGTGAGCTCACTGGTCCCCAGTCCTACCTGAATCTTCTACGTCATCCAACTCAGATATGTAAAGACTCTATCCTGGGGCAGAGTAGATTCTATCCTGGGGCAGAATTCCTCTCCCTGGACCTTGAAACTAGAAAACAAGTTCTCTGTTCCCAGACCACAGTGGTGGGACAGGCATACGTATCATTTCCAGACATTTCAGGTCAGAAGGGGAGAAAATGGAAAGGAAACCGCAACCACGGGTCCTACGCGGTTTCAGAACTCAAATTCTAGTAGGTTTCAAGGCTTGGCGATAGTCCTCCGGGCTGGCACTGTTGCCCTCTGAGTAAACCTTCATCTTTTCCAGAAAGGTAGCACTTACCTATGGTAGAGTGGTTTATTACCCAGCTTTCTGCCTGCGGAATTTTGGGGGTGGAACAGCCTTTTCTCATCATCTCCGTGACCTTTCAGTCTGAGGCAAGCAGCGTTTATGTGGCTACAAATTCTAAAGAACCTTTTTGGGTCCCCTTGTGTATATCGCAAGAAGTCCATTCACCCACAGGCCTTTCCGGGGGGATCCTGTCTCTATTTTGGGTTCTCCTCATGTGGCCACAGGATCAGTCACACTCCTAATCTCTTCGGAGAGCCCTTGTGTGACTGGACATTTAGACCTTTTGATCTTTCTGAGGTATGAGTACATCAGTGGCTTTTTCCTCTAAAGCATGATGTCCTAACAGTGAATCTCTTAATTTTAGTGTCTTTTGCCGTTCAGGTAGGTGGACAATTTCCTAACTCATCAAATCTTTGGGGTTTTTGTAAAAACCCAGTTGTATTTTTTCTGACATTTTACTGCGATTGGCCCAATGAAACCAGGACACGTGGGCCAGGGTTTTGCTTGGAAACCTCAGCTGAATGTCCAGTTGAATTGTTTACACGTCTGCCTCCCACACGTTCCCCTCAAGATCCAAGAGGACACCGCTCCTGCTGCTTGCATTCAACGTAATGGAGGTGCCAGGCAAGGAAATTAGCCAAGAAAGTGAAATAAAACGCATCAGGATTAGAAAGGAAGAACGAAAACGCTCTTCTCTAAAAACACGATCTTTTACATAGTGAGTCATAGGACACCCGCTGGAAAAGGATCTATACCAGTAAGTGAGTCCAGAGCGGTTGCAGAACCCAGGAGCAGTGTACAAGTATCAGTTCTGTTTCTGCGCACTAGTAGTAACCCAAAAGGAAATTAAGGAAATGATCCCGTTGCAATAGCATCAAAACACACAAAATAAGACTTAACTTTAACGAGAGTATAAAACATACACTTGTTAGACTATAAAGCGTAACTGAAAGAAATAAACCTCCCATGTTCGTGCATCAGAAAAGTTAATACCGTTAAATGCCAGTCTTCCCCAGATCGAGGTGCAGATCCGGTGCCAGCCTGTCAGAATTCTAGCTAGCTTTGCACAAATGGACGAGCTGACCCTAAAATTCATTTGGGATTCTACAGACCTAGAATAGCACAGACAGTCTTGACACACAAGAACAAAGTTGCAGGACCCACACTTCCCTATTTCAAGGCTCCTTACAGAAGGTACGCCAATCCAGTGTGATGCTGACACAAGCATACACATGTAGGTTGACGGCATGGGACCGGGAGTCCAGTTGGTTTCCACGAGGGTGCCAGGACACATCAGCGTGGAAAGAAGAGTCTTTTTAAGAAGCGGTGCTGGGACCAGGGTGCGTGTACACACACGAGAATGAAATTGGACCCCTGCCTCACAGCATAACAAAAATGACTCAAAAGGGATCAAAGACCTGAAAATAAGACCTAACCCTGTAGAACTCTCAGAAGAAAACACGATTACAAGAGTGCAAAGGTAGTCCTCGGAATGGGAGTGAATATTTGCAAATCGTGTCCGGTCACGGACTGGAGTCTAGAACGTGAAAGAACTCTTAGAACTCAGTAATCAGTTAAAGAGCCCAATTTGAAAAACGGACAAAGGAGTTGAATCGAGATTGTTCCTTTGATAAGGTACAGAGAGTTAAGCCCACGAAAACGTTCAGCATCATTGGTCATGAAACAAGATGCCACAAAACCACTTTATGCCCATTAAAGCAGCTAAAAGCAAAGATGACAGTAACCAGTGTTGTCGGTGCGGTGTTTATGGAAACGTAAGACGTCCCAGCCCTTTGGGCAAACGGTGTGGCGGTTCCTCGGGTGATCAAACCTCCAGTTACGGCGTGACCTCTGCCCAGCGCACACCCACGAGAAGTGGGCACGTACGTCCACACGAACACTTGTAAACGAATGTTCACAGCAGCATCACTCCTCAGAGCCAGACGATCACCCCGAGTACACAGCCATCTATCCGACGGCATATCGTGCAACACGGATGGGCCCGAAAACGTGCTGAGTGGAGGCAGCCAGGCCCAGACAAGGACACGTGTGATACGATTTACGTGACGTGTGCAGGGTGGGCAGCTCCGCAGGGACAAAGCGGATTGGTGGTGGCCGCCTGGGGCCGGGCCAGCGGCACAGCCAAGGGTTCCTTCTGGGTAGTGAGGGGTTCTGAAATTTCCGTGGCGACGCTTGTACAGTTCTTAAAACGCACTAAACTCCCACGGAATTCCACCCTTTAAACGGATGGGTTGTGTGCATTGTGAACTGCATCCGAAGCTGTTGTGAGACGCCCTGTGTGGGCGAGGAAGGGACGGGATGGGAGTGTCCCCTCGGGGCACACGGCCGACCGAAGAAAACGCACTCCCCTCGGGCTGAAGCCGAGCCCCGCCGTGGGAAGCAGGTGTCTGCGGCGGGAAGGCGTCGTGCTTGGGGAGCAGCGGCCCGGGACGGGGTCCGGGACGAAGCCTTCGCTGCATTTAACTTGCAGACCTGTGTCTGCGCGTCAGTCACTTGTGTGTGTCTGCGCTTTTGCAGATGAGGAGGACAAGGACAGCCTCCAGGAGCTCGCTGCGGAACAGAAGTGCTTCGTGGAGCACATCCTGTGTACGAAGCCGCTGCCCTGCAGGTGAGGACCCGCCCTCGTCGCCCACCGGTCCGACTCTGCCTGGAGGGCGTGGCGACCCCAACTTCCCGTCCGGTCGTCAGAGGGGCCTTCTCTGCCCAGCGCGTGTTAAGGTCGCCATTTGTGTTTGGAGAACATGCGGTCGGTCAGGGCAGAGCCCGGGACCGCGTGCGTCACGGTGCGCTGTTGGCCTCGTGTCTGCGATACTGTTTCTATGGACCGACGGACAGTAAACGTTCAGTGAACAGAGGAAAGGGAAGAACCTAGAGTGACTGCCGTGGGTCTACCGGGGTACCTGCCTCCGCGTGGTGCCCTCTGGACATTTGGGCCACAGGAGGAGGGTGGACCTGGGAAGAGGGACGGTGTGGAGGGGGGCGTGCGGAGGGGTCCGTTCCTGCAGGGTGGCCCGGTGGCGGGGGACGCTCCTGCAGGGCGGCCAGAGAGCCGGGCCGGGGGAGGGCGCAGAGGGAGGAGAGCAGGGCTGAGGGTCTGCAGCGGCCTTGCTCGGAAACGGTGAGGCAGCCGGGGGAGCTGGGCCGAGGGGGGGCTGGGGCTGACCCGGCAGGAGGGAGAGCCTGGACCGGCAGCACGGGGGCTCCCGGAGGACTGCGGCGAGGGCACCCCTGGGGCTGGGGAGGGCGGCCTTGGCAACAGAAGGCGAACGGGTGAAGTGGGTGACGACTCCCATCCGCTCCTCCGACAGGTAAACACGAACGGCCGCTTGGGAGCGGGTCCCTAGACAGGAAATCCGTGAGCGCCGTCAGGGCTGGGACGGCCTTGGCTTCCACTGGGGGGAGGGGACCTGGTGAGCCGGGAGGTCACACGGGGGCCGTCGTCCCCGCAGTCACAGGATGCCGTGTGCACTCCTGCGTGTGCAGATCTCAAGCCGGAAAGACTTTTAACTCCCGGAGTCCCGTCCTCCCCCCCCCCCCGCCCCCAACCTCACCTCCCCAGAAAGGTGAAAGGGCACCGAGGAAGGAGCTGCAGGGCGGGGTGCTGCGCTAGCGCTGCCGCCCGAGGGCAGGGGAGTGGGGAGATCTGAGGGCCTGGGACGCTGTCCCTGCGAGTCCCCGGGTCAGCTCTCCTCCGCCAGGCGGGGACGGGGATGGAGATGGTAGGCGAAGGGATGTGACCGGGTGGCGGTCGGCGGGGTTGGATGCCGGCGGGGCAGACGGCAGGGCCCGGGGGGCGGGCAGGGAGCCGCATGTCAGTTGGCGGGAACCGCCGGGTTTGGGCGAGCCAGATGGCCTCTGGGCTGTTAACTCGGTTTCCAGGTCCCCGCGTCCCTGTAAGTCAGCTGTGGCTGTGTCGTTCCAGGCAGCCGGCACCGATTCGAGGGTTCTGGATCGTCCCAGACATCCTGGGGCCCACGATGATCTGTGTCACCAGCAGCTACGAGTGCCTCATCAGGCCTTTGTTGTAAGTCCGTCCTCGTGCCCACGCGGCTCTCATTCGCTCTGTAGAACCCGCGCGGGGAGCGAGCCTGTCATTCCCACTTGGAGACGTGGGATTCACGCTCTGCAGGCGAGAGGGGTGGAGGTTTCTGCTGTCGCTGCCACGCCTGAAAGGACTGACTTTAGGCAGAGAGTCGGGAACTTTGCTTCCCAGTGTGGAAAAGCGGTAAAATACCAAACTCTTCTGTTCACGTGACTTAGTGGAAATGGCATCCACGCCGTCCCTGTGCCAGGCTCCAGGGTAGCCCGAGCCCCCCGCAGGGACGGCACCGTCCCTTCTATCCGGGGAGGTGACACCATGCTTAGGTCGCTGGAACACATCCGCTGGGGCTGTAGACCCGCAGCGTTCTGACCCCCTAGTTTCCCATCTCCACCGGCCTCGGAGCGACACCAGGGGATGTGAACTCTGCGGGGGGGGGGGGGGGGGGGGGAGGTTGAAAGTGGCTCCTGATCCTTCCCTTTGAGGAGCTCCCGTGAAGCTACAAGCACCACTTACTGTTGGGCGGCCCTGAAGGTCACCCATGGGTCACAAGCGCGGGAGCAGGAGTCCCGAGGAGCCACCGGAGTGTCGGGCACGCGACCCCCTCCCGCCCCCAGTTGCCCCGTGTTGGTGCAGAGCACGGGCTTCTGCGCACAGGCCTCGTTGAGAACACCAGCCCCCGCTTGACGTCCTTGGAGGAATCCCCACAATCTCTGAAGGTTGACAGTTATGCCACTTGGAAAGGAAGATAAACAATTCACCATCAATTTTGTGTTTTTTCTACTAAGACTGAAAACGAGCAAGACTAAGGTGGGAAAAAATCACCTTTCCGCCTTTTACCTCGACACATTTGCCAACACGGTGACACCCCGTCACACCGGGTCCCTTCGGAATGAAACCATTAAGCCCGAAGGGAAAAACCACACATGCGCCAGCTCCCCGGGGACCCAGGTGTCCTCACAGTAGCTCCCGTCCCACAGACGTAAGGATGCTCATCGGGCGCCCGCGGGTGCGTCTGCTCCCCCGCCACCGCCGCTGTGAGTATAATATTCGAGTGAATCTCATTTTTAGGATCAAGTTCAACAGAGCAAATCCAGTATGTACAGCGGTTTTCTGGCCAAATCTGAAATGACAGCTAGGAAACGAGTCGTTTATTTTTGTTTGTGACTCCGGTTTACAAACGGCTCTCCCGTCCTTTGCAGAAAGAGTCCCCAATGAATTTATGTTTTTGTGTTGCTCTTGTCAATCCAAACTATTTTTTGGAAAGATGGAGTGCAGAAATGCTTTGTCAGAGGTCGGTCCTGGTAGAACAGGGACAGCTTTCCCCAGGTGACTCTTCAGGGCAGAAAGCACGCGGTGTCGTCCTGTCACACAAGTGACACTCCTCGCCTCCGGTGTTCTCACGGCTCAGGGAGCCGTGGCTCGTGCTCCCCTGGGGTCCTCGCCGTAGAGGACACCGCGGGAGATGGCGCCTGACGCACTTCTATATTTTGCAGAAGCACGGTCCATCCGGTGTCCCCTCCCCTGCTCTGCACCCAGGAAGACAAGGCAGCGGAAGAGTCTCCCCTCCGCATTCTGGCCGAAACCCCGGATTCCTTTGAAAAGCACATCAGAAGCATTTTGCAGCGCAGCGTTGCGAATCCGGCGTTTCTGAAGTACGGGATTTGGGGCGTGTGGGTCTGGGGAACGGGTCCCGCCCGTTTTCATCCTCGCCGTGTATCGTGTCGTCAGTCCGCTGTCTCGTGCGGCACCTTTCCGCGTGGGCGGGTGGGGGAGGGGCCGGGGAAGGACGGGAAGGCCGGAAAGGAGGGACGGCGCCGCCCTGGCCTGAGCCCTGCGCGGAAACCCCGCTGACAGGTCATGTGACAGAGACGCGGCCCCTCCGCCGGGAGACAGCCTGCAGCTCCTCAGCCGGGCCACGCAGGTGTTCCGGGAGCAGTACGTCCTCAAGCAGGACCTGGCCAAGGAGGAGATCCAGCGCAGGTAGGGTGGCGGCGCAGGGCCCCTGGCGGGTCGCGGCCTCGGCCTGGCCTCCGATCGCACCTCACTTCTCTTGTTCTCGAAGGGTCAGGCTATTGTGTGACCAGAAGAAGAAACAGCTGGGAGACCTGAGTTACTGCCGGGAGGAGAGGTGAGCGCCGCGGGGGACGCGGGAGCGTGGCTGACACGCGCGACCGCGCGCCGGCTTCCCCGTCGGGGTGGACCCCAGGACCCTTGGTTTTCTGCCCTTAGGAAAAGCCTCCGGGAGATGGCGGAGCGCTTGGCCGACAAGTACGAGGAGGCCAAGGAGAAACAGGAGGATCTCACGAACAGGTCGGCGGGTGGTGCCGTCCAGGCCCCCCTGTGGTGACTAAGCGCGCGTCCGATCGGGGTTCGGGAAGACGGCCCGCGACGGCTGCCGCCTGGCCTCGGAGGCGCGGCGGTGGGGGGGGGGGGGGGGGGGCGGCGCGGCGGGGCCCCCGTCAGAGGCCACCCGGCCGGGGGCAGGGCCTGGGGCGCGGGGGGTGCCCCGTTGTGGCCCAGCTGCCCACCGCCGCCTCCTCCAGGATGCAGACGGTCCTGCACAGCTTCCGCGCCCAGCTCCCCGTCCTGTCCGACAGCGAGCGGGACATGAAGAAGGAGCTGCAGCTGATCCCCGAGCAGCTCCGCCACCTGGGCAATGCCATCAAACAGGTGGGCGAGGGCGCGCAGCGGCCGGCGTGCCCCCCACCCCCACCCCCACCCCCGGGACCAGCGAGCGCGCGTGGACCGTGGCCCGACGCGCGTTCTGTTGGGTACTCGAGGTGACCATGAAGAAGGACTACCAGCAGCGGAAGATGGAGAAGGTGCCGAGCCCTCAAAAGCCCACCATCGCCCTGAGCGCCCACCAGCGCAGGTGCATCCAGTCCGTCCTGCGGGAAGAGTAAGTGCGTTCGCCTGACGCGGGGCTCCCGGGCGCCGGCGTGTCCCGCGCTCACCGGCCCGGGAGCCGGGGTCACACGGGCACTGGAGCGCGGGGGACGGTTGGGGGTGGGGGGCGGAAGCGGGACTGCGTGGCGGTGGCGGGCGCGCTCCCGTCAGAAGCCGCGCACCGGGAATTGCGGCAGAGCGTTTCCGGTGCGCGTGACCCGTTTGCATCCTGCCGAGTCCCTGTAAACGGCCTCCGGTCTTCCAGGGGCGAGCACATCCGAGAGATGGTGAAGCAGATCAACGACATCCGGCACCACGTCACCTTCTGAGCCGCCGCACGCGGATTCACACCGAGGCCGCAGAGTCGGGGCTCAGGCGTGTTTGTGAAACGGACAGGTAGCGTCATCTAATTTGTAAGGCGGCCTTTCAGATGAACTTTGGCTGCGTGATTCACATCTTTCATACTTGTTTTGTAGTTACTGAATAAACGCTTTTGTTTAAAAATCGGAATGTGCTTTATATGCACTCAGCGAGGGCCCGGGATGTTTTAAAACTCTCTGGAGACCTTGAGCTGCGCTCTGCCAGCGGCCGTGGGCCACACGGAGTCGTCTCCGAACCTGAGCAAAAACAAGTGCCGCGTTTGAACGTGGGGGCGCCGACCCGAGCGCCGAAAGGAGGGGACCTCGCGGCGAGCGAGGTGGCGGCTTTTTAATTTGAACACGTTCTTCGAGACACGCCTTCAGTACAAACGGCTCTGTGCAACGTGTGTGGGCTCGGAGCCGCGGTGCTGAGGCCGCCGCTGGCCCATCGCCTCCGCAGGCAGGATTACCTTTCAGAGCCATGCTGGGTCGCGCCCCATCCCAGCACGGTCACCGTGGGTCCGTGTTCCGATCGGCGGTCCTTCACGCCCGCCGGCGCGTGGAGCTCCGAAAGGTGACCCCGCACCTGCCCAGGGACGGCGGAGCGACACCGGCTGAAAGCCACGCGGTGAGGTGGGTCACAGGTAGGAGGCAGGTCAGGTGAGACGCGCGTGAACGTGTGGGCACGGACGGTTGTGCGGCCCGGCTCCCCTCCCTCTGTCCACACGGCTGGTGCCCACCTTCGCCTCAGTTTCCCACTGGACAACACAAAACCCGGCCAAAGGGGGTATCCCGCAAGGGTAGCCTCACGGTTTCATGCCAGAAAGACTCTCAGTTCGGGTTTTACGGGATGCTTTTCTCGAGGGACTTTGAACAGTTTGCCTGTGCGGCCCTAGACACCACGGGGAGTCCCTGATCCGGGGTCCCGGCCGGCGCCTCTTCCCGCAAGAAAGGTCCGCAGAGCACCGGTCTCGGCGGCGCGGTTCCCTGGCAGCTTTTCTTCGCGATTACAAATTTCCCGCCTCGTTACTGGTGCCAATTTTAATACCTTGAAATTAGCTGGGGGCTGCTCTTAACGCTTGATGTAGAATTTAAAGCGATTGCATTTTGGAACTAGAACCCCGTGTAATTCAAGGAGGATATAGGTGTTCTTTAAACCAAACAGCACTTCGTATGAAGGGATTTTAAACCAGTTAAAATGTCTCACGCATGGCAAGCCTATAGCACTATTTCCATAATTAGGATTAAAATTCCTAATTATCAAGAACAGCAGTGACCCAGGGATCAGACGTGTAGTCCTCGTCTTGGCCTGTGGAAGACAGACTTCCCGATTCTTAGGGCTGGTGAATCAAGGACAGTCCACACTAAACTAGAAAAGTCCACGGTGGCCGTGAGCCAGACCCTGCCACCCCACTCCCGTGAGCCGGGTTCCCTTCTGCGGCCGGACTCGGGACACCTCCCCAGCCACTGGCCTCGCCGCGCCCGGGCCGGCGGACTCGGTGCAGCGCTCGTGAGGCCACGTGGAGCCCACCAGCTCGTGGACACCTTCCCCACAAAGGGAAGGAACCGAACCTGACACAGGCACCAACGGCCGCACTGACTGGTCCCCCAGGGACTCACGGGACCTACACTGAGAGAGGGAAACAGAAACTAGGCACCTTGTCAACCCAGTCACGTGTCTGTACTGGATGCCTCAGACTACCCGGCCCGCCGATGGGAGTCGAAAAGAAGGCAAGCAGATTGGTAAGTTTATACTAGATGTCAGACATAGCTTGCTTTATTATTATTATTTTTCCACTGATCCAGTAACTAAACTAAAACAGTTTTCGAGAGTAGACGTGCCAGTTCAGCTTAACCCTGGTACCTGCGGGCCCACGAGACGCATCCGGGCGGCAGAGAAAGTGCTTTCCGGTCTCTTGTGCTTTTCCTTTAACCTCAGCTTCCAACACAGCGCCCAGCCTCGCTTTCAAGTCCTCGCGGTTAATCCAGCCCCTGAACTGGTCTCGTCGGGCGCACTCGGCAAGCCTCAGTAGCATCTGCGGCCTCCGACGCGAGGGAAGATGGCAGGAGAGAGACACACGGAGCTCGGAAATTCGGTCACTAGCCAACGGCCTGCTCTCAACCTTCGTATTTTAATATAAAATATTCATACAGCAAGCGACACGTCTGTGTGCTCGCTGGGGGCGGTTACTGGTGAGCGCCGGGCCAAGGAAGCGCTCTCTCCGGCATCGAGGAACGGAAAAGGTCATTCCAAACGCGACTGGGCTGTTGCTTTAAAGGCAGGGACATCTTACAGCAGCACTTCCTCTGTCACCCCCGAGTCCCGTTCCCGTCCGCCAGCGTCCCCGTTGGGAAGTCCTGCTCGCGGCTCCCGCGCCACGGCCTTCTCCCGCCACGGGTGAGCCTCGCTCCTGTCCTCCTGTTCTGTGACTTCTTCAGTTAAGAGTTAAAGAATAATTACTGTTGCTCTAAAGAGGAGTTAAGAGCCCGGGGTGCGGGCCACGTCCTGCGGCGGGTGTCATGTCTCCGGGAGCTGGTTGATGTCCGTCAGCTTGGTGTCGTTGAGAATCGCCCGGATCCTCTCCAGGGAGCCCGCTTGCCGGATTCGCTCCAGCTGCACCTGGGGGGCGACAGTGAGTCAAGTGCGTGGCCTCCTGCCGGGCCTGGCCCGCTGGCTCACCGAGACTGGTCACCGCAAGAACGAGCACATGCCAAAGACAACCCCCTCTGGGGCACCCCGGGGGCTCCGTCAGGTGTCCGACTCTCGATCTCACAGCTTTGTTGGCGCGAGCCCCACGTCGGGCTCTGTGATGACAGTGTGGAGCCAGCTTGGGATTCTCCCTCTCCCTGCCCCTCCCCTGCTCATGCTCTCTCAAAATAAGTTTAAAAAAAGGCTAACCCCCCAAAGCTGTGTCCAGCAGGCCCCGTGAGGTGCCAGGACCACGGGAAGGGGGAGGAGGCTGGACCCCTGAACCCCAACACTGTACAGCTGAGTCACAAGAAAACACAAGAACCCAGCTTCGAGGGTCCGGAACGATAGACTGTCACTGTAGGTTTCCGTCGGGGGACCTAGGGAAGGGAACGCAGGGTGCACGCCAGGGGGCACGCGGTGCTGGGGACAAGGAGCCACGGTCCTTCAGGGACCTCAGGACACAACACGTAAAAGGCTCTCGGACAGAGAAACCAAGCGTCGGGACGGGCCCGGCGGGAGGGGTGTCAGCGGTACGCGGAAGACACGGCGCTTCGCCGGGAGACGGGCCTCGTGGCCAGTGCCACCCAGGCGTCTGGCCCGCAGGGTCGTGCGTCTGCTCACGCCTCTACCCCGCTAGCTACTGGCGGCGTCGAGTCCGGGCCCGGCAGATTGCCGGGGGTCCCCACGTGCCTCACCTGCAGGGTCTGAGAAAGCTTCACAAAATCCCTCTGTACTTGCTCGCTGACGTCTAGTTCCGTCTGCAGCCTCTGAGCTTTGTTCTTCTCCTCAAACAGGAGCTGCTCCACAGTCGCCTACAAAATACGAATTTTGCCTGAGAATTAATGCCAAGGAGCCGCAGGTCCCAGTCCTCCGGGACAGCCAGGGACCCGGGGGAGGGGTGGGGGCTGGGGGGTCCCCCCCAGCCCATCAGGCTCCCTCCGCAGGCACGGCCGCCGGCGGCCTACAAGCTTGCTCTCGGTCGCCCTAAGATGGCCGGGAGTGAAAGCCAAGCCCCCCCTCCGTCCCGCCGCTCACCCTCACCCCTCGTGGCCCAGGGACCACGACTCATCAGCAAAAGGCGGAAAGCAGCTGCTAAGATCGGGAGCTTTCCCGGCAACGTGGACAGAAACTTCAGAATTAACCAGGACGATCCACACACCCAGAAGTCTGTGCACTCGGAGGTGTGACCCCGCGGCTCCAGGGGACCCTCCTAGGAATCCTGCCCCACGGTCAAGCCCACGCACTGGGGTTGTATCTGGACTCCCCTTGGGCGGCAGACACTGGGGAGGTCGGGCACACGGAAGGACCTGGTGACGGGAGGGCCTCCGGCTGCGGGCTGGGCCCGCGACGCGGGCGTGACCCGATTCCAGCAAGGGCATCTCGTCCTCCTTCCGCAAGCGGGGAGCCTCGGTGGCTCTCAGGGGCCCTATGCTGAGCTGTGGCGCTCCTCCCCAAACAGGCAGGATGTGACTCCCTGTGCCTGGCACGACTGTCACTAAACGATCAACGACAGTGTCACCTTCGCGGCCGTCTCCTTCCTCAACTGCTCTCCCAACGTGCTCTTCGTCTCCTGCACGCTCTCCAGCTGCCGAGACTTCTCTCTCAGCGACGACTCCAGCTGTGGCATAAAGACGGACCGGGGAGCTGAGGACCCGCCCGGGGCCCCCGCGGCCCTCACCCCGACTCTGGTTTGTCGCCTGTGTCCAGCCAGGGGGTGCCACCACCCCCCGCCGGCCGCCCATGGGGTGAATGTGACATTCGTGACACTCACCTGTCCTTTTTCCACTCTTATTCTTTCTAGTTCGGCTTTTAGGCTAGAAACGGAGGCTGGAAGGGAAAGGGAGCAGCGCCAGCACTCACTGATTATTCTGCACATTCACGTTTTCGCTTACGCCCCTTCCCCCGTCACCTGCGGCTCAAACTGAAAGGGGTCAGACCCTGATCCCGGGGAACCGACGCCCTTCGACAACCCCACCAGCCGGCAGCGGCCTCAAGCCCAAGCGCAGGCAGAGGCCACGCGGACACAGTGTGGCGTGGACCGTGTGGACACCAAACGTCCCCGTCGAACTCGGGAGGAGGGGGCGGTGGCCCAGCGGGGCTCTCCTGACACGGAGCTCCTGGAGGGAGGGAGCGGCTTCTGTCGTTAAGGCCCAGTTGAATCTGGATTCGCTCTGGACGAGTCACAAGTGAGACCCTTCCTACACTCCTTCCTGCGGTCCCCGTCCCCGCGACCCGTGCCCCCGCGCCGCAGCCCGCCTTCACCTAGCTCTTCCTTGCAGTTTTCTATCTCCAGCTGCAGAGTCTCTTCCAGATTCTCCTTCAGACACTGCTCCGCCTGAATCTGCTCCTTCAGGAACAGGATCTCGGCCTTGAGCTTCTCCTCCGTGTGCTCCGCCGCGGTGCGCACGTGCACGATGCTCTCGCGGTAGCTGAGGGCCAGTTCCCGCAGCGCCTGCACCGGGGACACGCGTTACCAAGCTGGCGGGGCGGCCACACGTCTCCCGCGACCAGAACCTCGGGGGTTTCGCGCGGTTCGCTCGCTGCGACTGGGCGCCAGCTCCCTGGGGGCAGGGGGCCCGCGTGCTCCCCTTCAGCACAGTGTAGATAAGACCCTTCGGGCCAAAAACGTGCCCCGTGGACCAGACAGCTCTCCCTCCAAACGGTCTCCTACGCGGAAAAGTAAAACCATTCCTGACTTACGGTGTGGGGGTCACTCTGAACAGCCGGGGGCTTCCACAACCAGCTGGGGGAATCTGAGGGGAGGCAGGGGGTGAGGACCGAACAGGCGGAAACTCGGAAGCCAGCGTGGAATCGGGGCGGACCGAGCATGTTAACTGGCTCATGTACTCACTCGAGCGCTACACTCGGCCAGGGGCATGGACAGCAAAGAGCGGCTTTCTAAGGTGACCAGCTGTTCTTCCAGAATAAGTTCAGTTTAAACCCTGTTTCCCTAAACTTAGTTTTCTTCTTTAAAAAAGTTCAAGTATTTCCTAACGCTAACGTAAACACTGGGACTAATCTTAAGCTACCCACCAGAAGTACATAAAATAAATACCAGCAGTAAAAAGAGGAAGGAAAAAACGGTGACAAAAACGTCCCAAGATTTATTCCTGGGGCAGCTCTAAGAATCACGGCTTACAGGCTAGACTGGTTACATCCTTGGAGCGTTCTTGGAAGTTGTTCTAAATCTAGGAATTCCAAGTCTGGAGAGCTTGGAGAAGAGGGATCCCCTGCCCAAAGGGACAGCTCGGCAGAGGTGGAAAGTGGCCGAGAACACAAGCAGACAGGTCCCCACACTTTCTCGGCCGAGATCAGCCACCAGTTCAGAAAGGAGAGCGAGTGCCCCCGGAGCACCGGTGACCTGTAGACACGATCGGGAGGGCAGGGCGCCCAGTGAGTACACAGAAACGAAAACCAGAAGTTGGTTTTTAAATAATTCTTAGTATTAAAAGAACTAAAGTGGCTCCTGGGCGGCTCAGTTAAGCATCTGAGTCTAGATTTCAGCTCAGGTCACGATCTCCGAGCTCGTGAGATCAAGTTCCCACAGGGGCTCACGCTGACAGCACAGAGCCTGCTGGGGATTCTCTGCCCCTGCCCCCACTCAAGCACCTGTGCGTGCGCTCTCTCTAAAAAAGAAAAACCAGAAATGATCTGGTCCTGCACGAGGAACTTACAGACCAATTCGGCTACGGGTTCTTGGGATGCTGAGAGCACGAGTGACAGGAGAAAAGCCAGACAGGCTGGGCTTTCTCAAAGATCAGAACTTTTGTGCACCATCAAGGAAGCGGAAGAGAGCGTCCACGGGACGGGAGAAAACGTCTGCCGATCATTTTCCCGGTAAGGGACGTGCATCTGGACTATATACTGAGCCCTCACCACTCAACAGTAGAAAAGCGGCCAGCCCAACTTAAAAACGAGCAAAAGAGGGGGCACCCGGGTGGCTCAGTCAGATGAGCATCTGAGTCTGGATCTCCGCTCAGGCCTCGCTTTCAGGGTGGTGAGTTGAAGCCCTATGTCGGGCTCCACCAGCGTGGAGCCGACTTAAAACAAACGTGAAAAATAAAAGCGAAAGACCTGAACAGACACTCCTCCAAGGAAGACCGACGAATGTGCAACACAAGGAGAGGTGCTCGGTACCGGCCGTTAGGGGCAGCGCAGATCGGAACCATGGCGGACGCCGCTTCGTGCCCACGGGCACGACTGGAGTAAAAGCGACAAGCGCCAGCGAGCACGTGACAAATCCTCACACGACTGCCGTGGCCTCGCAGCCCCAGTAGAAACAAACAGGTCCGTCCACGCCCAAACGTGTACACGAACGTTCATGGCAACATCCGTAGCCGTCCGCACGTGGGAGCGCCGCCAGCAGCCAGGCGGAGAGACAAACCAAACGGCCCTCCGGCGGCCAGTGGGAACGGCACCCGGGCCCCCGCTATGTGGAGTGCGGGTGAGCCTGGCGCGAGTGCCCGTGTGGAAGCCAGACACAGAAGTCACAGCCCTGGGAGCACAACAGGTTAGCGGTTGCTTCTGGCTGCGGGGAGGGTGGGGGGGATAAACACGTTCTGAAACGGACTGTGGTCACATCTGCGAACACCCGAAAAACCGCCGAACTGTACACGTTAAACGGGTGATTTCTTTCGCATGTGATTTATATGTTGGTAAAGCCTGTTTTTAATAGTTAAAAAAAAATTTTTTTAATGTTTGCTTATCGCTGAGAGAGAGAGGGAGAGACCGAGCACAAGTGGGGGAGGGGCAGAGAGAGAGGGACACACAGAATCCAAAGCAGGCTCCAGCTGTCAGCACAGAGCCCAACGTGGGGCTCGAACCCGCGGACTAAGAGATCCTGACCTGACGTGAAATCCAGAGTCCGCTGCTTAACCGACTGAGCCCCAGGGGCCCCGGTAAAGCCTGGTTTTAAAAAGAACTGGTAGGGGCGCCCGGCCGGCTCAGTCAGCGGAGCGTGCGGCTCTCGATCTCGGGCTGTGGGTTCGAGCCTCACGTGGGGTGTAGGGAGGACCTGGGAGCAAAGCCTTAAGAACTAAGAGAAAGCACCAGCCGAAAGAAGCGGTAGCCGCTTCAGAACGGACGAGTCCTGTGTCCGCGCGGCGGGGGGCGGGTTACCTCGACGGTGTCCGGGAGGATGAAGTTCTCCGCCTGCTGCAGGGAGGCGTGCAGGCTGTGCTTCCCCTGCAGGCTGTCGTTGTCCTTCTGCAGCCGCGCCAGCTCTTCGGACACCCGCTCCCGGGACTGCGTCAGCGCGGCCTGACACCGAGACAGAGAAGGTGAACCCCGTGCTCGCGGCCGGGCGCCACCAGGGCGGGCAGCGGCGGGTGCGGGGTGGAGGGCGGGGAGGCGCGCGGAGAGCAGCCCCGGGGCCTCCGTGCGGCCCGACTTCACGCGGGCCGAGGACAGAGCTGCGAAGGGAGCATCCGGGCTCGCTCTCCACGGTGCCCACCGAAGGCTCCGAGCGGTGAGCCCCCGGCCCACGTCCCCGCACCAGACAAGCGCCGCCGTCTCCGCCGGGCGGAGGCGGCGGAGAGCGTCACGACCTCGACCAGACCGAGCGTGAGCCGCAGGACGACGGTCTCCCCCGGCGTGTATTCGCCACAAGCCCGGGGACCGAGCACGGCCCTGGGAGCCCAGACCCTGGAAGAGAGCACTCGGGGATCTCCGCGCGGGGGCTGCAGGGACGCCAGGCGGCTACGCTGCGCGCTGACCGCGATGCACCTTCAGGTCTTTCGGGAGGCCTCGCGTCAGTGAAGAGTTACTCTGTTTGAGCATGTGATAAAATCCTACAAAAGTGCTGGGCTTCTGCTCATTTGTAATACTGAGGCATTTAACTTACATGACGTACAAACGTGGAATACTCACTCCTCCAACATTTATTAGCAGCTGCCTCTCCGTCGGGCATTCTGCTGCGCACCGGGACATGGAGGCACAGGACCGACACCGGGCCCCAGAGAAGCTCCCGGCGCAGCGGAGGGAGAACCGACCGTGACCCGGCCGAGCTGCCGGCGCGGCCAAAGAGACGGGGGGCGGCAGGGTGGGGGGAGGCGGGGAGCGCAAGAGCATGGCCCAGAGAGGGCCGCTGCTGCGTCCTCAAGGACACACAGGCTGCGGGCGGGCAGACAAGGTCTTGCACAACCTGGCAGGTTTTGCTTGCACGGACTTCAGACCAGACTCAGCCGTGCTTCGGGCTCGCTCCTACCCACTCAGCCAAATACCGGCGTCCAATGGCTGGCGCTTGAAAGAAGGGAAAGAATCAAATGCATGCACTTGCTTACTTTTGTAACGAGAAAAACACAACGATAAACCAAAAGTAAGTTAAAATGATCCTACACGGGAGGGGGCAGGAGCGGGCTGAAAAGATCAGAAAACAGAAGAAATCTGAGAGTGTGCAAGCTTGCACAGTTCTGCCTTGTGAGCTGTGCTGGGTGTTCAAGGAAAAGTGAATCCAAAAATTAATACAAACAGAAACCAAGAGAGCTAATTTAAGTAACTTTTAAACACAGTACGCAGACTGTAAATCCCTAGCTGGGATACAGTCTAAGAGCCAAAAGAACCACAGACAAACCCTGGGTTTCACTTACTAATTTTGCAGTTGGTGGCCGTGTTAACGGTCCTTCTGCAACAATTCCGTCCCCACCTTGACCAAGCAGTCACCTTCACATCACCGATAACGGGGCACCTGTCAGGACGTGCGCCTCGCTGCCCTGAACTCCCGCTGCATCAGTTCATCTCCGCGCTGTTCTTGCCCAGAATCTAACCTGAATCCAGTCACGGAAACAATCAGACACGCGATTCCCCCAGACAGCCGGTCTGGACCCTTGGAAAGTGTTAACGCCACTAAAGCCAAAAACAAGTGGTGACTGCTCGAGATGAGAGGAGGACTGGTTCCTCCATCAAAAAGTCAAAGTGAGAAACTGGAACCACCACTGAAAACCCCCAGGGACTCTGGGGACAACGGTCACGCCTCTCTGTGCTGAGAAGGTGTGTGTGGACGCACCCGGCAGCGCCTACTTACAGCGGCTCAGGAAACGCGGGTACGTGCGTGGACGAAAGAGTGACCTACCGCTGCCACGCGTGTGAAAACGTGGCAAAATATTAACTGGTAAATCTAACTGAAGGTTTTCGGAGCGTTCATTCCGCAAACCTCTCGAGGCTGAGATCTTTTGCGATGTTGGGGGAAACGCTAAGATCCCAACCCCTGCCGCGTCTGCGCTTCTCGGAAGGCACGCCAGAACTGGAGCTCCTTGCTCTCCGTGCAAGAACCTTCGAAGGTAACCCCCAGAAAACGGTTCCTGGGACCTCAACCTCATGCAACACTCCTCCAGTGTCACCCACAACACACTCGCTTAAAGCGGAATCCACCGGAAAGTGTTTGCGAAGGCAGCCGGGGCTTAGAGGGCACGTGGGGAGGAGTTGAGGGAGGACAGAGAAGAGCACGGAGGCTAATGGGATGACACTTGTGGGCATCCCCAGTGGTTTCTAGGCAACGACTATGATCTCGAATTCTCTGAGCACTGGGAAGACCCTACACTCCCCGTCAGTGACCAGAAGGGCAGCTCCTCAAGAGACCAGGGCCAGAATTCGGGGATCGCCTCAAAGGCCACTCGGCTGCTGACCCAATGCCGATCAGAAACAGCATCTCCATGCGGCCGGAGGCGGCTCCGTGGGGTCACCCAGCAGCCCCGGCCGTGCCATCATCTACGAAGGGCCCTCAGACGCAGGCTCCGACTCAGGAAAAGCACGAACCCAGCACATGGAACCAGTCTGGGGAGAAGCGAGGCCCAAATCTGGGGGGCTACTCTGCAGGGGTCCCAGCCAGCCCTTCGTCAAGAAGCTCTCTGCTCCCAACCCCCTCAGGGCAGACGGCCTTCTGGAAGCTTCTCCATGCCGTCAGGATACCTGTGAAATGAATCGGACTGCTTTAAATAAACGAGCTGTTGAGGAAAAGTGCAGGACTGTTCAAAAGCTCCATCCGTTGGGCTTTGGGAGATTTCGATATTCAGCGTGCACTTGGAACCCACAATTAAAGGTTAGTCCAAAGTTTACTCTGTTGAGGTTTCCGAAAGCAGAAAAGTAAAGCAAGTTAAAGGTAAGAATATGTTTTGGTCACGAAGGCAGGTCTGCAAAACAGCTGCACCTTCACATGACCTTCTCTGGTACAGATGTCACTTAGGCCCCGGACAACGGAACAGTGTAACCACCTGGCCAGGAAGGTAAAGTAGCAGAGAGGATTTCAAGACAGAACACAAGGGAGTATATTTCACATAGTTAATGGTTATTGAAACACTGACTTACCATCTGTTCCTGAACATCCCTTTTTGCCTGGGAAAACCCCTGCTGTAAGTCCTCAAGCAAGAGCTCAGACGCTTGGGCTCTTTGGACAAGCGCAGAGATCTTAAAAGAAAAAACGCACACACAGAAAATAGTCAGGAACCTGGTTATTCTGAAACTAACCGTCCCACCCCTGCTCATCTGCTGCCCAGAACTGACGCTTTATTCAATTATCGTAACCCACTCTCATCTCTATACCCCAGAGGCGCGTACACCTTCCATGTCTCAGACCTTCCCATCACACAGGGGCACCAACAGCTCCTGGAGCCTCACCCACCGTACATGGACAGACAGCACAACAAGGACCTCCAAACACAGATGTTAATACATGCTACCTACTTTACTCTTAAAGGAGCCTTAAAAACAAAAAAAACAAAAAAAAAAAATCAATAAAAATTTTGAAACTCTGTCCACACACAAAAAAAGCAGCATAAAGCTTAAATGAATCTTCTCTGAACTAGCTTTAATCTTCCAAGATGATTTACTTAAAAGTGAGAAACATGGGGCGCCTGGGTGGCACAGTCGGTTAAGCGGCCGACTTCGGCTCAGGTCATGATCTCGCGGTCCGTGAGTTCGAGCCCTGCGTCGGGCTCTGTGCTGACGGCTCAGAGCCTGGAGCCTGTTTCCGATTCTGTGTCTCCCTCTCTCTGACCCTCCCCCGTTCATGCTCTGTCTCTCTCTGTCTGTCCCAAAAATAAATAAACGTTGAAAAAAAAAAATTAAAAAAAAAAAAAAAGTGAGAAACACATGATTAACATTACCAAACTCTGAACTCTAATGTCTATTTAGAGAGACACACACAGAGCACAAGCTGGGAAGGAACAGAGAGACAGAAGGAAACACAATCCAGAGCAGACTCCAGGCTCTGCACTGTCAGCACAGGGCCCGACGCGGGGCTCGAACCCACGAACCATGAGATCATGACCTGAGCCAAAGCAAAGTCAGATGCTTAACCAACTGAGCCACCCAGGAGCCCCTAAACTCCCTGAGAAGGTTCATGTGAAAGTTGGTGACTCATACATAATAATCAAACTAAATTTGTTTAGACGTTCCGTTTTTTAATGTATTGATTTCTTTTGAGACAGAGCAGGGTGTGTGTGGGGGGGGCGGGGGCAGAGACAGGGAGAAAGAGAATCCAACAGGCCCGCGATGTCAGTTCAGAGCCCAACGCGGCGCTGGAACCCACGAACTGTGAATCATGACTTGAAATCAAGAGTGGGACACTTAACCGACGTAGCCACCCAGGCTCCCGTGTTTAGGTGTTTACAAAGTTATTATTGCCAGGATTCACGTGAACCAAACCCCCTGCTGAGCATTAAGAAAACCAGACAAAAATATGAAAGGTATCTACCCGAAGGCACCAGAGAACAAAACAAAAGGAATCGCAGAGCCGAGGACCAGATCAGGACCCCCGGAGGGAGGGTGGAGCAGAGCAGCATCTGGAACAGTCCTCTCTAGAAGCACGTGCCAGTCCCAAGAGAAACAGCGGACACGGGAAGCTGAGCACCCCACGACAGAGCGACAACAGAGTAGAGTCCAGAACCCACAACGCAAAGGGACCCTGGTAAGCACACTGCACTTTGGACTGGGTCCCCAGAAGGCTGCATCCTAGGGTAAGGGAAGAACTTAAAATAACCCAACCTTCGCAAGTTCAGAAAACGTCAATTTCTATGTCTGGTTCGGGTGGCCCAAGATTGTTAGCACCACCAGTTCCTTGCCTCTCATCAGGAAAACGGCTTTATGTTATTCCAGCATATTCACATACAGTGTCAAGCACACAAGAAAAATGCACAAAGAAAGGACAAGAACAAAAAGAAACAAAAAAAAAACAAAACAGGTAACAGAAACACCTAAAATGAATCCAGATGTGTGGATTATTGGAGACAGACTTTTAAATTAACTATATTTGACTTGTTTAGAGATTTAAAAGACAGAATTTAGAATTTCCAGAGAACTGGAAACAATGGAAAATAATTAAGCGGAAAAAAAATCAATTAAATTAAAAATTCAATGGATGAATTTAACAGACTAGACCCATCTGAAGAGAAAATTAGTGAACTGTAAGACAGATCTGAAGAAAATAAGCAACGACAAGAGATGGAAAACACAGAAGAGGCTTAAAAAGCCATAGAGATTAAAACATGAAGGTCTCACATGTACAAACCTTTAAAGAAATATGGCCAATGGAAAAACGACTAGGAGAGCAAAAAATAATTTCCCTGTAACTTCACTCCTAGATACCCTCCAGAGAAACGAGGCCACACACCCACCAGAGACACACAGAAGCATTAGAAAACATACTCGTTCACAACAGCCAGAAACTAAATACAATCCACGTATCCCTCAACTGCAGAATGGATCGAGCACCGATATCCAACTACTGATACACAGAGCAACACGCAGGAGTTTCAAAGAATCGTCAATCAACGACCAGATGTGAAAGGTTCCGCACGACAGGATTCCATTGATATGAAGTTCAAGAACAAGCACTACAAACAGTGTCAGAAGTCAGAATACCGCCTGCCTCTACGTGCAGGCAGGCCAGGTGTTTATTTAGAAAGCGCAGGAGTGTACTAGAAAGTTCTGCATCTTGCTCCAGGTGAGGATCACCCTGGTTACGTTTTTTCACATGTTAAAATTCATCCAATTTTACACTTGAGGTTTCTATACTTTATGTCTAACTCAATAAAAGCAAGGTTTTAAAAGACTCATGATGGCTTATGATGTAAGACGTCAATTCAGGAATCCAAGAAACCCTGTGAACCCCAAAAGCAGGAGAAATATGAAAAAAAAAAATACACATAGGTACAGCACAGTAAAACTGCTAAAACAAAAGCCAAAAAGAACATCCTTAAAATAGCCAGGGGAAAAAATAACATTATACCTTCAAAGAAGCAATAGTAAGACTGACAGCTGACTTCTCGTCAGAAACACGGAAGCCAGAAGCAATGAACAGGAACTTCAAAGTGCTAGAAGAAAACAGCGTGAGCGCTCGGAATTTCACAGCCAGCCAAGTACCCTTCTAGAAGGTGGAAACGTAAAAATCCATCTAATGGACAAAAATACGAGAGACTGGAGACTTCCAAGATGGACTAAACCCACCGCGGCCTTTCTCTACCCTGATGACTAAAGACTCTGGATAAATACAAAGGGCAGGGACCCAAGGACGCTGAACACTGAGCAGAAGCAGAAGGTTTGGAAAAGGAAGTCCAAGCGGGAAGAAGCACCAGGATGGAATTTACTGCTCACGGGGCAGGGGGGCGGCTACTCCTCGGCAGCAGAGCAGCTCAGCGGACAAGACTCCACCGACCACAGCACCAGCGCAGGGTCCCCGCAAGCTCAACAGCAGGGGCGCGTTCTCGGGGAGGAGGGTGAGAGAAAGGGTCCCCGCACAGGTCCCACACCCGCCCCTGCGCTACACAAATGAACACGTCCGAAGGCTTTGCAAAGACGTTAAAAACCAAGCTGGTGTTAAAGCACCACTCACAGGGGGCTAGTCACAACCTGCTAACTGAACTTAATCAGACGAACAGAATCCTGAGTCGCACACACAATATCCACAGCTCCCAGGATACAATCTAGGAGCACCTGGCATCGAGAGAATCAGGAAAACGGGCCCCATTCTCCAGGGAGAAGGAACGCACACACGCCGACCCCATGACGGCGCGGGGGAGTCATCAGAGGCTGTGACGCGGGTATTGTAACTGTGCTGTGTGAGGCAAAAGTAAATGCTTTGAAATGAATGAAAACATAGCTCTCAGCAGGGAAATAAAAACTTAAAAAAGCAGCAAGTGAAAAATTTACTATCGGTCACAGCACGGAAATTGGCACCAATGGAAGAGAGTCCTGACCCTGACCCCCCACACATACTCACTTGACGAGTGACAAAGGTGACCTCGCAGAGCAGCAGGAAAAAGGTGATCTCACTAAATGTACAGAAACTGGCTATCCATATGGAAAAATTAAATCTTTACGTCACCTATAGTATATACGTAAAAGTCAGTTCTGGATGGATTTCTAGACAGAAACATGACTATATACTGAATATATATGAAACGTCTTTATGATCCCAGGGCAAGAAGACATTTTTAAAAAACAAAACAAAACACACAGAACAAACATCAGCAATCATAAAGGACCAATGGGGTGTCTCTGGGTGGCTCAGTCGGTTGAGCATCCAACTCTTGATTTTGGCTCAGGTCATGATTTCACGGTTTGTAGGTCTGAGCCCCCCCATCGGGCTCTCTGCTGACACTGCAGAGTCTGTTTGGGATTCTCTGTCCCTCGCTCTCTGCCCCACCACTATTCGTGCTGCGTCTCTCTCAAAATAAATAAACTTTAAAAACAAAAGATCAATAAATTTGACTACATGAAAGTTAACTTCTGTTCAAAAAGACACCATTAAAATACTGAAAACATAAAGCACTGATGAGAAGACATTTGTCCCACATATCACCAAGAGGCCCTAGTAAGGTTATGTAAAGAATGTCTAGGGGCGCCTGGGTGGCACAGTTAAGCGTCCGACTTCAGCCAGGTCACGATCTCGCGGTCTGGGAGTTCGAGCCCCGCGTCGGGCTCTGGGCTGATGGCTCGGAGCCTGGAGCCTGCTTCCGATGCTGTGTCTCCCTCTCTCTCTCTGCCCCTCCCCCGTTCATGCTCTGTCTCTCTCTGTCCCAAAAATAAATAAACGTTGAAAAAAAAAAAATTAAAAAAAAAAAAAAAAAATGTCTAACAAATCAGAAAAATAACCAAAAATAAATAAAACCAAAAGAGACGACACAATAGAAAAATCAGCATAAGGCTTGAGGAGGAATCACACACACACACTGACGCCCTGTGTCCGATAAACACCAGAAACGCTAAGTACCCGCAGCGGTCATCAGAACTGAGCCCCAGTGCACCACCCACCCACCCAAATGGCTACAATTAAAACAACAAAACGAAGTCACTGGGCCCCAGGAATCACTCCCTCGCGCTGCTACAAGCTGTGGAAAGCTGGCATCATCACCTACTGGAGTTGAACACAGTTTGGACACTGACCCAGGCCGTCCGCTCCTGGCATCTACGCAGCGGGAGCACAGGCCACCGGCCCGACAGACCTTTCAGAGAACAATTACTCCTAATTCCCCAGAGCCGGAAACTGGCCCAGCGCCCGTCAGGACGGACAGACTGACGCACGGGCACAAAGGCTCAAGGAGAACACAGCGTGGCCACAGGCACCGGGCCAGACTCTCAGGACGCGCGAGGAGGGACGGGGACAGGAATACACACCACCGATCCGATGGCGTCGAAGTCAGGACGGGGGTTGTCCCCTCTGGCAAGGGGCGGGGGGGGGGGGGGGGGGGTCCCGGGGCCCTGGCTCGGGTTCCATTACGCGATCTTGGCAGCGTTCACACAGAGGTTAGTTCCGGTAAGTTTGCTAGATCTGTGTATGTTTGAGAGTCTTCCATTTGCACACTTTTCAACAGTCATAGCATAACTGGGATCGCTCCTGTCAGGAAGGTGTTTTGTGCAGCAGAAAAAAACTGGTCAAAATCAAAGGGGAAAGGAGAACCCGAGCCTGACGACATTCACTAACCAGTTATGGCCCAAGGTATAGATACAGATGGATACTTTTTTAAAAGAAATCTGCAAATCAGCAGCAGAAGAAGGTCAGTAAGAGCTCTTCGCTATCTGGGGACAGGAACCGCCGGGCCTCGAGGCCTGGATGACACACGCGTGTCCTCCGCGGCGAGCGCGCGCACCTGCTGGCTGCTGTCTTCGGCGCTCCGCTTCAGCGACTCCTCCAGCTCCTGCCGGTCCCTCATCGTCTTCTCCAGCTGGTCGTTGGCTTGCCTCAGCATCACCTGCAGTTTCTTCACCTGCGCGATTTTCAGTGCCAATTAGAAGAAAGCACCGGAATTCATTCATCAACGTAAAAAAAAAAAGCCCTAATTCCAAACGTTTTAAAAATCTCAATCTCCTCTTTTTTCTCCCTGAGAAACGGCACAGATTTGCCAATTCAGAACGAATGACCTCACGTGATGACCGCAGGGCGCGGTACGGCTAACCAGCCACTCTGCACGTGGTGATCTCGCCCTGAGTCCTTCGGGCCAGGGCCCCGCCCCCTCGCCCTGGCCCATCCTCTGCCTTCCCGTCTGCAGTCCGCACTTCCAGTATGAATCGTCTACACTAAAGTCAAAACACGTTATTTCCCTACTTAGAATTTCCAACCTCGGCCCAAAGTCTTCAGGGTACAATTCAAATGCCTCCGCCCCTACCCTGCCCCTCCAGGACCTCATCCTGGCCTCCCTTCACCAGCATCCTTCCCCTTCCCTCCAGCCCCACGCCGCCCCGCCTGTGAGCTGTCCTTTCTGCCGTGCCCGCCCGGACCCGAGTACCCCGGACCGGTGAGGGACCTGCACGGACAAAGCGTCAGCACGATGCCCACCGAAGGGGCTGGATGACACCAGAAGAACTCCTCTCTTCCTCCTACGGACTCTGACAAGCCTGCTGTCCCGAGGTCCTACGTTTCCTGAATGCTGCTGACGAGTCGCGATCAGACGCCCAGACAGGCGCTCGTCAATCTCTGCACACCCCGTCGACCAAATCTCAATGTCTGTGACCCCATACACTAATCTCAACGGATGCACACGTTTCTGACAAGGAGTAGGCGGTAAGCGATGAGGATGCGCCCCTCTCCCACCACGTCGGGAAGCACGTCCTGTCGGCGACCACGCCGGGAGCGCGTGCCCCGCGGCGCTCCTGCTCCTGCTGCCCGCGGGCCGAGCCCCCCGCGTGGGGCCGGGCGAGCTGGGCCGGCTGGGCTCCGGTGTGCGCTCACCGGAAACAGAAGTGACGCTGCACGCACCGGGCCGCCGCGCGTGTGACGCGGATGCACTTCAGGGAGCGGATGGGCACCCCCGGCGCCGACCCCAGCCGCCCACCCGGCCGAGCACACCCACCTGGTCTCGGGTCTCGGCCTCCTGAGTCTGAATCCCTTGCAGCTGCGTCTCGTAATTGGAACACATGTCACAGCGCCTGCCGAGTTTGTTTCCAGCGTTATGTACCTGAAGGCACCAGAACGACGTCTTACCAGGCGGAACGAGGTGCTCCTACGTCGTGTACGTGAACACGTGCGCAGCCTGACCCGTGTCACTCCGAGAACGACACGGGAGAGGTGGCTTCTGCAGAGACTTGCAGCAAGAAGCTACGATACAGGGTCCCCAATTCGAGTATGATCGGAGACTGAGGGACCCACCTTATAACCGGGTGGCCAAGGGCCACAAAACACCTCGTGTGAGGAAAACACAAGGCAAGAGGCGCCAGGCCGGGACGGTCACAGCCTAGGTGGGTGCCGCCGACCAAGGGCGGGGGGGGAGGGGTGCGGGGAGGAATCAGCGCCCCCTTCCCCCGCCCCCCCCCCCCCCCCACCGCACGCAGGCAGCCCCAACGCGAACCACCCGGAGTGCCCTCTCTCGCACGTGTTCCACACGAGGCCGTGGGGAGCAGTTTCCGTCAGGCTAGTCAGCGATCCCACTCATGGATCCACAGCTGCTCACAGAGACATGGCCCCGGGGAAAGAAAGCACTAGAAGTCACAACACCTGGCCTCTGACCCACGTCTCCCTGCTCGGAGGAGAAACCCAAGCGTTTCTTGTGGCCTGAGACCAACCCTCACCTGCAGACCGGAGACAACGTCATCACTACCCAAGGTTCCAGCAGGCAGGGTGTGGGACGGTGGGGACCGCGGGGACGGCTCCGTCACCTCCGAGGCCACGTGCGAGTGCGCACGGACACTTCCGGCTCCCAGTCGTACGTCTACATTCGCCAACACTCGCGGGAGGCAAGTTAACCCGTCCAGTGTTTCCCACCCCCTCCTCCAGCCCACCCGCAGCACCAAGTGCCGACAGCATGCGTGCTTTGCACGTCCAGGAGTGAGCAGGAGTCTGCCAAGCAAACCACATCCGGGCTGCGCCCGCGTAAACTCGACCGTGCCCCGGCTTCAGGCGGGACACCAGGTGGAGGGGGATCACGCTCTGCGTGACTAGAGGCCCCTGCTCTGCCACGGTCACTGGGAGCAGCAGGAGCGCAGCATAACAGGCCGAGGACGCGTGTGCACGGCGACCCCAGGGGTGCCTCCTGAGCGAACACCAAATCCCAGAGCTACCCAGGAGCCCTCCAAGCAGACAAGAGGGCAAAAGTCAGAGAGCAGCTCACCTCCTTCTGCAGGAGATTCCACTCTGTCTCGCTGACTAAGCGGTAGCCGCTGGGGGACACGTACGCACTCTCCACGCCCTGGGTGACGCTGGAGAGGAGGGACGCGGTCTCTTCCTGCTCTGGTGTCATGGCCTTGATTGCTCTCTCCTGGTCTTTGGTTAACATAAACCCACTTGGCATCTGCAGCGACCCCAGGGAGGCGGTGTCAAAGTTCTCAGACACCGAATCCGCTCCCACCAACGGCCCAAAATCCGACTCATCCAGGTTTCCAGCAGACTTTGCCTTGTAGTTGTAGCCCAAAGCTTTGGATTGCAGCGAGCCCGAAGGCCCCAGGCTGTCCGTGGACTGTGCTCTCCTGAGGCCGTCTTTAAACGTGTCGCTGTCCGATTTACTGAACGGGTCTCCAGACGGCAACAGCAGGTCTGCATCTAAGGAGTGCACGGAGCCGCGGGTGCTATCCAGGCGCTCCTGATCCTGAGATGGGAGAACGCACAGCGCCCAGTTAGACGACTCTCTAGACTCAAAGAGAAAAGCTACCGTACACGTTACGTAGGACGATCGTTAGCACGCTCCTCCACGCGCTCTGAACAGTTACTGAGTGTCTGCTACCTGCTGGGCACTAAACCAGGCACTCGGTACAACTGCAACCCTCACCTCGACGTGTTCACAGTTTCGTGCAAAAAAACTAACAAGCAAGCAGGCTATTAGAATGCCCTCGGTAATAAAATTACAGGCCAGAGACCTGTACTGGATGTTCTGGGGCCTCAAGGAGGGGCTTCGGCCCAGACGGAAGGGGTCAGGGAAGGGCTCCTTGAAGTACAGGGTCAGGTGTGCTGAGTGGGAGGTGCCTGCTGCATATCCACACGGAGATACCCACCCGATGGATGGACGTAGTCTTTAGAGGCCGGAGAGTGACCACCATATAATGATAGAGCGTCCACAGCAAATCAGAACCCCTAGGAGGAACACCAAACCTGTCCACTTTGGGGATGGACAGAGGAAGGAGTAGCCTAAGTAGAAGGGAAATGAGGAGAATGTCGTGTGCCGGAAGATGTAATCAACACATCAGATGGGGTGCACTTGTGAAAGGAACGAGACGCAAAAGGTACCACGCGGTGTGATCCCATCCACGTGAAACACCTGGAACAGGTGAGTCCACAAAGGCTGGAAAACAAATCAGTGGTTGCCAAAGGCTGAGGGGAAGGAAACCGGGCAGTGGCTCCTTAGTGGATGTGGGGTCTCCTCTGGGGGGATGAAAACGTTTTTTTGTTTGTTTACATTTCGAGACCAGACTGAGATGTTGGTTGCTCAACGCTGTGTATGTACTTAAATGCCACTGAATCGCGCGCTTGTAATGGCTAATTTTACGATGTGCGGATTTCATCTCAATTAAAAACCGCCTGGCGCAGCCCATTCCCAGGTCAGAAACGCACACCGTGCTTCCAGACGCAACCGTACAGTTACCGGGAAAATCAGAAAGTGAGAAAAAAGTCGTAGGTTCTTCTTGAAGTTCAGTGTATTCAATTTAAAGGACTAGTCTTTATTTTAACGTAACATCCTGTCTACTTCATATTGTTTAATGATTTTAAGTTTGCTTATTTATTTTGAAACAGAGTGCAAAGAGTGGGGTGCTGTCAACACAGAGCCCAACACGGGGCTCAAACCCACAAACCGGGAGATCATGACCTGAGCCAAAGTCAGGCGCTTAACTGAGCCTCCCAGGCGCCGCTAAAGTGCTTGTGACCTCGAATTCGGCAGTTCTCTCCCCGAAGGCATCAGTAAGTCCGTGATGATTTGTGCCCAGGGAAGAGTTCCATATAACAGCAATAGGGCATCACTTACCACGATCAAAGCTCCCAGACTAGTGAAAGACAGAACCAGTCTGGCTGCTAGTCTCGCACTCCTCTTTCTGATTCTCTGTATTTTATGATGTTTTGCCATGTGAGGACCTTGCTGGCCAGGCACAGACCGCCCCTCCAAGCTACCTAGTGCCTCTAATCAGTGAAAACTCACCCGTGAACACACCTCTCACATACACCCGACCAGCCCCGTGTCCAGCCGCCTGTCCCTAAGCTTTTCACGCTTGCCTCACTACAGTAAGCCCGTGCTCCCCTCACCCTGAAGCAGCACGGGGCCAGGTACCTGCACCGAGGACAGACGCCACCCCAAGGCCCGCCACACCGTGCACGCCAGCTGGCCTTGCCTTCCCTCCAGGAGTGTCAGAAGCGGCTGCAACCCAGGACCCCTCCCCACAACCTGCTCCTGCTGCCTCACGACCGACTCGGATGCATCTCAGGTGGCTCTACCCGGTGTGCGTGTCACAGGGTCCCTAGAGACCGTGACATAAATTTCTCTTTCAATGGCACTGACCTTTAAACCTGGGCACAAATCCACGAGTACGGCCGTAAGAAATTAGGGAATATTTGCACACCGAAATAGTGTCGGCCGTTAAATACCGGTTGTGGGCAAACGTTTGCAGCATGATATCCGCTGAAACCTTTACGATGGATTTCAGTGAAAAGCAATTTACACAGAACATCACATCCAGTTGCAACATGGGCTACGTTTAAAAAGCAAAAATAGAAACACATATATGTTAACTTTGGAAATGAAGAGAAAGAAAGAAGAGGTACACACCAAAACGCCAGTGGGGACTCTCTCTGGGCAGGAGGGTCACCCACCAGCTCTTTTTGTTTCAGAGGACCTGCCTGCACTTTGCAAGTTTTCCGCACCGAACACACGCTACTTTTGTAGTGAGAAAGGGACACTCTAATCCTGAGGCTAAACACAGGAGGTCCCACAAACTCCAATTGTCTTCAGCTAGAAATCGAGGTCCTTCAAAGCAGCACCGACCAACTTCATGAACACAGGAACACACAGTCCTCAGCTGAACATGAACCATCAGGACACAAGGCGGGTGCACCCGGCATTCAAACCGCAAAACACCAGCCCCGAGAGCCGAAGGTTTTTGAAGAGCCAGGAAATAGTGCTGAGCACAACACATACTACAGACCAAAAGGGACACAATCAAAAGACTTTTGAAAAGCCTCATGGTAAACGACAACAAATAAATCTCCCTTTCTTGTTTTCCTGCTCAAATATTTTCTGGGAAGTCTGACGTTCTTCAAACGTTCCTGCACACGGATACCACATGATACTCGGCAGGACCCGGAAACAGCCCTTCTCCTGGGAGGCAGGCTGTTGAAAGGCACTCGGCAGAATCAGGCTGCTTGGTTCCGTGTGTGCACCCCACAATGAAGACAGTGAGTGACACAGCAATGACGTCCTGCTTCTCAGCGTCCGTTAGGGTGTTTTCCCTTAAAAAAATGAGCAATCCATAAACACGGAGACAGAAGCCACGAGGACGCAGATGACACACAGCCAACACGAATCCGCACACGATCCAGAAGCACAGTCCCCGTGCCCACGGCACCAGACCCCCTCTGTCACCCTGTGTCACAGGCCAGAAATGAGGGGCGGGGGGCAGCACGAACAAGGGTTGTGGGCATGGACACGGCGTGGGGTCACCCAGCTGTGAAGGCCCTTCCGTGGCCAGCCAGGGGCTTCACTTTTACCCTGGGCGGGAACAAGAGCCTGTCCCCTGCTGACGCGGGAGATGGCCGAGAGGACCCAGCGCCCAGAGAGAGGTGGGAGCCAGGCAGCACCCCAGGAGAGGGAGCCCGCGGCGCACAGGGCGGCACGACAGGACAGCGAGTGTGGCCACAACCGCGCAGATGACCAGGCGCTGTGGCACCCGCGCAGGATCTGCCGGGGCACGCAGGGGGCAGCGGGTGGATAGGCCACAGATTGGCCACCTGCGGAGGTGCCCGCTGAGGGGGAGGGGTGTGTCTGTGCGTGCGAGCACGGCCCTGGGGCCACGGGAACGCCTCTGTCCACGTTGGGGCTGCCCGCTCCACCTGACGCCCCAGCCGGAGACCTCAGATCTGCTAACACGGGGGGACGTGCTGTAGGGAGTTCAGTGTGTGAACACTTCACACGCTCTCTTCTAAACAGAAAGCTCCAAGTATTAGCAACATTTAATATTCACATCAGAAAAGATTTTACAGTTTTATCATGTAAAAGTTTTCTCCTATGGTTTTAATTTTGGAACCACGGGGAAAGAGAACGTCTAATGACTTCGGAGATGGTGACAGAAGCCACCACGCGTCTCCAGGAGCACCGCCTAGGGTCTAAAACAGACATAAACACTGCCGTCTTGTCGAATGCCACGCGAGGAGCTGCCTACGTCCTCCCCGTGAAGGACGCACCCGACGCAGGAGAGGCGACACGTGGTCATACCACGTGCGCAGCGACCCTGAGGGCAGACTCACTATACCTCCTCGTTTGACAGCTGGGCTGCAGATTCCTCCTGCGCTAACGCACACACCACTGGCGCCTTCACCTCCTCCTCGACCTCTGCTTTTTTATGGTCCTTCCTCTTGTTCAATCTCTGTTGTTCATCTTCCTCCTGAAAGTCACAGAAAATGCATACATGCGTTACCCAGGCAGTCCACACCTAACGATTCATACGGTTCTTTAGCCACTCAAAACAAACAAAGAGCAAAGCCTTACAAGGAAACTGGACACTGAGGCCTGTTTTGGGATCGCATCTAAGGATATCTGGTCAGAACAAAATGTTGTAATACTAGAGGCACAAAGAAGGAAAGCCCGTCATGAAGACAAACCAGGACACAGGTTCCAAGAAGAGTGTCCATGTGAAAGAAACACGAAACAAACCGCCCCCTCTTCTTCAAGAGAGAAAACTTACATGAACAATTCTCTGGGTGATGAGAGAGACCGCGAGGGCAGGACGCAGCCATCAGAAACACGTACAAATTTACGTGGAACACACAGGAAGGCTTGAAGCTCATGTGACAGTGCACTTGACAAACATGAACAGGCTACCTCAGTGCCCCAAATGGCCTCATGGGAGGGACAATCACAACACAGACAAGGATGGATGAGGTTCTGCGGCACAAAAGGACAATCTCATCGGAAGGAGCTAGAACCGGGGCCAGAAGCAGGTCAGCCGGGTCTGGAAGCGGCAGTGACAAGAGCCTGCTGACCGCGTGAGAGCAGCAAGCGAGGGTCCCGGGAAGGCAGGCAGACGGGGCAGTGTCGAACAATCTCCGGGGCCGAGAAGACGCAGCTCGGGAAATGAGAGGTGGCAGGGAGTTAGAGATCTGTCATCAGCCCCCACCTCATCTGGAGAGTTCTGGTGTGTGTTCCGATACCCATACCGCACGCAGCTTTACATGTAAAACCTTAGCACGACGCTGACATATGGAAAACCCTCCGTAAATGTTAGTTAAAGGCCTTAAGTGACCGGTTCCAGCATTTAGACGGTCTTAACGGACAGCAGGAGGGCATGGTTAGACCTGTACTTTAGAATCTAAATCCTCAGGGTGGCTGTGTCTGCACAAAAGAAGGATGAGTCAGAATTAAAACAAAAGACATTTTAAGGACGGAACATCTGAAAACCAAAACCCAACCCAAGTCACACAGGGTCACTTGAAAGCGGCTCACGATGCCTAGAAAGCTTCCACGCGGCTTCCCCGGGGAGGTATTTGCACCCACGCGCAACACACTACGGGCACCAGCTGCACTGCTACCGGAAATGGAAAAGAAACAAAGACGACAGGACCCGCGTGGAGAGAGCAGGGAGGGGGGTGGCGCGGCGCTTAGCGAGGCCGACGGCTGCCTGTGGGAGCAGGTGCCCTGCCACGTGGTGAGGAGAGGAGGCCGTGGAGTGCCTCTGCTACAGGCCTGCGCGACACGAGCCAACCCGAAGACGCCCTAAAACACGGCAACGCCCGGGAGGCGGCCTCCCAGGCGACGGCTGCGGATGACATGCGGTCGTCCCCGAAGGGAGGTGACCGGCGGACTTTATCGCTTTGCCTTCGCCACAAACTTCTTTGGCAGGAGATGTATCTGTGTACTGCTCGTGTCGGCTCAACAGGTTTTAAAGGTAAGGAGAAAAGAGGGTCTCGGGCGCGCGGCCCACCAGGCTCTGGCCTTTTCAGGCCGGTCCGCACCTCCCTCCCCATGCGGTCCCTTCCGCTGCAGCCGCCAGGGCCATGTCACGGAGACGCGGCCCAGACAAACCTAGTCCGGGAGCCCTGGGAGCCCCGGACAGAGCCGCGCAGAAGGCTCTTCTCAGAAGTGCGCACCTTTCCGAAGACGGTGGTGGCTACATGGGCTCTGTGCCCCAGACGCGGCCATTTCCAAAGCCACGGACCCACGCCCCTCCGCCCGCCGGAGCTGCTCCGACTCCGCGGTCGTGGGGTGGGGGGCGGGGGTGCCGCTCACCTGGTCTCTCCTCCGCAGCGCCTCCACCCGCCGGAGCTGCTCCGACGTGAGCACGACCTCCATGCGCTGCATGTCCCTCATCAGCAGGCGCTGGGACTCCAGAAACTGGTCGTTGGCTCTCTGCCACGTGTGCTTCAACTGGTTGTGTTCCTGTCGCTCTTGTTCCAGGAGCCGGCACACTGTCGGGGACCCCCAACCAAGACACCGAACTTGAACGGCAGACCATGCCCGCGGCACGGGGCTGCCAGACCGGGTCTGGCTGCTGGCCTGTCCCGCCGGGGTCGGGATGAGGACCCAGGGCTGACCGGCCGTGGGACACACGGCAGCTGTCCCGCCTCTCCCAGAGCAGACCCTCCCCGAGCCCCCCGTAATGGTGGCGTGGACGAGGGGCCCCCGTGCTCAGGAAGCGCTAGAAACCCTGGTTAAATGAATCTTTGAAGGTTCCTTCCCTGCAGGATCTGGAGCTCAGCCTCTCCAGCGTGTGTTTTCTCAGAGGAGCTCCCAAGTTCACATGACCGGACGTCCCTTCCCACCCCACTCACCGCACACGCATGCTCGGGAACGCGCCGTGGGAACGGCTGCTCCGGAAGCCGAAGGCACAGTAACCACTCCCCAGCGTCCTTACACACACGCTGATACACCTGTCACCCAGAGACCCGCCCTGAGCCCGGGCCGGCCCTGACCGCCCAGGATCAGTCACAGGTCCCGTGTAATGGCTGGTCCTGCCGGTACTCGGCCCTCGGCCGTCTTGCACCAACAAACGAGTGGGTGGCATCGCCGTCCCTCAAGCCACAAACCCGAGAGAACACTTGTACCGCTTTCTCGTCTCGCCCCAACACAGCCCTCTGTGACTGTGCCAGGTGACGGCCAGCCTCCGCCACCTGCCTCGGACCAGCCCTCACGGCTCAACCGGTACGCTTCCCGGCCTGTCCTCCGGACTGCTGGCAAACTGAACTTTCTGAACCGCACAACTTATGTTACCACTCGCAGTTTAAAGCCCAACAGAGAGGCCAAGCACGAGGCTCCATACTGTCCAATGCCACTCAGACAGAAGTCCAGGACAGGCAAATCTGTAGGCACAGAGAGCAGACTGGCGGCTGCCGGGAGCTGGGGCGGAGGAGGACACGGCGAGCGACTGGGAACGAGCACGGAATTCCCTTCCGAAGTGGTGAGAATGTCGTGGAATTAGCGGTAACGGCTCACACCACACCTTTGTGAGAACAGACTTTAAAAGAGCCAACACCATGGCATGTGAATTAGGTCTCCATAAAGCTGTCATTTAAGAAAAACATCTGAAAGAAGCTCGTTCCTGCCCAGAGGCCAGAATCCGAGTCCCCGGGCAGAAGGCGTCCACGACCCAGGTCACGTCAGCATGTCAGCCTCTCCCATCACGTCTTGCCCTGCTGCCCTCACGTCCTAACTTGGCCGGAGCTCCTCCTTCGCCTTGTCACACCCAGGCAAATGGCCTGGGACATCAAGTCCATGTCTGGCCACCTGACAAACACCCACCTCTCTTTACAACTTAAGAAGCTCACCAGTGGCACTGCCGCCTCCAAGCCCAGCTCCCGTGACCGGCCACAGCGGTAACTCGGTGGCATGGCTACTGTCCCCAAGTCAGGCTGCAGGTTACACGGATGCTCGACTGTTACCGGCCTTCCTTTCACTGACCTACGATTTTTGGTGTGAGTGTTCCAGAATGGAAATCGTCCCCTTACTCGTTTTAATGAGACTTCTCAGATCCTTTTCCAGATGTGTCAAGGGGATTAAGGGCCGGGCACACCGTTTAAATGGAAATCCCTACTTCTTTTGGACATTTTCAGAGTTTGCATGTCTTTTCGATGGCAGCAGCACATATGAAACATGCTTCCAGAAAGCCAGAGACTCACTCAAGCTTTGGGTCATTTTCATAACATTTTGTGAGATAATTCCGTAGGCCTTTATATAATTTCAGCTTTCCACTCCCGGGGGAAAGAACGGACTCATTCACAAACCTAAATTACTGGTGGAAGAGCTGTATTTCCCACGGCACTTGATACACTTAAAAGTGCCCACTGTGGGGCTCTGACCCCACAGTCCTGCCCTTGCCCGTTAAAATATGTTACTAGTATCGCCCTCAACATGGACGAGATTTCAGGGGGTCCATGCATTTAGGTGAGGAAAAAAGCTGGATCTTCGTTTTCACTAACTCCTAAGTGAAATGTATCATTTCCTTTAATTATAAAATGTGGGCAAGCAACCACAGTAAGTATGACAATACTCATGACGGTCACCAGCACAAGCCGCGGATGTGACATCTCTGTACAGCAGCTGCAGATCTTAAAAGATCACTGAGCTCAGTGCTTCAAAATTACAGTAGTTACTTTTTATTTAGCGCCTTAATAAAAAGCACCCTTGTTCCTGTATCTTAAGTCTGCAGTCATTTGTATTTTGATCACCATTTTATAGTAAGTCGTTTCTTCTGTATTTACTATTTTAGGGACTAAAAACATGATCCTAAGAGGGTCTCACGAGACCGCCAAGAGAAGTTCTTGACACAACAAAGGTTAAGAACCCCAGCAATTAAGACTCGCTAGCAGAATTAAAGACAAAAGTGGATCTTTATTTTAATGGGGAAAAGATAAGCCTTCTCCCCCAGGCCGGGGAAAAGAGAGTCAATTTCCGCAGAACCCCGCTAGCAGCCTCGTGAAATCAAAACCACTCCTCACAAACGGAGATGCTCCTCGGTCCTCGACCTGCCCTCCGGCCCCACTTTCCCTTTGGTAGAACTACCTCCATCAAGTTGGGTCTGGGGGCAAAAGCAGTTTAAGCAGAAATTCCCGGCCCTCCTTTCTCTCTGCCCACACCTCACGCCTTGTGAAGCTGTTCCATTACAGCCGCGAGTCTTTAGGCCTCACGGCTCCCAGGACAACACTCCAACCGACTGCAAGGCTTTACGGTGAATCCCTCATGTGCGGCCTCTCGGATTTGTTCTGGTTTTCTCAGAGACCGAGACTAAAACTACAGAGGATACGTATTTACCTTCGTGCAATTCCTTCCGAAGTTTCTCGGCATCTTCCTGTAGAACAGACTTCTGAGTGTTCAGGACGGCTACGTACATCTCCAGATCAGTCCTGCAGGATTTCTCAGCTTCCAGATAGTGATTCAGCTCCTTAACCTGAAACAGAATGCGATGCTATTAAAGTAAAACCTACAATAGTTTCTACTTGAGACCTATCGGTGATGTATATGTATGTATATCTGAACGTGCCTTGAAAATAAGTGGAGTTTGTATTTACATAAATTGAAAAAGTTAAACAATTTTTAATTAGAGAACACACACACACACACACACACACACACACACACAGTCTTCTTCATAACTGTATCCCCAGAGTGACACCATATGGGACACTCCTGTGCCTCGCTTTCCAAAAAGGCAGCTCCAGGGTGTACTCCCAGAGCAACACGTACATGTGCTCATTTTGCCACACTCTCAGTCACGGAGTTGTTGCAGGTTCTTTTCAAAACAGCAGTTAATTTCTAAAGATAAAAATAGTACCACACTCTTGTAAATTTGCTTTTCTTTGATTTCTGGTGAGGTGATCCCAAATGCCTTAAACTTATAAAAAGGGCACATTTCGAACAGGCACACACATTGGAAGGAAAAAAGAGGAAGTCATAACGGAAAAAATAGTCCCATGCTGTAATAAACACAAACTTGGAGGCAAGTGTGGGGTATGTTTTAAAATCACATCTTTTAAAGTTTACTTATTTTGAGAGAGTGAGAGAGAGCACGAGTCAGGGAGGGGCAGAGAGAGGGAGACGGAGACAGAGAATCCCAAGCAGGCTCTGCACCATCAGCACAGAGCCCAACGTGGGGCTCGAACTCACGAAACTGTGAGATCATGACCTGAGCTGAAATCAAGAGTCAGGATGCTTAACCAACTGGGACACCCGGGTGCCCCTAAAATCACATCTTTTAAAACATGTCTTACTCCTGCTTAACAATTAACTGTAATACTCAAATATTACCAAGACAGTCTCATGTGTGAAACAGTTATGACCAAAGTGAAATGCAGTCTTGCCCCAGAGAGTGATCACAGAATCACTTGGCCTGTCTTATAAACTGCCCATCCTAAGTTCTGGCTACTCGTGTCAGCTTTTTCCGTGGTTACGTCCAACTTCACTTTCAAGGCCACTTCCAAGCTTCTCTTCTTCCTACTTCTTCAAACTTGAAAATGCTGGCGGTCAAGTTTCCAGTGAACTTGACCACACGTTAGTACTGGTCACAGGCTAAAATGATTGTTGAAGCAGCCACCTGACGCTTCCCTGGATGTGGTCAGACGACCGAAGACATGAAGCAGGTGTGACAAAGCACTGACGGCTGGGAGGTGTGTCCCTGTCACTGGAGAGGGCGGGACTCCAGCCGGTGATAAGGAGAGTCGGTGTGCAGACACACAGCGGTATACAATCACTAATTCGACCTGCTACTACTTCTTAGCGCAAATGCCTGACTCGATTTGTGATGAATGAATCTCTAACCTCTGAAAGCTACTAAGCAGAACCCTGGGAAAGTGGTGCCACAGTATGTGAATGCCCTTGAATTCCATTTGCCCTAACACATAACAAAGCCAAAAAACACACGGACACCCACAAAAATCTAGGAGAGAGCTGGAGGGTGGGGTCAGGAAAGCTACCTCTAGGGACACCTATGGTACCAGCATCGGCGTGTGACAGAGGGAAGGGAAGCGATGACGACCCCAAAGACCCCGTATTTGTCAACTGGGGCTCCAACCGGACAATGGCAGCTGAAACTGCAAGAGTTTCTCGCACGTTCCAGTAGTGTGTAAACATGACCAATTTGTGTGGTGGACTCACAACCTGCTGAGGGTGGGACACAGCTCCCCTGTCACGTTCACACCCGGGTCGCTGTCCCGTGTCCGGGCAAGTGTCTCCACCCTGCCTTCCTCCAAACTGTCCTGGGCACACTACTGATCTGCCACTTCTCCGCGTGAATTCTGGGATCCACTTACCATGTTGCTTATTAAACCCTATTGGAATCTGGGTGGAGTTCTGAGTTTATAGATGAATTTGGGGATATACTACACGCCTTATAATACGTTATCTTTTCATTCCGGAACACACGTATTCAGACCTTCATTATAATGTATTGCGTAAAGATCTTACCCGTTTTTGTTTAGATATATTCTCGGGTAACACAGAGTTAGGCTTTTTTGGCGTTTTTGTTTTGTTTTGCTTTTGCTACCGTGAATGGGATCTTCCCCCCGTTGGACAGATTACTGGGGTACACGAACACTATCACTTCTGTCTGTTGCTCTTGTTGGGACAACGTTCTTGAACTGTGGTCAGGTCTGACAATGTGTTTGTACGCCGTCCTGGTTTTCTACATAAACCACCAAATCAATTTTGTTGTTTTCATTCCGTTCTTAAGCCCATCTCTCCGTCTCGTCTTGCTGTGTCATCCAGGGCCACAAAAACAATCCGCACAGAATCAGCTCACGTGGTTCCTGTCATGAATGGTAAGGCTGCTGAACACTCCTCATTAATGATAATGTTTGCTGATGGTTTGATAAACAGTTCTCATCAAGTCACTGGATGTTTAAATTTATCAGATGCCTTTCTGAAGCCAAGAAGAACACACTGCCCTTCTAATCTTCTCATGTGGTGCATAACAATAGTGGGTTTTCTGGTGATACACCCTCCCTAAATTCCTGGGAATATATCCTATTTGGTTAAGATGTTTGTCTTTTTTTTTTTTTTTAACTACACTGTTGAGAATTTTTGTTTCTACGTTAAGTGAGATAGATCTAGAATGCCTTTCCTTCCTACCACTTTTCTGTGTGCTTGTAATGAAATCATGAAGGTCTCACAAAATCAGCAGGAGACCTTTCCTCCTGTTCTCTAACACACTTTGTAAAATATAAGGATCATCTCTTTCCAGGTTTGGAAAAACTTCCCTGCAAAACCCGAACGTCTTTCAGAGAGGAAACAGGAGAAAGGAAGATTTGACTCTAAATCTGACTATAAATTCACTTTCTTTAACAGTTACTACTTTCGGGGCGCCTGGGTGGCTCAGTTGGTTAACCGTCTGACTCTTGGTTTCAGCTCTGGTCATGATCTCGGTTCGTTGAATTCGGGCCACACACCAGGCTCTGTGCTGCCAGCATAGACCCTGCATGGGATTCTCCCTCCCTCCCTCCTCCCTCCCTCTGCCTCTCCCCCACTCTCTTGCTCTCAAAATAAACTTAAAAAAAAAAAAAAAGTTTTCATTTAACCAAATTTCCTTCATTTCCTATTTGTTGGTATGACACTGTTCTGAGTATGTTTTGTTTTCAAGTCTCTACTGATTTGTGGTTATGTCCCCGTTCTGATTTCTAATGGTTTTTTTTTCTTGATGAGTCCTATTGGAGGTCTGTCTTACCAGCTTTCCCATTTTTCCCATTATGCTGACATTCTCAAGTTCTCTTCTGCTTTTCTGTTTCACTCATTTCTGCTCTCACGAATATTATAGATTTCCTAGTGTTCACATTGTACCATTGTTTGTTTTTTAGCTTCTTGAGTGAGATATTCAAATCACTCTAAATATCTTAGAATTCCTTTTTCCATGATTTTTTTCCATTTCCAGAGATTTTATTTTAGCTGCCGTTTTACTGTAAATAATTTAATTACAGAGATTTGAGTCTGCATAACAATCCTTCAAAACATGTTGACGCTTCGTGTCATTATGAGAAATATCACGTACCTGAAACTAACAATACTTTGTCTCACACACTGTCCTAAGTGTTCTATAGGATCCTATTAATAGCCTTACAAGGCATGCAGTAGAGGTATCTCCATTTTATAGTTGAGAAAACCAAACAGTGAGCTTAATTTCCCAAAGGTTCCCCCTGCTAATAAATGCTGAGCTCCTAACTCCTACACTCTACGACTACAGGAGATACAGTCCCCCTTTCCTGGCTACAGAATTCTGTGTGTCTGTTACCTCTAAATTATTAATCTGGTTATTCAAAGCTCCCATATCCCTACTAATATTTTTTTCTGCCCACCTGATCACTTGCTATAAATCAGTTCTAAGCTCCTACTATAACTGTGAAAGTTAGTTTCCCCTTAATTGTCCCTTGTAGTTCACATATTTCAAGGTGTGTAAGAAACATTCAATCACGACTGTCCGATCCTACTGATGGATTATTAGATGGGGTCTCTCTATTCTTTTTTCTATTACATCCTAAATGTTTCATATCACAGCTGTTACATCAACTTTCCCTTGGTTAGAATTTATATGACATATCTTTAAATATCCCATTATTTTCAGTCTTATAATTTTATTTTAGGTGCATCTATTATAATCAATATAAATTTACGTTTTTAAAAATCCCATCTCTTTCAGTAGGTGATTATCAGTTCACATTTATTAGGGTCACAGACACATTCCCCTTTCCACACTCCTATGCTGTGCTTCTGTTTACTGCCTTTTTTAAATTATTTTTTCTTTCCTACTTTCAATTAATTGTTAAAATGATCGACATTCCCTCTGCTGTGTCTTCATGGCCAGCAAACCCAGCCACGCTCTAACCACATCATCTCTCAGACATCAATTCTGGGGCCAGCTTCAGGGAATGAAGTCAGCTTGGACCCATTCATTTTCCTCAACAAGAAAACGGATGAGATCAGGTCTCATTCTGACAAGAAAATGAACAGTAACTGTGTACCAAAGCAAAACAAAACGGAGCACCACTATGGTGATTATTTAAACTATCCATACAGACAAAATCATCTCCAAGCTTTTTCTTTCTTTCTTTTTTTTTTTTTTTGGATTTTAAAGAAACCAAGATTCTTCGGATTCACAGTCTGAATGCCAGGGTCTCCCCTCCATGACTAGCTGTGCTCATGGCATCAGGTCAGGGCATTGGGTGCAAGAACGGGCTACAACATCTCACAACCTTTGAGGCCTCCAGCTCTTTAACCTTGTCTTCAGCCTCCGTCAGCTTCTCTTTCAGAGCCGCAATCTCCTTCTCCATGGGCATCACAACAGATCGAAGTTTCTCAGCATCCTCTTGGGCCTACGGTTAAAAAGAATTAAATGCTACAACTTACTGGCGCGTTGCTTTTCTGAGAAACTCTGACTCGCACATCGTTAGACTGAACACAAGTAAGCCACCAGGCGCCGCACGAGTGCCCGTCGAACTGAACCACGTGTGCTTTCCGGTGCCGTAGGGCCGTGAAGGCCAAGCCATCATCCCAATTTTCCCAGTGTTCCACTTAGAAATGGGAGTAGGTAGGAAAACGGATTCACTATGACACTCCTGACTTTTTAAATCAATTCATTAAATTCGAAAATACCCTATATATAAAAGGAAATACACATAACACTTTAATTTTTACAACTCTAGTCACTAAATTCAGGACATCATACTTTCTTTGGAAATGGTTGGATGAAAGTACTGATTAGTTCATAAACATAAAAAACAGCACATACTTTCTAAAATGTTACAAAATTATGTTGCTATTAAAAAGCTTTCATCTTAGTTATTTCATTTAAAAAAACATTTTTTTGGTGGGGGCGCCTGGGTGGCTCAGTTGGTTGAGCGTCCTACTTCAGCTCAGGTCACGATCTCGCAGTCCGTGAGTTCGAGCCCCGCGTCGGGCTCTGGGCTGATGGCTCAGAGCCTGGAGCCTGCTTCTGATTCTGTGTCTCCCTCTCTCTCTGCCCCTCCCCCGTTCATGCTCTATCTCTCTCTGTCTCAAAAATAAATAAACGTTAAAAAAAATTTTTTTTAGTAAATAAACATTTTTTTTTTTTTAACATTTATTCATTTTTTGAGAGACAGAGCATGAGTGGGAAAGGGGCAGAGAGAGAGGGAGACACAGAATCAGAAGCAGGCTCCAGGCTCTGAGCTGTCAGCACAGAGCCCGACACAGGGCTCGAACTCACCGGCTGTGAGATCAGGACCTGAGCCGAAGTAGGATGTTTAACCTACTGAGCCACACAGGCGCCCCCATCTTAGTTATTTTAAAAGAGTAGTTTAAATATTATTTAACGTTTGATACCTAAATGAAACAAACCCAAACAAGGACTATCATATCGTTTTCTGTCCTTCATTCTCAAAAACATGGATTAAAAAAAATAACGTCCGAAAATTAGTAAACTGGTGAGAAACTTTTATTATACATATATTGTATACATCACATATGTGTATATTGTGTATGTATGCGTGCATATGCATGTAGGTGTGTGTATAGGTACATGTTTGTGCGTGCACACGTATGTGTGCATACATGTGTGTGGTGTGTGCATATGCGTGTGTGTGTATATACAGGTGTATATGTGTGTATGTATGTGTACACCTGTGTGTATATATATATATACACAAAGGCAGACTTAAAAAGTTAGCTTTTTCCCTTCTTAGTGAACATGACATTTAACCTTATTCCCTAAACTTAAAGAGCTCAAATTGATCCTCAATTGTTCACAATAGGGAAAATATCATTTATGCCCAAATATGAGTGGGGCTTTTCCCCAAGACACATCTCTCTCAGAAAAGAGGGATTCACTTTGTTTTCCAGTCCTTAAAAAGTCATTGAATCATTTATTTTATTTTTAACTAAGTACTGTTTAGAAAAGGCATGTGAGCTTAAATTATCTTCTGTCTAGGTTAACAGATCTGCTGTGCTGATAAAAAACAGCAGGGGGAAAAAAAGGAGGGAAGAAGCAGAGAATTTAACATAGACTGAATTATTTAATGACACAACGATGACCCCACAACTAAGTGTTGCATATCATTATAAACAAAACTTATAAAGATGATTTTTTTTTTAAATGACAGAAAGGTCATTAAAAACACGGAAACTCTGGGGCGCCTGGGAGGCTCAGTCGGTTGAACATCTGACTCTTGAGTTCGGCTCAGGTCATGATCTCACGGTCATGGAATTGAGCCCTGCCTCAGGCTCCACACCGGCACGGACGCAGCCTGCTTAAGATTCTCTCTCTCCCTGTCTGCCCCTCCCCCACACGCACCTGCACACACGCTGTCTCGAGAAAGAAAAATACAAAAACAAAAAAAAACAAAAAACAAGGAAAATTTATTAAGGAGTGCATCTGTCATGATGAGCACTGGGTGACATATGGAAGTGTTGACTCGCCGTACCAGACACCTGCAACTGATACAACACATAGGCCAACTGTACCGGAAGCAAAATAAAAACAAGCAGAACAACAAAAAAGTGTCATCCGCATATAAAGATTTTATGGATTAAAAGTTGATCCTATGACTTATTTCTCTCCTATTGCTTTACTGCCAAGGCCATACCTTCGGTGTCCTATTGAACAGACGCTGTAACAGCCAGCATCCTCGTGTGTTTCATCTTCCAGGGAAACAGTTCTGTAGCAATTACGGTATTTACATTTTCATTTTTGATAAACAATGAGATAGGGAACTTACTTGCCTTCTATGAATTTCCTTAGGATTGTTTTTATGCCTGGGTGTTGCATTTTATTAGTCACCTCATCAGATTTATTCTTTAAAACAACAACAAGGAAAATTTGGGCCAAGAGGAGCCTGAAGAGACACGTGGCATCCTGCAATGTGGTGCCTGCATGAGATCTTAAAAATAGTGAGCCAGGGCATCAGGTAAAAACTAATGAAATCTGAATACAATGAACGGACGTTAGCTCATCATACTCAATCCTGGTTTACTAGTTGTGACGACGTACCACAACCAACGTGAGATACTAGTAACTGGGAAAACTAGACGTGGACCACACGGGAACTCTGTACTATCTACGCAATCTGACTCTGTAAATCAAAAACTGTTCCAAAAAATAAACTTTAGTTTATTTTTTTTTTTTTAATGTTTACTTATTTTGAGAGAGAACACGCACATACATGCCCAAGCAGAAGAGGGGCAGAGAGGGAGAGAGAGAATCCCAAGCAGGCTCCACGCTGTCAGCACAGAGCCCGACAAGGGGCTCAATCCCATGAACCGTGAGATCGTGACCTGAGCCAAAACCAAGAGTCGGACACTAAACTGACTGAGCCACCCAGGTGCGCCAAGTTTATTTTAAAGATAAAAATAAATTTTAAAAGCAACAAGAAGTGGCACGTTGTGAAAAATCATGAACAACTGGAAACAAGGATCTCCTGTTACGGCCTGGACCGGAATCTCCAACGACAGCATCGAACAGGAACTATCTCCAACAACCTGAGGGAGGTAACTGTGGACAACTCTGTTAGATGGCTAAGTGACTCTAGTGGTGAGGAAGATGTCGGATCCTCGTGAAGATCCTGAATTACAGTCTTCTCCTGGAATAAAATGGAGTGGAAGAAACGGTTCTTCGTGTTTAAAGCTTCTTTTTTGGGTATTGGGTTCTCAGATGATTTTTAGGTTATTATGAAAACTAAATCACCTTCTAAATACACAAAAATAGTCCTCTGTGGACCGAGGGTTGGGAACCAAAGATGATGATTAATACGAATGAAAGATAAAGTCAAAATCTAGTTATAACTGTATATATAATGTGTGATTTAAAATGGAAGTATGTACACACATCAGTAGGCTACAAGTTTATATAATTAAACTGGCCAAAGAGCTTTCACTATTTTCTTCATGAAACAATACTCCACCTTCTCCACCGCCCTATGTTCAGGCATCTTGCTATGTTCCAGCATAATATGCGGTACATTTGTCTCACGGGAACCCAGGGATACGGAGAGAGACGGAAAATCAACATCTGTCCTGAAGGTCCGGCTTAGACACACTCACCTGGCGGCCACACTCCTCCGATAAATATTTATGAGCCCCTGTGTGCTAAACACTACCGTGGGCACGCAGGACACGCAAACAAACGAGGGTCCTGGCTCACGGAGCTCACGTTCTGGCAAGGAAGGGAAGGCATGATCAACAGGTGAACTCTGTGTGTGCTGTAGGAAAGGACAGAGCACCGCAGGATATGGCGATGGGCGGAGCGGTGGCAGGTGCAGGGGGGAGGAGGGCAGGCTGTCGTGCTGAATGGGGTGGTCAGGACAGGCCTCCTGCAGTGGAGACATTTGTTTCGGGACGTGAAGAAGGGGCAGGGAGGTCAGCCACGCACACGTCTGGGGTCAGGGAGTCAGGCTATCCAGCGCTACATTTACGTGTGTGTCCAAACAATCCCCCAAACAGAAACCAGGAAAGTCCGCCTATGGCCACAGTAATGCGGGTGGAGGCATCCCGCCTTCGAATTCGAATATTCCTACAGGTGAATACGTTCCTCATACCTTTTTCATTTCGTTTTCTAGATTCTCCTCCTCTTGACCTTCCGACAGCCTTCTCCTTAAATCTGCTATCTCCCTCTCCGCGGACTCCCGGTACTGTGCCCACTGGCTTCGCTCCTGCTCCAGCCGCAGGTGAAACTGGTGCTCGTAGTCGCGGACCGTCTCTACAAAATATCACCAAAGATCGCAGGTCTGAGCGCTCTGAGGAAGAATGTTCTGGCACACTGAAATTTTAAAAGGAGTTACATAAAGAGTGTATGCCTGGATTCTGGAAATCGTCAAATTCACTTTAAAAACAAAACAAAACTGGGGCGCCTGGGTGGCTCAGTCGGTTAAGCATCTGACTTCAGCTCAGGTCATGATCTAGCGGTCCGTGAGTTCGAGCCCCACGTCAGGCTCTGTGCTGACGGCTCAGAGCCTGGAGCCTGTTTCAGATTCTGTGTCTCCCTCTCTCTCTGACCCTTCCCCGTTCATGCTCTGTCTCTGTCTCAAAAATAAACAAACATTAAAAAGAAAATTAAAAAAAATAAAAACAAAACAAAACCAACTAAAACTCAAGCAAGATTTCTGATTCTTATTATGTGCACAAGTGTCATGAGGGCTGTGACTCATGCCTGCTCTTCACGACGGGCCTGTGCCGTTCGTTCCCTCGTGGACGAAGAAAGCTTAGGGAAGGCCAAACACTCTGGCTGGTGAACATTCCACAACCAGAGCAACAGGGCTGGCTCGGACCCGGGGGCCGACCTCAAGCCAGACCGCTGCTCCCACACACGACGCTACGGCTCCTGAGACAAATGGGACTGTCACCCCCACCCAACTACTTGAATGTGAGAGAGAAGGGATGCGATTCTGGAATATTTTACTATAACTCAGATTCTAAATTGAGACAGATTCTATAAGGTCTTTGTTAAATGACCTTATCTTTAATATAATCTTAACATATCATGGGATAAACACGTGTGTCTGTTAACTTCCACTGCTCCTTCGTCCTTTTTTTTGTATACATTTTTTAATGTTTATTTTTTAAGAGAGAGAGAGAGAGACAGAGCGTGAGCAGGGGAGGTGCTGAGAGAGAGGGAGACAAAATCCGAAGTAGGCTCCAGGCTCCGAGCTGTCAGCACAGAGCCCGACGCGGGGCTCAAACTGACGGACTGCAAGTCGGACGCTTAACCGACTGACCCACCAGGCGCCCCGCTCTTTCTTAACAACAGAACCCCAATTTCGTTTAGGAGGTCAGTGATGCACTTTACAAACGAGATTTTCCAGTTGCCTTTGTAGCTGTGGGTAAGCACACACCTCAGCAAATGTGAGGGGCTGAAGGAGGAGCAGCTCATGTTCAGCCAGGAGGAGGACGGAGCTGAAAACCATACGCTACAGATGGAGGAGGACCGAAGGAGCCCAGGACACCGGTGACCCCGTGGGGTCCCCACCCCTGGGCTGCTGCTTCCGCGCAAGAACCGGACTCCTATTTGGGGGCCAGTCCCCGGGTGACAGCCACCACGCTGGCTGTCAGGGAGCACAGAGGGCAACAGGACCCGAGCGCAGACAAGAGGAGAGGGTCGTCCCTAGTCCACACCTATGACAGTAACTGGACTGACTTCAGGAACCCGAAGATTCAGGGGCAACTTGCTTCAGGTCACTGTCACCTGAGAAACGCAGGCTGTGACTGAGCACTAGTGTGGTCAGCAGACGGACGGGAGACAGCTACTCTTCCTTTGGTCCGAGGGTCACGGCCCACGAAGCCTCTAGAGCCCGTGCCACTCGGCCACAGAGACCGCAGCGAAGAGGCCCAGCAAAACCCAGGCTCCCCCTGAAGACGTGGAACTGGCCGCATGGAGCGGGTGGGCGCGAATCCGCTGGGACCAGCGAGTGGAAGCAGGGCCTGGAGGCCTCCTGTGGGAGGTTCTCCAGCTCCGCGCACTGCCGCACCCACGCAGCTTCATCCCGTGTCAGGAGGGGCCGGCTCCTCCAGAACACCCAGAGGACAGACCCGTTCACAGCACCACTGGCGCCCGCGGGAACACGCGAGGCCACAAACACCACTCAGGATCCGGTGTGAGACGCTCCGAAAATGGTCCATCACCGGCATCGGTGTCGCCGGGAAACGACAAAGCAGACGGAGGGCTCCCTCCTTACCTTTCATGACGGCCTGGAGCGAAGCCACCTCCTCCCTCCACTGTCTTTTCACCTCGTCGATGGCCTCCTGCTTGGTGTTCTCTGAGACCGTGGCGATGGCCTTGATGTTCTCCACCTCCGCCTGGGCTTCCCACAGCTGCGTCCGAAGCTGCCCCAGGTCATCCTGCGCGGCCTGCAGCACCGCATTCTGCCTCTTCAGGTCCTCTGCGGGGAGGGGAGCGGAGGGGAGAGGAGGGGAGGGGAGGCCTCCGGTTAGGGAAGGGGCCGCACTCGCACTCAGCAGGCTGACAGCCCAAGGAACAAATACAGCGTCCCCTTTATAATGCTAACAGTCTAACGAAGGAGTTAAACATTAAATTCAACGTTAGTTAACTTAGAAAACCAATTATTTTAATAAAGATAAGACTCAGGGTGGGTGTGCAGGGCATCACAAATCCATTCCTTACTCATTATCCAACCAGCCAGTGATGAAGGCCATAGTTTTAGAGCTAAATTTAGACTCTTTCACTCACTGGCTAATCAACTTATTTAACCTCTCTGGCCTCAGTTTCCACATCTACAAGACGGGGATAAAAACACCCATCTTAGAAGGTTGTCTTAGTGATAAACAATTTACTGAAAATGCTTGGGAGTACAATACTTGCACAAGGTGAACATTTGAGAAACGGTTAACACGGGAGAAAAGAAAGCCGGACCACACCGCAAGCTACAAGATCAAGATCAAGGATTTTTAAAAGTCAGGATTAACTTTCTCTTCATCCCTTTGCCACCGCCTCAATATCGAGCTGACATGGTGAGCCAACTACAGACGTAAGCCTACGCAAGCCCGGGGTTTGGCCGAATGGCCCTTCAGACGAGGCGACCACCCCGCCCCCGCCAGTGTTCAGGGCCGTGTCTGCTCCCTACACACTTACCAACAGTCACTATCTTCCCCGGTCCCTGATGTTGCCAACACCGTGGGGACGAAAACGGTGACAGCTGTCATCTGTATTTCTCTACCAGTAGTGAGGCTGAGTACCTTTATTACATTGATTAATGTCTGTGTTTCTTCCCTGGTGATACCCTTTCCCTGTGCTCATGAACAGTCTTTCCTCTGATTGGGAACGGTATTCTACATACAGTGAGTACCAGTCCTTTTCCTCCAAAGCTTTTCCAGCCTTGCTGCTCTCGGTCTCTTAACTGTTCCATATCTTTTGCCATATAGAAGTTAGGAGACATTTATGCAGAAGAAGCCTTCACCTTTATGCAAAGTCGTCAATTTCCTTTAGAGAACACGGTAACTGAGCTGACAGCCAGCAAAACAATCTGACTTAGGCTCTAACTCGATTACCAGCGGCCATGGGATCTAAGGAATCACACAGCCCTCAAGCCAGATCAGCAGCAACGCCTCTCTGCCTGACTGTCTAAGTGCTTAAAAAATCAGATAGATAAAACTAAGGCAATTTCACTATCAAACTCACACAGGAATTAACAGCTTGGTAGTCCAAGTAACGGGGGAAACACCAGACACGCTGATCGTAACTGAGGCCGTTTAAGAAACCTTTATTCGCTCAGCCTCAGTTTTCCGCTGCTTGTCACTATTAAAATATCCCGAAACACCAGCCACAGAAAACTTACAAGAACGTTAATTACAGAAAGTAATTATCTGAAGTATCCAGAAGGCAAGCCAGACCCCTGGGACACAGTGATAGGTGTGTGGGAATGATCTAGAGACAAAACACACAAAGCCACAAAAGGGGTGTTCTGGATATAAAAACGTTTTCGTAAAATGTGAAATAAAACAAAAACCATGATCTCGGAATACTCTGTTCGTTTCTGAGAACCACAGTTCCGTCAAGGCTCAAGTCCATGTGCTCTCCCCTCCTCCGCTGATTCTCCCTGATAATGTTTTGTTTCTTGGAAATCACCCAGAGCTGCATACACTGTTGCGTGATCACTACGAACACAAAAACTGCAAATACCAAACCTAAAGACTAACCTGTGGCATGTTTCCACAGAGTTAAAAGCAGCAGAGAGAGCCTGAGGGAAGATTCGGCCAAATGTTGCTCCTGACTGACTTTACACATTTACCTAGGTCTATATTATATACTATGTATTACATACACACACACACCCACACACACACACAACCTTTAAGTGAGAAAACAAACAGAAGTTAAAAGTTAGAAAAACCTACACTTTCTGTACCAAAACATTTCAAATCTATCTGCCAGTGGCACAAGTTATTATTAAAGAATAGTTACTGGGGTGCCTGGGTGGCTCAGTCGATTAAGCATCCGACTTGGGCTCAGGTCACAGTCCCGTGGTCCGTGAGTTCAAGCCCCGCATCAGGCTCTGTGCCGACAGCTCAGAGCCCAGAGCCCGCTTCTGATTCTGTGTCTCCCTCTCTCTCTGCCCCTCCCCTGCTCATGCTCTGTCTCTCTGTCATAAATAAATAAACATTAAAATTTTTAAAAATAATAATAAAGAACAGTTATCACCCATTCTGGCTTTGTAGATGTAATTATAAAGATTTCCAAACACACTCGGAAGGTGAGAATACAGTACAATCTTTCACACGCCTATCACCAAGATTCGTCAATTACCAAGACTTTGCCACATTTATTTCAACTACCCTTTTTCTTTGAAGTATTTTAAAAACGAGTCCCAGAAACAGTATTACATCACACTACACATGCCTCTCTAAAAACAAGAATATTTTCTTACACAAACACGGTGTCACTATCACACCTAACAAAGTTAACAATTGTTTGATATAATCTAATACCTCGTCTGTAGTAAAACTACTCCAGTTGCCACAAAAATGTCTTTTTCAAGTCTGTATGAATTAGGATCCAAACAAGACACTTCATTTGGATATACTGACACTTTACAGAACATTTCAAACATAAAGACAAATACAGAGAATTACATAATGGACACCTATGACCTAGCTTCATCTTTTTTTTTTCTAGATTTTATTTTTAAGTAAGATCTGTACCCAACATGGGACTTGAACTCACAACCCTGAGAACAAGAGTCTCACGCTCCATGGCCTGAGCTGGCCAGGCGTCCAGGCTTCATCAATTGTTAATATTACTGCTACGTGTGTTTCAACTCTTTTCAACTTCAAGAAGTAAAACGTTACAGGGGCTCCTGGGTGGCTCAGTCGGTTGAGCGTCCGGCTTTGGCTCAGGTCATGATCTCACGGTCTGTGAGTTCGAGCCCCGCGTCCGGCTCTGTGCTGACAGCTCGGAGCCTGGAGCCTGCTTCAGATTCTGTGTCTCCCTCTCTGTCTGCCCCTCCCCTGCTCATGCTCTGTTCCTGTCTCAAAAAAATAAAAAATAAAAAATAAAAAAAGAAGTAAAACATTACAAACACCCTACTTCCCTCAGAAGTAACAACTATCAGGAATTTGGAGGAATCATTACCATGCATATTTTACACCCTTGCTCTGCTACAGGTTTTCAAACCCCAGTGCTCTCATAGAGTCGTATTCCTCTTTAATTACCTCGATCTCTTAACATTGTTTCGTTCTTGAGATTGTTCACACACGTGACTGCTTCGATCATTCACCGCCGTATGACAGTATGGCGTATCAGCTATTACGGCCGTGGACACTCAGGTGCGGGGTAGGCATCTACCTGTTCTACTCGCATGTTCCCATCGTTCTATGCCCACTGTTCTAGGCTCTTCCCAAATTTATAATGCTATGTCATATATCAAATTTCCATACATTGAGAACTTCTATAAACATTATGGAACTTCTAGGGGCACCTGGGTGGCGCAGTCGGTTAAGTGTCCGACTTCAGCCAGGTCACGATCTCGCGGTCCGGGAGTTCGAGCCCGCGTCAGCTCTGGCTGATGGCTCAGAGCCTGGAGCCTGTTTCCGATTCTGTGTCTCCCTCTCTCTCTGCCCCTCCCCCGTTCAGGCTCTGTCTCTCTCTGTCCGAAAAATAAATAAACGTTGAAAAAAAAAATAATTAAAAAAAAATTATGGAACTTCTATAAAAATGCCCTATTCTCATGCCAATACCATGCTGTCTAAACACAGCAGTATTCATACTATTTTGTCTACTCTCGTACACATTGTAAAGTTTCCCGTAATAAACAGCTTAATAAAAACACTGTAGGTGGTGCCTGGGTGGCTCAGTTGGTTAAGTGTCCCACTTCTGCTCAGGTCATGATCTCACAGTTTGTGGGTTCGAACCCTGTGTCAGGCTCTCTGCTGTCAGTGCAGAGCCCACATCAGATCCTCTGTGCCTCCCACACTCACGCACATATTCTCTCTTGAAACATTAAAAAAATTTTTTTAATTGAAAAAAAAACCACTGTAAGGGAGGCTGAGTGGCTCAGTTGGTTAAGTGTTCAACTTGAGCTCAGGTCATGATCTCGTGGTCTGTGGGCTCCAGCCCCGCGTCAGGCTCTGTGCTGACAGCTCAGAGCCTGGAGCCTGCTTCAGATTCCGTGTCCCCCTCTCTGCCCCTCCCCCCACTCGTGCTCTATCTCGAAAATAAACAAACGTTAAACAAAAAAAAAAGAATGTTAAAAAACCCCACTGTAATAGTTTTGAATGAAGTGGGGACACTTCCCCTACCAGACGTAAGTTATTATCACAAGCCTCACACACCCGCCGCCCAGCTCCAACACTCATAAACCTGCGGGCAATCTTGTCCCTCCATCCACTTCCATTACACAACACACTGTCTTGAGACAAGTCTCAGACATTTTTTTAAACTAATAAACTTTATTTTTTAGAGCAAGTTAGGTTCACAGCAAAACTGAGCAGAAAGTAGAGTTCCCAGTCCCCCTCCGCACGCAAGCTCCCCTCACCGCAGCAGGGCGCCCGACTTGTAACCGCAGAGCCCACGGGGACACGCTGTTATCAAAGCCCGTGGTCTCCATTAGGATGCTGTATCTGGCCCTGTGGGCGCACACGACGGTTCCGCTGCCTCGACACCCCCTCTGCCTGTCCGTTCCTCCTTCCCTCCTGACCCTGGCAGCCACCACTGCGTCCACTCTTTGCCTCGTCCGGGATGTCACACGGAACCATACACCCATCGTCTTTTCGGGGTAGCCGAATAACATTCCACCGCCTGGGCGTACCAGTTTACCTGCTCGGCTCCCAAGTTCTGGCAATTATTAATCAGGTTGCTGCACACGTCGACGTGCAGGTTCTCACGTGAACCCGGGTTTTCAATCGGGGATGTCCCGAGGAGAAAAACCGGTGAACCCCGTTAGCTAAAAGTATGTTCGGTTCCGTAAAAAACGGCCAAAGTACCTTCCGAAGCGACTGCACCATTTTGTATGCCCGCCAGCAATGAGTGAGAGTTCCAACTGCCCTACATCAGCAGCAGCATTTGGTGGGGTGTCTCAGATGTCAGCCACCATAACACGCGGAGTGACAGCTCACTGCTTTACTATGTTCACAAACTCACACAACCATCACCACAACCAATTTCGGAACATTCTGATCCTCCCAGAAAGAAAGCCAGTGCTCTTGATCACCCCCTCCCCCCGACTCCCCGGGGCCACCAGTATCAGGGAACCACTCACCTGCTTTCTATTCCTATCGATCACGTGCTACCCTGGACATTCCGTACAACTGTCATCATACGATGAGTGATCCTTTGACTGGACTGTCTCTTAGCACAAAGCTTTGAAAGTTCATCCATGTTATAATGAGTGCCAGTATTCAATGTATTTTCATGGAGAAATGAAATATTCATTCATCAGCTGACATTTGGGTTGTTCCCCACTTTCTGGCAGTTAGGAATAATACTGCCGTGGCTATTTATATGCAGATGTACACAGCACATGCTTTGTCATTCTCTTGTGTATATACCGAAGAGTGAAATTCTGGGTCAAACAGTAATTCTATGATTAACCATTTGAAGGACTGAAAGACTATGTTCCAAGCCCCTGGACATTTAACACTCCTGCCAGGAGTGCACGAGGGTGCTCACTTCTTACTTCTCCGTGTCCTTGCCAATACCTGTTATCAACTGACGTTGTGATAAAGGCCTCCTAGTGGGTGTCAAGTGGCATCTCATTATAATTTTGATCTGTGTTTCTCTGATACCTAACACCATTGAACATCTTATCATGTGCTTTCTGGCCATTTGAGTATCTTCTTTGGAAAAATGTCTATTCAGATCTGTTGACCATTTTTCACTGTCTTTGTATCATGGAGTTATAAGGGTTCTTGATACATATAGATAAAAGTCCCTTATCTGATATGCCATTTGCAAAAATTCCTCCCATTCAGTGGGCTTTTTATTTTTGTGACAGTGTCTCTGGAAGCACGAAAGCTTTTGAAATCTGATGAAGTCCAATCTACTTCATTGGTTGCTTCTGCTCATAATGTCCTATCTGAGATATTACTGCCTAATTCCAAAGTTGCAAAGATTTATCCTTATGTTTTCTTCTTTTTTAAAAATGTTTGAGAGAGAGAGAGTACAAGCACGGGAGGGGCAGAAAGAGGGGCAGAGCAAGAATCTCAAGCCAGTTCTGCAGTGTCAGCACATAACCCAACTTGGGGCTCGATCTCACGAACCATGAGATCATGACCTGAGCTGCAATCAAGAGCCAGATGCCTAATCAACTGGGCCACCCAGGTGCCCCATCCCTATGTTCTCTTCTAAGAGTTTTATAGTATATCTTGATACAGTCCAAGTGAATTTTTATAGATGTTAGAGTCCAATATCATTCTTTTACATGTGGATATCCAGATGTCTCAGCGCAATTAATTGAAAAGATGGTTCTTTCTCAGAATTGTTTTGGCATCTTGTAGAAAATCACTTGATCGTATATATATCTGAGGCTTATTTCGGGATTCTCGACTCCATCCCATGGAACTATGAGAATTATGCCAGCACCACCTGTCTTGATTACTGTTGCTTTGTAGTAAGTTCTGAGATCAGGGTATGTGAGTCCTCCAACTTTGTGCTTGTTTTCCAAGAAGGCTTTGGCTATTCTGGATCCCTAACATTTTCATATAAATTTTAGGATCATCTTGTCCACTTCTACAAACTGCGCAACCAAGATAAAGACACTGCATTAAATGTGTAGGTCAATCAGGAGAATACTGCCAGTATTAAGTCTTCTGACATATGAACATAGGATATTTTTCAATTATTTAGATCATTTCAAATGTTTGACACCATTTTTAAAGTTTTCAAAGTACAAGCTTTACACTTGTTAAATTTCTTCCAAAATATATCATTAATTTTGATGCTGCTGTAAATGAATTGTTTCCTTACTTCCATTTTCAGATTCTTCATTGCAAAGGTATAAATGGTTTTAACCCCGGTCAATTACTCTTTGACAAAGCAAGAAAGAATATCCAAGAGGAAAAAGAAAATGTCTCTTCAACAAATGGTGTTGGGAAAACTGAACAGCGACATGCAAAAGAATGAAACTGGACCGCTTTCTTACACGCAATTTCTTACACACAAAAATAAATTCAACATGGATCAAAGACCTAAATGTGAGACCTGAAACCGTAAAAATACTAGAGGAGAGCACAGACAGTAATTTCTTTGACGTTGGCCATATCAACTTCTTTCTAGACATGTTTCCTGAGGTAAGAGAAAGAAAACAAAAATAAACTACTGAGACTTCATCAAGATAAAAGGCTTCTGCACAGAAAAAATAGTGTAAAAACGGCGGGGGGGGGGGGAACAAAACATAAGAGACTCTTAAATATGAAGCACAAACAGAGGGTTACTGGAGGGGTTGTGGGAGGAGGGATGGGCTAAATGGGAGAGGGGCATTAGGGAATCTACCCCTGAAATCACTGTTGCACTAGATGCTAACTTGAATGTAAATTTAAAAAAAATTTTTTTAATTAAAATAAAGAACCAAATGGAAATGAAAAAAATAAAATAAATTAAAATAAAATAAAGCTTCTACACAGAGAAAAGGATCTATAAAATTTAAAAGACAACCAACAGAATGGGAGAAGATATTTGCAAATGACATATCTGATAAAGGGTTAATATCCAAAATACATAAAGAACTTATAAAATTCAACACCCAAAACACAAATTATCCAATTAAAAAATGGGCAGAAGAGGGGCACCTGGGTGGCTCAGTTGGTTAAACATAGAACTTCGGCTCAGGTCATGATCTCACAGTTTGTGAGTTCGAGCCCCACGTCGGGATCTCATGCTGACAGCTCAGAGCCTGGAGGCTGCTTCAGATTCGGTATCTCCTTCTCTCTCTGCCCTTCCCCCACTTGTGCTCTGTCTCTGTCTCTCAAAAATAAACGTAAAAAAAATTTTTTTTTAAATGGGCAGAAGACAGGACTAGACATTTTTCCAAAGACATCCAGATGGCCAATACACCTATGAAAAGATGCTCGACATCCACTGATCATCAGGGAAATCTAAAACAAAACTACAATGAGACGTATCACTTCACACCTGTCAGAACGACCAAAATAAAAAACACAACAGGTATTGGCAAGGATGTGGAGAAAGAGGAATCCTCTTGCACTGTTGGTGGGAATGCAAACTGGTACAGCCACTCGGGAAAAATTAAACATAGAACTACCCTGGGACGCCTGGGTGTCTCAGTTGGTTAAGCGTCTGACTTTGCCTCAGGTCATCATCTCGCGGTTCATGGGTTCGAGCCCCACGCTGGGCTCTGTGCTGACAGCTCAGAGCCTGGAGCCTGGTTTGCATTCTGTGTACCTCTCTGCCCCTCCCCGTTCATGTTCTCTCAAAAAAATAGATAAAAAACATGACAGATTTTTAAAAAGAAAATAGAACTACAATCCAGCAATTGCACTACCAGGTATTTACCCAAATAATACAAAAATACTAATTCCAAGGGATACATGCACACTGTCTACAGCAGCAGCATCCACAGTAGCCAGGTAATGGGAACAGCCCATGTGTCCATCGACTGATTAATGGGTAAAGAAGATGTATTGTGTACACACACACACACACACACACACAGGAATATTACTCAGGCATAAAAAGAATGAAATCTTGCCATTTCATTTGCAAAGACAGCATGCAGCTACAGAGTATCATGCTAAGTGAAATAAGTCAGAGAAAGACAAATACATTATCTCACTTCTAAGTGGAATTTAAGAAACAAAAGAGCAAAGGGGGTAAAAAAGGCAAACAAAGAAAGAGACTCACCTATAGAGAACTCACCTATAGAGACTCAACTATGGGGGGGGAGGAGTGGGTATGAGTGAAACAGGTGACGGGGATTAAGGGGTGCGCTTGTGATGAGCACTGGGTGAGCACGGAACTGCCGTACACAATACTGTATATCTGAAACTAATGTTATGCTGTATGTTAACTAACCGGAATTTAAATACTTAGGAAAAAGAAATACAATTGGTTTTCGTATTCTTTTGTATCCTACGACACTGTTTACCTCATACGATAGTTCAAATCGTTTTTCAGTGGGTTCCCTTCAATTTTCTATTTAAAAATCATCTGACAACAGAATATAGCTTTACTTCTTTTCCGACGTCAAACTTATACAGCTTTAATACCAAAGAAATATAGAAATGTTACTCCTCGATGGCTCTCTTATCCTATATCTATGCGGTTATTAATATGCTGTCATCTAGATGCGCTACAAACACAATGATACATTGCTATAACTATTGCTTCACATAACTTTCTTTTTAAAGAAGTTATGAGAAGAAAGGAGACCACATGTGTATTGACAGCTTGGCTCTCTTCACTTGGTCCTTAGGATTAGAATTACCATCTGGTGTCACTTCCTTGGTCCGATGTAGCTTTCCTTCCACTCAATTCCTCTGTGTTGACATTGGCAAACATACTACATTCCCATGTTACAGGGCCAATAAAACAGTAATACACATATTGGCTCATATAACTGCTTTCCAAAATCCATTAAGTAATACTTACATTCTGTTGTAATTACACAATTATCCTTACCAAGGACTTTATTTTTTTTCCCCACGTAAATTCAAATTACTGTCTGGAATCACTTGCTTTCCTTTAAGTATTTCTCATAAAACAGTCTTCTAGAAAAAAATACTCAGTTTTTGTCTCTCTGAGATAATGTCTTTATTTCACCATCTTCTTTGAAAGATACTTTTGCTGGATATAGGATTCTTGGTCAAGTTTTTTTTTTTTTCCTTTGAGCGTGTAAAATGTCATCCCACTGCCTTCTGGCCTCCGTTGTTTCTGATGAGAAGTCGTCAGTTTGTGTCACTGAAGCGCTCCTGTTGATGACAAGTTGCCTTTCTCTGGCTCCTTTTAGGATTTTCTCCTGCTCTCCGCATTTCGACATCTTTACTATGATGTGTCTGTGGCTGTGTGTGGATATCCTCGCATGTATCCTGTATCCTACTTTGAGTTCCAGGAGCTCCTTAGGCATGGAGACTACCATTTGTCATCAAACGTGGGAACTTTTCAGCCGTTCTCTCTCTTCAAATGTTTCTCTTTCCCTCTCATCTCTACTTCTGGCCCTCCCATGACCCATCTGTTGGCAAACTTAACGATGTCCCACGTTTCTGTTAGGCTCTGTTCACTTCTCTATTTTCTTTCTGTTCTCCAAACTGGATAATCTTCAGGGACCTATCTTCAAATTTATTCATTCTTTTTTTCTGCCAGTTCGAATCTACTGCTGAGCTCCTGCAGTAAGTTTTTCATTTTAGTGGTTTATTTCTTTTAGTTACTATACTTTTCAACTTCAGAATTTCCACTTGGTTGTTACCATTTCTTTACTGGCATTCTCTATTTGATGAAACACTGTCACACACTTCACTTCACTAAGCACTGTTCTCTTTAAACACGCGTGTGGCTACCCTGAAGTCTTCGTCGAATCTGTACCTGGTCACGCGACAGCCACTGCGTGTTTTCCTCTGCACGGATCACACCTGCCGGTTTCTTACGTCCCGATTTTTTTTGTCGTTGAAAGTGACTTTTTTTGATTTTTGGACAATATACTGCAGCACTCTAACCCACTCTCTCACCAGCTTCTTTTTATCTGCCACTCAGTAGCTGACCGGATTTTAGTAAAAGCTGGGCTCTCTTCCCTGACTCGCACAGCGTGAAGCCTCCACCGTTCCTCCTCTGGAGGTAGGCCTTAGGCCCGTGCGGAATCACTCTGGAATGACTGTGGTCTTTGCAGGGCTCCCCTGCCACTGTCTCTTTCCCCGACCACATCCCCCAAACTGCACTTACTTGCTGGTACTGTTCTAAGCGACAAACCCGCTTTAGGACACGGGGTGGCGGGGATCCAGTGGTCGTCCCTGTCTCCCATCACAGAACCTCCACCCAGCCCCCCACAGCCAAGGAGGGGCTTCTACCCTAGAGCGGAGGCTGGGTGAGCTCTCAGCCACACTCCCCTGCATCCTCGCCTCTACAACAGGTAGCTGGGTGCGACAGGGAGGGGGGTTCCAGTCCTCAACTGTGAGCCGGGAGGAGAGCGAGACCTGTGTTCTCAGCATCACGTGCCTGGGGTGCAGTTTCCATGATACCAGCCTGGGCGGGGAGGGAAAGCAGTGGCTCGTGGATCAAATGCCACAGACTCTTTTCACCAAGACTCAGTGGATTTTCTTGAAGAAATGTTTCTTTTGCTGTAGAACCACTTCTAGAAACTTCTTAAAAGTTTTACTTACCTAAGTAATCTCCACACCCCACGTGGGGCTCATACTCGCAACCCCGAGATCTAAGAGTTGTGTGCTCTTCCAGATGAGCCAGCCTGGCACCCCTCCACCTCTAGAGACTTTAAATGGTTGTTTTTTATAAACAATAATTTCCACCAGTTTTGCTGGGGAAAGGGTCTGTGGTTCGTGTTAACATACAAGAAGTGGAGCTCTCAAACTTATCATTTAGCATAAATACTTGAGCATGTACCGCTAAAAGGACCTTTGAAAAAGCACACACACATGAAATCAGGGCACCTGGGGGGCTCAGTCGGTTAAGTGTCAGACTCTTGATTTCGGCTCATGCCATCATCTCATGGTTCGTGAGCTCGAGCCCCACGTCAGGCTCTTACGTTGACAGCACGGAGCCTGCTTCGGATCCTCTGTCTCCCTCTCTCTCTGCCTTGCCCCAGTTCGCACATGTGCCCGCTTGCGCTCTCTCTCAAAAATAAACATTAAAAAAAATTGAAACACATAAAATTTACCACCTTAACCACTTCTAAGTGTATACTTCAGTGGTGTTTAAAGTTATTCACACTGCTGTACAACGAATCTCCACAACTCTTCACCTTAAACAACAGAAAGTACACCCATGAAAAACTCCCCCTCCTCCAAGCCCTTGGCAATCACATTCTACTTTGTTTCTAGAAGCTTAACTATTCTAGATACCTCATGTAAGTGGAATCACACATCATTTGTCTTTGGCTGGCTAGCTTCACTTTGTAAGGATCATCTTCACAGCTGAAAAAAATTTGATGATGCCCAAATAAACATCCAGTCAGTGTTGAAAGTCCGGTTGTCTACAAAGTTTTTTTCAGTAGTTCAGGCCTTTGAGTCAAAATCCAAATGAGGTCCATACGCTGGTTAGTTAATGTGCATTTTAAGTCTCTTCTGGTCAATGGGTTTCCCTTGCATCTCTCTCTTCCTTGCAATTATTTACAGAGTAAACCAGGTGGGCCTCGGAGCCTCTCCCAGTCTGGGTACCACTAACTGCATACCTACAACGTAGTTGAACTACGCTCCTCTGTTCATCGTTATTTCCTACAAATCGGCGGGGGGGGGGGGGGGGGGGGGGCAGGTTCAGTACAGTAGGGCACCATCCTCTTGGCCCTATCCTTCCTTGCACAATCGAAGACAGTTTAGAAGATCCGTAAGGGAAAAAACAGAGACCTTGGCTGGAACTGCTCTGAACGTACAGACGGGGAGTTTGCTTCCTTACAACACAGAGTCTCTCCACCTACGGATACGGTATCACATTCCATTTGCTCAGGCTTTCTTTCACAGACTTCCACACTGTTTCCTAACTCTCCTCTGTAAAGCTTTTACGCAACCTTGGTTAGACACATCCCCAAGGGGCTGAACATGCTGATTTTGTTGTCTGCCTTTTATTTTCTTCAGGATTTTTCTTCTACTGCTTCCCTAAATAGTTACTGGTACAGAGAAACATCCCTGATTATTCTATACTGATCTTCATTCCGACGGTGTTGCTAACTAATAGTTCTGACAGTGTGGATTCTCTTGGTTCCTCTATGTCAATAACCATGGACTCCACAGGGAGACAAAACTATCCTTAACTTTCAAAATTTTATAACCCATTTCTTTTCATTTTATTGCGTTGGCGAGAAGGACCTCTAGTATAATAATGAAGGATTGACAATAGGCTTATCTCGTTTCACTATTAAGTATGATATATGCTACTGGTTTCTAAGAAAACTTTTTCATAGGCTAAGGCAGGCCCCCACCATCCCAGTTTGCTAGGAACTAGTGTGAACTCATTACTAAAGCATGTTAAATTTATTGAGTGTCCTTTTGGTTTTTCTTAATTTGTTAACGTAATGAGTTACATCAACACATGTTCTAATGTCAATCTATCCTTGCATTGCTGCTATGCAATGTCAGAGTGCAGTATTTTTAAATATTCTACTGAAGTCAACGTTATTTAGGATTTTAAACTCTACGGTCATAAATGAGACTGGTTTATCTACATTCTAGTATTAGTGTTTCTTGTTTAGGTATTAAAGTTATACTAATCCCACAAAATGAAATGGATGGCTTTTTCTTTCTGACATAGCAAATAAAAGGAATAAATTTTCCTTGTAAATTTAACAAGATTTGTCTATGTCTGTGGCATCTTTTATATATAAGAATGGCTTATTATTTTTTTAATGTTTGTTTAGTTTCAAGAGAGACAGAGCACTTGTGGGGGAGGGGCAGAGAGAGAGAGGGAGACACAGAATCCGAAGCAGGCTCCAGGCTCCAAGCTGTCAGCACAAGATCCCCATGTGGGGCTCGAACTCACAAACTGTGAGATCATGACCTGAGCCAATGTCACACACTTATCCAACTGAGCCACCCAGACGCCCTTTATTAACTGTTTCTCTTATGGTTATGGTTTATTCAGGTTTCCTAGTTGAGGTAATTTGGGGAATTCATATTTCCTAGGATATTATTCATTTCAACTAAACATCCAAAATTTCTGGCACAGACACATACACAGTACTGTATCAGTAATTGTCTCATTTTGTTAGTTTTTTCAAAAAAATGTGCTTTTGATTTTATTGAGCTTGACTGTTAACTTTGCTTTCCATTTAATTAATTGCTATTACTATTTTTTCTTCTTTGTGTTTACTCTTTTTCTAGCTTCTGGAGTTGAACACATGGATAATTTATTCTCAACTTCTCACCTTTTTAATTTTTTTAAGTTTATTTTGAGACAGAGAAACAGCACTCACGTTGAGTGGGGGAGGAGGAGGAAGAGAGAGAGCGAGAATGAATGAATGAATGAATGAACGAATGAATGAATGAATTCCAAGCAGGCTCACGTGCAGAGATCGGACACAACTGTCAGATCATGACCTGAGTTGAAACAAGAGCTGGACACTCAACCAACTGAGGCACCCAGGTGCCCCTCTCATGTCTTTTAATAATATAATTTTAATAGATGCTTTTAAAATTAAAAGCTTACTCTCCAAGTCTTGTTTTAGCTGCTTCCCAAGTATCTTTACCGTATTCTCGGATTTTGCGATCTCCATTGTGATATTCTTTAACTCACGAACAGGAATGCACTGAATTCTTAGTTTCCAAACTTTTAAATAACATTTACATGCTTGTTTAAAATCTTTCCAACAGTGTTCAGTAAGAAAACATAAGTAGCTTGATTTTTTTTTAATTTTTTAATGTTTTATTTATTTTTGAGACACAGAGCATGAGCTGGGGAGGGGCAGAGAGAGAGGGAGACACAGAATCCGAAGCAGGCTCCGGGCTCCGAGCTGTCAGCACAGAGCCCGACGCGGGGCTCAATCCCATGGACCATGAGATCATGACCTGAGCCAAAGTCGGACGCTCAACCGACCGAACCACCCAGGCGCCCGATTTTTTTAATATGTTGAATCTCTGAGATATATGCATGTAGATAATTTTTTAAGTGTTCCTTATTAATATTGAAAAAATGAACTTTTTTGGTTCCTTGGGTACAGAATTCCTAGGTCAGGTCTTTTAAAATTCTGTTGCTCAGGGGCGCCTGGGTGGCTCAGTCGGTTAAGCGTCCGACTTCGGCTCGGGTCACAAACTTTGAGAGTTCAAGCCCCGCGTTGGGCTCTGTGCTGATAGCTCAGAGCCTGGAGCCTGCTTCAGATTCTCTCTCTCTCTCTCTCTCTCTCTCTCTCTCTCCCTCTCTGCTCCTCCCTCACTTACGCTCTGTCTCTCTCTCAAAAATAAACATTAAAAAAATATTCTGTTGCTCAAAGCTATTATATTTTTTAATTTTTTTTGAAAGTTTATTTATTGTAAGAGAGCACATGCATGTGAGCAGGGGGAGGGGCACAGAGAATCCCAAACAGGTTCTGTGCTGTCAGCACGGAGCCCGATGCAGGGCTCAAACCCACCAACCCTAAGATCCTGAGCCAAACCAAGAGTCAGATGTTTAACCAACTGGGCCCCCAGGCACCCCCGAAGCTATGATCTCTTTACCTGCTGCTGCTGGAGCTAGCAATCGCTACAACACTAAACATACCCCCTGTGTGCACTCATCAGTTTCTTCTTTGAACTCTATCACCTTCTGTTTACATGACAAGGCCTGGTGATTTTGTTAGGTGCACACGACTTCACGACTGTTGTCTTCTCTAGGTAGACTGTTGCGTTCATTATGAGACACAGTCTTCTATACCCCTTCAATACCTCTTGCCTTAAGCCCCAATCCTGTTATTGTCTCATTTTTTTTTTCTACTTTCTTCCTTTAAAGCATAACATGAGCTATGAAGTTTTTTGGTGGTTTTTTTTTTCTTTTTTTTTTTACAGCCGGACTTCTCAGTTTCTGTATCGGGATCTTGTCTTCTGTCCTGCCTGCTCCGTTTACTCTTCTTTTTGCAAATGTTCTCTTTACTCGCTCTTCTGGTGATTTGTGTGGGTGATAAATGCTCTTAGGGCTTATATGCCTGAAACACCTGTATCGCTCTCATTCTTGAATAATTTAGCTACATTTTAGGTTGAAATTTTAGGTTGAAAATGACTTTTCTTTGCACTTTAAGGATCTTATTTCGTTGTCCCCTGGCATCTATTTTGTTTATGTGGGATCTCCCAACAACACAACTATTTCTTCTGTCAGCTTTCAATATTTTCTTTTCATTTGCATGTAGATGGTTTAAGATATGACAAAATATGAATTTATTATTATTTGCCTACTTGGTACTCAGTATTTATGTTGAGGACTTACTTTTTCAAATTAATCCCTGAAAACTCTGTTATTATCTCCTCAAATATTCTACCCTCCATCTCTTCCACTTCAACTCTTTTCAGAAATGTGTTAGAGGCTCACTTTATCCTCTATGTCAACTGCTCTTTGATGCTTCGGTCTCTGTCTCACTGAGAGGGAGATCTCCCAAATACTGTTTCCTAATTTACTAAAATAAAATCTCTGTGCCTTATCTACAATTTAAACCATCTATTTACATTGTTTCAAGTTGTGTGTTGTTTCCAAGATTCCTAATGGCTTTTAATTCTTTTTAAGACACTCTAGTTTTATTTCCACATCTAGAATCAAGCTTATGACAAAGATCTTCCTTAACCTAGCTTTCAACTACTGAAAGAATCTCTGGTTAATTAGCATCAAAGCTTTACATAAATGACCACCACATACAAAATCGTTCTGAACATGCTAGAAAATTTCATGGTCTCCTGGTGGTTAATGCGGGCTCTATTCCTACAATTTTCCTTCAAATCCAGAACGCTACGGCCTTTGGCGTGCCGCTTCACGTAACAGGCTCTACCTTACTGCCCAAGACCGAGGATTTTCGAAACACAAACTCTGCTGTGGTGCCAACCTTTGTACCGAGGCTGGCTAAAGAAGAAAGCTAAATCCAATACTTTTTTTGAAAGCTAAATACATTTTCTTCAAGTTCAACAACAGACAAGCAACAAAGCTTTCAGAAATATCTACAACATTCGCGGTTGAAGTCGGCTGAGCAAAGAGCGGGCGCTACGGCAGGAGCAGGCAGGCAGGAGCGCAAAGGTAACAATCTCTCTCTTTCGCATTCCGCACTGCCATCCGGACTCCTGCCCAGCTGTTCTCCAAAAAGCACGGCACAGCCACTGCAACACCAGGGCAGAAGCCGTTCCCATCCGTCAAACACAGATGCTCGGACTTCCAGGGTTACAGTGCCTGGTTTGCTGAAAGAGAAAACAGACAGGCTGTTGAACACGTCGAACCCACGGCTCACGCCGCCTCCGCCTGCGAGAATCGTTAAGACTGGCTTTGCGTGTCACAGCCGGCACCACAGAACTGCCTGAATTCGATTCTGATTATGAAATAGGCAAACAGCCAAGACAGAAACTGAATCAACATTTACGTTTTACACACTATGCGTTTTCCTTAGAAATGACACCAAAAACTCTCAGAAAGGTCACATTATTCCTTTTGAAATTTTGTAGAAAGTCACCCGTTCTCTGTGGCCCGCCGAGCTCACAGAGGACTCCAGAGAGCACAGAGGGACGCCCCCACACAGCTTATGTATCAGGTGGAGATGTAGTCAAAGCGATGTTAACGCAGCAACTACGTTTTCTGATGGAATCCACATGACAAGCTGTCCAGAGCGGATATAAAAACTGTAACTGATCACGTAGTTCAGGAATGAGAGGTTCTTGGTCATTTTCATGTCTTCCGAATTTTACAGAAAAGGCCACTTTATAATTGAAAAGAAAAAATAAGAAAGGAAAGGAAAACCCTAACAGCTTTATCTGGGGACAGAGAAAAACAGGAAATAAAACAAGCAAACGCGGGGCAAGATTAAGCAGAATTGACTGAATAAGCAGAGACTGAAGGAAAAAGGAGGGTCCGCCTGCGGGGCCGCGGAAAGAGGGGCCGCCAGCCAGCCCGGCAGCGAGCTCTAACTGCTCACCAGAGGAAGCACTGCCGGGACGTCGTACGCACACACGGAACGCGCCACACGTCACCTTGACAAGGACACGCCGCTGCACAGGGTTGAAAGCGGTGCCTCGTCAACTCAAGGTTAGAACAAGTTTGAGGAGGGAGCGTTAACAAAGTCAGAGAAACACACTGAAGACCCAGACGTAACTTTTCTCAAGACACACAACATATACTCAAACACTGACGCTGTGCAAAATGTATCATCTACCCCAGTAGACTATACTTTCTTGAAGACACAAACCCTATCTCAGGCGTCCCAAGCTCCACGGTGACGTGCAGAGTGCCACCAGGCCCAGACAGAACACCAGCCTCCCCAACTCCTCGTGAGCCTACGCAGGAACAAAATCAAACAGAGAGAGGCCCGCCTACAAGTCACAAGAAAACGGAGCCCCATCCCACACTGTAGTCAGCAAGCCTTTCCAAGTCGGGGCTGGATCGGTGAGGCCTAGGAACGCTGCCTCCTACACAATGCTGGCTGTCCAACGTCTCTGACCACAATTCACAACAAGGAACATCCTTCAGGGCGCCTGGGGGGCTCAGCCAGTTGAGCGCCTGACTCTTGGTTTGGGCTCAGGTCATGATCTCTCATGGGATTGAACCCCACGTTGGGCTCCGTGCAGAGTGGCCTGACAGCAAGAAGCCTGCTTGGGATTCTCTCTCCGTCCCTCTCTCTGGCCCTCCCTCACTAGTGTGTGCTCTCTCTCTTTCAAAAATAAATAAAAACTTTTTTAAAAATTTATTTTACATCACTTTATACATAACACATATATGTCACTGAAACAAAATATTTCATGCAACTGTACTTAACTGAAACTTACAAACATAATATACTGTTATTTCCCTATTTTCCATTTTATTCCTTTTTTTAAAAGTGCTGGTCACTGCCCGCTTAATTTTTTTAATCCATCGAAGGGTTATATAAACCTATAGTCTGAATAACACCACTCCAGGGCAGTGATCTTCAAAGTGGGGAACATGTACGCCTGGAGATACGCGAAGATTTTCCAAGGATTCACAGACACATGATGTCTTAAAGGAATCAACTTCTAGATCCTCACCTCGCATAAATACTCTTCCCCAAAGCACAGCGGTATTTAAGTACAGATTCTTCCCGTCCATCTCCCTTTTCTCGACACCCTTTCTCCTATGTAACAAAAGACGGGTTTCCTGAATGTTCTATGAGCCACTGCCCTGTTGTGTAAAAACTCCTCTGTCGTATCAAACCAGAGGGACAATTTAAAATATCAACATCACGGGGGCGCCTGGGTGGCTCCGTGGGTTAAGCGCCCAACTTCAGCTCAGGTCATAATCTCACAGTTCACGGGTTCAGGCCCCGCGTCGGGCTCTGCGCTGACAGCTCGGAGCCTGGAGCCTGCTTCGCATTCTGTGTCTCCCTCTCTCTCTCTGCCCCTCCCTCACCTGTGTTGTGTCTCTCCCAAAAAGGAATAAACATTAAAGCAACGATAATAAAATATCAATGTCAGTAATAAAGTGAATGACTAATGACTGGGCAACAAATCACTCTGCCAGGTGACTGCAGAGTCTGCTTTCAACAAAACTGAAGGAAGCCTAACTGAGTTGCCAGCCAACAGAGCAAGAGTATTTTTGAAGCTGAGCACTATGTGACTTGACATAGAATTCAGAGAGTTAAGAGAATGGAGTAATATTCACTACAAAATAGGGGTGCCTGGGTGGCTCAGTCGGTTAAGCATCTGACGCTCCATTTCAGCTCAGGTCATGATCTCACAGTTTGTGGGTTCGATCCCTGCACTGGGCTCTGTGCTGACAACGTGGCGCCTGCTTGGGATTCTGGCTCTCTCGCTCTCTCCCCACCACCTGCACTCTCTCTCTCAAAATAAGTTAAAATATAACAATCATCACTGTAAAATAACATTTATATTTCCATCTACTTATTTATGAGACTAAGGGTTCTCAGCACTCATATACATTTTTTTAAAAATGAAACTTACCCTTTTCTAGAAGTAAATATAATTCACCCAGAGGACAGGACTTAATTGGGAGGGAGACCCAATTATATCTCATAAGACCTACATTTCCAGGGGCGCCTGGGTAGCTCAGTTCGTGAAGCGTGCGGCTCTTGATATCAGTTCAGGTCATGATCCCAGGGATCCTGATCCCAGGGTTGTGGGATCAAGCCCCACGTCAGGCTCTGCACTAAGCGCGCAGCCTGCTTAAGCCTCTCTCTCCCTCCTCCCCTCTGCCCCTCTCCCCCACTTTCACATACTCTCTAAATAATCGTTTTCTTAAAGTAAAGACCTGCATCTCCAGTACTTTCTACACTTTACTTTTTAAATGTGCAAAATATTTATGGAGTGAGCAGCTGCACACTTATTAATAACTGTAATGATGACTCAGTACAGAAGATATTTACATGCATATTTTTCTTTTTTTTTTTTATGGTTATTTATTACTGAGAGACAGAGAGACACAGAGCATGAGCAGGGGAGGAGCAGAGAGAGGGAGACACAGAATCCGAAGCAGGCTTCAGGCTCCGAGCTCTCAGCAGAGAGCCCGACGCGGGGCTCGAACTCATAAAATGCGATCACGACCTGAGCCGAAGTCGGTCGCCTAACCGACTGAGCCAGCCAGGTGCCCTAGATGTGCATTTTTCGTATAGTGAAGTCTGACCAAATGTTCTTTAAATGGCTTTCAAGCACCAAATATTAACGGCGGTTCTCAAAGTGTGGTCCCTGCACCAATAGCATCAGCATCACCTGGAAATGTACTAGAAGTGTAAATTCTAGGATCTCGCAAACCCAACGGATCAGAAGCTCTGGGGGTGGAGACCAGCAATCTATGTTTTAACAAACCTTGCAATTAAATTCCGATGCATACTCGAGTTGGTGTTCCAAAAAAATAAATAAATCACCACCACCACCACCACCACCAAACACACAACTTTTTAGAATAAAATTCTGAGGGAGATGTAAACATGAAAACCTAACACCAGGATGGAAAAAAATATAACATTTCTGCTAAAGAGCTTATTCAAAGTTTTTTTTTTTTAATGAATGGTGACAAATATTAAATCACTATGACTGATTCCACTGATATGTTTAAGAGCACGAAGTTTTCACTTAAATTCTTAGTGCTGACAATATGATAGAATCAACACCTTTTAAATTTTTGAATAAAAAACTTGAAACGTCAACTTAAAAAAATGGTGTGAGGGGTGTATATAAATAACTATTTCGTGGAGTGAATACATTTAAAAACAGGATGATCACCAGCCTAGAGCAGTGGTTCCCAAACTGTGGTCCTTGGGTGGCAGTACCGGGGTCACCTGCAAGCTTATCAGAAATGCAAATTCTCGGGGCGCCTGGGTGGCACAGTCGGTTAAGCGTCCGACTTCAGCCAGGTCACGATCTCACGGTCCGTGAGTTCGAGCCCCGCGTCAGGCTCTGGGCTGATGGCTCAGAGCCTGGAGCCTGTTTCCGATTCTGTGTCTCCCTCTCTCTCTGCCCCTCCCCCATTCATGCTCTGTCTCTCTCTGTCCCAAAAATAAATAAACGTTGAAAAAAAAAATTAAAAAAAAAAAAAGAAAGAAAGAAAGAAATGCAAATTCTCAGGCCCCACCCCAACATGCTGTGTTCTAACGAGCTCTCCAGGTGACTGCGATCCACGTGACCGTTTGAAAGCCACTGGTCCACACCAGAACACTGGTTCCCAAAATCTGCCGTGCATCTGAATCACCTTCAGCACTGGCTGCTGGACCCTTAGACCAGAGTTGCTGCTTCAGTTAAGTGTGAGAGAGGACCCCAAATTTCACACTTGTAACAGGTTTCCTAGGCGACAGCGATGCTAATGCTATTAACGCGATCACGCTGTGGGAAGCGCCAGGCTGGACGGCTGTGGAAACCACAGGTCAGTGCCCCACGGGTACCCGTCTCCTTACCCTTCAGATCCAGTCCCCCTCGACATGCTCCCACGGATCTGCCTTGTACACTCTCCCTCCGTCCTCACTCGAGTTCACGTTCTAGGAGTTAAAGATCCGTGTGACTCTGGCTCCTCTTTTACACCCGCCACCCAGGCACAATGTGGGCCTCACGGCGGATACTGTCCTTCCTGGTAGGCAAGTGAACGTCTGCCGGAGAAACTCCAGGAAGCGTCAGGACGTGGTGTGGCAGGGCTCTTCCTGCAACACCCACGAGCCTGCTCTGCTCTGCCTGGGGCTCCCACTCAGGTACTAAGGGCACCCAGAGCCCTGTGTCCCAGGATGGCGCAGTCTGCCTGCCTTAAACATCATCACTAAGGTGGACAGACAAGGAAAAACCCGAACGCTGCATTTTTCAACCTGTTTTATCAATTCCATTCTTAACCCTAGCCTCTAAATAGACTTTTATTTTATAGTCCAAGTACAAATAAAATCAAGGCTTATTCGGGGCGCCTGGGTGGCACAGTCGGTTAAGCGTCCGACTTCAGCCAGGTCACGATCTCGCAGTCCGGGAGTTCGAGCCCCGCGTCAGGCTCTGGGCTGATGGCTCAGAGCCTGGAGCCTGTTTCCGATTCTGTGTCTCCCTCTCTCTCTGCCCCTCCCCCGTTCATGCTCTGTCTCTCTCTGTCCCAAAAAATAAATAAACGTTGGGAAAAAAAAAAAAAAAAATCAAGGCTTATTCAATGATAATATTAACATTGTACCACCAAGAAACTCGACATTTTAAGGCAGTCTTAGTATGGGGGGTTAGACAGAGACTTAGGAACTTACCCTCTTTAGCCAAATATAACTCTTTAAATTTTGCTCTCTTTTGATTAAATTCTTGCTCAAGCTGCTGCTGTGCACGTAAAAATTCTGCATTAATTTTTTCCAATTCTGCTACCCGTTGCTGAAGAGAAACTGGAAAAAAAAATACTAGTTAACAAGTAATAACTTTTATTTATAAATTAAATTACAAGAGTAAGTATTCTAGCTACACATTTCTATAATGAAACAGTCAAACTTCTTCTGAAGATCCAATATATTCTAGAAAATTCTAATTTTCACCTCTACTAGACTTAATACACACTACAAATGAATCATATAAAGTGCAACAGCATATATAAGGAGAATCACATAAGGCAAATTTCCCTAAAGAGAGCTTCTCAAGTTCCTTGGTATAACTGACAGAATGTCAGTCTACTTCTGGAGCTATTAAATACTGGATTACTTGGGCTATTTATCCCGCAAATAAACCCACTGCCAACCTTGCGGGCTCTGATTCCTCTTGAGCGTTCTGAGCAAAATGTAACGGGCTCTCTGATTAGGACAGTCACAGCAGCCTGAACTACTCTCCCAATTTTGGGATGATTTACTATCATTGTACTAAAATCACAATCGAAAACCCTTTCACAGAGAAAGGATACAGAACCAGACGTTATGCATGAACTCTCAATTACAGGGAGCTCCTCCGGTTTCCAGATTAATGCAGACCATGGTGTGGCAGGGGCTGGGACACACGTTCAGTTCAGGGGCTTATCTTCTGGCCGCGGCTGATTAAATAAATGCCCATCCTGAGCAAACCCAGACATTCTTCTGGTTCAAGCACCGGGTGGGCAATCCAGAAGCACAACCCCACCTCCTCCTCTGCCCCAACAGCAAGCCAGCCACAAAGCAATCACGCTAGTCCCTCCGGGGGACACCAACTGGTCCTAATGCCACCACTACCCAAACACCAAGGCCAGCAGAGGCCCCAGTTCTCCAGCACAAACCACTCCAGATAATGATGGCTTGCTCACAACGTTAACCGCGATCTGAAATGATCTCTGAAGGCCCTGCCTTCCCCCAAACCAGTACTCAATGTAATGGAGAGCTACTTTCCTAGTACACAGAAAAAGACTGGGAAAAAATGCACCAATGATTTTAGATAAATCCTCGAGGGACTAACAGATTGGGGCTGATTAAATTTCTTCCATGTGGTTCCCAAAGTTCTCCAGGACTCCTCTGATAATAAAGAATGAACTAAAACCAGTCTCTAAAACCATGTTCCTTCCCTCCACATCTTCAGACCAGCCTCACTACAAATCTGACAGTACGGACGAAATCCAGGTCTGAAACGGGAAGTGACTGCTACTCTGAGTTCCACTGTTTGCGATTACATGTAAGGAGTCATTCCGAGGAGCAAGTATCTAGGGTCCTTAAGTCAAAGCGAAGAATGACATCTGGTCAGTAGAAGATCTGCTGACCTCTGGAGAAAAAGAGGGATGGAGAATCCACTGGAGAGGGAAATAACGCAGTTATCTCGCACTTACTCTCTGAAATCAGGAAGGAAACTTGTTCTCTGTGCTATTTACTTCTCTTGGTATTTTTACTGTCCAAATCCCAGTTGTTAAATAAACAAGTTCTGCACTTAACACTGTAATATTACTTGGAGCTACTGATGACTGTGTGAGGTCAGGAAGAGCGCTGGGGAACCCAGAGAAAAGGAAAAGCAACGTCCTCTGTCCTTCCTTTTCCTAACAACTGCCGGATCCCTCCCCTACCTTCCACCAGAACACGCACACAAATGGCCGTAACTTTCAACATTACGTCTAGGAACTGAAGCCGGTGAACCAATAAAAACTGACATGCAGCATTCAATGGTGCAGCCACACTTTCGTGTGTCTCCACCACTCCCGGCCTGCCCCGGCCCCAAGTTCAGGCACAGTCCGTGCCCGTGGGCCTGGCCGCCTCTCTAACCCTCTCTCGGGCTTCAGGGCGGTTTCAAGTCCAGGGATCGTGACCCCTTGGAGGTCACACCCACTGCCTTATTAGCATTTGTTGTTTTAATTAAAACGCTTTAAATCCACCTCAAGTACTTATGTCAATAAGGCACCTCTACAACAAAGACAAAGGCCAGAACAACTTCTTCTTCTTAAAACAAGACCACCTCTGCTGCTGTACCTGGGGAACCAGCTCGGCCTGCACAAGACAGCAGGAGGGTGCACGTGGGCACGTCCTCTTGCCCGAGCAGCCGACCACAGATTAAACGGAAATGAGCTCTCATCACACAAAAGATTACACAGTTCTCCTAACACAGTCACCAGCACGTTTACAGTAACTAGCTAACAGCTCACGTTAAAAGGACTCAGCCCAGCATTTAGAAAGAAACTGATAAACACTAGCTGTAATTATTAAACTAGCGGTACTTATCTAACAAAGACAGAAAACAGGCAGAGCGATCAAGTGACATGTATGCAGCCACAAAAGACCAGAAGTCGCTTCCAGCCTCATGATCCTGACTCCGTTCCCGTGCTTAGACGCCCAGCTCATGCCTGTCCCTATGACCATGAATCTTCATGGCGTCATGAACAAAACTCAGTAGAAACGCCAGACCTCAACAATATTATGCCTTCTGTAACTTAGCAGCCAAGAGCTATTAGTGTATCGACCTTCTTTAACCACTCGACACATTCTGCACACTATTACCTTCGTTTGGGTAATAAGGAAAAGGGGGGCGCCCATTGGCTCCGTTGGTAGTGTGTGACTCCTGATCTCGGGGTTGTGAGTTCAAGCCCCACGATGAGGGTAGACACTACCTACAAATAAAATCTTTAAAAAAAAAAAAAAAAAAAGGAAAAGGGGAAAACTATCTCCTGCAATGGCTACTTTTAATGCTTGCCCAAAGGGGGAAAGTTGTCATCATCAATTACTCAAAATGTCTGAGATAAGCAACCATACAGAAAGGAAAAAGAAAAAAAGAATAATCTGGTAAATAAATGAAGAGAAGAGTCAGTACCTCTTAGATATATCTCCTTCCCCAATCTTGACATGAATGCAAGAACATGTAATAACCCAAAAATACTTTTAGGTCCTGAGCTGTGTCCCACACTCCTATGTTCCTCTAACACTGTATTAAATTTGATAAGACACAACAACAGGAGAAGAAACCAGTCTAAGTCAAATAGTACAACAGAATCTTTTTGTTTAAACATGTTCAAGATCCAAAGAAACACCTATTTCAAGGGAAAAAAAAGACGTAACTTCAGTAAAACAAAAGACCAAACACTTTCTGTAACTCAGAAATCTTAATTTGTGCATTAATGGGTAAAATGAAACTATTAAGTATGGTAGGAGTGTCCATCCCGTGGAATAATACCAAGCCAGAAAAATTATATTAAATAAAAAGAACAAAATACAAAATTATGCAACAAAACATGAGCTATGCAAAAATACACAGAAAAAAAAAAACTGGGAAGAATATGCCAAATTACATTCAGAGGAGCTGCCTCTCTGAATCGAAGGGTAATTACAATTATAAATTACACTGATCACACTGATTTAAATTAAAAGGTAATGAAGTGACTCATCTTTTTTTTAAATTTTCATGATTATGACTTCATCTGACTGCTACATCCCAATCTCTCTGCTCAAAAAAAGGGCACATAATTTACTTCAGTGATCTTAAAATGTTTTAACACAATAAATAATCACTTTTTTAAAACTACATTTCTATTTTCCCAGGACAATTTGCTACAATAGATAAATTTCCTAAAAAGGCAAAACCTCTTGGTTTCGGTTTCAGAAGTGGCCTTCTAGCTAGCAAACTGCCTTCTCTTGCTGCTCTAAAAACTCACCATGTCCAACTTCTTTCAGGAATTACTAAAAATGACTATTCCCACACTACATCTACCCACGGAACTGTGCTGTGTTTAGGCTAATATTTCAGTAACAATCCCCCCTCCCCCAGAGGAAACGTGGAGTGGGTGGGGCCAACTGGGAATCGAGCTTCCCCGCGGATAACTGCGCTGCGGTCAACAACCATTCCACAGTGTTGGAGCAAACGGACGTGGCCTGTGGAATCACTTCGTCCACATGACTGAATGATCGTAATTCTTCAGTACAAGAGAAAGTCGTCATTTCACTTCACACAATCCCACTTCATTTTATGTAATCTCCAAAACATAGGACTTTAGCAACTTTAAGTAAAAAACTGCATCCTTCTACCCTTGGCCATTTACTCACATAAACCAGTTCTGAAACAGAGTAACATCTGGCTAAGAAGTGTACACGGAACACCTTCCTAGCCCCTCCTTTCGTGAATCAGAGCGGAAAAACCTTACTTTGTCTTACTTTTTTCTTTGTTGCAAGTCTCAAAGCACTTGGGCGTCCAAATACTTCAGGTAAAAGAACACTTTTAAGATGATGTGTTTCAAATAAGAAAGCCAATTGTTTCCTATGTAAAGGTTAGTGGGCATTTGTGTAAACTACCCGAAGACATCATGAATCTGGGAAAGGTATTAACTCAAAGAACAAACTGGCACCAAATAAATGTTTATTCATTCAGAGGGAAAATGAGATCACGAAAAAGTATTAAGGAAGAGATTCTTCAACGAGAGAGAAGTGGAATTAAAGAGAAGAAAGGATGGAAAACCTGATGTGGGGGAGGAAAGACGGGGGTAGAGGTGGGAGGAATTAAGACATAAGAATACACTGTCATTTTCAGCCTCCCTAAAGATAGTGATGATCGAAATTCATGAATAACCACCAGGCATCTGCAGTGTGGAATCTTCTGGGTCTCCTTTAGTTCTGGGTTACTGAGTAGGAACAATCAGAGGATCATAGTTCTGCAAGGATTTCAGAGATTACTCTAGTCCAGTATATTTCAGACTGAGCCTCAATCTATTAATGAGTTGTTGAATTTAGTGATTAGCAACCTCTTTAAAACTAATGCAATATAGGGGCGCCTGGGTGACTCAGTCCATTAGGCATCCGGCTTCAGCTCAGGTCATGATCTCACGGCTTGTGAGTTTGAGCCCCACATCGGGCTCTGTGCTGACAGCTCGGAGCCTGGAGTCTGTTTCGGATTCTGTGTCTCCCTCTCTCTCTGCCCCTCTCCCACTCACACTCGGTCTCTCTCTCAAAAATAAACTAATAATAAAATAATTAAAATAACAAATAATAAGCTAATAAAATAATAAAACTAATGAAAAATAACAAAATATCAGCAACACACTCAATATGGGTATATGTTGGGGCGCCTGGGTGGCTCGGTCGGTTAAGCGTCCGACTTCGGCTCAGGTCATGGTCTCACGGTCCCTGAGTTCGAGCCCCGCATCGGGCTCTGTGCTGACGGCTCAGAGCCTGGAGCCTGTTTCGGATTCTGTGTCTCCCTCTCTCTGCCCCTCCCCTGGTCATGCTCTGTCTCTCTGTCTCAAAAATAAATAAACGTCAAAAAAAAAATTTTTTTTTTTAAATATATGGGTATATGTGGTTTCATGAAATCCGTATCTCAGATCCTCACACATTTATACTGGGTCATAACAGAAAATGAGATTCCTACTACAGAGAAAGGTCAAAATAGTCTGAAAACCACCACCTCCTAACTCATCCAGGACTCCACTCCTACAATATCACAGACAGGCAGTCATATGGCTTCCACATGAACATAAAACCAGTAACTCACTTCACTGCCTCATGGGGCAGACAGTTCCACTGTGCAGAGATATTAGATTACTAAACTCCCCTCTTCCCTTGGATAACTGGTCATCTGTTAGAAACACCTATTTTCAGGGGCGCCTGGGTGGCTCAGTCAGTTAAGCGTCTGACTTCGGCCTAGGTCATGATCTCACGATTTGTGGGTTCAAGCCCCACATCGGGTTCTGTGCCAACAGCTCACGGCCTAGAGTCTGCTTCGGATTTTGTGTCTCCCTCTCTCTCTGCCCCTCGTCTGCTCATGCTCTGTCTCTCTAAACAAATGTTAAAAAAAAAAAAAAACAGAAAAGAAAAGAAATACCTATTTTCAGGAGTGCCTAGGTGGCTCAATGGGTTGAGGGTCCAACTTTGGCTCAGGTCATGGTCTTGTGGTTCGTGGGTTCGAGCCCCATGTCAGGCTCTGTGTTGACGGCTCAGAGCCTGGAGCCTGCTTCCGTTCCTGTGTCTCCCTCTCCCTCTGCCCCTCCCCTGCCCATACTCTGTCTCTCAAAAAATAAAACGTAAAAAAAAAAAATGTAAATATATATGTGTGTATAGGTGTGTGTGTATATGTATATATGTATATATTTTTTCTTTTTTTAGGAATAACCCTAAATTGGCTTCCTCAGAGATCTTACTTAGCTCTACCCTACAGAATGAGGAACATGTCTACTATTTGATATCTCACATCTGTCCTCTCCTTTCTTCGCCCGATGAAATACCTCCTGACCCTTTAATAATTTCTAAATTCTTCATGATCTCAGTTGCTCTCCCCACATATTATAGTCAAAATTCTGCATAAAATAGGACACTCTGATCCTAACACATTACCAACATAGAGTGTAGTAGAAATACTGTTATCTAGGAACTATTCCCTTAATAGTGTACCCCAAATTTACCCTAGCTTTCTTTGATGGACCACAACCGATACTTCCATTCTTAGCCCATGAGATTAATGTAATTCAACACTGTCCTCAAACCCTTTTTGTCTGAACTTCAAACACGCCAAGGCCCCCTCCAACCTACACCTGGTACAGCTGAAGCCATGTGGCAGAGTTCTGTTTTTATTTTTGTTCTTTTTTTTTTTTAATGTTTATTTATTTGGAGGGGGAGGGGAGAGAGTGTGCATGCGTGCGTGCTTGGGAAGGGAAGAGAGAGAGGGAGATAGGGGATCCCAAGCAGGCATCCCGCTGACAGAGAGAGAGCCTAATGAGGGGCTCGAACTCAAGAACCTGAGCCAAAGTCGGACACTTAACTGACTAAACCACCCAAGCGCCCATTTTTGTTCTTGTTCTTAAAACAAAGTTTTAAGTTAGAAACAAAGATAGAGCCCATTAGCACATCACTTAAGATCCGGGTGTAGGTTGATATTAGTATCAAATCACAATTCTTTATCTAATCCATGATTTTGTAACAGTGTAGCCAAACATATTATTCAAATTCAAAGATAAGGGGCACCTGGGTGGCTCAGTCAGTTGAGTGTCCTTAAGCATATAAACCTGGATTTTGGCTCAGGTCATGATCTCACAACCAATGTGAGATTGAGCATCCCTCACACCCTGGGCGTGGAATCTGCTTAAGATTCTCTCCCTCTACCCTCCCCCAGTGCATATATTCTGTCTAAAGACAATAAAAAAATAAATAAATAATAATAATAATAAAATAAAACTCAAATATAAGCTATGTACAATTTAGGAGTCAGAAAAGAAATTGTGCCTCAACCCAAAGCCAAGCTTTCATTATGCGAACCGGGGCAAAGGTTCAACCTTTCGAAGACTTCATTAAAATAAAAACGACACCCATTTTGAAGACTGCCACATGCTCTGAGGATTAGAAATACCATCATACAAAAGCAAGTTACACATAACAAGTATCAAATGATACTTATTGTTAACTTCAGAATTTAATAGTTTCAGGTTCAAAATTCTGCTAAAAAAATAGAGATCTTCATTTGGCTCACTTGTTCTAGAGATTCTGCCTAGTGATAACTAAAAATCACTTTATTTCCTAAAATTCTCGTAAGCCACTTGTTCAATAATCTGGTTTTTTTAATGTTCCAGAAATTATATTCAAGCGAAGTTACCAATTAAGACAAGCATGTAAACAAAGCTTTGAGAAGAAGTGAAATATACAAAATAACTATGAACCAAAAAATGGGGATTTCCCTGACTGTTCGGCAGGCAAACAATGAAGCATAAACTATACTCCAGGCTCTATTCCTGCATCACTATAATAAGCCTACAAGGCTACCCTCCACCATGTACTCCCACTTGGCATAAACAACGTACAGCATGAAAAAAGTCTCAGTTGTCAAACAAGAGTAACTTCAGAAATAAGCCAACTACACGGCTGAAATAAACTCTGAGCATTTATGAATACTAGTCAAGATATACAAAACCGTGCGAGCAACATCACGTGCATTTTACCAGGTAGCTTTTAGGTCACCTTCATTTCTAATGGCCTGTAGTTCAGCTGCCATTACTGTCGAACGCTGGTGTTCAACAGCTGATACACGTATGCGTGGATAAAAATGGGCTGCTAATCTATTCAGTTTGTACAAACTGGTGTTATTCTATTTCCCAAGTGTTTCAAACACCATATGATGCCAAGCCAGATGGAAAAGCATGACTGCCACTGGACTGATCAACAGGTATATTTTCTAACTTTGGATATTTAAATATTTTAGTTGCCACTTACAAGACAAAACAGGCTACTCAAAATTTAACATCTGGCTTTCTTAAGGAAATGGCCAAAGGAATTCAGTTTTCTGCCTGTAACTCTAGTGGCATTCAGAAGCACAACTATATGAGGCCACGTCGGGACGTGGATTAGGACTCCTAAAAATTCACTACCAGTGGAGTTAGATTTAATCCTTATTTTGACACTGAATTTACCAAGTGCTGGTAAGGCTGCTGGAGGGAACGCATAACAGTACAATCACTTCCGAAGAGTCTGGCTGTGTCTTATAAACGCACACTTACCCTCTGCTCCACCAATCCTACAAACAAACACATATTTCCACACAAAGATTCGTGTACAAGCGCTCACAGGAGCCTTACTTATAAAAGCCAAAAGTTGGAAACAACCAGTCAGTTAAGCATCTCTTAGTTTCAGCTCAGGTCATGATCTCACAGTTCGTGAGCTCAAGCCCCGAGTTGGGCTCTGTGCTGGCAGCGTGGAGCCTGCTTGGGATTCTCTCCCCACCACTGCCCCGCCCTCTCTCTCTCAAAAATAAACAAACTTTAAAAAAAAAGCTGGGTTTAGCCTCCCCATGGTGGAAGAAGTGATGGGGCAAGTGTGGTGGCGGGAGGAGGCGCCCACCCACGCGCCCCTTGGTGGCTCCTCAGGGAACTCTGTTTGTGGTGGCGGTGGAGATACAAAATGGGCAGATTCTCAACTTGACAGAAAACAGAGCCTTTGCATAAGACCCCAATCAGCCAACACATTAATTTTGGCCTGAGAAGACCAAGCAGAGGACCCAGTCAAGCCTGCCCAGACTTCTGACTTCTGGAATTGTGAGGGCTACTTCAATGAACAAATCAAAGCACAGCTGGTGGAGGGTCCAAAACATCACTACGAGTGGGGAGATACAGCCACCAGAGTCACAACAACAGAGAGCAGGAAACACACTCCAAAAAACACCTCCTGAAGGGCCAGGCCCTGGACAGTGTAGGACCCCTCTGTGATACAGCAGTGCTTGCAGGCAGGACACATAACAAGCTTTTAAAACACATAAGGAACAGAAAACTAGCCAAAATGATGAAACGGAAGAGTTCTCAAAAGAAATTCCAGGAAGAAATGACAGCTAAAGAAATGATCAAAACAGATACGAACAATATATCTGATCAAGAATTTAGAATAACAGTCATAAGATTAATCGCTGAGCTTGAAAAAAGCATAGAAGACACCACAGAATCCATTGCTACAGAGATCAAGGAACTAAACAACAGTCATGATGAGTTAAAAACTGCTATAAATGAGGTGCAAAATAAAATGGAGGCAGCCACAGTGCAGATTGAAGAGGCAGAGGGGAGAATGGGTGAATGAGAAGATAAAATTATGGAAAAAGAGGAAGCTGAGAAAAAGATTAAAAAATTCTGGATCACGAGGGGAGAGTTAGAGAACTAAGTGATTCAATGAAACGGAACAATATCCGTATCATAGGAGTTCCAGAAGAAGAAAAGAGAGAGAAAGGGGCAGAAGGTGTACTTGAACAGATCAGAGCTGAGAACTTCCTGATCTGGGGAAGGAAACAGACATTGAAATCCAAGAGGCACAGAGAACTCCCTTCAGACGTAACTTGAATCGATCTGCACGACGTATCACAGTGTAACTGGCAAAATACAAGGATAAAGAGAGAATTCTGAAAGCATCTAGGGATAAACGGGCCTTAACATACAAAGGTAGACACATAAGGGTAGTAGCAGACATATCTACTGAAACTTGGCAGGCCAGAAAGGAATGTCAGGAAATTCTCAATGTGATGAACAGGAAAAATATGCAGCCAAGAATCCTTTACCCAACAAGTCTGTCATTCAGAATAGAAGGAGAGAGAAAGGTTTTCCCAAAGTCTGAAGGAATTCATCACCACTAAACCAGCCCTACAAGAGATCGTAAGGGGGACTCTGTAAGTGGAATGTTGCAAAGACCACAAAGGACCAGAGACTTCACTACAAGGATGAAACCTACAGATATCACAATGACTCTAAACCCGTATCTTTCAATAACAACACTGAATGTAAATGGACTAAACGCTCCGATCAAAAAACATAGGGTACCTGAAAGGATTAAAAAAAAAAAAAAAAAAGACCCATCTATTTGCTATCTACAAGAGACTCATTTTAGACCTGAGGACACCTTCAGATTGAAAGTGAAGGGATGGAGGGGCGCCTGGGTGGCTCAGTCGGTTAAGCGTCCAACTACAGCTCAGGTCATGATCTCGCAGTTTGTGAGTTCGAGCCCTGCATCAGGCTCTGCGCTGACAGCTGCTTGGAGCCTGAAGCCTGCTTCTGTGTCTCGCTCTCTGACCCTCCTCCTCTCCTTCCCTCCCTCTCTCAAAAATAAGTAAACATTTAAAAAAAATTGAAAGTGAGGGGATAGAGAACCATGCTACTGGAAGTCAGAAGAAAGCTGGAGTAGCCATACTTATATCAGAAAACTAGATTTTAAACTGAAGTCTGTAACAAGAGATGAAGAAGGGCATTATATCATTACAGGGTCTATCCATCAGGAAGAGCTAACAACAATTATAAATGTTTATGCATCCAATTTGGCATCAGCCAAATATACAAAACAATCACAAACATAAGTAACCTTATTGATAAGAATACAGTAACAGCAGGTGACTTTAATGTTCCACTTACAACAATGGACAGATCACCTAGGCAGAAAATCAATAAAGAAACAATGGCCCTGAATGATACACCTGACCAGATGGACTTGACAGATATATTCAGAACTTTTCATCCAAAGCAGAATACACATTCTTCTCGAATACATGTGGAACATTCTCCAAGACAGATCACATACTGGGTCACAAAACAGCCCTCAATAACTATAAAAGAACTGAGATCACACCATGCACATTTTCAGATCACAATGCTATGAAACTTGAAATCAACCGCAGGAAAAAGTTTGGAAAACCTCCAAATGCATGGAAGTTAAAGAACATCCTACTAAAGAATGAATGGGTCAACCAGGTAATTAAAGAAGAAGTTAAAAAATATATGGAAGCAAATGAAAATGAAAACACGACAGTCCAAACTATTCGGGATGCAACAAAGGCAGTCCTAACAGGAAAATAGATTGCAATCCAGGCCTATCTCAAGAAATAAGAAAAATCCCAAATACAAAATCTAACAGCACACCTAAAGGAACTAGAAGCAGAACAGCAAAGAAACCCCAAGGCCAGCAGCAGAAGAGAAATAATAAAGATTAGAGCAGAAATAAACAATACAGAATAAAAAAAACAAAAACAAAAACCAGTAGAACAGATTGATGAAACTAAGAGCTGGTTTTTTGAAAAAATAAACAAAATTGATAAACCCCTAGCCAGACTTCTCAAAAAGAAGAGAGGACCCAAATAAATAAAAACATGAATGAAATTGGACTTATGACAACCAACCCCTCAGAAATACAATTATCAGAAAATATGATAAAAAGTATATGCCAACAAACTAGACAATCTGAAAGAAATGGACAAATTCCTACACACCCACACACTACCAAAACTCAAACGGGAAGAAATAGAAAATTTGAACAGACCCATAAGTAGTTAAAAATTGAATCAGTTGTCAAAAATCTCCCAAGAAATAAGAGTCCTGAGCCAGACGGCTTCCCAGGGAAATTCTACCAGACATTTAAAGCAGAGTTAATACCTATCCTTCTCAAGCTGTTCCAAAAAACAAAAATGGAAGAAAAGCTTCTGTACTCATTCTATGAAGCCAGCATTACCTTGATTCCAAACCAGACAGAGACCCCATAAAAAAGGAAAATTACAGGCCAATATCCCTGAGAAACATGGATGCAAAAATTCTCAACAAGATACTAGCAAACTGAATTCATCAGCATATAAAAAGAATTATTCACGACGATCAAGTGGGATTCATTACTGGGCTGCAGGGCTGGTTCAATATTCGCAAATCAATCAACGTGATACATCACATTAATAGAAGAAAGGATAAGAACCATACTTTCCTGTCAATAGATACAGAAAAAGCATTTGACAAAATACAGCATCCTTTCTTAATAAAAACCATCAGAAAGTCAGGATAGAAGGAACATACCTTAACATCATAAAAGCCGTATATGAAAAGCCCACAGCTAATAACATCCTCAATGGGGAAAACCTGAGAGCTTCCCCGCCCCCGCCCCCGAGATCAGGAACACGACAGGGATGTCCACTCTCACCACTGTTAACATAGTTTTGGAAGTCCTAGCATCAGCAGTCAGACAACAAAATGAAATAAAAGGCATCAAAAGTGGCAAAGAAGAAGTCAAACTTTCACTTTTCGCAGACGACATGATACTCTACATGGAAAACCTGAAAGATTCCATCAAAAGCTGCTAGAACTGATACATGAATTCAGCAAAGTCACAGGATACAAAATTAATGTACAGAAATCGGTTGCATTTCTATATACCAATAATGAAGCAACAGAAAGAGAAATCAAGAAACTGATCCCGTTTACAATTGCACCAGGAACCAGAAGATACCCAGGAATAAACCCAACCAAAGATGTAAAAGATCTGTATGCTGAAAACTACAGAAAACTGATGAAGGAAACTGAAAAAGACAAAGAAATGGAAAAACATTCCATACTTATGGATTGGAAGAATAAATATTGTTAAAGCGTCAATATTACCTGGCACAAAAACGGACTTTCAGATCAATGGAACAGAATAGAGAACCCAGAAATGGACCCACAAATGTATGGCCAACTAATCTTTGACAAAGCAGGAAAGAATATCCAATGGAATAAAAACAATCTCTTCAGCAAGTGGTGCTGGGAAAACTGGACAGTGACATGTAGAAAAGAATGAACCTGGACCACTTTCTTACACCAGACACAAAAATAAACTCAAAATGGATGAAGGACCTAAATGTAAGACAGAAAGCCATCAAAATCCTCGAGGACAAGGCAGGCAAAAACCTCTTTGGTCTTGGCGACAGCAACTTCTTACTCAACACGTCTCCGGAGGCAAGGGAAACAAAAGCAAAAATGAACTACTGGGAGCTCATCAAAATAAAAAGCTTCTGCACAGCAAAGGAAACAATCAGCAAAACTAAAAGGCAACTGACAAAATGAGAGAAGATATTTGCAAACGACATATTAAAGGGTTAGTATCCAAAATCTATAAAGAACTTATCAAACTCAACACCCCAAAACAAATAATCCAGTGAAGAAATGGGCAAAAGACAGGAATAGACACTTCTCCAAAGAAGACATCCAGATGGCCAACCGACACAGGAAAAAATGCTCAACATCACTCATCATCCAGGAAATGCAAATCAAAACCACAATGAGATACCACCTGACACCTGTCAAAATGGCTCACATTAACAACTCAGGCAACAACGGATGTTGGCGAGGATGCAGAGAAAGAGGATCTCTTTTGCACTGCTGGTGGGAATGCAAACTGGTGCAGCTCCTCTGGAAAACGGTATGGAGGTTCCTCAAAAACTTAAAAATAGAACTACCCTACGACCCAGCAACTGCACTACTAGGCGTTTATCCAAGGGATACAGGTGTGCTGCTTCAAAGGGGCACATGCACCCCAATGTTTACAGCAGCCCTATCGACAATAGCCAAAGTATGGAAAGAGCCCAAATGTCCATCGACGGATGAATGGATAAAGAAGATGGGGTATGTATGTATGTATATATACATACACACACACACACACACACACACACACACACACACATATACATATATATACAATGGAGTATTACTCGGCAATCAAAAAGAAGGAAATCTTGCCATTTGCAACTACGTGGCTAGAACTAGAGGGTATTATGCTAAGCGAAATTAGTCAGAGAAAGACAAATACCATATGACTTCACTCATGAGGAGTTTAAGGCACAGAACAGATGAACATAAGGGAAGGAAAGCAAAAATAATATAAAAACAGGGAGGGGTACAAAACATAAGAGACTCTTCAATACAGAGAACAAACAGAGGGTTACTGGAGGGATTGTGGGAGGGGGGATGGGCTAAATGGGGAAGGGACACTAAGGAATCTTCTCCTGAAATCATTGTTGCACTATATGCTAACTAATTTGGATGTAAGTTAAAAGAATAAAATCTAAAAAAAAAAAAAAAAAAATGTCAATACTACCAAAGTAATCTACACATTCACTGCAATCCCAATCAAAATTGTACTGGCATTCTTCTCAAAGCTAGAACAAACAATCCTAAAATTTGCATGGAACCACAAAAGACCCTGAATAGCCAAACTAACGCTGAAAAAGAAAACTAAAGGGGGAGGCATTACAATCCCAGACTTTAGTCTCTACTACAAAGCTGTAATCATCAAGACAGTATGGGATTGGCACAAAAACAGACACACAGACCAATGGAATAGAATAGAGAACCCAGAATCGGACCCACAAATGTATGGCCAACTAATTTTTGACAAAGCAGAAGAGTATCCGATGGAAAAAAGACAGTCTCTTTAGCAAATGGTGCTGGGAGAACTGGACAACAACATGCAGAAGAACAAAACTAGACCATTTTCTTACACCATACACAAAAACAAACTCAAAATGGATGAAAGACCTAAATGTGAGACAGGAAACCATCAAAACCCTACAGGAGAAAACAGGCAAAAACCTCTTTGACCTTGGCCGCAGCAACTTCTTTCTCGACACGTCTCCAAAGGCAAGGGAATTAAAAGCAAAAATGAACTATCAGGACCTCATCAAGATAAAAAGCTTCTGAACTGCAAAGGAAACAATCAACAATATTAAAAGGCAACCAATGGAACGGGAAAAGATATTCACAAATGACATACCGGATAAAGAGCTAGTATCCAAAATCTATAAAGAACTCACCAAACTCCACACCCGGAAAACAAATAATCCAGTGAAGAAATGGGCAGAAAACATGAATAGACACTTTTCCAGAGAAGACTTCAAGATGGCCAACAGACACGTGAAACTATGCTCAACGTCAATCATCATCAGGGAAATACAAATCAAAGCCACACTGAGATACCACCTCACACGGGTCAGAGTGGCTAAAATTAACAACTCAGGAAACAACAGATGCTGGCGAGGATGTGGAGAAATGGGAACCCTCTTGCACTGTTGGTGGGAATGCAAACTGGTGCAGCCGCTCTGCAAAACAGTGTGGAGGTTCCTCAGAAAATTAAAAATAGAGCTACCCTAAGACCCAGCAATAGCACTGCTAGGAACTTACCCAAAGGATACAGGAGTGCTGATGCATAGGGGCACTTGTACCCTAATGTTTATAGCAGCACTTTCAACAACAGCCAAATTATGGAAAGAGCCCAAGTGTCCACCAACCGATGAATGGATAAAAAAATTGTGGTTTATATACACAATGGACTACTACTTGGCAAGAAGAAAGAAGGAAAAATCATGCCATTTGCAGCAACGTGGATGGAACCGGAGGGTATTATGCTAAGTGAAATAAGTCAGAGAAAGAATGATATCATATGTTTTCACTCATACGTGGAACTTGAGAAACTTTAACAGAAGACCATGGGGAAGGGAAGTGGAGAAAACAGTTACAAACAGAGAGGGAGGGAGGCAAACCGTAAGAGACTCTTAAATACAGAGAACAAACTGAGGGTGGCTGGGGGTGGGTGGGAGGAAGGGAGAAATGGGTGATTGGCACTGAGGAGGGCATTTGTTGGGATGAGCACTGGGTGTTACATGTAAGTGATGAATCACGACAATCTACCTCCAAAACCAAGAGCACATTGTACATGCTGTATGTTAGCCAATTTGGCAATAAATTATACTTAAAATAAATAAAATGGACATTGTCACAAGAAATAAACATTAAAAAATAAAATATTCCAACAGAAATAAAATGAAATTTAAAAACAAAAGTTGGAAATAGCCCACTATAAATGCACAAATAATGATGTACACGTACAATGAAATGCTGTTCCGTGACCAGAAGGAAAGAGTACTGACACACACGACAGGAAATCTCGAGAACATCACGCCCAGGAGAGAGACCAAACAAAAAGTGTGATTCCACCTACATGAAATTCTAGGCAGGCACAACTGCAGTGACAGCAGGCAGACCGGCACGTGCCCACAAGCAGGGGCAGGAGCGGGTTCAAAAGGACAGGATGCAGCTTTTTAGGGGAAAATCTTCTAGAACGTGGTCATGGTGATGGTTACAGAAGTGCCGGTATTTGTGAAAACTCATGAAAATATACAGTTAGAATCACTATATTTCAGTGTATGCAGACATTATTTTAAAATCAACTTTAGGGGTGCCTGGGTGGCTCAGTCGGTTAAGTGTCCGACTTCGGCTCAGGTCACGATCTCACGGTTCGTGGGTCCGAGCCCCGCGTCGGGCTCTGGGCTGACAGCTCAGAGCCTGGAGCCTGCTTTGGATTCTGTGTCTCCCTCTCTCTCTGCCCCAACCCCACTCGCACTCTGTCTCTCTGCCTGTCTGCCTGTCTGTCTGCCTCTCTCTCTCAAAAATAAACATTAAAAAAAATTTTTTTTAAAATAAAATAAAATCAACTTTACTGAGATAGGACTTAAAAACTGCAAGAATAAATTAGTGCTTTGTAACAGAAGTGATTTCCTCACCAGGCCAACTTTATTGTCCTCACAGCACTTCCCACCATCCACAATCCTGAGGACGTAAATACCGGTCCTTACTGGAAACGGCGAGAACACAGACGTTCGCCTCGCTGCTGCCTGGAACTGTGGCTGGCACGCAGAAGGTGTTTAAGAAACACTTACTAAATGAAGAAGGGCACAAGTGAGCAGCAGGGCGAAAACCCACCGAGGAAGAGGGACACAAGTCACGACTTTAAAAGACAGCGAGCATCTGGAGAAGCCGGGAGAGAAGAGTACTCGCCGGGAATGACCAGAGATGAAGGGAGTGCGGACGGCACACACGCATCCAAGAGCAAATGCCTCTGGTCTGCAGACAACAGGGACTCTCCCCACACAGCACAGAGTCCCCTCGAGCTCCTTCTCGGGCTGTGTCCCCACACAGATGGCCACCAGCCCCATGCGGCCACCACACACCTGAAATGTGACTGAGCTGAACTAAGTATGTTAAGTGTGAAATGTATTTGGAACTTTCAAAGCTTTAGTACAAAACTATCTAAGATACCTCAATAATGTCTATAGTGATCACATGTAAAAGTTATAACATCTGGAATATGCGGGGGTAAATAAAATACATTGTTAGGGGGCGCCTGGGTGGCGCAGTCGGTTAAGCGTCCGACTTCAGCTCAGGTCACGATCTCACGGTCCATGAGTTCGAGCCCCGTGTCAGGCTCTGGGCTGATGGCTCAGAGCCTGGAGCCTGCTTCCAGTTCTGTGTCTCCCTCTCTCTCTGCCCCTCCCCCATTCATGCTCTGTCTCTCTCTGTCCCAAAAATAAATAAACGTTCAAAAAAAGAAAATTAAAAAAAAAATACATTGTTAAAATTAATCTCCACAGAAAGTTATACACAAAGTCCACAGCAGCATTGTTTTAACAGCCAAAAAAAGGAAACCCAATGCTCATCGACTGAAGAATGGATCAACAGAATGTGGTACTCATAGCAAAGAAGATCACTTATCCGTGAAAAGGAACTCAGTCCCAACACGCTGGAAGATGGATGGCCCCCGAAAACGTCATGCTAACTGAATGACGCCAGGCACCAAAAGCTACATAGAGTCTGATTCTAAGTAATGCCCGAAAACAGGAAGACCCGTAGAGACTGAGAGAGGAGGTAAGTGGGTGCCAGGGTCTGCAGGGAGTGGCTGCGGGTGGTCCAGGGGCTTTTTCTGAGGTGACAAGATTCTCCCAGAATTAGTGGTGATGGGCGCATGGCTCTGCAGAAATTCTAAAATCCAGAGAACCCCACGCTCTAAAACGGGTGAATACAATGGCACGTGAACGGAATCGATAAAGCTGTTGTTTTAAAAAACTAACGTCGCCTGTTTTTCCACTGGGAGGTTTGTTTGGTTTTGGTTTTTCACCCTTTTACCGTGGCTGCTAGAAAACCTCCATCTCTGTGGCCGGGACCGCCCCTCAGGGCTTGCTGGGCTCCCCGGCCATCCGGGCGCCTGTCCTGACCTCTGCCTCTCCGACCCTCTCGTTCTCCCAATCCGCCAGCCCTCTCCAAGTGGCCTCGTCCTTCGCGGCCGACTGGGACCCCGAGGTCAGCGGTCCTGGAACCCTGGCGCTCTCACCCGGCACACTGCCGCTCGGCTGCAGTCCGCGGGCCGCTACTGCTCTCAGGAGAGGAAGTGGGGCCGCCCTGGAACATCCCTCGGCCGGGCAGACGTTCCCTGGGGCCCACCACTGACGTCCCCACGGCCGCCCGCCACCCCATCTTTCCAACAGCCTCTCCGCCTCCAGAGACCGCGGCTCCCCGGAGGCCCGTCCTCCCCCAAAACCAGAAGCCCCTCGGAGGAGACGCGCTCGAATGCGACCCCAGACCCGAGCCGGGAGGAGGGAGGAAAGGAGGTTCCGCTCTGGCTCCCGTGAGGCCGTCAGCGGCTGGCCCGGGGGGGCGGGGGGGGTGGCACCCTGGGAAGTGGAGCTCCATGCGCTTGGCAGCAGCACAGAAAACAGCCGCCTGCCGGGCCAGTCCTGCGGCAGCTTCCTGCTGTCCCCCTCAAACTGGGCCCAGAGCATGACCGTCGAAGTGTGGCTTTGAGACCACAGGATCACCACTGCCTGGGAACTCGTTAAAAGCGCAAATCCGGGGCACCTGGGTGGCTCAGTCGGTTGAGCCTCCGACTTCGGCTCAGGTCATGATCTCGCCGTCTGTGAGTTCGAGCCCCGCGTCGGGCTCTGTGCTGACAGCTCGGAGCCTGGAGCCTGCTTCGGATTCTGTGTCTCCCTTTCTCTCTCTGCCCCAACCCACTTGCATTCTGTCTCTGTCTCTCTCTCTCAAAAATAAGCAAACATTAAAAAATAATAATAACAATAATAAGGGCGCAAATCCTCAGAGCCAGTCCCAGACCCTGGGATCAGAAATTCTGGGCATGGGGCCCTTAGATTCATGCTAAAGGCTGAGAACCAGTGGCCTGGGACTTACTTCTCCCGCCCTCCCGAGGACTCTGTCGACTACCTCCTATCTTCTCTGAGGTGCCCTGGGGCCTGAAAGCAAACAGTTGTGTTCGCAGCAGAGAACACGGAGAGGACACAGCACACCGCCACTCCCACCACCATCTCGGAGAGGCTGCTCGTGGGGCGCTGGGCATGGACTTAAAAAATTAATCCACAAGGAAGGAACACTGGTTAAAAGACAGGAAATGCCCTGGAAAAATCTGCTTATCACCAATCTGGTTGGTTTAGTTCATAACACTACATGGGGGGCACGTATGGACTTCCTTCCAGAGAGTACATATGAAGAGGTACCAAAGAGAGGAAGAGGTGGATGGGGGGGGGGGGGGGGGAACTTCAGCTCCCGGAAACAGTAACACACATGCTCAGCAGGCAAGTCAAGGCTGCCATCAGTGCTGACGACAGGACCGGCCCCGGCAAGGGTGGCACCCTACCCTGGGTGGTCCTCTTCCGAAAACCCACCATGCTGGTCTAACCATGAGGAAAACGTGGGACAGGCTGCAACTGGGGAGACAGTCTACAAAACACCTGACCAGTCCTTCCTGACAACGGTAAGCTCACCAAAAACAAAGTCAGAGAAACTGTCAGTCCAGCGAGAGGAGAAACAGGGACTAAATGTAATGTGCTATCCAGACAGGGTCTAGGCACACGGAAAGGACACTGAGAAAAAGCTGAGGAAATCTGAACACACCATGGACTTTGGTTCAGAATAACGTATCACCATTAAGTTCACGAACTTGACGAACATACCGTACTAAAGCACGCTGTTATTAACGGAGGACACTACGTGTGCAGCATGAAAACTCTGTACCCTCTTCCCAACTTTTCTGTGAGTCCACAACTATCCTCAAATAAAGTTTATTTTTTAAAATGCTACAGGTTAAACCTTGGTCTTCAAATTCAAAAAAATGAATGCCTTTACTGAAGCTTTAACTAGAGGTTTGGCCACGCTGACCACGCAGCAAAGCCCGAATACCCCTCCACACACAACCACCGCCCTGCCCTCCCACCCCCAGTCTTCACAGTTAAGAAGAATGAAAAACAGATGCATTTAAATACTTAGCTGAGAAGCAGACTTCTCTTTCTGTCCTACTTAGTGTTAATATACTCTGTAAGATCTGATTTTATCTCCTAATAACCCTTAGTTTTCTTGGAGTTGGACAGAGAACAAGCACAGAGAAAAAGCAGAGTTTAGACAGGACTGCAGACAGTACGTTGAAAAGCCTCAGAAGAGAGAAACAGACCTCATGGACATCAGGAGGCCTGGGTCACAGAGAAAAAAAAACCATAGCTAGAGCTGAACTAAAATCTCATACCGTTTAATATAAAAGCAAACAAACGTAAGTTCAAAATACACCAGCACTGGAAAAGTCACCAGCTTACAGCTCAGTCCCCAAGCTCATACTCGTAATAATAAATCGTTGATAAAAGATTTAATGATGTCCAGCCCACATTGTTTAAGGAAACAGGGTGAAGTGTAATTTATTTTGGAACAGTAATACATGATACATCCTGGCACCCAGAATGTGGTCTCTAAATACAGTTTCCCACTACAAGGAACTAGGGCTCCTCCGGGAAAAAAAAAAAAAAAAGACCGACTCCAGGCCTGGGACAGGAAGTGTACAAAACAACCCTGAAACACCTTGGCATCTACTGGGGTCGTGTCACAGGACTTAGGAGTCTTAGAGGATATGGTGGGCCAAAGAGATCATTTGAACATCAAAGTACCACCGCTCCCCCCCAAGACACGTTCACTTCCTAATCCTCAGAACCTAAAATATTAACCTTATATGGCAAAAGACACGACTGAGGATCTTCAGGAGTTTGTGGATTACCCAGTGGGCCCCAAACGCAATCTATATGCACCTTTACAAGAAAGAAACGGGCGTTGTGAGACACACAGAGGACCAGGCAACAGGACAACCAGGCAGGCATGGAGCCAGGTGGCCAGGGGATGCCAGCAGCCACCGGCAGCTGAAGAGACCAGACCTGACGCCCCCTAGAGCCTCTGGAGGGAGCACAGCCCTGCCGACGCCTGATGCTCTGGCCCAGAGATACTGATCCAGGACTTCTGGCCTCCTCAACTGTGAGACCGTGAATTTCTGTTGTTGTAAGTCATCCCGTTTGTGGTGATTTGTTGGGGGAGCTGTAGTAAACTAATACAACCAACCAAAATAACTATAACAAAGTAAAACACAAATACACATTATTTAAATCCACATATTCTTCATGCATAAAGGAAAAAAGAACCTGACTGCTCACCTTTGAAGGATTCTGGGCAACCAGGTCGTTAGTTTGAAAACTCCCCAGGGTAAAGTATCACTCCTTTATCGCCCAAATCCCACACACACTATACCTTAAGGTAGCAAAACCACACGGAGAATTTTTCTTTATAGACGTAGACAGCTATTAATTACTGTTTACAAACCCTACTGAATGGAGAAATCTAGGAAATGATCATCAATGGCCTCACATCCCAAAAAGAGACAACCTGACACGACGTGCCCCCGACAGACGTACACACTACTCTACTCTGAGACAGTCTTTAAAAAGGCAAAACGAGGGGCGCTTGGGTGGCTCAGTCGGTTGAGCACCCACTCCTGATTTTGAGTCAGATCATGATCTCAGGGTACATGCGTTCAAGCTCAGAGTCTGCTTGGGATCCCCTCTCTCCCTCTCTCTCTGCTCCTCCCCTGCTGGTGTTCTCTGTCTCTTAAACTTAAAAAAAAAAAAGCAAAACAAAACCACCACCACACACACACACACACACACACACACACACACACACACACACAAGATAACAAAACCATGTAGCAAACCAAAAAACCCAGATCTATGACTTGAAAATTTTTTTAATGTTTCCTGTATTTTTTTTAATGTTTTAATGGGGTTTTTTTGAGACAGAGCACAAGTGGGAGAGGGGCAGAGAGAGACACACACAGAATCCAAAGCAGGCCCCAGGCTCTGAGCTGTCAGCACAGAGCTCAACACGGGGCTCAAACTCATGAACCACGAGATCATGACCTGATCCAAAGTCAGACACTTAACCAACAGAGCCACCCAGGCACCCCTGATTATGACTTTAGATCTAACTTCCAATTTAGAGGAAACACAGAAGGCAGAAGCATATGGAGAACACCAAAATATGGACACAATTAGCAAGTTCCAAGAGTGAACATAGCTACGGGATGGATTTCTTCAACAAATGAATTATAAGGGACAAAAAGAGACCAGACGCATCAACCAATTTTAAGAATGGCCCTTATTCTGGATCCTGATTTGAACAAATTCAACTTATTTTTTTTTTTAACGCTTATTTATTTTTGAGACAGAGAGAGACAGAGCATGAACGGGGGAGGGTCAGAGAGAGAGAGGGAGACACAAAATCTGAAACAGGCTCCAGGCTCTGAGCCGTCAGCACAGAGCCCGACGCGGGGCTGGAACTCACGGACCATGAGATCATGACCTGAGCCGAAGCCGGACGCTCAACCGACTGAGCCACCCAGGCACCCCAAATTCAACTTTTTAAACTGAGACAGAGGAAAAAATTTCAGCCATGACCCGCCTGGGCATTTGGTGATGAAGAATTATTGTGAACTGTTTTTAGTTTTTAGGTGGTATAATGGTACTGTAGCTATGTTTACATACATACCAAACTATTTCCAAATGAAAGCACGCATGCCTGAGATTTGCTATCCAAAAATCCAGGAGAGGAGGTAGAGAGAGGGTTACAGAAAAAACAAGACTCGCTGCACACCAACAGTCACGACACGTGGACGAGTGGAGGGCAGGGGGTCTACCTACGCATCTTTTTACCTCTCAGGTGTTTACAATGTTCCAGAGAAAGGACTCGTAGGGTTATTTTTTTTTTTTTTAAGTCTTGCCTCTTCTGTGTTGACAGCTTAAGTCTAAATTAGCTGAAAAATAATATGCTCATAAAACATCATTCCCCCACCATTCCAGATAATGGGGCTTTTATACACATTCACACACACAAGTCACAATGGAGAACTATTTAGTCAAAAAATTTAATTGTTTCTGGTTATTACCCATTCCTTTAATATAAAGTAGTAATTGGTTTCAAATCTTAAGATTTATCATATGAGGGGGCGCCGAGGTGGCTCAGTCAGTTAAGCATCCAACTTTGGCTCAGGTCATGATCTCACGGCTCGTGAGTTCGAGCCCCGCGTCAGGGTCTGTGCTGACAGCTCAGAGCCTGGAGCCTGCTTCGGATTCTGTGTCTCCCTCTCTCTCTGCCCCTCCCCTGCTCACGCTCTCTCTCACAAATGAATAAATGTTAAAAAAATAATAATAAAAATAAAATATTTATCATGTATAGGGAAAAAGTCAAACCTTTCTTAGAATCATGTTTTATCATACTATAAATTCAAATTCCCTATGTACACAGTTCTTCATTATAACACAGAAAACCTAAAATGTAGATGTAATTTCCTATCTGCCTACACTTGTGTTATAAAAAGGCTACCATCTAGCTACAAAATTGACATTGGAAGTTACTTATCAGAAAAAAGTTCTTCATAAATATATAAAAATACAGAGTTTATATTTTATTTATAAGGCAAGTTGAATGCATTATTTATGAGCTTTTCAGAAACATCAAGGTCATACATAAGAGGGATCGAAACTTTGGTAAATAGCCAACGTGCCTACAAGTGCAAAAAGAAAAGTAATTCTACGTCCCTAGATGGTGACATGAGAAACCAACAGGTAAAACATTTCAAGGAGAGAGCACTGACATTAATACTGGGGGGGGGGGGGGGGGGGGGGGGGGCAGGGGGTGAAATGCTGACCTGCCAAGGCCCAGACAGACCTCCCTGTGACCACAGGTATTTAACCCAGGAGATGAACACAGAACATTCCCTCATCACATGAGTGGGAACTAGAATCAGGTGTTCAGACCACCTCCTAGGGCTTCTCCTTCATTGAATCACACTGGTCACTTACATGCTGAAATACATTACTTACTTACAAATTACTTTCCCTTACAGTAAGGGCATTATACTGTCAGATTATTTTGTTAATCGTGTGCATAATTTTACATCGGAATGGTAAAGGGGGATCTGAAAGCAGTTGGTCATAAACCAGTGATTCTCAACTGGAGGTGACTCTGCTCCCCAGAGGGCATCTGGCGAGGTGGGAACCGTTTCTGGGCCTCACAGCATGGGGGAGGGGTCCCGGCACCCACTGGGCAGAGGCCACAGATGCTGCTACACACCCTAGGGCATACAGGGGGGCCCTGCACAACAAAGAAGTATCCAGCCTGGAGGTCAAAAGTGACAAAGGCGAGCGATCTGCCATCAACTCACAAAGCGGAGTGCCAGTCTAGACAACAGGTAAACAGTCCCTACTGTGCAGAGGCCCCTTGAAATCGACAGCAGGTCCTCAAAGCTCCGCGGGCGTCCTCTCCATGCTGCACCGACCCTTACCGACACTCTCCATGTCACAGCAGAATGAAGTCTGATGGAAATACTGCACACGTGCAGGCAAGACCCATCCATCCTACCAAAACTGTGCAAACACCGCGTATAAAACATCCACGGGATGGGGTGCCTCGGTGGCTCAGTCGGCTAACCGTCCGACTTCAGCTCAGGTCACGATCTTACGGTTCAGGGGTTCAAGCCCCATGTCGGGCTCTGTGCTGACGGCTCAGAGCCTGGAGCCTGCTTCAGATTCTGGGTCTCTCTGTCTGCCCCCTCCCCCGTTCATGCTCTGTCCCTGTCTCAAACATAAACAAAAACATTTTAAAAAAATTAAAATATCCATGGGTATTTTTCAAAGTTTAAAAAACGTCTTTTAATGCAAGAAGACAGCGCATAAAGGAAATAATTTCATTTCTTGTCCCAAATTCAACCAGGTCCCTCAGTAATAATCAAACAAAAAGGCTTTCCCTTTCTTAATCACCACACAAGAAATACTCTGGTGATGAGAATAAAGAGAAGGTTTCATCCACAAGTGTCTTGTGCACAACCTTTAAGGCTGTTGAAAGAGTGGACGTGGTCCACAGGCAGGTGACGTTTCCACCTGTACAGGTGACGCCCTCCCAACACCATCACTTGCTCTCCTTTGATCACTTTGCCGAACTAATTCAGACTGATGGCAACAAAGTTTCACACCCGAAAAAATACCTAGACTTGCTGGAGTAATGCCTTCATATGAAAAACTCTTAATGAACAATAAAGAGACAAACATGACCTAATGGTTAAAGGATAAAGATAGATCCTTTGCAAAAGCCAAACAGAAACCAAAGAAATGCAAATCTGAACAAGACTCCTGCTCACCAGCCAACTTTTGGGGGATTTTTTTTTAAGACACCACTACTTAGTGCTGGCGTGCTCAGGCACTGCTGGTGGGAGCACAAAAGACTATAATCTTAAAGGATGGCGTAATTAACATTTTTTGATTTCCATATTTTATGAGGCTTTAACATCATGGAGCCCCGCTGCCAGGAAGGGACTGCCCCTCCCAGGGCTGGCCAATTCCTCTAGGTAATGATGCACCTATGAACATGCCTACCGCATGCAAACCAACTAATCCCAAGTCCACACTACAACTACCTCACTGATCTAACTCTTACACACCAAGCCGGTAACTTCCCCCTGCCCTAAACCCCATGCACGGCCAGGTATCAGAAAACCAGAGACAACCCCCATAGACCAGAGCACTCTGACATCGTTCAAACCATACAATCCTAACCTTGTTCAATCTCGCCTACTCTGTCCCACCTGTTCCCTTCCACGGAGACAATGAAGGCTATAGGCCATGCTTTCCCCGTGCTCCTTCTGCCTATGTGACCTGGCCTTTTTCCATGGGACCCTGCAAGACACAGCATGCCTCCCTCTTGGCGACCGTAAGTAATAAACTCTTCTTTCAAAGGCAGTTGTCTCTGTATCTGTCACCTTACTGTACCTGATTAAAACAAATCAAGGGTCTATTTCAAGACAGGTGATTATGTGGTAGTCAACAACAAGTCTTAAAAGCTGGGTACGCCTGGGTGGCTCAGTCGGTTAAGCGTCTGACTTTGCCTCAGATCATGATCTCACGGTTCATGGGTTTGAGCCCCACATCGGGCTCTGTGCTGACAGCTCAGAGCCTGGAGCCTGCTTCAGATTCTGTGTCTCCCTCTGTCTCTGCACTTCCCACTCACGCTCTCTCTTTCTCTCTCTCAAAAAAATAAATAAACATTAAAAAAAAAAAAGATTATTGAATAGATCATGAACATCTCTTCCAGTAAGTGGGAAGAGCATCCTATAAAAATACTATTATATCGAGGCGCCTGGGTGGCTCAGTCAGTTGAGCATCACTTTGGCTCAGGTCATGGTCTCACACTTCGTGAGTTCGCACCCTGCATCGGGCTCTGCTGACAGCTCAGAGCCTGCTTCGGATTCCGTGTCTCCCTCTCTCTCTGCCCCTTGCCAGCTCACACTCTGTCTCTCTGTTTCAAAAATAAATAAATAAACATTAAAAAAAAATTTAAGAATCTGAAGGAGTAATAATATACTTACTGCATTTAAAGTCTCATAAGGCACTTTAATTGTAAAGATTTTTGTTGGAGATACATTCTCTTTACTTTTTAAACAGAATCAATGAGCTTTTCTCTACAGGCCTTTGATGGGGGGGGCAGGAAAGGGGAGCATGGTGGGCAGACTTAATGTGATCATTCCAAATTTTATCTGAATTAATAAATACCAAAGAGTAGCAGGGGAAAACTTGAGAAGATGAACAATGAGGGGTTCCTGGCTCTTAAAATACTAAAACGTTAGAAAAGTATAGGTACAGCAATTGTTATTATATGGTATTACACCGGAATAGATAAATTAATAGAACAAAATACAATCCAGAAATGGACTCAAGTATTCCTGGATAGTTAGCATATAATAAACAGTGGCATTTCAAAATCAATGGAGAGAAATGGATTAATCACCATATGGTACAAGAAGTTCTGGTTAGCCATTTGAAAATAAATTGTAGGAGCTGGATTCCTATCTCAGTCCTTACATCAAAATAAATCCCAGGGTGATCAAATATTTAAAAGCAAATACTAGACCACAAAGAGGTAGAAGTAAATCCAGAAGCTATAAAGGAAAAAACTTTTAATTCACATAAAAATTAAAATACTTCCATTTGCCAAAACATCTCAAAATTAAAAAACAAACTGGGGGAGGGGCGTCTGGGTGGCTCAGTCAGTTGAGCGTCCGACTTCAGCTCAGGTCATGATCTCCCAGCTTGTGAGTTCGAGCCCCGTGTCAGGCTCTGTGCTGACAGCTCGGAGCCTGGAGCCTGCTTCGGATTCTGTGTCTCCCTCTCTCTCTGCCCCTCCCCCACTTGTGCTCCGTCTCTCTCTCTCTCTCTCTCTCTCAAGAATAAACATTAAAAACTTTTTTTGAATTTAAAAAAACTGGGGGAAATTTCTGCTGCACCTGCTACACACGGGACAAAGAAGTCAACTCCCCTCTATGCAAAGAACTTAATTTGTTAAATTAAGGAGCTAGACATTCTCTCTCATGCCCTGACGGGGAGCCTGTAAACTGTCGAACCTTTTTGAAAGAGAATTTGGATTTGTCATTAAATTTTTAAATGTGCACATTCTCTGACTCAGTAATTCCAGTTCGAGGAATTTATACCACAAAAAACACTCACATGAGTGTGCAAAAACAGGTACAAGGATATTCACTGCAGCATTACTGTAATGGCACAAGTATTTCTCAATGGGAACTTAATTTTAAAAATCATAATGCATCTATACTGTGTAACCACAAAAATTAATACCTATTTCAAAATCGATGACATGATCTATATCAAAAACAAAGTGAAGCTTGAGAATGGCATAGGCAGCATGATTCCACTTTTAAATCATCAGAATGAGTACAATTTTTAAAAACTGGGAAAGACATATACCAGGCCTTAAACAGTGCTTATCTGAGGGATGAGCTTATATGGACTTTTCCTCTCATGTTAGATATTACGAATTATTTTACCACGAACATTTATTATTTCCAATGCAAAAATTTCTTCTTATTTTTATTTTAGAGAGAGCATGCAAGCAGGGGAGGGGCAGAGGAGGAGAAAGAGAATCTCAAGCAGGCTCCACGCTCAGTGCAGAGCCCAATGCAGGGCTTGATCCCAGGACCCTGGGGATCACAACCTGAGCCAAAATCAAGAGTCAGCTGCTCAACCGACTGAGCCACCCAGGTGCCACCCCCAAGTTTTTAATTAAGAAATTTAGGGCGCCTGGGTGGTTCAGGCGATTGAGCACCCAACTGTTGATTTTTGGCTCGGGTCATGAGCTCACAGTCATGAGATAAGGCCCCTGCGGGGCTCCCCGTTGGGGGAACCTGTTTAAGATTCTCTCTCTCTCTCCCTCTCTCTCTTTCCTTCTGCCTCTCCCACCTTCAAAAAGATAAAAATTTTTAAAGAAGGGGACTCTCTCTTTGAAAAAAAGAAAAAAGAAATTTAAGAACACATAGCATGAAAGAATAGACAAATGCAGCAATGGAACAAACAGCACGAGAAACAGAGCCACACAAATACCGTCAACTGATCTGTGACAAAGAAGGAAAGACAGTTCAACAGAGAGGACAGTCTTTTCAACAAATAGCACTGGAACAGCTGCATAGCCACATCGAAAAAAAAAGAATCATCTAGATAGAGACCTTACAACCTTCACAAAAATTAACTCAAAATGAGTCACAGACCTAAATGTAAAATGCACAACTACAAAACTCCTAGAGCAAAACCACAGGAGAAAACCTAGATGACCTTGGGTACAGCAATGACTTTTCAGATTCAACACCAAAGGTAGAATCCATGAAAGAAATAATTGATAAGCTGGACTTCATTAATATTAAAAACTTCAGCTCTGCAAGAGACACTGTCAAGGAAGTGAGAACAAGCCACAGACTCAGAGAAAATACTTGCGAGAGACACATCTGATAAAGGACTGTTATCCAAAATATAAAAAGAAACCTTGAAAGTCCACAGTTAAGAAAATGAACCACCTGATTAAAAGATGGGCCAAAATTTGCCTGGGTGGCTCAGTCGGTTAAGCGTCCGACTTCGGCTCAGGTCGTGATCTCACGGTTATGGGTTCAAGCCCTGCGTCAAGCTCTGTGCTGACAGCTCAGAGCCTGGAGCCTGCTTTGGATTCTGTGTCTCCCTCTCTCTCTGCCCCTCCCCCCCACTCATGCTGTCTGTCTCTCTCTCTCTCTCTCTCTCAAAGGTGAATAAATGTTAAAAAAAAATAAAAATTAAAAATAAGTAAGTAAAATTCTGAACACACACCTCACAAACGATAGAGGGACGGCAAATAAGCATATGAAAAGCCGCTCAACATCACATCACCTGTCATCAGAAAACTGCAAATTAACACGAGACACCACTGCACACCTACTAGAATGGACAAAACCCCAAGCACAGACAACACCAAACGCTGCTGAGCGTGTAAAGCAATAGGAACTCTCACGCATTCCTACTCTTCCCATACGGCCCAGCAACTGCACTCCTTGGTTTCACCCAAATGAGCTGAAAACTACATCCACACGGAAACCTGCATTACGCAGCTTTACTCATGATCGCCCAGATTTGGAAGCAACCACGACGTCCTTCCACAGTGAAGGGATAAACTGGAACATGCACATGGCGCAACAGTAATCGGTGCTGAAAAGCCACAAAAAGACATGGAGGCACCTTAAATGCATACTGCTATGTGAAAAGAGCCAATGTGGAGGATTCCAATTATATGACATTCTTGAAAAGGCAAAAGTATGGAAACAGTGAAAAAAAAAGATCACTGGTTGCCAAGGATTTAGGGGGAAAGAGGCACGAACAGGTGGGACACGGGATTCTTAGGGCAGCAAAAATGCGTACTGTATACAGCTCATCGTACATGTGTCCAAACGCACAGGATGTACAACACCAAGAGCGACCCCTGATATAAATGACAGACTCTGGGTGAGAACCATGTGCAGGTTCACCGACTGCAACAAACGTACCACACAGAGGTGGAATGGTGGTGGTGGGGCGTCTGGCGGGGTACAGGGTATAAGGAACGGTTCTTTCTGCTCAACTTTGCTGCAAACCTGACACTTCTCCAAAGGGGCACCTGGATGGCTCAGCCGGTAGAGCATGTGACTCTCGATCTCGGGGTTACACAATCCAGCCCCATGTTGGGTGTAGCGATTACTTAAAAATAAAATCTTAGGGGCACCTGGGTGGCTCAGTTGGCTGAGCATCTGACTCTTGATTGCAGCTCAGGTCATGACCAGGGTGGTAGGACTCAGTCCCGCATCAGGCTCTTCCCTGAGCGTGGAGTCTGCTTCAGATTCATTCATTCTCATTCTCTCTCTCTCTCTCTCTCTCTCTCTCTCTCTCTCTCTTCCCCTCTCCCCAGCTCATTCTCTCTAAATTTAAAAATAAACAGGAAGCTCCACTATGTGTTGTCAAAATGCTGAAAATGAATAAAAGCTCCATTATTGTAATAGCACATTGTCCTTTGACTTTCTTGCAACGAAAACCTATAGCTCATGTGTATTCTATGGCAAACAGTGTGCTGGGGACAGCACCATCAGCCGGACAAAATGCCCTTTCCACATGGAGTCTGTATTCACCACCAGACTTCCAGTCCATAATGAAAGGAGCATTTCTATTTTGTTGTAATATTTGCAACACCATGCCCACCATGCATTAAGCAGAAACAGTAAAATATTTATTTAAAGAATGAAAGTATTAAGGAAAATGGAATGATACTGGGAAAGTCTCATGCCTTTTACCTATAATCAAGTTACATCAATTATAGGATTCTGCTCAGGCAACATCATGAGGCATATAAACAGAATTCATTCTGCATAAACAGAAGCAGTAACCAGAAGACAGCCCCACTCGCCCCCTAAATTCCAGGGCCGGCTCTGCTACGAGGCAGGTCACGTCCCTCTCTTTAGTCCTCACTTCCTGGTCTGTAACATTAGGGAAGACAACTAGCTGTTAGGACTCCTCTCAGGAAGACGGCTCTGTATCTACTACTCCCTACAGGCAAAACACATCCAGAGAACATCAGGCGCCACCACAAGTCATTACCAACAGACATCTGTCACAAAGATCAACAAAAGAATGTCAGGCATTACAAATGCACCAAAAAGAATAAAATACCTAAGGGCACCCGGGTAGCTCAGTCAGTTCGGCTCAGGTCATGATCTCGCAGTTCATGGGTTCGAGCCCTGAGTCAGGCTCTGTGCTGACAGTTCAGAGCCTCTGATTCTGTGTCTCCCTCTCTCTCCCCCCTCCCCCACTCATGCTCTGTCTCTCTGTGTCTCAGAAATAAACATTAAAAAAAATTTTAATAAGTAAATAAGTACTTTAAAAAATTTTTAAATAAGATACCTGGGAATAAACTTAATGAAAGAGGTGAAAGACCCCTATAAACTATAAAACACCGATGAAAGAAATTGAGGATGACATAAACAAATGGAAAGACATTCATGCTCATAGACTGGATGAATAGCCTGAAAACGTCCATACTTCCTAAAGCAATCTACAGATTCAATGCAATGCCTATCAAAATACCAACAGCATTTTTCACAGAACTAGAATAATGCTGAAATTTGTATGGAATCACAAAAGACCCCAAACAGCCCAAGCAATCTTGACAAAGAAAAGCAAAGCTAGAGGCATCAGAATCCCTACTTCAGTAAGCTATACGACAAAGCTCTAGCATCAAAACAGTATGGTCCTGGCACAGAAACAGACACACAGGTCAAGGGAATAGAGAGCCCAGAAATAAACCCATGCTTGTATGGCCAATTAATCTATGAAAGAAGAGGCAAGAATATACAATGGGGAAAAGACAGTCTCTTCAATAAATGGTGTTGGGAAAACTGGACACCTACACACGAAAGAATGAAACTGGACCATTTTCTTACACCATACACAAAAATAAACTCAAAACGGATTAAGGACTGAAATGTGAGACCTGAAGTCATAAAAATCCTGGAAGAGACTACAAGCAGTAATTTCCCTGACATCAGACACAGCAACATTTTTCTAGATGTGTCTCCGGAACCAAAGGAAACAAAAGCAAAAACCATTAGGAGTACATCAAAATAAAAAGCTTTTGCACAGCAAAGGAAACCAACAAAACAAAAAGGCAACCTAGTGAACAGGAGGAGATACTCACAAATGATATATCCAATAAGGGTTACTATCTAAAATACATAAAGAACTTCTACAACTTACCACCAAAAGAACAAACAATTCAATTAAAAAATGGGCAGAGGGGCACCTGGGTGGCTCTGTTGGTTAAGCATCCAAGTCTTGATTTTGGCTCAGGTCATGATCTCACGGTTCGTGAGACAGGGCCCCATGTCAGGCTCCATGCTGTCAGTGTGGAGCCTGCTTTGGATTCTCTCTCTCCCCCTCTCTCTGCTCCTCGTCCACTCTCTCTCCCTCGAAATACACTTACAAAAAGGGGAAAAAAAGGGAGGGGGGGCAGAAGACCTGAATAGACATTTCTCCAAAGAAGACATCCAGATGGCCAACAGACACATGAAAAGATGTTCAACATCACTAATATTAGGGAATGCAAATCAAAACCAAATGAGCTATCACCTTACACCTGCCAGAATGGCTACAATCAAAAAGACAAGAAATAACAAGTGTTGACAACGCAGAGAAAAAAGAACCTTATGCACTGTCGGTGGGAATGCAAACTAGTGCACCCGCTCTGAAAACCAGTATGGAGGATCCTCGAATAATTAAAAGTAGAAATACCATATCATCCAGTAATCCCTGTACTGGCTATCCACCCTAAGAGAACAAAAACACTAATTCAAAAGCATATGTGTACCCCTATGCTTCCTGCAGCATTATTTACAATACCTAAAATATGGAAGCAGCCCAAGTGTGTTCACTGACAGATGGACAGATAAAGATGTAGCACATATGCGTGTGTATACACACACACACACACACACACACACACACAAAATGGAATTTCATGGAGCCATAAAAAAGAACGGGCTCTTGCCATTTGTGACAATATGGATGGACCCAGAAAGTATTATGCTAAGTGAAATAAGTCAGAGAAAAACAAATACGGTATGATTTCACTTATATGTAAAATCCTAAAAAACAAATGACTAAAGTAACAAAAAGCAGAGACCAACCCATGAATGAGAACTAATGGCTGCCAGATGGGCTGGGGGCAAAGTGGGTGGAGGGCAGAGGGAGGTCCAGGCTTCCAGGTGTGGAATGAATAAGCCGTGGGGACAAGAGTTTCAGCATGGGAACAGTCCGTGGTGCTGCAAAAGTGTCATGTGGTGACCGACGGGATCACTTGTGATCGTAGCATCATGTACAGACTTACCAGATCCCCATGCTGGACACCTGATCTAATGTAACACTGTGTACTAACCACACTTCCATTTTTTTTTTTTTTACAAAAAAATTCTGTCAAGACACCTTCGAGTGCCTGAAAGGCAACGCAAGTTTAGGCTGATACAATTGGGGGGGAGGGGGCCTCAGGTTATCCAATGAGGAAAAAGAACAAAGATACCTCCCTGCAGACCTCTTCTTGTTGGTGGTGGCAGCTTCGTCTCTGATCCAACAGAGAAGGACCTTCCACCGCTAGGCCCCTCCTCAGTTCACATTAGCGGCCCCCACCCCCGCCCACTCCCTCGGGAGATCAGAATCCTTGAGACGAGAACTGTGGCTCTCGAATTCATTTCTGTAACCACCCCCGCACATTGCCTGCCACAGCTGTATCACACAAATATGTTTGCTAAATACTCCTCTGAAGACGAAACTCAATTTAATGATTATACCAAAAAAGCACATCAAATTTCACTGCATAAAGACCTAGTGTAAGATGTAGTCACAAGATTTTAGAAAGCAGAACCCTGAAGATTCAAAGGCAGTTCTGTCCACAGGGAGCCAGGTAAGACACACCAATTAAAGAATATCACACAATTCTGGACGTGTGTGTGTTGGGATGTTGGAGTATTAAGACAGTGGGGCTAACTCAGAGCTTCTGTGTTTTGGTGGATCAAGTACCTGCAAGTTTAGTAGTTGGGAGACTCATGAAGTTATAACAAACAAACAAATTTATGAATTAGTGAATAATGGATGTTAAAAAAAAATTGTAAGAAAAAGAAAATTAGATCCCTAGGTCACATCAAAAATAAATTCCAGATGCAGGTGGCTTCCCCCGGCAAGCCAGAAGTGCATTTCCAGTAAGTCCTGCAGACGTGGCCGCCCAGAGGGCCAAAAGAGTCTGGATCTGAGTTCTGGGAGTGGCCTCTTAAAGATTTATTCCTTCCCTGGGTGCTCTGCCTCAGCCTAGAGGCACTGACTGCTCCATACACCTGCTATTCCTATATTCTTTACAATTTTCTTTTTCTCTTAGGTAATCTCCTATTACTTAATTCTTTATACTAAGCCTCATCACCTTCTTCCTAGATGAATGCCTCCCTTTACTGCCCATCTAGCAGCCTGAGAGATTTTTTAAAACCTAAGTCGTATCACATCACTCGTCTGCTCCAAACTTTCAATGGTCGCCATCGTGAAAACCAATCAATGCTTCTAGGGCCTACAAGATGTGCCTCCACCCCATGACCTCATGTCCTGGGCTCTCCTCTCCCCTCCTCCCCCACCCCCACGTCCCCCCATAACTTCATTCTGGCCACACCGACCTCCAGGCCCTTCCCCAGACATGCCAGACACACCCTTCCTCAAGACATTGGCAAAAACTGATCCCTCTGTCTGGAACCCTCTTCCTCCAGACAGCCTCACAGCTGACACCTCTACCTCCTTCAAGTCTCTGCTCCAACATCATCTCCTCAATAAGGCTCTGACCACCCTAACCCTAACCTATTTAAAACCCACCCGTCCCCCTTCCTTTTACACTATTTTTTTTCTTCCACAGCATTTACCACCTGACCATCCATACTATTTGCTTACATTTGTTTAGTATCTGTCTCCCCACACTAAGACAGGGTCAGTTATGATCTGTGTTGCCCACTAATGCATTCCAAATACCCAGAACTGTGCCTGGCAAGTACCACACACTCGTATTTGTGGAATATATAGTTTTATACTGCTCTGTGGGATTATCTAGTCAAGGGGCCTCTGATTCACTGCCAAGGAGCAGGGACTGGTTTGGTTTTGTTCACCACTGAATTTCCTAGAACCTAATGCAGAGCTCAGCAAAAACTAGGTACGGAAACATTTGTTAATTGAAGAATATCATCTTTTTTTTATCTATCAGAAGACACACATTTAAAATGACGGCGGCATTACCCAGGGCTGGTAAGAGTGTAAAGGAAATCCAATTTCTCATATTGCTGGCAGGCATGTAAATGATGCCTTTTTTGAGAGCAAGCTAGCAATAGCTATTAAAATTTAAACCACTCAGAGTTCTTATCCTTGAATTCAGTAATCTTACAGAAGTAAAAGAGTACCTGAAAAACAGGTACAAGATTATCTACTGCAGCACCGTTTATAAAATAATGAAAAACTTGAAAGCTATCTACTTGTCCATCAGTAGAAAAACCGGCAAATAACTCATGCACGGTACACGCATGGGATGAAACACTCCTGAACAAGAGTGAAGCAGATCCAGAACACTGACCCCAGAAAGTAGTCTGTGATCCAGTGAACTGACCAGAGGGCCCAGGCATCAGATGGGCTGGATTTGAATCCGCCCCCACCCCTCTCCCCGCCACATCCTAGCTATAGGTAACTCTAGGCACTTTTAACTTCTTTGCGCTTCGGTTTCCTCACCAATAAAATGGGAAAAACAGTAACATTATAGCAGCAGTAGCCACCTCCCTGGTAGGAAGATCTCCTGAGATAAAGCACTCCGTACTTACAGCACAGGACGCAGCCACAGAACCATCTACAAATACATTTTAAATACAGCTAACATTTATTAAGTGAGACAGACAAGTTGCAGACCTATATATGGACAGCCTGTCCACCTCAGTGGCAAATTTAGCATGTCTGTGTAACTACAGGAAAAAAGTCAAGAAGGAAAAACAATAGTGGTGACTTCTGGGAGATGGGAGGAGACCTAGTTTTTCTTAATACGCATACTTTTTTAATGGAGGAATTTTACAAGGCAGTGTTTTTAAATAAAAAATCAGAGCAAATGCATCTACGATGTAGTTTAACTTTGATTTTAAAATACTAAAATTTGAAAATGTGTACATTGTATCTAGTCTTTGAATTCTCGAGATAAAATGGGATAATTAAATGTACATGAAATTTCTTTGGCTACTAAAATCACCTTGATTCTAAGTGAATAAACTAAGATGCACCAGCAAAAAAAACCAAAATACCTTTTCAATAAATTTACAAGGAATTAAAATGCTTTTAAAAAGTTACATTTCATCCTATGAATTTACGCATAAATCAGTTATTTTCTTCATCTACTGTATTCTCATGGAAACCAAAGATCTGTCAACAAATGAAAACAAACAGTATCAACCAAAAGACAGCTGTTTCTAAAATGAGACAGGCAAGATTAAAGTAAAAAACTAAACAGTGATCTTTTACTGGCAATTCAACACAGAAGAATTCTGCATGTATTTTTAAAACTCAGCAGGGCTAAGACATTCGAGTGTGCCGAAAGGTAACGTGTTAAGAAGTGACCTATATTAAGTTCGGCCAAAGAGAAAAATTAAATCCCCAAGATGAACTTCTAAGAAGACGTTGACACAAAGCACTCGAAAATACTGAATTCTCTCTCCTTCTGCACACAGTGGCTGTGGCTGCTCACTTACCACACTAATTGAAAATAAATATGGCAATCTACACAGACTAAATCCCATCCCAGAGTCACAGGATTTGAAAAACAGGGAATAAACCTGTACTAAGAATAGCAAGGATACAAGACTTCCTAGAGCTAATTTTTCCTACCCTCCTTCAAGTGCTTAGTCATTTCTGCCTATTTACAAGGAAGACCGTTTCCCATCTTTAAAAGAGGAGAGAATTTTTATTCCAGGCAGTGGTGTCACCTGAGCTGCCCCAGACATTTATTTCCATGCAACTCTGGGGAAGGTTGCGGCCAGCTAAGCATACCTACCCCTCCAGATCAGAACCAGAAGCGACTGGAGCTCTCGGTATTCCGCCTCCGTCAGCAGTAACAAAGAGGGGTTTGTGGAAAAGCAAAGTTTTCCTCGCTGACACCAAATGCAAAAGGTGAGAAGTGCGGCCTGACCACATAGCAGCTTGCCTCCCGGGTGCGAGAGCCCACCAGAGATCCCTCCCGTCTCTCCCACGGAAACGGAACGCACAGCAACTCCATAGGCAACTAACAAAACCTAACACCAAAGGCCAACAGGCTCCAGAGCACACTTCCAAGAGAGCAGCTAGCCTTAAAATCTGATAACATTGTTTCGGGCTCCCCGAAGGCAAGAACAAAGACTCCATTTTCCACGAACGAACCGGCTTTTTACAGAGACAACCCCAAGCAAAGGCAAAGTTTATTAAGCACCTACTGTGCTCCCAGCGCCACACGCCAGCATCACTGCTGACACGGAAACTGCTAGGCACACACGCCCACTGCAGGAACACACATGAAAGAACTTCCTCACCTAGACACTTGGCCAAGGGCCCAGCACACGGTCTCCAAACACAACTCCAGGCGGTAAAACCCGGGACGAGGTGGTCGAGCTCTAAAGTCTTGAGCTCAGCCCACGTCCCAGAAAATCAGTAAGGGCTCAGACAACCCAGCTTGGATGACCTAGGATTTTTTTTTTTGCGGGGGGGGGGGGGGAATCTCTCTCCTTCCAAGAGGGCAAGGGCTATGAAGACCCGTTTCCCCGACTCGCACATTCCAACACCACCGTCCTCATTATTCCCGAATGCCCCCGCAAGGATGCTGCTGGCCTGGCGCACACGCAGGTGGCCGTCTTCGCGGAGAAAGTGCAAAGGCACGCGTTAGCCTCTCTTGATGAGCAAGCCGAAGGTCAAAGAGGCTAAATGTGCCCAGACCCGTCGGGGAGGGGGGATTGGGCTGGGGGGGGGGGGGGGGGGAGGGGAAGAGGAGGGTCCGGGTCCTGCAGACCCCCAGGTCCCCGGCACTTACCATCAGGCCGCACCGCCCCTCCGGGAACGCCACCCGGCCCGCGGCGGGGGCGCGCGCGGGGAGGGCCCTGAGCGGGGCGTCCCGTCGGCTCCCGCAGCCCAGGCCCCGCCGGCCGCAGCCTCCCCGCCGCGCGGCCCACGTGCCGGGCCCTCCCCGCGCCCGCCGCCCCCGCGCGCGCGCCCCCGCCGCCCCCGCGCGCGCGCCCGCCTCGCCCCGCGGGGCCCCGGGCCCGCGCGCGCCCCCCGCCGCCCGAGTCCCCCTCGCCGCCGGGCAGGCCGCGCCCGCCGCGCCGGCCATGGTGGGCGCCTCACCGTCGGGCTGAGGAGCCGGGCCCGGCTGCGCCATGGCCGGGCGGCGGCCTCGGGGAGCGGGGCGGGCGGGCGGCCGGCGTCCCGGGCTCCCGCGGGGCTCAGCTGGCGGAGGAGGCGTCGACCGAGCCGCCGCCGCCGCCGCCCAGGGAGGAACCGCTAAGGCTGGAGCCGCCGGCGCCGCCACAGCCGCGGGCAGAGACGGACCCGAGCGCCGACCTCCGCCTCCTCATCCTGACAGCGGGAAATAAGCAGTGCGCAGGCGCGGGAGGGACGGGCGGCACGTGACGTCGCCCGAGGGGAGGGGCGGGGCCTCGCGCGGAGGCGCTGGCGGCGCGGAGCGGGCGGGAGGAGGGAGGAGGGCTAGAGGGGCGCAGAAAGGCTGCAGGGACCGAGGGGCCGTGGGGCTGTGGAGGGGAGGGGGGAGTGCTCGCGGTCCGCCGCCCCAGCACAGAGGAAAGGCCGAGCGAGGAGGCCGGGTGGCCAAGTGAGTGCAAATCCAGCCTCTACCCCTTGTAGCTGTGTGACCTTGGGCGAGTCACTTCACCTCCCTGAACCTCACAAGGGCTCATCTGGGTGACGGCCGAGGAAGGCTTCAATGAAAGAAAGTGTGAGGAACTGTTTCTGGCGTACTTGGCATTGAGCACCTGTGTGCCAGGTGACTTACAGGGACGAGGTACTGTGATAGATGATGGGGACACAGCCAAACTCAGTCCCCGTGCTCATCGGGACGGGAGAGGAGAGGTGATGTGCAGACAGTACCGCCCTTACACGCGACTGGAGAGCCTGCCCGAGGCCCTGTCTGGACACAGTCCTCCCACAGGGTGCAGGGAACATGCCCACCTTCCACATGTGCCCCCCCTCCTTCAGGACCAAGTTCTGGGAGCCTGTGACCTCAGAACCGCCCCCCCCCCAAATGGCTGGAGGCTGTGGCCTCTTCCCGGGTCCGTCCTCTCCAGGGCAGAGACAGCGGCGTGTGTCCAAGTAGCTAAGCAGCAGCTGTATTTGTAGGAGGTGGCACACCAACCGGACATTTGAGGTGCAGTGTAGACAAAGGGGACCGAGGGCCAACAGTCCAGCCCCACCAGGGCTCCCCTTACCACCTCAGTTAAGTGCATGGATCTCAGGAGTTCTGGAATTCTGAATCCCAGGTCTTCCCCATCACCGAAGATGCGCATTTGTCAAGGTAGAATAGAATATATTAAGGTTAACAGGTGGAATGATGTGTAATTTTAAATAATTTTAGGTGGACGTGTAGCATCTGTTTGTACTTTTGTCCCAAATTCTGCTAGCATTAGGGGAGGACCTAAATACAGACTTGAGTTTTTTGAGCAGTTAATATCCTCAGATGGCTGGTGTGCCTTGGAGAGAGCAAGCAGGATCATTTCCCCTGCCCACTCCCCCCAAGTGTCTTCTGTCCAGGATAGGGCAGCCCAGTGCATCCTCTATCTTGTGATGACTAACACGAGGTAGGGGCCATAAGATAGCAGATGCTGATGTCCTCTCTAGAAGGGACTCTTTCCAGGGAGTGAGAGGCATCTTTATTGCTATTGATAATCTGAGGCTTGAAGCCAGGCCCTCAAGATCAAGGTCACTCAGAAATGGTCAGGCTGCTGGTTTGGACACCCAGAGCTCCCCATGCCAAGCAAGTGTTTAAAAAAGCAATTTTGCAATCAGTTGGGAGCACACAATCAGATAAGAGCAGGTGTACATTTTTGTACTTTTACGTAAATCCCAAGACTCAGCAATTCCACCCATAGGTATATATTCTAGAGAAAACTAGTGTGTGCTCAAAGCCTTTATTAAGTGTAAAAGGCATGATTCCTCTATTCTGAAAGAAGCCAAGAGACAAGATGTAAACACATGAAATAATTACTTATCAAGAGACACATACAAGAATATTCAAGGTGGAATAGCTTAAATTTTTTTTAATCTTTATTTATTTTTGAGAGAGAGAGAGAGAGTGCAAGCGGAGGAGGAACAGAGAGAGAGGGAGACACAGAATCCGAAGCAGGCTCCAGGCTCTGAGCTGTCAACACAGAGCCCAACTCAGGGCTCGAACTCAAACCCTGAGTTCACGGCCTGAGCTGAAATCGGACGTTTACCTGACTGTGCACCCAGGTGCCCATCAAAGTGGCATAGTTTATAATACAATAAACAACTAAATAACCCAAATGTTCACCAACAGTAGGATAAACAAATTTTAAAATATTCATACAGTGGAATACAGCAACAATAATGAACAAACTACCCTTACATATTCAACATAGATGGATCTCAAATAGTTTTGAGGAAAAGCAAACTATAAAGCAATACAATACAGCATGATCCCATTTATATATAGTTCCCAAACAGGCAAAACTAAACATTATGCATACATAGTAAACTAAGCACAGGAAGAAAGCAAGTATCAGAGAAATCATAACAACGGTCCCTGAACCAGGGACGGAGGGTCATATAATGAAGAGCCCATGAAAGCTTGCCTTCTAAGGTGATGGCTACATGATATTTCTTAACTTGGGTCCATTTAAACTAATTACAAACACGAGACACAGATGTAGTTTAGGTGAGAAAGATTGCAGGATATTTGCTTAAAATACAAGCTTCAAGTAAGCAAATTTGATGCAACTGTTTTTGCGCTGCACTAATAGAGTCACAGAGTGTAGATGATAGAGGTGAAACCTGTCCCGCACTTTGCCCCGCTCGGGTCACATCCGCAGGGGTTGGCTGTGTTTGTTCCGGGCACCGCTTTTTTGCAGGGGGGACACTGGCCAGCTGGAGTGGGTGGAACTCCAGGGAACGAAGAATCTAAAAATGATCCTGTGCAAAGTTCATAGGGATATCAGAGACAGGTACTCTGGGGGAGGGGGGGAGAGGGGGAGGGAGTGTGGGAACAAAGATGACCTGGGACATGAAGCTGTCCTTAAATCCTGGAGAACAGCGGGAACATGTGTGATGTGTGTCCAACGATTGCAGACTTCAACTCAACCCAAAGAGGAACTTTTTCTCCACAAGAGCGAACCAGGGAGAGAAGGGGCTACCTTTCGAGGAGTGAGCTCCCCGTCACAACAAGTATGCAGGTGGAGGTGGCTGGCAATTGGTCCGAGGTGCCCGACAAGGATTCCTGCCCCAGTTAGGGGATGAGATGAGGCCATCGTTACAGTCCTCTTGAGCCTTGGGATGCTATAATAACAACGACAACAGTAAGTTTGCTGCATTTTAAAGGTTACTAGGTGCTTTCCCATGTATTGGGTCATTTTACTGCACAGCAACCCACAAGGTGGACAACAGGCACAGAGGAGATAAGCCAAATGTTCCCAGATAAAGTCCGTTTCAAAATTCTATCCTGTGCAGACATGGCTATCAGACCAGCTAAGAGCACTCAGTGGTGTTGGGGTTCTCTCTCTCCGCGACCCAGATTCTCAAGGGCAGGAAGGAACCAGGGAGTAAGGTCAAGGCACCATACTTCTCTGGCCTTTGATGAAGGTTATGGGGAAAGGACAGGAATCAAGGGGACTCCCCCAGGGGCGCTGTCTGTATCCAGACACCTGGAGACTTGGGGAGTCCCAACCTGGGTGCTGGCTTCCTCACTAAGAGCGCCCAGGAAGAGCTCACAGGCACCATCATGTCCTCAGCCACAATCCCCCTGCCTGGTCTCCCTGATTACCCCTTGGTCCAGCCGCCCGCCCAAGAGCAGCAACCTTCCCCTCCCGGGACCTGGAGTGGGAAGATGGTGATGGGTAATCCTCCCTCCAATCCTGCCTCGCCCCATCCCTCTCCAGGGAGAGAAGTGTACCTACCACGGAGAGCACCACAACCGACTGACGACCTCCCTCCTCACACTCTCACGAGATGCAAGCTGCTGTCCAGGGAAGAACTCCAGGCTTGGAATCAGAAGACACAAATTAGCTCCTGACCCAGAATGCACTACTTTGACCGCTTTGAGCCCCTGTTGACCTAGCTCAAAGGGGGAAAATAGAGCAGCCTCGCGGTGCATCAGGATGGCTAAAGAGAGATAGCAGCCAATGCCTCACGCGTTAGTTTCTCTGCAAACGTCTGCTTCCACCTCTCTGTCTCCCCCCTCCTTCCTTTTCCCTGGGTCAGAAGTTTCCATCCTGGTGATGAGGGATCCCTGGACCCTAGTAGTCGGTCAGTGAAGGTATTCCTAGAAATCCAGGGCAGAAATTTCCAATATTTTCAAAGCTTAACGGAACCATCCCACTCTACATAAGGCCCTAAAGGCTAAAATGTCAAGTTTCTCGGGGCGCCTGGGTGGGCTCAGTGGGTTAAGCATCCGACTTGGTTTTGGCTCAGTTCGTGAGCTCACGGTTTGTGGGTTTGAGCCCCACATCGGGCTCTGCAGTGGCTGTGCTGGGCCTGCTTCGGGTCCTCTCTCCCTCTCTGTCTGCCCCTCCCCAGCTTGTTGTTGCGCTCTCTCTCTCAAGATAAATAAATAGGGACGCCCGGGGGGCTCAGTCGGTTGAGCATCCGACTTCGGCTCAGGTCGTGATCTCAAAGTTCATGAGTTTGAGCCCCGCGTCAGGCTCTGTGCTGACCGCTCAGAGCCTGGAGCATGCTTCGGATTCTGTGTCTCCCTCTCTCTGCCCCTTCCCCACTCACACTCTGTCTCTCTTCGTCTCTCAAAAAATGAATAAACATTAAAAAAATTTTTTTAATAAATACATTTAAAAGTTCAATTAATTAGGCGTCAAGTTTATTTGCTTTGGACAGAAGTTATATCACATCGCTTATCTGATGCTGATTAGACATTCTTATTTCAGTTTTGTTTTAGTTTTTTCTTTTTTTGAATATTTATTTTTTGAGAGAGCGAGTCAGTGTGAGCGGGGGAGAGTCAGAGAAGCCGAAGCAGGCTCCAGGCTCTGAGCTGTCAGCCCAGAGCGCCATGCGGGGCTCGAACTTGTGGGCCAGGAGATCACGATCTGAGCCAAAGCCGGACGCCTAACCCACCGAGCCACCCAGGCACCCCTCTTATTCCAGTTTTATATTAGCTGTTGATTAATGATCTAGAGGGATCCATTATTACTTAATATACATAGTTTGCCAGATAGACAAGCACCTTTAGATCTGATGGGTGCTCCTGACTCTTAGAATTCCCCGTTTATAATATCAACCCCACAGGGGCATGCATGACTGCCCGGAAAGAAAAGTAGCTGATGTCTACCAAGGCGTTCCACGGGCCAGGCACTGGGCAAAGTGCTTTACTCTTGTATCGGCTCATCTAATCTCCTTAAGAACCTTACAATGGGGACAGGAGGAGAGCAGAGGTGAGAAATATCGACAACTCATTTTATAGATGATGGGACCAAAGAAGTTAACCAATCCAAGGTCACAGAGCTAGTAAGTGATAGAGCTGGGAAGGAGACCCGAGTGCGGGTCCAACGTCCACACGGGTAACTCCCATGTTACTCTGCCAACTAGCTACATGTCCCTTTCTCCCATCGGGGGAAATTGTCAAGTCCCAGAAAAGAGGCACACAGGTTATTTTCTTTTTTCTATTTTTTTTTGTTCATTTTTGAGAGACAGAGCGTGAGCGGGGGAGGGGCAGAGAGAGAGGGAGCCACAGAATACAAAGCAGCCTCCAGGCTCCAGCTGTCACCACAGAGAGCCCGACGTGGGGCTCCAACTCGCAAACCCCGAGATCGTGACCTGAGCTGAAGTTGGACGCTTCACCGACTGAGCCACCCAGACGCCCCAAGGCACGCAGTTATTTTTAATGTTGTATGTCTACGGCCTAACGTAACAAGTGCTCAGCATGTACTTATCGAGCGAATGAATGGATAAGCAAATGAATAACACAAGGAATATATGGAGGAAACAATAATGAATCCTTGGTGGCGAGACCTACAATCTGCAGATTAAATCTGTGTGATTTAATTCACCTGCTTCTCAATTCTTATTGGGTTACAGACCATAATTTTCATCGTTATTACTAACAATTCCCACCGCTTAACTGAGCACCTAGTATGTACTAGAGACTTTTACCTGTATTATGTCAACGATCCTCTTAACAGCTCTTTCCTGTAGATTCCATTTCTTATCCCAGGGCTCAGAGAGGTTGAATGATTGTCCCAAGTCACACAGCAAATGGGAGAACCAGTACTCCAATCCAAGTCGGCCTGACTCCAAAGCTTATGCCTTTTCGCTGCCGGTGCTGGCTAACCGTGTCTCAGGTATCACCAAGTACCCCACACTTCTATGCCGTTGTCAACTAAATTCATTTGTAGAATTTTTAACACTAACTCTAGAAGTTATTTTGCTTTTCGCTTCTTGTATCCTTTTTTCAAATTACTCCAGGAAAATTCTAATGTTTTTTTTAATACAGACAAAGCAAAAGTACCCCCTCAACCCCTCCCTGCAACACGCAAGAAATCCCACACTCCTCCCCAAGGCGAACTACTGGGATCAGTTTCATATGAATCCTTTCAGACAGTTTTCTCTGCACTTATCCGCATGCAGAAACAGGTGTCCCTGTTCCATGTTCCTCACATAGATAAGAGCGCATTGCACACAGGATTCTCAAGTTACCCTTCTCCTTACTTCTTTTAGCTCTCACATAATTTTCCATTTTGGTAAATGGAGTCAATTACAATTTTTCCTTACTTACAAGCATTGCTGCAAGGAACACACATTCCTATTTAGGCATTTACGTGAGTGGTTATCCAAAAGTCTTATCTACCTACTTGGAATTACCAGATCAAAAGTCATGAATGCTTTTTGTTATAACAGAGGCTGACACATTACTCTCAAAAAGCATCATGCCTGGGGCGCCTGGCTGGCTCAGTTGGTGGAGTGTGTGACTCGATCTCAGTGTCATGGGTTTGAGCCCTGTGTTGGGTGATCACTTAAATAAATAAACAAATGTTAAAAAAAAAAAAAGCATCACATCATCATACATTCCTACCAACAGTGTGCGAACGTGTTCATTTCCGCATATCCTTGCCAACCCTGGCTTTTATCATTTTTTTTTTGTCTGCCAATCTGGTGGACAAAAGATTACGCAGTAATGTCATTTTAAGAAGCCATTTCCCTGAATATCAGTGAGGCTAGGGATCTTTTAATATTTTTTTAGCTGTTTGTATTTGTCTACTATAGAATTCTATATATCTTTTGCCCATTGGTCATTGGTTGTTTGCCTTTTACTATTTATTGACTCGAAGCAATTCTTTCTTTTTTTTTAATGTTTATTTATTGGGGGGGGAGGGCAGAGAGAGGGGGACAGAGGATCCGAAGAGGGCTTTGAGCTGTCATCACAGAGCCCTATGTGGGGCTTGAACTCATGAACCGTGAGATCATGACCTGAGCCAAAGTTGAACGCTTCACCGACTAAGCCACCCAGGTGCCCGATTCGGAGGAATTCTTAACATATTATTTTTTTAAGTTTATTTACTTATTTTGGGGGGGCCGAGGGGCAAAGAGAGAGGGAGAGAGAAACCCAAGAGGACTCCACCCTGACAGTTGCTTCAGAATCTGCTTCAGATCCTCTGTCCACCCCCCCTCTCTGCCCCTCCCCTGTTCATGCTGTCTCAAAAATAAACAAACGCTAAAAAAATAAAATCAAATAAAAATGGAATTATTTTTGTTGCAAGAAATTAAAAAAAAAAAACAACAACCTCAAATGAGTGTTTTAAAATGGGACGGGGCGGGGACTGGGGGGAGGAGGAATTGGTTCATATAAGAGAGAGGTCCCAAACAGCAAGTGTTTTGGGGAGAGGCTCTGAATAAAATTAACTAGAGCGGTAGAGGATAGGGCAATTTTTGGCAGAGACCCAAGAGGGAAGATGGGGGCAGCTATGGGAAGACGTGGCAGGAAAGAATATTCACGCAAAGAGAGGACAAACTTGGAGAAATCCTGAGAGTCTAACAAGGCTGGCCTGTTCAGGAGACAAAAGCAAGCCACAATGACTGGGGCAGGGGAAGGACTGGAGGGGTCCAGCAAACGGCAACTTTTGTGAGATGCTGAAGCCATAGCAAGGAATTGGATTACATGTTCTCTTTGATTCCACCTGCTGTGGGAAGCCATCGGAGAGTTTTAAACAGAAGAACTATAAGATTTGATTTACACTTTTAAAGAGATCATCCTGAGGGCACCTGGGTGGCTCAGTCGGTTGAGCGTCTGACTTCGGCTCAGGTCATGATCTCGCGGTTCGTGGGTTCGAGCCCCATGTCGGGCTCTGTCCGGCTCGGAGCCTGGAGCCTGCTTCGGATTCTGTGTCTCCCTCTCCCTCTGCCCCTCTCCTGCTCACACTCCGTCTCTGCTCTCAAAAATGAATACACGTTAAAAAAAATTTTTTTTGGAAAAGAAATGAATGCCAAGACACATTGCTAATTGGGAAAGAAAGCAGAAGTCAAAGAGGATACAGCGTGTGCCACATTTCGTTTAAGAAGTGGGGAGGGGCGCCTGGATGGCTCCCTCGGTGGACTGTGCGACTCTTGATCTCGGGGTCGTGAGTTCTAGCCCCAGGTTGGAGGTGGAGATTATTTTAAAATAAAATCTTTTTTTTTTTTTAATGGAGAAAGAAGCCTATAGATTCTGTATTTCCTAATTTTTACTACAGTCTTACTGAAATATAATTCACAGAACATGAAACGCATCATCTTAAAGTATACACGTCAGTGGTATTCAGTACACTCACGAGGATATGCAACCATCACCACAGTCAATTCTAGAGCGTCAGCACCAGAAGCGGTCCCATACCCGCCAGAGTGACCCCCTATTCTCTTCTCCCTCCGGTGCCGGGCAAACACTTCCCTGCTTTCCGTGTATGTGGATCTTCCCGTTCTGGACATTTCATATAAGTGGACTCATAGATACGTGATCTTTTGTGTCTGCCTTCCTTCACTAAGCATAATGTTTCCGAGATTCATTCGTGTTGTAGCCCGTGTCGATGTTTTGGTTCCTTCTGTGGCTCACTAGGATTCTCTTGTGGGTATGGCACGTTTTGTTTATCCATTCATCAATTCAGGAACATTTGGGGTAGTTCCATGGAACGCTGCTGTAGATGTTCATGTACAAGTTGTATAGACGCATGTTTTCATATCATTTCATGTAACGATGAGTGAAGTCACTGGGTCCTGCAGTAACTCCGTGTTTAGCATTTTGAGAAACGGTCAGACCGTCTTCCAAAGAGGGACACCATTTTACAATGACCTGTACAAGAAATGAGGGTTCCAAATTTCCCGCGTCTTTGCCAACACTTGTTACTTATTTTCTCTATTTTTCTTTTTTAATTTCAGCCACCCTATTGGGGTGGGGTGGAAGCTTAGTGAGGCTTGGAATGGCATTTCCCTGCTGGCTAAAGATACTGAACATCTTTTCATGTGTTTACGAACCATTTGTGTATCTTCTTGGGAGAAACGTCTCTTCGGCTCCTTTTCCCATTTTTTTAAATTGGGTTATTTTGCGGGGCGCCTGGGTGGCGCAGTCGGTTAAGCGTCTGACTTCAGCCAGGTCACGATCTCGCGGTCCGTGAGTTCGAGCCCCGTGTCAGGCTCTGGGCTGATGGCTCGGAGCCTGGAGCCTGCTTCCGATTCTGTGTCTCCTTCTCTCTCTGCCCCTCCCCCCTTCATGCTCTGTGTCTCTCTGTCTCAAAAATAAATAAACGTTAAAAAAATTTTTTTAAAAAATAAATAAATTGGGTTATTTTGCTTTATATTGTTGAGTTGTAAGAGTTCTTTTTATATTCTGGATTCAGTTCTCTTAGGACACGTATGATATTTTGAAATCAAGAAATGTGAGGCTTCCAACTTTGTTCTTCTTTGTTAAGATTGTTTTGGCTGCTATGGGCTCCTTGGATTCCCAAATGAGTTCTAGGATCAATTCGTCAGTGTCTTCAAAGAAACCAGCTGGGATATTAAAAGGCATCGTTTTGAATCTATAGATCATTTTGAGAAGTGATGTCATCTTTTTTTTTAAATTTTTTTTTTAACGTTTATTTATTTTTGAGACAGAGAGAGACAGAGCATGAACGGGGGAGGGTCAGAGAGAGGGAGACACAGAATCCGAAACAGGCTCCAGGCTCTGAGCTGTCAGCACGGAGCCCAATGCGGGGCTCGAACTCACAGACTGTGAGATCATGACCTGAGCCGAGGTTGGACACTCAACCGACTGAGCCCCCCAGGCGCCCCAGAAGTGATGTCATCTTAACGATATAAAATCTTCCAAGCCATGAAGATGGTATGTTTTTCCATTTTTTCTGTCTTAAATGTCTTTCAATGATGTTTTATAGTTTTTAGAGTATAGACTTCACTCTTCTTTTGTTAAATTTATCCCTAGGCATTTCATCGTTCTTGAGTTATTGTACATGGAATTGATTTCTTAATTTCAGTTTTAGAGTTTTCACTGCTAATGTATGGACATACAACTGATTTTTATATATTCGTCTTGTATCCTTCACCCTTGCTGAACTCATTTATTAGGTCTGGTGGTTTTTAGTGGACTTTCTTAGGATTTTCTGGATACAAGATCACGTCATCTGAGAATATAGTTGTACTTCTTTCTTTCCAATCTGGATGTCTTTTGTTTCATTTTCTTACCTAATTTCCCTGGGTAGAATTTCCAGTCTAATGTTGAATAGATGTGATGGGCATGAACATCTTTGTATGGCTCTTTTTTTTTTTTTTAAGTTTATTTATTTATTTATTTTGAGAGAGAGACAGAGCGAGCAGGGGAGGGGCAGAGAGACAGGGAGAGAGAGAGAATCCCAAGCAGGCTCCATGCTGTTAGCACAGAGCCCGACACGGGGCTCGAACTCACAAACCGTGAGATCCTGACCTGAGCCGAAGTCGGGCACTTAACTCTGCTTGACCCTTCATTTCCTGCTTGTACAAAACCTCAAGGTCGGTTAGAAATGAGAGCTTGGGGCCTCTCGAGTATCTCTCACACATGTGCACAGCCCTGCCCATGTGTCCTTCTGGAGTCCCTAGTAGAAGTCAGAGATTATCAAAGCCGTCCGTGGACATCTCATTCCCCAGCTTTTCCGTTCAACTTCTTCAGTCCGCCTCTTATCAGCTCCAACTGGTATTACCACCTTGGGAGCTATGATGTCAAACAATTGCAACTGTTTTGTTGCTTTTTTTTTTTTTTTTTAACAAATGCCCCGGGGATAGGGCGGTTTGCGGGGAGTAAGCTCTGAGTCAGTTCAAATAAAAACAAGCCCAAGAGTGGAGATTTTTAAGGAGCCACCAGGCAGATCAAAAGGTGACTGGTCTTCTGGGTTGGGGATTTGGGGGGAAGTTCAAACCTATTCTGGCCCCTCTAGCGGCTTCCAGGCCGGCAGCTGTCATTAGCTGCTACAGTTTCCAGTCTATTACAAAGATAAGGAGAGGGGCTGGGGTGACTCCGTGGCTCGGACAGTTGGGCGTCTAACTCTTGAGTCAGCTCAGGTCATGATCCCAGGGACATGGGATTGAGCCCCAAATTGGGCTCTGCGCTGAGTATGGAGCCTGCTTAGGATTTTCTCCCTCTCTCTCTCTCTTGCTCTCTCGCTCCCTCCCCCCCTCCCCCACTCTCAGGTAGATAGATAGATAGATAAGGAGGGGGGGATGGGAATAGGGTAAATTAAAACGCCAGAAAGCTTTCTGTTCTTACCTAACTTTGGCTTTTCTCTTCAATAGAGCCTTCTCGGATTTTAGCAAGCCTTTGGTTGATTTCTAGAGTTCTAAAAAAAAGGGGGATTTTGACCCTTTTTGCCAGTGTTTTCGTTGCTTCTATGGAGGAGCAGATTTTCGGAGACCTTTACCCTGCCATTCCGAAGCTGCTTCTATCCGTATTCTTTTTTTTTTTTTTTTCTTCACGAAAGGAAACAGCATAAATCAGAGTCTCATAAAAATCACCATGTAAGGAGTCATTGTCACGATATTTTGGGTACAACATAGAATAGACCAAGTGCACAAATATGTTGATTTTTCTTTTGAGAACTAGGACTCTCACCGTGAGAGAGGAAAGATACAAACACAGAAGGACAAAGGCGTGGTGGCATTTGTTGACGTTGCATTGGTGATATTAATGTAAACATATGATTTCTAAAAATGTACATATTTTTCAAGACTCCATGATTTTTGCTCTGTTCACTGGCAGGTCTTAGAAGGGAGGATACACAGAGAACACATCTGGTACCCAGTTCATCTGAATAGCACGCCCCATAAAAAAACAAACAAGAACAAACACAAACACAAACCAAAACAAAAGCAAAGAAGACTAAGACAATTTAAAAAAACTCAAACGCTCGTAATGACGTGGGTAGACCTAGGGAGTATGACGCTAAGTGACATAAGTCAGTCAGAGAAGGACAAATAGCATATGATTTCACTCATATGTGGAATTTAAGAAACAAAACAAATAAAAAAGAGACCGACTCTTAACCATAGAGAAGAAACTGATGGTCACCAGAGAGGGTGGGGGTGGGAGTGGGGGAAATAGGTGATGGGGGTTAAGGAGTGCACCTGTCGCGAGAGCCTTGGGTGATATACGGAAGTGTCGAATCACTGTATTTTACACCCAAAATGAATATAACACTAAGTTAACTACGCTGGAATTAAAATAAAAACAAGAGGTAAATGTTCAAAAGAAGAAATCAATGCTTGGAGCTACCAAGGAGAAAAGGTGAGTATAATACTTGAGGTGATCCCTCACATTTCTAACTCCACTCCTGGTGAATTTGATAGCCTATGTTTTCATTCAGACCATCCTAAGTAGCTTCCAAATTTGATATAAAATGATTCCAGCCGTTGTGCTGTGACAGGGTAACGTTATTTTATTTTTATAGATGGTGTGCTGAAACTTTAAAATTCATCGGCTGAGTACACATGTATCGAATGCTTATCATGGTCCCAACACTCTTCTGCACATTCAGGATTATGTGTGTAAGGGAGGGGGTGGGGACATAATAATCCACTCCTACTCTAGTGGAGAAAATAATTCTACCTACACAGTGCAAACGCACCTTATCCATGTATAAAGAATATTAAAAAAAAAAAAAGAATATTTTAGGGGCTCCTGGGTGGCTCTGTTGGTTAAGCATCTGACTCTTGATCTCAACTTAGATCTTGGTCTCAGGGTCATGAGTTCAAAGCCCTCATTGGGCTCCACATTGAGCATGAAGCCTACTTTAAAAAAAGAAAGAAAGAAAGAAAGAAAGAAAGAAAGAAAGAAAGAAAGAAAGAAAGAAAGAAAGAAAGAAAGAAAGAAAGAAAGAAAAGGGTGCCTGGGTGGCTCAGTCGGTTAAGGGTCTGACATCAGCTCAGGTCATGATCTCGTGGTTCGGGAGTTCAAGCCCCACGTCAGGCTCTGTGCTGACAGCTCAGAGCCTGGAGCCTGCTTCCCATTCTGTGTCTCCCTCTCTCTCTGCCCCTCCCCAGTTCATGCTCTGTCTCTCTCTGTCCCAAAAATAAATAAACGTTAAAAAAATTTTTTTTAAATATAAATAAATATGCACGTACCTAGTGACAACAATCCCACTGTTGGGAACCTTTCTACTCAAATAAAAATACTAACATAAAAGAATATCCCTACCAGTACAAGCAAGTTTATTGTGAATTGTTCACAGTAGGGTGAAAATAGTGAACAACTGGAGTGGCTATAAATAGGAATATTTTTACTGAATGAAATAAGGATGATAAAAATGATAGGTGACGTTTAATGAGAATTTACCATGTGCTGGAGATTCTCGAAAAACTTAAAAAAAAGACACAGAGTAAAAAGCAAGCTGAGAGATGAATGAAAATGTGGAAAGGACACAGGGGCAACTTACAGTGACTCACACTGGCTGACCGGTGACAACGCGGGCACCAAAATGAACAATGGTGGGGGCGCCTGGGTGGCTCAGTCGGTTGAGCCTCTGACTTCGGCTCAGGTCATGATCTCACAGTTCGTGGTTCAAGCCCCGCGTCGGGCTCTGTGCTGACAGCTCGGAGCCCGGAGTCTGCTTCGGATTCTGTGTCTCCCTCTCTCTCTCTGCCCCTCCCCCGTTCATGCTCTGTCTCTCTCTGTCTCAAAAATAAATAAGCATTTTAAAAAATAAATAAACATGAATCTAAATCAAAGTAAACAATTAGAGACAGGTGGGCAAGGGGTTCTTAACCATAGCACTACTGACGTTTCAGGCTGGATAATTTTTTTTTTTAATGTTTATTTATTTTTGAGAGAGAGAGAGAGAGAGAGAGCACAAGTCGGGGAAGGGCAGAGAGAGAGGGAGACACAGAGTCCGAAGCGGGCTCCAGGCTCCAAGCTGTCAGCACAGAGCCTGATGCGGGGCTCAAACCCACAGACTGTGAGATCATGACCTGAGCCAAAGTCGGAGGCTTAACGGACTGAGCCACTCAGGCGCCCCTGGATACTTTATTGTAGGGACACTCCTAGACATCGTAGGATATTTGGAAGTGTGTCTGGCCCCTCCCCGTCACATGCCGGTAGAACATTGCTGTAGACTGGATGTGTCTCCCCAAAATGCATATGTTTATGTCCTAATCCCCAGGGTGGTAACATTAGGAGGCAGGGGCCTCTGGACGTGACTAGGTCAGGAGTGCAGAGCCCTCACGAATGATATTAGTGCCCTTTATAAACGTTCCCTCTGCCTTTCCCCATCTGAGCTTATAGCAAAATGACAGCCATCTGTGGGCCGGGAAGCAGACCCTCGACAGACACTGAACCTGTTGGCCACAGCTTGGACTTTCCAGCCTCCAGAACCATGAGAAAGAAATTTCTGTTTTTATAAGCCACGTGTCTCAACAGCCTATGTTATTTTGCCAGAGCAATCCAAAAGAACTAACATACGCCTCCCCAGCTGTGACCCAAAATGTCCCCAGGTATTACCAAATTTTCCCCTAGGGGGCAAAATCACACCAACTGAGAAATGCATTCTACAAGAGTGAGTTGTTCAAGTCAACCTTGGGTGGCAGGGCAGGGGGGTGGGGGGGGCAGGGGCAGAGGCAGGGGAGGAGTTGTCTGCTTTACAGTGAAAGAGGTATTCAGGGCCAAATGTAATAGAAAAACCTTAATTGGATCTTGGATTTATTTTTTCTTCAACATTTATTTATTTTTGGGACAGAGAGAGACAGAGCATGAACGGGGGAGGGGCAGAGAGAGAGGGAGACACAGAATCTGAAACAGGCTCCAGGCTCTGAGCCATCAGCCCAGAGCCTGACGCGGGGCTCGAACTCACAGACCGCGAGATCGTGACCTGGCTGAAGTCAGACGCTTAACCGACTGCGCCACCCAGGCGCCCCTGGATCTTGGATTTAAAAGAAAGACTTTGGGGCACCTGGGTGGCTCAGTCGGTTGAGCGTCCGACTCTTGATTTCTGCTCAGGTCATGATCCCAGGGTTGTGGGATCGAGCCCCGCATGAGGTTCCGAGCTCAGTGTGATGCCTGCTTGGGATTCTCTCCCTTCCTCTTCCCTCCTCCCACTCTCTGTCTCTAAAATAAATTTCAACTTTTTTTAACTTAATTTATTTTTTAATCTACATCCAAATTAGCGTATAGTTCAACAATGACTTCAGGGGTAGATTCCTTAATGCCCCTCCCCCATTTAGCCATCCCCCCTCCCACAACCCCTCCCATAACCCTCAGTTTGTTCTCCATATTTGTGAGTCTCTTATGCTTTTTCCCCCTCCCTGTTTTTATATTATTTTTGTTTCCCTTCCCTTATGTTCCTCTGTTTTGTCTCTTAAAGTCTTCACGAGTGAAGTCATATGATTTTTGTCTTTCTCTGACTAATTTCACTTAGCATAATACCCTCCAGTTCCATCCACATAGTTGCAAATGGCATGCTTTCATTCTTTTTGATTGCCGAGTAATACTCCATTGTATATATATACCCCATCTTCTTTTTTTTTTAATTTATTTTTTTAAATTTTTTTTTTACGTTTTATTTATTTTTGAGACAGAGAGAGACAGAGCATGAACGGGGGAGGGGCAGAGAGAGAGGGAGACACAGAATCGGAAGCAGGCTCCAGGCTCTGAGCCATCAGCCCAGAGCCCGATGCGGGGCTTGAACTCACGGACCTCGAGATCGTGACCTGAGCCGAAGTCGGATGCTTAACCGACTGAGCCACCCAGACGCCCCGCCCATCTTCTTTATCCATACATCCATCGATGGACATTTGGGCTCTTTCCATACTTTGGCTATTGTCGGTAGTGCTGCTATAAACATGGGGGTGCATGTGTCCCTTCGAAACAGCACACCTGTATCCCTTGGATAAATGCCTAGCAGTGCAATTGCTGGGTCGTAGGGTAGTTCTATTTTTAATTTTTTGAGGAACCATAAACCCACCTTAATGGTCTTGGTCAAGGGCATGGCCCCCCTCTCACCATACAAGCTGACCTAAACTGCAGATCGGGAGCTGAGGAAGAAACAGAGGTGAGAGAAACAGCAGAATCCAGCATCTGGTGCCACGATGCCACGGGTGGCCCCCCGGTCTCAGTGCCATGAGCGACGTCCCTGCCTCCTTTGCCCCTCCGGGGTGGCAGTGGTGGTGTAGTGTTGAGGCTGGTTCTGTGCCAAACCTTCGGTTGTGGTTCTTGCCCTGTCACCTCGAACCTGGCTCTCCAGCTCTCCCAGAAATGCTTTGGGCCAACCGATGTCTACGCAATAGACATTTATAAAATGGCTCGTCAGCGATCATAAAACCACTGGTTCGTTCGCAGCCCGAATGAGCAAGTTGGGTTTTCAACAGCCAGCGTATTTCGTGGCCTAAAGGAAGGAACAAATACGGTCTGTCTAGTAATTATATTTTACAGGTTTTATGGTTATCCCAAGTCTGTCGTTAAAGGTTATGTTCCTGTGCGATTAAACGGACGCAAAAACGTCTTGTGCTCTGACGGGGTGGATGTCTTGTGGAACCCTTCAGTTCCTTCTCCCTGAACGACAGCAAACACGTCGAAAGGACCTGCCAGCGCGAACACGAGGAAGCAAGCGTGTCCGGTTTAATCATAAACGAGATCTTCGGTGGCACCTGGCTGGGTTCCTCTTCCTCCTTCTCTTGCCAAGGTGACCGTCACTGGGACAGCCCTGGCGGCCTCAAATAATTTGGGCGAAAATGTATTTCCTTATCAGTCTTCTCATCAAATGCTCTTGTGACCAATTTTTTTTTTTATTTTGAATAAGGCTGGATTAAAATTTTGAATCTTATGATTTTGAGTCTACAATTCTAGCAACTGTACGTTTTTTGCCCCTTCCTTCCATCCCTCCCTCCTTCTCTTCTTCCCTTCCCTCCCTCCCTCTCTTCCTTCCTTCCCTCCCTCTCTTCCTTCCTTCCTTGCCTCCTTGCCTCCTTCTCTCCCTCCTTCCCTCCTTCCCTCCTCATCGTTTCTTTGTATTGGCTAGAACCCGCAGATCATTATTAAGCAGCAGAAGTGAGATGATTGTGGCCATTTTTTCAATCATGCGACTGAATTCCTTCAGTGACCAGCGTAAACAGTTCTGCAGGGCAGCGGTAACCCGGATTCTGGGAGAGGGACAGGTGGGTGGGACCTGCCGTACACACACCAGTCTAATCTCTGTTCTACTCACCCTGGCTCATTATTCTTCCCTCTGCACTCGGCAATCCCACTTTTGCTTCTTAGACCCCCTATGTTAGTTTTATGGTCTCTCTTCATTTTGCAGATGAGGAACACGAGCCTCCAAAAATTTGAATTTTGAGGCTGAAATCACAGTTAATCAGCGAGTGCCAAGTCTGCCCTGGGTTTTTGTGGCAGCTAGTCCAAACTCTTTCTAGAGTATTCCGTAGCTACTGGATTCTGTGAGTTTGGTTTTTGTAGTCATTTACGTTCTTTTTTTTTTAATTTTTTTAATGTTTATTTCTTTTTGAGACAGAGAGAGACAGAGCATGAACGGGGGAGGGTCAGAGAGAGGGAGACACAGAATCCGAAACAGGCTCCAGGCTTCGAGCTGTCAGCACAGAGCCCAGCACAGACCCTGATGTGGGGCTCGAACTCACAAACTGCCAGATCATGACCTGAGCTGAAGTCGGACGCTCAATCGACTGAGCCACCCAGGCTCCCCTAAGTTCTTAGAGGGTGGTAACGTATTTTTCTATGTTTATATGGTGTCGATCACTTGGTCAAAGAGGACAGACCTTAGAATAGATTCAACAATAAATTTAGTTAAGAAAAAGTTTTTAACTGAGTCTTTAAAGACACTGGAGCTTTGTAAAATAATTTTTCTCACTTAGACAAAAATGTTTATTTTGGTAAAAGATTAAAATACCAGGGACGCCTGGGTGGCTCAGTGGGTTGAGCATCCGACTCTTGATTTCAGCTCAGGTCAAGATCCCAGATCGAGCCCTGCTTGGGATTCTCTCTCTGTCTCCCTCTGCCCCTACCCCTCACCCCACCCTTGCTTGCATGAGCACACACTCTCTGTCATCGCACAGAGCCCGATGTGGGGCTTGATCTCACGAACTGTGAGATCATGACCTGAGCAGAAATCAAGAATGGGATGCTTAACTGCCTGACCACACACACACACACACAAATCACTTTTTAATTTAACATGGTTTTCATCTTAGTACTTAATTCGTGGACCTAATTCATTGTTGTAGTATTTTATCTTATTTTAGTGTATAAATGTACTATAGTTATTGTCCATTATCCTACTAATACCTGACTTCTTTTTCATTTCAACCAATGCTGCAGTGATGAATAGTAGATTCAGAAATACGGCTTGGCCAGTGAATATCAACAAACTGCATCCCTGTAAGTAAGGTTACTTACAAAGTGGTGGCACACTTAAAAGTTTTTTTTTGCCAAGGGGCGCCCTGGTGGCTCAGTCAGTTAAGCGTCCAACTTCGGCTCAGATCATGATCACGTGGTTTGTGGGTTCGAGCCCCCCGTCGGGCTCGAATAATATTCCATTGAGTGGACGTGCCCCAGCTTCTTTATCTATTTGCCCTGAGTTTCTTTAATTGGTGTATTGGTCTTTTTATTCATTTATAGGAGCCCTTTACATGTCATAGATAGTAATCCTTTGTCTGCTATATGTGTTACAGATATCTTCTCACAGACTCTTATCTCTCACTTTTTTTTAAAAGTAGGCTTCATGTCCAGCATAGAGCCCCACACAGGGCTCGAACTCATGACCCTGAGATCAAGACCTGAGCTGAGATCAAGAGTCAGACACTTAACCGACTGAGCCATCCAGGCACCCCTACTCACCTTTTAGTATCTATCCCAGTATGGAAGATTCTGGTTTGTAATATATATAAAGTCAGGCTGGTAAATATTTTCTGTATGGCTTCTAATCTTTATAAATGTGTGTTGAATCTTGCCATTTAACTAAATTGAGCTCAGTCTTCAATGACGAGTATAGTCAGCAGGGTGAGGACAGAGAACAGTATGCCAAATGGAGAGACCAGAGAGGCAAGTCCACAGACAGGAGCGAGTGCCAGGGTTTCTTCCCTGGGCTGGCTTCCTCCCAAAGTGCATTTCCGCCCCAGGGCAATGTGACTGTTCTTGCTGGGCTCCAAGTAACCTGCTGTTTAGCTACAGGGCGGGGAACCAGAAGGAAACTGTGAGTCTTAGACCTGCCCTCATTTGGCAGGTTACCTTGGCTAAGTCACCAAGCCCCAGGAATGTTTCATGTCATGTATCCATCCATCCGTCCATCCATCCATCCATCATCCATCCATTATCCACCCATCAACCATCCATCCACTCATCATCCAACCACCCATCCATCCAACTACCATCCATCCATCCATCATCCATCCGTCTGTCCATCCGTCCATCCATCCATCCATCCACCATCCATCCACCATCCATCCATCATCCATCCGTCTGTCCATCCATCCATCCATCATCCATCCGTCTGCCCATCTGTCCATCCATCTGTCCATCCATCCATCCACCCATCATCCATCCGTCTGCCCATCCGTCCATCCATCCATCCATCCATCTATCCATCATCCATCCGTCTGCCCATCTGTCCATCCGTCTGTCCATCCATCCATCATCCATCCGTCTGCCCATCTGTCCATCCGTCCATCCATCCATCCATCTATCCATCATCCATCCATTATCCGCCCATCAACCATCCATCCAACTACCATCCATCCCTCCCTCCCATACTTAAAGAGTAATTACTACCTACCTATACTATTTTAGGTACTGGGGATAACTGGATAAAAGAGAAAATGTTCCTGCTCTCGCAATACTTACTATCCGGTGGAGGAGATGTAATATATAAGCAAATAAATACATAAATAAATAGGCAATTTCACACAGTGATAAGTGCTATTTCTATAAACACCATGAGGTAACGTATGCAGCCAGTATGTGCGGCATGTTGGGGGCATAGAGGAGAGTGAGGATGCTACCTCGTTAGGGTGGTGGGAGAAACCTTCTCTGAGGAGGTAGTGTTTGAACTAGGAAGGGAATAATGAGAAGGAAACAGCCATGTGAAAAGCTGCAGAACGTGTGACTCTTGATCTCAGGGTTGTGAGTTCGAGCCCCATGTTGAGTGTGGAGATTACTTAAATAATAAAGTACAATAATCAATAAAATACGTCCTGCCTCTTTCATCTGCAACCGTGTTTGGGTTCAGACATCACTTGGGGGCCACAGTGAGGGGCTTGACTATTTTCCCAACGCAACGAGAAGCCACCGGAGGGTTTTAGAGAATCGAGGATCCCATCTTGGAAGCTTCCGGCAGAGACTGCTGCTGCCGTGGGCCTGGCCTCTGTCTCCAGGGGTCTACAAGACGATCCAGCTGGGTATGATTTTATATTAAATCTAAAATGGTTGACATACGTCCCACGTGGCTCACCTATGCTATGTGGATTGGCACCCGCATACTGGTAATCTGGCACGTAAGCGAGAGGCCGAGGTAAATTATCAAAGAGAATACATATTTATATCTACCGCCATTAACAATGCCTCTCACCCTTAGACGGTATGTTGTCTGTTTTAAGAAAATAATAATGGTACAGGGGGGGCCTGGGTGGCTCAGCTGGTCAAGCATCAGACTCTTGACTTCATGATCTCGCAGTTCATGGGTTCAAGTCCTGCATCGGGCTCTGTGCTGACAGCTCGGAGCCTGGAGCTGCTTCGGATTCTGTGTCTCCCTCTCTCTCTCTGCCCCTCCCCTGCTTGTGCTCGCGCGCGCTCTCTCTCTCTCTCAAAAATAAATAAACATAATTTAAAAAAATTTCTTTGTTATTGAATACACCAAGCCAGAGCAGAGGGCAGGAAGCAAAGAGAGACTGTCTGCCCCAAGGCAGTGGTGAGGGAGTCTGGGAACAGACTGAATTTTCTTTTTGGGTAACTGCCCGGTGGTGAGTAGCCATTGGTTAGTTAGGGCCTGGGGCTCTTCCGAGGTGGGTCGGCGGGTCACTTAACAAGCCCGTCTGCCTCATCTGCACGGTCCCTGTGGCGCTTTAACCTTGATCAAGTCTCGTAGCTCAAGCCCGCTGCCTGCCTGTGGCCTCTCCACCCGCCTCCCCTCCGGCAACCACCAGCTTGTCCTCTGGTTCTGCCCGGCCGCCTCCGTTTTGTTTAGTCTGTTCATACGGCCGCACTTCTTAGCCAGGCACACGAGGCGGGCAAGGGTAGGGTCCTGCCACCTCGCAGATCCTTGCCTCACCTTGTCCCAGCCCCCTGTGCTCCCCTCACTCAAGGGCCTAATATCCAAACTCCTTTCAGTCCCTGAAGCCCGTCCTTCCCACCCAGCAACCCTCTCTGGCTGTATCCCTCCTGCCCTTTGAGACTTGAGTCTGGATGGGACTGTCTTCCAGCAAGCCTTCCCCACCCCTCCCCTCCCCTCCCCGCCCAGGGCCGGTCATCCCCCAGGGACCTTATCGGAGCGCTTTGTACTTTGGGATGCAGTGTTTTGGTCTCGTCCTTGGAAGCAGGATGTGGGTCAAGGTTCCAGTAAATATCTCCTGCCCGAATGAACACACAGGAGAAAGAACGGAGCGCTTGTTTGGGGCCGGTCCTGGGCTAGTCGTCGGATGTCAGCGGAAGGTTCCCTGCAGATCCCCCAGGGGGAGAGCACACCCGAGGGGATGCATCCCTTGGAGACGTCGTCCCCCTGCTCGGCTCTCAGCCTTGCCCCCCGCTTGGGGCTTGGCCCCCTGCTTTCCCTGGGCCATATGCTGCCTCCCGCCGCCGCACCCCCTTTCTCTGCGTCACCAGGCTGCGGCTGAGCGCTGAGGGCCATCCCGCATAGGAAGCCAGCCAGCCGGGCAGCCGCGGTTATATTTAGATTTCTGTCACCTGAATCGGGGCAGCGGTGGCATCTCGGGAGGGAGCTGAGGCAGGAGACCAGGGCCGTGAGGACACGGGCAGGAAAGTGGGGCACGGACGCCAGGCTCCCTGAAGCAAGTCGCGGGGCAAAGCTGGAGAGGCGAGGTCAGAGGTGACTTTAGAGAACCATCAGTGCCAGCTGGGTGGAGGACGGTGGCCCCGGGGAGGTGAACTCAGAGCCGCTCGCCGGCCCTGGAGGCAGGGCTGGGGCAGGATCCAGAACCCCCACCCCCGCCAGCCAGGGGAGGCCGTGGAGTGAGGGGTCTGGGGTGGGCAGCAGGGACATGGCCACGGGACCCCAGACACTGGGAGAAACCAGGAGGAAGCAGACTAGCAGGGTACTTTTTTTTTGAGCCCCAAGGCCTTCCCTGCCCCAGGTCTGATTTATCAAGTTACAGCCCCGGGGGCAGGGACTGAGGCCCCAGTTATCACCCATGTAGTTTTTCCTCCCTCGGACCTCTGGAATCCACGGCCACCTCCCGAAGGGGCTGCTTCCAGACAACGCTGCCCCCACCCCTGCTCGTTGCTGCCCCTCAGGCCGACCCCCAGTCTCCGAGTGCCCAGTGCAGACACCCAGCCTCCCCGCCAGACTCACCTTGAAAAACAGCTCTACTGTGGTCTCACTGACATAAAACGAGCTGAGCGTCTTTACAGGGTACAACTTGAGGGGCGCCTGGCTGGCTCAGTCGGTGGAGCACGGGACCCTTGATCTCCGGGTTGTGAGTTCGAGCCCCACATGGGGTGTAGAGACCACCCGAAACTAAAATCTTAAAAAAAAATAAATAGGGGCGCCTGGGTGGCTCAGTCGGTTAAGCATCCGACTTCGGCTCAGGTCGTGATCTCGCGGTCCGTGAGTTCGAGCCCCGCGTCGGGCTCTGTCCAGCTCGGAGCCTGGAGCCTGTTTCAGATTCTGTGTCTCCCTCTCTCTGACCCTCCTCCGTTCATGCTCTGTTTCTCTCCGTCTCAAAAATAAATAAACGTTAAAAAAAATTAAAAATAAATAAATAAATAAATAAATACATAAATAAAATAAAATAAATGAAGCGTACGAGTTGATAAATTCTGACACATAGCCATTCTGACAGGTGTCTGGATCCCTGAGGATTCTGTCTGCACACCCTTGGTCACTGAGGATGATGAGGGGGGTTTTGTGGGCATGTTGGCCAGTTGATGAGATGTCTGTTCCCATATTTCCCCCGTTTCTTAAATTTAAAAAATGTTTAAACATTTACTTATCTTTATTTTTATTTTTTTTAATGTTTTTATTTATTTTTGACAGAGAGAGAGAGAGACAGAGCATGAGTGGGGGAGGGGCAGACAGAGAGGGAGACGCAGAATCCGAAGCAGGCTCCGGGCTCCGAGCGGTCAGCACCGAGCCGGACGCGGGGCTCAAACTCACAGACCGTGAGATCATGACCTGAGTCGAGATCAAGAGTCGGACGCTCAACCCACTGAGCCACCCAGGCGCCCCAGTCCATTTTTTCTTCATTGAATTGTTTGTTTTCTTACCGTGAAGTCTTATATGCTTGAATACTCCATACACAAGACTCTCTCAAATATATGACTTTCAGATACTGTCTTCCAGTCTGTGGCTCGTCTTTGCATGCTCTCGAGTGTCCCCGAAGTGAAGCTTCTAACTGTGATGAAGTCCTCTTTATTTCTTTTTTCCTATTATGGACAGTGCTTTTGACGTAGTGCCTAAGAAATCTTTGCTGAGCCAAAGGTCACGAAGATTTTGTGCTATGTTTTCTTCGACAAGTGTCATAGTTCTACGTTTTACATTTTATGTTATTTATTTATTCAGCGAGCTGGGAACGGGGTGCCCTCTCCTCCACGTCAGGCTGCCCGCTGCTCCCCGTGTTACCAGCATCAAGCTCCGAGCCTCCACGGTTCCGGGCTTGCAGGCTTCCACCGTCGTTCCCAGCTCTGTGTTTGGGAACCACACGCCCCCCGTTAGCAGTTTCCAGATTAGAAGGTGTGGACCACCGCGCCCCCAGCCCAAAGCATTGTTTCTGCCCTGATGGCCCCATCCAGCCCTTTCTTCAACTGCTGTCATGACAACAGTCACCGGGCACTCGAGATGTAGCACTAGGGGGTGACCCTCATTCTACGTGTGATGTGGCTGCCGTGGGTGCCGACACGGACGTGAGGTCACAGGGTGAAGAGTGGACTGCGCCCCCCTCCCAGCTCCCTCCAGTCTGACCGTCTCAGGTTCTGTGGCTTCCAGAGGTGAGGGTGTCTGGGGCCAGCCCCCTTTGGAGGACAGACAGGGCGGGAGGACGCTGATGGGGGGACAGAGGCACCGTGGACGGCCACCAGGGGGCGTCTCCCGTTCTCCCGGAGCCCTGGGGCCTCTTCACCCGCCTGGACCCGCAGAGTGACCCCTGCCCGGGGCAGAAGGAAAGCCAAACAGACCGCCCAGCCTCCTGCCCCATCTCGTGGTGGCAAGACAGCGGCGGGGCCAGGGGAACAGTGCAGGCAGACCCACAAGCCCTGGGTCCCCGAGCTTTGCTCTCCAAACACTAGGCCTTGGTCTGTCCGCATTCTCTCTACTGGCCGAACTCCTACGCATTCTTCAAAGCCCACTTCAAATGCCCCCACTGGACCGCCCAGCCCTGCCGCTGCTGTGCTCCCACAGGGTCAGCGCCCATTGCTCCCAACAGTAACTACGCGTGCACCCTTCTGTCCTGGAGAAGGTGGGCTCCACCAGGGACCCTGACCCGCCGGGCTCCGAGTACAGACCCGTGAGCTTGGGGCCCGCGTTCTGTCCCGCCCTCACCTTCCTCCTGCACTTTGAGAGACCTCCCTGGGGGCAGGAGCTGGCTCTGACCCCCTCCCCGCCCAGCACCGGGCCCGGTGAAGCAGGAGTTTGCTGGAAGGAGGTCGCCTCCTTCCATGTGTGTGACTCACTTGTCTGGGTGGACGGCGTGGGTTCTTGTCTCAGGCAACACACCCCAACCGGGCGTTCTCTGTCGCGCCCAGGGCTGTGTGGGCGCCGCGGTCTGGGAGGGGAGCTGCGAAGGCACCCCGTCCCCACTGGGGACAGCGGACGATCACAGCAGAGGCTCCACGGCTCCGTCCCCGGGGCACCTCGCGTCACCAGTCAGCTCTCTTATTTCGCCGGCGAGGAAACTGAGGCTCAGCCCCGTACAAGGGGCTGTTGTCGAACCACGCCTGGGATTCTGACCCACCGACCCCGGGTCTGGGCCTGGCGTGCCGGATGCACGTGGGGGTCAGCAGGTGCGTCGAATCCGCTGTGTCATTGGCACAGGGCCAGCCCCGAACGCAACTGAAACCACTTACTGGTGAGTCAGCGGGACGCAAACCGAGGAGTCAGAGGATGAGCTCGGCCCACAGAAGCACGTATTCACTTCCCAAAAGATCAATTTTTTAGTGTTCATCTATTTATTTTGGGGGTGGGGAAGGGCAGAGAGAGAGGGAGGAAGAGAATCCCAAGCAGTCTCTGCACCAACGCGGGGCTCAAACTCACGAACTGTGAGATCATGACCCGAGCCGAAGTCAAGAGTCGGACGCTGAACTGACTGAGCCCCCAGGCGCCCTCAAAAGATCATTTTATTTATTTTTATTTTTTAAATTTTTTTTTAACCTTTATTTATTTTTGAGACAGAGAGAGACAGAGCATGAACGGGGGAGGGTCAGAGAGAGGGAGACACAGAATTGGAAACAGGCTCCAGGCTCTGAGCTGTCAGCACAGAGCCCGACGCCGGGCTTGAACTCACGGACCACGAGATCACGACCTGAGCCGAAGTCGGACGCTTAACCGACCGAGCCACCCAGGCGTCCCCCCAAAAGATCGTTTTAAATGTGCCTTTAGGGGGGGTTCTGAGCAGCCCCACTTTGGCTCGACCCTCCTAAGAAAGAGCACAGACTTTGTGCTCGGACAGCTGCGGGGCTCCAAGTCCTGCCCTGGCCCCGGAGCTGACTCAGGCTGTAACCTCCCAGAGCTGAAAGGCGCGGGTGACGGCCGCCAGGCCAGTGGAGATGCGGAACAGCCCCCACCCAGGCCGAGCCGGGGACCGTCCTGGGGGCGGCTGGAAAGCGGCCAGAGCGGCAACTGTCCAAATCCTGGAAACTCGCAAACCGTGCAGATCAGGAATCTTGTTTCCTGAAAGCCGGCGGGTAAGCGTTTGCCAGAAAGCCCAGGGTACCGTCACGGTCACGGGCAGCCGGGCAGACGCAGCGCACCAGGGTGGCTATTTTTACCGCCAGGCTGTTTGTTTCAGCGAGAAGGGTCAGGTCAACAAAATGGTTGGTCGGCTGCCCGCCCCGGGGTCGTGGGCGCCCCTGGCAACTGTCCCCGTGCTGACGGGGACCCGGCCCTGCCGGGACGGCCAGCGGGGCCCGGGGCCCAGAGCAGCAGGCTCCTGGCCTCCCCACAGAAGCTGGCCGGCAGCCCCAGGCTTGGCCACAGTGTCCTCCAGCGTCCGTCCCACGGGAAGCTCGCCGGGGGTGTCTCGGGGTGGGAACCAGCGTCCTCGCTTTTCTGGGGCCCCTGGCCAGGCTGCCGCAGCCGGGAATGCTCGCTCGGACAGGCTGGTGTGCGGGGACCCCGCGACCGCCCCAGCCACACTGCCCAGCCTGCCCCCGGGCTTGACCCCCCACGACCAGGTCGGTCCTCGGCGGGGCCTCGCAGGAAGCGATCGTGTCCCCTGGAAGCGTCGGGACCAGCTTCCCTGGAAGGGGGTGGGCTGCCTGCCGTGCGGGCGCCGGGGCCTCCCCCACCCGAGGGCTGAGCAGGAAGGGGAAGTGTGGTCTGGCTGGGGCTCACTGCTCCGGGGTGGGCGGGAAGCCTGTGGGCGAGGAAGGCCTCTCCCCAGCTGTGCCTGAGCCACCACACTCGGGCCCCTGCTGTCCCCTCAGCCGCTCACAGATGGACACGCTCGCCACCCAGGTAAGCATCTGGGCTTGGGGCACCCGAGCGACCGCCTGGCGAGGGCTGGGGTTGCAGCTCAGTCTGAGGCTGGGCTCGGAGGGTCCCCTCTGCCCCTCACGGGCTGGGGGACCTCAGATCCCTGCACCCGTCTGCGCCTCCCTTTCCCGGGGGTATGTTGGGGCGGGGGAACCTGCCTATCGGGTTGAAATGACACCCGGACGGGGACAGAGACGCATAAACGGTACACAGGTGGTTCCCCCTCTCTGGATTCTGACGGCGACTTTCGGTGCCTGATAAGCGACAAGACCCGAATGGGTCTGCGTCGGGGACGGGGTGGGCGAGGGGGTGACAAGGCAGATCTCGAGCTGCATCTTGGGACTCTGGCAGGAAAAACTAGAACTCCCGCAGCCTTGGCATCTCTGTGCCCGCGTCTCTCGTGTCCAGCGATCTGTAAGGCATCCTGTGTGTGCCCGTGGTGGCCGCGGGTCGAGCTCGGCTGCGCCCCGGGGTCAGATCCCCATCTGGTGAACGGCCGCTGCCCGCTGGGAAATGACCTCCGAGGCCTCCCCGTGGTATTTCCAGCTCTATCTTGTCTCGCATCACTGGTCCTGAGAACCACTCCCGCGCCCTGAGCGTGGTAAGGACAAGGCCTGGGGCTTCCTGTTTTGTTTTTAATTGTTTTTTGTTTTATCTTTATTTACTTTTGAGAGAGAGAGCAGGGGAGGAACAGAGAGAGAGGGAGACACAGAATCCGAAGCAGGCTCCGGGCTCCGAGCCGTCAGCCCGGAGCCCGACGCGGGGCCCGAACTCACAGACCGTGAGATCGTGACCTGAGCCGAAGTCGGACGCTTCCCCCACTGAGCCCCCCACAGGCGCCCCACTTCTTGTTACACTTTAGGACCCTTCCCTCCACCCCTCCTGCCCTCGAAAAACTGGAAAACTCCAGAGAAATAGGGGAACAATGGCCCCACATTCCGCCACTTGGGAAAAGCCGTGGCGGAGCCTCGCGTCTGGCCTTCTAGTTTTTTTCCTAGGCGTAGACACTGTGAAACATTACCGTTGTCTCGTTTTGACGTGAACACAAGGTAGAGAGGAAATTCGGGCCTCGCTGCCGTCACCCCCACCCACTGACCACACCAGTGCCGTTGCCAGACAGCCACCAGGTGACAGGGCTCCAGGGGGCCCCCCACACTCTCAGAACCAAACAAGCAAGAAAGCCAGCAGGGGCGCGAGACAATTTGGTTGGACCCAAGGAAGGACTTCTGGGTTGCAGACGTCCCGGGATAACTCAGGAAGCCCGAGTACTCCGCAATTCCGGAAGGTTCTGCGGAAGTCAGACACAACACATAGAACGCCGCGGAGACGCCCGAAAAGCCACCTGTTCAGGAAGGGGAGCAGAGCTCTTGAAAGACGTGATGCGTGAGGTCTGGAAAACGTGTTCCGTTCACGCTTCACAGGGAGGCTGGGTGGCAGAGGTGAAAAGGAGTCTTTCCCTCGGTACAGAACCGAGATGGGGTCTCTGTGCTTTGTGCCGGCAGACTCCGGCCACACGCGCGGGCGACCTGAGCACAGGTGGCTGGCTGGGCTGTCCGCACGGGCTGCGTGTGGCTTTTCTGGCGAAGGGGGGCGCCCTGAAGCTCCCCCCGGGCTGCTTTTCCCGGGGTTTTCTCCCCACTGCTTGACTGCTTCATCCGAGCCCATCGAGGGGCCCTCGTGCAATTTTCTCCCACGCTGCCTGTTCCCTGCTTATTTGCGCCAAAGCCAACATAGTTCTGCATTTAAATTTTACTTCCTTTGCATTACTGGTGAGGCTGGATTCCTAGAAATGATATTATGGAATCAGAGGAGATGTCTGTGTGTTGTCACGGTTTGCTCCCCCGCACAAGCCTTTTTTTTTTTTTTGGTAAGTTCATTCATTTGTTTATTGAAGCGGACTCGACACCCAACGTGGGGCTCGAACTCACAACCCCGAGGTCAAGAGTCACACGGTCCACCGACTGAGCCAGCCAGGTGCCCCTTAAAAACTTGTAACAAAATCTATATATACTGTCAGTGGTCACATGGAAGGATCTGTTTCACCACAGCTGCGCCAGAACAAGGTTTATGATTTTTTTTTTTTTTTTTTTTTGAGAGAGAGAGACTGAGAGTGGGAGCCAGGGAGGGGCAGAGAGAGAAGGGGACAGAGAATCCCAAGCAGGCTTCATGCTCCGCACAGAGCCCAACGTGGGGCTCGATCCCACGACCGTGAGACCATGACCTGAGCTGAAATCAAGAGTCGGATGCTTCACCGACTGAGCCACCTGGCACCCCTTCACCATTTTTAATTTTTGCTTGCATATAGACGTAGTTTCTTTTTTTTAAATTTTTTTTAATGTTTGTTTTTGAGAGAGACAGAACATGCGTGGGGGAGGAGCAGAGAGAGGGGGAGACACAGAACCTAAAGCTGTCAGCACAGAGCCCAATGCGGGGCTCAAACCCACAAACCTGAGATCATGACCTGAGCCGAAGTTGGAGGCTTAACGGACTGAGCCACCCAGGCGCCCCAGGTGTAGTTTCTAAGTCCGGGCAGAAAGATATGTCAGTGGAGCGACCCACTATGATGGGTGAGAACGAATGAACAGGGTCGAGTCCTGTTACGAAACCCGCGGGACACGAGCCCGGCCCAAGGGCTGCACGGCTCATTCTTTCTTGAAATTGTTTAATGAGGTATAATTAACACCAGGGAAACGTGTCTGTCTTAGATGCACAGTCAACACGTTGGGCAGCAGTCTACACCTTGCCTCTTTCATTTCCTGCGTCCAGGACTCATCATCTGTGCTGTCCTGGGCATTGGGAATCCACATTTTACGTTTCTGAATGGGGTCTCACTGCGTGAACATCCCAGCCTGTTTTCCCATTCCTCTGTCGAATTCTGTTCTGTCGGTACACGGTTTTACTTGTCTTGGGCTGGGGTCAGTGCGTATGACACGACACCCCCAGGTGCTAAGAATCCGAGTGTGAGCGGGGCAGGAGGGAGAAGAATTAAAAGAAAGGGGGAAGAAGGCTGAAGTTAATTTTAATAACACATTGCACTGAACCCAACACATCAAAAATATCCTTCCCGCATGTAATCCATATAAATGTTTATTAATGAGATCTTTTATGTTCTTCCTTCCACACTAAGCATTTTTCTTTTTATGTTTATTTATTTTGGAAGAGAGAGAGCAGGGGAGGGGCAGAGAGAGGGGGAGGATGGGGAATCCCAAGCAGCCTCCACGCTGTGAGCACAGAGCCCGACGTGGGGCTTGATCTCATGCTCTATGAGATCATGACCTGGGCCATATCAAGAGTCGAACATCCAACCCACTGAGCCACCCAGGCGCCCCCACACTGAGTCTTTGAGACCCAGCAGGTGCCCCACGGCCTCGTGGTCTCGGGCAGGGCTGGCCTCGGCGAAGGGGATTAGCCTGGAAGCCCTAACTCCAGGCAGCGAGCGAGCAAGGGGTGGGGCCCCATCCTCCCGCGGAGCTGCGTGCGACCTGCGTCGTCCCACGGAAACTTCCCCGAAGCCTCTCCAGCCTCCTAGAACCCCATCCCTCCGCCCCCCCCCCACACACACGTTCTCCCCATCTTTTGGGACTCACGACTACTTCAGATCATTCCTTTCTCGTGAGAAAAAGTCGAGTTTTTCAATCACGCAGGACTTGACCAGAAGCGTGGGTCTTGAAAGAAACACAGGGCCTCACACCCAATACTTTTTTCATGAGTGAGGCTGGATTAGGGGCGAAAATGCTGGAGCTCCTCAGGGGTCAGAGAGACGTTTCGGGAGATGTGTCCTGCGTGTGGACGTATGCATGGCTGTCATGTCGTAAGCTATTTCTTACGCTACAGAATTTGGTTAAAAAAAAAAAAAAACACGAAAGTAAAGACCCCAGGAAGAAGCGAGTGTGGAATCAAGCCAGTCTCCAGAATTCCCAGCGGGGGTTGGACTGGGACTTCTGTCGCCGACTCCCTGGAAATGCCTTTTGGGGAAGTGAGAGCCGGGGCCGGGTGGGTGCCTGGGCTCAGTGCCTCCCCCGCGGCGAGGGCGAGGATGTGCGTCATGGGAGGAAAGCAGAGACACCCGCGCGCAGGCAGGCAGGGTCTCGGCTTCCCGGGCCAGCGCCCGATGCCCGCGGCCGGTGGCGGGTGGCGAGGCCAGGCCAGGCCAGGCGGCTGGACGGTTAGGAGGCAGACCCCAAACCGCCCTCCCGCCTGCATCATCGGAGGCGGAGCGCACCTGTAGGGCCGGGAGAGAGGCGCCAGTCACGTTCATCAGCTCGCAGACCCGCACGGAGCGCCTACTGCGTTCCAGGTGACGGAGACAGTGGCAGAGAGATGGGCCCCGCTCTGGGTGGCGGAGCTGACTCGCCAGTGTGGACCGCCGGGAACAAACGTCCGGTAACCCGCCGGAGTCACGGGACGTGGGCTCACGCACGGGTCTGCCTCCCCCGCACCCCCCCCCCCCCCCGCCTCTGCCCAGCACCCAGCCCTGGACGAGGCAACCTTTCCTCGGCCTCAGTGTCCCAGCTTCTCTTGCCTTCTGGGTTTTCATCATTCTGATGGTGGAGCACCTCCCCCCCACACACACACACTTAAACTGTTATCAGTAAAGGAGGTCACAGTGTGAATGAGATTCAGAGTCTGTCCTGAGGGCAGGATGACTAAGGAGAAAGGGGAAGAGGGAGCAAAGAGCACTGAGATGGGTGGGGGGGTGACTAGCAGGAGGAGGAAGCCTGGATAAGACGGTCTTTGTTCCTAAATCGCATTCGGTTATATCCTCTGAGGACTCTGGACAAGATCCTAGGATGCCCCAGCTCTGGCCAATGCCTGAGGGAATTCAAGAAAGGAACACAGTGCCCTGAGGACCCAAGGAAGTCATTCACACCCTAGTAAAAATCAGTTTCTCTTCCTCAGAGTCTGGCACACCCAGGCAAATAAATGAGTTTGAATGGAGAGGAAGTGGGGAGAGCGGGGAACTTGGCAGAGAAGTGACTTGTCGATGATGGAATTTGGGGCATTACGAGAAGCATCTCGGGCATTTGGTTCGGGGGCTTTTTTGGTGCCTTTCCCTCTCCCACCAGTGCTGCTACCGCCTCTGACTGTGGGGCTTCCTCACCTGCCCCAGCTGGGGGGGCTCTACCAACTGGCCCGATGGACGTCCCACCCGGAGGCTGAGCCCCCCCGCCCCCCACCACTGGAGCGCTTGTTAAAAATGCTGATCCCGAGTCCAACACTGGACCTACAGATCAGAACTGGGGGCAGAGAAGGGGCCTGGGACTGGCATCTGTGCTTTCACACATTTCCCAGAGCCCCCGTTTGGGGGTCGCGAGTTAGGGTCCTGGAGTCCCAAAGACCTGGGTTTGGTTTCTGGTTTTCCCGCTCACTGGCTTAGTTGCGATCTCTGAGCTCCCATGGTCTTATCTGTAAAATGGGGTGGTAACCACAAGCCGCCGTGCAGGGGATTAAATGAGAGGGGCGCGTAGGGCACCGGGTAGCACACGGTGAGGGTGACTTTTCTGAGACGCATTTTCCTACCGCGGTTGTAATTACGCCGAACAGGGCACGGCTGAAGGCTGAGGTCTTGCCAGTGCTGGAAGCTCTTGAACGAGGGTTCCGCTTTCAGTTCTGTTATGAAAAGAAACATTTACCAGCTTGGCGGCAGCCTCATGGGGTAAAATGACCACACGACCTGGCGTCAGACTGCCCTGAGCTGAAATCCTACGTTAGTCCCTTGCTGGCTGTGTTACCTTGAGCAAATTGCTTAACCTCTCCGAGTTCTAGTTGTTCACCTGCAAACGAAGCGTGATAACTAACACCACCCACTCGGGGAAGGTCATCATCAGGATTAAGAGATAACGTGTAGATCACCGGTTCTCAACCTCGGCCCGCCTTGTATTAGACTCATCTGGAAATTTTTATTACAACAAAGAAACAAACCCCCCAAGGGCCAGGCCCCACAGGCCCCGCAGGCCAGTTAAATCGGAGTCTCTGACACGGGGCAGACAGACAGCTGGGGTGGTCCGGGTCATCCTCGTCTGCGTGCAGGAGGAGGGGGGGGAGGAGCTCAGAGGGAGACGTGGCTACGGAGGAACCACCCTGCGGGGTTCGGAGACGGAGGAAGAGGCCACGAGCCAGGAGCACGAGTGGCCTCTAGAAGCCCACAGAACCAGGAAGCGGCACATCCTGGGGGTGGACACAGCCCTGCCCACGCTTGGATTTCTAGCTCCGTGATGGTGGCATCGGGGACTCGTGACAGGCCCCGCACTCCTGCTGTTGTATGCCCTTGTGCTCCTGCCCCTGCCCGGGGGGCTCCCCTCTTGCCCCAGTGGGGGGGCGGCCACCCCAAAGACGCTTTAGTCCAATTCCAAAACTTTTAAGTTACTTTCGATTGCTGAGCACAGTTCGTAAAACGTGGCTCATTGCAAAGCTTCGGTTTCTGACTCAAAGCTGCTCACTTTGCCCCAGTGGGAGTGAGTGGAGGAAGGGGTGGGGGCCGCCTCCGCACCCCTGCACCCCACCCTGCGCTGAGGACAGCCAGACAGACGTTTCTCCATGGGGAGTCTCCCACCAGTGGCCTTTCCTGCTGAGGTACTTTGTGGTTTGGGGTGGAGACTCCACGCCCGGCCCGAGAGGTCCCTTGAGAGGCCCCGCAGCGTCTGCGGGCTGATGGCCGACGCCCTGGGCCCCGCGCTTCAGCTCCGGGGAGCCCTGCGCCCCACGGTCCCCTCCAGGCGGCCGACACAGGTGGCCTTCAGCTCCCACACTTTGCGGGGCGTGAGCTCGGTCCCGCCGGCCACCTGCACCCGCTCCCCGCGGGCTGGATCCCCGCCGTCGCTGCCCAGAGCCCGTCCGTGTCCGCTCTCGGGCAGCACCACAGCCACTGAGCGGCCTGGGGCCCAGAGGACACCCAGCGGGGACAGGACGGGGTTCTCTCGGGACCATTCTCACTCAGCCGCCCTGTCCCAGAAAGACAAGCTCGTCTGGGTTCTGCGGAGAAGGCGTCTCAGAGCAGTGCTGTTTGTCAGGCCCTGGGCTGTGGGGGAACCTGGGACTTTTATTCCCACTTGTGGGCCCCGGTCCTTCATCCTGGGGAGTCCCGTGGCCCCCACCGTCTCACCGCCATGGCTGTGCTCCTTAAAGGAAGGCGTCCCGAACCCCGCTGGGCCTGTCGCCGATGACTCAGGGCATCGTACGGACACCAGCAAGGAAGGACTGGCACCTAGAGGGAGAGCATTCAGCCTCCTTCCTGCCGGGTGACCTTGGGCAGGCCGCTCAAGGACACAGTTAGCGGACAGATGAAAGCGGAACACATTCCAAACATCTGCTGGCAAGGCGCCTGGGGGGCTCAGTCGGTTGAGCATCCGACTTTGGCTCAGGCATAATCTTCTGGTTCGTGGGTTCGAGCCCCACGTCGGGCTCTGTGCTGACGGCTCGGAGCCTGGAGCTGCTTTGGATTCTGGGTCTCCCTCTCTCTCTGCCCCTCCCCTGCTTGCACTCTGTCTCTCTCTCCTTCAAAAATAAATAAACATTAAAAAAAAAAAAGGAAGAAACATCGGCTAGCAAAGCAAAGCCATGCCACACGTTTGCAAGATACCGCAAGATATGCATCCACTGTGTGGTTCTCAAAAGTGACCCAGGTTTCACTTTTCTGACATCATCCTTCTTCCCTGCTTCTCCAGGGAACTGAGGAGAAGGAAACTTCTTTGAACTTGAAATCGGAGGAGTAGCTTTTCATGGGAGCTACACTAGACAGTTAATTGACTGGGTTGTTTTTTTTTTTTTTAATTTTTATTAAAGTAAATACACAGGTTTTTTTTTTTTTTAATATTTACTTTCTGGGGAGAGGGCAAGCAGGGGAGGGGCAGAGAGAGGGGGACAGAGGATCTGAAATGGGCTCTGTGCTGACAGGCTGACGGCAGAGAACCCGATGTGCGGCTCGAACTCCTGAACCGAGAGCCAAAGTCGGACACTCAACCAACTGAGCCACCCAGGCGTCCCAGTAAATACACATAGTTTTAAAAATCAAAAAAGAAAATAATAATAAAATAAAAAAATAAAAATCAAGTGATTCGGAGGATTCACGGCAGAAAATTGCAGCCCCCCGTCTCCCCACGTCCATCCTCCCACCCTGTTGTGCTCTCGGATGCAACAGCTTTGAACTCTTGTGCCCTGGGGTTTACTTTTATAGCCCTAAAGAGTATGTTTAGTTGCTTTTTGGAGAAATCCTTCAAGATTAAGAAAAAAGAAAAGGTAGAAAATATGGAGGACAAACTAGACAAAAGAACAAGGAGATGCACATTTGAGTATGAGAAGAGAGAATGAGAAAATGGGGGGGAGAATATTCTATCTGTTCCTCCATCTGTTTGTCCATCCTTCCTTCCTTCCCCCCTTCTTACTCCCTGCATCCTTGCTTCCTTCCTTCTTTCCGTCCTTCCTTCCTTCCTCCTTCCTTCCTCCTTACTTCTTTCCTCCTTGCTTCCTTCCTCCTTCCTCCCTTCTTCCTCCCTTCATCCTTCCTTTCTTTCTTCCTCCTTCCTTCCTTCCTCCTTCCTTCTTACTCCCTTCATCCTTCCTTCCTCCTTCCTTCTTCTTTCCTCCTTCCTTCCTTCTTCCTTCCTTCCTCCTTCCTTCCTCCCTTCTTACTCCCTTCATCCTTCCTTCCTTCCTTCCTTCCTTCCACCCTCAGAGCTAAAGAAGGTCAGGTTCCAATTACGTGTATTAAAAAAATTTTTTTTTCAACGTTTATTTATTTTTGGGACAGAGAGGGAGAGCATGAACGGGGGAGGGGCAGAGAGAGAGAGAGACACAGAATCTGAAACAGGCTCCAGGCTCCGAGCCGTCAGCCCAGAGCCCAACGCGGGGCTCGAACTCACGGACCGTGAGATCGTGACCTGGCTGAAGTTGGACGCCTAACCGACTGCGCCACCCAGGCGCCCCCCAATTACGTGTATTAAACAAAGAGTCCACCCTCAGATATGTGGCATTCTCTTAAGTCCAGTGCCCTGTGGCCTCACCGGGCCCTGCAAAACCACATGTCACAGGGTCCTCCTGAGAGCCAAGCCTCCAGTCTCCACGCTTTCCCTTTGCCCCCTTCTTCGTGTGCCTCTGTTGCTCTCTTCTGTGCATCCTGAAAAGGTGATCCACAGCACAGCCTCTGCTGAGTGCACACCTGGGGTGGGCTACCTGGCTGGCCGACACTTCTGTCTTTGAAGAGAGAATCCCCAGGGGCGCCTGGGTGGCGCAGTCGGTTAAGCGTCCGACTTCAGCCAGGTCACGATCTCGCGGTCCGTGAGTTCGAGCCCCGCGTCGGGCTCTGGGCTGACGGCTCGGAGCCTGGAGCCTGTTTCCGATGCTGTGTCTCCCTCTCTCTCTGCCCCTCCCCCGTTCATGCTCTGTCTCTCTCTGTCCCAAAAATAAATTTAAAAACGTTGAAAAAAAATTAAAAAAAAAAAAAAGAAGAGAGAATCCCCAGCACATCTATCACCGTGGATAAATGACGCTGAGCGGAAAGTTGAGCCAAAAAGCTGCAGAATGACGCGTGTACAAGTCACACACGCTTGGTTTTGCGCCATGTAACCTGATGAATAGCCAAAAACGTGTTTGATCAAGCCAACCTTCACCAAAGAAACGAAGCTTGGAACTGAAAATCCAAATTATGATAGAACAATGTAATAAATGAGGACACTCTGCCAGTAATACAAACACGTGTTTAAATAGTAACCCAACGGGCACCTGGGTGGCTCAGTCGGTCAAGCATCAGACTTCGGCTCAGGTCATGATCTCACGGTTCGTGGGTTCGGGCCCCACGTCGGGCTCTGTGCTGACGGCTTGGAGCCTGGAGCCTGCTTCGGATTCTGTGTCTCCTGCTCTCTCTGCCCCTGCCTTGCTCACGCTCTGTCTCTGTCTCTCAAAAATGAATAAACAATAAAAAATGTTTTAATTATAAATAAATAACTAATAAATAGTAAGCCAAGTCCGATGGTTTTGTAGGAACAATGGCCTTAGCAGCCCTAACCTTGTCCCTGTTCCTCTGCCTGGGTCCCTGTTTATATCGTTAATACTAATGTCACTCAAAAGCACGAATTGGAAAGGGCTGTACATGAAAATACATGCGTGAGTTTCCACTGGCTAAGTGATGACACAGGAAGTTGATTCTCACACACCCAGAATATGCCAGGTCTCAAGGATCACGTTTTACTTTAGTAGCCAAACGAACAGGCAAAGCACCCACGCTCTGGATGAGGGGAGCCCTGCTCCTCCCGCAAAGCCCCTGCATTCCTGGAGGCTCCTCCGACGAGTCCATCCCACAATCGCCTGGGGCCTGGCACCTGCTGTCTGTCCTACTTGCCTGTACGTCATCCCTGGTTGGGAAACCACAGCGCACATGCCATTAGTCCCCAGGCTCTGCTCTTACAAGCTTTTATTGTGCAATTGAGTTCCAACACGGTACAGGCAACAGCTTCAGACTGAACATTAGTCACAACTGTCCCACGGAACTACTAGACATCCTCCCACGGGGACTTTCTAACAAGCCTCAGACTTTCTGCACTCTTACCGTTGGCTTTTTTTCCCTCTCTTTCTTCCCCAGCGTCATTGAGGTATAATTGACTTAATAACACCGTGGAAGTTTAAAATGCACAACGTGTTGACTGGATACACTCGTATATGGTAAAACTTTGGTTTGAGAGCATAATTCGTTCTGGAAACACGCTTGTAATCCGTAGGAATTGTGTATCAAAGCAAATTTCCCCATGAGAAATAACGGAGGGGCACCTGAGGGGCTCAGCCGGTTAAACGTCTGACTTCGGCTCAGGTCATGATCTCACGGTTCGTGAGTTCGAGCCCCGCGTCGGGCTCTGTGCTGACAGCTCAGAGCCTGGAGCCTGCTTCGGATTCTGGGTCTCCCTCTCCCTCTACCCCTCCCCCGCTCGCAGTCTGTCTCTCTCTCAAAAATAAATAAACATTAAAAAAATTTTTTTAAAGCATATTAGAAACATTAGCTCATCTTGTGGAATGCTCGCAGAACAAGGTACTCGCAATCCAAGGTTTCACTGTATCGCGAAATGCCCGCCACCACAGCCAACGTCACTCTTTTCTGTCTTGAGAACACTTAAGATCTGCTCCTGCCAGACTTCTCTGCTTGCTTCCCGAGCTGGCCAGCTTCCAGCCCCCAAATTCCTGTTACTTTTCCCCATGGACTAACTTTGCATTCACCTTCCCCCTTCTGACCCACTCCTCCCTCGGAGAAACCCATCAAGGTATATTTCTAACCCCCCCCCCACGCCAAAAACAGCAGGGGTTTAAGTCTGTGCTGCCCCCTGGATATAAAAGTGATGCAATTAGTTATTGCTTTCAATGGCGTTACTCCCCTGCCCGTTTGACGACCGAAGACAGAGCGATGTGTCGGCCTCCTCCGTACATCTCTCATCTCCATGCGCGTGGCTCCCCTGGGGAGTGGCAGACGGGTCACTCCCGTGCCACACATGAGGACGCACAGAGTTCGGAGGAGATTAAGGGCCTCGCCTGAGGGCTCCCAGTTGCTGATGGGCAGGGTTCGTCTAAGCCATCACCTGCCTGACCCCTAAGCAGAGGTATCCCCAAAACGTGGTAGACAACGCCCCCCCCCCCCCCAGACGCCTCGTTCGCGTCTCATATTCCTCTGTCTCCGTTCTTCTCAGGGTCCCATCGCGATGGATTGGTTGAGGGACAATTTCTGGATCATCCTAGCTGTGGCCATCTTCACTGTGTCCGTGAGCCTGGCCCTCATCCTGTACTGTGCCTGTAGACAGCTGTTTAGACAAGGTAATGGCGGTCTCACCTGGGCAGGTGGAGGGCGGGGAGGGCTGGGGTGGTCATCCGGGCATTAGGGCTTCTTCAGGGCAGAAAGCGTAGTTCTGGGCCTGAATAGGCTGAGTTTTGGATTAAGAATCGTGTATTCTGGGGGCGCCTGGGTGGCGTAGTCGGTTAAGCGTCCGACTTCAGCCAGGTCACGATCTCGCGGTCCGTGAGTTCGAGCCCCGCGTCGGGCTCTGGGCTGATGGCTCAGAGCCTGGAGCCTGTTTCCGATTCTGTGTCTCCCTCTCTCTCTGCCCGTCCCCCGTTCATGCTCTGTCTCTCTCTGTCCCAAAAATAAATAAAAAAACGTTGAAAAAAAAAATTAAAAAAAAAAAAAGAATCGTGTATTCTGGGTCTGAGCCTAGCCCTGCCACTAACTTGCATGTCTGGGCCTCGGTTTCCCCATCTGCATGGCGAAGGGAGGGAGGCTAACTAATCTTCAGGAACTCTTGGGGCCCCCAGGGTGTGGGTGAGGGCAGAACCTGTGAGAAGCCACACACTGCTCCACGGCTTTCTCTCTCCATCGTGGCCCTGCTCTCACCTTTGGGACTCAGAAGACAGCACGAGTCCAGAGGATGTCAGAGGCTGTCTCAGCTCCAAGCACATCGAGTGGTACGCGTGTTGTATACACCGGATACGCACAGCCTTTTCTGGGTCAATCATTCCCCAACAAAGCAGTTTTCTAAAAAAACCAAAAAAAGACTTTTGAGGCATGAAATATGGGCTCGGTCCACGATGGACACGCTGGCCACCACCATCGCCTTCTCTAAGGTCAGACTCTGAATCTCCCAGAACAACAGCTGCCTTGGCCCCAGGTTCTTGGCACCCTCCACCTTTGTGGAGGCTTTCCACTAACTTAACATCATCTCCAAGGGGGTTTCCACTTTGCCGTCCATCTCCCACCGTCCCTGTGACCCAGGGATGGTGAATGCACCAATCCCCCAGGGCAGTGTGGGCAGGCTACCCTCAGCCACCAAGGCACTGACCTGCCACGGCATCTGGGACAGCCTCAGAACCCTGCTCGCCAGTCGCCGAAAGGTCCGGGCTCCACAAGGAGTGAGACCTTGTCATCCTCGTCCATCTGTTTGAGAGATAAGAAAGTTAAGGTTCAGAGAGAGGAAGAGGCTTGACTGAGGCCTCACAGGACTTGGTGCCCGAGTTGGGACCAGAACTTGGGTCCACTGGCCTTCCTGTCCAATGTTCTCTGCCCTCAACCCCTTGATGGTAAGCAGTTGTTTTTGTGTTGTTTTATAGATTAAAAAACAAATTTCTTTAATGTTTATTTTGGAGAGAGAGAGAGAGAATGAACGAGTGGGGTAGGGCAGAGAGAGAGGGAGCCATAGAATCTGAAGCAGGCTCCAGGCTCTGAGCTGTCAGCACAGAGCCCGACCCAGGGCTTGAACTCCTGAACCCTGAGATCACGACCTGAGCCAAAGTCGAATGTTTACTTGATTGACCCACCCAGGCGCCCCTTTTTGCGGTGGTGGGTTTTTTGTTTTGTTTTGTTTTGTTTTGTGTTTTTAACACAAAGAGTATATTCTGCCTCCTATAGTCCTCTGTCCATCTGCCTTCTTGAAATGTTGGACACAGACGAAGTAGCACCCTGAACAAAACCTGGCCCGTTCTCTTGGACCTTAAGCCACCACTATTACCACGGAGGTTAAAAAATGAACAATGACGTGTTCGTCTAGCACGGCCCGGTTGCAAACTGCTTCCCCTGTCTTCCTCTCGCTTCCTCCCAAGCACACAGTTGGTTACCCGTCCCAGGGATGTTTCTGAAAGCCAGGGGTGCACGAGGTGACAAGGAGACAAGCAGGGCCCCGCGCCGGGCGGCCTGGGCAAGGGCTTGTGGTCAGAAGGCCCACGTCCAAGCCAGTCTCCACCGCCCGCCAGTCCTGTGCCCCGAAGTCTTTCTCCCCGGTGGTTCCTCCCCCACCTGCCCTGCACACGCCCGGTGTCTCCGGACTTCTAACAGTCACACCTTGTGCCGATTCTTCCCAGATGATCATTAATGCCTATTTGGTCCCTTAGGCAAGAGGTGGGACGTTGCCAAGCCCTTGGGAAGAGGGCAAAGTGACGAAGAGAAGACGTATGAGTAAGTACAGCCCCGCCCCACGCAAGATGCAGCTTTGAGAGCCGCCTGGTCACGTGCGCCCGTGCACCTGCGCGTCTCTTTTGGGGAGGAGCCCACTGCACCTGCGCAGCCCGGGAGCCGGCTTGTCTGCCAATGCCCCGCCCTCCGGGGAGGGGTCTGGAGCTTTGGGGCTGCAGGGCACCTTCCGGGGCTCTGCTCTCCCGGTTGTCTTTGTCTGGTCTAGTTTGGTAGAGGTCACAGGTCAGGCTGTGTGTGCTGGGCCCACCCCTCGCGGTTAGGTCTACCCTTTCTTTTCTTTCTTTCCTTCCTTCCTTTTCTTTGTCTTTCTTCTTCTTTCTTTCTCTCCCTCTCTCTCCCCCTTCCCTCCTTCCTTCTTTCTATTTCTTTCTCTTTCCTCCTTCTTTCTCTCCCTCTCTCTCCTCTCTCTCTCTCCCCCCTTCCCTCCTTCCTTCCTTTTCTTTCCCTCAAGATTTTAAGTAATCTCTGCACCCGGGGTGGGACTCCAACTCACAACCCTGAGATCAAGAGTTGTAGGCTCCACCAACTGAGCCAGCCAGGCACCCCTACCCTCCTTTCCTTTCGATGGCCCACCAGTGTAGTCCTCTCGAGGCTGTGTGCCTAACGAAACTATGCCATTGGCCTTACTTTTGCATTTTGTGATCTGTTTGGAGCTTCTATGATTGCTGTGTCGGGAGTCCCCAAGATCACCTTTAGGCTTGACGATTCACGAGAAGGGCTCACAGGACCCGGGAAAGCTACAACGGTCATGGTTACGGGTTATTACCATAGAAGGGTACAGAGTCAACTCTGCAAAGGGAAAGCACATACAGGGTGGAGCCCCAGGGGCAACCAAGCGGAAGCTTCCAGGAGTCTTCTGCTGGTGCACCGTGCTTCATTCTCCCAGCATGGATGTGCGGCACCACATGCAAAGCATCGCCAGAGAGAGTCACCGAGGGTTTTTCCTGGGGGGTCAGTCACACAGGCAACAGAGCGCCCACACGACCCGCTTTAGCTACTCAATCCCCAGGCCCTTTTGGAGGCCAAGCTGATATACCGCATGACCTGGGGCCCCAGGCAAACACAAGCAGGCATTCACCAGCAGTCACCTTGTTAGCAAAGACCATCTAGCTGAACCCAGGCCCAGGTATACACAGACACTACCATCAGGAAAGATAATCCGAGAGCTGAGAGGTTAAGGGCCAGGTGCTGCTCAAGGTCCAGTCCTTTCTTTGGAATGTAATGCGGTGTCTGAAACAAAATCTGTGCTTTTCTTTTTTTATTTTTTTTTAATGTTTATTTATTTTTGAGCAAGTGGGGGAGGAGCAGAGAGAGGGGGAGACACAGAATCCGAAGCAGGCTCCAGGCTCTGAGCTGTCAGCGCAGAGACTGATGTAGGGCTCGATCCCATCAACTATGAGATCATGACCTGAGCTGAAGTCGAATGCTTAACTGACCGAGCCACCCAGGCGCCCCCAAATTTGTACTTTCCTAGAGTGACTTTTGTTGTGGATCCAGCAAATAATAGACCTCTTCCCCACCGATTCTGACCCCCTTGAGGAGTAAGACAAATGTGTCACACAGGTAAGTAACAAAATATTGCCTTTAATGAGAATAAACCCGGCGTGGCACAATGGGGCTCTTATCCACCGGCAAGGGCATTTGCTAGTTCAAAGCCAGGCAAACTTTCCGATGCAGGGCGCGGCCTGGAGAGCCTCAGGTCACCCGTGCGGGGCAGCCCCTTTCTCTGAACAGCACAGACTCGAGCACAATGTGTGTTTTCTGCAATCAGGCTGGCTCTGGAGGAGACAGTGGGAGAAGAAGGTTCTTCCCAAAGGCAGATCAACTTCCCTCCTCTCCTGGGAGCAGCCACGAGGGGTGGACAGAGGCCACTAATGGAGCTCTTGCCACACAGACCCTTGTCCACGTATCCCAACAGGCTTACGCACCCCCAGCGGCGCTCAACCACATACAGGGGCCCAAAATTTGGCTGAGAACAATCGCTTCCAGTTTGGAGGTCAGAGCACATGGAGGGGATCGTGGGTCTAGGCCAAGAGGCTCCCCCGTGGTCTCTCTTTGCTGGACCTTCTTACCAAAGTATGATACGAATGCAGAAAGGTGTACAAAGTCAAGCAGGACTCAGTGAATTTCCACAAACTGGACAGACCCAGGTAGCCAGTGCCCAGATCAAGAAACAGAATCACCAGTTCCTCAGTGACTCATATCCCATTCCAGCCACCATACCCCAAAGATAGCCACTCCCAGAAATAGGAAAGCCTAGTTTCTTCTTGTTTTCATGCTTTCTGGAAATGGAATCAGCCAGGGGCGCCTGGCTGGCTCAGTTGCTTAAGCATCTGACTCTCGGTTTTGGCTCAGGTCACAATCTCGTGGTTGGTGAGTTCAGGTCCCGCATCGGGCTCTGCACTGACAGTGAGGAATCTGCTTGGGATTCTCTCTCTCTCTCCCTCTCTCTCTCTGCCCCTCCCCTGCTCATGCTGACTCTGTCTCTCTCAAAATAAACAAATAAACTCAAAAAAAATTCAAGCAATAGAATCAGCCAGCACACGTTATCTAGGGTCTGGCTCCTGTTGGTCAACGTTTCTGTGCACGTCATTGTGCGTGGTTGCAGACGGTTCGTCCTCATGAATTTATCCACTCCGCGGCCGATGCGCATTCGGGTAGGGTCCAGCTTGGGGTTCACGCTGCCACGAACGTTCTCGTGTGTGTCACCTGGTGGCCACATGCAGGCATCTCAGCAGGATGCACCGAACACGCAGTCACGTGCTGTGTGCGTCCCCGTGTGTGCCGTTAGTGTTAGGAACACGTGTATCTTGCAAATGAAAACACACCTGCTACTTACCTCCCCCCACCCCTGCCCTCTCCAGCTCCGGGGATTCCAGGAGGACGCGCTCCAAGCGAAGTCCCTTCCTTCCCTCAAATCCAGCTGTTCCCGGGGCTGGAGGAAACAGTTTCTTTACAAACGGGTACGACACCTAGAGAAGGACGGAGTGCCTCCAGCTTTTAGGAATGAAGGTTTCAATGTTCATCCGTTTTCTGATGTTTTCCTTTCGTAGGCTGACGGACACGCTCAAAACCACAACCTGACTCCTCCTCTTTCTGTCTTGCCAGGAATGTTCTTAATGAATCACCAGTTCAGTTACCCCCTCTGCCGCCCAGGGGTTTGCTCTTCCCAGAACACACCCGTAAGTATCTGCTGCTGGTGACATTCAGGGCAGGGTAACAAATTCATCTAAATGTCTTAGCTCAGGGGCGCCTGGGTGGCTCAGTCGGTTAAGGGCCCGACTTCGGCTCAGATCACAATCTCACGGTTCGTGGGTTCGAGCCCCGCGTCGGGCTCTGTGCTGACAGCTCGGAGCCTGGAGCCTGCTTCCGATTCTGGGTCTCCCTCTCTCTCTGCCTCTCCCCTGCTTATGCTCTGTCTCTGTCTCTCAAAAATAAATAAGAACTGTTTAAAAAAAATTGAAAGAGACAAATCAATTAAAAAGGGGGCAGAGCAAATAGCAAAGCTCCTGATGGTCAAGGTGTATGTTCATATTCAAATCCCAGCTCGGAGCACGAGTAAGAAGGAACTTGGGGGGTGTCACCAGGACTCCCCCACTTTGCATCAGAAAATCCCTGCCTGGTTCCCTTGACCGGAATGTTCTTCCTCCAGCTGCCCATGTGGTGGTGTCCTTTATCCTCCCCACTGCCACGCGGCCACTGCCGTCCGCCCTCTCTAAAGTGAGCCCGCTAACTTTCCTTTCGAAACGTGAAGGCAGTTACCCAACCTCGTCTTACTTACCTGCTGCTCGTGTGCTTAAGATCTCTCTCCTACCCTGGAACAGAAACTCCAGGAAACAGGAGCCTCTCGTCTTCCTCACCACGGTTTACCGGCCACTAAGAACGGTGCCTGGAGGTTAGGAGACAATTCAGGTCTTGACCGAATGGACACATAATAGCTTACATGTATGGGGCAGCCCCCGTGTGTCCGGGCCCGTGTGACGCACTTCACAGGCACGATCTCCTGTCGGCCTCTCAACGGCACTACGAGGCAGGCACATTTATTATTCCCCTTTGACAGATGGGGACACTGAGACACAGAAGTTCAGTGTCTCACCCAAGGCGACACAGCGAGTGACTGCTGGAGCCTGGATGTGAACTTGGGTCTCCCCGCGGGGCTGTGCAGGGAATGACGGCGGTCTTCTTCTCAGGTCCTCTTGGGAAAGACAGAGTCGCGGCAGAGGCCGCGGCGACCCCATCTGAGGGTCTGAGGTCTAGCTGCCGTTTCATCTTCCTTCCCGCGGCCACCTTGGGGCTTTTGCTACGTGTTCCCTCTTCACTCATTCTACCTTTTGCAAACCCCGCTGTCCCCTTCCTTCTGAGCAGAGATTCGTGCCCGAGCAATCATGGAATGTTCTGGAAAACACTAAGTCACTGTGAGGGATGTGCCAAAAAGGAAATAAGCTTCGTATCACTTCCTCGTGAGAATGAGGGTCTCCCATGACCGTGCTCATTCGGGGACTGGCTCGGGTCAGCGTGCCGTCTGCACTTCTGCTTTGCGTTTTCTGTGTCGTGCGGGCTCAGGCAGGGGGACGTGGGAGCCAGGGCGTCTGACTGCCGTCTGCCATTCACCCACTCGGCTGATCCTGAGACGGTGTCCTGTCTGTACAACAGTGTCCCCCATCAAATGGGGAGCTGGTCCACCAGAAGTAGCCAGACCACCCAAGCCCATGAAAATCATGCTGAGTCACTGAGTCAAAAATACATATGGGGGCGCCTGCGTGGTTCAGCCAGTTGAGCGTCCGACTCCTGGTTTCGGCTCAGGTCATGATCTCACGGTGTCGTGAGTTCAAGCCCCGCATACGGCTTTGCACTGGCAGCACGGAGCCTGTTTGGGATTCTCTGTCCCTCCCCCACTTGCACTGTCTCTGTCTTTTTATATATATATGAAAACACACAGCAGCTTGGCCTGCAAGGACCTTTTCGTGTGCTCTAGTCCCACAGGACACCCCGAGCCAGCCACCGGCCACATACTCGCTGGTCAATAAGGTCAGAAATAAGACCCTCTCCATCCCGAGCTACATCGAGCCTCTAGATGATTATGATGATGTCGAAATCCCCGCAAATATGGAGAAGCATCACTTCTGAAACACCCGTTTCTCCTTTCCGGCGAGCCGAGGAGGGTTCACGCGGAGGATTGTATGCCAATCGAGAACGGAAGCCCCTCAGTAACGGGATCCTCAGAGCCGGCGGTAATGTGGCGCAGCCATGTAAAATAAACATTTCCTGAGCCTTCGACGGAGAGGCATCGGCGGCCACATGACCTCCCAGAGGAAAGGGGCCGCAGCTCTGCCCTGGAGACCCGGAGCTAGTAGGCCTCCAGCTACTGTTGAGGGGTGCCCCTGGGGTTCCGTGGCTCCCACTCGTGACAAAGCACCCCATTCTTGACCCCCACCCACCCGCCTCCCCTTCTCTTGTTCGGTTCTAAGCGATTCCAGCTCTTGGTGTTGGACTCTGCAGAATACCCAGGCTCTCATCCCCGGCTGGGCCCCATGGGCCCACCCAGCTGCCACACCCAGGGCCGTGGGTGGGAGATCCGACCGAGTGCTCCGGCTGAGTGCTCCCGTGTGCAGGTTACTACATCACACCCGGCAGGCTCTTCAAGGGTGAGTGGTGCTTTCTGTTCTTGAGAACTGTCCCCACCTACACACACCCCACACCCCAGCGCCCCCCTCCCCCCCCCCCCCGGTGATGTGGGCCGGGCGGACCGCGGAGGTTCAGATGCTCACCCAGATTTGTGCTTCCCGGTAACGTGTGATGGTCCACAAAGTCACATGCGGCCTTCTGGACCCAAGTGCGTAAGTTACACGCAGCGGTATCGTTTTGCAGTACGTGTGAATGCGGAGCGGGGGCGGGGGGAATCACAGGGAACGGGAAACAGAGGGACGATTAAATGGCAGATTCAAGATGATGGTTCGAGGGCTTCATGCCCCCCCATTTTACGCTCATGACTGCTTCCTCCCCTGCGTACATTCCCTGCATACGGCCCCGAGATCACCGTCCCCAGAACCCCTCAGCATTGCGGCGCTGCTGACGAGAGGCAGGGTAGAGGACCACGGTCCTGTTCAACAAGTGCCCTGGTCCCCAGGGCCCAAGTCAGCTTGGAGGCTCCGGAAACTGGCGCTGATCTGCTGGAGCCCCAGGACTGGAAGCTTCCTAAGCAGACTGGAGATGCTGGTTTCCCAGCAACCCCTGGGAAACCCAGCAACGAGCAGACTCGCAGGGAGAGCGCCGTGAGCCACAGAAAGGCCTGGAGTGACCCTGGGACTGAGCTCCTTTGCAAGAGATGGACGGCGGGCACCTGGTGCGCTCAAGCTTACCGCCTCAACCGCTCCTGGACCAGTGGGGACATGTGCTTCCTCCGGGCTCCGTCTTCCTGGATTCCACGGGGACGTCCAGCTTCCTGTGTTACCACCCCCTTATAGTAGGCCGGGGGTTCCCTAACTGCGGCCGTGTGGAACTCTGGGACTCCGTGAGCCAGAGAGGACTCTTTCCTCCAAGTTCTAGGGGGAAAAAAAAAAGCCCACGCACAGAAGTGTTTCACTTGTGTGGCTTCCTCTTCTAAATTTTCTGAAAACCACCCACATCTATGACGAGAGTTAAAAGCAGATACTAGACATGTCTTCCTCAGGCCCTTCCCGTCCCGGGACGCCTGGGGCTCAGCGTCCCTCTATTCTGACAGCTTCCAGATGGCAGGCTCCAGCTGAGCCTTCTCCTCAGTCCCAGGCTGGCTGCCCCCAGGACACCCCCGCATGACTTCCCGACAGGCCCTCAAGGTCAACACACCCCAGAAGGAACTGATGGCCCACCTCCCCCCCCACACCCACCACTGGCGTCTCACTCTCCGGTCCCCTTTCTGCACAGCTTTCTAAAGGGAACATCTAACCACTCATTCTCTTGTTTAAATCTCTTCTTCACCCATTGCCCTCAGAAAACACCAAACTCCTTAACTTGGGTTACGAGATGTGTCAACTTCCCCTTACAACTTCCACTCCGTCCAAACTTTTGCTCCTCGGGCCATCTGAAATGACCTGGTCTGTGGTAACCTTCCCTCTGCCTAGAACATCTCTCTCCACCTTCTCCCCCTTCCCGTCTCTGCTCAGAGTCTTTCCTCAGCACCCAAAACTTGAGTGTGGTGCCCTCTTTGAGGCTCTCTTCTCACAGCAGGAGCGCCCTGGGATAACCTGTTTACCTATCCTTCTCCCCCACCTCAGACCGAGAGTAACATGGGGACAGGGACTGGGTCTCTCTTTTCCCCAGGGTTTTCTCTGTTCCTAGCACAGCACCCAGGTGCTTTGTGGATGCTCGACCTGAGCCAAAGTCAGCTGCTCAGCTGAGCCCCCCAGGCGCCCCTTTTCCATCCTTCTTTCTAATTTGGGGCTCCTCTGGGGTGGAACTTGCCTGGCTCACGGCTATACTCCCAATACCCAGCACAAGCTCTGGCACAGAGTGGGCCCTTAGTAAATGTGTACTGGGCATCGCACATTACTAGAAAGCCCACCAGTCGGTTTGACAAAAGCAAGCAATTTTTCTCTGAGCACGTATGATTAGGTTGAGAGTTTATCCTAGGCATGGGTAATAAAGCCATATTTTTGCCAGTCTGGTTAAAAAAGATGTTAGCATTTTGGATAACAGCATTAAATACAGTAAGATTCGACAAGGCCTGTCTGTGTATTCTAGTCCCACAGGAAACCCCGGGTCAGCCATCAGCTATATACGGACAGATAAATAAAGGAAGAAATCAGAAGACAGTGTCCATCCTGAGCATATGGAGTCTGAAGATCATCATTCTGAAACTCCTGTGCTCTGCCCTCTTAACTTCTCTGAGAGCGGATGGTGTGTTCCTATCAGAAATGGGTAGATTATAGTTCTCTTTGAAACAGTCAAGCTGATCTTTATGATACAAATAGGATTGTTTGCAGGAAATGCTCTGGTGTTACAGTAACACATTTCACAAATCATTTGTATCAGTTAGTATGGTTAGATGGCAAAACACAGACTGTACAATAATGAGGAATGTGTCACCACACACAAGAAGTCTAGAGGTAAGCACTCCAGGATTCAGCAGGTCTAAGACTCAGGAGCACTGGGTGACTCTTCTTTGATTCTCTTCGTGTTACTACTCATGCTGACAAGGTAGCTGCCATAGCTCCAAGCATCACATCCTCACATGATAACATTTGAAGTTAGGAGAGAAAGGGACATTTCCTCCCAGGTAGCTCTTTTTCACTGGAGAGAGAATCTTTCCTAGAAGCCCCAGACGACTTTCCCTAACGTCTTACTGGCCTGGATTGGTGCACGTGCCCAGCTAGGGGAACGGCCGGGGAGTGAACATTGGGCATTTTCAGCCTCCCAAGCTGGAAGTGGGCTTGGCCATCCAAGAAAAAGGAGGCAAGAGCCGCTGGATAGGCAATCTCCCCGGGGCCAGCTCACTTTCACAAATAACGCTGTTGAGTATTCGCCTTTGTTTCCGTTACAATTTCAGAGGTGTTAGGGGATTCAGGCTAAAGGCTGGTGTCCAGATTCCACCACTCACCTTTCTTCTCTTACGGGGTTTTGACAAAAAATGGACAGAGGACTGGCGGTCAGATGGGGATCATAACAGTAAAGGCAACAGAAGGAGTGCTAGTCTGGTCCGAGTTCTGAGGGTTTCACTCCGATGGGCCCGTTCTCACCCGCCCTCTCTGGCAAAATCCCAGGCGGGTCCCATTGGCTGTTCTGGTCACCCTCAGGTAATAAAAGGCCTCCAGGTGTGGATTACACAAGCATATGCATTTGTCAAAACTCCAGGAATGCACACTTAAGGTTTCCGCATTTCGGGGCACCTGTGGAGGGGGGTGGGGATGCTCAGTTGGTTGAGCATCAGGCTCTTGATTTCCATTTCGGGTCATGATCCCAGGGTTGTGGGATCCAGCCCCGTATTGGGATCTGTGCGGGGCATGAAGACGGCTTGGGATTCTCTAAAATGAAAATGAAAATAAAAATATACTTAAAAAAAAGAGATTTCTGCATTTCAATCTAAGTAAATTTTACCTCAAAAGAAAAAGTGTAAACAGACGCTCCGCTATGCTTAAGGACCCGTACGCTGCAGTGTTTAGGGGAAGGTGGAATGCTGTTTGTAATTACCTTGAAATGCACCCGAAGCCAAGGCCGCTGTAGAGCCGGCACTTCAGCCCAGAGAGTAACGTGGAGCTCCACGCCACCACCCCAAGCGCAGGCAGGTCGGGTCTGCAGCGCCGGCTGCCTCCCCTCTGCCCGCGCACTTCCAGGCGAGAGGGAACGGGGGAGCATCTTTCGGCACAGGGCTCAGGGAGGGAGGCTGGAGCCGGCCTCCCTTTCGAGGCAAAGCAACTCCGTCCATATTCTCAGCAAATGTCTCAGGCTCTCGGCGGCACAAGACTCCCTCCCGACCCAGGAGGACGCTCCCTGACCTCGCTCTGCGGCCCTCTCCAGAGGGGTGGTGACCACGCACCCCGGCCGCCGGCCTGGAAGCCTCTTCCGCCGCCCTCCGTGGGCGCCACGTGTGCGGGGCCTCACCACGCCCACTCCCGCCTCGGGGCTCGAGCATGTGACCCAGCGTGGCCAATCAGAGGTTCTCACTCCCTCGGGCGCAGAGACTGATTGGTTGATGCTGTTGGGAGCGGAGCAGGTGCTCTCCGCCAGAGGGGGTGCGAGTGCGCAGGGTGGACCTCGCTGCGGAGGTCCCGCCCCAGCTGAGAGAAGGGGAGGGTCCACACCCCCGCTTGGATGTAGGCGCGACCTCCGGGTTTTTAGTAACAGGACCCCATCTTCACATGCTTTCAGCTCTGCCGCGCAAGGCCCGTCCCCGCCTTTGCTGCCTACCCTTGGCCTTACTTTCCTCTGGCTGTTGCAAAAGCCGCCTGACTCCTCTTCTCTCCCAGTGCAGCCACCACCTGCTGTCACAGTGAGCTTTCTAGAACACAGAGTTGATTAGATCAAGGCCCTGCTTTAAATCCTTCAGTGGCTCCCTTGTGCTCAGCAAGATAACCCACACACACCTTCGCACACCATGCAAGGCCCGGATAACCTGCTCCCCACAGGCCTCGTTTCAGTGCCCGCTGTCTCCCCGGTCACACAGTCTGACCCTGGGAAACCATTTGCAGCTCTCGCACCTCCAATGCCCTCCCCCCAAAGCATCAAAATGACGCCAAGGCTTTGTTCTGCTGGGAACACCCTTTTTCCTCCTTCCCCACCTGATGCACTGTGACTCCCCTAAACTTAGCACCCAGGGGGAGCCTGGCTTTCTCTCGGAGGTCTCTCCTCCCTGGGCTGGGGGACCCTTCCTCAGCATTTCCCTCGCACTTTTCACAGTGCATGACTCCCCTCGCCTTCCGGTTATACATCTTTCCTTCCCATTGGGTACTGCGCCCCTCAAGGGCGAGGGTTATGTCTTAGGGCGAGTCTAGATTCAGGTATGCCCAGGACGGTTTTGGCTTTCGTTCGATGTCTCCTTGTAATGACTAGCAACCCCCTCTCCACTCTCAAAAGTGTCCCGGTTTGGACGATACATTATAAGTTCACCCTAATTATCCAGCGTCTGCACAGAGTGGGGGTCACCGTTATTTTCCAGATGAATGCATGAATAAGTGATCCTTCCTAGGGCTCATTTTCTTCTATCAAATAAATAGCTGAAGTAGACAATCGCCAAGTTCTGTACCGCTTACCGTGAGTCAAATAAAGGCAGTAATCCAAAAGGCTAAGACCAGAAGTTCTGATTTAGCTTCCCCTTGAAAAGGACCCTCTCTACAGAATTCCAGGTTGGAACCTATTCACGCCTGGCTCAACCACCTTAGAACCCATTACCTGCCGGGAGTCTCACTATTGACACAGTATATTCCGCAGGTTCCACCGAAGACATAGTTCCCTCGGTTACCTCCACTGGAGGCTGGAAAATCTCCAGACAGCAGATAAACACCCATTTACGTTTGTTCGTGACATGCGTGTTGCATCAGTAGTATCCTTACAGCTCACACGCGTGTCCCGAGTTGTGATGGGCTTGCGTCCCTCGCTATTTCTTCCGCCCTCCCTGAGTGCACGTGCAAATGCTCTGCCGAGCTGCGGAATAAAACCTCACCTCCGTTCATCCCGGGCTTGCAGAAGCCCTCCACTATAAACCTGCAGGTAACCGGCGACCGAGGCCACATTTTGTTTGAGTAGAGCTGCGTGTGCCAATCACTGCGTGCAAAACCATTGTAAGAAGCAGTCAGTTACTATGGCTGCGTCTTGATCCTTCGATTGTAAAACTCAGTTTTTATGTTTACCCACATCTCGCTGCCAAAATTAAGCACAGTTAAAGTTTTAGATCAGCTACAGTTGAACAATTTAAATATGCCACAATGAGGAAACGACACTAAATTGCTTAAAATGACCTTGGTCACTTACAAAGTGACCCATAAACTAAGACCATGTGAATTTTTTTTTAACAGTAGATGACTCTACATTTAAAAACCATTTTTTAATGATTTTTTTTCTTATTTTTGAAAGAGAGACAGCATGTGAGCGGGAGAGGGGCAGAGAGAGAGGGAGACACAGAATCTGAAGCAGGTCCCAGGTTCTGAGCTGTCAGTACAGAGCCCGACACGGGGCTCAAACTCACAAAAGGTGAGATCATGCCCCCCCCCTTTTTTTTCCCCACAATTCATTATCAGTGGAACATGGCTTTGGTCTTTTGTTTTTGTTTGTTTGTTTGTTTAAGGTTTTATTTTTTAATAATCTCTATACCCAACATGGGGCTCAAACTCAGGGCCCTGGGATCAAGAGTTGCACGCTCCGCTGACTGAACCAACCAGGCACCAATGGCTTTGGTTTTAATAAAAATTGCAGAAGGTGGTATTTACGAAAAATGACATTTTCCTGATGGTAAAAAAAAAAAAACTTATTTGCATAGCTGGTACATTTCTGCCTCCCATGAGGTACCAAACAAAAATAAATCTCCCAACACATTTAATGTCCTCTCCACAATGCTATTCTCAGTGACCAAGATAAACTTCCTCTGAGAACATTAAAAAGAAATACTACCCTGCCTTTCCCACTATTGTTTAGAAAAGATATTCAACCAATATTTCATAGATCAAAAATCTCTGTTGTATCACTGTCCTAGTTTATTTTTATTTTATTTTTTTAATGTTTATTTATTTTTGAGACAGAGGGAGACAGAGCATGAGTGGGGGAGGGGCAGAGAGAGAGGGAGACACAGAATCCGAAGCAGGCCCCAGGCTCTGAGCTGTCAGCACAGAGCCCAATGCGGGGCTCGAACCCACGAACCGTGAGATCGTGACCTGAGCTGAAGTCAGATGCTTAACCGAATGAGCCACCCAGGCGCCCCTCACTGTCCTAGTTTAAAGTAATTCCACAATTCTTCACAATTTGAGATTTGCCAGAAAAAAAACTTATATACAGATTTCTTTTAACTTTTTTTTTTTAACATTTATTCATGTTTGAGAAAGAGAAAGAGACAGAGAGCAAGCAGGGGAAGGAGGGGCAGAAAGAGAGGGAATCCAAATCCCAAACAGGCTCCAGGCTCTGAGCTGTCAGCACAGAGCCCGACAGGGGACTCAAACCCACAAACCATGAGATCATGATCTGAGCCGAAGTCGGACACTTAACCGACCGAGCCACCCAGGCACCCCAAGATTTTTTTTTTTAAGTTCAGTTTTAGGGGCGCCTGAGTGGCTTAGCAGGTTAAGTGTCTGACTTCAGCTCAGGTCATGATCTCATGGTCCGTGAGTTCGAGCCCCGCATCGGGCTCTTGCTGACAGCTCGGAGCCTGGAGCCTACTTCGGATTCTGTGTCTCCTCTCTCTGCCCCTCCCCTGCTTGCACTCTCTCTCACTCTCTCTAAAATAAAATAAAACGTTAAAAAATGAGTCAGTTTTATCCACTTTGGAGAACAATTGGGCAGCCAACTGGCAAAATTGAAAATGTGGACACCCACGTGACTCGGCAACCCCAATTCAGCAAACAGACACAGGAACAGTGGTTTTTGCACCTTTTGGTACGATGTCTCTGTTACACTCTTAAAAATGAGGACACCAAAGAGGTTTTTCTCATGCAGAAACTATTGATATTTACCTTATTGGAAATTAAAACTGAGAAAGATTCAAAATATTTATTAATGCGTTAAAAATAAAAATAAATCCAGCCATGTTAATATAAGTAACATTTTTATTAAAATAGTTACATGTCCTCAAACAAAAGCAGTTAGTGAGAAGAGTCTCCTTGTGTTACAGTTTTGTAAGTCTCTTTAATGTCTGGCTTAATAGAAAACATTCTCATATCTGCTTCCGCAGTCAATCCACTGCAATAGTAATACCATGTAGCCTCGGGAAATCTCCACTGTCCATTTATGAGAGAGTAAGCACGAGTAAGGGCAAAAACATTTTAGTATTATGATGAAAATAGTTTTGATTTCAGGGTCCAGGCCACGCTTTGAGAACCACTGCGCTAACGAAACTCAAGCACGTATCTAAAGATGTTCTTTCCAGTATTGTTTACTATAACGAGAAAGTGCGATCAGTCTATGCATCTGTCCAAATGTAGAAGCCACAAGATCCGTGGGGGCCCCGCTGCTGCCTTGCTCGCCCCGGTATTTCCAGTGACTTAGCAAGTGTTGGCGTGTGGTGGGTGGAAGGAGGGAAGGAAGTGAGAGAGGCAGTGAGGGAGAAAGGGACGAAGTATAACTATTGTTCTGCAACTTGCTTTAAAATTTAACTTGAGGGGCGCCTGGGTGGCTCAGTCGGTTGAGCGTCTGACTTTGGCTCAGGTCATGATCTCACGGTTTGTGAGTTCGAGTCCCGTGTCGGGCTCTGTGCTGACAGCTCAGGGCCTGAAGTCTGCTTTGGATTCTGTGTCTCCCTCTCTGCTCCTCCCCTGCTCACGCTCTCTCTCTCTCAAAACTAAAGATTAAAAATAAAAAATTTTAAAAATTTAACTTGAGGGGCGCCTGGTGGTTCAGTGGGTTAAGCATCCGGCTTCACCTCAGGTCATGATCCCACAGTTTGTGAGTTCGAGCCCCGTGTCAGTCTCTCTGCTGTCAGCACAGAGCCTGCTTCAGATTCTCTGCCGCCCTCTCTCTGTCCTCCCCCACTGGTTCCCTCTCTCTCTCTGAAAATAAATAAAATAATAAAATAATAATGAAATAAAATTTAACTTGATTTTATGGACTTTTATTTCACAAGGTAGACTTTTAGTCCACAAGGTAGGAATGGCCTAAAGCCATGTGGTTCTCTTGGAACTAGTAAGTTTATTTTCTATTGTCTAAAAATAAAGATGTATTTAAGATGTTTTGATCTGTTAAATCACCACTGGCAAGAAACCACTGCCACCTCGTGGTCCACACAATATGGGCAAAATGGCCTTTGCTGTTAAGGAAAAATAACTGAATATTTTGCCCATATTTTATTTGGGGGTTATTGTGTAATTCAGACAGAAAATTGAGCCATTTACTTAAAGGACTTTTTGGAAACGAAAAACAACGGCAAAACAATGTTTAAAGCAACTTAATAGGTTATCTTCTGTATTTAAAGATCTTTTTCTTTCTCTCCCCTTTCATGATTTTGCCTTGTCTCTCACATACAAGGCGAGAGATTTTTAAGACAGCGTGCAGAAAAAATGGCAGTGCATAGTAACTGCTCAATAAATGTTTGCTGCTGATTCTAGAACATTAGGAGCCACAGTGAATTATGAAGATTTTGAAGGCAACTTACAATCATTGCATTGACAATGAAAAGATTCAAAAGATTACATCGGGTGATGTAAACATAGTATGGTCAAACAGAAATACTGCACAATGACAATTTATCACAAAGTAAAACGCCAACTCTTCCAACAAAAGAAGGATTTCACAAAGTACATGAAAGTGACGGGGGAAACTGCTTGAATCACAAGCGAAGCCATTGACAGATGAGAATAGGACAGAGAAAACTGGCACGAAGCCGAAAATGTGACAGCGATAATGATTCATGTTCCGCATTACACGTGACCCCCAAATTTACTGGCTGGAAACAACAATCGTTTCATTATCTGCTTCCACAGGGAAGAATTCGCAGGAGGATGGGCTGGCTCTCAGGAGGTCGCAGTGGGTTGGGGCTCCCAACCCTCACAGGTTACCCCGCCCAGGTTAACCCCCAGCAGGTGTCTGTTGCCCTTGGGATAAAGCCAAAGAGAGCGCGTGTGGCTGTGCAGCCTCCGGGCGCACCCGGCCGTCCGCCCACGCTGGCCCAGGCTGGACACCTGCTACTTTCCCCGCCCCAGGAACGGTCTCCTTTTTCTAAACCTGACACCTGTCTTGTCTAGCCATCAACCCGAGAGGTCTCCTAGCAACGCGGCTCCCTGCGGCATCCCCGCGGGAATCCAAGCTGGCCAATCAGAGTGCCTCATCCGCTAGATACAGTGATTGGCCCGGGACTGGGCATGTGACCCACGCAGAGCCAATCAGAGTCCTCTCCCTGTGAATTGCGGCCCATGAGGTCCTGAGCACTGAACCTTCTCTCCACGGGGAACCAACTGTATGAGGTCAACACAGAGAAAAGCAAAATTAAGAGATGGCGTCCTTATGACAGAGTTTAAATCCTGGCCTTTCCCGAACTCAGTCCACCCCTGTTCCTGTTCCAGGAGCCGAGTTGTGTTGTTAGCGATGGGTTTTTATTACTTCCTAGTCCTTCGTGAGCCCGGCCCTTCCAGAAAGCCCGATTTCAGAAAGCCTTCGCAGACTGTCCTTTTATAAGCTCGTAGGGGCAGTATGCACTCTCCACAGCACCCATGGCAGTTCTCGTTTTATATATATTTGTGGAATTGCTTAAATAGCTCCGCCACGTGATTTCAAGTTCCATGAAAGGGCCTTGGGTTTGGCTCAACGTTCATCACATCACGAGTGCCTGGCAGGGAGTGGGCACTCCATAGATATTTGTGGGACAAATGCATTCCATGATGAATCCGCGCCGCTGACAGGGGAACCATGTTAAGCCCAGAAGGCATCAGAAAGAAGAGTTCTTGGGGTGCTTAGGTGGCTTAGTTAAGCGTCAGACTTCAGCTCAGGTCATGATCTCACGGTTCATGAGTTGGAGCCCCACATGGGGCTCTCTGCTGTCAGCACAGAGGCCGCTTCAGATCCTCTGCCCCCCCTCCCCGCCCCTCCCCTACTTGTGCGCTCCCTCTCTCTCAAAAATAAATAAATAAAAACAAACAAACAAAAAAAGACACAGGATACTGTAGGCCTAGTTATTGTCGAACTAAGGTTATTTTTCCCTCAGCAAAACATTAAGACAGTAGGGAGTTTCTGGGGCGCCTGGGTAGCTCCATCAGTTAAGCATCCGGATTTCAACTCAGGTCATGATCTCAAGGTTTGTGCGTTCGAGCCCCCTGTAGGGATCTGTGCTGACAGCTCAGAGCCTGGAGCCTGCTTCAGATTCTGTGTCTCCCTGTCTCTCTGCCCCTACCGGGCGCACACTCTATCTCTCTCAAAATTAAACATAAATAAATAAATGGGAGTAGGGAGTTCCTGGAGAAATGTCCTACTCTGCCTATCGCAAGTATTTGTCAATGGACTGCAGGTTATAAGGAAATTTAATTTTATCTGTCATTTCCTTATCACGATTTTGAGTGTCTGGCCTCACTTCAGAACCTGCCCTTTAAAACATCACCCTATCATTGTGTATCCAAGTCGCCAAACCTTTGACAGGGCATTGCAGATAGGATGCATCAACAAATGAGGCCACAAAGTCTTGCGGGGCGGGGTCTAAAAATTCGGAACAAATATGTAAACCTGTTCGCTGGGGTCGCTCACCCGGACCCACGGGCCACAGCCTGGGCGCCAACGGGTCTAGGACCCGGGAGGATCAGCAGGTGCACGACCCTGCGCAGCGCACGTCCCTCCTTGCGTCTCAACCCGCACGACACCCAGCGGGCGCAGCGGGGCTCACTGAGTCTGCGCAGAGGCTCTCCCAGCGCGGGCGAGACGCGAGCGCGGAGGGGCTCACCGAGTCTGCGCGGAGGCTACCCCCCCCCCCCCCCGCCCCGCCCCACCCCACCGCGAGCATCCGGGAGGTGGGGCGCGGCGGGGCCGGCCGAGTCTGCGCAGAAACGACCCCCGGGAGGGTGAGATGCCGGCGCGCGAAGAGCTCGGGCTGTGCCCTGGCAGCCGAGGAGGGGACCGCGGTGGAGCGGGAAGCGGGGTGGCCTGGAGGTGAGGCCCGCTACGTGCGTAGGGCCGGGGCCTGGCGCCTGGGCCCCTCCGGGAAGCGGGGCGGGGAGCGGACCCTCGGAGGTGCGGCCTGGGGCCGGCGGGCTGAGCCCCGCCCCGGCTCCCGGCGAGCGCCGCCCGAGACCCGCCCCCGCCGCGTGTCCCCGTCGGGTCGGGTCCAGTTCCCTCCGGGGGGCTGTGAACTGCCGGTCCTCCGGGCCCGCGATGACCCCGATGGCACAGGCCGCCCCTGCTCCCTGTCCTGCGCGGGACCGGGAGCTTTCGTATGAGACCCGGTTCCTCCTGGAGTCACCGAAGCCCCAATGGGGGACCAGACTGGGCCCCGGGAGTGACCTGTGTGGGCCACACATGTTCTACTCGGTCTAAAATATTCCTCCCGGGGCGGGGGTTGGTTTCAGAGGAGCGGGGTGAGGCCACCCTCTTCCTTGGACAGGTCTGCATATCCTTTTATGAGTAGCTTCGAAAGTCCTCTCCTCTGGGAAGCCCTCCAGAATTGCCACCAGCATCTTTAAGTTTGTCGTCTTGTTTAGCTTGTGGAGCTAGTGCTGACTCATAAGCACGTACCAGCTTGTTTCACGTGTGTGAGTGAGTGTGTGAGTCTCCCGGGTCCCTCTCCAGGCAGGGGCTCTTTGTGGGGTCTTTGTGGAGCATCACCTAGCGTATGCCCACACTAATATGAGTTTAAAAGGACTGACATGGTGGTAAGTCACTCACTGAGTGGGCCTGCGACCTTGGGAAGTATTTGTGTAAGTAATAGACTAGAAAAGGATGGCCCCTGGGCCACGTAGGACTGTAGACACCCCCCCCCGCCCCCACTCCTGCCATTTGTTTCTTATTTGAATCCATGGCCAGCGTTTTAAAATGAGGAAATGTCTTTCACATCTCACACAAGATCTAGATTTTAGCATCTCTTGAAAACTCAGATGTGGCCACGTGGGACCCACATGCCTTCGCGGAGCACTTAGCAGGAATAGAGTAGCGTCCGGTCCTTTAGGTTGGGCATGAAATTTCCAGATTCCCCTGTCCCCACTCATCTCCGCTGGGTCCCTGACGGTAGAGCAAAGTGTCACGTCGTCATTTACCACCTAGCTCGCGTCACTCATTCGGATGAACTGCCTGCCTGGCCTCTTGCAACTAGTTGCATTCTTGACTCCAGGTGGAGAGGAAGGAGGAAAGACGTGCCCCCGGGCACAGAGACAGCATGGGGGAAGCACGGTGTATGGGAACACCGGAAGATACCAGAGCTCAGGTTTGCTCTTAGGTGAGGGGTATTAGGCGTTAATTGTGTCCCCCACCCCACCCCCCAAAAAAGATATACTGAAGTCCTCATTCCAGTAGCTCGGAATGTCACCTTATTGGAAATAGGATCGTTGCAGATGTAATTAGTTAAGATGGTGACATACTGGAGTAGAATAGGCCCCAGATTCAGTAGGACCAGTGTCCTTTTAAAAAGAGGGCCATTGGGGTGCCTGGGTGGCTCAGTCGGTTGAGTGTCCAACTTCAGCCCGGGTCACGATCTTGTGGTCTGTGAGTTCGAGCCCTGCGTCAGGATCTGGGCTGATGGCTCAGAGCCTGGAGCCTGCTTCCGATTCTGTGTCTCCCTCTCTCTCTGCCCCTCCCCCGTTCATGCTGTCTCTCTCTGTCTCAAGAATAAATAAACGTTAAAAAAAAAATTAAAAAAAAAAAAAAAAGAAGAGGGCCATGTGCAGAGACACAAGCAGGGAGAAGCCATGTGGAGGGGTCACAAGGACTGCCAGAGGTGTGAACGTTACCATTGGAGCCCATGGAAGGAAGCCACCCAGCCAGCGCCTTCCTTTCGACTTCTGGCCTCCAGAACTGAGAGAGAATAGTTTCTGTTTGAAGCCGCCTAATTTGTGGCACTCTGTTACTGCAGCCCTAGGGTATAATGCAGCTCTGTAAGCCGAAAGAAGCTATTACTTCCTTTAATAGATGATTCAGGAATTCACGGTAGGTTTGGGATCATCGTCTCAAAAGCATGATTTGAGAAAAATGTGTCATCTAACAGCATTCCCTTCATCTGTTGGAGCCAGAAAACACATGCAGAGGTTTTCCTGTGATCCAGACCTGAGAAGGTTCTGGACTAAGACGGGGTTGGAGAGGGCCAAAAGAGCAGTTTTCAGAGTCAGGTAGGAAAGAGGGGAGGGAGTCCAAGATGATTAGGACACGGCTGCTCACATCATAGCCTACCTGAGTGACCTAGAGAGCTGGGTCAGGTGGCCCGACCAGTCCTCCACAGTCTCTGACTCAGTAGGTCTGGGATGGTGCTTGAGAATTTGCATTTTTACCAAGCTCCTGGGTGAGGCTGATGTTGCTGGGCCTAGAAACCCCTAGAATACAAACCCCCACGAGGGCAGGGACTTCGTCTTGTTCACCAGCGTGTCCCAGGGTCTAGAACAGTGCCCTGACGCTGGAGGATCACGACAGACATTTATTCAATGAAAACTGTTGGGGCAGAAATGGAGAGTAAGAAAGGGGAATAAACATAAAATGATGAGTTCATTTTTACCCACTGGACTGATCATCCAGTGAGACACTGGACTACAGCTGCGTCGTGAGTATAGGCTAAAGTGTGGGTGAGGAATAGGCGTTTCAGATTCATGCTTCATCCCACATAAAGGTGATAACCAAAGCCAGAGATGATAAGGTCACAGATGTGTCCAATACAGATAGAGAGGACTTGGGGCTCAGCCTCGTGACACTTACAGGTAATACAAGGAGAAATGGGTAAAGGTAGTAAAAAAGTAGAGTGGTTGGAATATCACACATTATGGAAGCCAAGGGAGAAAAGAATTTCCAGGATTATTTAGTCAAAGGAAAGAGGGTCTGGTCTAATCACTGTCCCTAGGTAGCGACTGTGTGGTGCTGACTCCTTTAAGGGCCAGGTCACTATCTCAGGCCATTCTGACCCCCTCTAGCATTCAGAGTCCCCAACACTGAAACTGCTGCTTCTTTAAATGCAGGTAATGGGTCTGACGGGTTCTGCCAGGCACTTAGCTCTTCAAAGGGAAACACTTTGGCATTTTCTTTTACATCGGGGTTCATCATAAAAATTCAAACGTTCAAGCATGACTTGTTTGAACCAACATACCCAGGTCCTTTGTTTCTCCAACCCCACAGCTCAGAGGAAGCCAGTATTATGCTGCAAACCTTCTATGTATATTCTCTTATTTTCTTCATACCCTCAACTACACAGCTTTCTAGCTTCTTGAAAGCTGGGAACTATGTGTTTGTGTTTCCTCACCTTCAACCCAGCCCCAGATTCAGGTATATATTTTTGCTCAAGATACGCTTGAATGAGTATCCAAGTTTATAATTGTCCAGTTTTATTCCTGAAAACTCTATTCACCACAAGAACATAGTTTTCTTGCTTTTCTTTCCCCTCTAGATAGAACTATAAACTATACATTGCAGGAAAAAAAAAACCTCACATTAAATTATATTCAGCTTGGGTGAGGTATCCATTTATTTCAAATTAAACTTGGTGGCTGGTTTCTAGTTAAACATTTTAATGGTTCCCATTTTAAAAGGTCATTTTCCTCTGAAAAGTAGTGCTTCATGTTACATCTGAATGTACTTCTTCTGTAGCACTTTCCTGGGGTATCACCCCCCACCCCCGAATCACAGTGGTCTTACAACCACTTAGCTGGTGCACACAAGTTTTGATAATTTGTATTTTGCTTGAAGATCATCCAGTTCATATAGATTTTCAAATAGGATACCCTAAAGCTGAATGCCATGGTCCCTAATTCTTCTCTTCCAATTCTGTAGTTATGCTTTATTTCTCATCATCTATCCTTTTTTTTTTTAATGATTTTTTAATGTGTATTTATTTTTGAGAGAGAGAGACAGAGACAGAGTGCAAACGAGGAAGGGGCAGAGAGAGAGGGAGACACAGAATCCAAAGCAGGCTCCAGGCTCTGAGCTGTCAGCACAGAGCCCAGGGTTGGGCTCCAACCCATGAACTGCGAGATCATGACCTGAGCCGAGGTTGGTGGCTTAACCCACTGAGCCACCCAGGTGCCCCTCATCATGTATCCTTTTTATTTCTTAATCAGGTTCTAAATAAGCTTATATATTACTATTTTCAAGGGAATCAGCATATGAATTTATGCCTTCTATTTTTAAATTTTTAAAAAATGTTTATTTTTGAGAGAGAGAGAGAGAGAGAGAGTGTGTGTGTGTGTGTGTGTGTGTGTGTGTGTGTGTGTGTGTGAGTAGAGGAAGAAGGTCAGAGAGAGGGAGTCACAGAACAGGAAGCAGGCTCCAGGCTCTTAGCACAGAGACTGACCGAGGGCTCAAACTCACCAGCCAAGAGATCATGACCTGAGCTGAAGTTGCGCGTAGCCTGAGCCACCCAGGCGCCCCTGCCTTCTACTATTTTTTAATTTTCCATGTCCTTAATTGAAGTTTTTAACCTTCATTAATTCACTCAGGCTTATTTTGGGGGGCCTGATTTCACTGTGCTCTTAAAGTTGCTTTAGCTGAATTTTAAATTGTTTCATATCTGCATTTGACAACAGGGGAGGTGATTAAGGCTCTCCAGCGCTGCTGGGTCCCACAGATCTTACCCAGGAGTGTTCCTTACAGTGCCTTCTAGACAGTTTGTAATTTTGCTTTTGATTTCCTCTTTCGACCCAGTGGAATTCTTCCTGCCTGTGTGCTCCAGTTCTCGTGCATTCTATGTGGACGCTCTGTGCGCCTGCACCTGCACAACGGGTGCTGGGGTGCAGGTTCCAATCCTGGATTTCCTCCATCAGCAAGTCCGAGGTCCCCACTCCTGCAGGCTGGCCCTGCAGATTTCACCTGCACAGGGGCTGCTATATTGATCCGCAGGGTGCGGGTGGGCCACCGAGAAGTTTCCCGCTGCGGCGCTGCCGCCTGTACCCTGAGCGCGGAGGAGCCCAGGAGGCGGGGCGCCGCCGGGCACGCCGGGACGGTGCCTCCCCGCTGGGCGGCTCCCTCCTGCCGCGCGCGCCTGGGGACTTCTGGGAGGGGCGGCCGCGCAGGCGCACTCTGCCCTGGCTGGACTGAAGCGTGTGCGGGGGCTGGGGAAGAGGTGACTGGCGAGGACGCTCGCCGCGGGACCTCCACGTGGCTGCTGTCTTCAGCCGCCCCCCCCCCCCGCCCGTCCTTGGGCAGTGGCCCTGGTGGGAGGGAGTCTGTGCGGCCTCCGGTGGCGCCCCGGCTCTTACCTGCTGGATTTTCCGCGCTGGACGCCTTTCTTGAGACCGCGACTTGCTGCGAGCAGCGCTGTAAACCGGGCCCTGTTGCAGATCCGGGGCGTTTGGACCATTCCGTAGATGGGATTATGATTTTACTTTTGCTGTGGCCACTACGGAAATTTGAGTGAAGATGGCGAAGTCATCTGGTCGTTGGCGGCCTCTCCACTACCTCCGAGAGAATCAACCCTTGAAAGCAGGCAAGTTACTTTGCACTGAAAGCTGTTCACCTCTGGGCTCTGATTCTGGAACCTTGGGCTTTGCAGCAAAGGTGATTCTTCGTTTGGGCTCCCGGAACACCTTTGCTTCTGCTGCTGTTTCCTTCTACAGCCTATGTCTGGTATTGTAGAAAACACTCTACATATCCATCTACCAGATTTCGAGTCTCTCCAAGCCAGGGACTCTTCGTGGAATAGGATCTTCGGGAGGGATGGGAAAGAAAGCATTGCAGGGTTTGCTGCTTTTTAGAAGCTGAGTGTGTGTTTAAGAAATGGAAGGAGGAGGGGAAATAAGAACCAGAATGATTTCTTCTTCTGTTCCAGGGCGCCCCAGGAAGTCTCCAGCTGGTGTGGGCCTTCTCCAGAGCTAGAATGGCCGTATCACTAACAGCCCCTAAGACTCTGGTCCATTGGGGTACACAGGATCAAGAGATTACGAGGGTGGAGCCAAAGCAAGAGGAAGAGACCTGAGAGTTGGAGACTAGGCTGCAAGGGAACTACTCTCCAGGTCCTCAGATCCTCCGCCAGTGCCTCAGGCGACTCTCCCACCAGGAGACTCCTGGTCCTGGGGAGGCCCTGAGCCCATGGTGGGTGCTGTGCTGTGAGTGGCTGAGGCCCGAGAGGCCCACCAAGGAGCAGATCCTGGAGTTACTGGAGCTCCGGTCCTGCGTGCGGAGACACCACCCCAGGGTGGAGAGGGGGCTGTGAAGTGTGCTGGAGCACTGAAAGGACTTGATGAAGCAGGACGGCGGTGGGAAGCGGACGTGTGGTCTGTCGTGGGAGCCAGGTCAGTGGCCTTCAGGCCGAACGGAGGGGCAGCAGCAAGGAAGCTGCCAAGCTCCACTCTCTCGGACCAGGCGGAGCGGTTCGTGTGTGTGTCTCTCTCTCTTCTGCCCTCAAGGCTTGAATGAGACCTTTTTTTTCCTATAAATACTTCTTAATTTATTTTTAAAAAATTGTGCTGTTAACCCTTTTACGGGGCGACAAGCTATGTGAAGTCAAAAGTACAAAACTTTTTGTCCAACATAATATTGAGAGTGCTTTTGACGTAGTTCACTGGTTTATCATCTGGATCAGTATCTACTGTGCAACACGCAGAGGCTAGAATCCTTGAACCAAGCTGCGAAGATCTCAAGCTAAATAAGGCGGAAAAATCTGGAGAAACAGAAGAAGGAAATTCTTTCCCATCCAATGTGTACTCTTCAGACTGACGCATTCCGTCTATCAAGCCTTCTAAATTGTTAAATACAGTTTTCCAAACAAGCATTTAAACTTCGTTACACAGAAGAGTAACAAGAATGGTGTCCCACCAGACAAAAGGGAAAACAATATAAATATATACGGAGCTCGGTGGGTAAGCCTGAATGTAGCACAGTCCTTCACAACCGATGGGGGGCGATTCAACACGCAGCCAACAACATTCTAACCCCGTGCTTGATCTCAACTGGTTACTATGAAGCAAGGTGTAAATGTTTGGTCCCAATTGGGCTTCAGAAATGGTTATTTTTTTCACGACAAGCATGTCTGTCCTGCTATCAATCTTTTTTTTTTTTCTCCTTTTTTTTCTTCCCTTTGCGCTGACTCTGAGAAGGGTCTCCAGGTCTCCTTGGAAATTTCAGCCCTGGGCTTCAAGGCTGCTCTGTGCCACCTAACAAAGCAGAACATCAAGTCTCAAGAAAAACTGTTTCCAAGTAAGTTCCCTGCATCCCAGTGCAAAGCTCAAAAATATTTAAAGGAATTTAGGGGCACCTGGGTGCCTGAAAGCCTCCGATTTCAGCTCAGGTCATGATCTTGAAGTTCGTGAGTTCGAGCTCCATGTCAGGCTCTGTGCTGACAGCTCAGAGCCTGGAGCCTGCTTCAGATTCTGTGTCTCCCTCTCCCTCTGACCCTCCCCTACTCACACTCTGTCTCTCTCTCTCTCTCTCTCTCAAAAATAAATAAATGTTAAAATAAATAAAGGAATTAAAAAAAAAAACACCCAACAACATAAAATTTACAATGTGTGGAGCACAATACAAAATTAAAGGCATACAAAGAAACAGGAAAGTATGACCCATAATGATGGAAAAATCATCAATAGAAACATCCAGAAATGGTGCAGATGATACTATTAAACAGGACACTAAAAACAGTGTGCTCCATATGCCCCAAAAGGGAAAGGAAAACATGAGCCTGTACAGAGAGACACAGAAGACATTAGAAGACGTAAATTGGGGGCGCCCGGCTGGCTCGGTGGAGCGTGCAACTCTTGATCTCAGGGTCATGAGTTCAAGTCTCACGTGTGGTGTAGAGCTTACTGAAAAAAAAAAAGATGTAAACTGAATTATAGAATTTAAAATATAATGTCTGAGATTAAAATATGCTGGATAGAAACTACCAAAATGAAACAGATAAAAACACTTAAAAAAAAAAAAAAGATGAGCACATCTGTGAGCTGTGGGACTTCAATCAACCAAACCTGTGTGCTGTTAGAGCACTGGGGAAAAAGAGGAAAGCAGAAGACTACTTGAAGCAGTTGGGGCTGAGAGTTTTCTAGAACTGATGGCAACTCTACATCCACGGATGCACGAAGCATAGACCAACATCAAGCAGAAGACACGCAAAGAAAACTACACCAAGGCACAATCAAAATCGGATTGTTTGAAACCAGAAATAAATACGCAGACGGCATAATTGGCCAAGACGTGGAATTTCATTTTAGACACAAGGACTAAAGTTTTTAAGTAGAAAAAAGTATGGACTCTTTGGGGAAAATAACGATTCAGCACTTGGGGCGCCTGGGTGGCTCAGTCGGTTAAGCATCTGACTTCAGCTGAGGTCATGATCTCACGCGTGGTTTGTGAATTCAAGCCCCACAGTTGAGTCCTGTGTTGGGCTCTGTGCTGACAGCTCTGAGCCTGGAGCCCGCTTGAGATTCTGTGTGTATCTCTCTCTGCCCCTCCCCAACTCGCGCTCTCTCCCAAAAATGAATAAACATTAAAAAAAAATAAAGACTTAGCACTTGACAATGGATCCCAATTTGTAAGGGAAGAAGCCTTCCATGATAGACCTTCAAACACATTACATTCCACAACTTCAGTGTAAATCCACTGGTTAGACTTGACAGGGAAATGGTGTGCTAACAGCAGTTAGACCCCATGTCGACTCACAAGGGCTACTTAGCAGCTTCAAGGTGGATGGAATAATGTACATTTAAGATAAAACACAGCAAATAAAAATTAGTAGAGTGCAGAGGTTAAGATGAAATTTGTATTCTCTTTGAACTCCAATGCCTGTGACAAAGCATCATGGTGGGGGGGGGGGGGATCCAAAGACAAGGAAAATGGGTAAAGGAGAAGAAGAAACTGCATTTATTTGGCTCCTACAAGATACCATGCAATGGGTTTCCAGACATACAGTTATATATTCTCCTCCCACGACCTTACGAAGCAGATACTTTTCCCACTTTATGGATGAGGACACTGAAAATCAAGGGATAACAAGACAACCCAGCCCATGGGGAATTCTGAAGAGGCTGCCACGCGTGGTCAGGGTCTTCACAGACTGGCGGCATCGGCCATGGTGGCACTGAGGACAGATGGCTACTTTCTCGCCGACTCATTTGCACATCCTGCGGTGCTACACCCCGTCTTTGCCTGACTGGAGTTTATTTCTAGCTCACAAATGGGTCCATGTGACAGAGAAAAAAGGACGAAAGACCTCCTGAGGAGCCTGAGCTAACATTGTAGGAAAAAGAGGGACAGAGAGCGGGAGCTGGAGCAAATGCCTGTATTCAAAGGACGGACGGATACCGCTCTTGTCAGCGAGGCTCCCAGCACATGGTTTGTCTTCCGGTAGATTCTAGTCCTTTGAAGAACAAGCCATTTTGGAGCTCCTTTTCAGAACCGTCCTGAGCGTGTGAATACATCTGAGGACAGCACAGGCCTGTGATGAGGATGGGTCCTGAGTCACAGCAGATACACGTGAGAGAGCTCACAGGAAGGAATGATGGGTCTGAGGGGGTGGAAATGATGCGTAAGAAAACAAGAATGAGATAAACACGGGCCATGATTAAAGACGCTGAGGATCGCACAGATGGGATATCTGATTTGCTCTTTTTCCCCCAGTGTGAAAGGGCAGGGAAGAGGGGCATTTCAGGCAACCAATGACCACCTTGCACTTGAGTAAACCGTAGAGTGGGTCAGTTCCATCAGCCAAGGAGAGCTTTTGCTTCATGTGCTTGACCTTTTACCTGTCCCCCGTCACATAAAGAGACATGATGGGTGGGGCACCTGGGTGGCTCAGTTGGTTAAGCATCCGACTTCAGCTCTTGTCGTGATCTCACAGTCTGTGAGTTCCAGCCCTGCGTCAGGCTCTGTGCTGACGGCTCAGAGCCTGGAGCCTGCTTCAGATTCTGTGTCTCCCTCTCTCTCTGCCCCTCCCCTGTTCATGCTCTGTCTCTCTCTGTCTCAAAAATAAATAAAAATATTAAAAAAAAAAAAAAGACATGATGGGTGACATGGACCTTTAACGCCATCATCATCATTTGCAGGGGGTTTGGGGGGAAGGGTTTGCACAGAAAAATGAAGGGCAGCAAAGGCATCGTGATGCTGCCATCAGTTAACTGAAGTTGAGTGTCGAATTCATCTTCGTGGCCTCCTGTTTGTGGAAACCATTCATTTATTAACTTCTGGGTGGAAGCCCTGGACTGAATGCCATACACTCTTCTACAAGCGTCAGCCATGTCCGCAGGGAGCAAGACACAAGTAGCTGGCACAAAGGCTGTTTCGGTCTGCTGGCCCCAGCGAGGAAGAGCAAAGAGGCCCAGATGGCCGCCTACTGTGGCTGCTGCGATGTGGTGGGCAGTGGGGGCTCCAAGTGGAGGTTTCTCCACGCTCATATTCAAAGGGCCTCCCCAGCGTGCAGCTTCTGATGAGCTACGACGGGGGAGTCCCATGATAAGGTGAGATCCATCCCATTAGTAGGGTTGTGGCCCACTGTGGACTTCTCTGATTGCACAGAATCTTCGAGCTCCAGTGGAGACCTCCCAGCTCTCTCTCATCCACTGTACCCCTGGGGCTCCCCGACTCGGGGGTGGGGGAACTTGGATTACAGTTCCACTGCCTAAAGCCCCTTCCTGTGCCACCCACAGTCCAGTTTAAAGAATGCCCAACACGGGACACCTGGGTGGCTCAGTCGGCTATGCATCTGACTCTTGGTTTCGGCTCAGGTCATGATCTCGTGGTTGTGAGATCGAGCCCCAAGTAGGGCTCTGCACTGAGCATGGAGCCTGCTTAAGATTCTCTCTCTCTGCCCCTCCCACATGCGTGCGTGCACATGTGTGCACTTTCTCCCTCTCAAAATAAATAAACATTAAAAAAAAGAGAATGCCCAACGAAACCAGATCAGGGGCATAGAAGCACTTTGCTCCCTTCTTGGTGATTTTTGGGGCCATCTGCCAGGAGCTGTCCCAGCCCCTACCCACCCGGATGCATGGCCAACCTCCTTCTTAGCATAAGGCCTCACCTGGTCAGCTCCCCAGGCCTGGCCTCCACACTGGTCTTCCCACCCTGGCGGCAGCCTCAGAGGACAGTGTCCTCTCTCTAAAGCCAACCCTGCCTTCCTGACCTGGGTCTATCCATTCCCACTGCAACTAAATTAAAATTTAATAATTATTAAACAACTATGTCAATGGGCCTGGATGTTGGTGGGAAAGAACTTGGGCCACGGCACGGCCTCCATAAATACCTGGGATGCGACAGAGACCCGAGTCTCTGGACAGGAGCCGACCAGTTTGCCTGGCACCTGACCCCACTGCTCCCTGGCAACAGGGCTCCCCCAGAGGTCCAGGTCTCCCCCAGGGGTCCGGGGCCTTGCTCGGTGGGGCTCCTACCTCATGGTCCTGGAGTCGAGGTGGCAGCTGAGCAAAGAAGGTGGCTTTTTGGAGACGTGGGGGTGCCGGCAAGTTGGGTCCACCCAGTTAAAACACTGCCTGCAAGGCGTGTTACAAACAAGGAAACATGTTCCCTTCCTCGGTGGCACAGGGGAGGCTGGAGTTGTGGCCAGGTCCTTGTGCTAAGCCCCAGGCTGGGGACGAGGACGCAGCTGGGGCAGCCAGGGCAGGAAGGGGGAGAGCCCACTCCAGGGTTCAGGGAGGGCTTCGCCTGCCCGTCAGCCATCGCCCTCCGCCCCTCGGAGCTCTGGTGCCAGCGCGCTGACCGCCCCCGGATTGCTCCAGTCCCCACCAGTCGCCTAGCCCTTAACCCCTGCCCAGGATCCCCCCACTCTGGGGCAGTGCACGAGTCGTGGGCACTCAGCAAGAGGTGGGTGACTGTGCAACCACCAGCTTTGCTGCGGCTCCTTCCTGGGTTCCAGCTCCCTCTGCACTCGGCTGCCCTCAGGCTGCTCATTTAGACAAACTCACCCCAAAAGCGGAGGCCTGTGATGAGGGAGAGGTTATTGTGGGTTGCTGGGTTCACTTTTCCCCAAGGGGAGTCTACTTTCAGGGGGGAGGTGAAGTGCTACCAGGGTCCAAGGACGGGTTTCGGTGGGCCACGAACTCCCCGATGTCGCACGCACGTTTTCCGGAGTCTCAAAGTTCCCTGGCCTAACAACCTTAGGGCCCTGCCTTCGCTCTGAGGTCGCTCAGGAGAACACGCACAACATGAGGCTTAGACGATGGTAACAACCACAAACGCTAGCCTTGAAATCTCAGCAACAAGGTGATTTAAAAGAAAAAAAAAAAAAAAATGGACCATCCAGATGATCCAGAGTATTACATTAAGTTGTTAACCATGAAACACACACACACACACTTCATAAAGGACATACGAACAAAACCGGTACCGCCTGCCTGGTTATGAAAGTATAAAGGATCTCACTGAGCAAAGCAGAAGGTCAAGGACAGAGTGAAGTTTACACGAAACCACAAGCTAACGGAGCAGGGCGCCTGTGGCACTGGGGTAAAGACTGCCAGTTACAGGACGGGCTTGAAACAGGCACACAAAATCTTATAAGGACACAATGAGACCACGTACTTTGGGACCATAAACACTAGAAAGGTAGGGAGTAGAATTATAAAGAAACTGTTTACTTCCACACCGTGCAAGCACGCCAGTGCGGCTGTTTAATTAGGGAAGGACGAAAGTCCACGGCCAGAACGGCAAACCTTCTGGAGGGTATTTCTGGGTATTCAGGTAGGTCTTCCAGACCGTGAGGCCTGGTTTTAATTAGGTCTAGAAGTAAGAAAACCCGTGCCCTTTCTTTTCCTTGGTGGAGATCTGCTGGCACAGAAGTAGGAGTACCACTCACAATTATGGTCAGACTGTGGCTCCCACGTACGGAGAGGGAGGGAGGCAGGCAAACAGAAGGAAAAGGCCCAAATGTCCCTGAGACGCCTGGGTGAGAGGTGGCCGTGGGCAGGCGATGACATCACGGGAGGCGTGGGGCGTGTGCATCAAGGTAGAGAAAATTTCATTCCCCAGAATTCTTGGGAAAGGTGGGCTCCTCTTGGAATAAGGGATCTCCCCGATTCAGGACAACACTTGAGTATGACGCCGGTCACCGTACTACCTTCTAATGTTCCGGGCGCTGGGCTCCCAACGGAAGGGCCTTTTTTTCTGAGCAGTGGGTTTCAGAAACTACTGAGCTGGGGCCACAGCTCGGGTGGGGCTGGCAGGCAGGGACTGGTCTGGCAAGGACAATGTTGTCAAGGTGGCCGAGCCCAGGGAGGGCAGGGGGAGTAGGCAGAGAGAAGGAGAAAGCAGCGGTGGTTGGCCAACAAGGGCCTTCTGAGAATAAAAGGTCTAAGGATGTACAACATGAAGCCCCTTCTCCACCTGACACAGCTTTCAGCACAACCCCTGTCGCTCGTGGATGTGTCTGGGGGGAGTGGACTCCTGGGGGGGGGGGGGGGGCGCGGCAGTTGACCAGGTGCAGAGTTCATCGGCACCGGCAAGGGGTGGATGTGGAAATCACATACGTGAACACACAAATCAGAGTTAAAGGAGTGGGTGTGGGTGGCACCCAGGTTTCCTGTGAGAAAGGTGGAGTGTGGGTAGAGTTCACTTTGAACTTGAACAACAAATAAAGGAGAGCACACCGTGCTCGTGACCTCCGTAAGGAAAGGGGAAGAGTCCCTCCTGTGAAGGGGCAGATTGCCAGACAGAGGAGGGATGGGAGGATGTGGGAACCCGTCCTCAAGTGAAGGGGCTGACCCTGGGGGGCACGCCGGGGTACAGAACAGACGCAGTCCTGGGTTCTGGGTGGGAGCAGTTATATTTCCAAGGACAGGATTTAAATCTATTATGTCCAAATTCACGTAGTAATAATAAAAAACGGGCCAAGGGTTTCGCATGGGGCGGGCAGGGCGGTCAGGAGCCCACACCAGCACTTACCGGCTGTGATCACAGGCAAGTCATTGGACGTCCCCCTGCCCCTACTCACCTTTTTTATTTTTATTTTTTTTTAAGTTTATTTATTTTGAGAGAGAGGGAGAAAGCGCACACAAGCAGAGTCGGGGGGGGGGGGGGGGGAACGGCAGAGGGAGGGAGAGAGAGAATCCCAAGCAGGCTCTGCACCGTCAGTGCAGAGTCTGACTCGGGCCTTGAACCCACGAACCGTGAGATCTTGACCTAAGGCAAAATCAAGAGCTGGACACTCAACCAACTGAGCCACCCAGGCGTCCCTTTCCTCAAGATGTTTTCAAGTGCGGCAGGGGTACCCACGCCAACCTCGCCAGCCGAGGGAGGGGCAACTCTGCAAACTAGAGATCATTGCACCAGACACTGAAACAGGTGGATTTTCTGGGGTGTAAATGGTGCTCCACTCAAGCAGCCGTAGAAATCAGCACGCCAGCCGTCTGGCACTGTGCCTGCACGCAGTAAACACTCGGTAAACACTAGTGATTAGTAATCGTGTAATAAAGGGATTAAAGAACAGAACACTGCAGACGTGTAAAGTCAGATTTTTAAACCAGTCAAGAATTAAGGGGCTGGGTGAACCCTCGGCGTCATTTGGCTCATGTCCCCTCCTGTCACAGATAAGGCAAGTTAGGGGCCGGCAGGCCGAGTGGCTCATTCAAGGTCTGCCTCTCGAGACCAGCCCTGGGGCCTGCTGGACGCCCACGGGCGGGCTTCCCATCGCCACCCGGCCAGCGCCTGGCACACTGGGACGTGTGGAAAATGGACGGCGTGCATCTCTCAGGGAAGAAACGATAGGCAGGAGAGCACAGAAAAGTCATGGGGAGACTACCAGGGAGCTCCCGGGCTGGGGGCAAACTGTGGGGAGGCCCCCCCGCCCCTCACCAGCGAGGCCCTCCACACAGGGATCCAGGCCGTGAGGGCCTAGGCGCCGGGCAAGGCAAGTTCCCGGCCAGTCAGGCCCAGCGGCACATCACCGAGGCCGGGGCCCAAGTGCACAGTCCTGTCTGCTGCCGCCTGATCTGGGACGGCCCGGTGGCGGGAGCTGGGCCCACAGGGAACACGGCAGGGCTCCCGGGAGCAGTCTGTCCGAGGAGCCCCTGGGGTGGGGGTACAGCTGAGGAGCAGCCTGGCCTCTGCCGTTCGGCTGGCCCCTGGCCTGCCACGCAGCTCCTCCGGACTCCGAGGGCCTTCCCTCACAGTCCTGGAAACGGCTGGGCCGGGCCGACTCCTCCGCAGACCAACGACGGGTTCCCGCTCTCCACCAACGCTGCCATCTTCCCGGGAAACTTCATGGCACACGCGGAAGGGTCTGAAGCTAAGAGACGCTGGCTGGATTATGGCAGCGCTAAGCAGTGGGTGCCAGAACGGGTGCCCGCGGCGTCTTTCTGACGCTGCCGGGGGAACCTTCCGTACGTCCGCTGGGCCGCGTGGGGGCGGTGGCGGCACCGCGGGCCTCCGTCTTCCCTGGAAGGTAACAATCTGGACTCGATGGCCAGTCCGCACCCGAACGTCGTGGGACCCGCTGGGGGGCGCGGCGGGGAGGGCCAGAGGACAACGAAGGGCCGAAACGGCTCTGGCGGTCCAGGCCGGCGCTCCGCAGCTCCCCGCGAACGGCCCGCAGAAGCGCGCCCTCCTCTCCAGCCGGCTCCGCAGCAGGGGCCGCGGGGGCGCGCCGGCCGGCGCGGGCTCACTGCGCGCAGTGCACGCTCTGGTGCCGCAGCAGGTGCGAGCTCCTGCTGAAGGTCCGGGAGCACTGCTGGCACTCGTACGGCCTCTCGCCCGTGTGCGTCCGCTGGTGGAGCGCCAGCTGCGACAGCTGGCCGAACGGCTTCCCGCAGCGGTCGCACTCGTACGGCTTCTCGCCGGTGTGCACCTTCCGGTGGAGCAGCAGCTCCGAGCCGTCCCAGAAGGTGCGCGCGCACTCGGCGCACTGGTGCGGCTTGTCGCCGCGGTGGATGCGCCGGTGCACCGTGAGGTGCGAGGTCCGCCGGAAGGCCTTCCCGCACTCGGGGCACTCGAACGGCTTCTCGCCCGTGTGGATGCGCTCGTGGCGCAGCAGCTCCGAGTTGCCGCGGAAGGCCTTCCCGCACTCGCCGCACACGTACGGCTTCTCGCCCGTGTGGATCCTCACGTGCCGGATGATCTCCGAGTTCTGGCCGAAGGTCTTCCCGCACTCGCTGCACTCGTACGGCTTGTCGCCCGTGTGGATGCGCTGGTGCCGGATGAGCTCGGAGCTCTGGCCGAAGCCCTTGCCGCACTCGCCGCACAGGTAGGGCTTCTCTCCGGTGTGGATCTTCTGGTGGCGGATGAGGCCCGAGCTGTGCTTGAAGGCCTTGCCGCACTCGCCGCACTCGTGGTAGCGCTCCTCCGTGTGGATGCGCTGGTGCTGGATGAGCTGCGAGCTCACGCGGAACGCCTTGCCGCACTCGTTGCACGCGTACGGCTTCTCGCCGGTGTGGATGCGCTGGTGCAGCAGCAGGGCCGAGTTCTGGCTGAACGCCTTGCCGCACTCGCCGCAGCGGTAGGGCCGCTCCCCGGTGTGGATGCGGTGGTGGTGCACCAGGTGCGAGCTCTGGATGAACGCCTTGCCGCACTCGGTGCACGCGAACGGCTTCTCGCCCGCGTGGATGCGCAGGTGCCGCCGGAGGCTGGAGTTGGTCCCGAAGGGCTTCCCGCACTCGCCGCACTGGAAGGGCTTCTCGCCGCTGTGCACGCGCAGGTGCTGTGTCAGGTGCGAGTTCTGGCTGAAGGCCTTCCCGCACTCCCTGCACGTGTGGGGCTTCTCCCGCACGGGGCTCCTCTGCGGCGCGGGGGCCCCCGGTGACGGAGGCGGGGCCGCCGGGCCGGGGCCACGGCCGCCCTCGTTCGCCGGGTCCTCCTGCTGCCTCTCGCTGGACGGGGACCTCTTGATGGCCATCAGCCCCGAGGCGACGCCACCGCCCCGAGAAGACCCGGGCGCCACGCTCGCATCCACGGACTCTCCCGGGGGCCGCGCCCGCGCGTCCGCTCCGAACTGCCGGCCCTCGTCGGCCGCCCCGGGGGGCTCGGGCTCTTCGCAAACTTCCTCCTTGGGAATGACCTCCGTGTGCTCAGTCCCCATGTCACGATCTGAAATGACAGAGGGCAGGCACGTGAAGTGGCCGAAGCTGGTGCGGCCGGGAGCTCCAGCCCGAGGGTCTGGTGAGAGGGCAGGGCGCCCCGACCCGGAAGGCAGGGACTTGGGAGGCGGGTGGCCACACTAAACGCACGGCAGACACTGGCCGAACCGTCAGAGGAGGAGAGGGGACGGCAGAAATCGGGTGTGGCCGGTAAAGGGATGCTTCAGGACAGCCGCCTGCAGAGGCTGAGGAGGTTGGGAAGGAAGGTACACAGGGAAGGCGGCCGCGTCTCTAGATGGGTCTACGGAAAAGGCTGGGGCAAGGGGCGGAAAGGACCAAGTGACAGAAGTTAAGTGTGGGGTTGAGAGAGGAACCCTCCTTAGTGTGGCACGGCGGCGCTCACCAGGTCTACACTACGGGGCACTGGAAACCGGGGCTGACCATCCAAAAGGGGACAGTGGCCGGGCCAGCCCCAGAACCAAAGGAAGTCCTCCTGGCTCGCTTACGTCGGGTGGAGTTGTGTCCAGCTTAATCCTCTCCAGACGGTCAGCGCGTTGCGTCCAGGCCTACCGTTCTCTTCCCTACTGATGCGAGATGCTGCCATGCCACAGCCCAGAGGTCGATGTTGGGGTCAACATCTAGGCGCCGTATAGTTCCAGGACCTGTCTACTCCTTCCCTGGTACCAGAGCCTCAACCTACTGTAGCTTTCTTTACTGGACTCTTCACTATGTTGGACAAAGTTCTGTCTCAGTCTTCTTTTCCAGACGCTTCCTGTCCATGCTCCTACTTCTCCAGATCAATTTTAGTACAGTTCTGTAAAATTCCCACACGTATCCTGATGTTTTTGTTTTTATATCCATCACATCTCTGTTGTACGTCTTCCCTCTTCATGAGTTTTCTTACATTTCCTAACTGGTTGTTGTCTTTATATATAGCCATGTTCTTTGTTTTTACAGATTGGTTTATAAATGGCCTCTTTATAGGAGTTTCCTAATGCTTTTTTTAGATCTTAAGGCCTATACTTTTTAAACTGCTAAAAGCCTGTGGCAAAAGTTTTAGTTATTACCCGATATCTATTCTTGCCCACCTCATCAGCAACATTGAGCATAGCAAGGAATCTAACTAAAGAAATACATTCTTCAGCTTTCTTTGCGGCTGGGTGTGGGCACGTGACCAAATTCTGGCAGGTGTGACAGTAAAATGCAGACAAAAGTACACGGGGCTCTGGGAAGTCTCCTTAGGGGTGAGGGATGCATTTCTTCGCGTTTCCACGCTGTGCGTGGGGCAGAGCGCCCTCTGGGACGCGAGCACACCAGCTTACCCTACGGCCAGCCCAGAGCCAGAAGGATCTGGGTCCCTGACGACTCCTCGGAGCTGACATGCCAACCGTGGAATGCCTGCCTCTGGACTTACTTATCTAAGAGGGAAACAAGCGTTCCCCTCCCTTAAGCCATTATGGCTTTTTGTTTTGGTTTTACGAAGCCAAACCTATCTCTGCCTAGTACAAAGGCCCTGGGGATTTAGCTGTCCCTGTCACAGGACTGAGGGCTAGCCTCCTTCCAGGTGTTCACCAGAGCTGATGCTGCACTGGTCCTTGGCCCAGGGCACCGAGCTATGCCCCACAGCCAACCTGAGGAGCGCAGGCCTCCGTCAGTAAACGTGTTCACTGCGGAGGGTGATTCTCCAGGGGGAACGCGCAGCTATGGGACTTTCGCCTAAAGACAAGGCAGGGTCGTGGGACAGTTTCTAAGCCGAGCAGTGACACGGCCCGTGGTCAGATGAGCATCTCAGGCAGAGGCATGCTAACGGCCAATTAGTGGACCGACTAGAAGGCAGTGGGCCTGGGCACGGGGAGAGCAGGGAGAAGGTGGAGGCCATCACCAAGGCAAGGGGCACGCGACCTCACCAGGGCAGCAACAGTAGAGGGAGTGAAGCGGAGGCCAGCTGGACAAGTGGTTTGGAGGTCCAATCCCGTAAGAGGTGACTGGAGTGGATACAGGTGGAGGGAAGTGGGAGGAGTCCAAGGTGACGCCCGGGTCTCCCTTTATGTCAGAAACGGTGCCCCCGAGGCTGGGGAGACTGGAGGAGCAGCTAGTTTAGGAGGGAGGGGGACGGAGGAACTCTGTTTTGCACAAGAGAAGTTTCAAGACTCCCATACAGAGTATCATCCAGGAATCCATTAAGAGGTCCTGGTCTAAAGCCTGGTCAGCCCAGAGCCCCGGAGCTGACGATGCTCGGCGCAGGGGGCGTGAGGAGGGTGCACGCAGCCGCAGACACACAGAAACCTGGCGAGCCTGGGCTGACTCTGAAGACCACACCGGTTATCTCATCTTTCCCTCCAGAGCTTCCCCCCCTTCTCCGCCCTACAAGGCTAAGCTCTGCGGCAAACGTCAGGGGGCCCCCGCTTCCAGCTGTGCTCCGCCGATGGGGAGCCCCCACGGGAGACCAGAGTGGGGAGGAGTAAGGTCAGGATGTCTGTTCCCCTGGTCCCTCCCCATGAGGCCACCTGGGGCCGGCGTCCCTCAACCAGACGGCAGTGCTTCTCTGCCACCCAATGGTCTCACGGCCCAGGTTCAATGCCCTCTCCCGCCTCTGGTCTCCTGAGGCCTGGGCAGCGACCCCTCCGGGGCTGCCATCCCCAGGCTCCTCGATACCCTGCCCACACCTCCACCGTGTCATTAACCTCTTTGCAAGTAACCTTCCTCACTTATCCCAATCCGAGTGAGTGGCTTCCTGCTGGACCCTAATGATAAAGGGGTGAGTAGAGGAAAGAGGAGCCCACCGATAAGAGAAAGAATGGTTAGTGAAGGAGGAAAGAACTGGAACCATGTTCTAGAAGTCAGCACAGCATTGGCAGAGAGAATTAGAAAGGGCCACCTGGAAAGTGTCTCCTGGGACAATTAGGTGACCTGTGACAACAGACTGTGGCAGGAGAAGCCGCCAGGTGGTGAGCTGATCAATGAATCTGTTGCTTCTTTCAAAAAAAAAAAAAAAAAAGTCTTAGGGGCACCTGGGTGGCTCAGTCGGTTAAGCACCCGACTTCGCTCAGGTCATGATCTCACGGTTCGTGGGCTTGAGCCCCACGCCGAGATCTGCGCTGACAGCTCAGAGCCTGGAGTCTGCTTCGGATTCTGTCTCCCTCTCTCCCCACCCCTTCCCAGCTCATACTCTGTCTCTCTCTCAAAAATAAACAAACGTTAAAGGAAAAAAAAAAAGTCCGGATGAAAGGAGAGGAACACGATGGGCACTAGTGTGAAAAGGCAAGGGTGTTCACCAACGGGAGAGCCCTGAACGTGTTTACGTTAGAAGGGACGGTGCCGGTGGAAAGTCAGGTTAAGAAGGCGGCAAGACAACGTCACAGAAGAAATGAAGACGCCAACAAGGAGGAGAGACCAGGGACGAGTGGTGAGGGAAGGGGACCCGGTGACTTGGGCCAACCCACAGGCATGCACAGGATGGTGGCCGCCAGCCCCCCCCCCCCCCGCCTGGGCCTCTCCCATCCCCTCCCCTCCCCCTCTCCGCCAACATCTCCCTACACCCTACACCGGAAGGAAGCTGATCTCCTATAGGAAGCCCCAAGTCTGGGAAGCGCTTGGTGTTGCCCCTCAAAATGACCTGCCATCTTCCCCCCTCACCCACTGCCAGCACCTCCTCCGGCTTTCCCATGGGGAAGAGCAGCCACCCAAAAGCTGGATTTCTCCTTTCTGTTGAACTCTTTGGGAATTATAGCCAAGTATGTATCTATACAACTGTAATGATCCACTGAGAGAATTTAGCTACTTCTTCATCCCACGGCACCGTGTGAACTGGGCAGGACGGTCTTAAAAAACTCTCTCTCCAGGGGCACCTGGGTGGCGCAGTCGGTTAAGCATCCGACTTCAGCTCAGGTCACGATCTCACAGTCCGTGAGCTCGAGCCCCGCGTTGGTCTCTGGGCTAATGGCTCAGAGCCTGGAGCCTGTTTCCGATTCTGTGTCTCCCTCTCTCTCTGCCCCTCCCCCGTTCATGCTCTGTCTCTCTCTGTCTCAAAAATAAATAAACGTTAAAAAAAAACACAAACAAAAAAAACAACTCTCTCTCCAATACTCGGCCGAGAGCAAGTGCCACAAGCAGGTACTTGAGTCCCTGTTTACCCGCAGCCCCTCTCCGGTCTCCCCTTGTCACCCCCCTCTGTCCTACAGCCACCATCGCCCAGCTCCTCGCAGTGTCAGAATCCACAGAACCCACACCTGTACCACCCCACGTGGACAATCACTTGTTCAACTGTTCAAATGTACGATGAAATATTTTGGAAGCCGACTTACAAATAGTATGGGGAACGCAAGGCTTTTCAAGTTATTTAAAGGAGCATTTGAGCAAAGAGGTTGACATTGCCCCCCCCCCCCCACACACACACACACTCTGCAGATCTGACCTCAGCGAGGGGCTCCAGGACTGAGCCCCCACTGAGTTAACCCAGTCAAAGCAATAGCATCTCCCCTGCCAGTGACTGCTCACAACGGCAGGGACTGGTTCAGGAACGTCCATATGCCTTCATCTGGGTCAACGATATGCGGAGGAAGTTTGCTGGGGGCTCCTGGGAACAGTTCCGACCGTCGCGACACAGCCACAGCGAGACTTCCATACGTGGCCGCCTGGAGCGGCTGCTGTCACTTCCCTACCAGCTCCTGGATGAAGGCAGGGAGAGCTAAGTAAACTGAGGGCCAGTGGAGCGAGGGGCACTAGACTACCTCAATCCTGCAAGCGTCTTACTTCCCGACTTCCGATTATGAGAATTTGTGCACCCGCGTATTTTTAAGCCACTTTGGGTCGTTACTACAGACAAAAACATCTTAACGGACACGCCTTCCCCCTAGAACTTCTGAAAGGCCAGGTCCTCGAAAGCTTTCGTTATCTATCAACTAACTGCAAGGACCAACTCCTCCCCTCGGTCTTCACTAACACTTTCTGGAAGGAAGGTTCTCCCTTGGACCTCTGAATTGCATTTCACTCACCTCTTTCTCCGCACTCTAATTACCATGTGGCTTCCTGCTCACTGTTCCCCCATGACCTATATAATAAAAACGTCCCAACGTGGCCCCCAGGCCCGGCCCCTTCCCACTTCCTGGCCCACGCTCTCCAGTGACCCCTGGAAGCTGTAGTCCTGCCCAGGGCCCTGCAGCTCAAACACTTCCCATTCTTTAAGGCTTCTCTGCACTTGGAAAGTTATTCCCACTTCCTGGAATGCTACTGCCCACCTCCGGCACTTCACAAACATCCACGAGACTCCGCTCCAGCACAGAGAGCCCATTTCCTTCCCTGCCCCTAAGCTTCCTTCATCTTGGAGCAGTGACCTCAGATCATTGTTTCTTTCGCCCCTGAGCAAGGCCGCTGTTCTATGCATCCTGGGACTCCCAGCGCCCAGCACGTTTCGGGGAGCTGGGAAACACCTTTGTTACATGAATTTGTACAGACGTTTCATCTACACAACGAACCTGTGACACCCTTGAGGACTAACCGGAGACTTCATTCATTTTTGTATCCCAAGAGCCTAGAACGGTGCCGACACACAGCCGGCGCCCATCACTATTTGTAAATCCACGCCCCTTCTCCCGGTCCGGAGGATTTGGGATTTAAAGCACGGTCTCCCTACTCTCCCCGGTCCCCACAAACCCCCGGACGCCAGGGCCCGGTGAGCCGAGCCGGGGCGCAGGTGGCCGCGGGGCCCTTCGGGGTGACCTGCCGGCCCTCGCGTCCCCGCCGCTCACTCGGGGAGGGAGGGGGAGGGGGAGGGGGGCGGCCCCACCCGCGCCCGACTGGAACGCGACCCGCGCGGGGACGGTCCTCCCTGAACAGGCGGGGAAATTCGTGGGGGGGGGGGGGGGTGGACGGGGGAAGCAGAGAGCCCAAGGTCACGCGTCCAGCTGGCGTCGGGACCGGGCCTCAGTGTGGCGCGTCCGCTCGGCCCGCGGGCCGCAGTCCAGGGACCGGCCCCCCGTCCCACCCCGCGCCGCCCCGCGCCGCCGTGGGGGGGGGGGGGGGGTAGGTGTCTCACCGCGGCCGCTCCCGCCTCGCCGCGCTCCGCTCGCCCCGCTCTCGCCGGGCTCCAAGCTCCCCGCCGCCGCGATCTCGGTCTCATGGGCGACCGCGGCGGCCGCCTCCACTTCCGGCGTGCTCGGCCAATCGGCGCGCGCCGCCCTCGGCGGAGGAACAGGTGGTCGGCCCGCCCGCCCCCCTCCCCGCCCCGGCTGCGCCTGCCCTGCCCTCCACCCGCGCGCGCGCCCCGCCCCGCCTCCCCGCCGCCGCCGGCGCGGCTGCCCGGAGACGCCCGGCGCGCGACGGCGCTCCCGTCTGGCGCGGGGTCACCGACGAGCCGGGTCCTCCGGCCGTCCTAGAGCGGCCCCCGGGACGCACTTCCGCCGCGGGGCCGGCCGCTCTGCGCGCCGCCGTCGCTCCCCCCGCGTGCACCTGCGCCCCGAGCGGGCGGCTGCGCCTCCTGCGCCCCTCGGCCCGCCGCCCTCTTCCCTGAGCGCCGGGGGCCCGGGAGCGGGCAGGCCGTCCGCCCGGAGGTCCGGGGGGTTGCTCGCGGGAGGGACCCCGGGTGAGAGTGCGGGGCGAGCGGCTCGGGCCGCGGCTCCGCATCCGCCGCCGGCCTCCTCCCGTCCCGATCGAGGGTGCCCGGCTCGCCCCAGCCCTTGTGCTCACTGCCGGTTACTTCCCGTGCCCGCCCTTTGGGTTTCAGGTCTCGGTTCACAGCTGACATCGCCGAGGGGCTCCGTCCTACCCAGGGTAGCCTCACACTGCCGCTCTCCGCCCAAAGTTCGCAGGGCAGGGCTGTGATTGGGTCTGGCGCTCACATCGTGAAGTGGTAGGAGCAGCCGAGTCAGGGTCCCCGGTCCGCCCCAGCCGTGGCGGCCCCGCTTCTTTGTCCGCCCCACCGCCATCCTGCAGAATAAGGAAGGGAGCGTCCGCCCTCAGAAAGGGATATTGTGTGTGTATCCAGCGCACACCCCATCACAAAGGAAAACTCTCTTGTGGTCATGGAATTCGGCCCAGCCCGGCAGCCGTCCACGCCAATATCCTGAACTCCTCTGCCCTACCCACTTGCACCTGCCCGAGAAGGTTGTCAACCCTGGATCGGCAGAAACGTCCTCGGCTAGGCTGCCAACAGCTAGCGGGAAAAGTGTTTTTTGAGAAGAGCCCCAAGATAAATGTATCGTTTCTCCCTCCCGGAGGCCTTTCAACTGCTGCCCAGAAACGTGCTATTTCTCCCGTAGGCTTGTCTACCATTTTCCAAGAGTTCTACTTCGACCTTCTTCATTTTGCCCAAGCTTTTATCCAACCATCACAGTCCTTTCGGGCAATATTCCTCTCAAGGAAAGATGCCCAGACTGCAGACACATCCTGCCTCAGCATGGAAGGTGGGAGGCATTTGGTTCCACTGATTTGGATCTAGGTTACCTGCATTCATGGGCATCTGCCTTGGGGTGCCTGGGTGGCTCAGTCGGTTCAGCGTCCACCTTCAGCTCAGGTCATGATCTCACCGGTTGTGAGTTCAAGCCCTCTTAGGGCTCTGTGCTGACAGCTCAGAGCCTGGAGCCTGCTTGGGCTTCTCTCCCTCTCTCTCTCTCTCTCTCTCTCTCTCTCTCTCTCTCTCTCCCTGCCCCATCCCTACTTTTGCTGTCTTGCTCTGTCTCTCAAAAATGAATAAACTTTCATTTATCAAAAAAATTAATAAAATCAAATATATTTTGATTTCAAAAATCCAAAACTAAATCAAAAATATTTATCAAAAAATAAAACCTTTTTTTAATTAAAAAAACTGGGCATCTGCCTCAAGAACTGCGTCTGAGCCCCCTCATCACAAGGCGCTTTCCCACATGAGTAGAAGTTATTTGCCATCCCCAGGGCCCAGGCAGTCCTACATGGATATGTCTGAGGCTCGCTCTCTCTGTTTTTAAGTTTATTTTGAGAAAGAACACAAGTGGGGAGGGGCAGAGGGAAAAAGAATCCCGAGCAGGCTCCCAACAATCAGCACACAGCCCAAAGCGGGGCTCGAACCCACCAACCATGAGATCGTGACCCGAGCTGAGATCAAGACTTGGACGCTCAACCGACTGAGCCCCTCTGAGGCGGCTTTTTGAGAAAACACCATGAGAGGGAAAATTCAGTCCCAGGATCTACCCGCGTTACAGGGTCATGTGAGTTCCCGACATGACCAGAGAAGCTTACACCTGCCACAGTGACGCCTAATTCTACCTTCATGGTGTCGTTCTCCCAGCTCAAGACGTGGCCCACCAGAAAAATCTTAAGACGAACTATCCATTCCTCCGGAAACATCCCTTCTCTGTGATGCCACCTTCCTCCCGAGGCTAACGCAGCCCGTTTGCCAACGTCCACGCTGTTCACTCGCTCTTCATGCTGTGTCCTCCCTGACACCATGCGCCCACCCACAATACTGTCCTCGTCCCCACCGCCACTGAAATCTGCTAACTGTGATGACCCCTCAGGGTCGCTCTCAGACAAAAGGGTCCCTTTGTTTCCGAGGCTTGCTTTTGCTGCCTAGCCCTCAGATTCTCTTTCTAGACTCATCCCGGGCTCATTGCCTTCCCCTCTTGCTGAAACCCACTGAACCCTGCAGCGTGAGTCCCTCGCGTGATCCCTGACCGCACTACTACACTGAAGCCACATAAGAAATCACGATGTGTCGGGGTGCCTGGATGGCTCGGGTGGTTAAGCGTCTAACTCTTGATTTCTGTTCAGGTCATGATTCCACGGTTTGTGGGTTTGAGCCTCGCGTCGGGCTCTTCACTGACAGCAAGGAGCCTGCTTGGGATTTTCTTTCTCTCTCTGCCCTTCCCCCTCCCCTCAAAATAAATAAATAAAAACTTAAAAAAAAAAAAAAGAAATCCCAATGTGTCGATCATATCCAAGTGGGCAAAATGCTTGGCTTTGAGGCTTGGTTTATTTTATTTTCTTTTTTTTTTAATTTTTTTTTTCAACGTTTATTTATTTTTGGGACAGAGAGAGACAGAGCATGAACGGGGGAGGGGCAGAGAGAGAGGGAGACACAGAATCGGAAACAGGCTCCAGGCTCTGAGCCATCAGCCCAGAGCCTGACGCGGGGCTCGAACTCCCGGACTGCGAGATCGTGACCTGGCTGAAGTCGGACGCTTAACCGACTGCGCCACCCAGGCGCCCCTTTATTTTCATTTTTTTAATGTTTATTTATTTTTGAGAGAGAGAAACAGTGCAAAGCAGGGGAGGGGCAGAAAGAGGGGGAGACACAGAATCGGAAGCAGGCTCCAGGCTCCGAGCTGTCAGCACAGAGCCTGACGCGGGGCTCAAACTCACAAGCCGTGAGATCATGACCTGAGCTGAAGTCAGACGCTTAACCAAATGAGCCACCAGGCGCCCCTTTTGAGGGTTGGTTTAAAAGAACCAAGAGGCAGTGCGCCTGGGTGGCTCAGTCGGTTAAGACTCAGGTCATGATCTCCCGATTCCGGAGTTTGAGCCCCGCGTCAGGCTCTGTGCTGACAGCTCAGAGCCTGGAACATGCTTCATATTCTGTGTCTCCCTCTCTCTCTGCCCCTCCCCAGACTGGCTTCTGTGTGCTCTCTCTCTCTCTCTCTCTCTCTTTCTCTCTCTCATAATAAATTAATAAACTTTGGGGCACCTGGGTGGCTCAGTTGGTTAAGCGTCCGATTTCGGCTCAGGTCATGATCTCACAGTTCGTGGGTTCCAGCCCCGCGTCCGGCTTTGTGCTGACAGCCCAGAACCAGAAGCCTGCTTTGGATTCTGTGTCTCCCTCTCTCTCTCTGCCCCTCCCCTGCTCATGCTCTGTCTCTGTCTCCTTCAAAAATAACTAAACATTAAAAAAATTTTTTAGATAAATAAATGAATAAACTTTATTTAACAACAACAACAACAAAAAACAACCAGGAGGGGGCCCAAAGGACTCGGTGACTTGTCCAGGTGTGATCAGATCAGAAGCAGGGAGACCAGGGTCAGCACCCACACCTTCAGACTCCTCTCCAGGTCCCTCTCACTCCAACACAACTGTCCTCCTGAAGTCCCACTCAGGACACAATCAGCCTCCACCCCTTTAAGGGGCCCCGAAGCATGACCTGGGCCGGCTGCGCACCAGTCCTTTGACCATTAGCTTCGGAGAGGACACATCCAATCTGTCACTTACAAAATCCACATTTACCTTAACTGTGCAAAGCATCTCCCATCCACCAAGATAAAACGCCAAAGGTGCAGGCGGGGCTCTTGACCCGGCTCCCCTCCTGTAACACCTGATTCAGAACAATCACACGCGCAAAGCCCTCTCTGCTCCTTCCCTTCCCTTCTTCTCGCTCTGACACTCACCCGCCGAACTTCCTGACCCTTGGCGCCTGGGCTCCCCTGACCTGTCGCGGCTTGTGTTCTCTCGTAAGACCGTTTGCCACCTCCCCACCCAGTGACGGGAGCCTGACCTGCCCTCTGTGAGTGTGCCTGTAACACAGCCCTGACCGTAGACGCTCTGTGCGTGCTGAGACACGCTCGTGGGAAAGTCCTCCCTGGTTAACTTGAATTTCAACGGCCTTCAAGGAATAGTGCTTAAGAGTGTCGCCTGGGTGGCTTAGTCGCTTGAGTGACTGACTTCGGCTCGGGTGATGACCTCGCGGTCTGTGAGTTCGAGCCCCATGTCAGGCTCTGTGCCTGCTTCAGATTCTGTGTCTCCCTCTCTCTGCCTCTCCCCCACTCGCACTCTGTCTCTCTTGCTCTCACAAATAAAAAAAAAATCTTAAATAAAAAAAATTTTTAATAAAGAACTCCTCAGAGCCTGTCCATCCCATCAGATCAATAGTTATCACACGGCTGAGAACTTTTTCATAGGCTTGGATGAGGAATGTTGGCTGACACCAGAATCCACAATTTCTATGTAACATCTGGGGGGTCAGTGAACCAAAATATAACCACCAAATGGCCGGCTGAGGAGACTGGCTGATCCTGGTGACTGGGGAAACTGGGAAAGCTCAGAAAGGGAAGGATTCTCGCGTGGAATTGGGATGAAGAATGTGAGCAACCAGTGTAAGCGGCTGGAGTTTGCAGACAGTTCAAATACATCTTGGTTTTTGTTCCTCTTTTTTTTTTTTTTTTTTTTAAAGCCCCAACGTGGGGCTTGAACTCAGGACCCCGAGATCAAGAGTTGCAGGCTCCACCGACCGGGCCGGCCAGGCGCTCTCCTCCCTTCTTTTTTCTCATCTCCCTGGACACACGTTTTACACTCCACCCAGTATTTCTTCACCTTTGGACAGGGCCACCCCCAGATGCGCCGTAATCAATTCTGTAGATTATACATTCTAGACGGTGGAAACTAGACCCTTCCCTACTCACGACCGAGCGTGGGGTTTGACCTGTTGTGCTGGACCCAGGGGATGACACGCTGATCTAATCGGTGTCATAGGTCAGACGTCTAACCAAGACGTTAGAAGAGTCTGGGGCCATTTCCAGCAGTCGTGCGTAATTGTTGACAGCCCCCAGGGCACCCCCCCCCAAAAGCAAAACAGCATCACAGGAAATGGAGAAACGTCTTCAAATTGCACATGTAGGTCACAGCTCCCATCATCCTAATAAATACTGCTTAATATGAGATGTGGGTTGTTAGGGGGAGGGGAGATGGGCACTGAACTTGGAGGTGACCAGGCATCACGGAGAGGGATATAAATGATTATCAGGCTTGTCAAAACCAGGGGGACTCTCTTCTCTTAAGTGAAGCCCTAAGTGTTAAATGATGCAACACAGGGGTGCCTGGGGTGGCTCAGTCGGTTGAGCATCCGACTTTTGATTTTGGCTCAGGTCACGGTCTTGAGGTTCATCGGTTCAGACCCCACATAGGGCTCTGGGCTGGCAGTGCAGAGCCTGCTGGGGGTTCTCTCTGTCTCTTCCCCTCCTTTTGAAAATTTTCTCTTGACGTTTATTCATTTTTGAAAGACAGAGAGACAGAGCATGAGTGGGGGAGGGGCAGAGAGAGAGGGAGACACAGAATCCAAAGCAGCTCCAGGCTCCGAGCTGTCAGCACAGAGCCCGACGCGGGACTCGAACCCACAACCTGTGAGATCATGACCTGAGCCGAAGTCGGACGCTTAACCGACTGAGCCACCCAGGCGCCCCTGTAGGTAGGCAATCTTGAGGGGTACAGGAGCAGTAGACGCCTGTATGCGTCCCCGTGTCCTCTCCCTGCGCGGGGCTGAAGACACAGTGTCCTCGATGGGTGTCTGGTGGAGCCACGAGCCACGAACCAGAGTCCAGCTGTGGCCGGAAAGCAGAGGAGAAGGAAGGAGGACGTTGCGTGTCAGAGTGCTTCTCAACCTGGCACGGCCACCACTTTGTGTCATGGGGTGTCTTAAATCAGCTGTCCACACGTCCGTGAGCCCATAAGAGTCCACGTACAGACCAATTCCCCTCGTCTAGATGCTTCCTGATTACTTCTGTATCCAGGTACGTGTTGACACATGCACACTGTATGTTTTTTTTTTTTTATTTAAAAAAAATTGTTTTCAACGTTTATTTATTTTTTGGGGGACAGAGAGAGACAGAGCATGAACAGGGGAGGGGCAGAGAGAGAGGGAGACACAGAATCGGAAGCAGGCTCCAGGCTCTGAGCCATCAGCCCAGAGCCCAACGCGGGGCTCGAACTCCCGGACCGCGAGATCGTGACCTGGCTGAAGTCGGACGCTTAACCGACTGCGCCACCCAGGCGCCCCTACATGCACACTGTATGTTATAGCGGTAAGAGTATTGCTTAGAATTTAAAATGTCATAACCAACCGGAGTGCCTGCCACCTCCCGCCATTAAAGGAACCTGGTCTCTCCCGCCAGCCCGGTTGAAATTAGTCACGACAGCAGTGACTAGTGGGGCTTACTCAGGGTCATAATTTCCTGAGATGACAGTGTAACGAGGGGAGGGGAGTTGTAAGGTAGTGATCACTCCATACGTCATTGTGGACTCACCATTGACGGGCACGTTTTCCGAGCAATGGTTCTCTTTCATATGTCCTCAGACTTCCTGGCATGATAGGAAGTTTTAAATAATACGGTGTCCTTAGCACTGGCCTTTCCTTCCAGGACAAGGGATACTTTGAGAGTTAAGACCAGAGGCCCAGCAAATGGGAAAGAGAGATGGCTTCCTCCAACACAGCCAACCACAGCCAGGCCCTTTGCCTTGTCTCTCGTCCAGAGACCGCGGTTCACATAAGCAACGTACGGACCAAGGAGGTGAGGACAAGGGGCAGCGAGCAGGTGCGCATCGCACGATGAATACGCGGGTACATTCGAATCGCTTGACTTTTTTGTCATCTCTTTTTCCACAAGATGCAAGAGTCCGGCGGAAGGGATTTTCACTTCCAGTACACGCGTGGCAGTCTTCCCTGAAATACATTCTTTGACGCTGTAGAACTCGACTTAGGCCAGAGAGCCCCTTCACACTGATTGCTTCCAAGCAGTCTGTCTCTTGTATGAATCCTCCGGGGTCAGTTAAGGTGCGAGCGATGATCGAAGGCCTTTGGACACGACATTCACAGGCCTCCTCTGCAGAATGAATGCTTTGATGTTGGGTAAGACTCAGCTCTGATGGAAGGTTTCACCACCCTCAGTAAATTACAGGGTGTCTCTTAGGAGTAGACTCAGTGATGTAGAAGTCGTGGCCTCCGAGGCAAGGCTTTCCCGCAGTCGTTATGTCCCAATCGGTTCTCTTGGAATGTGAAGCCTTTTCCTACATTTCTTGAATTCTTCAGTTTTCTCCCCCCCACAATGAGTTCAATAATATCTAATGAGCACTAGCCTCCCTTTGAAAACCTCTGGCATTCATTATGTTTCCATGACTGCTCTCCAGTATGAATTATCCACAATGGAGTACGGTGTGAATTTTTTTGGTCACACATGGCATTTTACCTACTTCACTGGTAAAGTTTTTTTTTAATTTTTTTTTTTAATTTTTTTTTCAACGTTTATTTATTTTTGGGACAGAGAGAGACAGAGCATGAACGGGGGAGGGGCAGAGAGAGAGGGAGACACAGAATCGGAAACAGGCTCCAGGCTCCGAGCCATCAGCCCAGAGCCCGACGTGGGGCTCGAACTCACGGACCGCGAGATCGTGACCTGGCTGAAGTCGGACGCTTAACCGACTGCGCCACCCAGGCGCCCCAAGATTTTTTTAAAATTTTTGATAAAACTCACTCACTCAGTCAGTGAAGCCTCCAGCTCTTGATTTCAGTTCAGTTTCAAGTCATGATCTCACAGTTCGTGTCGGGCTCTGTGCTGACAGCCCAGAGCCTGGAAACTGCTTCGGATTCTGTGTCTCCCCCTCTCTCTGCCCCTCCCCCACTCACACTCTGTCTCTCTCTCAAAAATACACATTAAAAAAATTTTTCTTTGGGGCGCCTGGGTGGCGCAGTCGGTTAAGCGTCCGACTTCAGCCAGGTCACGATCTCGCGGTCCGTGAGTTCGAGCCCCGCGTCGGGCTCTGGGCTGATGGCTCAGAGCCTGGAGCCTGTTTCCGATTCTGTGTCTCCCTCTCTCTCTGCCCCTCCCCTGTTCATGCTCTGTCTCTCTCTGTCCCAAAAATAAATAAACGTTGAAAAAAAAAATTAAAAAAAAATTTTTTTTCTTTAATAAAAAAAAAAAAAGAGTCGCGCACTCTACCAATTACGGCAGCCAGACCCCGCCCCCCCCGGCCACCATCTCTCCAACCCAAAGCCCGTATTGCTGTGATCTCGACAGCACCCCTCATGGGGACCCCTATTAAACATGTGGTCCCCGAGAACCCCGCACGTCTTAGTCAGCTCAGGCTGCTCTCACAAAACTCCACACGCTGACTGGCTTCACAATTCGTGTTTGCTGCTCACAGTCTGGAGGCTGGGAAGTCCAAGAACAAGGTGCCGGCAGATTCGTTCCTGGTGAGGGTCTCTCCCATCACCTTCCCCAGAGCAGCTCTTTCTGCCCACACGTCCTGTCCCCGTGCTTTAATAAAATCACCTTCTTTCGCCAGTCACCTCCTCTCTGTGTCCCCATGGGGCAGGGACAGAGCTCTGGTCCCCCTTTGTCTCCTCAAAGGGGCACTAACCCCATCGTGAGGGCTCCAGTCTCACGACTTCATCTAAACCTAATTCCCTCCCAAAGGCCCACCTCCAAATGCCATCCCCTTGAGGGTTAGGGCTTTAACACGGGAACTGGGGGAGGCATGGGGGTGCAGGGGACAATTCAGTCCATGGTACCAGGGGAGCCAACAGGGAACACAGCCTGTGCCCTCGACAAGCTCAGAAACTCGTGTCGGGGGAAAGGCACCAGGTTTACGAGAGCAAGGCCGAGGGAGGACGGGAGGACTGGACAAAGGACCAAGCGTGGACAGTCATCATGGACAGAGAGGCCGGTGCAGACAGCACTGGGTGCTTCTGAGGGCCGCTGCTCTCCGGGTCACACACACTTGCCATTCCCCTTCGGCCATTTCTTCTCCCCTTGAGTCTCTTGTCGTCCCTCTGCTCCTCCCTCTTTCCCTTCCAACCTTTCCTCCTTCCCAGAGCTCTTGGGGTTCCCTAAAAAACAAAGGGATTACTGGCCTCCACTAGACAAGTTGTAACCTTAAACTAAGTCAAATCCACCTAGAAGAGCCTAATAAAATCCATCAAACATAGTTTAGAATCTCCGTTCATTTTTTTTTTTTAATGTTTATTTTTGATAGAGAGACAGAGTGTGAGCAGGGGAGGGGCAGAGAGAGAGGGAGACACAGAATCCGAAGCAGGCTCCAGGCTCCGAGCCATCAGCACAGAGCCTGATGCAGGGCTCGAACCCATGAACCATGAGATCATGACCTGAGCTGAAGTCGGCTGCCCAACCGACTGAGCCACCCAGGTGCCCCTATTTTGTTTACTTTTTAGAGAGAGAGAGAGAGAGAGAGAGAGACAGAGTGTGAGCAGGGGAGGGGCAGAGAGAGAGGGAAACACAGAATCCGAAGCAGGCTCCAAGCTCTGAGCTGTCAGCACACAGCCCGACACGGGGCTCGAACTCATGAGCCGTGAGATCATGACCTGAGCCAAAGTGGGGCGCTGAACCAACTGAGCCACCCAGGCGCCCCAGATCTCTGTTTGTTTATTGAGCACACTGGAGTCACAAAGACTGACAGTGATGGGGAGGCAGATGGTGAAAACCAAACTTATCCCCAATAAAGGATCTCACATAGGGCTTGCAAGCCCGGTCAATGTTAGCTATTGATACAATTTCACATGCCCACATACGAAAGATAATTCTTTGGTATCTCGTGAGTGCTTTTTTTGTTGCTATTATGAATGGAAGTGCTTTTCCTATTTATTATCTGGTTCTGGTTTGTCATTGGAAAATATTCATTATTATGTCCACCTTTTTTGGTTGTTGTTCATTTTATTTCCATGCAGTTTTGAGGTAAAACTTAGCGCATATACAAAGGATAATTTTGTCTCCCTGTCGATAGTTATGACATTTTTTTAAGGTAGGTGTAATTAGGGTTTAATTTTTTTTTTTTAATGTTTATTTATTTTGAGAGAGCATGCATGAGCAGGGGAGGGGCAGAGAGAGGGAGAGAGAGAGAATCCCAAGCAGGCTTCTTGCTGTCAGTGCCGAGCCAGACACGGGGCTCGATCCCACAAACCACGAGATCGTGACCTGAGCCGAAATCAAGAGTCGGACGCTTCACCGAGCCACCTGGGCACCCCAACAGCTATGCAGGTTTTTGTTTCCAATATTTTTGTTGTTCCCCCACCCCCTGCTTTATTGAGATAGAGTTGAAATATAACACTTAAGGTGTACCACGTGTTAATTCACACACTTGTATATTATAACATGATCACCACATACCTCCAGCACGTCACGTAATTACCATTTCCTTTTTGTGGTGAGAATATTCAAGATTTACCGCTTGGCCGTTTTCAAGTACCTAACACACCATTATTAGCTATTATCACGATGCTGTACGTTAGCTCCCAGAAACTTAACCTCATGACTGGAAGTTTATACCCTGTAACCCCATTCCCCACCCCCCACCCCCCAGCCCTGGTAACCACCACTCTGTTTCTATATACATCTTTTTTGTTTTATTTATTTATTTTGAGAGAGACAAAGACAGTGCAAGTGGGGGAGAGCGAGGAAGACAGAGAATCCCAAGCAACCTCCACACTGTCCGGAGCCTGACTCGGGGCTCGAACCCACGAAATCGTGAGATCACAACCTGAGCCGAAACCAAGAGTCAGATGCTTCATCGACTGAGCCAGCCAGGCGCCCTGTGAGTTCAACATTTTTAGATTTCACATATAAATGAGAGCACACAGCCTTTGTCTTTCTCCGTGTGACCCACTTCACTCAGCAGTGTCCTCCAGGTGCATCCGCGTGGTCACAAAGGGCAGGATTTCTTTCCTTCTCACAGCTGGATAAGATTGTACAGGGGCGCCTCGGTGGCTCAGTGGGTTGCGCATCCGACTTTCGGCTCAGGTCATGACCTCGCGGTTTGTGAGTTCAAGCCCCGCGTTGGGCTCTGCGCTGACCACTCGGAGCCTGGAGCCTGCTTTGGAGTCTGTGTCTCCCTCTCTCTCTCGGCCCTTGCCCCGCTCGTGCTCTGTCTCTCTCTCTCAAAAATAAATAAACATTAAAAATAAAAAAAAAATTCTGCTGTATGTATAATACATGTCTTCATCCGTTCGTCCACTGATGGACCCTTGGGTTGTTTCCATATCTTGGCTATTGCGAATCACGCCGCAATGACCACGGGTGTGCAGGTATCTCTTCAAGATGCTGTGACTCTGGAGTCACAAAGACTTACAGCGATGGGGAGGCAGATGGTGAGAACTCTGGATCTCTGTTTCCAGTCTTAATGCATTGGCCAGAACTTCAGAAAATTGGATTAAACAGCGATAGGACAGTGAGCCTATAGAGAGGCCAAGAGAAAGCCTAAACAAATACAAACCACCACGGGAATAACAGTGTCAAGTCAAATGGTGCCTTTCAAAGTGGGGGGTGGGGAGAAAATCGCGAGGAGGAGCTACAAGGCATCGCTGCCCCGCAGAGCCTCACGCGGTGGGACGGGAGTTCTGTCCCCCCTGCCCCCGGTGCACAAAGAGGCTCCCCCTCTTCAGTCGCCCCTTGGAGGCAGGGTGCAGGCATGCTGGGACACCCAGGACAGAGATGGGTCCCTTGTAGGTTTCTGCCTGGAAGAGGAGCTGGAAGAGCCTTGCGAGGCCTCTTAACCCCCAGAGGAGAGAGTCAGGCTGCGCGGGGTGGGATAATGGCCGCCCAGTGTAAGCCCATCCCGCGGGGTGGTGTTCTGGAGGCCTTAACCTCACTCATTCATTCTTTCACATGCAGCGAAGTTTCAGCCCCGTGGTCTCCTTGGGGCTCCCGGATGATGCCAGACACACGCCCGGCTCAGGACATTTGCACATCCTCCGGCCTCTTCCTGGCGTGCTCCCCCTCCAGGGGTCTGATGACTAACTCTCTCACCCCCTTGTGTTTCACTCAAAGGTCTGGACGCCTCATCTAGGACTTGCACATCGCGTCTCCCTCCGCTTACACGCGCTATGCCCCCCTCTCCTGCTCTTTTTCTCAACAGGTGTAATTATTCCACACGCGGTGTATCCTGTTTACTGGTCCTAATTATCGTTTTGTCCCTCCGCTGGGATATAAGAGCTTCATAAAGGTAGGAATTATCACCTGCTTTTCTCACTGCTGTGTCCCCAGAAGCGTCCCATCGAGGCACAGACAGACGTGGCCACAGGGCTGCAAGGTGGGCGGCGGGGAAGACACCACACAGGTGTGAGTGACGAGCCGGAGGTCCAGGCGCGGCCAAGGCGACCACACTCGGAGGCACACCCATCAAGCAAAGGGCACAGCCAAGGGCCGAGCTGGGTGCATCAAAGACCAGTGTGGGCTGAGTACATGGCAACTTAGTTTCTGCTGGATGAACACGCTCTCCCCGCTTGCTGGCTGCAGCCAGGACCAGAGAAAAGCAGCCAGGTGTGAAAAAGGCCACTCAAGTGGGGCGCCCAGGTGGCTCAGTGGGTTAAGCATCCGGACTTCGGCTGAGGTCATGATCTCACAGTCCGTGGGTTCAAGCCCTGTATCGAGCTCTGTGCTGACAGCTCGGAGCCTGGAGCCCGCTTCAGATTCTGTGTCTCCCTCTCTCTCTGCCCCTCGCCAGCTCACACTCTGTCTCTCTCTCTAAAATAAACATTAAAAAAGGGACCTGCTACAGCCAGTCCAGATTGCTCTATGGCTGTGACTCCTCCTCGTGCTCCCCTGACACAGGACATAACCCTTCTCCAGGGGTGTCTGTGAATTTCAAGTTCCTCCATCACCTGTTTCCTGTTTTTTCATGTCTCACATTTTTAGGTGGTCTGGGTGTGTTTTCGCTTTTAAAAATTCATTCAACTTGTTATTATGGAAATTTTCCAACACACACCGAGGTGGACACAATAACACCAGGAACCACCAAGTACTCACGACCTCCATCCAAAGACCATCCCATTGACCGGCAGCTAGTCTTGCTTCACTGATGCCCCAACCGCAGGGGGGACGGCTTCCTCCACCGCAATGGCGCGAGTTGGAATCTGCTTCTCTCGGGGGATGGGAGGAGAGTTTAAAACCACTTCACTGAGATATAATTCACATATCATAAATTTCACCAGGGGGGCCTGGCTGGCTCAGCTGGAAGAGCCTGTGACTCTTAATCTCAAGGTCGTGAGTTTGAGCCCCATGTTGGGGGTGGATGTTACTAAACATAAATAAATAAAAATGTAAATAAATAAAAACTTTATTTATTTACTTACTTATGGGATTTTCTAAATGAAATCCCCAGGTGTTTTTTTTTTTTGTTTATTTAGTTTTTGAGTCGGGGGAGGTGGGGTGCGGACAGAGGATCCAAAGTGGGCTCTGTGCAGACAGCAGGGAGCCCAATGTGAGGCTTGAACTCAGGAACCAGGAGATCATGACCTGAGCCGAAGTTGGGACGCCCAGCCAACTGAGCCACCCAGGCGCCCCAATAAAAACTTTAAAAAATATATACGCTGAGGGGCGCCTGGGTGTCTCAGTCGGTTGAGCCTCCCGCTCCTCCTTTCGGCTCACGTTGGGTTCCCAGGATCGTGGGATCGAGCCCTGAGTCTGGCTCTGTGCTGAGCACAGAGCCTGCTTGGGAGTCTCTCTCTCTTCCACCCCTCCCTACAGCTCCCGTACCCGCATGCACTTTCTCTAAAACACACACACAAGGTACAATTCAGTGGCTTTACCACCATCCAAGTTTAGAACATTTTCCTCATTCCCAGAAACATTGTAGCCATGCGCCAAGAGAAGTCACCCCCCCAGGCGCTGCAGCCCCAGGCAAGACACTCAACCACCTCCTGTCCTGCTCTGAACATTTCCTACAATGGTACGATATGTTGCCTTTGCTTCTTGAAGTCTTTCAAAAGCTGAGTGACGCCAGGATTTACTCCAAGGTCAAAAGCTCCAGCACAGTCTAACCTCGGCACCTCCTCCCGCTGGCCGTGTTCACACCCGGACTGAGCATCCCAAGAGTGGTCCCTGCTGGCTCCTCTGCTGCGGGTGTCCCCTGCCTCCCGGTTCCCCCTGCCTCCCGGTTCCTCCGACTGTCCAGGCCTCCGCGGAAAACCTTATTGTTTGTCAAAACAGAAACAAAAGCAATGCCCTTAAAAGGAGACAAGCCGCGGCAGGGGGAGGCCCAGGAGGACGAGGCGTCCCAGGCAGCCTCCTCCTCCCAGGTCTGCACAGAACCCAGCACAAACTGGGAAGACTCCCAAGCCGGGGTGTCTGTGGTCTGTCCCCTCCTCCAAAGAAAGCAGGGCTGGGGAGACCACGTTCCCTGCACGCCGCCCTCCGGCCCCGCGTGTAGCTCCTGTGTTGACTACACCTCGCAGCTGGGGCCTCGCATTAGGAAAGCTTCTAAAAGAGAAATCATCTGCAGAGTGAGGCCAGTGGCATCCTGCTCCGCCAGGGTTAACCGCAGGAACCTGCATCAGGGGAGCCGCACCCCCATCCTCCACCGCTGACCTTCTGGTCCCCTTTCACGGGAATCCTTCTCAGCCAGAGGAAGGAAACACGTCTGACGCAGGTGGAGGTGCCTGGGAAGTGCGAAGCCGCGGGCTCCCCATGAGCCTGTGCTTTTCGGAGGGATGAGAAATGAGGCGAAGAAACTTACATACTGGAGGCGATAGGATAAAACTGAAATCTCTACTTACTCTGTATCTTGCGCTGTGAAAACTGGGTTTCTGTTGGTTTCTGTTTTCTGGAAGTGTCCGGGACCTGTTCATTAACATTGGAAAAGTTGTTTTCATAATTGTAAGACTTTTTTGTTTTGTTTTGTTTTGTTTTTAAGTCATCTCTATGAGGGGCGCTTGGGTGGCTCAGTCGTTGAGCGTCCGACTTCGGCTCAGGTCACGATCTCACAGTTGTGCAGTTCCTGAGTTCGAGCCCCACGTGGGGCTCTGTGCGGACCCCTCAGAGCCTGGAGCCTGCTTCGGATTCTGCGTCTCCCTCTCTCTCAAACATTAAAAGAAAAAGAACTCTTAAAAAAATTTTATTACGTTCCCTTCCTTCCCTTAACATATAGGGTAACTTCGCCCATAACTTGTGGCAGCAAGGGCAGCTGCCCCTGGCCTGGGGGCGAAGGGGGACCCTAATCCAGCGCACAGACCATCACCACGGCCCCAGCGTCCTGGTCCCTCCACTGAGGAGCGCGGGCCACTCACTGGAGCTCGAGGCGCCTCCCTTCCTTCCGCTGCACGTCTCCGTGGGGATGTTAGGATTAAATTTCTGTACTTGCTCAGCTTCACACAAAGCAATCCCTAGTGTGGGGGCACCGGTCCCCCTGAGGTCCGTCCGCTCCCCTTGCACAGACCCCTGTAGCTGAAGATGCCCCAGCAATGTCCCTTCTGTCCCCTTTGGGACTCAAGAGCGTCCTTGATGGGGAAGAAATGCCAGCTCCGAAGGGGGTCAGGTCGTCCCTTCTGCAAATCGAGGAGGCAAACGGGTCTGGCAGGAAGAAGAGGTCCCGCGGCCTCTCGCATCCGACCTGCGGAGCCCGAGCCTCAAACCACCAGCCCCGTCCACGCGAAAAGCGCCGCCTTCTGCGCCTGCGCGCCCCGCCCCTGGGGACCTCGTGGGCGCGCACGGCCGCGGGGCCGCGCACGACCGCGCTCCCGAGGCTCTGTGAACGCGCAAGCGAGCGCGGCCCCAAAGGGAACCTGCGCCTTATCTCCCCCTGGCGGGAGGCAGCGGAACAACAAGGCTGGAGGGAGACGTTTTGAGGGGCGGGGATGCCCGCCCTGCGGAGGGCTGAGCTGGAGAAGAGCTTTGACCTCACGCCTGACCTCGCTGTGCTTCCCAAGGCTTCATTTCCAGTTCAGAACAAGGGAAAAGGGAAGGCACCAACCTTGGGCTCCTCATGGGTGCCAGGCCGTTTGCATGCATGCAGTATCTCATTAAATGTTCCCAACAGAGCCATTGGGTTGTTAGTCCCGGGTCCAGAGAAGAAACTGAGGCCCCATGCAGCTAATTAGTGAGGTGGCCGTAATGCAGGTCTGGGCGCTCCCCGGGCGGAGGGCAGCCCCCCCAGCCACCCCCCCGCCCCCGCCGTGGGGATCCAGACCTGCACTTGCAGAAGGCAGAGCTTCTTCTTCCAGCTGAGAAAGCTCTGCAAACATGACAACACTTTCCACGGTCATTTCTAAAGAAGCTTCGCTTGCTAAGCAGGAGAGCTCTCCAGGTTAGTCCATGTGCCTGGGGCATCGACTTGGAGCTATCGGAGCTCAGGGCCACACCTTCCCAGGTATCTGGAAACATGTTCCTTCTCCAGGGATTGGGGGGGGGGGGGGCGGGCGGGGCGGGGTAGCCGAGGTGGAAACGCTCACGGATAAAGCTGTCAGGGATACCGTAGGTTAATGGGCCGCTCCCACCACTGCGCAATTGTTTAAAGCTGAGAGGAGCAGTTTCTACAGCACCCATCTGGTGGCCAGACCTTTAGAGGAGACATTGTCTCCACATGATGCCACAGTCTGCTGGTCTTTGACCTCGGCGGGGGGGCGGGGGGGGGCAGGCACTAAAGCCAACCTTAGCAGGCAGCTGGATGTGTTAAGGAAGCAGCACAGAGTAGCGGGGCTATGGGGAGAGACTGAGACCTGGGTGAGGTTAGGGGGGATACTGAAAGCCAGCCTGCCTTGGGTAGGCAGCGTCCCCCAAAATTCTACTGGTACAGGACGCAGGAGCCCAGTGGCACCCAGGGTTTCAGAGAGTTCACATGAAGGGATACATTGCCGGTGCGGGCAAAGTCGGTGATCGGGCAGGAAAGGAGGGTCTCTCGGGATGGCGAGTGGAAGGTACCCAAGGTCTACCTGCACCAAAATGTCATCAAGTCCCCGCTGACCTTACATCTTCGAGCCAAATTAGAAGCTGGGAATATATAGAAAGGTATGAAGAAGGCTATTTTTTGAAGAAAGTTTTGGGATCTCCAAATGTATTTATTCAAGATCCCAAAACTCCAGGTGAAAAAGCAAAAAGTCCAAATGAGTACCTAACAAAAGGAAAAAGCCTCCCCCCCCCCCAGAAAGAAATGAAAAAAAGCGAGTGAAATTTCCAAGGAAACCAAGGGTGAAATGGAAGAAATGTCCAAGCTGAGCAGACAAGAAAACTGGCAGTTTCTGCCCATGATTCCCCCCCCCCCCCCTTCTCAGGTCTTCAGGGGCGAGAAACTGGAGGCAGACTCAGGAAATACTCGAGAATACCTAAGGCGAGAAGGGATGCTGGCTTCTAGAAGGAAAGCTAGGGGTGTGAGACACAGTATGGGGTCTGGGCTTCAGTCAAATCGCCTGGGTGGGAATCCTAACATTTTCTCTTAGGAAGTGTATGACCTTGGGCAGCTCACTAATCGTATTCAAGCCTGTCTTCCCCTCTGAAAAATGGAGACAAAACAGATCGACGTTACAGGGCCGTCTGGCATGGTTATGGAATGTTAGCACGTGTAGCAAATAAGATTGGTGGGCACTTCTAAAAGACTGATTACAGTAGATAATACACATTTATATAAGGCAGCTTTAGGGAAAAATAACCCAACTGTATTTTATTTTATTTTTTTTAATTAATGTCTATTTACTTTGAGAAAGAGAAAGCGAGAATATGGGTGGGGTAGGGGCAGCGAGCCAGAGAGAGAGAGAGAGAGAGAGAATCCCAAGCAGGCTGTGGCCCTCAGCACAGAGCCTGATGTTGGGGCTCAATCTCAGGAGCTGTGGGATCATGACCTGAGCCAAAATCAAGAGTTGGACGCTTACCCGACTGAGCCACCCAGGCAAACCGACCCAACTGCGTGTTCAAACAGTGAGCTGTCTCTCCCATCTCAGCCCCCACATGACTTGTCCCAACTGCTCAGCTTGCTCTGACCTGCGGGGAACTTTGTATTCTATCATTTTCTTGCTCACATTTAATCTCCTTGCCCAGATTATAAACTGCTCAAGTAAACACTGCCGCCAAGCTATCCATTACGTTCTGGATCTTGGGTCACTGTCAACAGGTCCCTGAAGACCTGGCAGTCAAAGCTGCCAAAATGAAGGTAGCCAGCACCAGGGCGTGGAAACCCAGAGTAAACACAATCGTACCCTTGCCCAGGGCCGTGGTTTTGGCTGCAGTTGGGGATCGTGTCTATGGTTTTGACCGCTAGTGCCTGGAGACTGACATCAGGAAGCTGTGGGCAAACAGCTCACGGTTTCAAACGGGGGAGGTGTTTTCCTGAGAACAGGAAGATTCCGGAGTTTGGCAAGGTGCACGCAGGGCAGGGATACGATTTAACCTCGTTCCTCCAGGCCAGGACACGAAAGCGAGCAAGCAGCATCCTCCTGCTACAGTCTCAAGACACAAGGCTTCTTGGGATGCGGGACGCGCCCTGCCCCAAGGCAGGGACCACAGATGGGAAGAAAATAATCAGGTGGGTGCAGTGGGCTTGATCAACATTCCAAAGTCCAAGAGAACAGAACGGGAAGGGGGGGGGGTGGATTCTCCCTCTGCGGAAGACCTTTCAAACGGCGAGGGGCTGGGTGGAGCTGAACCCCGCCTTGCCCCCAAATCCTGCAAGTCCTGTTAGGAACGGACAGGTGGGTCTCCCTCTCCCTGCCCTCATCCCTCCCGCTCTCCTCTGTCGGTGACCACGCACCCCGTGGGGGGCAGAAAGGGAGGCACCAGGTGAACCAAAATGGAGGGAGGGAAATCAGGACTGGGTTCGGCACCCTGAAGGGAGAGTCATGGGGTGGAACGTTCAAGAAACCAAGACGACCGCTCTTGTGTCTTGATCTGGGTGATGATTCCCAGGGTGCGCACCTAGGTAAAACTCCGCCGAGCCGCACGCTTAGGATCTGTGCATTTTCCCTGGATCATCTACCCCTCTGTTTAAAGCCAGACCAAACCAGCACCGGCTCTGTTTGCTATCCTTTATTGAAGGGTCCCACATCCTCGTGGGACCCCAGCCAAACCAGAATCCAGACAGGGCCCCCAAATATAGCAGGAGGCCCGGAAGGGGAGGGGAATGACTTCCGGTCGGCCACACCTCACCTCCCTGGAAACAGAAGCCCACCACAGACAGACAGACAGACAGACAGTCGGGGCAGGGAAGAGAACTCGCCTCACCCTGGGTCCTCCCCTCCCCCCCCCCCCCCCCCGGTGTCCCCACTTGAAAAGAAAGTCAAACACTGGCTACGCGGCACCCCTACCCCCCACCCCACCCCTAGCAGCATTTGTGGGACCCCCCCTCTGCAAGGGGCGCCCCGAGGCAGCCCCCACCCTCTCTTCCTTCACTTTGGTTTGCTCCTGGCAACTCCGTGCGCACTTCCTTCCTGCGGCCTCCGGCCCAGCCTCTGCCACGCCGTCCATCACCTACTCGGACCTTCTCGCCCACCTGTCGCCTCCCTGCCCAGGGCTCCCGGGAAAGCGGCGGCTCCGGCATCTGCTCTGCTCCGGCCCCGGCCGTCGGGGCGCTCACACGGCCGCCCCGCTCTCCTTGAGGTCGGGGGCCGAGCGCTGCCGCCTCATCCGCGGGGGAGTGGTGTACGGGGGGTAGCGGGGCCCCGGGGGCCGCTGCGCGGGGTACGGCTGGGGCTGCTGGGGGTAATAGTTGTGCTTCTTAGGCTGGAAGTGCTGGGGTTCGGGCTGCGCGGAGCCCCCTCCCCGGGAGCGGCCGCCTCCGTCCAGGGAGTTCCTGCGGGGCCGGTGGGACCTCCGGGGACTGGGGGGCCGGCGCGCGGGGGCGGCCGGAGGGGGCGCCACCTCCTCGGGAGCTTGGGGTGCGGGGGGGGCCTCCCCGGCCCCCGGCCAGGACTCCCGGTGCTGCGGGTTGCTCTTGAAAGGGAAGCGCAGCTTGCAGTCGTGAGGGGGCACGAAGCGGGCGGGGGGCCTGCGCAGCCCCCCGCCCCGGCCGCCCGCGCCCTGCAGTCCCTGCAGCCGCAACTGCTCCTGCTTGAGCCAGCGAAGGCGGCCGCGGCGGAAGGCGGGGTCCTCCTCCATGAGCCGCGACACCCGCTCCCAGCTGGACAGGGGCGGCGAGGGGGGCCGCGCTGGGGCCGCGCGCTCGCTGGGGGCCTCCTCCTCCACCGCCTCTGACCCCGGCGGCGCGGCCCAGGCGGCCTCCCCGGCCTCTTCGTTCTCATCCTCGTGGTCCTGGGAGGAAGAGAGGGGCAGAGGATAGAAGGGCGGTGAGCACAGACCACAGGAGGGCCCCAGAGGAGCGTGGAGACAAGGGGGCTGGGACAGTGGTTTAAGGGCACAGGCCTGTGTGGGGGTGGGGGACGAGCGACCTAAGACCCTTCCTGGCCTGCCACTTCTGTCCCTGCCTCGGCACCCAGGCCCCTCCTGTGCAAAAGCCCTTCAGTAAGGGCACCCACCGCGGGGGTGGCTGTAAGAGTTCAGTGAGTCCACCGCGGGGTGAATAGAGCCGTGCCCCGCACCCGGTGGGCACTCGGTAAGTCCTGCCGATACCTTCTGTGCCCTGGGAATACAAGGTCAGTGATACCTGCCATCATCTAAGGGAGAGAGACAGCTGATCCATCCACGAGAAAAACCGTGGAATGGTACATAGATTATGCTTCAATAAGAAGTCAAATATAAGAGCATGTTTAGGGGCGCCTGGATGGCTCAGCTGAACATCTGACTCTTGATTTCCACTCAGGTCACGATCCCAGGGTTGTGGGCTCGAGCCCAGGTTCTGCCGCTGAGCACGGAACCTGCTTAGGCTTCTCTCTTCTCGCCCTATGCCCCTCCCCCGCTTGCTCGTGCTCTCTTCCTCAAGTTAACTTTTTAAAAGTAGAATATTTATATCGATATACATCGGGTACATTACATAAAAGCCTATGTGATGTATTCGATGATGTGCTTTATCAAAACACGTATACTGGGATAAAGAGCAGAGCCGGGCAGGGGATGGGGCCAAGGTGAAGGTGGCCACGGCAGGGACCCATCCACCGGGAGGCTATCGCCGAAGTAAACGCCTGAAGGAGGTGAGCGGAAGGCGCTCCAGGCGCAACGGCCTCCAGGCGGTAGGTGCACAGCAAGGTCAAGGAGCAGCTGCTGGGGCTGGAAGTACAGGGCGGGTGGGGGCGGTAAGCCGCCAATAACCCCCGGCGGGCTGAGGGCTGCCTGCCCATCCTGTGCCCCCAGAGGGCAAGCAGGAAGAGCACCGCGTGTCCGCGGCCAGTAACCCGGGTGCCCAGCGCGAAGGCTGGCCCACGGAAGACACAGATTAACTCGTTGGGCAAAAGCCAGCAGAAACGGACTCGGTGATCCCACCACCACTGGCGGGGCTGCGGTCAGGACCGAATGGGGGAGGGGGGTGCGGGGCGCTGCTGAAACATCCGGGGACTCATTACAAATGCGGAGTCACCCGCAAAGACAGGCTCTGGGTGGGGGGGGGCAGCAATCTGCATCTTCCGTTAGCCTGGAATGCGCCAGGAGGGGCAGGAAGGGGGCCCTCTAGTGGGGGGCTGGGGCTGCTGGGGGGAGGGGTGTTGGGAGGACCCGAGCGGCCTCCCCTCCGCACCTGCGCCAGGGGAATGACCCTCTCCATGCGCAGCATGCGGTCCCTCAGGGCCTGCAGCTCCCGGTCTTTGCTGCTGTTCTGCAATTTCACCTCCTGCAGGATCCCCGTCAGCTTGTCGATGTGGGCGCGGAGGTCCTCCACCTCCGCCCCGCGGGCCCCCTCCTCACCGCCGCCGCCGCCGCCGCCTTCCTCCTCGCCCACCGTGTCCCAGACGTCGCGGGCCACGGCCCTCCAGGCGTCCCCGGGGCCCTCGGGCTTGCCGTACGTGCGGCACAGCTCCCGCATCTTCAGGGCGGCCAGGGCCTCGATCTCGGCGCGGCCGTGGCGGAAGTCGGCCAGGGCCACCTCGTAGCAGATCTCCTTCACCGCCTGCATCTTCAGATCGGCCATGGTGGCCCAGCGCGGGTCCTTGCCCTGCAGCCGCCGCCGCTGGGGGATCTGGTACACCCTCCGCGGGGCCCGGCGCTTGCCGCTGCTGGGCAGGCCGCAGCGCCTCACGATGGTCTGCACGGTGGTCGGGGGCAGCTGCTCTCGCAGGGACGAGATGAGCCGCCAGCTCTCCTCGCACGAGCGCTTGTCCGAGTCGTCCCCGCTGTCCGAGTCCGCGTACTGGGGCCACACACACAGAACGGGGAGGGGGCTCAGGACACCCCAGGGCCCGCCGGTCCCCGCGACCCCAGAGACGCCCTGTCTGGACCGCTGGCCCTAGCGTCTCCCCGCAAATCCGCGCGCCCGTGGAACACTGACTGGCAGAGAGCCCCGCGAGCGGAGCTGCGGCGGTGCCGAGTGCGGGTGGTCCGCACACGGGGCCGCGCTAAGGGCAGGCCCGCTTAAAGAACAGTCTCAGAGCACAAACAGTACTTGGATGCGTGAAAATCACAAAGGCCGAGTCCAGGAAGCCCTGCTCACGTGGGAGGGACGCTAATTCCCTGCACCCAGCTTGCTCCCCGAGTCACATTTCGGTCCCATCTCCTCCTAAATGCCACGGCCACGCACCGACCCCATGCCCACTCCCCACTCTGGCTCACACAGCATGAACCAAAGGCAGAGTTGGGTTATTGCATCGCCAGTCCGTCTCCTGCCTCTGCACCCCCAATGCACCCCACTGGCCCCCATTGCACACTCTATACGCACACATGCTCCCTCCCCCCATCCCCGCGTGCCCCTCTGCATGCACCCTGCATGCCCCTCCACACACCTCACCACCTCCCTGCCCCCCTCCCGTGCCCCTCTGTGCGTGCGCCCCCCCATGCCTGGCCGGCCCTCACCACCTCTCTGCCCCCCATGCCCTGGCCAGCCCTCACCAGTCGCTGCTGCTCGAGCAGAAGGTCAGCCTCCTCCTTCTCTTTCCGGTACTGATTCTCCAGGTCCTGCAGCCTGGGGTTGGGAGGCAAGGGGGGAAGAGCATGAGGCTCTGAAGCCACCGCAGTGGGGTCCCCGACAACGGGAGGGGGGCGGTCCAGAGAGCACTCCTCCCCACACCTCTTCTCCATCTCCAGCTTGATGTCGATGCCCTGCTGCTCCAACAGCTCCTTCTGGGCGAAGTTCCAGTCGACGGGCTCGGAGGGCGGCCCGGGGGGCGGGGGCACCCCTCGCTCCCGCTCCAGCCGCGCCTGCTCCGGGTGATTGAAGCGGAACACGTGGTTCTTGCCCATCACAATCCTATTCCCTGGAGACGGGAGCAGAGAAGGGTGGGCTCGCTCCCCACGGCGGCAAACCCATCCCCGCGCCCACGGGGAGCCGGGCCTTGCCCACAAGCCCAGGAGCCCTGCCACCAGGTCTCCGGCCACCCAAGCCCGAGGGCAGTCTGAGCCCCTGCCCACTGGTCCCTGCCAGCCAGAGGGAGCCCAGAAGCATGCACACTCTTCCCGTTTCCCCAGGGCCATGGGAGAAACCAAGGGCAGGGTCCCTCTTCTTCACTTCCCAGTCCCTTCCTCTTTCCGGGTGCTGCCCCGGCAACCTCTGCCCAGGACCCTCTTGGCCCAGCCTGCCCGGAGCGCTCGCAGCACACGGTCTCCTCTACCTGACTTCAGCACCAGGGGCTCGGTCACCAGCCTCCCGTTGACATAGGTCTCGGCTCCTTCGCAAGGCTCCAGGGTGACCACCACTGAGCAGAGGGAGAGAGGGAGGGGGGGCATTAGGCCCTTGGGGGAGGGGGTGATGCTCACAGACTCCCATCTTGCAGTCCCCCCAAAAGACATGCACGCGCCCCCAGGCCCGCCCTCCAGTACCTGTCAGGGGTGCCACGGCCCCTCTGGTGGCAGGCAGCACAGGAAAGGAAGAGCAGAAGGAGGGTTAGAGCCCCAGCTACAATTCCAGAAGCCTCTGTAGAAGCTCCCTAGTGCCCCCCCTCCAACCTCCCCAGCAGCGGCTCAGCAAGACAGTAATTCTCAGAGTGCTTTGTCCCTCGCGTCCAGGCAGGCTGTCACTTCTGCCTTCCCGATGCCCACTCCTTCCTTTCCAACGAACGCTATCCCGCGCCAAGCCTGGACCCCTCCCGCAGGCCCCCAGCCCGCTGCTGTCTGATGCGCTTCGCAAACTGCCGCCTGACTACTCTTCTCGGGCCACAGCCCGCAGAGCACGGTGTCCACGTGACAAGACAGAGCCGACTGGACTCCAACATGTGCCAGGGTGCTCCTCGGTCCTCTGTACAAGCCACGGAGCCCGCTGCTCGCTGGGACACCGAGCACGAGGCAGCTTCCCGCCCTCGAGGACTGGCGCCTCGCTGGCACCAAGGGACCCTGGTGTCCCAAAGGCTCTGCAACGCCTTCGCTGAGGGATACTGAGCAGATCGCCTGACTTCTGCGGCTTCTATAAACTGGGATGATCAAGTCCTCCCTTACGGAATGGTTGAGGGACAGAAAAACAAAGTGCTACATGGAGCTGAGTTCTTACACTAACAGTGACAAGGGAAGCAGAGCGAACAGTGACGTAAGGCAGAGGGGGCTCCCGACGCCGCGGGAGAAGAAAGCTGGCAGGGAATTCAGCTCCGGGGCAGCGGAGGTAGTGACAGCGGGAAAGAGAAGGATGTGGCAGAGAGGGTGGGGTGGCTGTAACGGGGACCAGTCTCTCCCTACCCTTTCCCACCATGCCCCAAATTCATTCATCCGTTCGTTTGTTCGTTCCGTGAGTGCTTTGCACCCCCACTATATGCCCGGCGCTATTTTAGGTCTTAGAAATACACTGGAGATAAAAACCCAAATCCCTAGGCGCCTGGTGGTTCAATCAGCTGAGCGTCCAACCGCTGATCTCGGCTCAGGTCATGATCTCGCGGTCTGTGAGACCAAACTCCGCTCAGCCTGCTTGGGATTATTCTCTCTCTCCCTCTCTCTGACCCTCATGAGCATGCGCGGTCTCTCTCAAAATAAGTAAATGAACGTTAGAAAAAACCACCACGTCCCCGCTCTCCCAGAGCTCACTTCCAGCTGGTAAGTCAGACAAGTCAATGAGCAGATAATCTAAAGTTGGAGAGACGAGCATTGTGGAGGGAAGTGGGGCCGGGCGAGCAGACGACTTTGCTCCAGCCTTCTCCCGGACCCACAGCCACCCGTACCCAGGCGGAGCTCAGAGCACAGCCCTGGAGCCCGCCAAGCAGTGTTCCAATCCAGCTCTGCCGGCTTCTAGCTGCGTGGTCTTGGGCAAGTCCCCTGACCCCCGAGAGCCTCAGGTCCCTCACTTGCGAGCTGCGTGAGACAACGCAACAGCACAAGCTGGATGGTCAGTAATAAACGCTCTTCCGCGTCCACAGCTCTGGCTGGGCTGCCCACCGCCCCCCCCCCCCCCCCCCCCGCCTGTCTGCTCAAGTCTCAAGTCCGCCATAAGAACAGAGACCGGATCAGACTGAACCTTCACAGACCCCACCCTTTGGGGCACAGGGTCATCGGCTGCTTTCACTGCTATGTAACCAACCGTCCCCTGCCTGCCCGTCACCTTCCCAAACGTGCTCTGAGCTCCCAAGGCTGGGCTCGCTCCGCGGGCCTTGTACGGTTTGGTCGTGACCTAGCACGTGGCTTGAGGCGACCACAGAACAGGAACTCGGCCGTAAGTCACCGGGCTGAACTGATTCGACAGCTTGCGGCCCGCCAACGCCGGAAGCACCTGCTGCCACTGAGGACTTGAATGAGACCAGAACCGCTGCATTAACCTGCAGACCCTGAACCAGAGTGCAGCCCGCCAGGCAGGTGTCCGACCTGAGCTGTAAGCCACAGGGCAGCGTCTTTTCTTATTTAAAAAGCGTGCGCGCCCCAACTCCCTGCCCCTCCTTCAGAGCCCTGAGGCACAGCGCACCGCTCCAGGCTCCAGGCTCCGCGAGTGCTTGGGTGGACGGCACCCTGCCTCCTACCCTACCCGAGTCCCAGGGCTCGACTTCACTCGGGCCCACATACACCCAAACTATTCCTTTTAGAAAAATGACTGGACCAGAGACGGGGTGGTCCTGCCTTAGGTGGCTCAGTCGGTTGAGCATCCGACTTAGGCTCAGGTCATGATTTTGCGGTTCGTGGGTTCGAGCCCCGCGTCGGGGTCTGTGCTAACAGCTCAGAGCCTGGAGCCTGCTTCGGATTCTGTGTGTGTGTGTGTGTGTGTGTGTGTGTGTGTGTGTGTCTCTCTGCCCCTCCCCTGCTCGTGCCCTGTCTCTCTCAAAAAATAATATAAAACATTAAAAAAAAATAAAGACTGGATAAGAACAAAACGGCGACCTCAAAACACACCCGGAAACGCACAAGTACCGTTCTGTTGCAATATCAGACGGACTGCTACCTCCACCCTCAGTTTTTGTGAGTCCTCAAAGCTTTTACTGCTACGGCTGAATTAGGGCTAAAAGTCTGGAAGTTTTGGAACCAGAGGGGCGCGTGGGCCAGTGAACTCCCAGAAACCTCTACCGTCACAGCTGGACAGAAGCAGGACATAAACTCAGAGACCCCACCGAGACGGACACGGCTTTCCGTAAGAAACAACCAGAGTGCTCTCTGAGGCTACAAGACCAAGGACGAGGGCAAGATGTCATCTTCAGCAGAACCTCACTGCCCCCACCCCCGGCACGCTTCAGTGTCGTGTGTCTGCCGTGGGGACCCCGTCGCTCCCGCCTGCTGCAGCAGACCTCGTTCCCGGGGCAGGTGCACACGGCCAGGCCCCGGACGCTCTCCCAGTGCTTAACCTGAGCTTGAAGCCGCTCTGAGGACGGACACATCCCCTCTTACACGGCCACAGTCCCAGCGTGGGGACCTGACCCAGGCCTCTGTGCTCGGCCACTGAGCTCTCGCCCCTCAGCCGTTACCTTCTCCGTCTGGCTGCGGGATGCTCCGGAACACACAGTGCTGCTCGCGGATGAACTGCCCGGTCAGCTTGATGTCCACGTCCACCTGGCCCACCCTGGGGAGGCAACGGCCAACGTCTTGTGAGCGCGTGCCAGACGTCCGCCACATCCCCTCTGAACACAAGCTCGCCCATCTCAGTGAGCCAAGCGGTCATTCCCGGTTCACGAAGGAGGCCGAGGCTCAGAAAGATAAAGCCACCTGCCCAAGGTCACACAGCCTGCCCGGGGGGACGCAGGGATCGAGACGGGACCTGCCTGATTCCAAAGCCCAGGTCCTACCCACGGGTCACGTGGCAAGGGGGAAGGGAGCCGGAAGTGTGGCGGGCACCCTCAGCACAGGCCTCCCACCCGTCCCCGGGGCTGGTCGCCCGAGGGCTCACTTCTTACCCACGATCATCAGCCGTAATGCTTATGTTGAGGGAGGGGACATCCTCACCCCTCTGACTGACTGCAGGAGGTGACCTCCCAGGCCCCGAGCCCCAGGGCTTGGTCAGAGCCACCCACGAACCCACTGCCGCGTGGGCACTCTCGTCAACATGAAGCCATGCTTCCTGTCTCCCCTTGCGAGGCAGGGTGCGCCAGGGGAGGCCAAGGCAACACCACCAGGGGCTGAGAAGGCGGCAATCGGAGCTTTCCCCCCCCCCACCCCCCTTGTGTCCCAGTAAATTGGGATCTATCCCCACAAACGAGGCCCATCCCCGTCCCGAAGTGGTGGGTACAGGGCACGGCCGCTGAGCAACCAGGCTCACACCTTCTCGGGAAGCCTGGAGGGCGACCTGGGCCGTGCAGGTAGCTGTCCTGAGACCTGGGGTGTCTCCAGGAAGGTCACCAGGGAAGGGAGTCATCAGCGTGGCCATCTGTCTGCAGCCACACCCCAAGAGGAGAGGCGGCCCCGGAGACTGCGGGGCGAACGCTACCTGGTGATGCCGTCCTTGATGTGGTACAGCAGACATTCGGACATTAGAGGGTCTTCGTTCAGGTTCACCAGGTGGGGGGTCTGAGGGAGAAGGGGAGCGGTCAGGAGAGCGGGAGGGAGCTTCGGCAACGTCCCAGCACCGCAGGCCGCTCCCCTACTCGGGGAGCTCCCCCAGCCGCCCGACCCCCAGGTACAGGTCACCGCAGGACACCACGAGCCACCTCTCCACACACACAAGGGGCCCAGGTGCCCACCCGTGTACCCCTCCCACCTCCCACGGCCCACCCAACCGTCCCCCCACCCCCCGGCAGAAACCTGGGGAATCACCTGCCCCGCCTCTGCCTTCCCTGCACGCCCCGTCCCTGTCTCATTTCTTCCTTCAAAACGTATCCTGCCCCTTCTGGAGAGCACAAGCGGGCACGGGGTGAGGGGTTGGGCTCCCCATGTGCCTTCCAGCTCGCATGTCTTAGGAACACGGGCGACTCTTACAACCAAAGAACGGAAAGCGTCAGCTCGATTCAAAAGCGGGTGAAACACAGCCGGTTCTCAGACAGACTCCCGCTTCGCTGGGGCCGGGGTCCCTGCGGCAGGTGCCAGCCGGGGCCTCCCTCCCCGAAGTCCATCCCTCCGGCCCGGCTGGCTGCTTCTTACGCTGCTCTGCACGGAAAACCCAGCCCGGTCCCTTCCCCAGAAACACTTTTTCTGGGTGGCGTTTCTTTGCCGACACCCCCGCCCTCCCCAGGCTGTAACTGGGCAGCCAGGAGAGCCGGCCTGGGTTCCCCCACACCCCCTCACGGCCCTGCCCCACACCCCCAGGGACGGCTCTCATCTGCTGCCCTCCTTTGGCCCTCCCTGCCCCAGGCCTGCCTTCTGCACAGGTCTCTAGCTTCCTGCCTTCACCACACAACTCAGGCCACTCTGGTGGGCAGCCCACGGCCACCTGACTTTATGCTGGTCCCCTGGCTCTCCTCATCAGTGCCCCAGCCTATTTATCCAAACACCCTTCCAGAAACAGGTCCCCTGCACCTCTGGCCACCCTCCTGGGCCGCTCCCAGGTCTCCTTGCCTGGAACAGCCTTGCTCCCGACCCCACCCCTACCTGTCAAAGTCATTCACTTCCTGCTCCTCAAGATCGGTCTCAAATGCCACTTCCTCCACGAAGCTTCCTTAAGCCTTCTGCCCCAACACAAGATGCTCTGCCCGAGTTCTACAAGGATCTACTGCGAGCTTTCTATGTGCAAGACCCTGGCAAAGTGCTGGGGACTCAGGGACAAGTCCCCACCAGCCGCTCCTATCATTAGTAGGGCCATCAGAGTCACTGGCAAGAAAACACCACAAGTGGGAAACAGATGTCCTACAGTGGTTTCTGACCTTTCCACGCCCTCCCTCAGCTCACTCATTCATTGGCCCCTCTGTCCCCAGGGAGCTGAGTGCCACCACCTCAGGGAGGGGCTTGCAAGAAGGACCAAGGAAGAACTACAAGGATAGCATGGGAGCTCGTCCCTGAGCACGAGGAGGACGTGGACAGTGGAAGGAAGAGAGTTCCAGGTGAAAGGAGGGGTCAGGACAAAAGCCCTGAGTCAAGAAAGTGCAGGGTGGGGGTAACCGGCCATGGTTCTCCGGGAGCCCCCTGAACGGAGCGCCCCTGCGATGTCCACGGTGGGTACGTGTGTCCACGTGTGTGCCCCAACCTGGGCACCCAACCATCACAGCTGCAACCCTCCTCTGGTCCCCAGGGACGCTCTCGCCCTCCCTCGATGCAGCCTCAGCCCCGCTCCAAGAATGGCAAACGCCAATGGGCTCTGGAAGCAGAAAGCGATCCATCCCTCGGGAGAGCGGACACGATTTAGGGCAGTGCTTTTCAATCTTTGTTCAGCCCTGGAACCCTTTGTTCAAACGAAACCGTACCTGAAAGCCTAACACGTCCAGCAGATAAGCAGGGAGACGCTGGGGCCGAGGCTGGGGCGGAGGGCCCAGAGTCTGGTCCTGCCCACCCCCTCGGCCCCCGTGATGGAAGCTCCCAGCCAGGTTTGAAAAATCACTGATGGCAGAGGTCCCCGGGCCTGACGATGGGAGCCCAGAAAAAGGGGGCCTTCCCTCAGGCTCTAAGCCCTCTCGGAGACAAACCAGCTTCTCCCGCAGGACCCGATCCGCACGGGGGCACTCCCAGGTTGGAGCCGCCCCCACCAAAACCGTTTTCCCCAGATCCAGCCACCCTTCCTTCTGAAATATGCACGCCCGTTCACGTGAGGACTCTCCACGCAAAGCAAGTGCAACAGAAATGTACCCTAAGACACCTTTGTCTCCAGTGAGACCAGCAAAGACCAAAAGCTGAAAAGGGTGAGGGGACTCGGCTCTCTTGCACTGCCCTGGGGAGTACAAAGTGACCCGGCTATAATCTTCGGAAGGCACTCCAGAGAAATACGTGGAAATCCTACACAGCTACCGTATGACTCCAAATCTGCACTCCAAGAACTTGTTCTGGAAATGATAAACCTTTCCCGTAAGGCCACACACCGAAACACTGCTTGTGGTGTCAAAGAACAGGAAACAGCTTCAACGCCCATCAGCAGGAAGCTGGTTAAATAAATGACTCCGCGTCCACGCGAACATTTTGGCACCACGAGACAGAACAGACAGAGCACGCACACGCTGTAACACGAGAAGCATCAGGCGTGGAACCACGGCTGTTCCAGAGACGGGCTGTGTGTGTGCACAGCGCAAAACTGTGCCATACGCCTGTACGTGCACAGACCACCTCTGGATGACACGGGAGGAACGGAGGACGGGGTGGGCCTTGCGTGCGTGGTCCCCTTACGAGAACTGAAAACAAGACCCCGTCCGCTGGTCCCCGGACCTTAGTAGAAGGCATCTCCACGCAGCCGGAAGCCCTCTAAGAAAGAAACGTGCACCCCTCTATCTTTCTAACGCTGCACCTGCAGTGGAAGCGTCCCAGGCCCCCAGCACCCCCGTGTGGCTGTAGACCACACAGAGAGCCACCTGTGGTCCTGTGTCCCAGAGATAGGCTACAGAGGGACCCCTGAGTGCCCAGCCCCGGACAGGCCCCAGCACCCCCGCCACGGCTCTCTCGCTCCCCGGCTGTGCCCCAGGCCGGGCAAACCCCTCCCCTCTTGTTGCACCTCTGCCTCCTTCCAGACTCCGTCTCCGGACGGCCGTGACCTCATCGATCGGGAGGAGCCTCCTTCCAATAACCCAGAACCGCTTCCAGGCAGCTCTGAGCACGGCACACCTGACCGGGGCCTGAGCCTCCAAACTTCAGACCGCGGCCCAGACAGACGAGGCTGACTCCCCGGAAGGACCAAAGTTCCCGTTCGCTCGAACGGGCCCCCACGACGCCCTTCACCGTGCACTCCGGCACAGGCGTCCTGGCGGCCTCCAGCCTGCACCCGCCCTGACTGGCGGGCCCTGGGCCGTGCTGGCCGGACACGACTGAAGGCCTCTCCTCCCTCCCTCCTCTCGAGCACCCGCCACACGGCAGGGGTGCAACAGACACCAGCTGTGCCGCTTGGCCTGATGTTAGCCTGGCCCCCCGGCCACCCCCAACCTGCACGTCCGCCTGCCAGACTGCCTTCCCCGGGACACCGCCTCCACGCGTCTCCCGCTGCACCGATGCGTCCTTAAGCCTCCTGCCACGTTCGCAACCCCAGTCCTACGGTTCGCTGCCTGTTCCTGGCTCTTCCCCACAGGCTCGTCTTCCAGCGACCCTCTCGCGGTGCGTCTCTCAGTGCCTCTCTAAGCAGTAACACACGCACGGGGCACAAAATTCGGCCGTGCAGAAGAATACGTAGCCAGTACATCGCGACCCCAACCGGCCTCCAACCTCCCACCTCCTCCCCTGTTCCCGGGATAACTACTGAGACCAATTTGCAAATCCAGAAACAAACTCACGTACCAGTGCAGGTTTACGTTTGTTAACACGCAGGTTCCAAACAGCCCTTGAAAACTCCCCGGAGGGGCAGGGATCCTAGTATCCTCTAGGGACCCTGGAGCCCCGGCCACAGGCACCTAACAAGGCACCTCACCCCAGGCTGTCACACGGAGGCCTGACAACACACAGGAGGTGGCAGGCGTGGGGACAGAGACGACGCAGGGACACGCTCAGGGATCCGAGTTGGGGCTCGCCTTGTACCCCCCAAACCCCATGAGCTTCCACGACCAGCAGAGCCTCCTCCGCAGACCCCTCGCTCACCTTCTTGGGAGAGAAGACGCCCACAGTTCCGCCGTCCTCCCGGACGGCCACCCCCATCTCGGCCAGCAATGCTTCTCTGGAGGCAAAGAGACACGTGACCGTGACCGTGCACCCCTTCCCTGCAGGGCCTGACCTTCCCTCCCACCCCCAGCCCCCCGGGGCCCCGGCTGCCAGCCCGACACTCGCACCTCTCCATCCTCAGAGCTTCTGTCTTACGTAGCTTCTCCTCCCAGGTCTCGTTCAGCTCAGCTATGATCTTCTCTGTCTCCTGGGGGCACGGGACAGGCACGGGTTGGGGAGGTCTGGGACGAGGACCCACCATGGGGCCACACTACTCCTGGGACTCCCTCTTCCTCCTCAACTCCGGCTTTGGAGAACTAGACCCCCAGCAGCTGCTGCCCCTACCCCCCACCCCCCTACCCCCCCCACCCCCGCCAACCTGGCCAGCTCCAGTTTCCCACCTGCAGCCTCTCCATGGCCTCCTCGGGCCCAATCTGGGGCTCAGCACTGGGGGAGAACGATGGTTCCAGTTCCCCATTGTGTGCCGGGGGGTGTGAGGCTGACACTGGGGCAGGGGGGGACGATACAGCCGGCAGAGCACCCCCGGAACTCCCCTCGTCCACCTTTAGACCTGGGAAGGAGACAGAGATCAAAGGAGGCTAAGAAAAGACAGATCAGAGACTCAGAGAAGGCGTCGCAGGGACCAGCCCATAAGGATCGCAAAGGTCATCTGGTCAACCTTTGCCAAGCAGGGAGCTCTCCTACAGCAGCCGTGACAAATGGGTACTCAGTCCCTACGTGTGGCCCTCCAGGGGCACTACTGAACAAGGCAGCCAATTCCTCCCACCGCTGGGTGAGTTGCACCATCAGAAGGTCAGCCGTGGCTGCGACCCGCCTCACGTCACGTGCACCCTCGTGTCTAGGTCTGCCTTCCGGAAGAAGAGAGCCTGTGTAGCTCTCGCTTCTGCAACGTGACCATTCAGATGTGGGAAAGAAACACCGTGTCTACCGGGCTCTTGTCTTCCCAAGAATGGACACCCCGCTCTCCTCACTGTGCCCCCAGCCCCCGGCCATCTGCAGCAAGAGAGCCCCCGGGACTGGACGCGGAGCACAGATCACACAGCCTCCAACAAGGACACATCGGGTAATAGTACGGCTGAGCGTTACGCCGTAGAAGCTGGGCCGCGGCTCACGGCCAGCCGAGCCCCACGTTCTGTAAGGTTGATCAGGGCCGGTGCCCCCACGGCCCATCCTAACCGCTTTACCGCTTGAACCACAGACGCAGGCCTGGCCCTTTGCTCCTGCTCCCTTGCTTTAGCAGTCCCAGTGGCCTCTCCAGGCCCCTGCACATCCTGACGCCCCTGGGGAATCAGTCCCTCCCTGAAACGCCTGAAGGCACGCGACGTCGCCCTTCACATCTATATCCGTGCCACTGCGCGCGCAGAGAGCTTCGTGGCCAGTGGCCCCTCTCTGGCCTCGGGCCTGGGCGAAGGCCACCAAGAGATGTAGCGGGCCAAGGGGCGACCGTGAGCCGCCCTCCTCTGGAGCCCTACCTCCCAGGGCGGAGGCGGACAGCCCCTGAGCCAGGAGCAGCTCCCGCAGCCGGGCCACCTCCTCCTGCAGCTCACGGATCAGCCGGGCGTTGGGGTCCTCGTTGATGACGGCGTTGCAGCGGATCTGCTTGGTGCGGTCAGCGTACCTGCGGGGAGGGGAGCGGGGAGGGCTGGGTGCAGCCCAGATGGGGGCGCCCCCCAGCCTGCTTCCCTCCCTCTCCCTGACCGTTAAACCCTGGCCAGCCCGTCTGGCGGGTAGGGTCCTAACCACCGGCCTGAGCTCCCTCGGAGCCCCACCTGAGGGTGCTGAGGGTCTCCTCGTAATTGATGTCTGCAGGGCTCAGGGCTGCGATCATGGCCGTGCGGGAGTTCCCACCTGCAAAAGGAAAGGGCAGAGCTGTCGTTGGCCTAGGCCCTAAGAGAAGTCAGACCGGGTCTCGGGGTCAGGGAGGCCTCAGTGCCCTCAGGGGTCTGGCAGGGTCACTGTCCCAGGCAAGGTGAAGCTACAAGTTGTAGACTAGCTGTGGTGGCAGTCAGAGGCGGGGAGACACCAGACATCTCAGCGACGGTCAGAGATGGGTGGGAGGAGGATCGAGCCAGCGGCCAGCACGCAGTCAGGGAGGGGTCGCGGGGAGCCCCGCGGTGAGGCCCCCCCGGCTTGTGGGTCCTCAGCATCAGGAAACCTACCGAGGATGTTCCCCGGGCAGGGGGGACGGTCAGGGGACAACGGGGTGGGGGGGGATGTGAGATTCTAGGGGTGGCAAGGGGACTCATCAGACGTGTCAAAGGGGTTGATGGGCGGGGCAGAGGCAGTGGAGACAGAGAGGCGGCCTCACCCAAGTTCTCCTTGAGCAACCAGGTGAGCACAGAGTCCCTGTAAGGGATAAAATCCGACTTCCGCTTCTTGGACTGCTGGAGGATGGAGGGGGAGGGGTCAGGATGGGCACCCCTGTCCCGCGTCCCAGACCCGCTTCTCTCCCAGCCCCAGCTCTTACCAGATCCGCCAGGGCTGAGATCACCTTCCCCAGCGTGGTCAGGGACTTATTGATGTTGGCCCCTTCCTGGAAAGGGACGAGGAGCGTGGGAATGAGGCCCTCGTCCCTGACACCATGCACCCCCCCCCGCCCCTCCCCTGCCAGAGACCACCACCCACAGCCCCCAGCACCGACCCCAACCTTCCCTCCTAAGCCCCCTCACCTTCAGGCGCATGCCCCGGGCCCCCGAGGAGTCGGCCCGCTCACTGCCGGCAAGGTCCACCAAACTGATCTTACTGACCTGGGGTCAGAGGGAAGGGCCGGAGGTAAGGGGGTCAGGGGGCCGAGGGGGCTAGGGGTGGGCAGATCTGGGTGCCGCCCGGCGAGGGAAAGGGGCGGGGGAGCAGCGAGGGAGGCAGGAAGCCCACCTTCTCGGAGTCTAGCCCGGTGAGCTGGTCGTGGCAGCGCTGCGTGAAGACGATGGTGAAGACGGCGTGCGAGCGGCTGCTGGTCTCGTTCATGTTGGTGGCGGCCACGGTCCTGGGTGGGGAAGGGAGCGGTCACGGCATGCGGCCTCTCGCCTGCCCGACGCTGGCTCCCCCTCCCCGCGCTCGTCAGCCTGCCTCACCGAGCCTTATTTCCACAGTCCATGAGGTCGGCGATGTCCGCGTAGGAGGTCACGGCCAACTTAGACAGGTCCTGCACGTAGGGGCCCAGGATGGGGTGCTCCCGGACCCGCAGAGAGCCCCGACTCTTGGGGTTCAGGAGGTCTCGTACCCGCTCACAGTAGATCTCCATGTAGCTCACCTGAGCGACAGAAACACACAGGAGGTGAGAAAGGTAGCGAAAATACCGATAACAAGACTCACCCTTCGCTCCCCTGGACGTGACACGGGCGACTGCGGCTGGAGGACCCCGAGGGTTCGTGATGCCCAGACTCGGCGCTAAGCGCTCCGCACACGCGGGCTCACCGATCCAGCAGCCCTCGGAGGGGCCGGCAGGTCTTTATCACCACAGGAGCGAACACACTCAGGGGCCGGGACACGAAATCACTTGCCCGAAGCCACTGCTAACGGCGGAGAGAGCCGAGAGTGGACCCTAGGCGGCCTGACTCCGGAGACGGCCCTTGATCTTATCCCAGCCCAGGGCCGCCATGCCCTCCCCGTGCCCCGCCGAGACCCAGGCTTACCTCCACAGAATAGGACAGCTGAGCACTCTGGTTCTTATTAACACGAGAGAAGAGGTCCTCGCAGAGCTGGAAGCGGACACAGAGAAGCTGCTGTTCACGGCGCGCCCCCCAGGCCCTGTCCCAAGCAGCTCTAACCCTCACCATAGCCCTGAGGGAGGGGGTGTTCCCATTTCACAGACAGGAAAACAACCTCAGAGAGGTTCATGCTTGCCCGGGGTCACAAAGTAGTATTCAGGGAGCCAGGAAGCCAACGCAGGTGTCCTAACACCACACCCCCAAACAAGGCCCCCGTGCTGCACAGTCAGGAAGGATTACGGTCCGTTTCCAGTTACCCACAACCGGCTGTCTCTACGGTCAACCCTTTGCCTACAGTCCGCACGTCTGCAGGGCAACTATGCTTGTAAACGATGGCGAGACAAGATGAATTTGCAGCACGTGGTGGAACCGGGGTTCAAACCCAGGCTTCTCTGACACCAAAGCTCGGCTCTTGTCACTAAGCTTTCTTGCTTCTAGGGGGGGCAAAGACCCCTCCCCAAAGGGCCCCAAAGTCCATGTAGCAGCCAACCGCTATCCCCGTCACGTTCCCCAACAGCCTCAGAGAGCCAGGTCTCTGCTCCCTAATCCTCAGGCCCCTGTCCTTCCTCCCCGCCTGGGGCAGCTGGAGACGCTCCCGGCCTGGCTGCCCTCCCGCCCCGTGCGCACCTGGGGCACGATGCCCTACGTCCCCTCTGCCCCGCCGGGTCCCGTGCACACCTGGGGCACGATGCCCTGCTGACCCGGCTCCTGCCGCCCCATCATGGTGTAGGACTTGCCGGCCCCGGTCTGCCCATAGGCAAAGATGCACACGTTGTAGCCCTCGAAGGCGTGAAGCAGCATCTCCTCGCCGATGTCCCGATACACCTGTTGCTGAGACGCAAACTGGGGGTCCTCGGCCTAGGTGGAGCGGGGGCGGGAAAGACAGCAGGAGCTCTAAATGATTTTGTCTGTAGCGTCCGGGTCCCAAGAGTCTTGCTCCTATCTGATGACGGCCCACAGGCCCTATGTGCCCCCGGCAAACCCCATCCGTGGGCCTAATCACCTCTGACAGGATCCCATGCAGGCTCCTACCTGACCCAGTTATCCCAAGAGACTCTCCCTCCCCCATCCGGGTCCTGGTCACAGCCTACGGGTCCTACGCGTCCCCACCCGGGATCCTGGTTCTCCCAACCCAGCCCCAACCCATGTCATGGAGGCCCTATTTCCCAGCAGCGCCCCCTCCCCAGGACCTAAATCCCCTTCCCTCTTTGCTTAGCTCTTCCCCCACCCTGACAGCCTCACCGAAGTGTGTGACCAGTAGGAGTAGTCAAAAGTGAAGCTTTTGGGGGCATCCTTGCCCTGTTTGGGATTGATGATGGCTGAGGCGGCAGAAGGAAAGAGCGGAAGGCCAAGGTCAGGGACTCCCAACTTCTGCCCACTCCCCACCTCTGTCCTGCTTCATCTCTCCCCTTTAATACTCCCCACCCCCTCCAGCCACCAAGGCTAATTTTGGCTTCCCAGGACCCGCCCCCCACCGGCAGGCTCCCGATTGGGCAATGGAGGGCTCCAGGCCAACATTCCCCCTCCCAGGGACTGGGAGCATGGAAAGGCCAGCCTGCCCCCACCCTTTCGCCTAGCACCTGCTCCCCTGGTTCGGCCCAGCAGGACAGGCCAGCGTGGTGGGCCCGCCTGCCCTGCCTGTGCCCAGCCAGGCCCCGGGGGACGCACTCACAGGTGGTGTTGCCCTGCATGCTGACCACACACTTGGCATCCTGGCTGGTCTCACGGGCGTTGAAGGGCCGAACCCTCACTGCCACTTTCACCGAGGCGCCAGCCATGGCTCCAGATACTCTCACCCTCCTCAGCTGGAGGACAGAGAAGGAAAAGGTGGTCAGAGCCGCTGGGGGGGACCCAGACATCTGTGACCCGTCTTCTCCTAGGAACCAGTCTCTCCACCCACTTCCCCAGCTCCCCAGCACCCCCGAGGACCTAGTTCCTAGTGTCTGGCCCTCCTCCCCAATGTCACTCTCCTCAGGGACTCCCGAAGGTGTTCCTGCCTCTCTCCCCTGCCATATCCCAGCTCGCAGGGACCTGGGCCGTCATCCAAGAGTTACCTGGTGTCCCGGCCCCAGACCAGGGGGGCTGTATCAGCTCTGGCTCCCACCGGCCCTCGTAGGGGAAGCCCCATCCTATACTTGGGGCCTGGCCACACCAGCTGGGGCTGTGGGGGAAACCCTGGTTGTGGGGGAAGAGTGGTTAGGAGCTATGTCTGTGGCTCCAGAAGTGTGTCAGGGGCTCCACGGCCGGAGGTCAGGGGCAGGGGGTCACGCTAGGAAAGGTAAGGACGACGTCCCGCCGCAGTGGCTGAATGCAATGTGAATCCAAGGGCAGGGACCGTGATATTTTTATTCCTCGTCAGTCACAAGTGTACTGAACGTCCAGACAGAAGAGAGAGAGAGAGAGAGAGGGGCTGGACAGAGAGTGGTTCAGAGAGAGGGACACATAGGCAGAGACACCGAAGGCGGCAGGAAGAGGGGCAGAGAAATGGCACAAAGTCACAGACACCAAGAAAAGGAGAGATAGGAGAGAGGAAGCCAGATCCAGGTCATGCCACGAAAGAAATAATGGAAGGGGCCACAGAAGAAACACAGAAATGTGAGACAGGGAGGGGAGGTCTGGGGCAAAAGCACAAAGTGGGAGCCCAGAAGAGACAAGAAGGAAAACCCCAAATATAAAAGCTGCCCTAAAATTCCCCCACAGGGTCAGCCAAGAAGTAGAAACCAGCTCCCACCTAGAGCCCACAAGCTCCACATAGGCAGGAATTGCCACTGGGCAAAGTCCAAGGGCTGGAGATAGAGCCCAGGACTGGGATCCACAGGACCGGCCAGGGGGCCCCAAACCCCTCGCCCAGCCCCCCAGCACTTCCTCCTCAGGATCCAGGACAATGGGCAGGGGAGGGTGGGGTCATCCTGTATCCATCACACCAACCCCCCCGGGGCTCTTCTGTTGGGGGACCCCGGTGAAATACCTGCGTGTTTATTGGGGGGAGGAAGAAGGGCTGGGGTCTCCCCCAAGAGGAAACAGGTATGTCCGGGCCCCAGCCTGGGGCTAGCGCTATGGCGTCCACCGCCCTGGGGAAGGTGCCAGGCTGGAGCCCAGGAATGTGGGTGACCTAGTGCTCACACCCTGGGAGGAGAGGCTGAGCAGCCCACGCCCACGGACAGGAGGGTGGAGGGTTGTGAAGCGGCCGGGATGCTGGGGCCCCGAACCCAAGTCCTGCTGGGCCTCACCTCCCGCAGCCCTTCCTGGGCAGGGCATGGGAAAGGGGGAGAGGGCCGGTCTGCCCCAGGACAGGAAGGGAGTAGCTCAAATCACAGAGGCTGTCTCAGGAAGCGCAACCCTGACCCCCTAGACCCTGAGCCGGGCAGGGAAGGGGCGACGACAGGGAACCGCCACGGCCGCGCCGTCGCGGCGGATGGGGCAAGGCTGCGGGTGGGCGCGGGCTCGGGGCCCCGCCGGGGCACCTGCGCCTCGCCCCGCCCGGCCATCCCCTCGCAGGGCCCCGTCCCGGCCTGCCGGCGCGGCCACGCGGACCCGGCGCTCCCGGCCCGCCGCCCGACGGCCGCCCCGGGCCTGGCACCTCTCTGCGCCTCCGCGGGACAAACAGCACATGACCGCGGCTCTCGCGGCCGGCCGGGGACCCCGGCTCCCCGCCCCCAGGCCGGCACATTCCACGGCGGGCGTCCCCTCCCTCCCTGCCCGCCCCCCCTCCCCCCGGCTCTCACCTCGTCGCCGCGGGGCTCCCGGAGCGGCTCGGCGGGGAGCACGGGGGCGACCTTCCCGGGACGCGGGAGGCGGCGGCGGGCAGGTCCGGAGCGGGCTCCGGGCGGCCCCCGCCCCTCGCCGGGGGCCCGGGCGGCGGGCGACGGACTCGCGCCCCGGGGGCGGCGGCAGCAGAAGCGGCAGCGGCGGCGCCAGCGGCCGGCGCCCGCCCGGGCAGCGCGAGCTGGGGCGGGAGCGAGGGGCGGGGGACCGGCGGGCGCGCGCACGCGAGCGGGCGCGCGCGCCGTCCCGACACCGGCCCGGGAGCGCCCTGGACTGCGGTTAAAGGGGCGATGCCCTCCGGACTGTGGGGCCCACCGGGCGCGGACAGGGAACCGAGCTGCGGACGCAGAGAGGCACGCAGGACACCGGCCCTCGGGAGGGTTACGGCGCCGGAGGAGCCGGGCCGGGGACAGGAGAGGGGGTGGGGGCGGGTCCTGGAGGGGACCCAGGCCCCGGACCCGCGCACGTCGCCGCCGTCGGAGGCGCGCCCAGGGGCGGGGCCGCCCGTCGCGCCCCGCCCAGGGGTGGTCCCCGCCCAGGCTCCGCCCCCGGCCGCGCGCGGCGCGCAGGCTCCGCCCCTGACTCCAGTCAGAGACACCCTCTCTCTCTGCCGCGCGCCCTCCCCGGCGTTCTAGAAAGCCGCCGCGCCGCCGCCACCTCAGGTGCCGGGACCGAGCGCGGGGGCGGGGCTGTCCTGTCCCTGCCCGGCCGGCCGCCGCCTCAGTCTGGGTGCCGTCTCGGGCCCGGCCCCCCGCCCCCAGGCCTCGGACTGCCCCCCAGGCCGGGCCTCCGCCTCACGCGGTGATGCCCTCAGGCCGGCGGCGCCTCCCCCGCTCCCCGAGCCCGGCGCTACCCCTCGGCCCACCTGCCAGGGTCCCCCCCACCCCCCCAACGGGCCCGCCCCCTTCCGCCCTCTGAGGCCTGGGTGGCCCCCTGCGACCCGGCCCACCTGCCAGGGGACCCCGCCCCGGGGCCAGACCCGCCCCCTTACCCCCACCCCCCACCCCCCGGGTTCCCCCTCGGTCCGCTGTTGAGTACCGTGTGGCTTCCTTGAGCTGCACCCCGCCCGGGAGAGCGACGGCCCCGCTTAGACCCCCCTGAGCGCGCCCCTCCCCGCGTTGGCCCCGGACGCCCCGTTCGGACCCCTGCCGGCTCTCCTGCCTCATCACGCAGCCTTGCTCGCTCTGTCTGCGCGGCCCGAGCGGCCGGCAGGTCATCGGCGGCTGCCCCTGATCCTCGGCTCGCCCTCCTTCCCCGTGGACACCCCCAGCTGCGCCAAGCGACCGCTCCGTCCCCACGTGGCGTCCATGAACCCCCTCGTACCCGATTTCCCTGCCTGCCCCCGCCCAGACCCCCAGACGCCTGTGCCCCATCCGTGGTCTCCCCCTGCCCGCCCTCGTTCCATGTTGCCGTGTGTCCGTCCCACTTAGTCTGCACAGAAGGAATCTCCCCGGTCTTCGGCCGCGCCCGCCTTCCCCGCGCTCACCGCCTGTAGCCCGTACGCGCGTGCGTTCAGCTCCTAGAAACGTCCGGCTCTTAGGAAAAAACCCCGAAGCGCGCTCTCTCTTTCCTTTTCCCGGACCCACGCGGCCCCTTTGCGATCTCTGCATCTTCGGCTGGTCTCGTCCCTGTTGCATGAGTGAGTGATTCATCCTCCTTTTTCCTCCCAGCGCCAATGAGCAGACTCGGTCCAGCCGCCCAGCCCAGGCCAGTGGTGCAGGGAGAGGACGGTGCAGACGACCTCATCCCCTTCGCCAAGTGAGTCCTCCCCACCCGGCGGGATTGGGGTGGAGACGCCTGGCTTCTTCCCGGAGAGTCGATCGCAAAGGAGGAATGGGAGGTTCAATGGCCGGTCTCGGGGGAATCAACGATTTGTGAACTTGTTCGACAAACGGTTTTTTGTTTTTGTTTTTTGATTTTTAAATGTTTATTTTTCAGAGCAAGGGAGAGAGAGACAGACAGACATCGTGAGTGGGGGAGGGGCAGAGAGAGGGAGACCCAGAATCTGAAGCAGGCTCCAGGCTCTGAGCTGTCAGCACAGAGCCCGACGCGGGGCTTGAACTCAGGAACCCTTGAGATCATGACCTGAGCCAAAGTCGGACACTTAACCGACTGAGCCACCCAGGCGCACCCCCTTTTTTTTTTTTTAATTTTTTAAGTTTTTTTTTTTCTCTTTAAACTCACCACTGTATTAAGCACCAGGGATTCAGCAGCTAGAAAGATCAGGGGTTTTGATCTGAGGTTCCCGAGCAAGGAGACAGAACTTCCGAACACCAACATAATTTCAATTAGCGATAAGTATCATAAAAAAAATAAAATAGGAAGAGGACATAACAGGAAATAGAGTGTCTTGGAGACACGAGTTTAGATAGGGTGATTGTGGGAAGGTGAGTTTGAATTGAAATCTGAAAAATGAGAAGCAACCAGTCTGATAATAGCCCCGGGGTTGGGGAGGGGGGGAGAAGAAGGAATAGTAGGGGTGAGGGGTTGGGGGGGAAGCCGCAAGAAAGAAAGAAGTTTGGTATCATCTGCAATCAGGAAGCAGGCCAGTGTCACGGAAACTTAGTGATCAAGGGAAGAGTAGACAGCCAAGTCAGACGGTCAGGCAGAGGCCAGCTCATATAGGACCTCATAGGCCATTGAAAAAGAGGCCTGAGGACAGTAGAAATCACTGGAAGGTTTTAAGCAGGGAAATGACAAGTAGACTTTTTCTAAGTTTATTTTTTATTTAAAATGTTTAATGTTTATTTTTGAGACAGAGTGTGAGCAGGGGAGGGGCAGAGAGAGAGGGAGACGCAGAATCCCACGCAGGCTCCAGGCTCTGAGCTGTCAGCACGGAGCCCGACGCGGGGCTTGAACCTACAAACCATGAAATCATGACCTGAGCTGAAGTCGGACGCCCAACTGACTGAGCCACCCAGGCGCCCCTATTTATTTATTTCTGAGAGAGAAGAGAATGTGGGGAAGGGGTAGAGAGAGAGAGAGAGGGAGAGAGAGCATCCTGAGCAGGCACCAGCTGTCAGCACAGAGCCCAATGCGGGACTCGATCCCATGACCATGAGATCATGACCTCAGCAGAGATCAAGACTTGGATGCTTAACCAACTGAGCCACCCAGGCACCCTGTCCAACTTTTTAAAAATCCATTTACGTAAGCTCTACACCTAACATGGGGCTTGAACTCATGGCCCTGAGATCAAGAATCGCACGCTCCCCCACCTGAGCCAACCAGGTGCCCCTCTTCGACTTTTTTATCATGGAAATTTTCAAATAAATACAGAGGTTCGAAAAAACAATCATCATGAGGCCAGTGTACCCTTTTCAGTCTGGTCAGTAATTATAATTACATTGAATATAATTTTATCTATATAGCCATCCAGCCTCCTCCTCCTCAGATTATTTTGAAGTAGATCTCAAAGTGTATATTATTTCAGAGGACCACTTTTAAAAGATTACTCACACTGCTCTGGGCAGAATAGATTACTAGGGGATTAGAATGGGGAAGCAGGGAGAGGAGGAGGAGTCCATCGAATAGGCCAGGCGGGGAAAGACGTGCTGGAATCTGGTGGTGGAGGTGGAAATGGTGAGGAGTGGTCAAATAGGGTATATTAGATTTTTTATTTTTTCTAATTTAAGTGAAACTTTAAAAATTAAAAAGCAATTTTAATGTTATATCATTCATTTTTTGCAAGAGAGAGAGGGAGACACAGAATCTGAAGCAGACTCCAGGCCCCGAGCTGTCAGCACACAGCCCAACTCAGGGGCTCGAACTCACAGATCGTGAGATCATGACCTGAGCCAAAGCCGGGCACCCAATCCACTGAGCCACCCTGGTGCCCCTAAATTTTTTTTAATATTTATTTTGAGAGAGAGCGAGAGAGCTTATGAGTGGGGTAAGGGCGGAGAGAGAGAAAGAGAGAGAATCCCAAGCAGGCTCCATGCTGTCAGCACAGAACCTGACATGGGGCTTGAACTCACAAACTGCAAGATGGTGAGCTGAGCTGAAATCAGGAGTCGACGCTTAACCAACTGAAGCACCCAGGCACCCTTTAAATTGTTTAGTTTTAAGTAAGTTCCACTACCAACGTGGGACTTGAACTCAAGACCCTGAGATCAAGAGCTCTACTGACTGAGACAGTTTTTATTTATTTATTTATTTACTTATTTACCTATTTACTTATTTATTTCGAGAGAGAGAGAGTGAGCACAGTGGAGGAGCAGAGAGAAAGAATCCCAAGCAGGGCTCGAACTCACAAACCATGAGATCATGATCTGAGCTGAAATTGAGTCAGATGCTTAACTGATTGAGCCATTCAGATGCCCCAAATTTAAGTGAAATCTTTTTTCAAAGTAAACAACTATATATATATGTATATATACATACGTACATACATACATATATATATGTATGTATATGTATATGTATATATATATGTATGTATGTATGTATATATACACATACATGAGGCCTGGACAGCCATGTGGTCTCAGGCATATGTATATACATGTATATATAGGAAGGATACATACATGTATATATGTACACATATTTTTTAAAATTACTTTTTATTGTTTCTTTTAATTTAATTACAAATTTGTTATATACACTGTGGTCCTGGCTTCAGGAGTAGAGCCCGGGGATTATCTCTCACATAGGACACCCAGTGCTCATCCCAACAAGTGCCCGCCTCAATGCCCATCATTCATTTTCCCCACACCCATCAACCGTCGGTTTGTTCTCTGTATTTAAGAGTCTCTTATGGTTTGCCTCCCTCTCTGTTTTTATTTTATTTTTCCTTCCCTTCCCCCACATTCACCTGTTGTGTTTCTTAAATTCCACACGAGGGAAATCATGATATCTGTCTTTCTCTGATGGACTTATTTCACGTAGCGTAATACACTCCAGTTCCATCCACGTTGATGCATTAAGATTTTATTTTTAAGTGATCTCTGCACCCAACGTGGGGCTCAAACTCACAACCCCAAGATCAAGAGTCACGTGCTCTTCCGACTGAGCCTGCCGGGCGCCCCAAATCTGGGTGTATTTGTGATGTAGAACTGACACGAATTCCCGATGGACTGGACGTGAAAACTGAGGGAAACGGAGGCATACCAGGTTTTGGGCCTTAGCAACTGGGCATTGGGGGTGCCTTTCTGTGAGGTGGGGGGGGCGCTCTGGAGGAGAGGTTGAGGGGGTGGTTGAACTTGCAAGTCTGGGGTCCAGGGGAAAAGCCAGGGCTGCAGATACGGATTTGGGATTTGGGAGTCGTTAGCACATTGGTGGTATTTACAGGCATGGGCTGGGCTGAGGTCAGGTAAGGAGGCATGGAGATGAGGAGATAAGGGCCCAGGCCAAGCCCCAGGACACTGAGAGGAGTCAGAATCCAGTCTGGGGACTCTGGAAGTGCTGAGCACTGGTCACCACCAGCTCTGCACACCCCTGCTTCCTAGAAGATTAGTCTCTCTTGAGATACAGGGACACAAAGCAGGAATGAACGGAGGTTCAGCTCTGCTGGGTCCTTGTGGTGACCAAAGGGAACCTGGCTGTCACATCCCCTGAGTAGCTGGGGCCCTCCTCTTTAACAGCCCAGTGATGGGTTCTCTGGTCGTTTGAGATCTGGGGCTCAAGCAATTGGCAGTCTCTACCCTCGCCCCAGCTCCAGTTTCAAAGCCCTCACCATCTCCTCAGCTAAAATGGGTAAGAGAGCACATGGCCCGAGGGGGGCCGGACAGCCGTGTGGTCTCATGGAAAGATGGGACCACTGAGTCCCAGGAGTGAGCAGGTGCTGTGAGGGATGAGCCAGACCTGAGCCTACCTTGTCCTCAGGTGCTCCAGGGTGGTCAGCCGACCTGCACCACCCCGCCTGCCTTCCCAGAGCCTCACGCTGATGCCCCAGCGGTATGGAGACCTCTTCTGGGAGAGCCTTAGCCAAAGGCCCAGGTGGGTAGAAACAGAGCAAAGGAGCAGGGAAGGGAAGGCCGGACAATTTTAAACTAAGCCCTGTGGCAGTGAGCCCTAGTCTGGGGACAGCTGGCCCACTGGCTGACGGACGCTGGGGCAACTACTGCCAGATAGACAGGTGGTTGGGACGGGCCGTCAGAGAAGCAATACGGATGGGGGTGTCCTCTCTGCACGTAGCTCCCCGTTTGTGCTTTACAGCCCCACCTGGACGGAAGAATGGCACATCCCTCCCTCGCCGGTAGGACAAACTCTGCCCTTTTAAAGCACTTTTGGGTTAAAATCGCACCCACCACCGTCTTATCCTCAGCCCTCCTGGTCACCTCTTCCCTGCTGCCCCCCAACCAGTGCACTGACCACGCACCCTCCTTTCTATGCATCTGTCACCATGTTTTCCAGATCACACCTGTGTTGTCACGATCTGGGCTCCCCAAGACCTCTGACTCCCTACTTCAGTCCAAGTTCTCCTGAGAGACCCAGTTCTGCCCTCTAGCCCCTGCCCCCACCCCATTCTCTGGCACAGAGAGCCACTGGTTGCTCCCAGCCTGGCCTGTACCCCCTTGAGAGGCTCCCACCCCCTGAGGTGCTTTGCAGAAGAAAGAGAAGGAGGCCACATTTGGCGGGAATGCAGCAGGGACCTGCGGGCATCCCAGCCCAGGTGAGGGCTGTCACTTATCACCTGGAGGATCTAAGGAGGCGACAGAGAATCATCAATGAGTAAGGAGGGACATCTGGGCAGAGTCTGGGGACAGGAGGGTCTGAACTAAGGAAGGGGGTGGGGGCTTTGAAGGAAGTGGCGGCTGTATGGGAAGAAGGCCCGGACTTGGTGCAGACCGTCCCCTGTGTGGAGGGGAGGAGGGAGCTGAGCACGCAGGCTGAGCCTCAGGAGCTGGACAAGGTGGAAACTGGGTCACCGAGGCAGGAAAGCAGTCCACAGAGCTAGAGGACAGTGGGCAGCCAGAGGCCACCTCTGAGTCCCTGGACTGAGGGTGCTTCCGCCCAGGGCAGCAGGGACTGGGGGCGGGGGGGGGGGGGGGGGAGGGGGGGGCGGTGCAGAGGGTTGGGAGCGAAGCCGTAACACCACTGGGTCCCAGCAGGAAGTATTTCGTGGCAGAAAGGTGAAGCCTGGAGGGGCAGAAAGCTTGGCCTTCAGGCGCCGCGTTCCTAAGCCTCCGGTCCCCACAGACTGAAGAAGGCTCAGTGGGACGTCTCGGGGGCCGCACCTGAGCCCCTGGCACCTGCCACTGCCGGCTGCGGAGTCCCCAGCGCCACCGAGTACCCGGGTCTGGAAGAGGCGAGGGCTACCTATCCACAGGAGGAGGGCCACCCTGTCACCACTGGCAGGACCCAGGTCTGGCCGGAGGAGCTAGGCGGGGTGCTGGAGGGTGACGGGGATGGACGCCCAGGGCCCGTTTGGGTGGCTGGACTGGAGACGCACAAACGCGGGCAGGGAGAGGCGAAGGGGGCGGGGGCGCTAGGACACCTGGAGAGACCTCCTTTCCCGTTCTTCCGTTCCTTTCCTAACTTCTCTCATCCTTACAGCTGCTCTGGTCCCCCTGGAGCCCCCTGGGCCTGGGGGGGGGGTCTGGTGTCCCCAGAAGACTGGGCTCTCTGGCCTCCTACAGCGCTGTCCCAGCGGGCAGGAACCGCCTCCGCTCCCCCTGGGGCATGGAGGTGCAGTCTGCGGAGTAAGGAGGAACCCCCAGGCCCTAGGTGTCCGCGCGCTGCCTGGTGGGGGGAGGGGGCGGGCAGGCTCGCCGGCAGACCTGGAGCCTCCCCCTTGTGACGCCGAGGCCTTTCCCTTCCGCAGCCTCTCCCAGCGACCTCCCCGCGCTCGGCACTGGGCGCTAACAGCCCCCTTGGCCGCCCGTGTCAAGCCATCCCCCAGGGCTCCGCACGGCCTATCGCCCCCCCCACCCAACCGCCCGCCCGCGCTGGCTGGCACTGAGTTCTTTGCTCTGCTCGGGTATTAAAAAGCAAGCGCGTTGAGCCCGAAGTGTCTTTCTGCTCGTGGAGCAGTGATGGCGAGGCTGGCGCGCACGGAGGGCTGCGTCACCTCGAGGACCCGGCTAAGATGAAGTCGGGCTGGACCCCCCGAACTCGAAGAGTCCCGCCGAGCCCCGCTCTTCCAGCCCCGGGGCGGCCCGCGCCCCGCTCTCTCGGCCCGGGCTCGGACCGCACTTCCGCCCCCCGGGACCCCCGAAGTCTGCCCCCCAAGTCCGGCCGCCGGACCCCCGCCCCGCTCCCCGCGCCGCCAGGGCTTCCCCGCCTTCCCCCCCCCCCCCCGTCCCCTTAACTGCGAGGCCCCGCCCCGTGCGCAGTGACGTCGGACGCCGCTGTCAGCGGGCGCCGGGGGGGGGTCGGTGTGGGGGAGAATGGCCGCTGCCGCCGTCACCCGCGGGACCCCGGGAGGTAAGAGCCGGGGCCTCGCGCCCGCCTCTCCGCCCCCGCGCCAGGGGGCGCCGCTCCCGGGCCCGCACGCCGCTCCGCCCGGCTCGCCCCCGCGCCGGCCCCCGTCCTCCTCCCCGCGCCAGGGGGCGCCGCTCCGCGCAGGGCCCCGCGGCGGACCCCGCGCCCCGGCCCCCGCCGCCCCGCGCCCGCCGGGCTCTGTCCCGCGGCGTCCCCGGGGCACCCCTGCGTGAGGGCGGGAGGCGGACCCTCCCACGTCGGGGCTTCTCCGGGGACCCCCTCCCGGGGCCGCTCCGCACCCTGGCAGGCTGCCTGGCCCGGACTGCGCACCTGCGCCCTGGGGCGGAGTCCTTACCCAGACCCGGCTGCCCGGAGCTCTGCCGGCGCGGACCGACCTCCTCCCCTCTCCGCCCCGGACACCTGGCGGAGCCCGCAGCCCCGAGCCCGCGCTGAGAGCATCCTCCCGCTTCCATCTGTGCCCTGGGGAGGGTGGGGGCTCAGGCTGGAGCCCGAGTGGTAGATGGGGTACGGTGGGCCTGGAGTCCGGGGGCAGGCAGAGGCGTTTGGGGAGAGAGCTGGTGGGGGAGGGGTGGGGAGGGCCGTGGGCCTCAGAGTGGAGGATGGGTCGTCCCGAGGGAGGGAAGCTGGGGTCTGGGTACCTGGCCCGGATGGATCCTCCCAGGCCCTGACCAACCTGGAGGAGAGGGCGTAGGTTAGGATCAGTCGTCACATATGCCCTTCCCCTTGCAAATATCAAATCGAGAAGGAACTCAGGGTGTGTCTTGTAAGGCCTAGCTCTCCAGCGGACTTAGATCTCCCGCCCTGCCCCCAGCGTCCAGGCTGTCGTCTGCCAAACCATCCTCCAAGGACCAGGTGCCCGGAGTCCCACCCCCAGGCCCTGACCCCACTGTAGCCCCAGCCTCCACAAGACCCCCCCCCCCCCCTCACACACACACACACACACACACTCTGGGGCCTCTGAAGCGCCACCCCTCCAGCCTTCTCCCCTCCCCCACCCCATTTGTCTCTTCCTGATGATTCTGTCGGAAAGGGGGTGTCTCCCCACTCCTGCTGGTTCCTCGCACGAGGTCTGGAGTCTCCCTCTGCTCGGTTCCGCTCTCCTCTCCCATCCCAGTCTAGCCCTTTCCCCTCTTCATCTTTCCCGGGTACCGCGACCCAGCCCCGCATCCCTCTCCCGCCTTATTCTCCTCACCCTGGGTCAATGTGGGCCTTCTGCCGTGACCTTGTTCTCTGCCTTCCCAGCACAGACTCCCCCTCCCCCCGGCCTCTCAGGCCGGGGGTGACCTTGCCCCCTGGAGCCCTCAACATGAATACCAAGGACACCACCGAGGTTGCTGGTGAGTACACAGTCTGTGGTGACCCTTGGTTCTTGGATCCCTGCTCTCCTTGTCCTGGTTCCAGATGCTCCCAGGGCTTTGGATCCGGCCCTTTTGCCCTGGGCCGTCACAGAGGTGTCAGAGGCCGCCCTGACAGAAGTCCTCTCTTCTGCTTCCCTCTAGAGAACAGCCACCACCTGAAGATCTTTCTCCCCAAGAAGCTGCTGGAGTGTCTTCCTCGCTGTCCGCTGCTGCCTCCAGAGCGGCTTCGCTGGAATACAAATGAGGTTCTCCAGGGAGCTTGGGGGGAGGAGGACCTCGCAAGGCCTGGTGGGTTGGAGGAAGGCCAGTGGGGGTCTTCCTGTGTCCATGCTCCTCATTGCACAGTATTGCTCTAAGCGCTTTGCGGGTCACAGAGGAGGTGTAAAGACCTGTATCTCGTAGGAGCTTGCTTCTGGGCACGTCCACCTGGGTAAAAATAACAGTTACCACCTACAAAATCTTCCTTACAAACCTGGTACCGTGCTGACCTGTGTTATCTCGTCCAGTCCTTGAATGACCCTGTGGGGCAGACACTGTCATCCCTGTGCTGTAGACGAGGCAACTGGTCTACCTTGTGGGGTCTATTTGACCATAGAGCCTCTGCTGTTAATAAAACCGCCACCGGTGTTGGCTCTTTCTGGAGGCACGGCCCTCGTGTTACACCCCTTCTGTACTCCGCACACACAATACGTTGTGCTGTTTGATCATCACTGACTTAATTCATTAAACGAGGATCATCGGCAAAAACGTACGTGGGTGGTGATGTTAAAAGTGTGGAGAAGCTAAGGGCAGCGAGCAGGGCTTTTCGGAGAGGTGGGAAGGGATTTGGCCCATGGGGTGGCTAGGAGATATAGAAACGTCCGGCATATAGGATACTGACACGCGGGAGCCGACTGCTCAGGGCACGTTCAGAGGAGAGTCGATGGACCGGCCTGGTAGATGGAATATAGGTGAACAGGGAGAGCAGTGACTTGATTCCCGGTCTGAGAGAACCTTGGAGCCGGGCTGAGGAATCCAGAATTCCTGGCCGTGTCGAGCCATTTAGGTTTCTTGAGTCAGGAGGAGACACGAAGATAGGTTTTAGAAAGAGCGAAGTAACGGGGCAGCATGAAGAGTTGATGATGAAGAGATCAGACTTGACCCCAAGGTCAAGGCCCGCATCGAGAGGAGGGAAGGAGAGGTTAGACTCTCGTCTGAGATGAAGCCCGGGGTCCTCGGGAGGTGGTGGTCCTGGTTGGGAGCAGATGTGGGCGCCAGCCCGCCCTGGCCGCCGGAACTCAGGAGAGAGTGGGGCCGAGGGCCAGGAGTGGGAGGCCAGGCTGAGACTCTGCGAAGGGGACACCCACCTGAGCGCCCCCTGTCCTACAGGAGATTGCGTCCTATTTGATCACCTTTGAGAAGCATGACGAGTGGCTGTCCTGTGCCCCAAAGACAAGGTGAGGTTCGCGAGGTGGGGAGTGGCAGGGGGTCCCAGATCCTGTTTCCAGAACGCAGGGCCAACCCTTCCCTTCCCAGGCCTCAGAACGGCTCCATTATCCTCTACAACCGCAAGAAGGTGAAGTACCGGAAGGATGGTTATCTCTGGAAGAAGCGCAAGGACGGGAAGACCACCCGCGAGGACCACATGAAGCTGAAAGTCCAGGGCATGGAGGTGAGCCGGGTGCCAGCCATCCGTCCTCGGCCCGGTCCCAGCCATGCTGGGGCCCGGTGACCTGTGTCCCCCTCCCTCCTGCCACCCTTCCCTTCTCACTCACGTGCCACGGCCCCCTCCCTGACCAGCTCTCTGGGATTAGGCTCCTGGGAGGGCATCGGCGCCCACGCCCCTCGCTTCTCCTGGATTCCCTCGGGGGCCTGTGTCCCGAAGCCCTGAGCACAAGTCACGGCGGCTCCTCTGCCGGGCTGTGCTCTCGCCCTGCCTCCCCATCTCCAGACAGCCCCTCCCCCGCCTCCAGTCTGGGCCCTGTCTGGGTGCTAGGACTGGGAAGCCGCATGGGGAGCCCCCGGGGGCAGGGGGCGGGGGTGGGCTGGGGAAAGAGAAGCTGCTGGAAAGGTTGGGATTCCTGCAAAGGGACTGAACAGAGGAAGAGTCGGGGAGCAGACTAGCCCTCCCCCCACCCCAGCCTGTCTCCTGGCAGTGTCTCTATGGCTGCTACGTTCACTCTTCCATCGTCCCCACATTCCATCGGCGCTGTTACTGGCTGCTCCAGGTGAGGCCGCGGGGCTCAGGGAGCTGGGGGCTGGGAAGAAGGGGGGTAGGGGGTGGAGAAAGTCACACGTCGGGGGGGGGGGGCGGTGAGGCCGGGGGCGCGCGGGAAGGAGGCCAGGACGAGGAAGCCGAGCCCCCCATGGACCCCGTGGCGCTGTGTGTCTGCCTTGGGCTCCCAGAACCCTGACATCGTGCTTGTGCACTACCTGAACGTCCCAGCCCTGGAGGACTGCGGAAAGGGCTGCAGCCCCATGTTTTGCTCCATCAGCGGCGACCGTCGCGAGTGGCTGAAGTGGCCCCGGGAGGAGCTGCTGGGGCAGCTGAAGCCCATGTGTAAGGCCCGCGGGGGGCTAGGGCGGCACTGCTGGGGGCTGCTGGGGGCGTGCAGACGAGGGCCTCTACACCCAGAAGCCCCGGGAGCCCGGGAGGGTGCTTCTCCGAGGGGCCACCCGGACTCCCGCCGTGTCCTGAGGTCCGGGAACGCAGAGAGAGGGGGCTGAGGGACATTTGGGAGCTGTGCGTCCGAGCTGCTTTGAGGCAGCTGGCCAGAAGCCTCGGAGCGTGTCAGGTGCTTGGAGAAGCCGGCGGGGCGCTGTGGGGACGGTGTGTGAGCCCCATGGCACCCCCTCCCCGTGCCCCACCCCCACCCCCACAGTTCACGGCATCAAGTGGAGCTGTGGGAACGGCACAGAGGAGTTCTCCGTAGAGCAGCTGGTGCAGCAGATCCTGGACAGCCACCCGACCAAGCCCGCACCCCGAACCCACGCCTGCCTCTGCAGTGGAGGCCTCGGTTAGTGACCCCTGGCCCCGGAGCTCCCCCCCACCAACCCGGCCACGCCGCGCCTCCTCTGGCTGAGGGCTCCCCTGGCCTGCCAGGATTTGCATGCGGATTTGCATGCGGATTTGCATGTCTTTTGCACGTCCCAGAAAGCTGGGCCAAAGGAGCAGAGGCCTTCCCGGCCAGCTGCACACGGGCTCCTTTCCCCGGAGTTCCAGCAGCCCTGGCTCCTTCTCTGTCTCCTACTCTTAGCAACTCTGGGCCACCCCAGCCCGGCGGTTGACACCTAGACGGTACCGCCTCGGTTCTGTTCTCTTGTCCTGTTTCTGTGCCTTTACGAGTCTCTCTCAGCTACTTCTGCGGGCTCCTGCAGTCCTGTTAATTTGGGGAGAAGGGGCACCGCTTCTGCCTCCCAGTGGCCACAGTCGGTATTACATCTCGTACACCCGCAAAGGGCCAGGAAACGCCTGGAGGCGGCCGGTAAGCGAAGGTGGAGAATGAAGCGTCCTTTCCCTTTCTCCTCCCACCCTTTTCCGCTGCAGGTTCCGGGAGCCTCACCCACAAATGCAGCAGCACGAAACACCGCATCATCTCTCCCAAAGTGGAGCCCCGAGCTTTAACCCTGACCTCTGTCTCCCACCCCCACCCCCCTGAGCCTCCTCCGCTGATCGCCCCTCTTCCCCCAGAGCTCCCCAAGGCACATACTTCCCCTTCTTCTTCCTCCTCCTCTTCCTCCTCTTCTTCCTCCTCTTCCTCAGGCTTTGCGGAACCCCTAGAGATCAGACCTAGCCCACCCACCTCTCGAGGGGCGTCATCCAGAGGAGGCACTGCAATCCTCCTCCTGACGGGACTGGAGCAGCGCACTGGGGGCTTGACACCCACCAGGCACTTGGCCCCCCAAGCTGACCCCAGGCCTTCCGTGAGCTTGGCCGTGGTTGTAGGATCCGAGCCCCCTGCCCCACCAGCTCCTCCCAGCCCCGCTTTCGACCCCGATCGTTTTCTCAACAGCCCCCAGAGGGGCCAGACATACGGAGGGGGCCAGGGGGTGAGCCCGGACTTCCCCGAGGCAGAGGCCGCCCACACCCCCTGCCCTGCCCTAGAACCCGCTGCTGCCCTGGAGCCCCAGGCGGCTGCTCGGGGTCCCCCTCCACCGCCAGGAGCAGGTGGGAGAAGAGGAAACCGTTTCTTTATTCAAGATGACGGTAGCGGGGAGGAGCTCAAGGCCCAGGGGGCTGCCCCACCCGCACCTTCACCCCCTCCTTCGCCCCCACCTTCACCTGCCCCCTTGGAGCCAGCAGGCAGGGGAGGCAGAGGGGAGGCCTTGTTTGGAGGAGCTGCTGGGGCCAGCGAACTGGAGCCCTTCGGTCTCTCGTCATTCCCTGACCTCATGGGAGAGCTCATCAGCGACGAGGCTCCAGGCGCCCCTGCCCCAGCCGCCCCACTCTCTCCTGCTCTTAGCAGCATCACGGACTTCTCCCCAGAGTGGTCCTACCCGGAGGTGAGCCTCAGGCCTCGCTCCCCTATTTTTCCTACCCACGCCGCCACTTGGTTTCCCTTGGTTTGTGTGACCACTCACTTGTCCCACCCTATTTTTGCTGTCTCCCTAGTTAGCCCTCCCTCCTGCCTTCCCCCCTCTGCGGGCCAGGTGGCGTGGTGTGGGTCCCCCAGGTGCCTGGGGAACTTTGTCCTCTGGGTGACTGTGTCACAGGCAGGGCACTAGGGCGGCCCGGCCTGGAGAGAACAGGACGGGGTGTGATGGCAGAGTCTGCCTTCAGCAGTGGAGAAGTCCCGCTCGCTCTCAGCTGCCCCACAGAGGGGAAGGACCGTGGGAGCCTCAGGCAAGGGAAGCAGTGGGTTCCCCGATCCGGGCAGGAGCGTCGGGAGGAGGGACAGGCTAGCTGACCTCTCCCCGCTGCAGCCCGCCCAGTCCGTGTACCCGGAATCTAGCACAGGGCCCCGCCCTGCAGCACTAGTGCCCTCGATGAATGGGTGCACGAGTGAGCACCCCACAGGGTTCCGGTCACACGGTGCCCGGCCTTCTCTCTGCAGGGTGGGGTCAAGGTGCTCATCACAGGTCCCTGGACTGAGGCCGCCGAGCATTACTCCTGTGTCTTTGATCACATCGCGGTGCCAGGCTCACTCGTCCAGCCTGGCGTCTTGCGCTGCTACTGTCCTGGTATGGGGACCAGGGATGGCACGGGGACTGGGGACGGCAGGATAGCACCTGGGCGGTTAGCTTCCAGGAAGTGCTGGGAACGACCCTGTCAGATCTTGAGCCTGAGTCCTGTGTCCCCGCAATGGGCAGATGTTCCCCAGGCTTATGTGTCAGAAGGTCTAGGCTCTGGTCTGAGGAATCTAGTCCTCGGCTCACTGGTGGCCTCGGACAGGTCCGCTCCTTTCTTGGGTCCGTGGCCGCCCCTCCTTTGGGGGCAGGCATTTGCCCTGACGGGTCTCCAGTGTCCACCCAGGCCCTCTGGCTTGGTTCGAGTCAGTCTCTGGTTCCAGTCCAGGGAGCATGAGAAGGGAGACACGTTGGTCTCCTCCAACCTGTCCTGGACCGAAGGACATTGCCTTCTAGATCTGGGCTGTCCGGTATGGTAGCCATCAGCCACATGTGCCTGAGATTAATTAAAATGAAATAAAATATAAAATTTGGTTCCTGCCTCTCGCAAACCACATTTTGAGTGTTCAGTAGCCACACGTGGCTTAGCGCTCCCCCACTGGGCGGTGCAGACACAGAACCTCTCCACCGAGGTGGTCCGTCCGCCACCACCTTGCCTCCTTACCGTGCACCCAACAGTCAGCGTTACTGGGACCTCACGGGCCACCAGAGTGACAGGATGACAGGTTTGCCGTCTGTGAGTGTGTTCCCCCACCCCCACCCCGCAACAGCCTGGTTCAGCGTTGCGTGGAAGGAAAAGAGAGATCAGAGAAGCTGGGATCAGGGGTGGTTTTGGCCTCTAGTCTTGGGACCCCGGCCTGGTGGTGTCGTTCTCGAGGCCACAGATGCGGAGAGCCTGGGACACAGCTCTCACTAGACACTGCTGGTGAGCAGTTACATCTTTTCCGCCAGCCTCATCGTGGGCTCACGACCTCTGGACTCTGACCTTGGGGGATCAAACTTCCTTGTAAGCGTAGGGGTCTCCTGACCCTCAGCTTCCAGGCCTTGGTGCTGAATAAGAAGCAGAGTCTGCAGTCCCAGGTGTCTCTGGCCCGTAGGAGGTTTTAAGTTCCTGAATGGAGTGGAGTCCCTTCCCCATCAGGACCAAGGCCACTTAAGCAAGGGTGGAGGGGAGCCGGCTATGAAATGATCATGTGTGGCCTTCACGTGGGGGCCAGAGAAGGAACCAGGGAGAGAGCCCATCTTGCTGACCCTGCCCTCCCCAGCCCATGAGGTGGGGCTGGTGTCTTTGCAGGTGGCGGGGCGGGAGGGGCCCCTTTCCGCCTCTGTGCTCTTTGAGTATCGAGCCCGCCGATTCCTGTCACTGCCTAGTACTCAGCTTGACTGGTTGTCTCTGGACGGTGAGTACTTAGCCCTCCGACCCCTTGGCAGGCCCCACAGCCTTTGAGGACATGCTCCAAACCCCTCAGGACTCCTGTGGCCACCGCCCAGCCTCCAGTTTACCCCCCTTTTCCCAACCCCTGCTTCATTGGTCATCTCTAAATGCAGCAGCCATTGCCCCCCCCCCCCCCCCCACACACCAATCTCCTCTTCTCCGGAAACCTCGGAGCCGTCTCTGTCCCAGCTCTTGGCCTGTCCTCTGTCCCAAAGATGGGCTCTAGGCAGGCGAGGCCAAGAGGCGGGAGCAGGGACAGGGTGTGGGGCAGTGCATGTGGGGTGTCCACAAGCGTGTGTATGTACCTATATGTGTATTTAATTTCCTTCGTTAATTTTCTCTCTAGTTATGAAGATAGGTGGTTGCTGTAAGAAAGTTAGGAATAACAGAAAAGCATGCGGTAGAAAATGAAAATTACTTGTAATGTTACCACTTGGTGACATTCGCCTTTAATGTACTTTCTTGCACGGACAGAGGCGCACACGCTCACGCATATGTGTATCAAGTCTAGACCCACGTGTGTTCCTTATGGGTTATCCCTCCTGTGGCTTCCAGCTGTTTCCCTGTGGCACCTGCTTCTCCTGGTCCTGCAGGTGCCCCTCTCCCCCCACCCGAACTTCCTCCCCTCAGCGCCCTTGCCCCCCAGCCCCCATCTGCCTCACTCTTGGGGGCGGTCCCCCCACAGCCTGGCCTGCTCATGAGTTCTGCCGTGGCTACTCCAGGCCTATGTGTTCCTGGCTCTCCTGTGGGGCTCCACCCTCCCCCTGCTCCTTGGACTAGTGTCCTGACTTGCCCCTCTTCTTCCCTTCCTCTTGCTTGTTCGGTGCACCCCTCCGCTCTCTGGCCCTTCCTCTCCTCTCCTTCACCCGGTTTACCCTCCTGCCCCCTCCCTTGTCTTTCTGTTCATTCTCCACTCCCCACCCCCATCACCTCTTCCTTAGTCCCCCTTCTGTCCTGGCATCTCAAGTGGGACCTCCTCCACCTCCATCGTGTCTCTGTGCATGTTTTCCCACGGCCCTGATCCCCTCCCGCCTCCCCTCCTTGTCCTTGTGTGATCTCAGGAGGGGACAGATATAGCTTGGGGTGTGTGCGCGCGCGTGTGTGTGCTTTGTGCACAGGGTGGGGGAGGAAGAGGAGGAATGGACGTGGCCGTCCGTCTCTGTCACCTTCCAGCCCTGCCACCCTCTTTGTGGACAGCTGCCGGGGGACTGGGAGGAGGGGGTGGTGCTTTTTAAATCACAGCCCTTGAGCTCTCTGGGCAGTGGATAAGAGAGAAGAGGGGCCCGGTGTCCTTCAGCCCCAGCATGGGGGACAGAGGTAGCATCTGGGGCAAGGAGAGCTGACGGAATAGTGCGTCTAGAAGGCTGGGGGTGTGTGTGAGTGAGATCTGGGCCAGCTTGGGGCCGCAGGCTGTTTGGGAGTTCCCACCATGTCTGCGTCTCAAAGGACACAGTTCTGGTCCCCGGTCAGTGGGTAGCGTTAAAAGCCCCAGTTTAAGGCCTGCGTCCTGATGGACCGTATTCAGGGCGGGGAGGGTGGGGCAGAGGGGCCGTCGTTCTGGGGGAGAGGAAAGAACGTGAGTCTGCCTCTTCACCCCCAGAGCCTGGGACAGGCCCAGTCGTGTTCGGGGCATCACCCGGACCCTACCCACCGCTCAGCCTCCTCCCGTACCTCTTGCCCCTCAGACAACCAGTTCCGGATGTCCATCCTGGAGCGGCTGGAGCAGATGGAGAAACGGATGGCCGACCTGGCAGCAGCCGGGCAGGCTCCCTGCCGCAGTCCTGCCGTGCCTCCGATTCAGGTACCTGTGTGAGGAGGGAGCTCGGGAGGGTCTTCCCGGAGGAGGTGGCTCTCGTGTGTGGCTCTCCCGTCCCCGGCTTCCTCCTCCCTGACGTCACCCCACTCCGGCTCCACCGCGGGGCGGGAGTGGCTATTCTGGGCACCCTCTTGGCACGACGGGCTTCAGACTATTTCCGATCGGAAGAGGGTGGGGGGAGGGGGCCAGGAGAGCAGGGGCCCAAGTCTCCGAGGAAGCAGACGGGGAGAGGACTCTGGGCTCCGAGAGGGAGAAGCCGTCTGCGGGGGAGAAAGCTAACTGGGGGTGGGGGACACCCAGGACCCCAAACCAGGGACACGGATGGCCCAGAGAGCTCTGGGTGGCAGGAAAGCTGGTGCGGGAGGTGTGGGGAGGGCAGGACAGGAAGCGGAGAGGACAGGGGTGGGGTGGCCAGGGCCATCCTGAGCCAGGGGACCAGACGCTCGGGTCCCTGCACAAGGGTATCTGTACTGCAGGATGAAGGCCAGGGACCCGGGTTCGAGGCCCGTGTGGTGGTGTTGGTAGAGAGCATGATCCCTCGCTCCACCTGGAGGGGTCCTGAACGTCTGGCCCACGGAAGCCCCTTCCGGGGCATGAGCCTCCTGCACCTGGCTGCCGCCCAGGGCTACGCCCGCCTCATCGAGACCCTGAGCCAGTGGCGGTGAGCAGGGCAGCGGGCAGGGGGACTGGGGCAGAAGTACCAGGGGACGGAGGAGGGACCAGAGGACCCGGAGCCCCACCAAGAGGGAAGGATCTGCACTTGTGACAGACTCTCAGCCCCTCACATTATGCGTCTCTGACCGTCTTGCTGCACCGACCTCGGTGCTTCTGGACAGCCTGCCCTCCTCCCCCGTCCCTTTGATCCTGATGCGCCTGCTTTGCCCGCTTTTACCGACTGGGCTCGTGTCCCTGTCCCAAACCCTCTAGGAGCGTGGGGACAGGGAGCCTGGACTTAGAGCAAGAGGCTGACCCACTCAACGTGGACCACTTCTCTTGCACCCCTCTGGTGAGCGTGCGTGGGGCAGCGCGGGCCAGGCGCGTGGCCGTGGGAAAGTGTCGAGGGACGCAGGGAAGGAGCCGGTGGAGCTGCGAACTGAAGACCCGGCCTGGGGAGGAAGGGCCCCGGGCCTCACGTCCACGCTCTCCACCCTCAGATGTGGGCCTGCGCCCTGGGACACCTGGAAGCCGCCGTGCTCCTCTTCCGCTGGAACAGACAGGCGCTGAGCATTCCCGACTCACTGGGCCGGCTGCCCCTGTCCGTGGCACAGTCCCGGGGCCACGTGCGCCTCGCCCGCTGCCTGGAAGAGCTGCAGAGACAGGAAGCTTCGCTGGAGCCCCCACTTGCCCTGTCGCCCCCCTCCTCCAGCCCAGACACTGGTGAGGGTCGCCCCCGATCTAAGAGGCTGTGGGTGGGAGAGCGAGAGGAGGAGCAGGGAAGAGGAGAGGGGGGTGGGAAGAACAATCTGGGAGGGGTCACGGAGCTCCGGCTGCCCTTGCCTCTCCCCTGTCCTTGCAGGGCTGAGCGGGGTCTCGTCGCCCTCAGAGCTGTCGGATGGCACATTCTCTGTCACATCAGCTTATTCGAGCGCCCCGGACGGTAGTCCTCCCCCCGCTCCTCTGCCGGCCTCAGAGATTCCGATGGAAGAGACTGTCCCAGGCCAACTCTCCGCTGGGGCCCCTGAGGCCCCCCTATTCCTCATGGACTGTGAAACCACCAACTCCCAAAGGCCAGCACCCTCACCGCCTCCTCTCCCACCAACCACCGAAGGGGGGACTGCTCCTGAGGAAGCAGACGGCCCACTGGCCGTGGACGTGATCCCGGTATACTGCTCGTGCTCGTGCTCACTGACAGTAAAGGCTAGAAATGGCACGGGGTGGGGGGGTGGGGGGGGGGGCGGCAAGACTGAGCAGACGCTGATCATCCCATGAAGCAGAACCTGAGTCTGGCTTCAGTTTGGGAGGAAAGGGCCGTTTACCTTTATTTTGGAACGGGCAAGGCGACCCTCTGCTTAACTCCCGTCAGACCTTGTGACTCAGAAGTCATGAGGTGTCAGAGATCAAAAATTCTAGAGAACAGCCTCAGCTGGAGCTGGGCTGAGAGGTTACCTGCTGGTCCGTGCAGAGATGAGGTTTTGGGGGAAGCAGCCTGACGGAGGGAAGCGGGTGCTGTGTGGAGCAGAGGCTGACAAGCTGGCGGGTCTGGCAGAGATCTGGGGTGGGGACGAGGCTTGCACGGGACAAAAGTGACGCAAGTCTTGAGACGGGAGTGAACAGAGGAACGAATCTTCGAACCTAGCAGCACACTTCTCTGCTAAGACCTGGGCAGGTACCCATCTTGGAGAGGCCAACGGACTAACTGGGTACCTAGTACTAGACGCACAAAATGCTTAAAGTTGGCAATGCGCCGGCTTCACAGCTAGAGCCATCCGGCAGGGTGTCCGATAGGTGGCAGGCACCGAGCTCAGGGGGCTGGGGGCTGCAGGCACGGCCGAGCCTGTGGGGAGCACACGTTGGTCAGCTGGCATGAGGCAGGGGGGCCAGCGGGCAGTTGGCCTGGAAGGGCAGGTCCTTCATTTGTTCCGCTCCTGCAACCCTGTTCGGAGGAGGTCCATCCCGTCCCGTTTTCCACACCGTCTCAACACAGGGCCATAAACTCAAGTGGGAGCCTGGCAGGCATATGTAAATAGTGGCCGAGAAAGACTGGGGAGCAGGGACAGCCATCCCCGAGGCCTGTCTGGTGGTGAGGGGAATGACAAGACAGCAAGTGGACGATGGTGACGGCCTTGGCGGGGTAGGAATGTCTGGCGGCTCGGACTGCTCCCAACTCACCGAGCCTCTCCTCTGTGCAGGTGGACATGATCTCACTGGCCAAGCAGATCATTGAAGCCACACCAGAGCGGATTAAACGAGAGGACTTCACGGGGCTGCCCGAGGCTGGAGCACCAATGAGGGAGCGGACAGGGGCCCTGGGGCTCAGCGAGACCATGTCCTGGCTGGCCAGCTACCTGGAGAACGTGGACCATTTCCCCAGCTCGGCCCCGCCCAGGTGACCAGCTCAGGACAGCATGTCCAGATTCGTCAGGGCAAGCAGGGAGCGGGGAGGTCCTTCCCTGGAGCCAGTGCTCCGTTCTGGCCCGGGGCCCCAGCCCCCGAGGAAGAGACTGGTACCGGCTGAGGGGCTCTCAAGTCCCCCTCCGGGCTCTGTGGCTGGACACGCTTCACGGTGGGCCCCAGGACACCCCCTCTCCCTGTCCCTGCAGCGAACTGCCCTTCGAGCGTGGTCGCCTGGCCGTCCCTCCCGCCCCTTCCTGGGCAGAGTTTCTGTCCGCTTCTGCCAGCGGCAAGATGGAGAGCGACTTCGCCCTGCTAACGCTGTCGGATCACGAGCAGCGGGAGCTGTACGAGGCGGCTCGAGTCATCCAGACGGCCTTCCGGAAGTACAAGGTCAGAGGCCGGGGGTTCCGCGAGATGAATCACAGCAGCCCGAGGTCAGGGGACGCGGTGGGCTCCAGGCTGCAAGTCTGAGGCTTGGTTCTCGCAGGGCCGGAGGCTGAAGGAGCAGCAGGAGGTGGCGGCTGCAGTGATCCAGCGCTGCTACCGGAAGTACAAGCAGGTGAGCCCTTTCTCCCCCGAAAGCACGCCCCAGCCCTGAGCGCCCAGAGCGCTGCGGGAGCCCTGACCCCCTTCTCTCTCCACAAGCTGACCTGGATCGCGCTCAAGGTATTAGGCATGAGGTCTGGGGGTGTGCTTGTCCCCGACGAGCCGGCCTCTCCACCAGCGTGTGGATTAGAGACCGGCCCCCGCCGAACTTGGGGGCGAACCTCAGGGTGCTGGGGCTCTGTCCCTGCATTTCACCCCCTGTCCCCGCTCCCCGCCCCTGCAGTTTGCGCTGTACAAGAAGATGACCCAGGCGGCCATCCTGATCCAGAGCAAGTTCCGGAGCTACTACGAGCAGAAGCGGTTTCAGCAGAGCCGCCGGGCGGCCGTGCTCATCCAGCAGCACTACCGCTCCTACCGCCGCCGGCCCGCAGGCAGCCTGCCCACCCGCACCAGGTACGGCCCGCGGACGCCCTCCCCGCCTTCCCCCGCCTCCCCTGCCAGGGTCCAGGGGCGGGGGGCGGGGGCGCCGGCGGGCCACGTCTGCTCATCGCTGCTTTCTTCCAGCAGGGGCTCCTTTCTCACCAAGAAGCAGGACCAGGCAGCCCGGAAGATCATGAGATTCCTGCGGCGCTGCCGGCACAGGTACCCGCGTCCCGGGCCGCTCCCCGCGGCCACCTCCACCGCCCCCCGCCCCGTTCCCATCGGCCGGCGTCCTGACCCCCTCCCCGTCTCCCCGCAGGCTGAGGGAACTGAAGCAGAACCAGGAGCTGGAAGGGCTCCCCCAGCCCGGACTGGCCACCTGACCGCCGCGCCGCCTTCCTCACCGCCCCGGGGGCCGCTTCTGGCAGTCTGAACCGAGGCCGGGCCCTCGGCGGGAGGGGAGCCCCCGTCGGCCGCTGTCCCGCTAAGCGGCGGCCGGAACCCTCCCGGGGCCCCCGCCCCGCCCCGCTGGGGCGCGCCCCGTCTCTCGGCATCCCCACCGCCCCCCACCCCCCGGGCCCGCGCCCCACCTCCCCGCATCTTCAGCCGCGACCTCCGGAGCCCCGCCTGCCCCTGCTCCACGTTTCCCCGCTGCCTGCACCCGCCCCGGCCCCCTCCCGACTTGCCTTATTTATTTGTTGGACGCGTCTCTGAATGTATCCGCCTCGGTCCCGCCCCCGCCGCGCGCCCCCGCCCGACTCCGCATGCCGGCGCGCGTCCCCGTCCCGGGCCGCCCCGCCCCCGAGGGGAGGGGCCTGTACATACTGTAACATACAGAGCAGAGTGAAGAGTCTATTTACGGCGCCGCGGGGAGGGCGGCGCGGCGGGGGCCCCCGGCCGGCTCCACGAGCACTTTCTACTTGTGCATGGGCTTGGTTTCTACGAGTTACCATTAAACATCGCTGCACCAGCCAGCCTCCCGCCTCTGTCTGCGCCGCGCGGGCGGGCGGGCGGGCGGGCGGAGCCTCGGCGGCGGGGGACAGCGGGCGGGGCGCGGCCGGCGCGGGGCTCTCCGCCTCCGACGTGTTTCCGGCCTTAAAGGCATTTCGCCCTTCCCTTTAAGACGCGCCGCCCCTTCTCAGTCACTCCCAAGATGGCGGACCTACTGGGCTCCATCCTGAGCTCCATGGAGAAGCCACCCAGCCTCGGGGACCAGGAGTCTCGGCGCAAGGCCCGAGGTGAGGACCCCAAATCCGCAACCGCCTTTCTTCGCCCGGTTTTCAGGACCACACTCTCCCCCCTTCGGACGCTGCCGCCGCCTCAACCTTGAAAGACCCCCTCACAGGCCCCTACGGAGACCCCCAGAGTCCCTAAAAGGGCTGCCGGCCCGCCCGCTCTTGTTAGCGGGCGGTGATTGGCTACCTCAAGCCCAGCGCCGCCTCCCGCCTCTTCCCTACTGGCCTTCCGCAGTCCTTGTTTCCAATTCGCCGGCGAGCCCGCCCGTCCGCCGCTGTCGTGCTCTGATTGGCTGGCTGCCTCCAGCCCCTGGGCGTTCCTCGCCCGCCCGCCCGCCCGCCCGCCTCGCCCCGCCCGCGGTTCGGCAACCCCCAGCTGTATTCCGATTGGGTCCAGGGCACGCCCGTCCGCCCTCCCTTCGCCTCTATTGGCCAGCTCCACTTAGAGCTCTGCCCACGAAGTCTTGTCCCACCTTCCTCGGGCCCACCCCGCCCCCAGCGCCTCCTATTGGCGGCCGGGTCCTTCGGGTGCCCTGCGCCCCCTCCCCGAGCACCTGCCCTGCGGCGTCCCCGCCGCCCCTCCCTCGAGGTCAGCCTCCCAGCCCCCGGCTGCCGGCCGATCGCGCTAGTGACTGGAGGGACAGGGACGCTCCTGCCCCCGAGCGGCTCCCTGCGGGCGGGCTCCTCCGCGCGGGGGCCGGGATCCTGGGGTACCGTCGCGGATCCCGCAGCCCCGAGCGCGCAGGAAATGATCACCCCGCAGTTTGGTAGCCACCTTGCAAAATAATTGTCACCAGGGCAATGACCCAGGGGCCCTGACCCGGTGAGCGGACAGAGCTCGGAGGAGATCGGGGACGTGTGCGAACTGGACACTGGAATTCGTGCTCTCCCTGACTGCCTAGGCGGGGCTCACCAGCGGCAGTTGGTGGACCAGGAAGCTGAAGTGCATAGTGTTAGGTACTCGCTTGAGGTCACAGGGTTACTAAGTGGTAGGGCTTTAAACCTGGCTTTAAACTGGAGTTAAGCCTACTCGATTTTTTTTTTGCCAACATTTTTTTGTCTTTTAACGTTTATTTTTGAGAGAGAGAGCATGAGCGGCAGAGGGGCAGAGAGAGAGGGAGACAGAATCTGAAGTAGGCTCCAGGCTCTGAGCTGTCAGCACGGAACCCAACTCAAGGCTCGAACCCACGAACCTTGAGATCATGACCTGAGCCGAAGTCGGGCACCTAACCGACTGACCCCTCAGGCGCCCCTTGGCCAACATTCTTAGCCTTAATCTTACGCCACTTCCTCAGATGCAGAGGGACCCGTTAGAGAGCTGTCGGTGGTCAAGATAAGATGCACTGATGGCAAAGCCCCTGGGATGAGAGAAAGAACGCCTAGCCTGAGCTATCAGGCCCTGGGGCCACGGAGACTAACGGGATGGGAGGTGAGCAGGGCGCCTGCCCCCCAGCAGCCCAGAGTCTGGCCCGAGAGACAAATACAAAGTTACATTATGTGGGTTCTCAGCACCTGCTCTAGTGGCTGTCTGAACCAAATGTGCTTTGGGCCCAGAGGAAGCGGCAACTGTGACTCACGGTGGGTCTCGCTGTGCAAGAGGAGGAGAAGCACTCGAAGCAGAAGGAGCCACAGGTGCAAAGGCCTGGGGTGGCCAGGCAAGCGGGAGGCGGCTCGGGACAGCTGCCGGGATTTGGTCCAGGGAAGTGGAATCAAGGGTGTGAGGGGTTTGAGGTGGCCAGAAAGGGGCGGGGGCGCTGAGACCTGAGCTGGGGGAGCTCCTTCGCAGCTCACCTTGGAGTTGGATGCCTGCGCTCCCAGAGGAGGAGGGGGCCTGTCCCCCCAGCGTCATCCTGTCCGTAGAAGTGAGAAGTGGGGGTGTCACAAAATATAGGAAGCTAAATAATTTCCCCTTTCTTGCGTAGACGCTGTGACAGGAAGCTCTTGAAGGCCAGGCCCGAATCCGCTCCCCTGACCTCCCCCGCTGTCTCCCGGTTCCTCGCGTGTCGTGGGCATGAAACAAATGTTAATCGGATTCCCCAGCGGGGTTGGGAAACGGGACCTTGCTGTTCCCGCTGCACGGCGGGCTCTTGCAGGGCAAAGCTCGGTCCGTGTCTGTGCCACGTGGACCTAGCACAGCGCCACGTGCGGAGAGCGTACGAACCGACGCTTGGCAGCAGTCCTCCCGCTCTCCCAGCCGGCCGGGTCCCCGCCCGTGCCTCCGCCCCCGGCCTCACGCTGCCCTTTCTGCCCCCAGAGCAGGCTGCCCGCCTGAAGAAGCTACAGGAACAAGAAAAACAACAGAAGGTGGAGTTTCGTAAAAGGGTGAGGACAGTTGGAGGTGGCACAGGCAGCTTCAGGGAGGACCTCGGATAAGTTAGACTCGGAAGGTGGAGGACTCAGGTTTCCCCAGATGTCTCCGGGGAGGAGCCTGGAAGCCAGCGGCGTGGAAGCTGGGAAAGGCGTGGGGAGGCGACGGCCCGATGGCCCGGCTAGGGCGAGGGATGCTGGGGCGGAGCGGCCCTCCCATGCCGTCCTTCTCCTTCTCCCAAGATGGAGAAAGAGGTGTCCGATTTCATCCAAGACAGCCGGCAGATCAAGAAAAAGTTTCAGCCGATGAACAAGATCGAGAGGAGCATCCTGTGAGTGTCCCCGGCCTGGGCGGCTGGGCGGGGAAGGGCCAGCGGGGACCCGTGAGAAGGGGGTGCCGCCCCTCCCCCCCCCCCGCCACGGTGCCGCACACTCTCCCCTCCGCCCTCCCTTCCCAGACACGATGTGGTGGAGGTGGCTGGCCTGACGTCCTTCTCCTTCGGGGAAGATGATGAGTGTCGCTACGTCATGATCTTCAAGAAGGTGAAAGGCCCGAGCTCCGCGCTCCCCTGTCTCGTCTTCGGCCTGCGTCCGCGCCCCCCCTCCGGGGGAGAGGCCTGGGGTGCCTGTGGACCCTTGACCCCGGCATTCCCCTGTCCCCAGGAGTTCGCGCCCTCAGATGAAGAGCTGGAGTCCTACCGTCGCGGCGAGGAGTGGGACCCCCAGAAAGCCGAGGAGAAACGCAAGCTGAAGGTGAGCCGCGAGGGGCAGGCCCTGGAGCCTGCGGCCCAGCACCCCGAGTCAGGGCCCCTGAGCGCGGGCCTCCCTCTGCACCCCCAGGAGCTGGCCCAGCGGCAGGAGGCGGAGGCAGCCCGGCAGGGCCCCGTGGTGGTGAGCCCCGCCAGCGACTACAAAGACAAGTACAGCCACCTCATCGGCAAGGGCGCGGCCAAGGACGCGGCCCACATGCTACAGGCCAACAAGACCTACGGCTGTGGTGAGGCCCGGCAGGGCTGGGGAGGGCGGGAGGGGCGGGGGAGCGCAGGACGGCAGGCAGGGGAGAGGCTGTGATAACGGGGCTCCCACCCTCCTCGCCCCCCAGTGCCCGTGGCCAACAAGAGGGACACGCGCTCCATCGAAGAGGCCATGAACGAGATCCGGGCCAAGAAGCGGCTGCGGCAGAGCGGGGACGAGCTGCCACCGACGTCCTAGGCGCCCCAGCAACCGGGGCGGGCCGGGGACAGGGGGACAGGCTGCTGCTATTAGGACCCATCCTGGAGCCCCACCTCCGCACCGCCTCCCGTCCACGGGCACCGGGCCGGGGAGGCGGGTATGTGACTTGTCACCGTCCGAGCTCGGACCCTCGAGTGGTGTGTGTGCGCTTGCGCGTGAGTGTGCGCGTGTGAATGCACAGGTGGGTATTTAACGTGTATTATTCTCCTTTCTCCTCGGAATTTTCTTCCCCACGGGGCTGGGATTACTTTACACTCAGTAAACACTGTTTGACCCAATGTCTTGGTTTGTCTGAACAGGGAAAGGGAGGTCCTGGGGAGGAAGGGAATTTTAGGTTGATTAAGTGTGACTGGTGTTTGTCTAGACCAAGGATGGCCAGATACTGGTGCTCTCAGGGCAGGGGGGGATGGGGGAGGGGGTCCCGAAGAGGTACGATCTGTGGGGCACGCTCCCTGGAGAGTTTTCACTCTCTCACTCCCACGCAGCTGCCCCTCGGGTGGCTCACACCCTTGGCCCCGCCCCCCCTCCCGTCCCTGAGCTGGTTCCACGTGCCTTCAGTGCCCCTCTGGCTGCGTACAGGGCGCCCCCTTCCCCAGCCTCCTTCCAAAGTGTGACCCCACCCCCCTCTCCTGCCTTCTGGGGTCCCTGCCGGTGATGCGTCTTTCCTTCCCTTCCGCCCCGCCTGTCCGCTCAGAGACCCGCACCTGCTCACTCGCCACAAGGACCACACCGTGTCTATGTTGGCACCAGCGTTTATTTCCCAGGGAGGGGCTTGTGGGCCTAGGTCTGTCCCATGGTGTCTTGTGGGGTCTCAGAGCCTCCAGCTTCTCACTTGGCCTTCGGGTTACGGAACTTGCGTCCGGCAAAGACGGCCTTGTTCCCAAGGGCCTCCTCGATCCTAGAAAGCAGGTGAAGTCAGGGCTGTGCCTTCCTACCCAACGGCCCTCGGCTCCCCTCGTCCAGGCCTCCTGCGCCCACGGCTCCCCCATACCTCATGAGCTGGTTGTACTTGGCCAGGCGCTCTGAGCGGCAGGGGGCACCGGTCTTGATCTGAGGAAGAAAAGGGAATCTGGAGGACTGTGTGAGGCTAGAGAAGCCAGATCCGGCCAGGCCCGGAGGGAGCTTCCCATGGTGGTGGTCCAACCCAGGGATGGGAACCCAGGGCCCCCAGGAACCTTGGGTCAGACGTTTGGGAGTCGTGAGTACCTGTCCCGTGCAGAGCCCCACCACGAGGTCAGCGATGAACGTGTCCTCGGTCTCCCCGGAGCGGTGGCTCACCATCACCCCCCAGCCGTTGGACTGGGCCAGTTTGCAGCTGGGCAGAGAGCATGCTCGATAAGGCCAACTGACCGGGGCCCCAGAGGGAAAACCAAGGGCCGGTGGGGCTTCTCCCTTCCATTTGGGGGAGGAGGCCCTTCGCAGGGAGGGGAATGACTAAGTTCTTGGGGAAGGAAGGCAGGATCTAGGAGGGAGGAGTGGGGGCAGGACACGGCGGGGTCACCTGGGCAACGCTCCGGGGTCAGGAGGGTGGGGACGGGGCGGGAACCAGGGAAGGCGGACGTGGCTGGCCAAGCGGAGCTGGGGCGGAGGGAGGCCGCGGCCCCCCGGGGCCGGGAGGCACTCACGCCTGGATGGACTCGGTCACGGAGCCAATCTGGTTGACCTTCAGCAGTAGGCAGTTGCAGGCCTTCTTCTCAACAGCCTGGGCGATCCTCTTGGGGTTGGTGACCGTGAGGTCATCCCCCACGATCTGGATGTTAACCCCCGAGAGGAATGAGGTCCAGGTGGCCCAGTCATCCTGGTCAAAGGGGTCCTCAATGGAGACCACTGGAAGGGGATGGGAGAAGAACCGGGGTGAAGGTCAGAAGAGTTGGGATGGGGATTTCGACAGGGCTCAGGACAGCCAGGGGCTTGGGCAGGAGCCACAGGACGCGTGGGGGTCTCACCAGGGTAGTTCTTGATGAAACTCTTGTACAGCTCCCCCAGCTTCTCCCCCGTGATGTGCCGCGCGGGGTCATCGGGAGACTTGAAGTCGAGATCGTACTTCCCGTTGCGGTAGAACTCCGACGCCGCCACGTCCATGCCTATCACCACCTTGTCTGGGTAGCCAGCCGCCTGGATGGCCGTCTTCAGCAGCTCCAGGGCTGGGGGAGGGGCAAGAGGGCGCCTGAGGCTCCAGGGCACCCCGTCTCTGCGGCCCCCTCCACTGTGGGGACGCAAGGTCCTGCCCCTCAGAGCTCACACTGACCTTCGTTATTCTCCAGGATGTTGGGTGCAAAGCCGCCCTCGTCACCCACGTTGGTGGCATCCTTCCCGTACTTGGCCTTGATGACCCCCTTGAGGTGGTGGTAGACCTCGGCGCCAATGCGCATGGCCTCCTTGAAGGAGCTGGCTCCCACGGGCAGGATCATGAACTCCTGCATGGCCAGCTTGTTTCCGGCGTGGGAGCCCCCGTTGATCACATTGAAGGCCTGTGAGGGGGAGGGGGAGCTCAGCCCCGGGCCAGGGGCTGGGAGGGATCTAGAAGGAATGGGGAGGGTCAAAGTGGAATCCTGGCTCTCCTGATCACCCGCTGAGTGCTCTAGGGGGGAGTACTTTCGCTCCTCAAGGTCTCTTTCCTTGTTGTGGTAAGACAGGGATAACACCTGCTTACCTGCGGGACCTCGCACTGAAAATCACAGAAGCGGAACGCAGCGTTCTCAGCCTGCGGCCGCTTCGGGCCAGGTAGTGACGCTGACGTGGTGGTTACCACAGCCGGCACTCCCCGTGTTCTGTGAGCTCAGTCCATGCTCACAGCAGCCCTATCAACTAGGCACTGTGATCATCCCCATTTCACAGATGGGGAGACCGAGGCAGAGAGCGGTGACACACTCTTGCCTGAGACCACACAGCTGGTGAACAGGCAGAAACCTAGCAGCTCGTCTCCAGAGCTGCCCCGTTAATTAACGATAAGTGGCAATGTTATTAGCGAGATAAAATTCAAAGGGTTTCCAGCAACAGGAAATTGGGTTTAATAAGGATCAGGGGAGACAGAAAGAAATGCCGAGATCCTCGCCACGAAGAAGCACTTGATCTGCTCCGGGGGCCTGGGCTGGGACTAGACGCTGGAGCTCTCACTGAGTCTGGCACTGGAATGCGAAGGCACAGGGTTGTGCCAAGGGAAGGCAGCAGAGGCTTAAGGGAAGGCTTGGATTGTGGGAAAGAGGGAGGGGCTGGGCTGCGGCTGGAGACGTTCCACCGCAGGAAACCGTTTCTTTGGCGCTGGGTCTGGAAGGTAGCCTTTCCAGGGGCAGCTGGTGCCCCCCTCCCTGGGCGGGGCGGCTCAGCCACTGTGGCATCCGGCGAGGGCAGCTGCACTCACAGGCACGGGGAGGACCAAGTCCGGGTTCCCGGCGAGGTCTGCGATGTGCCGGTAGAGCGGGACCCCCTTCTCGGCCGCGCCGGCCTTGCACACAGCCAGCGATATGCCCAGGATGGCATTGGCCCCAAACTTGGCTAGAGGAGGCACGCACAAAGAGACAGTGAGAGCTTCTCCCCCAGCGTCTGGCGTCACCCCAGGAAGAATGTGGAACCCCACACCACTGGGCATCAAGAGCTCGTTAACAGATCTCTCCCCCGCCGCCCAAGGTGCTCTGGGAGCCCCCACCCCAGGGCAATGTGTCAGCCTCACAGCCGTGTCCACGGCCCGCCAGGCCCGGCAGAGGGCAGGCGTCAGGAAATGCCTGTGCGGTGAATAAAGATCCATCCAGCCACGATGTGCCCCGAAATGTGGGACCCAGAGATCACCTAACCGGACCTCAGTTCTGGGGTCTCTCCCATCCCCTCACATCCCTTCCCACCCCCTGGAGCTTGACTCACACTTATTTTCAGTCCCATCCAGCTCGATCATAAATTTGTCAACTTTTTCTTGATCCACAACACTTAGTTTCTGGAAGGAGAGGTCAGAGAGGGGAGAACACAGGTCACATGCGGGAGGCAGTGCGGGCATTTAGGGTGGACAGGACAGGACGGCCGGCCAAGCAGGGCCCCTCACACCTCCCAAGCAGGGGTGGCTTAGGGAGAGGCAGCTGGGGGGGGGGGGGGGCTGCGGTGGGAAGCAGGTGCCCTCTTGCCTTTTCCAGCAGAGCGGGGCCTAGGGTCTTGTTGATGTGTTCCACGGCCTTCAGGACCCCTAGACAGGCCGGAGGAGGGCGTTCAGATCTCCGATGCCAGCAGGCCTCTTCCTGAGGGTTCCAGTGCCCTAGCCCCCTCACCCCCACCCCCACCCCAAGGGCATTGCGCGCCCAGTCCTGAAACCACCGCCCACAACAGGCGCCTCCAGCGATGGGCCGCCCTCACCTTTCCCCAGGTAGCGGGATTTGTCTCCGTCTCTCAGTTCCAGGGCTTCATAGATGCCTGTAGAAGCTCCGCTGGGCACAGCTGCTCGGAATCGACCTGGGTGGGTTGAACGGGAAGGTCACGTGGGGTCCCAGTCGCACCCAAGGGGCCGAGGCGTCCTCTCTGAGCCCAGGGGCAGGGGGCAGTGCAGGGGGAGGTTCCCGCTTCTCTGGGAGACAAGGCCTGGGAAGAAGTCCTGGGGGAGGGGATCCCACAGAAAGGAGGGGTGGGGTGGGGTGGGCAGAGCCCGTTGGGGCCTGTGTTACCCTTGGCTGTGTGCAGGTCCACCTCTACCGTTGGGTTGCCCCTGGAGTCCAGGATTTCCCGGGCAAAGATTTTCTGCATGGCCATGGCTGCAGGACAGGAGGTGTAACTTAGTGTAGACAGTTGATCTCCCTTAAGGAGCCCGAAATCCCTTGCCCTTTAAGAGTCTTCCCCACCCCAAGAAGGCAGGTGCTGGAGCTAAAAATACCCCACAAAAAGGTCACAGAGGAAGAGGCTGGCGCAGCCCCCTCCCCCACTCAGGGCAGCTCCTATTCCACCCCCAACCTGGGAATCCAGGGGCCCCTCCTAGAACTGCTTGGATTGTGGGCAGCCTAGACCCCCGTCCCCGCAAAGCTGCACTGAGGCCTGCTCCCTCAGCCTTCCCCTCGAGCACTGCGCTCTCCCTGGCCCCGCTGGCCCTCAGACCCTCTTCTGCTGTTCTGGTTCGCATCTTCCCGCACCTCCAAAATCCGCGGGGACCCCAAATTCCCCACCTGGCCCCAACTCCCCCTCCCCTTTGCAATCCACCTCCACCTGCCTCTCTTCACAGCCTTCAGGGTGTCGTCAGTCCCTGGTCCTGGGCACCCCCAACCTGCGTGCTCCAACCCTTCCAATCAAAGCTTTCTCCAGCGGGGGAGAGGGGGTCCCAGGAGGAAGACACGCCTGACACAGCCCCCCCCTTTCTCAAACCAGCACCCCCCCTCCCCCTTCACTACCCCCCATCGTCTGGGACTGCAAGATTCGCCAGACCTGAGATGTCTCCGCTGGGGGTCTGGGGTGAGCTCCGAGTCTGGATGGCAGCTGGGACAGTGTCAGCTCACCCCCTCTCAGGCCCGGCATTTATCCCCGAGCCACCCTGTGGCCCGGCCAGCCCCGCCCCTCTTTCCCTCTTCGTCCTCCCCCCTCCGCACTGGGCTGCCAGCCAAGTGCCCACTACAGCCTAAATCAGAAGCCTTTGGCCCTGGGCACCTGCCCCCTTCCCAAAGGTCAATGACGACCCCTCCTTCCTCTGTATCCCTCGACATAAACCCCTACTTTTAATTCCAGCCCCGGGGAGGGGCTTGGGAGGGCCTTCAGATCGGGGGTCTCCCTCTCCCCGGGATTACCGTACCATTTTGCAAAGGTTAAAGAGGAACCGGTGCCCTTTAGCAAAGGCCAAGGGTAACCTGAGCCCTGCAGGGCTGGGGAGGGGGCCTGGAAGAGGGGCTGCAGGATTGACATCCACACATGCTCAGCTCACTTGGCAGGCGCCTGGTCGCCTCTGCCGTCGGTCGGAGAAGGGGCCGGGGGCGTGGGCAAGCTTTGAGGTGTAAACCCCCCACTCGGAAGGCGAGAGAGTCTCACCTCTCAGGGTCCTCATTGCGGCCTCTCTCGGCCGCACCCCACCCTCCCCGCTCCAAGCGGGCGAGGGGGGTGGGGGAGGGGGCGGGGAGACGAATTTAGACGGGCCCCCAAGAGTTGGCGCGGCTCCCTACTGATAGCGCTGGGACAGCACTTGTCGCCCAGCGTGGCGACTGGCAGACGGGGAGCCTCTCTCCCGGCCGACCTCGGGCGCTTCGGGGCGCGGCCCCCGCCCGCCAGTGAATGATGTTAACCGGGAGTGCACAAAATGAATGGCGGGAGGACGGGTGGCCCCTGCGGGGAGGTGGGTGTCTGCCGGGGCGCGCACCCGCCCCTCCCCCCACCCCCGGCCGCGCCCTCCCGGGATTTTTCCGGCCCGGGGTCGGGGGTGCGGCGGGGCAGAGGTCGGGAGCCAGCGGGCGGGGAGCGCCGCCACGTGCCCGAGCGCCGGCCCCGCCCGAGCTCCCGGTGACTCAGCCGCGCGGCTGTCGAGGAACGGGCTCGGGGGGCGTCGGTGCCGGGAGCTCGGGGCGGCCGCGCGGGGTCGCGCGCCCCAGGCCTGGGAGGACCAGCGGGACGCCCCTCCCCCAGCACCGGAAGCGGCCCAGCCCCTCGGCGTCCGGCGCGCGCGGGGCTGCCCCACCTGAGCCGCCGCGGGGGCCCTGCCCACCGCTCCGCGCCGGGCGCCGGGCGCGCTCGCCGCGCTCAAGTTCTCAGCCGAAGTTTTACCGAAAAGAAGGAAAAAACCCAAGGGGCCCAAACGGGAAGGGACTTTCCCCTGACTGAAAAAGTTGCAAAGCGTGAGGCCTCTTGGTATTCTTCCGCTCTGAAAAGTAGTCCCGCCCCTCCGTCCCGCGCGCAATGACCTCGGCGGCGCCGGGTCGAGGGGCGCGGCCGGGGGCGCGAAGTGCTCGGCCGGGGGGGCGGGGAGCCCGGGGAGTGCGGGTGAGGCCTGGGGCCGGAGCTGACCCTGCGGAGGGTCATCCCCGGGAGCTCGGCTTGTGCCACTCGGGCTGATGCTAGAGACACGGGTGTCCCCGCGGGGATGCCTTGAGCTCCGAAGACGGCCTGGGTATTTGTCACATCCCTCTTGGCTCCCGCGCGCCTTAGCTGCCTATAGCCGAGCGGAGCAGCGGCGCCGCCGCCCCCTCCGGTTGGCGGGAGACACGTCCCCGGCCCGCCCGCCTCCGCGGGGGGTCCCGCCGCCCGCTTCCCCGCGCGCCCGCTTCCCCGCGCGCCCGCGCAGCCGGCCGCTGGCTCCAACCGCCCGGCCCGCGCAGGCGCGGGCGCACGCGCCGCCGCCGCCGCTCCTGCCCTCCGGCGGAGGTGGGGGAAGGGGGAGCCGTTCCGTTTAACCCTGAGCACCCCGCACCCTCTTCGTTGCGCCCAGTTCGCAACTCGCCAATTCCTCCTTTCACTTTCCTTCCTCCCTCGGGCTCACTCCCTTCCCCGACACCAAAGTCCGATTTATATTCCAGGCGAAGTGGAGCGAGCCCGGACCCTAACCTTCCCCTGCCACCGCCCACCCCCCCCCCCATCCTTTTACATAGCTTTCCACCCAACTCTGCAAATTTTGCAATAGGGGGAGGGATTTTTAAAATTGCATTTGCAAAGTTCGGTCTCTGGGCAGGCGAGGGGGGGAGGGAGGGAACGGGGAGCAGGCCCCGCCCCTGCCGCCCTTTGCAAATAAAAATCTGGGGGGGGGGGGAGGAGCAGGAAGTGGCGGTGCGAGGGCTGCTGCACAGCTAGCAGAGCCGCGGTCCGGACAGCAGCGCGTGCCCCGAGCTCTCCACCTCCCCCCGCCCGCCAGCCCGAGGCCCCCGAGCCCAGCCCGCGGCCCCAGCAGCAGCGCCCAGAGCAGCCCCAGCAGCAGCGCCATGGCCGGGTGGAACGCCTACATCGACAACCTCATGGCGGACGGGACCTGTCAGGACGCGGCCATCGTGGGCTACAAGGACTCGCCCTCCGTCTGGGCCGCCGTCCCCGGGAAAACCTTCGTCAACATCACGGTAGTGCGATGCCCGCGCGCCCCGGGGCACCGGCCGGCCCGGACCCGGAGGGAGGGACTGGGGTGGGGGCGGGCGCGGTCCGGGGAGGACGGCGCAGGGCCGCCACCGGGTCCTGGCCCCGGACACGGCGCGGATGGCGGTTGCACGTGAGCGGGCCCTCCGCTGCCCCCCGAGCCCTACGCCCCGGGGCGGCGGCGCCCGTGCCTCCCGCCGCCCCGCTCCCCGCGACGGGGCGTTACATCCGGGGCACAGGGCGGGGAGGGGCGCGCCGCCCGGTGCCGAGGCCCACTTCCGCCTCGTCTAGGGCGGGGCGGGCTCCGCCGGGGCCGGGGACCGGCCGGGCGCCTGGGGACCCCCGGCCCCGCTTCCGGCGGCCGGCTCTCGCCCCGCCACCTTTGTTCCTCCCGCCGCGGGAGGGAGCCCCGGGCGCGTGGCCTGGGTCGCACGCCGGTCCCCGGGGCTCCCCGCCCTCCCGGCTCCGTTAGAGAGGGCGAGGCCGCCACACGCCCCCCCCCCCCCCCACGGGTCGGCACGCCGTGCCCCGCATTCCTGGGAGGCCCGTCCCGGAAGTCCCCTCGCCCTCCCTTCCCGCCATCCGGCGGGGCCCGGAGCGGGGGAACTTTGTGGGAAGTTGTAGGGCAGCGTGAGCTGAGGAATGAGGGATGACTCCTGCTGTCCCCATCACCACCTCCCCTGTCCACACTGCCCGGAAGTGGGGAGGGGGAGCGGAAGTTCGGGAGGGGGGGAAGGGGATTTCCGGGCGGGAGGGGACCGGATGTGGGGGTTTGGGGGGTTAGGGGGAGGGGGGAGAAAGGTTCCCTGGGGTAGTGGACCCGAGGGCTGGGTTTGCGGGTGTAGCCTTGGGCCCCCTTCAGAAGTTTTCCAACTTTCCCGGAAGGCCCCCAGGGCTCTGCTTCCTCATCTTGGGGCACAGATACCTGGACCTACCCTAAGTCACTTGGAGACCCAGGCGTCCGGGCCCCTAACAACTCCTGCAGAACCTTTGACCAAATAAGGGCAAAGTTGCTTCTCCTGCTTCGCCCGCCCCCTCCCTTCCCCTCTGAGCTTCTGCTTTTCCTGAAGGAGAGTTCTGTGCATCCAAAGGCTCCCCATTCCATTCCACTCCACTCCTTTCCCTGGATTTTGGCCCCCTTTATTTCCTGGATTTGCTTTCCCTATTAAATGAGATCGAAATTTCCAGAGGAATATGTAGTCCCTTCCTAGGACCATTTTCTGGGTTTGAGGACCATGATCTTTTTGTGCACGAACTTTCAACAGCCCTTTTAAGGGTTTTTTAAATTTCTTAGATGTGCACAAAGCAGGTAACCTGTCCTCCTCGCTCGGGGGTGGGGGAGGGGTTCTAGCTTCCCCCTAGAAGTCGGGGGCAGGTGGGTCCTTGGAGAAGAGGGTGGGAACCTCGGTGTACTAACTTTGATGGGCGCTTCGTTCCCCTTCCAGCCAGCTGAGGTTGGTGTCCTGGTTGGCAAAGACCGGTCAAGTTTTTTCGTGAACGGGCTGACACTTGGGGGCCAGAAATGCTCTGTTATCCGGGACTCACTGCTGCAGGACGGGGAATTTACCATGGATCTCCGTACCAAGAGCACCGGCGGAGCTCCCACCTTCAACATCACTGTCACCATGACTGCCAAGAGTGAGTTTCTCTTAATCTCTCCTGCTCCAAGATCCCCAGTGTACCTCCTGGTAGTCTTTTGGGTTCTTTTTCTGTGTGGTTCCCCCCAGTACAAAGGGATCCTAACAGCCTGCTGGATGCTGGGACGCCGGATAGTTCCTCCGGTTGTGTCTCAGTTCCTCATCTTGTAATATAAAGAGTTGAACTGCGTTACCTCTTCAGTTCCTTCCTGCCCTGAGACTTTCAGAGGAAAAACTCCGTTTTCTTGGAAGAGGTAGACTGGTGGTCAGAAGTTGGCACTTAAACTGGGTCTTTTGAATTCTTTTGTTAAAACCTGGAGGTGGCAGGCCCAACCCTGGTTATTTGTCGCGGTATGCAGGCTTTTGGCCCCTAAATTGTAGCTTGTTCTTCTCCAGCTTTTTTAAGCTTGATTTCCCCCTCCTGAAAAGCCCTATTGTTTCAGGGTGACTGACAGCCTGCCTGTGTGTGTGGGGGGGGGGGGGGTGGGAAAGAGGAGGTTGGGTTACAGCCCCCAGGGCTGGACAGCTGCTGAACAGCTGGCCGGGGGTGGAATGGGGACACCTGGGTCCTAGCCTCCTTTCTCTTTCCTCCAGCGCTAGTCCTGCTGATGGGCAAAGAAGGTGTCCACGGCGGGATGATCAACAAGAAATGTTATGAAATGGCCTCCCACCTGCGGCGTTCCCAGTACTGACCTCGTCCACCCCTCCCCCCCACCACCCCCACTGCTTTTGCACCCCTCTCCTTCCCATACACACACGTACACCATTTTTATTTTTTGGGCCATTACCCCACACCCCTTGTTGCTGCCAAATCCACATGGGCTGGGGGCTGGGGCTGGATGGACAGACACCTCCCCCTCCCTGTACCCCTCCTGTGTGTGGTTGGAAAACTTTTTTGTTTTTTGGGTTTTTTTTTTTTCTGAATAAAAAAGATTCTACTAACAAGGTGCTGTGTGGTTTGGCCTGGGTGTCAGGATGGACTGTCCCCATGACCTGCCTGCTTTATTTTGGCTTTGGGTTAGAAGGGGGTTGAGGGCATTACAACCCCCTTTATCTTGGCTTTGGGTTAGAAGGGGGTTGAGTCTAGAAATTTGAGCTTCCTTGCGCCTGGGCCAGGCCTAAGCACCTGCCTCTAGCCTACCTGGTCAGGTGGCCCAGCCCTTCCACAGTGGCACTTCCTAGCTGAATTGGGAGATAATGGAAAAGAGCCAGTCCGTCCCAGAGAATGGGTCCAGGCCTGCGGGCAAGGCAGGGCCAGTTGAGTCATCCTAGTGTGGGTGGGGCTCCCCCTCTCTGAGTCACAGTAAATGCCTGCTGGGGCTGTCCCCATGGCTACAGGTTATTCGCCAGGCACTCCCCTGCCCCTTTATGGCAAAAAAAAGGAGGGGGGCAATTACCCCCCAAGGATAAGGAGTTCACCTATGTGAGAATGAGCTCACTCTTCCTCAGTTCACAAAAACGGTTTTATTAACCCCGAAAATGAAGACCCAGTCCCTCTACACCCTCAACCCCTTCAAAAGGATGGGGTTGGGCAAGGGAGAAACCTGGGGTGGACATGTCCCCTGTCCCTCAATCCGGGAAACCGGAGGGAGGAAAAGGGGCTGTGCAAATAGGTCTGTGGGGGGTGGGCAAGGGGATTATTAGACCAGCACGGCAGCTGAAGAGGAGGGAGCGGGCGGGGGATCTGCTGGAGATCCAGGGAAGGCCAGAGGGGTTGGAGCCAGGGAGCCGAAGGAGGTGGGAGGTGTGGGGCTGGAGCCCAGAAGCGGGGTCCGTTCTGAGACAGGTTGGTCCCCTGGCTCCCCTTCTTCATCACCCTCTGGCCCCTGAGTTTCGTCCTCCTGTTCCTCGTCCCCAGGACCCCGATGGACAGGCTGCTTGCAGATGGGGCAGGTCTTCCGGGTCTGGGTGAGCCAGGGGTCCACACAGCGGCTGTGGTAGGCTGCAACAGGCACGGGGTGGGGTGGTGGGGGGAAGGGGTGAGGCACTGGCGCCTGTGGCGAGGCCTGGGGGCCCGGGCACAGGGAGTGGAGGCCTCACCATGAGCACAGGGGAGCACCCTCAGCCTGTCCCCGTCCTCATACTCGTCCAGGCAGATGGCACAGACGTCATACTGGTCTCCTGCGGGGAGGAAGGGAGTCCTCCCGCTGAGCCACCCTGAGCCAGAAGAAGAGCTGAGAAAGGGCAGGGTGAGGCCACAGGAGGGCACGAGGAATCAGGGGTTCGAAGGGAGGAGCAAAGAGAAGCAGAGGTAAGAAGGGAAGTGGGTTTCTTAGGGGGAGGAGCGGCGGGGGGGGGCAGGGCTCTGACTACAACCTTATATGGGCACTGGCGGCTCCAGGACCCAGAGACCCAGCCCCCCTCACCTGTGTCTTCCTCGGCCCAGTTCCTCCCCACTCCTTCCACGTCTCTGCTCTCTCCACCTCCCCTACAGGCAAGGTCAGTCCTCCATTCGTCCCCCAACTCTTCCATTTGATCACCCGTGCTTTCCACCGCCTGCCCTATTCCCGTCCTGTCCTCACCGGCCGTGTGGATAGAGCGAAGGAAGGGTGGCATCTCTGCCCCTGGTCTCCTGAGCTCAAACTCCTTTGGAACCATCTGGGAGAAAGGCCCCGTCTCCCCCTTGTGCCCCTCACCCTTCTGATAGTCATGCGTGGGAATCTGTTTCAGCTGCTCTTTGGTCAGTCGATTTCGCTGGAGCCGTTTCCGGTGCTGGACACAACGGACTATCTGGGGAGAGGGGGAGCGGACGGATCCACTTTAGGGAGCAAGACTGGGCCAACCCAGCACAAACCACCGCCACCTCCCGACCTAGATCCCGTCTGGCTTTAGAGGCCTCCAGCCCCCCCACCGCACTCCCCAGGCTACTCACCATCACTGCTCCCATGGCCAAAACCAGCAGCCCCACGATCCCTGTAAAAGGGATGAGGTAGTAGCCCAAAGGGAAGCTGTTGTCTGGGACCAGCAGCACCCGAGCCCTGAGAAAGGAAGACGGGTATCAGAGGAGCGGGAAAGACAAGGAAGAGGCACAGGGTGGTGCTGGGTGAGGCCTGCAGACGGGGAAGGCGTGAGAAGAAAGTCCAGAGGCAGCGTATGAAGGGCCCCGGGGCCTGGCCTCCAGGGGGTGTGGAGAGACCGGGGGGGGGGGGGGGGGGGGGGAGGAGGGCACATCCTACCCCTTCTCGTAGACGAAGAGGGTGCGCAGGTACTCGGAGCTCGTCTCCCCGATAAACACAGACGGGATCCAGATCTGCTGCTGGATTTCCTCTGCAGGGATCAGTGGGTCACCCCGGGGACCCGGTCCTCCCCTCGCATCCCCTGCTAACACTGCTAACGCGGTGGCTCTTTCGCTCCATCCCGCCCAAAGGACTGACTCGTTTTCTCCAAGCTCTCAGCGCCCCCACCATCTCAGCCTCAGCCGGGCCGTCCACACCCCCGACCTCACCGCTGTTCCACACCATGTTCAGAAGCTCGTTGGAGTTCACGTTGTGCACCACAGCTGCACCGTACCCCGCCTTCTGAGCATTGAGGACCTAGGGAGACAAGGCACGGGATGGGGTGTAAGGGACCGTCGCAGCCCTCGCCTCCCTCCACTCCCGGCGCCTTTTGTCACCCTCCGCTTCCCAGCCCCCCACTCCACATTCAGCAACCTTGAGGTCAAAGTTGCAGTCGAATCTTCGTAGCAGTGCAATAAAGACTGACCCGTTGACCGGGGCTGGGGGCGGTGGGGCAATGGGGCTGCAGGCATTGGCCGGGTGAGCCTCCACAAGGAAGCCCTGGGGAAGGGAAGCAAACAGCAGTTGGATTTCACCTGCTTGGGGTCCGCTCCCCACAAGGGCCCACCAAGCACACTGGCTCCCCCGTGCTGCACATACTCTGCCCCTCACTTTTCGTTTGTGGGGTGGGGGCGCCCCGCCGGAGTCAGGTACATCAAACAGCATCTCTTGACCAGACCCCCCACCACCTCTCTCCCTGCACCGGATGGGCTTACGCCCCACACTCTGCGCTGATTCAAACCCTGCCACCTTCCAGGCTCCCACATTATAAACCAATTCTTCACTCATCCACGTCCCTTTCTCTCAAGCTCCACTTCACATCTCCTGCAGCACAAACTCCTACAGAACATACGCCCCTCTGTTAAAAAAAAAAAAAAAAAAATCCCCAAATCGAATCACTTGTGCTAGGCCCCACATCGCCAAACTTGACACCTGACTGAATTACAATTTCAAGCCTCCCCACGAGAATGGAATCTTAACCGGTCGATCTGGAATCACTTGGTCAGAACGACTGAGGTCCTCTGTGGGATGGACCCCTGCCCTCCCTTTAAGAAAAGTATCCTCCCACAATCACCTTTACTGCTAGCCTAACTTACTTGTTCTGCCTCTTCTTGCCTATAAAAAAGCCTCTTTGTTTTTGTACACCTCTTCTAAGTCCCGTCTGCTAGGTAGGATGCCGTCCAATTTAGCCAAACTGTTATCTAAAGCAGTCAGACCCTTTAAAAGTCCCACACTTAGACTTTGTTTTTCTGCCTTCAATTATTCAACTACCCATCTTACAAACGACTGGCCCAAAGAAATTCTTGCCGAACGGCAGCCTTCGTGAAATACCCCAAAACTCCTTATCTAACTTCATTCTCACAATAACCCTGGGAAAACATCTCTTACCCCATTTTACAGCGAAACAAACCAAAGGTGCAGAGACATACAACGACTTTGCCCAACCTCATAAAACCTACGAGTGGCTCCGAAGACGCTACTGAGAAGCACCACTTCGCCCCGCCTCTTATCTATCTCCGTGTCCATCACAGGGCTCAGAGTTCCAGGAGCCGACTTGGTCTTCTCCCTCCAGATTCTGAATTCCACGCTAGATGTGCTCCTGCACTGAGCTCCTAACCTGCCTCCTCTCCCACCTCCAGCTTCACGCAAGGGCAAGGCTCCTCCACCCCCACCCAGAAGAGAGGATGCAGGGAAACAGACAAAAGGGAAGGAAGTCACCTGAAGTCCCTCTTGGCTCAGGGCAGCCCCAAAGAGCGCTGGCAGGTCTGCAAAGTCCATGCTGGCATTGTGGTCCGAGGTCTGCGCACGAGAGAGTCCATGTTGCCCCTGAGCCTGCAGCCCCGCCCCTCCGTACCCTTCCCCCGCCAGCCCCCGGACTCACCGCTCGAATGAGCCCGCGGGTGGGGGTCGCTCCCCAGAGCACGGCAGCCACAACCACAGGAAGCGGGAAGGCCGCGGGGTGCATGGCAGCGGGAGGGGAGCGGCAGGAGAGGCCGCGTCCCGGTAGCAGGAGCAGCAGCGGAGGTGCGCGCCCTCTCCGCCTCTCCTTCAGGATCCCAGGGGTCCAACCGCCCCCAGGCCCCGCTTCCCAGCTACATGGGGGCGCGGGGAAGGAACCCCGGGTCCGGGAGTGGGGCAGCCAACCCGTTCGGTGAGGGCGGGGAAGGAGGCACTAAACGTATCCTACTCGGGTACAGGGACGAGCTCGGGAAGGGAGACCAAGGCAAACATAGGTGACAGAAAAACTTCTGGGTGGGGGCGCTCGAGGAGGCGGGACTTCCGGACAGGTGGGCTGTCTTCCCAGCTGCTGCAGCAGGGCTTCCGGGAAAGAAAGTCAGGCCGCCTCCAGCACTGGGTGCTCGGGAGGAAGGACTTCCGGTCCTAAAAGGCCGTCGAAAGAAAGGTTAGAGGTAGAGGGAGTGCCTCTGCAGATGTAGGGAGCGTCGAAACCCCAGAAAACCTAATCGCTTCCCCTTCGATGCCCGGGATTTTGGAGCTGCCCGCTTTACAAACCTCTCCACTCCGGCCGCCGCGGCGGCTGCGGTGCCTTGAGGTCTCGCGAGAGTCCTCACCACACCTTCCCTTCCACGAGCTGTGTGCTTGCCGTGTCTATCGCGAGAGACACTTCCTCCCTCCCCTCCTCCCCCAAATCTGGCTTCCTGAGGTCACTTTGTCTCGCGAGATCTCCTGACTATTTTCCCGCGAGTCCAATTCGGTGAAAACTGCGTCTAAGCGATGGCTTCCTAAACCAGCCACACCCCTTCCCGCACCCAGCCTCGAAGCCCCGCCTTCGGCCCCGCCCTTCTCCCGGTCTCCTTTGCGCGGCGCGCCTGCGCCTGCGCCTGCGCCGGCTTCCAGCTGGAGCTGGACCCGAGAGCCGGAGGGGCGTGCGCGCGCGCCCTCAGCCCTGTTGCGCGCGCGGTGTCACCTTGGGCGCGAGTGGGGCCGCGCGCGCGCGCAGGACCCGGAGCTGGGGGCCATTGAGTGGCGATGGCGGCGACGGCGAGTCCCGGGGCCGGCGGGATGGACGGAAAGCCCCGCACCTCCCCCAAGTCCGTCAAGTTCCTGTTTGGGGGCCTGGCCGGGTAAGCTCCGGCCCCAGGGATGGGACGGGAGGAGGAAGGGACGGGTGCAAGGAACCGAGCCCGGTTCATCTTTGCGTCTGTTGCGGCGAACGGAGCCGGCTCGGGGTCAGCGCGGCCCCCGGCGTATTGTGAGGTCCTTGATGGGCCGTCATGGACCTCTTCACCCACTGCAGGACCCCTGCTGGTCTGCGTACTGGGTCATTGCTCGGCTTTCCCGGGTTGTGTGGGGTTCCAGGTCATTGCATGGCTCCTGTCGCGCTACGTGAAGTCCCAGGTCATGAATGCCCACCTCCTTTCCCCCGGGGTCGGACAGCTTCCAGTTCCAGGTCACCGCTTGACCCCCTTGACCGGAGCACTTGCATTGCAGGGCCCTCGTTGGATCACTGGACTTTTCAGATCTATTGTTCTTGGTCCGAGTAGAAGCTTATGCACATACCCACTAGTCTCCTGAACGCTTAGTTAATCACGTGAAAGGCTTTGCACTTTGTGATCCCTTGTTGCCAGGTTCCAGTGGGCATTGGTAGGTCCGAGACACGTGGCCCTTGACTCTGCTTCTGCCTTCCTCCAGGATGGGAGCCACAGTTTTTGTGCAACCGCTGGATCTGGTGAAGAACCGGATGCAGCTGAGCGGGGAAGGAGCCAAGACACGAGAGTACAAAACCAGCTTCCATGCCCTCACCAGCATCCTGAGGGCAGAAGGGCTGCGGGGCATTTACACTGGGTACTGAGGCCACAGGAGAGGGGGCAGGGTATGGGCTGGCAGCTCCTGGACCTTGGCCTGATGCACTGACTCCTTCGCTCCCCAGGCTGTCAGCTGGCCTGCTGCGCCAGGCCACCTACACCACCACCCGCCTTGGCATCTACACGGTGCTGTTTGAGCGCCTCACTGGGGCTGACGGTACACCCCCTGGCTTTCTGCTGAAGGCCCTGATTGGCATGACGGCCGGTGCAACTGGTGCCTTTGTGGGAACACCAGCTGAAGTGGCTCTCATCCGCATGACCGCCGACGGCCGGTGAGTTCCAGGTCAGGTGGCACCCTAGCTCCATTCCCTGGAATCTAAAGTCAGAGGACTGGTTTCTTATCGTTGGTCTGAGCTGAGCATTGATGTGTTCCGGCCTCCCTTTCTTTGCTCCTGTGGGGCGGGGGGGTGTCTATCCTGAGCTCGACCCCTTCCTGTCTTCCCACCAGGCTTCCGCCTGACCAGCGCCGGGGCTACAAAAACGTGTTTAATGCCCTGATTCGAATCGCCCGGGAGGAGGGAGTGCCCACACTGTGGAGGGTGAGTGAAGGGGCCGGAGGCTGGGGCGGGGGGGGGGGGGGGTCACGTCCCCACCGTTTCTGACACACACCGCCCCCTCCTCTCCACAGGGCTGCATCCCTACCATGGCTCGTGCTGTCGTGGTCAACGCGGCCCAGCTCGCCTCCTACTCCCAGTCCAAGCAGTTCTTACTGGACTCAGGTGAGACCCAGAGCTGGGCTCTTGGCCCCTGGCCTGGCCTGGGCCAGCTCTGAGCTGACTGTCACCCCACTCTGCCTCCCCCAGGCTACTTCTCCGACAATATCCTGTGCCATTTCTGCGCCAGCATGATCAGTGGCTTGGTCACCACTGCCGCCTCCATGCCTGTGGACATCGCCAAGACCCGGTGAGCGTGCAGGCCCGGTCCCGGAGGGGGATAGGAGGGCCCGCTTTATGTCTCTCAAGCGCCTGCTTCCTCCTCTCCAGGATCCAGAACATGAGAATGATTGACGGGAAGCCAGAATACAAGAACGGGCTGGTGAGGAAGCTGGGCTGGGGCTCAGGCTGGAGGGTGGTGACGGTGGTGGGGAAGAGGGACACAGCCCTAGAAGCCAGGCCTTAACCCTGCCTGCCTGCCCGTTTAGGACGTGCTGGTGAAGGTTGTCCGCTACGAGGGCTTCTTCAGCCTGTGGAAGGGTTTCACGCCCTACTACGCCCGCCTGGGCCCCCACACCGTCCTCACCTTCATCTTCTTGGAGCAGATGAACAAGGCCTACAAGCGTCTCTTTCTCAGTGGCTGAGGCAGGCAAGGGGCCCAGAGCCGGTGTGCCAGGGCTCCCCTCACCCGCTGCCCCACAGTCAGTGTGCCCCCGGGGGCCTGGACTCCGCTGCCCTGGGCCCCTGTATTTATTTTTCCTCCACGGTCTGGTTCTCTCCTTTGCGGTAAAGGACTTTGGTCTGTCCTACCGCTGCGTCACCTCGCCCTCCCTGTCCCGATCCTCGTGACATCTCTGCCCCTGGCTGTGCCTCAGAGGGAGCTGGGAAACTCCCTGAGGATTTCCGGTCTCCTCTTGGGTGTTAGTTTCAGGGCATGTAGGACAGCAGAGGACCCGCCTTCTCAGTGGGTAAACCAAGGCAGAGCTGAGGGGACAGGAGACGGCAGAAGCCGTTGGGACAGTCACAAGGTCTGCAGTGGGAGGACGTGACCCTTCCTCCACCTCACTGAGGACATGATCAATAAATCGGATTGATGACACCACCCCCAGATCTGGATAGTTGTGAGGGGGGTGGAGGGGAGGAAGCCGGACGGACGAGGGGAGGTCCCTGGGAAACAAAAACCGGAGTTTCTAAGCAAAGTTGTTAAAAGAAGAGGCGAACGCCGCCGTGTAAAACAGCGTTGTCGTCACAGCAGGTAAGGAAAACGAAAGCGCGGGTCCTGCCAGCCACTAGAGTCAGTCCCAGGATGTCAGAATCACCTCACGTGATTCCTAGGAAAAGCCTCCGGGCTCCCGTGGCTCTTACTGCAGCCCAAAGAGGAGGGAACGAGGAGTCAGTGGGGAAGGCTGATCTGTGGGAAGAGGGTGATTGAAAGAAATCAGCGTGGAGCTGGGGCCCCCAAAGCCTGGAGGCTTGAGGAGATGGGGTGTGTTAGCTAGAATCCTGATCTGAGCCCTACCCTGCGGAGAGTGACTACGTTCCCCGTTTTCTTTAGAAGAAAGATTCCCAGGCGGTGCCTCAAGGAGCCTAAAAACATCCTGGGGCATAAAAGGGCACTGGAAGGTCAACTGGAAGGAAGGCTGGGCAGCCTGAGGCCCCGAAGGCTCCTGAGCCAGGCCGGGGGACAGGCAGGCAGCAGGTGGGAACCGTCTGCTTGGCAGAGCCTTGTCCGGAGAAGAGGTGGGGCTCGGCGGTCTGGCGCCCCCGCCGGGCCCTCCCAGTTCTGCCTCTCGCCTTACCCTCTCTGGGCACCTGCTGGCCTGGCCATGGCGGCCGCTCTGAGACACTGGGAGCCTGGAGCTTGTCCTTAGGAGGTTCCAAGTCCAGCGGGGAGGATGGCCCGCGAGCGGCGGTAAAGGGAGGAGAGCAGCAGACCGTCGCAGGGTAACGCAGGTAGAGCTGGTGAACAGCGGGGCATCTGGCCCAGCCTGGGAGAGAGGCCTGTGCTAGCGGTACTCGGGCTGGGGGGGGCAGCGCTCGTGGCCGGCAGGAGAGCAGAGGCTCAGAGGGAGAATGCTGCGGAGCCAGTGATCTGGAAGTCTGCAACAGCTGGAACACAGGTGGTGAGGCGCCTGTTGTAAGAGGTTCGCTGGGTCAGTGCATAGAAGCCCTTGGCGGCCAAGCTCAAGATTGATGCATCCAGGGAAGCATTCCAGGCAGGAGAGGAGCGCGGTCAGGTTTTCAAGCTGGCGCCCTCTGGAGAAGGGGGTCTGGAGCCAGAAAGGCTCAGCTTGCACTCCCATTGTCCGGGCTGCAAGCCCCGGCTTGGGCTGGCGACCCCGGAGGAGAGAAAGCCCGGCTCGGTGCGCTGGGGAAAGGACAGAGTCGAGAGAAGCAGGGGGGAAGTGGGTTCCGTTTGCCTGTGTTCTAGCTTAGGAGTGGGAGGCTTCACTGAGACCACTCGGTACAACCCACTAAGGTGGGCACATCACCAGCCCCACTCCCATCCGTGCCTCGGACCTGAGCAGAGCAGGAGGCCCCGCCTTGGCTCCTCGGAGGCCCCAGGCACGGGGGCAGCTCCAGGGAAACTTAGGTTTTGAGCTGACACCAGTGCTCACGGTGGTGAGGGGCTGCCCCCCTGGAGGAGGCAGGGGGCGTGGGTTGCCAGGCTGTTGGGTGAGGAGTGATCCAACTAGGGTGGGGGCAGTGGGGCCTCAGATGGGCCACCGTTTTCCTCTCCAAAGGAAAGGAACTTTTCTTTGTGAAGTTTTTTTTTTTTTTTTTTTTTTTTAAACACAAATACCTTACAGTGGTAGAAAACTTAGGAAATGCTAAGCAGAGGAAAAGAAAATAAAACCACCGTGTTTATGCTACCCAGGGGTCATCAGGGCTCACATTTTTTTTAATGTTTATATTTTGACAGAGACAGAGCGTGAACAGGGGAAGGGCAGAGAGAGAGGGAGACACAGAACCCGAGGCAGGCTCCAGGCTCCGAGCTGTCGGGCACAGAGCCCGACGCGGGGCTCAAACTCACGAACCGCGATATTGTGAGCTGAGTGTTAACTAATTGAGCCACCCAGGCGCCCCAGGCTCCCATCTCGATATGTCTCTTTCCAGGTCTTTTCAGTACACACGTGTGAGAGTGCTGATTGGTGCATCTCCTTTTTCCTGAAGCGTCCCCAAGGTGATGGCAATAGCCTAGCGGTCTGGGACCCTCCCCTGCCACAGCGTGGGGAGCCTTGTTCTATGAGCTCCTGGCTCCCGCATCTCACCACCCCCGCGGCTTTGCCGAGGTTGTGCCCGTGCTATGGAGAAGAGGCTTCGGATAAAGGAAAAGTAATTACCCCCCCCACCCCCCAAGCTAGATCCCGACAGGAAAGCCGTCACATCACAGCCTCTCAAGGTCCCCACACCCCCCAGCCTCAGAGGCTGTGGCCAGAGTACCTAATGCCCACCGTGCCCAGCAGGTCCTGACCACGACCCAGACTCAGGGCTGAGGGCCGCCGTCCTGCCACCAGAGGCCCCACGCGGCCGTTAGCCCGCACCCACAGGAAGAGGCTGGAGCGGAAAGTGGGCAGTGAGCCTGCAAGGAAAAGGAGCCAGGCGCGGGGCACGGGCACTTGCTTCCCCCTCTGCAGCTCCAGATGCGTGGTGTATGTGGCTGTGGCCGGGGCCTGTGGCGTCACACGGCGGTCCCGGGCCAGTAGCAGGATAAGGACCGCGGAAGCAAACAGAAGCCAGAGGAGACCCAAAACGTAGAAGCCCAGGGGAAGGAGGCAGCACGCGTCCCGGCCGAGGGAAGGGTCATTTCTGGGGCTGCGTGCATTCTCTCGAGCTACCCCTTGAGCCTCTGGGAGGGTAGTTGTGGCACGTGGCCGGGTCGTAAGGAATGAGGTGGCTTTGGGGGTGGTTAAGAATGTGGTTATTTCAGAGGTGGTTGGGGTGGTGGGGGGTATGGTGGGCTCCGGGGTGGGGGAGGTCGTGGGGGTGGGGGTCGTGGTGGGCTCCAGGGTGGGGGAGGTCCTGGGGGAGGTTGTGGTCGTGGGGGTCGTGGGGGTCGTGGGGGGCTCCGGGGTGGGGGAGGTCCTGGGGGAGGTTGTGGTCGTGGGGGTCGTGGGGGGCTCCGGGGTGGGGGAGGTCCTGGGGGAGGTTGTGGTCGTGGGGGTCGTGGGGGGCTCTGGGGTGGGGGGGGTCGTGGTGGTGGGGGTCGTGGGGGGCTCCGTGGTGGGGGGGGTCGTCGTGGGTTCTGGGGTGGTCACGGATGTATTCTGACTCTCAGTGGACTCTTGGGTAGAAGACAGATAGGGCGTCTGGCTGTGTGGATAATCAGACGTTGGGTAGAGTGGGGGCCAGTGGGTTGTGCGGGCTTTGGTGTTGGTGGAGAGCGTGATCCCAGCCGTGGTGAAGGGGTCCTCGTCCTCATACTCGTCATAGCCTATGTCCGCATCCCCGAGGGTGGGGCAGCCCTTCCCCGGGTAGGTGTAGACGGGTGTGTTGGCCAAGTTGATGCATCGCACGCTTTCCACGTTGGGGGTCATGGCCTTGACGTCTACTCCCTCCTTCCACAAGTAGACGTTATTGGGGTTGTCCTGCAGCCAGCGAGTGAAGTAGAGGATTTCGCAGTCGCAGGACCAGGGGTTGCCGTGCAGGAAAGCGAAGGGCAGGAGGAGGTCCCCAAAGAAGTTCTTCGGGATGGTCCGCAGCCAGTTCCCCTGGAGGTACAGGGTGTCGAGCTCCTCCAGTCCTTCCAGGAGCCCGGGGGGCAGCTCGTTCAACTTGTTGTCGGCCAGGCTGAGCTTCCTCAGCCGGGGGGTGGGCGCCAGGAGCCCGGGCGGCAGCATCTTCAGCTTGTTGCCACGCAGGTAGAGCTCGTGGAGTTGGCTCAGGCCGTCCAGGGCACTATGGGACAGCGAGGTCAGCTCGTTGAAGGACGCGTCGAGGGTGTTGAGCGCCGGCAGGGCCTGTCCCAGCGGGGGCAGGCTTCGCAGCTTGTTGTGGGAGACGTCCAGGGTCTCCAGCGCGGGCAGCGTCCCGTCCATCTGCAGGTGGGTCAGCTGGCTTTGGCTCAGGTGCAGCTGGGCGAGCCGGGTCAGAGGCAGCAGGGAGGCCATGGAGAAGGTGCCCAGGGGGTTCTCGCCCAGGCGGAGGATGGCCGTGTCGGCCGGCAGGTCGGGAGGCGGTGCCTTGAGCCCCCGGTTGTCACAGTTCACTTCCACCTGGCTGGTCACCTGGGAGACCTCGCAGACGGACTGGGGGCGGGAAGGGCTCGGCAGCAACAGCAGCAACAGGAGGAGAGGCATGGGGGCCTGGCCGGGAAGGGGGGGGGGCTTAAGTGGGCACCTCTGGGCCCGGGGCACTAGGCCCCGCCCAGACTCTAGCCCCCCACCCCCAGCCTCTGGGACCCCTGCCGACCGAGCTCCCACACGTCCTGTCCCCGCCCCCCCGCCGCTGCCGTCTCCCACCCTCGCCCCCCAAAGCCTGGACAGCACCACGTCCTCGTCCTCACCCCTCCCTCGGGGCCCCCAGCCCCCAAGTCCCGCTTACGGGCCAGCGCAAAGACCTCCGAAGGCACAGAGCTGCTGCCACGGTGACTGTCCTTTGCTCTTCCAACTCCAGGGAGGGCCTGCTCGGGCGGGCGGCAGGAAGGGCTCAGGGAGGGGGAGGAAACGCCAGCCCGATAGGGACTCCTGTGACCCGGGAGCTGTCTCCCTCCCGGACACAGGCCCTTATCATCTCCTTCCACGACTGTCCCCCGCGCTCCTTGTGGCTCCGTTCTCCTGCCGGGCGGACTGGGACTGGACTCCAACCACCACCTTCGCCCGGCTTTTAAGCCTCCGGCCGCCGCTCTCTGCCCCTCACTGTTGCCTTCTTACGGTCTCCAGTGTTGACCCTCACCTCCCTCTGCCTTTTCCCCCTGTCTCTAGCATGGTCCCTCCCACCCCACCCCCAACCCACTGGCTCAGTTCTGGTCGAGGTCACCAGTGCCAGCGCTCTACGCCCACTGGGCGCTTCTCCGTTGTGATCTTAACGTGTTTTCTCTGACCCGCATCACCACCGTCTCTTCCACTCGGGACTCATGACGCACACTCCTCTTCTCTGGCTGGACTTTCTTTGTAGATTCCTCTTTGGCCCTTCGTGAGAAGTTCACCCCCGGAGTTTGGCCTTTGGCCCTCTCCTTTTCTTTCTTTCTTTCTTTCTTTCTTTCTTTCTTTCTTTCTTTCTTTCTTTCTTTCTTTCTTTCTTTTTTTTTTTGACATTTATTTTTGAGAGGGACAGAGCACAAGTGGGGAGGGGCAGAGAGAGAGAGAGGGGGAGACAGAATCCAAAGCAGGCTCCAGGCTCCGAGCTGTCAGCACAGAGCCCGATGCGGGGCTCGAACCCACTAACTGTGAGATCATGATCTGAGCTGAAGTCAGACACTCAACCGACTGAGCCACCCAGGCGCACGCCCCTCCTCTTGTGCTACACAAACACCTGGGATCACCCTCTTTCTTTTCCTTGCTTTTCAACCACACCTACACCCCAGTGACTCAAACCTATGTCTAGCCCAGACCCCTCTCCTGAGACCCAAACCCCTAGGTCCCCCTGCCCTTTGGAATCCTTGGATGTCCCACAGGCATTGAAGCTGCGTGTTCAAAACTGAGATACTCCCCCTGTTGTCCAACCCGGCGAATGGTACCACCGTCCACGCATTTGGCCACTCAGTACCAACAGATCCCTGATGGCCACCCTGAACCCTTCCCCTCTCATTCCCTGTCCAACCTGTCACCTGGCCACGCTCATTTCAGCTCCTAGTCTCTCTGAAATCCACTTTTCCTGTTCCCACCGCCACCATCGCCAGTCCGAGGTACCATTTGCTTTCTACACCCCACCGCGACAGCCTCCCAGCTGGTCTCCTGACTCTGGCCTCCCTTCTGCCCGACCCTCACTTATCTGGGAAGTTCCAGCCCAGAATTTCTTCCTTTGGAAAGCCTTTTGAGACCTCCAAGACTTGGGGTACCCGGCTGGCTCAGTTGGTGGAGCATGTGACTCTTGGTCTCAGGGTCATGAGTTCGAGGCCCACGTTGGGTGTAGAAATCACTTCAAACAAACAAAACAACAACAAAAGCTTCCCAAGACCAAGTTAGGTGCCTATAAGAAAGTGAGCTCCCGTGTCTGTTGGTTCTCTTCCCGATGATGAACATGTCCCACCTGCTGTCCCCACAAGGGACATCACGGGCCTGCTCCTGTCTGCTCAGCACCGGTGACACTTGAGCCAGATGCAGTGAATGTCCAGATCTGCCATTTATCTCATTAGCCTGCTGCAAAGAGTACCTGAAACCGTGGAGAAAGCAAGGAGTCAAGCAGCAGGAAGTGAGGTGACAAGTTGCAGACAGAGAGAGAGAGAGAGACCACGGTGTGGAGTAGGGCCCCTGGGGCTGCTGAGCTTGGCTACATTTGTATGGGTCAGGGGTTTCGTGTAAGCCTCAGAGAACATTCAGGCTGACTTAGAATGAAAGGGAATTCGTTACAAATACATTGGCTCCTCCCCGGGCTGTACCCGGTAAGGGGCTAGAGAACCAGACTTGGAACAGGGCCAGGCTGCCGAACGAGTCTGGTGAGCAAACCTCTGCTCCTGCCGCAAGACGGGGTCACTGGAGCCCACACTGCTCCAGCTGCTGATACGGAAACTCAGCGCAGCCTCCCTGCCCTGACGTGGTACCTACCGCCTTGGGAAGCCAGGGCTGGTGTGAGGGGGACGTGTCGTAAGCCGGTGACCCAGCTGCCAGGGAGCCCAGGAAAGCCAACGGCGTTTTCCCAGCTTCTGTAAGAGGAGGCCGCGTCGGCTTCCTCGAAGATGCCTACGTTGAAGGTTTTTGCAGACGCAGAAGAGAGGGATTCATACACTTTGGCACCTGCTGAAATGATCCAGTGTTTTCGTTTCTTCACATGTTAATGTTCTGATTTTTTTTTTTCTTCTAATCTTGCATCTTTGAATGCCTGGGAGTAACACTAGTTGGCCATTATGAATTATTCTTTTTTTTTTTTTTTACGTGTATTTATTATTGAGAGACAGAGTGTGAGCTGGCAAGGGGCAGAGAGAGAGGGAGACACAGAATCCGAAGCAGGCTCCAGGCTCTGAGTTGTCAGCACAGAGCCCGACGCGGGGCTAGAACCCATGAGCCGTGAGATCATGACCTGAGCCGAAGTTGGAAGCTTGACGGACTGAGCCACACAGGCGCCCCTCTTTTAATATAATTGTAGGTTGGCTTGCTCACATTTTATTTAGAATTTTCACATCTAGGGATGCCTGGGTAGGGCTGAGTGGGTCAAGCGTCTGTCTCTCGATAGCAGCTCAGGTCTTTTTTTTTTTTTTCTCCATTTTTGAAAATTTTATTTATATTTTTTTATTAAAAATAGTATGTTGTCAAATTGGTTTCCATACAACACAGTGCTCATCCCAACAGGTGCCCTCCTCGATGCCCATCACCCACTTTCCCCTCTCCGCCACCCCCCCATCAACCCTCAGTTTGTTCTCTGTATTTAAGAGTCTCTTATGTTTGCCTCCCTCCCTCTCTGTCTGAAACTATTTTTCCCCCTTCCCTTCCCCCATGGTCTTCTGTTCAGTTTCTCAGGATCCACATACAAATGAAAGCATATGGTGTCTGTTCTTTTTTGCCTGACTTACTTCACTTAGCATAACACTCTCCAGTTCTATCCACGTTGTTGGAAATGGCATGATTTCATTCTTTCTCACTGCCAAGTAGTATTCCATTGTGTATATAAATCACATCTTCTTTATCCATTCATTGGTTGGTGGACACTTGGGCTCTTTCCATAATTTGGCTGTTGTTGAAAGTGCTGCTATAAACATTGGGGTACAAGTGCCCCTATGCATCAGCACTCCTGTATCCCTTGGGTAAATTCCTAGTAGTGCTATTGCTGGGTCGTAGGGTAGCTCTATTTTTAATTTTTTGAGGAACCTCCACACTGTTTTCCAGAGCGACTGCACCAGTTTGCATTCCCACCAACAGTGCAAGAGGGTTCCTGTTTCTCCACATCCTCTCCAACATCTATAGTCTCCTGATTTGTTCATTTTAGCCTTTCTGACTGGCATAAGGTGATATCTCAGTGTGGCTTTGATTTGTATTTCCCTGATGAGTGAATTGAGCATCTTTTCATGTGTCGGTTGGCCATCTGGATGTCTTCTTTGGAGAAGTGTCTATTCATGTCTTCTGCCCATTTCTTCACTGGATTATTTGTTTTTCAGTGTGGAGTTTGGTGAGTTCTTTATAGATGATAGTAGCTCAGGTCTTGAGCTCAGGTTTATGGGTTCAAGCCCTGCATTGGGCATGGAGCCTACTTATAAAATACAAACTTTTACATCTAAGTTAGAAAATAAAAGTGGCCCATAGATTTCTTTTTCTTTTTTAATTTGGTTTAACATTTATTCATTTTTGAGAGACAGAGAGAGCATGAACTGGGGAGGGGAGAGAGAGAGGGAGACATAGAATCCAAAGCAGGCTCCAGGCTCCAGGCTGACAGCACAGAGCCGGACGCGGGGCTCGAACTCACAACCCATGAGATCATGACCTGAGCTGAAGTTGGACGCTTAATCGACTGAGCCACCTTGAGTTCTGTTTGTTTTGTTTTGTTATCAGAGTTATGCTGCCCTTATAAATTAAGTTAGAAAATGTTACATTCTCTGGGTAAGTTAGAGATTACAGGAATTTTCTGTTCAATGCAGGTTAGGTGGACCCATAAAACCATCTGGACCTGATGCCATTTGGGAGATAGCTTCCTGAATACCTTTCCAATTCCTACTATCATTTTTGGTCTGTTGAGGTTTCTTGAGTCAAATTTTTTGATCCTCCCCCCTTAAGTCAGTTCTGATGTTGAGTCAGTTTTGGTAACTGATATTTTCTTTCTTAATATTTTTTTTTTAAAGATTTTATCTTTAATCTCTGCATCCAGTGTGGGGCTCACACACACAACCCCAAGACCAAGAGTCACATACTCCACTGACTGAGTCGGCCAGGTGTCCCAATTAATTGATATTTTCTAATTAAAATATCTACTTTATGTAGCTGTTCAAATGTAGTATCGCAAGTTTGAACACTTATGCTTTTACCGTTTGTTAAAATCTCCGTATCTGTAGTCATGACCCCTAATGTTTTTTGTATTTTCTTTCTTTTTCTTTTCTCTCTTTCTTCCCACCCCCCATTTTTTTTTCTTCATCGGACTTGCCAAAGATTAGCCTATTTTATTGGACTAGCCAAAGAACCAGATTTATTAGTTTTACTAGTCGATTTCTTTTTTTTCCCCTCTCCCTTTGACGATGAATGTCTACTCCCACCTTTTAATAATTCCTCAGGCCTTGAGCTTACTTTCATGTTCCCTTTCTACCTTCTTGAGTTCTTGAAATCTTAGTTCACTTACTTTCAATCTTCCCTGCTTTTTAGGTAAATCCACTTAATTCATACCTTTCATCTGAGTATGGCATCGTGCTATCTAATATATTTTTTTTAATTTTTAAAAATGTTTGTTTATTTTTGAGATAGAGAGAGACAGAGCGTGAGCAGGGGAGGGGCAGAGAGAGAGGGAGACACAGAATCGGAATCAGGCTCCAGGCTCTGAGCTGTCAGCACAGAGCCCGACGTGGGGCTCGAACCCACGAACTGCGAGATCGTGACCTGAGCCGAAGTCAGATGCTCAATCAGCTGAGCCACCCAGGCGCCCCTGAGGTGCATTTTTAAAGAGCTCTGTGCAGGAAACATTAGTTGGAGGTCTGCTCAAGATCCACTCAACCTTCCTTTTTTTCTTTTGAAAAATCACTTCTACTGCACCCTTAGGATTCTTGGTGGGAATGATTCTATTCGAGCTACGTGAGTGGGCCTCAGCCAGTCACAAGGACCCACACAAGTATCCTCATAGAAGCTGGTCAGAGTCTCCCACCGTGAGAGCGAGACTGGTTCAGGGTCAGAAAGAAAAGGTAAGTGGGTCCCTTCGTAACAAAGCCCAAGGCTTCTGTGGGGTGACTGAAGTAGGCATGCTTTCTCTGGATGTGGGCAGGAAATATGTGACCCTGGATGAGTGATTGAATCATTTTATGATCACAGGGGATAAGGCCCTAGGATGACGCTAATGTCAGGAAAGCTACAACTAAAAAAAAAAAAGAAAAAGAAAAAGAAAATGGCAGGACGCAGGGGGTGGGGCTCAGTCCTTGAGCATCCAGCTTCGGCTCAGATCATTATCTCGCGGTCTGTGAGTTCGAGTCCCGTGTCAGGCTCTGTGCTGACAGCTCGGAGCCCGGAGCCTGCTTCGGATTCTGGGTCTCCCTCTCTCTCTGCCCCTTCCCTGCTCGCACTCTGTCTTTCAAAAACAAATAAATATTGAAATAATTTTTTTTTAAATGGAAAGAAACCATTGACATCACTGAGTGGAAACCTAATTTTTTTTTTAATTGGTGTTGGAATTGTTACTTGCAACATAATAAGCTTTAGGAGGTAAAGATTGCATTTTCCTTTTTTCCTTTTTTTAAGTGTTTTTTTGTTTGTTGAGAGACAGAGCACAAAAATGCTAGCAGGAGAGGGACCGAGAGAGAAGAAAAGAGGATCCCAAGTGCAGGGATCCTATGTGGGGCTCGAACTCACAAACTGTGAGATCATGGTCTGCGATGAAATCGAGGGTTGGATGCTTAACCGACTGAGCCACACAGGCACCCCATTTTTTTTAAGTGGTATTGTTTAGAAACGTATTTAAAATTTTTTTTTCCTTTTTCAAAATATATTTATTTATTTATTTATTTATTTATTTATTTATTTATTTATTTATTTATTTTCTGAGAGAGAGAGAGAGAGAGGGAGAGCAAGCAGGGGAGGGACAGAGAGAGGGAAACAGAGGATCCCAAGCAGGCTCTGAGCTGACAGCAGAGAGCCCGACTCAGGGCTCGAACTCACAAGCCATGAGATCATAACTGGAGCTGAAGTCGGACATTTAACCGACTGAGCCACCCAGGCACCCCCACAAAGGTATTTTTTAAATTTCAGGTAGATTTTTAAAAATGAAACTTTTTTTGAGATCATTATAGGTTCCCAGACAGTCGTAAGAAATAAGAGATCCCGCGTGCCCTTTCCCCAGTTCCAATATCACAACCCAGATACTGACATTGTCCTCACCATAAGGATCCCTCACGATGCCCCTGTATACCCACACATGCTTCCTTCCTACCCCCTGACTCCCACCGCTCTGCTCTTCATTTCTGCCCTCTTGTCACATTAAGAATGTTGGGGCGCCTGGGGGGCTCAGTCGGTTGAGCATCCGACTGTTTCTCAGGTCATGATCTCGCGGTCCGTGAGTTCGAGCCCCGCGTCGGGCTCTGTGCTGACAGCTCAGAGCCTGGAACCTGCTTCGGGTTCTGGGTCTCCCTCTCTCTCTGTGCTCCCCTCTCCCCCTGCTTGAGCTCTGTCTCTCTCTGTCTCAAAAATAATAAACGTTAAAACAATTTTTTTTTAAAAAGAACATTATATAAATGGGATTGTACAGTATATGCCCTCTGGGAGTCGACTCTGTCCGCTCGGCACACTCCCCTGGAGGTCCGCGGTTTGTAGCGTGCACTGGTTTTTATTGCTAGGTAGTATTCCATTGCGGGGAGTACCACAGTGTAACCACTGCCCAACTGAAAGCCGACTGGGCAGATCCCAGTTGTTGGCTGTTACAAATAAATCTGCCACGAATATTCACATACAGATTTTTGTGGGAACATAAAGTCTTTCATTTTCCTGGGAAAATGCCCCCGGAGTGCGGTTTCTGGGTCGGAGGGGAGTTTATCTTTGGGTGTGTCCGGTTAGGGGTTCGCTTGCTTTCTTGCAACGTGTGAGTGTCTGTTTCTTGCCAGATTTGGGTGGTCTTCAGCCATCATTTGAGAACTTTTTTCAGCCTCGTCCTCTTCCTCCTGTTTCTGGGTCTCTGATGACACAACGTCAGATGTTTTGTTAGAGCCCCAGAGGTCCCCGAGACGTTTGTGCTTTTAAGTCTGTTTTCCCTCTGTCGTGCGGAATGGGTGGTTTCTATTGTCGTATCTTCCGGGTCACGGGTTCTTTTCTCTGTTCCCGCATTGTGTTGTGGGGCCCACTCCCTGAGCTGTAATCTCAGCTGTTATGTCTTTCAGCTCTGCGGTCTCCATTTAGTTCCTTAGACCCTCTGTGCCTTTGCTGAAGTTCTGTTTGATCTGTTTCAAGTGCATCCATAATTTCTCATTAAAGCCTTTTTATCGTGGCTGCTTTAAAATATTTTCCAGGGGCGCCCAGGTGGCTCAGTCGGTTAAGCGTCCGACTTCGGCTCAGGTCATGATCTCACGGGTCGTGGGTTCAGGGCCCACGTCAGGCTCTGTGCTGACAGCTCAGAGCCTGGAGCTTGTTCGGATTCTGTGTCTCCCTCTCTCTCTCTGCCCCTCCCCTGCTCACGCTTGCGCGCGCTCTCTCTCTCTCTCTCTCTCTCTCTCAAAAACAAATAAACATCAAAAAAAATAAAATATTCCCCAGAGAACCCTAACACCTCTGTCCTTTGGGAGCCACCTGGGTGAGGATGACCTCCTGGCTGCAGAAATGACTGACGGTCCTGACCCTCCTGGGGCCGCCTGACGCCATCCCAGTGGGGATGGGAAGGGTGCCTCATGGTGGCCAATCTGGGATGGACATCCAGGCTCCCCTGTGGTTACCAGCTGGCTGGGGTGAAAGTCCCTGCTCCCCTACTTGGCCTTCCCAGAGAGTCTGCCAGCCCGGCAGAGATGTTGGGGCACCTGGCGACAAGCCTGGGGAGGGTGCAAATCTAGGCTCAACCTTTGGCTGCTGGTGTGGGGGTGGCCACAGTTTGTCCGTGGTAGAATGTCTGGAATAGAGTGGCCATTTCCCAAGTTCTGCCTTCTTAGGCTACCCCTTTCCTGGTCCTCTGGCTGGAGAGAGCAGGCTTATTATTAATACTACTATTAGGGCGCCTGGGTGGCTCAGTCAGTGAAGCATCTGACTCTGGTCTCGGCTCAGGTCATGATCTCACCATTCATGAGTTTGATCCCTGCATCAGGCTCTGCACTAGGGGTACAGCTAGGGATTCTCTCTCTCCCCCTCTATCTGCCCCTCCCCTGCTAGCTCTCTCTCTCTCTCTCTGTCTCTCTCTCTCGGAATAAGTAAATAAACTTTAAAAAAAATTATACACAAAACCGAAAAAACACAAAGGGCTCATCCCACCGGCAATAAACGTTTTTGTTTCTAGGTTGCGAATTCCTTCACTTCTTGGGTGTATATAGAATGTCCTGGATTTGGTTGGATTTAATGGGCGGAACAGCGAAGCACACACCCATCTTGCCGGAAGCGGAGATCTCCCTGGTGGGCATTGCCACCTTCTGCAGGCTTCTCAATTTCTCACACTTGGCATTAAACATACCGGGTGAGGGTTAATCTTACGGATCCGCTTGGCCCGGATTCCCCACTTGTTAACATTTGGTCTCGTTGGCTTTATTCCTGTGTCTCCTGTGTCTCCGAGGGTTTTCCCTGAACTAACTCGGAGACATTGCCACTGAATTTCGACGTGTGTTGCCTAAAAACAAAGACATTTTCTTACAGAACTGCAGTATGGTTATTAATGTGGAAATTCAATACTGATGGGATAGTATGATCCAATCTGCAGTTCATATTCCCATTTTGTCAATTGTCCAAAAAATGTCCTTTGTAGCTCCCCCCGCCACCCTCCCGCCCACGTCTAGGAACCCATCCGGGACCATAGCTCTTTTGTTTCCCGTAGTTCCCCAAACTGTCTGGATTCTTTACGTCCTTGACATTTTTGAAAACTACAGTCCAGTAATTACGTAGAATGTCCCTCGACTGTGTAGAATTTCCCTCAACTCGTCTGATGCTTCTCACCATTGGATTTGCCGTATGTTTCTCCGGCATGACTGTTACACAAGGGATGTGGCTTTCTGGGGGCATCATATCAGGAAATACTTCATATCAATTTGACCTACTGCGGGGGTGCTGTTAACTTTGATACTTGGTCAAGGTGGAATCCACCGTGCTTTTCCACCGTCGAGATACTGTTTCCTCTTTTCTCACTAAGAAGCAACTTTTGTGGGGCGATGTTCTGACACTATGTAAATATCCTGTTCCTAATTCAACTCTGGCCTGCAAAGTACAGCACCCGTTGGTGACTCTCGTCTGGGCCGATTATTGTAAAACCGTATTTTTAGGTGATTTCAGTTCATTCCGTTTCCTTGTAACCAAAAGAACCCAATGAAAACAGAACATTAGACTCAGAAGCAGGGTTTCGTGGAACTGATCCTGAGTGCTATCGGCTGGAAGGGAATGTTTCTACCCAGTGTTTTCACGGCAAAGCCACTAACTGAGCCTTCTCCTGAGGTCTCTCGGACTCTAAGCGTGGGCCTCGGTCGGTGGGGCGGAATGTGAACTGTGAGCTGTCTAGAATGGATTAGTTACCGTATTGTAAATTCCTATAGGCCTGACAAAACCGTTGTGACACTTTGTTTTAACATCTGTCCACCCCTCTAGCTGGCAAACTTTGGGACAGCAGGCCCTCAGAAACACCGCCCGTGCTCTAAAGGGGTAGACCCTGTTCCATGGGCTGAAGGAGGTGTGGCCACATAAATAAGACACCTCTAGGGGCGCCCGGGTGGCTCAGTCGGTTGAGCATCCGACTCTTGGTTTCAGTTCAGGTCATGATCTCGCAGCTCCGTGGGTTTTAGCCTCGCATCGGGCTCCACACTGGCAGCGTGGAGCCTGCTTGAGATTCTCCCTCTCCGCTGTCTCTGCCCCTCCCCTGCTTGCACCCTCTCTGTCGCTCTCATAATAAATAAACTTAAAAAAAAGAAAGTCCCACCCCAAAGGTCACAGAAATACTCTCCCACGTTTTCATCTGTTAACTTTCTAGTTTTTCACCTTTTGTTTTAGAGCCTTTAATCCACCCGGAGTTTACTTTCGCGTATGGTATGAAATAGGGATACGGCTTTATTTCTTTTTCTCTCTATAGAGGGAGGCAGCCACTTGTGTCTTCTAATCTTTTTTTTTTTTAACATTTATTCATTTTTGAGAGACAGAGACAGAGTGTGAGCGGGGGAGGGGCAGAGAGAGAGGGAGACACAGAATCCGAAACAGGCTCCAGGCTCCGAGCTGTCGGCACAGAGCTGACGGGGGGCTCGAACCCACAAACTCTGGGATCGTGACCTGAGCTGAAGTCAGATGCTTAACCGACTGAGCCACCCAGGCGCCCCTCAGCTCAGGTCTTGATCTCAGGGTCATGGTGGCCGTGAAGACTACTTAAAGACACACACACACACACACACACACACACACAGCAGTTTCGCATTTTTGCCGTAAAGATTTTACATACAGTTAAAGAACATCCTTAATTACTTTGAGTTCTGAATACTTGAGAGACTTTGTTACTGTTGTGAGCGACCTTTTGTTGTCTGTGACTTCGTACCGCGGGGGTGAGGAGAGCTGTTGGTGTTGATGTTTCTTACATCCAGGGAAGTCCCTGACTCTCCTCTTGGTGGCTTATTGTTGCTCTGCAAGGCTTTCCACGTTGGTAATTATACCCTCACATAATTAATCTTTTCCTTTCCTCTGCTTCTTTTATTTTCTTCTCTTAGCGCGTTGGCCAGGACCCCCAGTGTTGCCGTGAAGACAGTCCTGCCTTATTCCTGTTTTTACAGTGAGGGCGTCATGACCCATGTGAACTGGAGATTTTTAAAAGTCCTTTTCAAATTAAGGAAGTTGTTTCCCGAAAAAAAATTTTTTAAGTTTATGTATTTATTTGGGGAGAGAGAGTGTGCGTGGGGGAGAGGCAGAGAGAGAGGAAGAGAGAGAGTCCCAAGCAGGCTCCACACTGTCAGTGCAGAGCCCGACGCGGGGCTCGAACTCACGAACCGTGAGATCGTGACCTGAGCCGAAGTCAGATGCTCAGCCGACTGAGCCACCCGGGCGCCCCTGAGGGTGTTAACTTCTTAACCAGTGGTCTGGAGACGGGCCCTCTCAGGTGGGCCTAGCAGCAGGATGGCATCATCCAGTGGACCTGTCCTTCCGTTTTCCATCCTTAGCACACTGGCTTTCATGTCCCTGTCCTTGTCACCTCATGCTTGCAACATGGCGGGCAGCCTTAAAGGCGTACATCTGCTGGTGACAGGGAAGGAGCAGGGGCACAGCAGTGCCTCACCGTAAGTGACTGTCCTTGTACGAGCAGAGGACAGACTTTCCCGGCAGCCCCATCCCCTGGTCGACTTCTGGCGACATTGGTCAGAAATGGATCGCGGCGTGCTTCTGGCCGCAAGACAGGGCTGCATTCTGAGCGTCTGGCAGACGAGACCGGGGACATTGTGCGTCATCGTGACTCATTCCCCGGGGCCGGGCACGCGCTCCGCGTCTCAACAAGACGGGGCTCTGTTGGGAAGAGAGAAATGACTTCCGCCCTTGCACGTGTGGGACACACTTGACTTAAGTCACTTGACTTAATTGGCAGTTTCTAGTTCGGTCAACTTTTGGGTTTGGTTGGCCCATATTTTATGGAGGATTTTTCACATTTATGTTCAGAAGTGAATGAGGCCTGTGTTTTTATTTTCTCGTGTTCACCTTAGCTGAAGCGAGAAGTTCGTAAAACGAGTTGGCTTGCCGCCTTCTTCTTCTATTTTCGGGAGAACTTGTGTGAAATCAGATGATCGTGCCTTGAAAATTTGGGAGAACTAAGGGCTCCTGGGTGGCTCAGTCGGTGAAGCGTCGGACTTTGGCTCAGGTCATGGTCTCGCGGTCCGTGAGTTCGGGCCCCGCGTCGGGCTCTGTGCTGACAGTTCGGAGCCTGGAGCCTGTTTCCGATTCTGTGTCTCCCTCTCTCTCTGCCCCTCCCCCGCTCATGCTCCGTCTCTGTCTCCAAGAAAGAAAGAAAGAAAGAAAGAAAGAAAGAAAGAAAGAAAGAAAGAAAGAAAGAAAGAAAGTAAGTTTGAGAGAACTCACCTATAAAGCTACCGTGGCGTTGGGCTGCTGTGGGGGCCAGGCTTTCGCTGCCTTCTCACTGCTGCCCTCTACCTCAGGGTACTGACATCCCTACTTTTACATACAAAGTGGCACTTACCTTTGATAATGAATGAATAAGAATGAATAAAAACAAAACCCAGGTTTGGGATAAAGTGAAGACAATTTCCTGTTTCAGATTCTTGCCCAACAGAGCGTCTCCCCATGTTTAGGTGATGTGGTTAAAGAAATCACGATCAGATACAGGAATCTGTTTTCTCTACGTTTAGACCGCAGGGAGAAAATTAATTTCACTTTGATCATATGTGAATCAGTTTTACATATTATTAAATAGACAGGATCAAACGAGGGACATCGTCTGGCTCAGTCTTATTTAAAAAGAAAATCTTTTTTTTTTTTTTTTAATGTTTATTTTTGAGACAGGGAGACAGAGCGTGACCGGGGGAAGGTCAGAGAGAGGGAGACACAGAATCCGAAGCAGGCTCCAGGCTCTGAGCTGTCAGCACAGAGCCCGACACGGGACTCGAACTCACAGACTGTGACCTGAGCTGAAGTCGGACGCCTAACTGACTGAGCCCCCCAGGTGCCCCTCTGGTGGACTTTTAAAAAAAACAACCCTTGAGCTCCACTTACTTTCAATATGACTCGTATAGATACTATGTGTTAATACCAGAAGAATCAAAAGTCAGTAAGAGGCTCGGAGTATGAAATCTTGGATCTAATTCGCAACATTTTATAACTGTCTCTTGCAGCCTTTTTGTGTGAAGAGTGTGGCTTCAGCCGACTGCTGAGGAGCCTGGAGTTCTTGGCCGTGGTTTTTTCCTCTGAGTCGGAATCATTTTCTCCCCGGGCTTCCAGAATCACCAGAGGAATCTTCATGGCAGAATCTACAAGCCGCGCCACCTTCTCTCTCTGAAGCCAAGCCCACGACGCCCTAGAAACTTCCCTGGAACGTCCTGTCTGTGCCTGGCTGATGCGGAGACTTGCCGCCCCGGTTCACCTTCTTGTCGCCTCTGTTCTGAGAGGAGAAGGCGATTTGAGCTCTCGTATGACGAGGCGCCCAGAAACCACCACGGACTTCCTTCTTTCCTGCACCGGTAAGTCCCAAGGACTTTTGTTTTCTTCTGTAGCCAAGTTGAGTAAAGAGGTCGCCTCCCGGGGAGGGGGCGCAGCACGCGGCCTCCTGGGCCTGGGGCAGCCACCCCCTACTTTCTCGCTCTCGCCCCCACCCCTGCCATCTCTCTCTCTCATTTCATTTTTTTTTCTTTTTTTAATCTTTACCACCTACGTCTTTTTCTGCTCTGGTCCGCTCATGGCCTTGTCTCCCCGCCAGGAGTCCCTCCCCCGCCACCTGTCGGTGTTTTTACACCTGGGGAGGGACCCAGCAGCCCCGGGGGTTCAGCACCTCGCCAGCCTCTTAGGGCTTTCTGCCAGCTCTGTAGGGACAGAGATGAGCCGCTCTTGGGCTGCGGGCATCTGCTCCCGGTTTGTCTTCGCTGGCCTGTGGTTTTCTATTTTTGACCCTACGGAAACTTTTCTTTTTCTTTATGGTCTCCGATTTGGGGCTCCAGGGAAGGGGAGGAAGGCCTCCCTCGCTCCAAGATGACAAATGCTGGCTTTACCGTAGGCCTTTCTTGGTGTCGTTTTACATGCAGGTGTCCGACCTCCCCCCGTCCCCAGCAGTCGACAGCTGAGGGTCTGCTGGTATTTTGATGATTGTTTCCAGCTGTCCCAGCGGGACTTATTTGATTAAGCCTCGTTTTCTACATCAAATGTACCACTCTGCCTTCATCGTATGGCAGATTCTCGTACACTGGAACAAAAAACCGACCTTCTCGATCAGCACACGTGAATCGAAATAATGAATAGGTGTTTTCACCTATTGGTTTGGCAAACAAATTTTTTTTTTTTTTTTTTTTAGTTTGAGGCTATGCTGTCCTGGGGAAGGAGTAAGACAGCGTTCTTGTGCTCTGTCGGCCTGAGGGGTGCCAGGGGGCACGTGCTTTTGTGAACAATTTGGCAAAAGTCACCAACAGTTTTTTGTTTTTTAAATGCACGAACTTTATTTGTTTAACCTTTATTTTTGAGAGACACAGAGACAGAGACAGAGTGTGAGCAGGGAAGGAGCAGGGAGAGAGGGACACACAGAATCTGAGGCAGGCTCCGGGCTCCGTGCTGTCAGCCCAGAGCCCGATGCGGGGCTCTAGCCTGCGAGCTGTGACATCATGACCTGGACCCAAGTCAAAAGCCAGACGCTTAGCCCCCGGAGCCAGCAGGAGCCCTACTTTTTTTGTAAACACACATTACTCTTCTAGGTTCCCTGTTCCCTTCCATCCTTCCCTGTTCCAACACAGGGACACGTAGGTTGTGGCGACTGGAAGAAAACCAGAATAATTCCAACTGCAGGATAGTGGTCACTGCCGAGAAGGGGGGGGTTCAATCAGGGAGGGCACAGAGTGGCTTCCGAGGACAGTTACGTTCTATCTCTTGGCCTGGGTGGTGGGCACACGAGTGCTTATTATTGCTTTCTTACCTGTACACGTCTTCTATCCACACGTGTAGGGGAGATATACTTTATGATCTGAACAAAAGGTGCTTATTACGGGGCGGGGCGGGGGGCAGTACCTTACCCTCAGAGTTTAGGTTGACTTGACTTGACCTCAATGCCGTTAATTTGCTCCTGTCCTTCAGACCTTCCGTTCCCACTCTGCAGGTTCCTGCTTTATGCTTTTCCAGTTTTCTGTATTCCGCCGTCTCCTGGACTCCTTACTACTTGGTTCTCAACACCACCGACCCGTGAACCTATCCCAATAATGTCCCCCCGGGACGCGGAGAGCAGGAAAATGCCTTCTTCTATGAGCAAAGAAATGGTTCGGACCTAGGCGAGAACGGAATTAGAATCACCGAAGCTCGTTTTTATGAAGGACGCGCTGTGTGCCAAGCTGCCCGCGAGGTCTGGGGACAGCGGGGACCCTGCGTCTCTACAGTCCGGCCGGGGGCTTCCCTTCTTGTCGATGCTGGTGAGTGGATGGCGGGTGCTGCCGCCGGGCTATCTGGGGACAGGTTTCCGTGTCTGCGGCGGGGAAGACGTAGGATCGGTGTAATCGATTTGAAAAGCACGGGTTACGGTCTTGCTGTCAGAAGGGTTTTCTGGGTCTCGTGTTAGGGGGCATTTCTGTTTTCTTTCTACTAGTTGATTCCTTTTTTTAATGCCATTTTTCAGTCAAGAAAGGGGGGGAGTCTCGTCTCTGCTTGACTCTGTATCCGAGGCGCAGTCTCTCTCTCCACGTGGAGACCACGCTGCCCCCCCTCCCCACCCCGCACCGAAGCGTCCCCTCCTGTGGCCCCCACGGCAGAGGGCGCCGGCTTCCTGACATTCTCCGGGAAGGGCTTCCTTTGGCCTGGCTTGGGCTGGGTGTCCTCCCCCGGACCCATCAACCCTGGCCGGAGGGCGGGCGTCTCTAAGCACCTGGCAGACCCTCTGGGGACACCGGGCCGCTCCCTCGGCCTCACGGCGCTAGGCAGAGGGCAGCGGGAACGAGGACTGAACGGGCTGCATCCGTAGAGGGCGGCCAAGAGGTGGGTCTGGGGCCAAGACCTGGTGGAAGGACCCGCGAGACAGCCACGACCGCACCACCGAGGGGCTCACGGAGGGAACCGGCGGCGGCTCAGGAGCCAGAGGAGCACAGAGCGGAGCAGCAGCAGGAGACTTGGGTCATCCGAGCTGCAGGTGGGGCCGATGCTCGGAGTGCAGGGCAGCTGAGCGACACGGTGCCCGGCCCACGGCGCCCGTGACTCTTGCTTTTTACCCTTGGGCCCGTTCGGGGTCACCAGCCACGGCTCTCCTGCCTTGAGGCCACGGTTTATTCGCGCCTAGAATCGGGGCGGCCGGCCCAGAGCAGGGGACCCGTTAAGGGTGCCCGTTAATGCCTGAAGACGTCTCTGCTTTATCAGAACCCTCGGCCCGGGCCCGAGCGGCAGCGCAGATCTGAGCCCACACGCCGCTCGGCCACCTGCAGGGGGGGAGCGGGGGCCCGACGGGTCCCCCGGGGGGGGGGGGGGCTGGACACGCCGGACGGCAAGGAACGCGTCAGCAGGATGCGTGGGCAACGGCCCAGCTGCGCGGACCCTCACAGGTAGAGGGAGGGGACCCCCAAACGACGGCCGTGCACGTGTTCTGCGAACACAGGTGCTCGCGGTCAGGAAAGCCGATCGACGGTCCCGTGTGTTACTGCCATTACACCTGTGTGACCGCGGACCCGACGGAGTCCTGTTTCGCACCTACGGGGACCGCTTTCCCGCACCGCTGTGAGGAAGCAGTAGGTAAGACACGGCACCCCCACTCCCTGAGGAAACACCAAGAGCTCCTCAAAAAGGTCTCTGGCACCCTCCCGAAGCAGGGTTCTTTGGGGGTGGGATCTGAGAACACGAATTGTGAGCGAGCACCTCAGGTGACAGGCCGGTCCAAGGAGACTTTAGGACAAACACTCTAAGAATCCGTAAAGTGTCTGGGGGGCGGGGCGGGGGGGGGCACCTGGGTGGCTCAGCGGGTTAAGTATCTGACTTCAGCTCAGGCTCAGGTCATGATCTCCCCGTTCGTCAGTTCCGGCCCTGCATCGGGCTGTGCTGACAGCTCGGAGCCCGGAGCCTGCATCGGATTCTGGGTCTCCTTCTCTCTCTGTCCCTCCCCTGTCTGTGCTCTCTGTCTCTCTCTCAAAAACTAAACATTAGAAAAAAGTCTGCCCCTCCCCCGCCCCAAGACCACATGTATCACCACCTGCGGCCACGAGGTGGCAGCAGGGAGAACCAGCGCCCAGAGAGGAGCCGCGGGGGGGGGGGGGGGGGGGGCCCACCTGGGACCGAGGTTTACTGCTGAGTAATCCCCCGTGGCCGCCTGCCTCGTTACCCTATCTTTGTGCAGACTCTGCCAAACCGCAGGCAGAAACTGCATTGGCGTGACCCTCGCTGGGCCGTGTAGGTGGTGACAAGGTGCGTGTTCCACGCTAGTGACAGGAGGCCACGGATGTCACCTGCACAGGCAACTTACTCCAGGGACACGTGCGGGGTACTACCCCGCCCCCACCGCCGGGCTTGTGGTCCCAGGTGCTTCTAAAGGACCCCCACCTGCACCGGGCTTCTTGAGTCACGAGGATCGGGTCCGCGGCCCTCGAGCTGGACGCTCACCAGGCAGAGGATGCTGGGATGGGGCAGCTGCCTCTGGAAAGGGCCAAGTCCTCTCTGGCTGCAGGAGCAGCAGCGGCAGCAGGGGGTGGGGTGGGGAGGATTAGGTGACAGTCCCCTACCCAGCCCGGAACTAACACCTCCGCTTACTCCCTCTCCCAACCTCAACGCTCAGAATAACCCCGAGGACCGGACGGCGGGATGGCGGGGGCTCTGCTGGGTGCCCTGCTCCTCCTGGAGCTCCTCGGTAAGCACAGGGGTGGGACACACGCACGGGACAATGACACAGGGCACAGGACAAAGACAAGGGGCCGAGAAGGAGGCTGAGGCCCGAAACTTGGTCCCCAGGCTCGGTATGTGGTTCGGGAGGCGGGGAGATCACAGAGCCTCAGAGACAGACGCAGAGGCAAAGGAGGCCCCCAGCCCCGTCCCCGCGGTGAGCCCAGGTGACCCCATCCCCAGGTGGAGGTGACGGCAAGAACGAAGAGCTACGTCTCTACCACCATCTTTTCGACAACTATGACCCAGAACGCCGGCCGGTGAAGGAGCCTGAAGACACTGTCACCGTCACCCTCAAGGTCACCCTGACCAACCTGATCTCACTAGTAAGATACTTCCGCCTGAAACCCCAAATTCTGTGTGTGACCCTGGGGCCCCGCCCCGACCACCCCGATCCCCCACCTGCAGAACGAGAAAGAGGAGACCCTCACCACCAGCGTCTGGATTGGAGTCGTGAGTCCCACGTGGGGAGCAGGGTGAGGTCTGGTGCGGGGACCCCTCTCCCCCAGGCCCCCGTGGGGCCCCGGGGCGCACGTGTTTCCATCCCACCCCTCAGGACTGGCAGGATTACAGACTCAACTTCAGTAAGGACGACTTCGGGGGCATAGAAACCTTGCGGGTCCCTTCGGAGCTCGTGTGGCTGCCTGAGATCGTGCTGGAAAACAAGTGAGCGCTGGGCCAGGGCAGCGGAGGCCGGGAGGGTGAGGGGGTCGCGGCCGCGCGCAAACGCCGCGTTTCCCGGAGTCCACAGCATCGACGGCCAGTTCGGCGTGGCCTACGACGCCAACGTGCTGGTCTACGAGGGCGGCTACCTGAGCTGGCTGCCCCCGGCCATCTACCGCAGCAGCTGCGCCGTGGAGGTCACCTACTTCCCCTTCGACTGGCAGAACTGCTCGCTCGTCTTCCGGTGCGGCCACACGCTCAGAGGCGGGGGCGGTTGCGGGGCGGCGAGACGGGGGTGGGGGTGGGGCTGGGCGCAGCCCGGGTCCCAGCAGCCCGGGTCTGTGCCGGCCCTGGCCCCGCAGCTCGCAGACGTACAACGCCGGAGAGGTGGAGTTCGTCTTCGGCGTGGATGAGGAGGGCGAGACCATCAGCAACATCGACATCGACACCGAGGCGTACACTGGTGAGGCCCCCTTCTGCTCCGAAAACCCGCCTCTAGACGGGGCCCAGACAGGGGACACTCGCCGAGGGGGGCTGCCCCGGGCCACCGACACTGGGCCTTGGCTTTGGCAGCCGGGCTCGACCTTGACCCCCCCTCCCGAAACCACCCTCGACAGTGAGCCCGGCACGACTTCCTTGGCCTGCGTCTGTTGTGCACCTGCACCGGGCGGGCCCGTCTAGCCCGAACCGCCTTCGCCTGTCGCCCGCCGCGCCACCCAGACCACTAGGGGCGGGCCGGCCGCAACGGCGCCCTCTGCCCAGAAACCGGGGGCCCGCGGCCAGGCGTGGGGCCCACGAGGGCTGACCGCGCCTCCCACCCCGCAGAGAACGGCGAATGGGCCATCGATTTCTGCCCCGGACTGATCCATCACCACGGGGGCTCCGCGGACGACCCGGGGGGCATTGACGTCGTCTACACGCTCATCATCCGCCGGAAGCCACTCTTCTACACAATCAACATCATCGTGCCCTGCGTGCTCATCTCGGGCCTGGTGCTGCTCGCCTACTTCCTGCCGGCGCAGGGTAAGGGGCCGCCGGGACCCCAACCCCGGCCTCGCCGCTGGGAGCGGGACCCGCTCTCACCGGCCTCTCCCTCCAGCCGGCGGCCAGAAGTGCACCGTGTCCATCAACGTCCTGCTGGCGCAGACCGTCTTCTTGTTCCTGATCGCCCAGAAAACCCCCGAGACGTCGCTGAGCGTGCCGATGCTGGGCAGGTGAAGGCAGAGGGCCGCGGAGGAGCCCACGCGTGCGCGGGGCCAGCGTGTGGGGGCGGGGCCGGGGGCGCGGCCAAGGGCGCGCGAAACCCGGAGCTGCTCTGGGTCGGTCCCATCTGGGCTTTATTGGAAGGCGGGGCGGGGCTGCGGCGGCGGCGGCGGCGGCGGGTTCTCTGATCCCCCGTTCTCCGCGCTGCCACTGGATGCCACCTGGAGGTCTCCAGAGTATCTCTGTCGGGGGCGGGGCGGCTCAGTGCCTCCCACCCCAGCCCCACCGCCTCCAGCCCCCAACTCCTCCCCCCCCCCCCCCCCCCCCCCCCCCCCCCGCCATCCAGAACTCACCTGTTCCCCGGGGGTCCCCAGGCCCAGCTGACGTCGCCACTGCTGCAGGAGGGAGGCGGACCCCTGCAGGCCCCGCCCGCACAGGCACAGCCACGCCCCCTGCAGTGCGAGCCGGGCGCTAGTGCCCGCAGCTGCCCCCGCGTGCCGCGCCCCCCGGACCGCGGCCCGGGCCACCCGGGCCAGCGCTCCGCCCGGATCCCCGGCGCCCCGGGCTGGGCCCGAGCTGCCGGCGCCGCCGTCCAGCCGCCGCACCTCCTGCTGCAGCCACAGGGCGGAGATCTGCCGTTGAGGGGGTGGGGGGGGAAGGAGGGTGTAGGAGTTGGTGGGGACGCAGGGGTCCCTGTCCCCCTTTCCCGCCCTTCCGCAGCCCCCCCCGCGCCCCACCTCGAGCAAGGTGGCGCCGAAGCTCACGACGCTGGCCGCGGCTTCTCTCAGCACCAGCCCCAGGGTGGGCTTCGGGGCATGCGGCCGCTGCGACTCCAGGGACTCGAGCTCCCTGAACCTCTGCTCCAGAAATTCATGGGCCGCGGCCACAGCGAGTTCCAGGGAGGACGGGAGCGGGGGCTGCAGGGCCACCTGGAGGAGGAGCAGGGGCAGCGGGGCCGTCGGGTCACGGGGTGGGGGCACCGGAGACCTCCCAAGGCCTCGGGCTGCCAGCCTTGGGCGCAGTCTCACCTCCGTGGAGCTGTGGAAGTGGTAGACCCACAGCAGGGTCTCCAGGGAGCTGGGGGTCCCCTGCATGGCCGGCGGCGGCGGAAGGAGGGCCACCGGGGCACGCGTCCGGTCCCGCCGCCGGAGAGGGTCGTTTGTGAGGTCACAGGCCGGGCCGCGGGCCGCAGTGGGGTCACGCGCGGCGGGCTCCGCAGGTACCTCATCTTCGTCATGGTGGTCGCCACGATCATCGTCGTGAATTGCGTCATCGTGCTCAACTTGTCACTGCGGACGCCCACCACGCACGCCGCGTCTCCGCGGCTGCGCCACGTAAGCGCGGGGCGGGGTGGGCGGCCCGGGTGGGCGGGGCGCGTGGCTCCGGCGGGGGGGCGGGGCCGCGAGCTCGCCCCGCCCCCCGCCGCCAGGTCCTGCTGGAGCTGCTGCCTCGCCTCCTGGGCTCCCGTGCGCCGCCCGAGCCCCCCCGGGCCGCCTCGCCGCCCCGGCGCGCGTCGTCGGTGGGCCTGCTGCTCCGCGCCGAGGAGCTGATACTGAAAAAGCCGCGGAGCGAGCTCGTGTTTGAGGGGCAGAGGCACCGGCATGGGCCCTGGACCGGTGAGCGGGGAGGACTCCGGGCGGGTCGGCGCGGGCGCCCGCGGCGGGGCGGGCTTCCCAGTGACCACCACCCCCCCCCCTCCCCGCCCGGGCGTCCCCACCAGCCGCCCTCTGCCAGAGCCTGGGCGCCGCCGCCCCCGAGGTCCGCTGCTGCGTGGACGCCGTGAACTTCGTGGCCGAGAGCACGCGAGACCAGGAGGCCTCCGGCGAGGTGCGGCAGGCACGGGAGGGCGGGGCGGGTGCTGGCTCGGGGGAGGCCCCTTCCCGGCCCCAGCCGGTGCCTGCTCCCTCCCCAGGAGGTGTCCGACTGGGTGCGCATGGGGAAGGCCCTCGACAACGTCTGCTTCTGGGCCGCCCTGGTGCTCTTCGGCGTGGGGTCCAGCCTCATCTTTCTGGGGGGCTACTTCAATCAAGTGCCCGAGCTGCCCTACCCGCCGTGTATGTAGACGGCTCTTCCACCGCCTCCGGGAGGAAACCGGGCGTGAAAAAACCAAGTTGCGGTCGCTGCCGTAGTGGGATTCTTTCCCAATGCCGATAATAAACCCGGGCCTTTCCGTCTCCAGAGGAGTCGTGTGCGCACACGCGTGGGTCTGGCCACCGGGCAGGGGGCAGAAGCAGAGGGCAGACGGTTCGGGCAGGCTCTTGGGTGCCAGTCCGGAAACGGCTGCCCGCCCCTCCGCTCAGCCTTGCTGACCTCCCAGCTCTTCTGAGGCCCTCGTCCCGCGTTACCCTCCAGCCCTGTGAGCTTCTGAGCGCTCTTTATCCCTTGATTAACCAAAGCAAAGACGCCCCTTGGCAGGACTTGAAGGAAGCCCGGCCCTTCCCTGTTGGAGTGGGCAGGGGCCACAGGCTCTCAGCAAAGGTTCCCTTCCCCGCCCCCCCCCCCCCCCCCCCCCCGCCACAGGGTAAGGCCGAGGGTGCCCTGGGGCACCCTCAGTCACTTCTGATTTACCCAGCATGGCCCCCCTGACCGCTTCCACCAAAACCCACTCATGCAGCTTCTGCCCCGCCCCGTCTGCCCCCTCTCCCCCACCTCTGCTGGCTTATCCTGGCTGGTGTCCAGGACGGGGAGAGAAAACGGAAATAAAAGGGGGCCCGAGATGGTGGGAGCTGGTTGAATTGTCTTTATTAACAAACGGAATATCCAAGGCCACTACATTGAGGGGGGGCGGGGCTACTTGCTGCTCACACTATATACAGAGGCAAGCAAGGGGGTGCAAAGGGGGTGAGAGCTCCCTGCTCCCTCCCGCCACCAGGGAAGGACAGAAGCTAGAAAGAAATGGGGTCGGAAAGGGGGAAATGTTTTGGCTGGCGGGGTCCCCCCTCCATTCCCTGGGGTTTGGGGGGAGGGGAATCATTAAAGTGCTTTCAGAAAATGAGGAAATGGTCCCTGCCCCTGGAGTGGCTGGTGACCCCCCCCCTAAAACCTAGGGCCCAGCGACCCCCCCCAGGGTCTGGTACATTCAAGGGGGGAGCCGGCTCCCCTGACGTGCAAATGAAGGGGCCCAGGGCCCTGCCCAGTCAGCAGCAGTGGGGGACCGGGCCTGAGCGCCCCCCCCCCCCCCAGCGCTCTCCTCTGAGATGGAGAAAAGGGGGGTGGGGCTAGGCCCACTCAATTCCTGGTGAGGGGAAGCTGTGCCTCTCCCCAGAAGCTGGGACAGGCACAGGTTTTGGGGGGAGAACCTATCGGGGAAAGAGGATGGTCACGTGATCACAAAAGCATCAGGGGTCAGAGGTCACGTTCCCAGCAGGCTCCAGTGAATCAAACCAGTAAAAAGCAAAAGCCCAGGGAGGGGAAAGAAGGGCGGCCTGGGGAGTCTGGCTGTGGTAGGGAGAGCTGGGTCCACTGGGGCAGCCCCAGCCCGGGCCCCGTCACCAGTTCATGATGCAGTTCCGATTCAGGGTCATGAAGTAAACCTGGCTGCTGCCCCCGGAGCGGACAGAGGCAAAGAACACCTGGGTGGGGTAGGAAGGGGGGGGGGGGGGTGTGTCTCAGCCAGGAGACAGAGCCAGAGAGAAGCTGCTGCGAGTAGCCTCTCAGAGAGCCCCGCGCCCTCCCCTCGAAAGGCAGAGGTGCTTGGTGATGGGGGCGGGGAGGGGGGGCAGCCGCAGGCCTCCTGGGTGTCCAGGGCGCTCTCAGGGACGGAGGGCGAGGAAGGGCGGGCTGTGACGCAGGCTATGCCCCCTGGACCCCGTCTCCCGAAGATCCCCCAGCCCCCACCCCCGGCACCCCCCCTCCGGCTCCGGGGCCGGAGGGCAAAGGGCCTCCCACCTTGTCGTTCCGCTCACACAGGAACTTAAGCCTCTGGGCTCGTTTGTGCATGAAGACGCCGTCCAGGTGGCCCGTCTCCACGGAGCGGATCTCAATGGCTTTCTCGCCCCAGCCCATGATCTGGTTGGAGCAGATGTAGGCTGGGGGAGAAGGGGGTCGGGCGGCAGTGAGTGGGCCACGGCCCGCCGCCCACCCCGGGGCAGCCTGGGGGCGGGGCCCACTCACCCACAGAGGTGGGCATCTCTCCCCACTGCAGCACCACGTCCTTGATGATGCGCCCGTACGTGTTCACGTACACGCCCTCGTCCTCGTAGCACAGGAGCATCTCCATGCCGTCCGTGTTGGGGAGGAAGATGATGGCGTGGGGCGTGATCTGGCTCTGGATCTGGGGACGAGAGCATGCGTTGCCCGCGTGTCCAGAGCCCGGGGTGGCGGTCGCGCTCCTCCCGAAGCCCCGCCAAACTTACATGCACGGGGATGTAGATGTCGTAGCTGTTCCCCGAGTCGACATCCACAGCGTGGAAACCGGCACTGGAGCCGTAGATGACCTTGAGCCGCTGACCCTCCTCCACGGTCAGGTCGACCAGCAGAGGGCGGTGAGGGAGGTCTGCAAAGGACTGTGGAGGAGAGAAGGGCTCAGGGATGCGGCCAGGGTGCTGGGCCGGCGGAGGGGCTGCGGTGGGGACTACCTTGAAGGCCATGAACTTGTGGTAGGGCTTGGGGGCCCAGGCATACACCTCCACGGAGCTCTTCAGGGCGATGACCAGGAACTTAATGCGCTCGTATTTCACTGGGGGCAGGGAAGAGGAGTCCCACGGGTCGGTCACCAGACCCCAAACCCAGTCGCCCAGCCTCTGGCTTCGAGGCTCAGCCACTAAGCTCAGGGCCCCCTTTCCGTCTTCTCGTAAAGCAACGCGCCCTGGCCACCGCGTTGAGCCCTCCTCACCCACGCGGTAGTGCCCGCAGCCCTCCATGTCGCCCACAGTGGTCCAGCCCTGCTTCTTCTCCACTTCCGGATCGTTGTGCAGAATCTTGTTCCGGAGCCAGGACAGGTAATACACCCGCAGTTTGTTCCTTTTCCCTGAAGGGAGGACACAACACCCCGTCACCCGAGGTGCAGCATCCACCTCTGCGCCATCCTTCCCCTGCCCCCCCCCCACAGGGGCTGAGCAACCGCGGCCCCGCCTCCGGGCCCTCCTCCCAGGCTGCAGGCGGCCGCCGGGCAGCCCAGAGCGGAGCCCTCCCCCCGCCCCCCTCCCCACACCTGAGATGGTGATGAGCAGGTTGAGCCCCTCTAGCACGTCCATTTGCTGGAAGCGCCGCCGCCCGATGAGCCCGTACACCTTGCCCTGCCCGCTTCGGTCCAGCAGCATCAGACCGTTCTCGGTGCCCACCAGCAGGTTGACGCCTGCAACGGGAGCCCTTGGGCAGATGAGAGGCAGCCAGGCCCTCACCCGACCGGGAGCCCCGGGGTGCGCCGGACCCCTCTTTTCCTTCCTGGCCCTGGCTTACCCCAAAGGGCCGCACAGAGGATCTCGGAATTGAATCGCTTCTTGTATTTCCGGATCTCGGGGGTCTCGCTGTGGGCCCGGGTGTTGGTGGGGTTCACGTTGACCACGGAGCCTTTCCGCACGTCGTACTGGAGCTGATCAAGCCGACCGCCCTCTCCCCCGACCAGGGCTGCCGGGAAGAGGAGAAGGGGGAGGGGAGGAGGGCTGTAGCCCCCTCCCCTGTCCCTCCTGAACCCAGCCCTACATCTGGTGGAGGCCCCTGCGAGCGAACGAACGAACGAACGCTCAGCAGGAAAGGGGAGGGAGGAGAAGGAGCAAATGGCCTCAAACAATCCGTATCCAGTCAGGTGCCGGGGCCACTCTGAGCATTTTTCCTCGCGGCTCTAAGGGGCCTTAGGCGCCCTTGCTGCCTCTGTGCCAGGGTAGGGGCGTCGGGCCAAAGCGGAGGCCACCACTGCCTCCTAAAGCTGCGCCATCAGAGGCCCACCTGTGCCCTTCACCAGGCCTCATGGCAAGTCTGTCCTCCTGTCCTCACCTGTGATGGGGATGGTATCCCCACTGCCTCCGGGCTGGTAGATCCCTAGGTCCACAAACATCGTGAACGAGCTCTTGCCAGGGGCCTTTACCAGCCCACGAGACTGGTACTGTGGGGGTGGGGCAGCAGTCAGGCAAACACCGGACACTCGGCCCCTGGGCCCCCCAGCCCCACCCCCACCCCCAGGTTGCCCAGCTCCGCCCCACCCCCTGCAGTGGCCGCAGCGCCCCTACCCACTGCCCCGTGGGTCTGCATCCGCCCACTTACGTCGCTGTCTCCCTCCTTGGATGGGGGGCTTTGACCTTTGCCGCTCTCAGTGGGCGAGTGGCTGGGCTGGACCACATCGGGCAGGTTTGTGTAGCCGTTGCTGTCTGCGTGCAGCAGGCTGCGCTCCTCCTCAGGAGTCTGCAGGGACAGAGAGAAGGGAGCCAGTGCCCGGCTGAGGACGGGGGAGAGCAGGAGGCGGGAAGGAGGGGGGCCCACTCACGCGCTGGACCACCATGGTGCCGCCCCCATAGGGGGTCTGGGTCCCCGCGATCTCCTCCACGTCATGGACCACCATGGTGCTGACGCTGTCTGTGTCTCCGTCGCTGCCATAGGAGAAAGAACGGCCATCAGTCCCCAGGTCCTGCCTGCCACGGGGTGGAGACAGAGGGGGACCGGCGGGTGCTTCGCACCGGCTCCTGGTGGACATGGCAGCGGGAGGCCGATGGGGACCCCGGAGCAGACCCCGTTGTCTAGATCAGCAGTGACGGCCAGGGTCCCCTAGGAAAAGGAGAACCCTGCCCTCCCCCAGAGCGCCCCCATACCGGGCCCCAGGGGTATCTCTGCTCCCCTCTGATGGCTCGCCATTGCTTTCTTCCTCGTCCTCGCTGCTTTCCACCTCCTCGCTGGAAGACGAGTAGTCCATGGCCTTCTTGGGAGGCCGCGGGGCCTCGTCCAGGGCCCGCTCCTTCAGGAGCACGAAGTCCTGCAGAGGGTGCCGCGTGAGGAGGGGAGGGGGGGGTTACAGGGGGTGCCAGAGGGGAGGGGCTCCCGAGCAGGCCTTCTCACTAACCTCGCCGATGGCACGCTTATAGCTCTGGGAGGGGCGGCGGGGGGAGAAGGACAGCCAGGAGGAAGCAGGAGAGAGGTGAAGAAAGGTCAGTAGCTGAGAAGTGCAGCCCGCAGCCCCTTGGCACGAGGGTTAAGGAAGGCCCCACCCCAGCACCTGGCTCCTGGGGGCTCCCGAGGCTCCCAGCCCCCACCCAGGAGACGTCAGGGCCGCAGCTGCGGACTTACTGCGGGCCGGCCCGGCCGGGAGCGGTGGTCATCAGGCTTGGCTTTGTTCCCAGGGGAGAGCACTGGGGAGCCATCCAGCTTGGAGGAGGCTGCGTGGGGCAGAGCGGGAGGAGGAAGGTCACGGACACCTGGTCATTCGGGGCGGACCCCAGAGCTCAGCCAGGCTCCACATCCAGCCGGGCCCAGCCTGGCGCCCAAGGGTGTCCTGCCTAAAGTTGCCTATGGCAGAGGATCCCTATGACAGAGACTGGGTCCCGCCGCGGAGGAGGCTGCCCAGGCTGGCGCCATACCTCCCACGCGGTTCCGCTCTAGCGAGCCAGCCTGGGGCAGGTGCCCGTGCGAGGGGAGGGCACCTTCCGAGCGTTCCCAGCCAGGGTCGCTCCTCCTGAGGTCGGGGTTACTGTGGGGAAGGCAGAGACAGGTCAGGAAGATAGGTGTCCCCCTGAGCGCTGAGCTGCACAGCACAGGGAGCCACCACCAGGGGGGGAAGCAGGTGGCAGGAGCGAGTTGAGGAGGGGACAGACAACTCCATTACCTACAGGCGTTGGGCGGACCAGGGGGCTGAGCGGGGGGCCCCGGAGGCTTGGGGGAGCCCCGCTCGGCCCGCCTTTGCAGATAGATTTGCCAGGCGGAGTTGCTGCGAGGTCTGTGGAGGGAGCACAGGGGTGCCGGGGGCGGGGCGGGGGCGCTGAGGTGACGGGGTGGGGGCCTGCCCGCCCCGAGGCAGGTAACCTGGTAGACTCCCCTCTGCACAGCCCGCCCCACGCCCCGGGCCACCACGCGACTGCCCCCGGGTGCTACCTGGCACGGACGGCCTGAGCCGGCCGGGCCCCTCCGGCCCCACTGGTGTTAAGGGCAGTGGCGATGGACGAGGTCCTCTGAGGCACCTGAGGAGGGCGGGGCGGGGCGGGGAGGGGGTCAGTGTGCTCGGTGCCAGCGCCGGACCAGAAGCTCCTCAAGCGTGCGGCCTCATTTAGGCCCCCGGTGGGTACACTACCCGCTTCGCACGGACAGGCAAACTGAGGCTAGGGGAGCTGAGGACTTTGTCCAGCCATGGAGCAGGGACTCCACCCCAGGAAACCAGCCCCTAGAGCTCCCCTGGCACCCTGGGCATTCTCCCCTCCTCTCAATCATCCCTGGGGGCAGGGACACAGCCCCGTGCGGGCCTCCCGCCCTTCTGCCAGCAGTGGCAGCCAGCCCTCCTCCTCCCTTCCAGCCCTGAGTGCCTCTCCATCTCGCCCGCTCCCCACCACTCGCCACCCTTTCCCTCCCAGGCTGTTTGTCTCCCGTTTCCCCGGCCCCGCGGCCCCACCCGTACCTTGGGTGGGGTCTCAGTGTCCGGCCGGACCCAGGATGGGGGGTTCGGGCTGGGGCCAGGCCCTTCCGAGGTGGGATCTGAATTCTGGCGGATGACCGCTCCTCGGGTGCCGGGCGCGGCAGTGGGTGTGGGGACGGCAGGGTCGGGCTCGTGGGAGGCCGGGAAGGCAGCCAGGTTTCGGGTGGGCTGGTCCTGCAGGGACTGGGATCGGGGTACGGGCGCTGCATATGGCTTCAGTGGGACCCGGTGTGCCACCAGGCTCTGCAGGGAAAGACCAGGGAGGGTGGGCTGCCCGCTCTGAGGCACGTCCCCACCTGGGGGGGGGGGTGCCTGGGCCGGGAGGAAGGAGCAAGGAAAGCCTCGGGCTTCCGAGTGTCCACTGCAGGAGACGTGCTCCTGAAGGCCGAGAACAGCCAGGACGGGGCACGCAGCGCCCCCACGGTCCCTGGCTGAGGGTGCGCGCGCTCGCGTGCAGACATATACACGTGACACAGCTGTGCGGAGCGAGGCTCCTGCGTGTGTCATCGCGGGAACGGGGACAGACTCACCTTGTGCGGTCCCTCCTGGGGCTCCACCGGCCTCTGCATAGGAGGAGTTTGGGAAAGGGGGCCCGCGGGCCCAGGGGAGGCCTGGGGAACGGGGGTCTCGGGCCCTGCGCCGCCGGGCTTGGTTTTGGCCAGGGGAGAGTTCTGCTGCTTATTCATCCTCGTTCTCTCTTCCACCTGCGGTGGGAAAGGGCTTGCATCCCCCCCTTCTCAAACCACAGGTACCGCCCCCCCCCCCCCGCCCGCCCCCAGACCCCACCCGCGCCAGGCGCCCCGTTCCCCTTTCCGGTGCCCGCCGCGTGCAAGGTCTCGGTCTCGGCGGTCGGGGGCCACGGGTACCTCGCGCGCCCAGGCGGGCTTGTCCGCGGGACCGACGCCCCGGCCGTAGTGATACAGCGGCTTCCGGTCTGTGGGCGGGGCCTGCTGCTGCTGCTGCTTCTGCAGCTGCTGCTGCTGCTGCTGCTGCTGCAGGGACTTGAGGTAGGCGTGCTCCTGCTGCAGCTGCCTCTGCAGGCGCTCGGACTGCCGCTGCTCCTCCAGCTGCTTCCGCTTGTACTCCTGGGCCCAAGGGTAGGGACGGCGGCTCAGCGCGGGGCGGCCCCACGAGGGCGCGGGCGAGCCCCTGCCCTCCTCCGGCCGCTCCGGGGGGGAACGGGCGTCTTCCCCCCGGCGCTTGGCGGGGTCCCCTCCCCGGAAGCGCCGCCGCCCCCGCTCCGGCTCGGGAGCTTTGAGTCCGCATCTTCCCCGAGGAAGCCGGGGACCCCGTTACCAGCAGCAGGGCCTGTTCCTGGAGCAGCTGTTGCTGAAGGATCTCGAGCTGTCGCTGCTCCTCCTCTAGCCTGTGACGAATATATTCCTGGGGGGGACGGGGTGGGAGGGCAAAGGGCAGGGGGAGAGGAGGAAAAGGCAAGGGGGTGGGGGGCGGCGGCGGCGGCGGCGTGGGAAGGCGGGATCGGTGGGGTGAGGATGAAGAGGAAAGCGGGGAGAATCAGAGAGAGGACAGACGGGGTTGGGGGGAGGCAATGAGGAGGAGGCGGGTGTGCAGGGCCCCGCGAGCGGCGGTGCAGGGGTGAGGCCGCGAGGATGGGGCGAAAAGATGGGGAATGAAGGCACAGAGACAGGAAGAGGGCAGGGAGCCGGGGTGCGGGTCGAAGGGTGGGAGAAAACAGAGAGAGAGAGTGAAGCTGGAAAAGATAGGGGGAACCTGGGGGGTCGGGAAAGAAGCGGAGAGGTGTCGGGTGCAGGGAGGCAGGCGGCGGGCGCAGGGGGAGGCGAGGGAGGGCCGGGTGTTTGCGGCGGGCGCTGTACCTGCTCGCGCTCCGCCTGCCGCCGCTCCTCCTCCCGTCGCAGCGCCTGCATGTCCTCCAGCCGCCGCTCCTCCTTCTCCTGCAGCTTCCGCTGCTCCCGCTCCCGCCGCTGTTGCTGTGAGGGGGGAAGGGGTGGTCTGCGGGTCTGCCCCCGAACTCGGCAGGGCCCGAAGGGGGATCGGGTCCCCTGCCGGAGCGGAGACGCCCACTGGACGGCGCGGGCAGAACCTGCCCCTCGGGACACTGGTGGTGAAAGGCGGCGGCCCCCACCTGCTTCCGCAAGCCCGCCGGCCCCAGAGCCCCGGGGGGGGGGGGGGCGGGTTCGGCTCAGGAAAAACCGCTGGGCGAGGCGGCCGCGCCAGGGACGTGCAGGCTGTGCGTGCCTGCTGCCCACGGTGGGCCACCTAGGAGGACACCTGTCAGCTCCTCCCGCAAGCAAGCGGGCGACGGCGCAGTGACGGCCGCTGGCCACAAGAGGGCGGCAGGCGCGCACAGGCGCGGCGGCGTCCAGGCCCGGCCGCCCCAACCGGAGCGGAGCACGGCCCCCGAGGAGCAGCAGCTCCGGGGACACTCTAGCCCTCCGCTGCCGCCAGCAGCCTTTACCACTCCGGGAATCTGTGCGCGGCGCCAGGCTTTCCCACAGGGTGTCCTTGGTTCGGGGGAAGCAGGGGCCGCTTCGGGAAGTCGGACCCGGAGCGTGGGATGCTTCCGTCTATACCATCACTTAGATGATTTTTGTGTGAAGTCTGGCTCTCCGTACACCTTAACACCATGGAACGTTTCAGCCCAAATCCCATCATTTGGGCAATTTTTAAACCAACCTAGACCTCCTTCCTCACCATGACCCTCCTGCAGAGGAAATACATTTGAGCACAGATGTATACAAATACATGCTTTTTAAATTGGTGAGAAGAAAGCCCTGCATCTATCTAAAAGGAAGCTTTATTGGGGCGCCTGGGTGGCTCAGTCGGTTAAGAGTCTGACTCTTGTTTCAGCTCCGGTCATGATCTCACGGTGTGTGAGTTCGAGCCCTGCATCGGGGCTCTGTGCTGACAGCTCAGAGCCTGCTTGGGATTCTCTCTCTCCCTCTTTCTCCCTCCCCTCCCCCACTCTCTGTCTCTAAAATAAATAAATAAAACTTAAAAAAAACTAAAAGGAAGATTATTGATGAAAAGGTATCCCCCCTTCCCCCCCATCCACCTCCAATGGATGGATGGGCTATTTTCCAGCAAATCTCAGCCCCAAAACCCAAAGTAAAAGGAGGGTCCCTAAAAGGAGCTTCCTGCTCAGGGAGCACAGCTGCTTGTGGGCCAGATGCCCGGGGCCCTGCAGTGCGCAGACACTGGGGGGACCTCGGGGCGGGGGGGGGGGGGGGGGACGGGCGGCGGCACCAGGACAGACATCCTGAGAGGCTGGCTCCTGGGGGCCGCTGACGCCACCCACACAGGGCCGGCCGGGCCTCTGACCCCGCAAGGCACCTTCCCGCAGAGACCTGCAGGCCAGGGGCTGGGCCGCGAGGGGAACTAGTTCCGGGGCGGGGGTAGAAGGGCGAGCCCGGTGTGCAGCCCCACCTCCTCCACGCGCCGCCGCTCCTCCTTCTGCTCCTCGATGCGCCGCTGGCGCTGGTGCAGGAGATGCTTGATGTGCGCCTCGGGGTCCCGCTGCTGCTGCTGCTGCTGCTGCTGCTGCTGCTGCTTCAGAGCCTCCGAGTTGCTCTTATTCTCCTGCTGGAGCCGGAGAAACTCCCGGCGCAGGGTGGACTCCCCGGGCACGTTCATGATGGAGCTGGGGGGCAGGGCAGCCCGGCCGGCACTGGGGTCAGAGCCCGGCCACCGTTCTTGTCCCCGTGGGAGTCTCCGGCCACGGCCAGGGGATGGGACGCGTGCCCACCTGCCTGCCCACGGGGGCCCTGCCGCCCGGATCCCCAGCCTACGGCCCCCAGTTGACCCCTGCCCCAACCTCCCGCTCACTCCCTCCGCCCATCCCACACTCAGGGGTGTCCCACGGCCTCTGCCTCTCTGGCCCACCACCCCACACCAAGGGTCCCCACGTCGGGGGCACTGCTGCCCTCCGACGGGGGTGGGGGGTGGTGGCCCACCTCGGCTCCCCCTCCTCTCCATGGCTGTCGTCTTCCTCCTCGCTGCCACTGTACTCATACTCCGTCTCCTCTGCAGGGGGAGGTCACCGCTGTTTCTTTAGCCAGCGTCCCAGATCCCACCCAGGTCTAGGGAAACCTTCGATGGGGATGACCAACACCTGCCGTGTGGAGCTTGGGCCCAGACCCCGCCGGGGGCGGGACGCGGCAGACCGCACACGCGCACTTACGCACGTGCTTCTGCAAGGCTGTAAAAGGGTGGCCCTCCCTGGGAAGGTTGCCTGGGATCAGCAGTCGAAGAAGAAAAACCCCACTGGGACTGGAAGTTTGGGAAGGCGGTCTCCGCGGGAAGGAGGAGCCAGGTGGGGGTGCGTCCTGAGACCCGAGACCCAACACTTGGTGCCTCTCTCGCTCGCCCACTGACCCTTCTCGCCTCGCTTCTTGCGGGAGCGGTCGATGTGGTCCTTGAGCTGGATGCGGACCTGGCGCTCTGTGGGCTGGTCACGGATGAAGGGGAACTTGAGCAGCTGTTCCGTGGGTGGGCGGCTCAGGTAGGTTTTGATGAGACACGTGTCGATGAAGTCGATGAACTTCTTAGACCTGGAAATGAAAGGTGCTCACACTGGGAGGGCCCTCTTGGCAGGGGGAGATCACAAGCAGAAGAGGGAAATCCGTCATCCAAAAGCCCCCTCGACTTCTGTCTTATCCACGTCCCGACCCTGGGCCCTGGCCCTGCCCCTCTGTGGTGCACACCCACACCTGGACACAGGGGATAAGGTGGCAGGGGACACGGTGGGTAAGGCTAGTGAGAGAGGCAGGGAGTAAAAGTAGTGGAGGACAGAGGGGATAAGGGGGTGGGGGCGCAGGGGGGTAAGGCTAGTGGAGGATGCAAAGGGCAAGGCTAGCAGAGGACACAAGATAAGGCAGCAGGGGACGCAGGGGTAAGGCTAGTTGGGGATTCTGGGGGTAAGGAGGTGCTGGGTGGAGGTGGTGGTGGGGCTTTGTCCAGAGGCCCTCCTTCCCTGACACGCAAACCCCCAGAGACCTACCATTTCTTGGACTTGAGTCTGGGGGGTGGGTTCCGTGGGATGAGGAAGAGGGCTCGCATGGGGTGCATGTCACACAGAGCTGGCACACGGGAGGAACACCATCAGTCCCTCACGCAGCCATGCCAAGAGCTGGAAGGAGCCCTTCCTACCACCCCTCCCTGCGCGCCCAGACGCCACACTTACGGGGGGCTCCCTCTGCCATCTCGATGGCTGTGATTCCTAGAGACCAGATGTCACTCTACAGAGGGACAGAAGAAGGGACAGGAGCATGTTCCAGACAAGCCTCTTCAGGGCCACGTCTGGGTCCCCACCCCTTCCCCAGGCCAGTCTCCAGCCTGCCCACCCCTCACCACCTACATACCATTACAGCTCGTGTTGTCTCCCTGACCGACTTTTGGTCTCCCCACCACCCCCTCTCGCTTCCTGCCCTTGGCAGTCTCCGTGCACCCCACTCTGCTCTGTACCCTGTAATCGTAGGTGGCATCAGGGTTCTCGTCACAGGCGATGACCTCCGGGGCCATCCAGTAGGGGGTCCCGATGAAAGTGTTCCGCCTGCCCACAGTACGGTCCAGCTGGGCACTCACCCCAAAATCCACTGGGAAGACATGGAGGGCGGGGTCACGACGGAGGGCCATGCCTGCTCCCCTTGCCCTGGGCCGTGTGCGCCCCAGGGCACCCAGACGTTCTCTGGCCCTTCCGCCCCATCAACGTCTCGTCTTGAAGAGCCTGACCTAATCTCCGTGTTGTGGCAAGACACCCACGTGAAAAGGCCAAGGGACAGGCAGGAGGGGCTGGGATCCCCCGTCTCCCCAGGAGACCTATACAGCACCTGTGACATATGGGTGGCGGGGCCTCTTGGGGGAGATGAGGAAGGGCAGGAGAGAGACTCCCAGCCTGCAGGTGGTTAGACCTGAGCCATCAGAGGAACTAGAGGGGCCTCCCCTTCTGTCCTGGAGGTCTGTCCCGGGGCCCCATTCACCTCAGGAGGGAGCGACCTACCCAGCTTGACCTCGGCGTTCTCTGTCAGCAGCACGTTCTGCCCCTTGATGTCTCGATGGATCACCTTGTGGGCGTGGAGATGGGCTAGGCCCTGGGGCGGGACAGTGGGGAAGTGAGCCTCGGTGCTGGAGGACGCGTACGAGAGCCAAGGAGCGGGGCAGGCACCAGCATGCACAGGGCCGGGTGGAAGGCGCAGCCCCCGCCACCCAGGAGCCCAAGCGCAGGCTGGGTTTTCACGGGGAGCATCCTCAGAGTGGTGGCCCCCGAGAGTTCCTGGCAGCCGCAGGGCCACCGGCAAAGGGGCAGGCTTGTCCCCCCGGCCGCCTGAGATCACGCCAAAGCTGGGGCCCTGTCCATCCCTGTCCCCCTCGGCCACCGCTGCTCGGAAAGGATGCCACTGCGGGGCCTCCCGTGCAGGGAAGGCCCGGGTGTGGGCAGAAGTGCCAGCTGGGGCCTCACCCGGAGGATCTCCCGGCAGATGTAGGCGATACAGTCCTCCTTCAGGGCGTTCCCTTTTGTGTTCTTCACCAGGTCTGTCACGGAGCCAGCGCCGCAGAACTCCATCACCAGCTACGGCCCAGGAGCGCCGGAGGGAAAAGCATCGGTCAGGCAAGGCGTCCCCCTGCCGGCCTCCCGGGGGGAGGACCCCAGGGCCCCAGCCGATGTGAGCCGCAGAGCAGGGGTGTGAGACTGCTCACAGAGGCCACAGGCTCCCCGAGGTTAGGAGAGGAAAAGGCAACACCAGGGGAAAGACAGGCCGGGCAGGGCGGAGGGAGACAGGCTGGGTCCCAAGTAGGAGCCCAAGGAACCGGGGACGCGTCACACAAAATGACGCGCACGTGCGTGTTTTCCTTGAGGAGCGCCCAATGTTTGCACCAGGCCCCCGCTGGGACCCATAAGCCCCAAACTAGAACTCCCTGGCGTGGAGGTTGGCAACCTTGGCCATGGAGCTGATAATTTACATTTTTAAATGGTTAAAGAAAAAACATCGTGAAAGGAAGCATACAAAATTCAAAGTTTAGTATCCTAAATAAAGGCTTCTGGGAATACAGCGACATTCCTGTTCCCATTCGTTTATGCACTGCCTGTGGCTGCCTTCCCAGTTCAGCGGCCGGGCTGAGTGGCTGGGACGGAGACCGTATGATGCGCAGAGCCCCAAACATCTGCTCTCCGGCCCTTCACAGAGTCGGCCACAGCCTGACCCAGGGACACGCCAGGGGCTAAGGACCAGCGACTCTCCAGGTCCACCAGAGACGGAGCGGTGCGGGGGGGAACCTGGTGAGACTCCAGCACAGAGGCAGGGGCCAAACCGGTCCCCTGGGGACTCGGACGCCTGTTCAAGTGCTTCCCTGCACGTCTTCCAAAAGCCACGTGCAGCGCAGGAGGAGGCTGGTCGGACATATACACGTGCAAGTGCGAGAAAGGTCACTCGCGTGCCTAGCGCCCGGGCCTGGGCCTCGCCCTCTACCAAGCTCAGGGGAGCGGGCTGGGAGGGGGAAGGACGGCGTCCATCGCGCCCGGAAGGGAGCGCCCAGCCCAGCGCCCCCAGTCCTCCGTGACGTCACAGGAAGTGTTGCTCACCTCGCTCTGTGTGCACAGTCTGTGTGAGTGTCTCTAAAAAGACTAAGTGCCTTGGAAGCAGGGACCGTGACTCGCGTCTCTCCGTGCAGGGTACACAGAAGGTGCTCCATAAGTACTTGTCTGGCAACTGGTGGGAGGGGGGACCTAGCACCAGCTTTAAGCTCCCCACGGCCGCCACCAGGCTCCCTGGCGCTCTCCCCTAGGGGCCGGGCTGGGCAGCAGAAAGGGTGAGGCCGGGAAGAGGCCCGGGCTGGGGAGGGCAACGACTCTCAGGGATGTTCTGGGCCAGGAGGGAACACGGGGGAGGCCCAAAGGGGCCTCAGCAAGCTCCGGGCGGATTAATCACCCAGGAGGGCCTGAACTGCTGGAAGCACAGGCGTCTGGGGCTGCTGCTCTCGCGGGGGGCGGGGTACCAGGGCAGGACGGACGGGCGCACCTGCTCTCCCAGCCCCCGCTTGTTGCCACCTAGTAAGCACGTGCCGCACACAGGGCGCGGTGCCGGTCAGGACAGAAGTGTGGGCAAACCCCAGGACGCTGCCCCCCAGACACGCAGTGGACGAGAGGCGGCAACAGGCGAGGCACCACGCGCATCTCACCCAGAGCTGGTCGTCGTTTCCGGGGGGGCTCTTCTTTATGAAGGCCCCGTAGTAGGTGGCGATGTTGCGGTGGTGAGAGTACTTCTTTAGCATGTTGATCTCCTGCTTGATCTCCTCCTCCTCGTCCTGTAAGTGGGAGGGGGTCAGCCCGTGAGCCCCCAGCCCTTCCCTGCGCCCCCACTCTCCCTGGGCCCCCACCGCCCCTACCTCCGTGACGTCCATGACCTTGATGGCAGCCAGCTGCCCAGTCTTGACGTGCCGACCCTGCGGGACAGAGAGCCAGGAGCGGAGGGTGTGGGTCTACATCCAGGGAGGGCTGGATTCTGGGAGAGGCCACACCTTTTGGCTGTTTTCTGTCTTAGGCAGTGTCCCTGTGGTACCGGACCCCTTCACTTATGGGTCGGCCACAGGGGCAGACAGGGCTCCAAGGACAAAAAGCACTACGCTGGGTAGAGATCCAGGGTCTCCCGCCTGCAACAGCTGAGGGAGGAGAGTGGGATTCACCTATGCTTTGCTGTGGCCTCCCCGGCGTGGATTTGCCACAGTCTGAAGGATAGAGCAGTGAGGCAGAGATCCTCTCCTCCCTGGGAGGGGGCTGGAGGGGGCTGGAGGGGGCTGGAGGGGGCTGAACGAGGGCTCTGCCTCTCTGGCAACTTCTATGCAGGACAAAAGCACCTGGTTTCCCACCCCGCCCCCTCTGCCCAGGAAGCCTTCCCCAGAATCTCCCCTACTCTGTTTTTCGTAGTACTGACAGGGAAGAATAAAGACAGAGCTGAGATCGGAGGGAATCTCGGGGAAACAGAGAAGACTGGCTGACGTGCGTCGACGCGCCATCACCAGTGCGAGTGGGAAAGTAACTTCTAGAGCGTGTCCCTGCCATTCCCCCTCCCCCCAGCCTTCTGACGTTCCTAGCAGAAGCCTTGGACAGGAAGGTCCAAGCCCTCCCAGGGAAGGGCAGGGTCGGGGGAGGCAGCCCCTTGTGGGGACGGACATGGGTATGGCCAGCCCATGGATTATCTTTATCCTCAGCAGTCATTTGAGACCCCAAGCCCAGAGAGGCAACGACCAGGCAAGAGATGGGTGAACCGGGGATGCCTTTTCCCCAAAGCTTACAGGGTGGTCCCCGTGACCCCTGCGACACGGGGACGTGTGAACGGGCTCAGCTCCGTGGCGGGGCCTGTGCCCTCGGGGCCTCCAGCTCTGGGGCAGCACCCTCCCTGGACTCATCTGCCGGGCGGGCAGTCCCCCCCCCTCCAAGGGTGCCGCCAGGCTAACGCTACAAGCAGCCGGTGGGGAGATGCTACTTTGTGTGGGGGAGAGGGGTGGCGGCTTCGGGAGCTCAGGCACACCACTTCCGCCCAGGAGGCCCCGGAGCTCCACCAACTGCAAGGCTGGGTCTCCCTGCGGCCTTGGGAGGAGCCAACCTACAGCCTCGCTGAGTCCCCAGGGGAGCGCCCCGGCCCGCGTCCCTGTCCACACCCACCCGGTACCAGGCCTGCTCCCGCAGCACCCAGCACGTCTGCGCTCACCACACAGGCCAGCGAAAACAGCCCCCCTCCTGGGCTTCCCTCCCCCATCATTGTTACCCTCTCTCCCCGCGCCCCCTCCCCCCCACCCAGATCCCCAGACCTATGGTCCACTTCTGTCACCCTCCCAAAAGGGCCCCGCGGACGACGGGCACCCTCCCACACGTGAGTCTCACCTTGTACACCTGCCCGTAAGTTCCATTGCCCACAACCTCCACCAGTTCAAAGATTCCAGCGGGGTCCTGCAGGGAGGGGGACGAGAGGGGGAGAAGGAGGAAGCGTCAGGGCCTCAGAACAGGACTATGAGCCAGAGCGGGGAAGAAGGATCCAGTGGGAAGAGGGCACCCTGGTATACTACGAAGGGCCTCAGGGGAACCCCCATGGCCAGCTGCGCTTTTCCCGGGCTGGTTCAGAGTTCACGTTCTAGAGGAAAAGTCAGAAGAAGGTGAGAGAAAATGGACGTTGGGGACCAGGTGGCTTTCCAGACGTGCTCCTGACTTCACGCTCAGTGACACGCTGAGTCTGTGGCCTCACGTGCGAAGCGGGGGCGCCCGAGGACGCGCCCCCAGAGCTGGGGTCAATTTGAAGTGAGGCGACGCCCATAAAAAGCCTGAGCCCCTGCCTGGCACGGAGCACGTGTGCAATGGGAGTTAATCGGCACTGTTATTTCATTTTGTAGAAGCAGGGACGGGGAAAGCCAGCGGGGGGCCGGCTTCGAGAGCCTCCCTCCTGGGTCCCTGTCCCTCTTCTTCCCGGTCCTGAGACCCAGGGCTTCCGGGCCGGGGCTGGGGGCACTCTCGGGGAGAGCAGGTGACAGCGAGAGGGCCTCCGGGAGGGGCGGTGGGGACGCGGCACTCTCAGTCCCCGCTTTCCGGAGCCAGCGGTGCCAGGAGAGGCACGGGGCTCAGACAAAGCCTCCGCAGAGGCTCACGGCCCGCGGGACTCGATTCGGAGCGGGAGGCTGGGCGCGCCAGCCCGAGGGGCCCCACACGTCACGAGAAGAGCCGGGCCGGGGCCTCTGTGCCGACAACCTGAAAAGGATACGACCCGAAACCCCTTTCGCCCCGACTCTGAAAACCAAGCTAGGATTTCTGGAAAACCAAACGCAAGAGCCCCTCACCCTGGGTCCACCGCCATCAGCCGGGAGACACCAGCCCGAGGCCTCCGCAGAGCATCCACACCGACCTCCCTGGTCACAGCGTGCGCCACCGTGTCCCGGAGCCGGAAGAAAGGGAAGCGGCGAGCGCAGCGCGGGGCCGACGGCCCATCCCGACCGCTCGGGTCGTCCGCGGGGCAGGGCCGCCCCTCCTCTCGGGGCCGCGCTGACCGGCCCGGGATGTCGTGGCTCTGTGTGGCCGAAACCAAAACCACACCAACAAGGCAACCTTGACCGGGTCTCAAACAAACAGCGGGCCCACAGGAGAGGGACGAGCTGTCTCCGTGGGGGGACCAGCGCCAGGTCTGTCTGAACCGAGACGTGCGAGGAGACCGGGCCCTGTTCTCTCGAGCGCCCGCAGCTCCACGCTCGGGCAGGGGGCCCCGCAGCCCCCAGGACGGGCTCACCCGCGCTGGCGCCTCCGACCTCTGCCTGTGGGCAGGTCCCCGCTTCCGACACGGACGGAGACAGCAAGAGGGGTGCTCCTCAGCCAATGGGAAGCACGATGCCCCCACGAGTCCGACCACTGCACCGCGAGCACCTCAAACCGGCACAGACAGATCTCATCTCGGACCCGACCCGCCTCCTCCTCACGTGTGTGGGAGACACAGGGGTATGAAAGCCATCCTTGAGGTCAGACACAGTGGCCGGGTTTGCGGTTCCAAGCCCGTTTCCTGACCCACAAACCAGGACGGCCGCACCTGCTGGGAAGGGTCGCTCCGAGAATCAGGTCGAGACCAGGCATGTGACACACAGTCACGGTGCCCGACACCTTGCACGGAACATGCTCGGGAGGCTGTCCCTTCTCCGCCTGTCAACAGCGGCACCGTTTTCCACACCGGTCACCCTGTCCTTCCTCCCCTCCTCTCAGTCCCGCCCCGGCCCCGGGCTCCTGCCTCCCGGTCCCCCCCAGCTCCCGGAACAGAGTCCCGACACCTCCATGCCGGTTGCGTTGCCCCCATCGGTAGCCAGCCGGTGCATAATTTCCGAGGCTGGGTCTGTGCCCGCCCTGGGCCGGGCTGGGCCCTGAGCAGGGAGGTCTGTAAGGCAGCTGTCCCTTGCTTCTCTCACCTGTTAAACGTTTACCGAGCACAGATAATCCAGGGTGGCGACCCCCCAGCGGACACAACGGGAGCCCAACACACAAGAAGCACAGAGGGTCCCCGATGGACCCGCAGTCGACAGGCCAAGTGCCCCGAGGCAGCGGTGTGGATTTTATGCCAGAAGAACACTGTGGGCTGTCCAGGCTTCGAGAAGCTTCCAGTGGAGTGGAGGCTCCTGCAGAGCAACCTTCCAGGAGGACGCGGGCACTGACCGGTTCGGGGCGTCGGACTGGGAAAAGGTCCCTCTCACAGCCTCAGGGACAGCCATCAGTCAGGCCTGGCACGTCCCACAGGCTCCTGGAGGAGACCACACTGGGTGGAGTGGACAGGAAGGAGGAACAGAGGAGCTGAGGCTGGCCCCTGAGGAACAGTTGTGCATCCCCACGGGGATAGCAGGACAGCCTGAGGGGAGCACGCCTGGGGGGAGCACCAGGAACATCTGTGTGGCCAGAGGGGCTGCGGGTGAGGGGCAGCGGAGCCCAGGGGCACAGCAGCCCCTGGGGAAGCCTGACCAAGAGGAAGGGATCAGGTGACAGGCAGCAGGGCCGACAAATGGTTGTGGAGACAGGAAGGTGCCTCATGACCGCGCAGGAAGAAGACAGAGAGACAGGGGACCGATGAGGCGCGCTGGATGGGTCTCTTGGGGCCCGTGAGGGCGTGTGTGTCCGTATACATCCCACCTTGTGTAGACGGCACGCCCCACGGGCTTACAGTGGTGATGCCGCACAAGTCTGGCTTCTCCCCGACGCACACACCCGAGGATTCAGAAGGCCCAGTTCAAATGGGATTCCTGCACTGATCTGGCCTCACACGCGGGCCCTTGGAACGTGCCTTGTCCGCGTGCTCAGTCACTCTCTTCGCTGGGGATCCGGAGGACCCTCCGGAGGAGGTGCTCTGCTCCTGGGGAGCACCAGCCAGTCCCGGCCCCTGCATGCAGGCCCAGCCCCATGACGACACTGCTGGAGGCCTCCTCCAGCTCTTCCTCTCGGTGCTCACACTCAGGGTGGGGGCCCGGATAGGGAGGAGAAGCTGGGGAAGAGAGGCCTACACAGGGTGTCCGGGGTGCGGGCTCTCAGACCTCAAGGTACAGGAGAATCACTCGGGAACGGACTCCTAGGATCTGGCTCCAGGGGCTCTGGTTTAGCACACAGGCTTGGGGGGAGGAGCAGAATCTATACATTTAATAGATGCCTGCCCCCCCCCCCCTCCCGGCGGTTCTAACACACTCCGAGAAGCTGCACCTCAGGGAGGTACTGGCAGGGGATGGGGTGTGGGGTCCCCGGTAGCAGTAGGTCTGCGTGACCTCGGGCGGCAGCGCGGGCAGCATCTCTGTGCCACGAACTGATGAACGACTGCCCTCCCGTGATGGCCCCTCAGCCCCTCCGTCCTCACACCAGCCCTGCCTACAAATGACCTTTTCCTGTCAGCCAAGCCAAATCCCGCTGTTTTCAGGAAGTCCTCCCTGAAAGTCTTCCCAAGCTATCCCACCCATGAATTCCGACTTCGACGTCACGGTGGAGACGGTGAGATTTAAGTTTCTCAAGAACAGGACTAAGGGGACGTGCATTTTTAGAAAATAATCTGAGAGTAAGACGAGGTTGTCAACTCTTGCCATTTCTATTCAATGTTACGCTGGTGGTTCTAGCCAGGGTGATTAGGAAAGAAGAAATAAAAGGCACCCAGGTTGGAAAAGAAGAAGGGAAACTCTGTGTGTGCAGATGACATAATCAAGGATGCAGAAAATTCTAAGGAATCTACTAAAAATCTATTAGAACTAATCAATGAATTCAGCAAGGTTGCAGGATGTAAGACTAATAAACAAAAACCAACTGTATTTCTACGTGCTACAACGAATAACCCAAAAATGAAATTAAGAAATCAACTCCATTCATACCAGCATCCAGAAGAATACATTTAGCCAAAGTGTCAGACACGTGCACTGAAAACTATAAACATTGTTGGAATAAGTTAAAGACTTACGTAAACAGGAAGATTTCCCATGTTCATGGATCAGAATGCTTAATATTGTTAGTATCTATAGATTCAATGCACTTCTATCAAAATTCCAGTGGGCATTTTTGCAGAAACTGACCAGCTTATCCTAAAAATCCTATGGAAATGCAAGGGATCCAGAAGACACAAACAATCTTGAAAAAGAACAAAGTTGGAAGACTCACACTTCCCGATTTCAAAACTGACTACATGGAACAGTGATAAAGACAGTGTGGTACTGGCATAACGATGGACATACAGATCAATGGACTGGAACTAAAGAATCCAAAAATTAACTCTTGAGTTTGTGGTCAATTGATTTTCAACAAGAGTACCAAGTCATTCCACAGTCTTTTCAACAAATGATTCTGGGGCAACTGAGTGTCCACATGCAAAAGAATGACACTGGATCCCTACCTCATACCATAGACAAATGTTAACATGAAATGGATCACAAACCTAAAAATATAAGAGCTAAAATCATAGAAATCTTTTTTTTTCCCCTGCCCCCTAACACCACAGAAACCTTAAAAGAGAACACAGGAGTAAATTTTTATGACCTTGGATCAGGCAATGGTTTCTGACAAATGACACCAAAAGCATAAACAACAACAAAAACCATAAATTGGATTTCCTCAAAATTTAAAACTGTTGAGCTTCAAAGGACACCAACAAGAAAGAGAAAAGACAACCCACATAATGAGAGAAAACATTTTAAATTATGTATCAGATGGCCACCTGGGTGGCTCAGTTGGCTAAGCATCTGACTTCGGCTCAGATCATGATCTCATGGTTCATGACTTTGAGCCCCAGCTCAGAGCCTGGAGCCTCCTTCGGATTCTGTCTCCCCCTCTGTGCCCCTTCCCGACTTGTGCACGCACACACACGCCCACTCTCTCTCCCTCTCTCAGAAGTAATACATGAATCAGCTTCAAGTAAATGAATGAATAAATGAAAAAATAAATATCAGATAAGGGACTTGTATCCAGAATACAAAAAGGACTCCTTAAGAATAAAATAATAAAAAGACAACCCAATTAAAAAGTAGGCAAAGGAGGCACCTGGGTGGCTCAAACGTCCAACTATGGCTCAGGTCACAATCTCACGGTTCGTGGGTTCGAGCCCCATGTCGGGCTCTGTGCTGACAGCTCAGAGCCTGGAGCCTGCTTCAGATTCTCCCTCTCTCTCTGTCCCTCCCCTGCTCACACACACACACGTTCACACACACTCTCTCTCTCTCTCAAAAATAAATAAAAGATTAAAAGTTAAAAGAAAAAAAGCAGGCAAAGGATCTGAATAGACATTTCTCCAAGGATCTACAGTGTGGCCAATAAGCACCTCAACAGATGTTCAGCATCATTAGCCACACATGGCCACGAACGGGCTAACTCAAAAGGACGGACAACGACATGCACTGGCGAGGATGTGGAGAACTTGGAGCCCTGGTGGGAACGTAAAATGGTGCAGCTACTTTGGGAAACAGTTTGGCAGTTCCGCAAAATGTAAGACAGAAAGTTCCCACATGACTCAGCAAGTAGACGTCCCAGAGAACGGAAAACATACGTACACACAGGAATCTGTACACGTAGCGTTCACATGAGCGTTATTCTCAGCAGCCGAGAAGCGGCAATAACCCAATGTCCATCAGCTGGTGAACGGATAAATACCCGTGCAACAGAATATTATTTGGCAACAGAAAGGTATGAAACAATGACCCACACCACAACGTGGACGACCCCTGAAAACACGCTAAGTGGAAGCAGCCGGTCGCAAGGCCCCGTGTTGAATGGCTCCATTTCTGTGCAATGTCAATGGCAGGCAAATCCGTAGGGGCAGAAAGTAGTGGCGGCTTCCGGGAGCAGGGGAATGGCGGTGACTCCCAGCGGGCACGGGATCTTACTTGGGGCTGATGACAACGCTCTGACATTGGACTGTGGCGACAGCAAGTCTGTGAAGCCACCATCGTCTACTTTACAGAACCCTGTGCTATGTGAGCTCTAGTATCGACAAAGCTGGGGTGCCCGGCTGGCTCAGGCAGAAGAACATGGGACTCTAGATCTCAGGGTCGTGAGTCTGAGCCCCACGTTGGGCACAGAGATTACTTCATAAAAACAAAACACAATTAAAAAAAAAAATCTGGTGAGCATGTCCCACGGCACTCAGACTGTTTTGATCGGGGACGGCTTCCACATGAAGAAAGTAACCCTACAAACGTGGGAGGGGGCCCTCAAAGTGCTCTTGGTCTGGTAACACACACGAAGTCCTGAGCCAAGCACAGAAAATGATAAAATCTACGTGATTCAGAGTTAGGGAACTCGGTTCCCGTTTTTGGCTCTGCTGCTAAGAGGCTGTGTGTCTGGGGGCAAGTCACTTAAGCTCTCTGAGGTCACGGTCAACAAGAGAACATTCCGGCTCACTCTACGGTTCTAAATGCTCAAGTCCACTCCCCACAAAGCTGTCAACCTAATGGCTATGTCATCACTTCCTCCCCGTGCGCCAGGGTCCATGCTGGGCTCAGGAATGCAGCGGTGAATGAAATGAGGTGGTCTTTGCCACAAGGTTGCTGACAGTCTGAGCGGGGAGGCAAACACTTTAATTATAAGCGAGGGGCTTGTCTGTGCCACAGACATATCAGGGCACTAGGACAACACCCTTCCCAAGTCCAGGAATTCAGGGAGGGGCTCTAGTGAGGACAGCAGGGTCTAAGAGCCCTCCGGTGCTCTCCTACGGGCAGGGGACGCTATCACCTGTCCCTTCTGTGTGGCCCTTACCCGTCCCGCTTACAGGTCTGTCTCAGACACCTGTCTCGCGGCCCACTCTTCCCACAGCCCTTTAACAATTAAGTAGCTGGCAACCTGGCATCTTCGTTCTTCCTGGCGCTGCTGAGGGCTCCGGAAGTACAGGGTTATGACAGACGTGGAGGAAGGTGCTGGTGGCTCGCTCGAATCACAGGTGAAGGGGGTTTGGAACAAGTGCGTTTCCCGCCCGGAGTCGAGTACAGCCAGAAAGTGGCAGAGCCGAGCTCTGCCCTAAAAACTTTTGACTCCGAGGCCTGCGTTGCCCTGCTCAAAGCTCCTTTGCCTAAGGGACCATGTTTCCAACCATTTGGTCTCATTTCTTTGCTCTTTAAAGCTTTAAGTAATACCTACACCCAACATGGGGTTCCAACTGACGACCCTGAGATCAAGAGTCACACGTTCCCCACCAGCTGGGCCGGCCAGGTACCCCCCGATTCGGTTCCTCCCTTCCCCGAGTCACAGCTCCTGGCCCTCAGCCGGGTTCCCGACCCAAGGTAGGCAGCCCAAGTCCACAGAGAAAAGACACGCTGGGGCGGACCTCCCACACCAGCCGTTCCCCGACTAGGACCCAGAGGGAAGACGCCAGACGGCACACGGAGTCAGGGCTGGAGAGGCCGTGAGCAGGTCAGACGCAGGAACGCGGAGGCTGTTAGTGGGAGGAGGGCCCCCGAGAACAGGGCAGAGTGGAGGGGGTGGAAGTGAGGACAGGACGCCCGACGGATTCCGGCTGTCCCCTGGTGTCACCAGGAACCCGGAACCGCCCCCGGAGCCAAAACAGCGGCTGTGCCGCATCAGACCGCAGTGAGATTCTGGGCTGAAAGTCAGTGAAAATTACTCCTGGTGGCCAGCCCTGCTCCACGAGCTTTACACGTGCCGAGTAACTGAACCCCACGGGACTGCAGGACACGGAAGCCGCTGTCGTTTCCGGCCGACAGATGAGGAAATGGAGGCTCGGGGAAGGGAAGTGACTTGTCCAAAGGCAAGCAGCTGACGGGCTCCGGAGCCCGTGACGCAGCCTTCCCTTGATCTGACCTGGCCCCGAGCCAGCGGGACCCCATCGCTACTCGTCACATGGTTACGTGTCTCATCTCCCGCCCGGGACAGAAGCTCTTTACGGGTGGAACACCGCTCGGGGGGTACGCGGGCGCCACGCCGGACGGGCCTGAGTGAAAAGGCATCACACGCGGGACCACAGCGGACTCCGAACACGCGCGTATTTCTTCCGTGAACACAGGCCAGCACTGGAGATGCGTTTTCTCTCCCGTATGCTTTCTTTCTCGCAGCGCACAATCCCCTGACCGTGGGTCGCTAAGGCTTGCAGTGGAAGCAGGCCACCGGTAGTTAAGTTTGCGGGGAGGCCGAGACCACGCAGATCTGGGGCTGCAGGCGTCCGTGCCCGGCACCGCGGCGGGCCAGGGTCGGCCGCACGTTGCTGCACGGAGATGGCGCAGACTTACTGTCTCTGCGCTCTTTCCCTCGCAAGAGCTTCTGTACTGAAGCCTTTCTCACCTTCCATGTTTTACAAACGTTACAACTTTGTAACGTGCGGCGCCTGGGGTCTAGGTCAGTTAAGCCTCCAACTTCAGCTCAGGTCACCATCTGGCAGTTCGTGGGTTTGAGCCCCGCGTCGGGCTCTGCACTGCCAGCCCGGAGCCTGCTTCGGATTCTGTGGTCTCCCTCTCTGCCCCTCCCCTGCTCACGCTCTGTCTCTATTCTGTCCCTCAAAACTAAACATTTGAAAATTAAAAAAAAAACAACTTTGTAACGCCTCCAGGTGAGCCTCCAGGCCACGGGGGAGACACAGAGGGCGTCATAACAATGCCGGAAGCAACGACTGCCGGGCGGGGCTCGGGCACAAGTAGCAGGGCAGAGTGGCAGGGCCAGGTTAGGGGCGCTGGCTTTCCTGCGTGACGCCACTCGCCATGTCTGATGACGCACGTTCAGATGCAAAGAGGCGGCCGCAGTGGTGGCCACACGCACGTGCGCTGCAAGGGTGGTGTCCCCCCAGCTGGGTGGTGTGGTCCGTGCACAGGACCGCCCGGCCCCCAGGCCGGTCTCCTCCGGTTCCAGGTGCTCCTCCGATGCTGGGCGACTTGGCGCTTGTGGGCCCCACGAAGCAAGGGCAGCTGAGGGGAGTCGGCTGGGTGCACAGACACCGCGTGCGAGGACACACCAAGGGCAGGAGGAAGGGACTGTCCCTCTGGACCCTCCTCCTCAGTCCTAAATGGTGACCCCCAGGGCCAGTGCCTGGCTCTCTCTCGCCTGCTTCCCCCCGTAAGACTCCCATCTGGAGGAAGTAAAGGGGAAACAGCGCTCACAACTCACAACTCTGACAAGCAGCAGGGCTGGGGCCCCAGCTGACGCCTCCTTCCCCTTCCCGAAGCAGGGAGCCCTTGGGACTGAGGTCAGGGTGCAGAGGAAGGCCGCGTCCTCCTCCCAAGAGCAGTCGGGTTCGGGGGGCTGCGATGTGGAGGCAGTGGGGCTACTAACTGAAGTTCAGGGCTGAGGTCAAGGCTGTCGGGCAAGGGAAGGAGAGACCCCAGCTCCTCCCTCACAACTGGGGGGAATTCCCAGACAGGGACAGGAGGGCCTGGGCCCTGCAGGGTCCAGGAGGAAAGGGGCAGGTGACAGATGGGCCAAAGGAGGCAAGCACCTTAGGGCTGGGGGCACATTTCTCACAGGTGGCCCAGACCTGGCAGGGCTGAGCCCGGGTCTCCAGCCCGGTTGCACTAAGGTAGGCCCCCCCCCACACCTCCTGCACTGTCTGCTCGGGTCCATGAAACCCCCTGAGGGGTGAAGGTTTTGTGAAGTACTTTAGCAAATGCAAATTGTTATCATCACATCTTTTTTAAGAGCCTGTCAAACGGTGCCTCCTTAAATACCCTGGCTGTGCCTTCTAGGAGCTTCTAAGTCAGACACCAACACAGAGGGAAGGAACACGCCGACAGGAGTCACATATGCCACAACGTGAGAGGTTAGCCGACTGCAGGGCAAGGAGGCAGGATGCGGAAACCAACCCCCTACTTTTCTGCTGACCTGGGGGCCTACGCCCCACGTGGGGCTCCGAACTCACAACCCTGAGATTAAGAGTCACGTGCTCTACTGACTGAGCCAGCCAGGCCCTCCCCTCCCCCCACCAGGGTCTTATAAATACAGAATTTCAGAGCTAGAAGGCTCTATCCACTCAGAACTCCCAGAAGATTCTAGGAGGCTCTGGAGTGGTAGAAAGAACTAGAACCACAAGGCCTGGGGAAGGGCCGGTCTGCCCTGTGCTGCAGGCCCAGCAGTGTCACTCACTGGGATGCGCCCTGGCAGGTCCTGCCACTGTAACCGGGGCCCAGAGGTGCCATGCTGCCCTGGACAGGAGGACCAGGGCTGGGGGAGGGGCCGCAGGAGCCCCCCACCCCCGTCCCCCCAGTGGAGGCAGGCTCACTCCTACCAGGCGGACGGGGAAGGGGCTCCAGGGAAGAGAGTGGGGAGCCGTGTCCACAGCAGGACCCGAGGGCGGTGCAGCGGAATCCTGCGCCAGATGCCTCTCCCGCGTGGAAGAGCCTGGATCGGCGGCTGCCAGGGCCCCGGAGCCTCCACTTATCTGGTGCGGAGACCGGGCTGCACACGGCAGCCCCACACAATAGGCCTGTTTCCCTGAGCTCTTCCTGTGACCGAGGAGGCCCCCACAAAGGGGACGAGGGGCAGGGGCGACGTGGTACCAAGGCCCGGCCTGGGGGAAGGGCCCCAGCCTGCGCGAGCTTGAACGGGGCTGCCCTGCCCTGCAGAGCAGCTTCAAACCCCAGCCCCGGGGCCAGAGGACCACGGCCAGCCCGGAGCACTGCAGCCAGGCCGGGCAGGGCAGGGGGCTGAGGGGCAGGGTAGACAGGTGCCCTAGCAGGCCGGTCCCCGGCACACGTGGAGGGGGCAGTACTCCGCACAGGGACGTACACACTGACCCCCTTCACTTGGCCGTGAGCAGCCAGAGGACGCGTGTGCATGGACGCCCACAGTGCCACAGGTGGGGGGCGTGTCTCTGAGGAAGAGTGTGTGGCCGGGGCACCGGAGGGGCCGGGGTCTCATCAGAACACCTCCCCGCCTCCCCCACCCCCGCGGGAGACGGCCCTCCTGGGGGAGTCAGTGTCGTGCCCGGGACCCCCGTGCCTGCGACACGTGTGGGGGGCAGGGTGCCATCAGCCCGTTTCTACCCCGAGGGCTTGCAGGGAAAGCAGGCTCGAAGCCAAGCCTGGCCCTCTGGCGAACCCCGTGCCCCAGGGACGAGGAAGGAAGCCCACCCACTGCCCAGGGCCAGGAGGGCGCCAGCACCAGGAGGGCTAAGCCTCCACCGGCTCCCCGGAGGCCAGCACGTCCAGTAGTAAAGAAAACCTGCAAAGACGCCTTTCCCCATGTCCCCTGCTCCCAAACCCGACCGTCCACCCCTCTCTGGCCAACCTGCCCCTCACACTGGGGCCGAATCGGACCCTCGGGTTCTGGCTCCACGCGGGGAAGTACGGCCCTCGGGTCGGTGACCACCACACGTGTCCTCACGTGCTCACTGGGGGTGCCGCGCGGGACGGAGGGAGCAGAGGGGAAGGACAGAAACCAGGAGATGTTTATGTGCTGGGGAGGGACAGTTCGAGTCTCTCCTCCCGGTCCCTGTGGCAGAAGGACACACACACGCGCAGAGGCAGGAACAGGTTCAGACACGACGCACGCACAAGCACAAAGACTGCTCTAATGGGAAACCAGTCAGAGCAGAGGGCCCTGCCCACGCGAGGAGGGGGGGGGAGCGGTCCCCCGCGTGCCTCGATGCCCGGGCTGCCCCCAGACCCGGCTGCGCAGACCGGGACCCCCCCGGCGAGCCGGAGGGTGCCTGGGGAGCGGCGTGGGGCAAGGGGCAGGGGAGTCAGCAGTGGGGAGGGAGGGAAGGAGAAGGGGGGCCGGCAGCCCCGGTGCTGGTTCTAAAATGGCCACAGGCAAGGCAGGGGACAGATGGTCTCTTTCTGAGGCTGAGCTGGAGAAAGTGGGGAAAGGGAAAGGAAAAAATAAATACCACCACAGTCAGAAATTTAAAAATAAACCCCAACACCTAAAAGATAAACAGCTTGCTTCTGAGGCTCGGCCTGCCCACAGGGTGTTCTGGGGGAAAGAGAGAAGGGGGGCACCCTCTGGCCTCGGGGTGAAGGCCGCACCCCGCATCGGCCTTTCCTCCACCTCCCCGGCGACTAAGGGACTTGGCTGTCAACGTGTCATACGGAGTCACGGCAGTCTGATCATGGCTCTGCCACGGAACCCGCTTCTGTCTGTGGCCAGCAGTCAGTTCTGTCACCTTGCGGCTGGGGGCCACCGCGGCCAACAGCCAAACGCTGCCCGTCGCAGCCGGATGGCTCACGGCCACCATCTCATTTGCACCTCATACCTGCAAGGGAAGTGAGCCAAGCAGGAGTTGTCGCCCATTTCACAAATGAGAAAACCAAGGCTCCAAGGAGTGACATGTTTGCCAAGGTGCAGCTGGAACCTGGGGCTCTGTGCCTGCCGTTCACTCCTCCAATCGCACCGCTCCCGGCCGGCCCGTCGCTCCAGAGCTCAGTGCAGACACGGCCTCCTCCAGGAGGCTTCCCGGACTGCCTACCTGCTCCCACGGGACCCTCTACTGCCCCTTTCGCGGCACCAGTTACATTCGCGTGAAAAATTTTGTAGTCGTCTGTCTCCTCTGCCAGGCTAAGTTCTTGGGGGTCAGGGCCACATTCAAAATCTGTCTGCTGAATGATAAATACAAAAATAAAAGAAAGTTGGGGCACCTGGCTAGCTCAGGTGGAAGAGCATCCGACTCAACCTTAGCGTCATGAGTTTGAGGCACGTGATGGGTGTAGAAACTAATGAAACTTAAAAAAAAAAAAAAAAAGAAAGAAAGAAAGAAAGAAAAGAGAAAAGAAAGTTGGTGCTCTCTAGAAAAACCTTCCTTCCTCCCTGATGCAATCAATGGTTTCTAACGCTAGTTTTGGGTTTCTCTGCACTCTTCTAATAATCCACGAATATTCACTTAAAAGCAACGCACCGGGCAGCCGGTCAAAGTGAGTCCCTTTTTGTCGCGTGAACCGGCGCTCCGTGATTCATACGCTTGGTAAATACTACGTATCAATGGAAAGGGCACTTTTTTAAAGCAGTGAACTCGTACATAGTCGGCAAAACCCAAACAAGAACATTAATAAAGATCCAAAGACTGGGACGCAACCGGGCAATCAAAGGATCAAGGGAAGGCGTCCCGGAGGAGCCAGGAGCGCACTTTGGGAATGAAACGGAGGTGGGCAGAGGCTGGGAGGGAGGGAGGGAGGGAAGGGCAGAGGTCCCACCTCAGAAGACCGAGCCCAGGAAGGTTCGGAGGTGCGGGATGGTAAGTGCACTGTGGCAGGGAACAGCCACTGAGAACCAAAGGCCTGGGCACCATGTGATGGAGGCAAACCAGCACGTCCGAGAACGTCCGAGAGCCTCCTTCCTGTCTCCCCAGTCCCGGCACACAAGAATTCCTGGATGTCAGAACACTCTGAAATCCACGAAGTGCTGCAGATTTGCAGAATCATTACGAACAGACTACCTCCCGGAGAGGAAGGGAAAATGCTGTCAAGAGGTCACTTATTAAGACCATTGGGGTCACGGGGACGTAGGGTGAAGAGTGGTGGCGCATGAACACAGAAAGCAGACAGAAAGTAGAACCGAGTGGAGGACGGGTGAGGGCCGGAGGGGGTGGGGGGGGCACAGATCCGAGGCCCCGGAGACTGGGCTGGGGAGGGCTGTCTCTGGGAGGTGACACTGGTGAGAACAAGAAAGGGCAGAGTATGGGAAGAGGAAGGAAAAGGGAGGAGGGGGAGGAGGGGGAGGGAGGAGGGAGAGAAGGAAGGAAGGGGGGGAGGAGGGAGAGGGGGGAGGGAGGAGATGAGGAGGAAGGAGGGGGAGGAGAAGGGAAGAGGTGGAAAAGGAGGAGGAGGAGGAGGGTGGGAGAAGGGGAGGAGGAAGAGGGAGGAGGCAGTGGCAGGGGATGGGCTGAGCCCGTGCAGACTGGCACACACTGAGCCTGAGCTCACGGAGGACAACGGTAATCAGGGGCTGGATAATAATAAGCCTTCTCACTGCTGGTTTTCTGCTGCAGCGCCAACAGATCATTACACCTCATTGCCAACCTCCTCCCGTGGGAGTCAGGTGTCCACAGATCCAAGGGAAGGGACCAGGAAGCCTCATGACCAAGGAAGCCTGTGAATGGTCTCTTCCCTCCTTCCTTCTAAATTGGGGTGGGGGTGGGGCAACTGGCTGGCTAAAACGGAAGAGCTCGCGCCTCTTAAATCTTGGGGTTGTGAGTTCAAGCCCCACGTTGGGTGGAGAGATTACTTTAAAAAAATATAAAAGTAATTCTAGATGGGAGGCCAACCCGGTGTCGTGGGGTGGCAGGGGGAGCCACATGGAAGACAAGGGACGAGCGGGCGTGGAAAGAGCCAGCAGGAAGGGCAGGAGGGCAGAGGGCGCAGAGCTGAGTCAGGCAGCACAGCAGGTGGAGGGTGAGGCTGGCAGGGAGGGGAAGGGCGCGTGTCTGAATCACAGACTGAGAAAGGAAGAGCAGGGCTATTCTCCAAAGGGTGGAGACCAGATACTCCTTGGCCCCACCAAAGGCCAGCTCAGAATAAATGACAGCCCCAGGGATGGGGGGGGGGGCAGGATGAAGCCAACAGGCTCCCCTGACTTCTCAGCAGGCCCACCTCTCCCGTTTGTCCTCAGAAGCCAGCGCTGCGCCTGGGGGGCCAGTTCACACGTTCATTCAACAAACACCGGAGCGCTTGCCGGAGACCAAACCACGGCCATGAATGCTGCCTCCCTCACGGAGCCCACAGGAAGCAGCGCTTCTGGAAGGACTAAGGTGAGGTCACAGCAGGCCAGGGGGCCAAGGGCCTGCTGGGGAAGTGACATGTGAGCTGACACCAGAGGGCACGGAAGAATCACCCAGCAAGCGGAAGTCTGAGGCAGGAAAGGCTAAATCCCTGGGCCAGGGGCCTGGCAGCCCCCACCCCAGGCCGGAGTCAGTGAAGCACTTTGCACACTTCTGTGTCCAGGTCCCGGGTCTCATGTCCCAACAAACGCACGCGTCCCCATCAGAGCGTCCCAGGTGAGGCCCCGCTCCCCCCACCCCCCCCCCACACGGGTGCTTCCGCTGGGTGGGCCCAGAGCGCCTGCACCCAGGCAGCAGGACAAACAGGACTCTCAAGTTGAGACACTGGATTCTGAACTTGGTCTCTGTCCCGGCTCCAGAGAGGCTAGAGGACTTTCTGGGGATTATAGGGGCTCTAGGGCAGGGAGAGGGGACCCCGAGGGCTCACACCTGGGGCCTCAGTGACGCACCCACCCATGGCCCAGACGGTCTTCTCTTTCCCAAACAAAACACTAGGGAGAACATGAATGTCCAGACCCCAGGAGATGCCCTTTCTGGGACTTTCTTTCATGAGAAATCAGGCAGCCCCCACCTATCCAACCAGACACCTTACCTACGCTCGTGTCCCATCCCCACAATGGCTCTGGGAGGCAGGCCTTGGCCTTGCCACCCTCATGTGACAGATGACAAAAATGGGCCCTCGCCAAAGGTCACCCAGGAAGTGACAGAACTGGGGCATCAGTTAAACTCTGTTTCCAGGGCCTGTGCCCTTAGGGATGAGTGGTGATGGGAAGGCCCCACTACTCCAGGCCCCTCCCTGTCTTCAAAAGCCCAGTACGATCTCCCCAGGTCAGCCTTCCCCCGGTTTGGCCGCTCCCCTCTGCGGCACCGGTGGGCTCAGGGCTCAGTCCCCACTGCGCTCGGACGGTGATGTCCCTGCTTCACAGGCCTGAAGGCCTTCTGAACCTTCCCCTATCCTGCGTCCTTCCCAGATGCCCAGCCCCCCCACCCACACCCCGACTTGGCCCCCTGAGGTCACTACAGTAGGGGCCGGTGTTCCCCAGACGAGCTCAGACCTCATCCCTGGCCGTCTCGCCCTGGCCTGTTTCTCTCAACTCCGTCACGCCCAGCTTCACACACAGTCACCGCCCCCAAAGCGCGTGGGACGTCGCAGATCGCACCCCTTCCCTGCTCGCACGTTTAAGGCAGCACTGAGAACAAACAGCACCCCACACAGTAGGTACTCACGGATTTCCAAGAAGGAAGGGAGGGAGGGAGGGAGGGAAGAAGGGAGCAGGGGACTCCTGGATCTGGAGGGACTCTAGGGGTCATCCGGTCCCGTAGTTCTGGGGGCCGATCTGCATCAGATCACCTGGGAAATAACGTGTCACCGTTCCACCCTGGACCCACTGGATCGCCTCTGGGAGCAGCGCTTGGCACCTGAAGGCTGGAGAAGTGACCCAGGTGACTCTGACTGCGAGCCACTGGTCCCACCCCTTCATTCTGCAAGCGAGGAAACCAAGTCCCAGCCACACGACAGGCATCCTGGAAACGAGAGATGGAACGGAAACTGGAACCAGGTCTCCGGGCGCTGAATGCCACGCTCACTGCCCCGTGCATCGTGTTGCCGGAGCTCCACTGGCCCCCCGGGGTCAGCAGCCAGGGAGACGTCAAGTCTACCCAACGTGAGGAGGCTGCGACCCTGGGCCCGTCAAGTCTACCCAACGTGAGGAGGCTGCGACCCTGGGCCCGCCAAGCGCGCACGAGCCCCCGACTTAGAGCCCCCGACTTAGACGGGGCCGGGCAACGCAGCACCATGGTCAGCGAGCAGCGCTGGAGGTCCGAGCTAGCGAGCTCTGAGCCCCTGGCCTCCCACGGGCACCTGGACCGATGTGAGATGACCCGTGGGGGCTCTGCTTTACACGCAAGCACTTAGGTGACTTCTCACTCTCATCAGCGAACGGTGCGGACGAGCACATCCAGGGAGAGCGCCATGCCGGACAGCAGGGTAAGACCCAAGGCGAGCGGTGTCCCCAGGAGTGAGCGACGGGAGCATTCCTTCACTCAAACTCTGAGCACCAGGGCTGGGCACGACAGGCTGGGTTCAAGGAAGAGCACCAACCCCCACTCACACCCGGCTCGACGTAAGAGGGGGCTTTAGACGGGAGCGCGAGGGCACTCTGGGCAGACCCTGAAAGGGGTTGGAGTAGGTGTGGCCTCGTCTAGGTCGTGCACAGAAGGCAGAGAAAACGTCCATCTGTCTTTGGGATCCGGCACAAAGACTGGTGATCTGGGGACAAAGCCCTGAGAGGTGGACCTAAGTCACCATGCCCACCGGCCGCCAGAGGCCTCTGCGACCTGGACGCTGACCCGCGAGGCAGGCCTCCGTGTGCCGAGGGGCTCTCCGCCCTCCCGGGTGACCTGACTGCCAAGCCCACCTCCATCTCCCCTTGAAGGCCAATGACGCCGCCGCACGTGGAGTGGAAAAGGGAAGGCCAGGGAGCGGGGCAGCCCTCCGTGCCGGCCACCTCTACTCTGAGAAACCCAACTCGACTCTGCGTCACCCTCCGAGTCTAGTGTGTGGACACCACACCGGGGACACGGCCTGCCCGGGCTCCAGGAGGCCCAGGAGGCTGTCATCAAAGGGGCCTCAAGGGCCGCTCAGGGTTTCCTACGGCCCATCCCCCCTCCGAAGAGACCTCGGAATACACCACCCGACACTCGAATCATCCCTACGTCCACGTCCGAGCCTTGGGCACCCAGAAAGGTTGCTGGCGCTGTGCGAACACAGGTGTGTGGAACCGAGCCCCCGGGCAGAGCGGCACCCCCCGCGGGCCACCCCCCACAAACGGCGAGGTGCAGGGCCCACGGGACCATCACAGGGCAGGTTTCTTCCTCCCCTTTAACACGCGCAGAGACGCTGCCCCGTTTTGTTACCGTCGTCCCCCGAATGGCCTTCCCACCTTCCTCCAGCCCCTGCCCTGGGCCCCCAGGATGAGGAGTCGGAGCCGGTACGGGCGCCACGGTGGGTCCAGGCCGAGCCGGAAAGCGGGAGGCGGCCAGAAGCACTGACGACTGGAGAGAGACCCTTGGCTTCTCTTCCCGCTGCCTCGTCCGCCACTGATTCCTGCACCACTTGGCGCGTATCCGTGTCAGGCCTGGTGCCTCCTGGGAGGCGGGCGGGCGAGGGGTCAGCTCTCCCGACTCAACCAGTGAGGCACCTGCTGCGTCAGGCCAGCTCCACTCCGCACACGCAGGAATGGTGGGTCCTGGGCTGGGGTTCACGTTTCATGGGGACAGACGGGTGTGGACATGGGCACTGGGGACGGCTGCACTGCGCGCTTAACACGGCTAAAATGCTCCATTTTGTGCCTGTTTAGCTGTGATAAAAAACATTTTTAAGGCAGGAGTGAGAGTCCTCCTCTCTTCCTGCTGAAGGACAGGCCTCTCTGAGTCCGTCTACTCTCCTCCGAACCCAATCTTCTGGATTCCCGGGAGTGTCCTTCCCTCCTGTCGTCACTGCTCCGCCCGGCAGCCCGGCACCCACGAATCTCCGCCTGTTCCGGGCACAGGCCCCGGGAAGCCAGCACTGCTGGCACGTGCCCGCCAATGCCAGCCCCCCGCAGCCCCCAGAGACTCGGGCTGGCGCCCCACTCCTGCTTCTCAAAACACGCCCCACATCTAGGAACAGAGCCTGTGCTCTGTCGAGACACAGATCCGGACCGCGTGCCCCTCAACGGCTGCAGGCAGTCCTCGCGCAGGCTGCCTCCGTCCACGACACGGGCCACACTCCCTGAGCCTCCGAACAGCGTGAGCACAGACACAGGGACAGCGGTGTGCTCCCAAGAGAGGTCGCGAGGCCTACTCGCTGCACCCACGCGTTCATGATGAAAGTCAGGAGGAAACACAACTCTGAAAGCACACGGCCTAGGACGTGGGCCACACAGGGCCCTCTCTCCCCCACGCACCGCCAGGCCCTGCCTCCCGGAGCAGGCAGCCAACGGCACAGGAGCCAACACGCTCGGGCTCCGCAGTGAGTCAGACCCGAGTCCCACCCCGGAATCCGCCGTTTACTGGCCGTCCAGCCCCAGAGAGGTCCGCAGACTCCCTTCCGTGAGCCCTGGCGTGTTCCCCCGGGGCGGGGGACGAGGAGAGAGTCGCCCACTCCCAAGGGCTCTGGGAGGGACGGTGAGATTACACGAGGAGAGAACCAACTGCGCTGCGAGGACTGCTTCCCGGTCTCACCCACACCCCTTCTGCAGCGACCCCACGCCCAGGTATAAAGGACTCGTACTGGAACAGCCTGAGCTCCGAACCGAAGTAAGAGAAAGGAGCATGTGGGGGTCTAGGGACAAGGGAACCGACAAGCCTCGGAGCCACATGCTGTCCCTTCCCCCAACCCAGGGCTGTGGGACACGTGGGCCCAGGGGGGTTCCAGTGTGAAGAACCCGTCGAGGCCAGAGGGTCTCCAAGCCGTGGTGAGACCAGCCCAGCCCATCAAGCTGTGCTGTCCTAAGGTCCAGGGGCAGCGGGAAGCGGACGGCAGCCCTGTCCTTCGGCTTCCCCCACCTGTCCCCGTCACTGCTCTGTCCCCCGCCACTCACCCACCCCCAGGGGGTCGTTCTCCCCCAGAGCACACCCTAGGAAGGCTGCCTTCCTCCCTCTGCAATCTGAGAGGACATTCGCACGCACCTCTGTCTTCGAGGCAACAGGTGGAGAACAGAAAGACCAGAGAGGAGGGCGCCTGGGTGTCCCAGTCGGTTGAGGGACCGACTCTCGATTTTGGCTCCGGTCGTGATCTCAGGGGGTGGGATCGAGCCCCGTGTGGGGCTCCACGCTGAGCACGGAGCCTGCTTGAGATTCTCTCTCTCTCTCTCTCTGCCCCTCCCGTGCTCTGACACACACACTTGCCCTCTGTTAGGTAAAACAATTTAAAACGCTGGAAAAGAGAAAGTCGGGAGAGGAAAGAGAAATGCGCTAGCCTCCTCTCCCAGACACCGTGGGCACCCGCTCCTGCCGCTGACGCCTGGGCTCTGGAGCGCCCCTGCCTCTTTTCTCGAAGACTCTCTCCTGAGCCGCTCAGAATTAAGAACCGAGTACGACACACGCTTCAGCCACCTTCTCACAAATGCGCCTTGAGAGAAAGAGCGGGTGGGTGGTAAAGAGAGAACACGAGAATCTTCTTCCTGCCGGTCTGGCTTGGAGCCTGCCCATTTTACCTTCGGAGGTGTGCTGGCAGACGAATAAAAGCTGTCAGGGGAGGCGTGTGCCATGCAGAAGTCATTTACTGCCTACGTCCCTCTCTCCACCCAGAAGGCAGCGAAGGAGGGACTTCACGGCAGAAAGCTGTGCCTTCCCGAGCCCACACCAGGTTCACAAGAGGCACTATGGGCAACCTGGGCGGAGGGACCAGTGTCCCCCGTGCTGCAGACACTGGCCCCACACGCTGATGCCGTTAGAGGTTCCAGGATACAGTGACAGTGACGCCCAAACACCCCTGGAAGGCAGGTCCTCCTGCCGTGGGGACGCTTCCCGGGGAGTCCGAGGCCTTCCGGCCCCCTCCCCTGCCCGCCATCTCCATCTTTCCTGGGCACGGTCTCCTCGGTTCTGTCCTCGCCATCTCTCTCCAGAGGCCGCGGCCCCTTCCGCAGCCCGGCCCGCCGCCCTCCCCGCACTGCGGCTGCCCCAGCCCTTTCCGTTGGCGACACGCAGAGTCGGGAACACTCCCCCTGCGCACCCCACTCACCCTTCACTGGCACACAGGGTCAGCTGAGAACCTCGTCTCTTTATACACAGGGTCTACTAACGGGGAGAACCCCACTTCCCACGGCCGGCCGGAGCGAGGCCCGGGGCTGGGCCTGTCCATGCCCATTTCTGGGGGACGCCTCCACCTTCCAGCCCCAGACACCGCTCAGCTCACTGCAACTGGGGACACCCTCCCCTCCCCTACAGGTGACTGCGCGAGAAGACGGAAACACTAATTACCGGACGGTGGTGATCATTTCACCGAGAGTACATACGTCGCAACATCACATTGTTCACCTCGAGTCTGCACCACTGTCACCAACCTAAAATCACACATCTAGGGACAACCCTCACACGCCTGCTGTAGACAACAGGCACGCTCACTCGTAGTTCACACACACACAAACACAGCACGCAGAGATCCTCCCTCAATAAACAAACACGAGGGTCCTAGGAGTCACGGGCCCATCCCATATACGTGCCCTAACCCTTCAGAACAAACTTCTCCCCCCCCCCCCCCCCCGGGAAGGCTCAGAAGAAATCCTTGTGGAAACGAAGCCTGGAGGCCCCAGGCCCTCAGCTGTCAACCGAACGTTCCGCCCGAAGAACTGCCCCGTTCCAGGGTCTCCCAACTCCGGCCATCACCAAACTCCTCCCGCTGGTGCCCCCTATTCCTTCTCGGTGCTGCCAGCTCGCTTTTCTGACCTGGGACCTGTCGGTCCCTCAATCAACCACCAAACACTTTCGTCTTACGAAAAGTAAGAAAGATTCTTGTCATATGCTCTCGCGGCCCGCTAAAGTTCTCTGCCACGGCCTTTATCGTGGTTTGTGATGACGCACGTGCGTAACTACGTACATGGCCATTTTGTTAATGCCTCTCCCCACTCCTAGACTGTAGCAAAGCCACGTCTACCTTGTGCCTCAATGTGACCTCTGTGCCTAGTTCTAGATCTTTCCTCAAACAAAACAAGAAACCTCCCCCACAGTTAGCAAGTACATCCTCAGGCTGCCTGGACACCAGACTAAATCTCCAGGGGCTCCCAGGGCCAGTATAATTCCAGACCTTTTCTCCTCCCTCACATTCCCTACCCTTCTAAAGAACAAAAACCCTCAAGAACCCCCTCAATTAGCCTCTGGAGGTGCTTCCTGTAGATGGCAGAACCCCAGACTCAAGTCAAGGACCGGCTGGTGAGGAGACCAGCAGGAAGGACAGGATGGAAGAGAAGGGAACGTGGGTGTGGCCAGGGCTCACTGCTTTCACCAAGTAAAGTTTCTAATGTTCCTATATTCCGTGCGCATTCAGGAAACGGTCTGAAAGTCGACTTATTAACCTGGTTACTTTTCATTCTATTCCTTAAACGTAGGAAGAGACTGAGGGAGTCGGGGATGTAAAGGAGATGCTTGGGGAAGAGAAAGGACTTGAGACTCAAGATGACCAAACACGGGACAAGAGAAAATGAGTAGAATCCCCGGGAATCAGAATTGACAAAAACTTTCAGACCTTGAGGATTCCAAGATACTGAGGAAAGCAGTAACAGTTAAGAAAGGGGGAGCTTTGGGGCGCCTGGGTGGCTCAGTGGGTTGCACGTCTGACTTCGACTCTGGTCACGATCTCACGGCTCGTGAGCTCACGCCCCGCGTCAGGCTCTCTGCTGCCAGTGTGGAATCTGCTTGGGATCCTCAGCCTCCCTCTCTCTCAAAATAAATAAATACACTTTAAAGGAAACAAAAAGAAAGGGGGAGCCTGAGCCTGTGGAAGCATGTCTAGGCTGAATGCCCCCAGAGCTCTGAGTCAACAGCTGAGTGCAGCCCCAAGGCCGATGTCACACCCTTCCCGGAGCACCTGGAACCTGGTGCCCGCCAACGCTCGGTGACTGCGGCAGGAAGGTCCTGTACAACTTTGGAGACGGCACCGTTAGTCAGGCCAACTCTTGGACGGCTTCTGGAGATGCTCTCTGGCCCCAGAGCTGTTTGATGTTTCTGGGTTGAGAGATTACCACATTCCTCATTCATAGACCGATGCCCGGGGACAAGCCTATAAAGGGCGTCCCACATACTTCCTGCCGTCTCGTCCCCCAAATGACGGGAGGACACTGTACGTATCAAGCTGTCCAAAGGTGAAAGGAACAGAGGCCGGGTGCGAGATCCGGGCGTTGACTGAGCTCCTGGGGCGAGTGTGAGGGGGGTGCTGCCGCCCCTCCCGCTGCCCACAACCTGTCCCGTCCTGTCCACGGCAGGAAGGGGGCAGTGGCCGAACACCTGGCTCCAGCCAAGCTCTCTGTGGCCTCCCCTGCGTGGGCTCAAGCGGCACCGCCTCCCCCTGCAGTTTTCCAGGGAAAGAGTCACTACTCACGTTACTTGGGGCTGCAGGGGGTCGGTGTGCCTGGGGCACCCACCGCCAGCGTCTGGGCAGCTGGCACATCGGAACACGGGCGGGTCCCCCCGGGAACACGTGCCCGGAGCCGCCACTCTCCCAGGGCGCCGGCCCCACAGCCTCGCGCAGAGAGAAGGGGAAGGAGAGACACGACGACACAAAATCATCCGAAAAAGAACACCTCTGGCAGCATTACCACCCATCAACCAGTCCCTCTTCACTGGGCTCCGTGACGTTGTTTCAACCCAGCGACACGGGGGGCGGCTCCAGAGTTCCAAGGACCCTGCCGTCTGAAACTTCCAGCTGGCCGCACGGGAAAGAGAAGCTGTTTGATTTGGGAGGTGGGTCACCCACAAGGAGCAACGCAGAAAGGGAAGAGGTCAGCCTGGGGGCTGCTCCTCCCTCATCCCGTCCACTTTACTGATTTCTACCCTTTGCGAGAAGCCAAGAGCCACAAGTCAGAAGATTCTCCTGGAACATAACCAAGCTTGGACACGGAGAGGGTCTGAGGCAAGAGGCCCATATTTTCTCTTGGCAGATCCTAATTTTACTCCAAGGGCATCACTCGGATGGAAGCTTCCAGAACTCTGTGCACCACCAGACAAAGTCTGATTCCAAAAACAACTCAGCAAAGATGTTCTTAATTGTGTGTCTCCAAGAGAGGGGCAAGAGGAACCCTAACAAGCGTGACATTTATTGAATGCTTTCTCTGAGCGAGCATTGTGCTAGGGGACCGTCACTTGTTGGAATACACGTTTATTCAACAAACACTGAACCCCCCTTATGTGCAAAACAGGCCCCGGAAAGGCAAAGATGAGCAAAACAGTCAAAAATCCTAGCTCTCGCTGAACCTGTCGATAAAAACAAATGTGCATGTCAGCTGATGACGATGAACGTGATGAAGGACGGTAAAAGCCGACTAAGGGAACGAACGCTATATAAAACCTGCGTAAAAATAAAGCAGGCCAAGGAGCGTTAGTCCAGATACAGCTGTGCTGGGAGGCTGCTGTGACTGCTGTCTGATGACAGCAACGATGGTAAGGGCCGCCACACGGGCCCCCTGTGCCGGGAGCTGGACCCGGGACTTAACGCGCAGAACTCTGGCAGCAACTCTCGACTTTGGCACCATTACTGTCTCCACGTAGAGCTGGGAGAAAAGGCTCTTTGCTGCCAGTCGGGGGCCAAGGTGACTCAGTGAGTGAGGAAGCCCCTAGGCTGGTAGGGAAACGGGGTGTCAGAGAGGTCCAGCGAGCCCGTGGAGCCCGAGGTCACCCCGGAGCGGGTCCACTGGCCTCTCCCCGCGGTGCTGGGAGTGCGGGCAGGCCGACCTTCCCCTACGCCAGACTGTTACTCTCAGCACCAGCTGCGAACCACGCCTTAGCTTGAAACCAGAGAGAGACAACCCGGGCCCTCCAGGCCCGCTCAAAAGGGCTGGACGTGGTCCTCTCCCAGCCCCTCCCCGGGCCCCCAACACAAGATGGTGCAGACCAGGTGTCGCCGCTAATTCTCCGGGTCGCCGTTTGTCACTGGAAAACAGGGACAAAACAAGAGATGAGCCACCCACAGCCGCTCGCTCTCCAGGAGGTGGGGTGCTCGCTCTCCAGGAGGTAGGGCGGAGGGGGCAGGCACTGAGAAAAGGTCAGCGACGAGAAGGCCGGCCCTCTCTAGCTGCATTTCAAAGAAAGCCCCCTCCCCCTCCTGCCCTGGAGTAGTGGGGTGGGAGGGGGAGGGGAGCACTTCCTTAAGCAGGAGGCAAGAAAGCACCTCGAGCAGGTGTGAGGCCTCTCCTGAGAGGAAGGAGAGGAGAATCAGGCAGGAGGCTAGCGTGGCTTCTAGCAGAGAAATCCAGAAGGGAAATGCCACGTCCAAGGTCAGATTTGCAGAGTGGCTGGAAATCCCAGGCTAGGGGTCCAGGCCAAACTACCAAGAGGCCAAAGGAAAAGAGAAGCCCAAGCAGAGTCCCACAGGGAAGAAACCAAAGGTCACGGTTTGGACCCTCCCGGTGTTTCTTGCATGTCAGTCCCCGCAGCCACGGGAGCCTGTGGCCAGAGTTAATCAATAACCAAGGTGGGGAGGGAAGATGGGGGTTCATCCTAGGGCACAGCCCGTTACGGGGGGCTTGCAACTGCACCTTGTCCTACTCCACCTGGGTATCAGCTGAGTATCCCAGTTCAAACTGACCCTCAGAAGTTCCCTCCTAAAGCCTTCAAACCCTCTGCCGGCCAACACACACACACACGGAATGAAATCCAATACTTAGTCTCCCTCCTGAGCAACCGTTCATCACCTTCTCTCCAGCAAGGCAGGAGAGAACACTGAACTGGCCCAACATTGCACCAAACAAATTATGACCTGAATGTCGAGAGAAACTGTGTCACCTAGAGAGACCCAATTAACGACATGACTCTGCTCTCCTCAATTCCCCTCTCCCCTCCGGGCGTATCCGGGGCACCCGTGTGGTTGACCGCCTTTTCCCACTACTGGCCACGTTCCCCGGCGAACTCCAAAGCCAGACACCAAACCCGGGCCTCCTGAGAAGCCCAACCCCGAGAGGGGAAATCCTGCGCTCCGCACACCTGGGCCTGTTGAGGAAGCCGGAAGGACACCGGACAGTAAGCGCACCTGGGTGGCGGTCTGGAGTGTTCACCTTGAGATCACTAAGTTGCTCCTTAAGCCAGCGCTGCGAGCAGAACAAACGCGGCCGACGAGCTCCCAAATGAGGGCGTGCACGTGCCCTTTTCTGGTTAGCCCCTCCCTGGAGACCCCATCACCTCCCCCTTCCCTCCAGCACACGCAGACATGCCCGCTGCCATCCCGACCTCCCCACCAACCACACGCATGTGTGTGTACATGCACAGAAACATCCTCTCCCCAGCCCGAGCCTGGGTTTCTTTAGGGAACCAGCGCGTCCCCCCTCCCCCCTGCACTTGTCTCGGCTCCAGCCCCACACCGCTGCAGAGTTGGTAATGTAATATGCGGGGACCCTGAGGCCGGAAATGCCTGGTTCTGGGCTGCTGCACTCGAAACGCGAGACCAGGCGTAGGGAGAGCCGCGCACGGGGACCACGGCGGCCGCGGGGGGCGCGGGGTGCAGACGGAAAGGCTGAAATTCCGGCCAGGGAGGACGTGCCATTCAGGGGCGGGCGAGGAGGAGGAAGGGCGAGGAGGGGGAGGCTGTCGAGGCAGTTGCAAAGTCAAAATCCGAGGCGCCGAGAAAGGGGAGGAGGAGGAAGGAGACGCGAGCAGGGGCGAGGCTGGAAAGAGGCCGAGAGCGGGGACGGGGCCAGGGAGGGGCACCGCCGGCACCACCGTGCAGGTGGCGGGGCGAGGTCTGGGGGAAGCGGGGTGGGGGAAGGGGTCCGGGGCCCGAGTGCCGGCCGAGGCGGCGGGGGAGCGTGGGGGCGGGGCAGCACAGGGCGGGGACCGACCTGGCTCCCGGAATCCGCAGCGCGTGCACGGACAGGGGGGAAGCCAAGGGCGGGGGCCCCGCGGCGGGGGGCGCCCCGGGGGGCACGTGAGGCGCGCGGCCGCGCCGCTCCCCGGCGGCGGGGGCAGGAACCGGGGCGAGACTGGGGGCGGCGCGCTCACCCGCAGGGCGGACAGGTCGATGTCGTCCAGGCTGCGGGCGGGGGCTGGGTCGCCCATGGCCTCCGCGGGCAGCCGGCCCCCGGGGCCGCTCACGCGCCGGCTCGGTTATTCCGCTGCCGCCGTCGCCGCTTCTCCCCCATCGGGGGGGATCCCGGGGGCGGACTCCGCCGCGCCTCCCCCGGAGGACGCGGAGGGGGAGGGCCGGCGGGAGGACCGACCCACCGACTGACAGGAGCTGGCGCCCGGTCCGCAACCCGAGCCTCCCGACTCTCCTGCGCAGGCGCGGAGCGGCCGCGCTCCGGGAGGGTGGACGAGGGAACGTGACGCGAGCGCGCCGGGTTCCCCTCCCCCTAGGCGCCGACACCTGCGCGCAGGCGCAGCAGAGAGAGGGAGCGCAAGGCGCGCGCGAGGACCGACCGACCGCGCGAGCCGGGCGAGGAGAAGTGGGCGGTGGCCGGGCGGCCGCGGAGCGCGCCCACCGGCCGGTGCGCGTGCGCACACGCGTTTCCTTCCCTTCCCCTGTGTTTTGCCCTCTCTCTCCCGCATTTCCTCCTTCGCTCTCCTTCGACGCTCTTCCTTCCCTTTTCCTCCTCTTTCGCGTGCCAGCTGCCAATCAAGCCACCCACCTCAATTTGCGGGGGAAGGGGGGCGGGACCTAGCCCCCCTATTACTAGGGGGGTTGTTATGGTAACTCCCCACGCGAGGGCTGGACGGCCTCTAGATAGGATGGGCTGTCCACCCACCTGATTGCCATGGCAACAGTGGAGCCGCCGAGGGAGGGGCCTCAGGGTGGGAATCTGGCTGGAGAAACCACGTGGGAGTTGGGCGGGGGTGCCGGCTGCCTCCGGAGTGCCCTTTACCCCCTTCCCAGGCTGGGGGACCTCAGAGGGGACGGGGAATCCTACCGCACCCCTTTGTCTCTGCACCCCTCGTTCTGCGCAAAGGAGCTGTTTCAACAATTATTCATTGATCGCTGGAGCCGCGGGTGGGGGAAGGGGTAGTAGGGAGAGGAGGAGGAACCCACGTCCAACCTCTTCAAATCGTGCGCGGGTCACCTTGGGTCTGGTGTTGGCACAGCACCCCTAGCCATTAGCCTCACGGGAGGCGGGGTGATGCTGTGAAAAGAAGGAGGAGTCGTGTTCCGCCACTGTCGTGCTGTGTGACCTTGAGTAAGCTGCTTTGCTTCTCTGGGCTTTTCTTTAACTGTGAAGTTGAGGAGGAAGGCAGTTTGATCCCCGAGATCACTTCCAGCAACAGTATTGTCTCTGAAAGACTCCGCCAGCGGTCTTCATGCAAACATCATTTAGGAGAGTTAGAATGAAAAGTCCCTGGATAGGGGTTAACATCCTCCTTTCCGGACACTTCTCTTTGGCCCATTCGTATGCACATCCAGTTTTGCTCCCCTCCCCTCCTATTTACCTTGTCGTTGCCCTTGTCCAAGCCACAATCCCCACTTACCCCCATTACTCTTTAAAGCCACTTGCTTGGTCTCCCTGCCTGGACCCTCTTAAGTCAATTTTCCATACCCACAGTGATTTTTCTGAAACTCACATCTGATGTCACTCATGTTTGAGACCCTTCGCTGCACCCCTCCCCTCTGTCTTTTGAATACAGTACGGCACCAAAGAACTTCAAGATTCTGCCTGCTTCTCCTGCCTTGTTTTTCACCACTCCACCATTCAGTCTCATATATTCTAGCCATGTTGAAATCTACTCACAGTGGCCAGAACGCAACAGACCCTCCTGCAGCTTGTGCACCCGCTGTTTCTTCTCTCTGGAATATTCGGGCCATGCCCACTCTCACTGCGTTTTGCTTTGTCCTACGTGTGTCTAAGTCACCTCCTCCAGGAAGCCTTCCCTGACCCACTAGGGCTGAGTTTAGCTCTTCTGTTTTAGCTGCCTGGCTTCAATGCATGCTCACCTTTGACACTTTTAAGTGTCTGTTGAATCTCCTTAAAGGCAGCAGTCATGTCAGCCTTGTTCAGTACAGGTCTTGGCACCCATTAGAGGTTCCGTATCATGTAAGTGAATGAAGCCCTCTGTTATCTGCGCAGGCACTCATGCAAGATCAAAACCATGGGAGAGGAGGGAAAAAACGATTTGAAGTTAGTGCTTTGGACAGGTCATTAATCTCTCAGAGACTTAGAGATAATAGGGAGATTAATAAAGTAAAATTAGATATGTAAAGCACTTGGCATATACTAGGTCTTTGATAAGTTTACTTATGCCCGACTCATAGGCAGTGTTTAATAAGGGATACGGAATTCGGGCACCTGGGTGGCTCAGTCGGTTAAGTGGCTGACTCTTGATTCCCGCTCAGGTCATGTTCTCACAGTTCATGAGTTGGAACCCCTCATCGGAGTGCGGAGGCTGCTTGGGATTCTCTCTCACTCTGTCTCCCTCTGGCCCTACCCAGGTTGTGCTCACTCTCTCTCTCTCTCTCTCTCTCTCTGTCTCTCTCTTTCAATAAATATTTTTAAAAAGGGGGGGGGGGAGCTACTGAATCAATGAATGAGCAAATGAAGACCACAAGGATAGGATAGCCCTCAAACCTCAAAAGGCAGTGCAATCTGGAAGGTGAAAAGTGCAGAGAAACAGGACTGACCCCCTGTGCTCATAATTACTGAAGCTGGAGAAATTCAATGTACAGTGACCCTAATCTCCGCCTCCACAGAATAGTAATAGTGACCCCTAGCCCCATACACACACACACACGAATTATAAAGGATCCCCAGGTTGGTTTATTCCGGTTGTGAATCAGACACATTCTGTGCAGATCTTCACATCTGATGGCTTCCAGAGAGGCTGACCTGCTGAACTTGTTTTCCTCAGGTTCCTTTAACAGTAACTGCTAGAACCTGAATACACTGCAGAATTGTCCCGGTCCTCAGAGTCATGCTCACTGTTTGCATGGCTCCTATGGAAGCATTCTGTCAATTAACCTAGAGTTTAGTGGTTTCTTGAGATATTAAAAAAAAGACCCCCCCCCCTCCGAGGACAAACGAAATCAATAAAGAGCTGCTTGGCCCCAAACATTAAAAAAAAAAAAGGGGGGGGACATATGGATACATGAGGGTTCATATTGTCTTTTGTATAAGAGACTGTCCGTAATAAAAACTTAGAGATGATGTGGTAGAGAAAGCCCTGGATCGGGCTTCAAGGAAAGTTAAAATATTAAAAATAAAACAACTTATAGGACCCCTCGGAGATGGATGAACATCTCGTACGGGCCCAGGGGCCGTCAGGACCTCCCGCCCACCTTGGGAGCCTGGATTCCTTCTCTTGCCGGGTCTAGGGCCACCTCTTCTGGTTCCAAGCCCGCTGCTTGCCCCCCGCACTATGGTGGCCTCCATTCGAGAAACTCCAGGACTAATGTGGGGTTCAGGGGTGGTGCTGAGGGACCAGCAGTGTGGTGCAGAAACCCACCAGCCCCAGCCCACCACAGGACAGCTGCCGCCCCCACCGCCCTCCTCCACAGTTAATGAGGTAAAAGTCCCCCAGGGAAGGAGGCACTTAGGCTGACAATGAGGCTAATTAGCAGAATGCCAATTAGTACCAGGGGACCGTTGGATGTGGGAGGGGGAGGATTTCTCCTGTGATGGGGGCTTCTTCAGAGGAAAGGAGGGCTGGATTCAAAGGCCGGGAGCCAGGTGGCGAGCCTCCCCTCCCTCCAGGCTGTCATCCACCATCATGCCCCCTCTTCCAGAAAGCCTTCCTAAACTGCTTGCCCTGCCCCACCCCCAGCTCGTTTCTCCCCGCTCCTGTGGTCAGTTCCAAGACCGAGGCTGAGGGACATCACGGGCGGAAAGCCAGGATCTATGCTCAACTTTTTCTCTAATTGCAAAGTAGTTCGGATACAGAAAGAGATAGGAATATGTATATTACAACTTCATCGACCGACCACTCAGCTTAAGAGAGAAATTACACGGGGCGCCTGAGTGGTTCAGTCGGTTAAGCGTCAGACTCTCCATTTCAGCTCAGGTCACCATCTCCCGAGTCGAGCTCCGCACTGGCAGCACGGAGCCTGCTTGGGATTCTCTCTCCCTCTCTCTCAAAATAAACATTAAAAGAGAGAGAGAGAGAAATGCTACCAATTCACGTGGAGAACTCTCTCTGTATACCCATTATCGCCTCCTCCCCACCTGCCCTGGGAGGTGACCTTCTTCAACCCAATGTGTGCCACACTCATAGCATTTACAGGCAGGCCTAGTTTTAGCATATATTTTTTTAATTTTTTTAACATTTATTCATTTTTTGGTAGAGACAGAGCGTGGGTGGGGGAGGGGCAGAGAGAGAAAGAGACCCAGAAATCGAAGCAGGCTCCAGGCTCCGAAGCTGTCAGCACAGAGCCCGACGTGGGGCTCGAACTCACGAACCTCGAGATCATGACCTGAGCCGAAGTCGGACGCCCGACCAACTGAGCCACCCAGGCGCCCCAAGCATATTTTTTAAAAAAATGGGAGGTTTGCGGCAACCCTGTGTCAAGCAAGTCTGTTGGTGCCATTTTTCCAACAACATTTGTTGTTCACTTTGGGTCACATTTTGGTAATTCTTACGATATTTCAAATTCTTCATCCTTATATTTGCAGTGGTGATCAGTGATCGATTCTGACTCACCAAAGGCTCGAGTAACGTGTAGCAATTTTTAGCAATATTTTTTATTTAAAAAAAATTAAAAAACCAATTTTTTTAAGTTCATTTAAGTAATCTGTATACCCAGCGTGGGGCTCGAACTCACAACTCTGAGATCAAGAGTCACATGTTTCTCCGACTGAGCCAGCCAAACGCCCTGGCAATATATTTTTTTTTTAATTTTTTTCAACGTTTTATTTATTTTTGGGACAGAGAGAGACAGAGCATGAACGGGCGAGGGGCAGAGCGAGAGGGAGACACAGAATCGGAAACAGGCTCCAGGCCCTGAGCCATCAGCCCAGAGCCCGACACGGGGCTCGAACTCACGGACCGCGAGATCGTGACCTGGCTGAAGTCGGACGCTTAACCGACTGTGCCACCCAGGCGCCCCTATATTTTTTTAATTAAGGTATGTATGTTGATTTTTTGTTGTTGTCGGTAGACACAATACTATTGCACGCTGAATAGATTACAGTGTAGTGTAAACATAACCTTTTTTTATGATGTTAGGATTTAATGGCACGTATGCCTGTGTTAATACAGAGCAATGAAACCCAGCAGCCGCAACAATGTTTAACCGGAAACAGCTTCTTGGTGCGTCAAAGTAAAAGAGACCAAGAATGTGGACCTAACTGCTACGTGCCCCGGGAAGCCCAAACATTCATGTGAGTCACTTTACTGCAATGTTGGCTTTATGGCCACGGTCTGGAACGGGACCTTTCTACCGCTAAGTATGCCTGTGTTGTCTCTCTTCCCTCTGCAGTGGCGCTGGCCTGTGGAACTTTGTGCGGTGATACAAACGGCCTGTAACTGCTTGATGTGCTGACCCCTGGCACACGTGGCCACCGAGCACTTGCTAGGGCGGCGTGTGGCAAACGGCGGACGCGCCCCAAATCTATAAATCACCCACTACATCTCTGCAGCCAGCCATTTATGGAAGAATCATTCCCATTTCCCAGCTGGGGCCACTGAGGCCCGGAGAAGCGATAAGACTTGAGAAGGTCGCCTAGGTGATGACAAGCCCAGGATGCGGGCCCAGTTCTTCCTGCCCTGAAGCCTGTACCCTTAACCGTTCCCACAGGGGCTCCCCTACGCCTCTTCCTGTGCTGTCACCGGCGGAACGAGTGATGGCCCCTCTGAGCCCAGGCCTTCTCTCCTGTGCAGCTGAAGCGGCGGCTCCCAGGCCCTCCAGGCGTCCTGGTGTGGCCCTGCCCTTCCTTCTCCAACACCTCCCCTTCCCAGCAGCTGGGGGACGGAGCTCCGGAAACTACAGGCAGGTGCAGTGGGGATGAGGCCGCAGGAAGGAGCCGGGAGGCGGGTGGGGCGAAGGCGTGGGGCCCCAGTGCCACGTGCGGGAGGGAAGGGGGAGGCGTGCGCTCGGGCCGCGGTTCGGCCCGGGAAGAGCCGGGGACCTTGTCTAAACTAGGCGTTTATTTTTGAAATGCTCACTGAACGGATACAAAGCTAGTGTTTGTCCACAGGCAGGGGAGGGGGTAAGTGTGCACCCCAGCCCCCGCCCTGCCCACCGCGGGGGCGACGCCGGGGGCAGGGGGGCTTCGCTCTTCCCTCCACCTTGGCAGTAATGGCAGAGAGGGGGTTCGGGGGCAGGAGGAGGAAGGCCCAGGACAGGGCCTCCCCCAGGGAGGCATCCCGGGCGTGGGGGCAAGGGTCTGCCTCTGCCCTGGAACAGTGGTTTGAACCGGGCGGCAGGGGGGAGGAACTCGGAATGCCCTCCCGCCCCCCCCCAACCCCCGTCCCCGCCAGCCCAGAGGCAGAGTGACCTCTTCAGCTGCTTCTCAAGGAAGGGTCCCCGTGGCTTCTCTTCTCTAGTCCTCTTCCGGCATGCCTGCCCTCCCCCTGGTCTCGGAGGGCACTGCCCTCCAGCGTGAGGGAGCCCTCCAGCCTCGGTGGAGCCCAGCGGCAGGTAAGCTGTCCCGGGCTGAAGCCGTAGCTATGTCCACACTTCGAGGGGCATCACGCCTTCCTTGCTCCCCAGGGGGGGCAGCAAAGACTCATCCTCCAGGAACTTGAGGGGAAAGTGGACCAGGTGGCCCTGGACCTGGGTGAGCTCAGACCGAGCCAAAGGTGGGCTGACTGTGGCCAGGGGCTCCACGGCCACGTACTCCCGGAGCGCCCTGAGAGAGCGTGTGGCATTGGACGGCAGGCAGCGGAAGATCTGTGGGTGGGGGGCACAGAAGCCAGTGAGGCTTGGAGACCCTCGGCCAAGAGTCCAAGGTGCCCCCGCTCCCCACACCATATCCCCCCACGCTGACCCTGAGCCACTGAATCCCACGATGTGCCTGCCCCCCACACCCTCATCCCCCTTTTGGGAACGGCTTGGCGGTGGGGCCTCCATCCTACCCCGGACGGGATAACCCGTGGATTTCCACACAGTCAGCCCCACTCGGTGCCCACCTGCTCATAGATATTGGCATTGCTCTCGGCTGTGTCCTGCCACAGCTGAAAGAAGTCATCACAGACAGGGTCGCGGAGATCCAGGTCTGGCCGGGCATGTGCCCCGAGAATCACACTACAGGACAAAAGGGTCTCCGCCAGGTCAGATTAAGATCCTTGGAGGGGCGCCTGGGTGGCTCAGTCAGTTAAGCGACTGGCTTCGGCTCAGGTCACGATCTCACGGTTCGTGAGTTCAAGCCCTGCGTTGGGCTCCGTGCTGATGGCTCATAGTCTGGAGCCTGCTTCAGATTCTATGTCTCCCTCTCTGTCTGCCCTTCCCCTGCTCACTCTCTGTCTCAGCCTCTCAATAATAAATAAACGTTAAAAAAATGAAAAATAAAAAAAAGATCCTTGGAGAAGGTGAATATCAGAAAAGTCAGATTATTCCTACGCAGGTAATTCAAAATAAACCCGATGTTAAACAGTACAATAAGCACAAATGAATCCAACAGAATTTACTTTGTATTTTCTTTGGCCACTATTTTGATGTTTAAAAAAAAACCAAAAAACTACCAAGTTACTTTTAAAGTATTTGTTTCTCAGGGCGCCTGGGTGGCTCAGTCTGTTAAGCGTCTGACCTGGGCTCAGGACATGATCTCACGGTTCATGAGTCGGAGCCCCGCGTCAGGCTCCGTGCTGACAGCTCAGAGCCTGGAACCTGCTTCGGATCTTTTTTAATATCTGTTTCTCATGGTCTTGATATCCCTACTTTCCCGGTACCCTATGCTAGATTGGGAAACCCTCGCACCCGCTCCAGAGGCAGAGTAACCCCCTCCCAACCTGTGCCTCCCCGCCACGCCGGTAGCTCCCCACCCGGCCTTACCTGAAGCAGTGCTTCCGCAGACTCAAAGCAAACCGGCCCGCCTGATACTCCCCACCGTCCATGAGGGATGGTTCCATCTCTGTGTCCTCGATCAGCACGGCCAGCTCACTGTCTCGCTTCCCCAGCAAGCTCCGGTCGTTGATGTTGGCCGAGCCTGGGATGGGCGCAGGACGCAACGTGTCTGCCTGAGCCCTGGGGTAGGGGGTGGGAGGGAGTGGGGGGGCCCTGCCCCATCAACTCTGCCCGAGGACCAGCCAGCTTCCGTCACCTCCCGCTGGGCCCTGCTCCACCCCCCCCCCACCCCCGGCGCTGCCGGGCACCCAGCGTCCAGGACTGACCGATGATGACCGTCCGGTCATCTGCGATGAGCATCTTGCTGTGGATGTAGATGAGTTCGGAGACCGGGTGCCCGCCCAGCTCTCCGTGCGTGCGAAGCCCGCAGATGGATATGTAGTCCCGCCATGCTGTCCCCACTGTGAGAAAGGGGGTGGGGGTGTAGGGAGGGGTGCCCTCATGTGCAGATGGAGCCCTGTCCCAGCTGCCTCCCCACTTCAAGGTCTATACGCGTCTCCCTGCAGTAAAAACTGCCTGCCGTCTCAGAGCAGTAGCCCCAGAGACACGCAAGAAGGACCCGGGCTGCAACCCCCCAGCCCCCAGCACTCACTGGCTGCTTTGAGGCGATGTAGGATCGAATATTCCCCACGGCACAGGGTCCTGAGGGAGAAGAGCCGGTGAGGGAGGTGGAGGCTGGGGGAGCTGGTGGGGGATGTCAGGAGAGAGGCGGACCCCAGAAGTCCAGCAGGAAGGGATGGGGACAGAGTCAGGGCAGGGGCACGGGTGGATGGCCACGGAGAGGCAGAGTCTGGCTGGGGGTGGGGGGTGGGGTCACCTGTAAGTGAAGTGCAGAATGGCCTGGATGGAGTTACCACCACCTGTCCTGATGTCACCTTCAAACCCCGGCAGCAGGGGCAGAAGCACGTATACTCGGAAACGCTGGCCCTGTCTGGGAAGGGGGCGGAGTCAGAGGTCCCACCTGTCCCGCCCCAAGCCCCGCTCCTCCGCAAGGGCTAAACCACGCCCACAACCCCATCCGGCGGCCAGTCCCCCCCCCCCCCCCCCCCCGCCTTACTTGTGGGCCTTCAGGATTCTGTCCACAATCTCATCGCCCACCTTGTTCAGAACGGTCCGCCCGTCCGAGCAGCTAATAAAGAACTGATTCTGAGGCAGGGACCAAAGAGAGACATCAGCAGCCAGGCCCCTGCCTGGCTGGGCCCAGGCGCTGGCCCCGGGCTGCGCATTTCTCCAGGCCTGGCTACGCTGGCCCTCAAGGACCGATCCCGCTGCTCTCAGGTCCCTCTCATCCCCCGGGGTCCGCTCCATTCTCTGCCCCGCCCTCACCCCCCGTCACACCTCGATGTACAGGAAGCGCTGGCTCTCCCTGATGGTGTGCAGATAGGCATTGAGGATGGAGTTTTCCATCGTCCCTGCTGACCAACGGTCCACCGACCGCAAGACCTGGCGGAACAGCGAATATGCTGTGGTTCCCGACCCCAGGAGAGGCCGGGGGGGGGGCTCTCGGGCCGGGGGCCCTCGGCTGGAGGGAGGGAGGCGTGAGGACGGGCTGAAGAGGGGGCCTCACCTGCACAGTGGCGCACTGCCCCCCGGGGATCGTGAAGGAGAGCTGGTCCGCGGTGCTGGTGGATTTGGGCAGCAGGTAGGGGTACACGGGGGTCTTGTACTTGGCCTTGGTCGTCTGAGGTGGAGTGATGGCAGTCAGCGGGAGGCGGCCCCTTCCCGAACCCCCCCAGCCCCCGCAGGAGGGGGTGGGCACCTTGGTGAAATTCCAGCGCTGGATGAAGTGGCGGGCCAGGTCCCGGGCGGGCAGACCGTGGACGGCCACCCCTATGTCCCGCCATGGCATCCGGGGCGTGGTCTCCCTGTCGATGAAATCTGGGGGGCCCCCGGGAGGATCAGGGGCAGGGAGGAGGACGAGGGGACCAGAGGGAGAGCTACATTACCCTTGACCCCGCTCATCCTGTTCTCGGTTCTCGCCTCGATGTCTGCCCCTACTCTCAGCTTTTGGGGGCTTGGGAGGAGGGGACCCTCACCCTCAAAAGGCCGGTCCAGCTGCACCCAGTCCTTAGTGATAAGATTGCTGTAGTCCTTGCCCAGCCAGAAGAGTTGGTTTTGGGACAGGTCTGGGGTGGCCGGAGCGTCTGAGCCGGGGGTGGGAGGCTGTAGGGAACACACCCAAGCCACGGGCAAGGAGAGGTCATGGAGGCCGCACAGAACCAGGGCCACAGAGAAGAGAGGAGCACTGAAGGTGTGAGACACAGAGACACAGAGAGTAAGAATGAGACAGAGAGAGTCCCACCCTGGCCCTCCCCTTCGGCCGCACTCGCTACCCCAGGGGAGTGGGACGGGGCCGTGGGGGTGGGGAGAGGACTGGGCCTCCTTCAAGGCACCTTCCTGGGGTCCCAGAAAGAGGAATCCCCGGGGCGGGCAGCACGCGAGTGACCAGCGGGGGCGGGCTGGCGCTGGGGAGGGGTGCGCCTAGCGACGCTCAGGGAGGCCTGGGGGGACTACCTGTGGGGCGGCTGGTTCAGAGGGGTCCCCGAGGTCAGTCAGCCGGTACTGCAGGTCGTCCCAGCGGCCGTAGGCAAGGTCCAGCCCCCCCAAGAAGGCCACTACTTGGTCCACGACCAGGAGCTTCTCATGATGGGCCCACAGCGTCACCTGGTCCGGGTGACGCATCACCTGCAGCAGGTGTGGGGGGAGGTCATGCGGGCGGGCTTAGGGGAGAGAAGATGGAGACATTGGGAGGGAGGATGGGGGGGGACAGGAAGATGGGGGGATGAGATGTTCCAGGAGAGGGAGGGTCACGGGGCGCCTAGGTGGCTCAGTCGGTTGGGCGTCCGACTTCGGCTCAGGTCATGATCTCACAGTCCGTGAGTTCGAGCCCCGCATTGGGCTCTGTGCTGATGGCTCAGAGCCTGGAGCCTGCTTCAGCTTCTGTGTCTCCCTCTCTCTCTCTGCCCTTCCCCTGCTCACCCTCTGTCTCTCTCTGTCTCTCAAGAATAAATAAGCGTTTAAAAAAAAAAATTAGAAAGGGAGGGTCGAGGGAGTGGGGAAGTGTGGCGAGGAGGGTCGTGGTTTTTGGGGGCGTCTCTGACGCCTGACAGTCACCTTTATGTTGGGGTGCAACAGCATCAGAGCCCTCTTGCTGTAGCCGCTGTTAATGCCCAAGGCCAGCTCCACCTCCTTAAACAGCAGTACGGACACACGGACACCCTCCTCCTGGTAGTGAGCGGGGGAGGGGGGGGGTCAGAACGGCCCCCCCTCCAACCTCCCGAATCCTTCCCCATTCTTGGGGTTCTGTACGTCCGTGCACTCAGCCTGGGGATCCTCAGTGCTCACACCCTGCTCTGATGCTCTCAGCAAACTTAGCAGTGGGTGAGCACACTGTTCACCTGCCCATCCATCCATCCATCCATCTTCCCAGCCATTTACTCACCCCCATATGTGCCACCTGTCATCCATCTATCCCTTCCCCCCTCCCCCCTGCTACTGATCCACCTTTCCACCCTCCTATCCTTTCATCTATCCCCCTTTCCATCATCCATCCACCCACCGGCCCCTCCTCTCGATCATCTGTCTATCCATTAACGTCTATGGATGTCCCCAACATGGCGGACACCGGGCCTTACACTGAGGCTAGCGATGTCATTCCCGTGAGAAAGGCAGACACGTACACCCCCAGGTAACGCCACAAGGCGTAATGGGTACTTGGAGAGAAGTCTGCACCAGGTAGAGGAGGAGCACGAAGGGGGAGGTGTAAGTTCCTCTTAAGGAAGAAAAGGAGGTGATGCTTGCCAGACAGCAGCCCACGATAGACGTGTTTCCTCCCCTGAAGCTTCAGCTTCCTTTCCTTCTCCCTTCTGACCCACCTCCACGCACCTCCCCTCCCGTCTGCCACTCTCCTCACCGCCTTCTTCTTGAGCATAATGTCCAGTCTCCAGTCATCTGAATGGGCCGGACGCTTCAGGTAAATCTCAGGACTCAACCTGGGATTCAGGGCAGGGGGTGAAGGGCGAGCAGCCAGCCCCTTCTTCCCTGCCCCTCCCTCCTCTGGCCTGTAAGCTGATCCGGGGGCAGGCCCTATCCTGCCCCTTCCTGCCTGAGCTTTTCCCCTACTCACCACCAGTCTGTGATGAAAATCTCCTCTTGAGCTCCTCCGATGGCGTCTGCCACAGCGGCAAAGTAACCCGCCCCGTTCACAAACCTGGAGGGAGGGGAAGGTCAAGCCAAGGAGGTCAGAATCAGAAGCCAGAAAGCTCTGGAGAGTGAAGACCCGAGGACAGTCATGGATCAGAGGTGACGGCAGGGTCAAAGATCAGGAGTGATCAGAGAAATCAGACGGTGTCAGACGTATGAAAGGGGGACAAATTTGCCAGTTTAAGCTAAGTAAAATTAAAAATTACAGAGGGCACAAAAAGCTAAAGAAGATGACTAAAGGTGGGGAACGTTAACGCATCATACATAAAGAGTTCCAGCGAATCAGTAAGAAAAAGACACACAGGCCAACGGCGAAATGAACAAAGAACTGGCAGTTCACAGAGGAGATTAAAATGGTCAACCGTAGGAAAAGATGTTTAATCTCAATAGTAAAGAAGGAAATTGATATCAAAATGGAATAACATGTCTTTAATCCACTAAATTGGCAAAAATAAAGATCACTGGCAATGTTCAATATTAGCATGCAGGAGAATAAGAATCCTCATAGACTATGGGAATATACTTCGGTTATAGCCTTTTTATTTTTATTTTTTTAACATTCATTTATGTTTGAGAGACAGAGTGTGAGTCGGGGAGGGGCAGAGAGCGAGGGAGACACAGAATTCGAAGCAGGCTCCAGGCTCTAGCTGTCAGCACAGAGCCCGACGCGGGGCTCGAACCCACGGACCGTGAGATCATGACCTGAGCCGAAGTCGGACGCCTAACTGACTAAGCCACCCAGGAGCCCTGGTTATAGCTTATTTAGAAGACAGTTTGGCAGTATCCGAATATCAGACACACATACTGTTTAATACCATTAAATGCACATAGTAATTCTATTTCTAGGGATGCATCCTATTAAATGCTTTGCTTAGGCAAAGACTGTGTTCAGTGCAACATCGCTTGAAATGAGAATTTGGCTCCCCTGCTGATGTCCTCTCTCCCTCTCTCAAAATAAATAAACCTAAAAAAAAAAAAGATTTGTAAAATGAGAATTTGGGGCACCTGGGTGGCTCAGTCGGTTCAGCGTCCAACTCCTAATCTCAGCTCAGGTCTTGATCTCAGGGTTGTGAGTTCAAGCCCCATGTTGCACTCTGCGCTGGGTGAGAAGCCTACAGAAGGAAAGAAAAGAAAAGAAAAGAAAAGAGAAGAGAAGAGAAGAGAAGAGAAGAGAAGAGAAGAGAAGAGAAGAAAAAAGAAAAAGAAAAGGAGAAAAGAAGAGAAAGGAAAAGAAAAAAAGAAAGGAAGAAAGAAAGAAAAAGAAAGAAAGAAAAGAACCTGAATGCCTAATCTCTAACACACACATAACGTGAAAAAGAAAAAAATAAGCTACAAAAGCAAGTTCGTGATCTCAGGGTTGTGAGTTCAAGCCCCATGGCGTGCTCTGCACTGGGTGTGAAACCTACTTTAAATAAAATAATAAAATAAAATAAAATAAAATAAAATAAAATAAAATAAAATAAAATAAAATAAAATAAAATAAAATAAGAAAGAATCTGAATGCCTAATCTCTAACACACACATTAAGTGGGAAAAAAAAATAAGCCACAAAAGTAAGTTCATGATCTCATTTACATTAAACCAAACAGTAATGTATGCGCATAAGCCTATGAAAGTGTACAGGCCGAGAAAGGAGAAGATACACAGGACTCTGTTGTGAGGGTTATTTCTGGGGAGAGAGCTGGGCTGTTGGGTCTTGGGCAGACGTGAGGCCAGGGAGTAAAGGGCTGGGCAACGAAGGGGAACTTAAGTTTTTTACTTATTGTGCTTCTGCGTCGTATCGTTTTGGCTTTTGAATAACAAATAGTATGATGGTGAAGACTGGGGTCTTGACCCAGACTGCCTGGGTTTGAATCCTGCTTCCACTGTCTACAAGGTGTCAACTTGGGCAAGTTCCTCAGCTTCTCCTTGCCTCAACATTCTCATCTGTAAAATGGACACAGCACCTGTGCCTGCCTCGTCGGGTTCGCGAGAGGGTTTGATCATACTTAGCGCAGCTCCCAGCACGCAGTGAGAACTACGTAAGTATCAGCTATTAGTTCTTATGAAACAAACGAATGTCAACACCGCCTCCAAGAAAAAAAATCCTTCCACCATTCCCTCCTGCCTATGATGAAGTCCAACCGCTTCAGCTTAGCACGCGGGGCACACCCAGGCGCTGTCAACCCCCAGACTGTTCTCTGGCCACTCCTCCCCCCCCCACCCCCCGCCAGGGTCACCAAACATGCCAGCCTGCTTCTTCTAGCCTCGGTGCACAGGCTAGTCTCTGCTTTCTTCCTAAGGCCAACCTCAGGGTCACTGCCTTCTGCAAGGCAGTCCTGACATCCCCACGGGGGGGGGGGGGGAGCAGATGTTCCCCCGCTGTGCCCGGTACCCTGTATCTACCACCGGAACGGCCGGAAGTTACCATTGTCCTGTGACTGAATCACCTACTGGGTTGTCTTATTCCTGCCACTGGGCCTGGCACGTAGTAGGTGCTTAGTAAAACGTGTATTGGACGAACGAGTGAATCACAGAGATTTTAAGAGCTCATAAGGCACAGAGAGAGCCAGTGTGATAAAAGGCAGTTAAAAAGGTCACAGGAGGTCAGAGAGGCCAGGGTCGGAGGAGATGACTGGAGATGAGTGGGTATGGGGGTCAGAGAGATCAGAGGGAAGGCAGATAATCAGTGTGGTTAGAGGTCAGATGGTCAGGAAGACTGGAGAAGTCAAAGGGGGAGGGTGTCGAAGCCAGAACGGGTCAGAGAAGATCAAAGAGGACCAAGGAAAGGACTCAGAAAACACGGAGAGGGTCACGAGGCCCACAGACAAGCTCCGAAGGGACGGCAGTGTCTCACCACCGGGCCAAGGTCCTGGGCCGGGGCGGGGCATAGCTGTCGTGACGGTGCAGCTGTATGAAGTCTCTTCCCGGGCCCTGGGCCAGCTCCGTGATCTCCTGGCCCCACCACCGTGCCTGCCGGTAGCTGCCACACTTGAGGATCAGGGACCTGAGCAGGAACAACGAGATGGACCACAGGCTTCACCCTTCGTGCCCCGGCCTCGCCCGATACATTCCTCTTTGGCTGTCCCTTCTTTCCCGCTTCCTCCCTTAGTCCCTAATTCACCACCCCACCCGGACAAGGCAGGCGTGTGCCTCGCACACAGTTAGGTCACCGGCACAGCACAGAGTTTTGCACCCGGCACTCGGGGGGTTTGCTCGAAGGAACGAACGAATGAACGAATGAATGAACGGAGCGCCCTTTCTTTTATATCGGGAGTCCCTCCCCCAAGCTTGTACTTGACCCCCTCTCTCTGGGCCTAGGTTCTAAGAGCAGTCCCAGGCATGTGGCCAGACCAATTCTCTGGTTCCAAACCAAGGCCGGCTCCAGGGGGGGGTTGGATGGGGGTGGGGGATGGGGTGGAAATGCTTCCTTTCCTTCCACTCACTGCCCCCCCCCCCCAACGCTCTCGGCTCACCAGGTGTCCGTCTACACCGGCTGGAGGCCTTACCTGTGGGAGGTGTCGATCCTGACCCCGTACCGCGTCTCAGTGCTCCGTTTCCCCACCTGCACCTCGAAGCCAGGGTCAAAGAGCTGAACAAAGGAGATGGCGCCCGTCTCGAGGCACAGGTACAGCAGGAAAGAGTCCTTCACCACCAGCCACCTGGAGCGGGAGGGCTCCGTCCGTTCCTCCCTGCCCACGGCATCTCCTTCCTCGCCCCCACCGCTGCCCCGCTGACCGCTCCGGGGCTCACCTCTTGGACCAGCGGTAACACACTTGGTCCCGGCCACAGCAGGTGAGGCCAGGAACTCGGTGGCCGCCCGAACGCTTCCGGATCACTCCTTCCCTGTGGGCAGAGTCGGGGAGCGGGCGTGGGGTGGGGAGATGCCCGAAGAGGAATCCGGATGCCCGCCGCGCCCCCGCCCCTGCCCGCGCACTGGGCACTGCTTTCCCCATCCTCAGGCAGGGAGGGATCCGCGGGTTTACCCGTGGCCCGTGCGGGATGTCGCACACTCACAGTCCTTTGGAGCCAAGGTCTGGGATGAAGGAGAGCTGGCTGACTTCCAGGAACTCTGTCTGCCGAGGAAGACGAAGGCTCAGGGGAGAGACTCTGGCTTCCAGCCCCTCAGACCCCACGGGCCGGGGTCCTCTGCCCCCCCTAAAACCAGCCCCTGGGCCTTACCATGGCGTGGTAGTTGCGGTAGAAAGACATGGTCAGGAGGCGGTTGAGGTAATTCTCCAGGTATTTCTGAAGCAGGGACAAGAGACAGACACAGATGGGACCGGAGCCATGGGCGCACGAAACGCCTTCCCGGGCGGTCCGGCGTCGGGTCGCACCTGTTTGCTGGACGCGTGTCTGGAGGAGCCCTCGGGTCCTGCGCGAGGCAGAGAGGGCATCTCGCGGTTGGCGGCTTCTCCAGCGGGGGGATGGGTGGTGGCAAAGCTGCGGAGGCGAGGCGGGAAGAGGGTCAAGTGGCAGCCAGGAAGCTGAGTGCCTGGATCCCTGAAGCACGGGACTGGGAGGCTTGGGGGAGGCCCGGAGGCTGCCAAAGTCCCCCTATCCTGAGAACGGAGACGTGGGAAGCTGCCAAGGGCATTTTGGGCGCCCCGCCCGGCTGAGATACTGGCACAGGACCACGGACAGGGAGAGCCGAGCTGGGAAGGTTTCCTGGTAACCGGGGTCAGGGAAGGGCCCCCCCCCCCCCCACCAGGGGCCAGAGCTGGGGCAGGAAAGGAGCTGGGGCAGGGAAAGGGTGCGACAGGCAGAAAGCAGTGGTGGCGGCTGGGGCAGGGACAGGAAGCAGACGGGTCCCCTTACCGGGCCAGAGGGAGCAGACTCATCAAGACTTTGTGCCTCAGGAGGTCCCGGTGCAGCTCCTGGAAATGGCGGAACTTCTTCTTGGTCGTCCAGGTAAAGGCGCCGTGAGTCAAGCGGACGGAATACAGAGTGCAGGTTCCCACCTGGGGGCGGGAGGCACTCAGCGGTTGTCCCCTGGCCGGGTGGCAGCGCCCCCTCCTCCCCGACCTCCGGGCCGGCCCTGCCTTTCCCCACGTCCCCAGTGCCCGGCCAGCCACCTTGGATCCGCTGGTGTATCTTTCGGTTCCCACCACTCGGGCTGTGACGGGCACCCCAGGGGCGAACACCAAGGGGTGCATTTTCAGAGGCTGCAGGTCGTAGATGGCCAGGAAAGGGTGCATCCGGTCAGCTGGGAGGAGAGAAGGTGCGAGAATGTGAACCCCAGGAGGTCCCGGCCGCCACCCACCCCGTCCTCCCCCAGGGCCGTCCCCCCTGCCTACCTGGGTCCTCCCCCTCCCTCAGAGTGTCCAGCTCGTCGGGCTCCATCTGCAGCTGGCTGGAGTCCAGCTCGCCCCCCGCGGGGAAGAGGCTCTGGGGGGTCGCCGCCATCCTGGGCGCAGGGGGAGGCCTCAGGGAGGTGCCGTGCCCTGCAGAACCCGGGCCCCCCACCCTCCCCACCTCCCTCGCGCGCCCTCCTTCCCCTTCGGTCTGCAGCGCCCCGCCGACCCGCCTTGACCTCCACCCGGTCCCCGGGTCCCGCATCCAGGATGCCTCAGCCCCGCCTCCCGTCCCGGCCCCGGCGCGCCCTGGAGCTCCCGCCGGGCCCGCGGGGCCCCGAGCCGGGGCGGAGCGGAAGCCGGGGCGGGGCGGGGGGGGGTCGCCGGGGACCCCGGGGCTCCGGCCAGGCCAGGCCGGGAGCAGGGGGGCGTCCAGCGGGAATGAGGAAGTCCCGCGCGCCCCGCCCGGGAGGGACACCCTGAAATCTCGGCGCGCGGCTGAGCCCGCGCCCCTTCCCGCCCCCCGCCCCCCTCCCCCGGGGTCCGGGCCCCGCCGCCGCGCGCCCCCCGGGCCCCTCACCCCGCAGCCCCAGGCGGCGCCCGCGCCGGTCCGCCAGCCGAGGGAGCGGCACAGGGAGCCGGGCCCACACCCGGGCGGCGGGGCGGGAAGGGGCGGGAAGGGCGGGAAAGGCCGGCCCCCGGGGGCGGGTCTCCCGGCCTCACCTCCGCGCCCGCCCCGCCGCAAGGCCGTCGAGCGAGCGCTGGTCCCGGGGGCTGCGGCGGGCGGCGGTAGAGGCAGGGCCGGCGCAAGGGCCCGGGGGCCGGCGGCCGGGGGCTGGGGAACGTGCGCTCCTACACCGCTCCTGCACCACGTCTCGCCACTTGCCCCGGGCCGGGCTCCGGGCGCACAACAGTGAGGGAGCCGGCCGCCGCCGAGCCCGCTCTCCGGGGACCCACAGTCCGGGAGCAGGCGGGAAACTCTCAGGTTCTAAAAGACAAAATATGCCCCCTTTATTTATTTTTTTTTTTTTAATTTTTAAAACTATTTAATTTTCGGAGAAAAAGAGACAGAGCACGAGCAGGGGAGGGGCAGAGAGAGAGGGAGACACAGAATCCCAAGCAGACTCCAGGCTCCGAGCTGTCAGCACAGAGCCCGACGCGGGGCTCGAACCCACAGACTGCGAGATCACGACCTGAGCCAAAGCCACCGACTCAACCGACTGAGCCACTGGGGCGCCCCTATGCCCTCTTTTTTTTTTTTTTCAAATGCGGATTTCCTTATCTCTCCCGATGGACATCTGGGTTGTTTCTAATCTATTGCGATAAAGCTCCTATAAACATTCCTGTAGGAGTCTTTGTGTGGATAAGCGTTTCCCTTTCTCTTGGGTAAATAGCTCGCAGAGGCGTTGCCAGGGCCTGTAAAAAGTGCATTTTACCTTTATGAGAAACTGCCAGACTGGCTCCCAAAGTGGTCGCTCCGTTTTGCATTTCCCAAACCAGTCTGTGTTACTTCTGGGGGTTCCACGGCGTGGCCAGCATCTGACGCGGTCCGTCTTTTTAGCATTAGCTGTTCTGAGGGTAAAGGAAATAAACCGTCGTAGCTTTATTTGCCTTTCTCTGAGGAGTAATGATGCTGATCGAGTTTCACGTGCTTACTGGCCATTTGCATAATCTTCTTTTGCAAAGTGTCTCTTCCAGCTTTTGGTAATTTTTTAAAAACAATGTCATATCACTGAATTCGTTCTTTGTATATTTTGAATACAAATCCACTAGCCGATATATGTATCACAAATACTTTGTCACAGAATGTGGCTTCTGTGTTTAAAATCCTAGTGCTCTTGGGGATCTTGGGCGGCTCAGCCCGTGGAGTGTCCGACTTTGGCTCAGGTCATGATCTTGTGGTCCATGGGTTCGAGCCCCGCGTCGGGCTCTGGGCTGACAGCTCTGAGCCTGGAAGCTGCTTCAGATTCTGTGTCTCCCTCTCTCTCTGCCCCTTCCCCACTCATGCTCTCTGTCTCTCAAAAATGAATAAATGTAAAAAAAAAAGTTAAAAAAAAAGAAAATGAAAGCACTGATTCAAAAAGATATATGCATCACCATGTTTATAGCAGCATAATTTACAATAGCCAAGATATAGAAACAACCTAAATGTCCACTGATTGATTGAACGGAGAAAGAAGAGTGGTACACACACACACACACACACACACACACACACAAATATTGCTCAACCGTAAAAAAAGAATGCTATCTTGCCATTTGCAACAACATCAATGGATTTAGAGAGTATGATGCTAAGTGAGATAAGTTCGCAAAAGACAAATATCATATGATCTCATTACATGTGAAATGTAAAAAAATGACCAAACAAAGCACAAACAGATCCAGAAATACAGAGAACAAACCGGTGGTTACCAGAGGGGAGGGGGAGGGGAGAGGGCGGTCCAGGCTTCCAGTTAGGGAACGAATGAGTCGTGGGGATGAAAGGTTCAGCACAGGGATTATAGTCAGTGATACTGTAACAGCGCCGCGTGTGGTGACGGGTTGGAGCTACGCTTGCGGAGCATGTAGCATAATGTATACAGTTGTCCAATCGCTATGTTGTGTCGTACTCGCCCAACACTGAGGTCACGTTGTGTGTCAAACGCCCTTTAACTGAAAGAGAAAAAGTCAATGGTAGAGCTACCCTATGGCAACCCAACAATTCCGCTCCTAGGTGAAGACCCAGAAGAATTGAAAGCACGCGGGCGCACAGAGACCTGCACGCGGTAGTACTCAACTAGCCAAATCGTGGGAACAACCCAACGTCCCTCAGCTGCTGAATGGGCAGACAGAACATGGTGGTTCCTCCAAGGTACACCACTGGGCCACAAAAAGGAGTGGAGCTCTAGCACGCGTTGCCACAGGGGCAGGTCTTGAAAATATTATGCTAAGGAAGGAGCACCTGGGTGGCTCAGTCGGTTAAGCATCCAACTCTTTTGTTATTATTTTTTTAATATTTCTTTATTTAAAACTTTTTTTTTTACATTTATTTATTTTTGAGAGACAGAGACAGAGCACGAGTGGCAGAGGGAACAGAGAGAGGGGGAGATACAGAATCGGAAGCAGGCTCCAGGCTCGGAGCTGTCAGCAAAGAGCCCGACGCGGGGCTCGAACCCATGGACCACGAGATCATGACCTGAGCCGAAGTCGGCCGCTTAACTGGCTGAGCCACCCAGGCGCCCCACTCTCTCTTAAAAAAAAGAAGAAGAAGAAGAAAAGAATATCCTAAATGAAAAAAAAGTCAGACACAAAGGACCACATATTATGTGAGTCCATTTAGACGAAATGTCCAAAACCTGTAGAGACCGAAGGTAGGTTAGCCACTAGCTGGGGAGAAGAAGGACAGGGGAGTGACTGGCAGGGGGTACAGGCTCTCTTTCAAGGATGATGAAAATGTTATAAAATTAGTTGATGTTTCTCAACTGATGAATATAGTAAAAGCCACTGAATTGGATCCTATAAAAGGGTGAATTTTAGGGGCGCCTGGGTGGCTCAGCTGGTTGAGCATCTGACTTCGGTTCTGGTCATGATCTCCCGGTTTGTGAGTTCAAGTCCCGCGTCGGGCTCTGTGCTGACAGCTCAGAGCCTGGAACCTGCTTCCGATTCTGTGTCTCGCTCTCTCTCTGTCCCTCCCCTGCTTGTGCTCTCTCTCAAAAATAAATATTTAGGGGCGCCTGGGTGGCTCAGTCGGCTGGGCGTCCAACTTCGGCTCAGGTCATGATCTCGTGGTCCGTGAGTTCGAGCCCTGCATCGGGCTCTGGGCTGACAGCTCAGAGCCTGGAGCCTGTTTCGGATTCTGTGTCTCCCTCTCTCTCTGACCCTCACCTGCTCATGCTCTGTCTCTCTCTGTCTCAAAAATAAATAAATGTTAAAAAAAATTTTTTTAATACATTTAAAAATATATATAAAAATAAAAGGATGAATTTTATGGTATGTCCATTCTATCTCAATAAAACTATTGTTACCAAAAAAACAAAACAAAACAAAACAAAAAAACCTCAAGTAAGCTGCAAACACATACAACTTGGGCGAAGTTAAAAACCGTTATGCTGAAAGAAGTCAGACAGACGGAAGTAATACTCTAGGACTCCACTTAAATAAAGCCCGGAAACAGGCAAATCCAATCTGTTTGGACAGGAATGAGATCAGTAGCTGCCTGGGGTGGGAGGCGTAGAGAAGGAAGGGAAGTTGGTGATGGGAACGTCTTGTATCTCGACTGGGGTGATTATTTCACGAGTGTGTACCCTTGTTAATATTTACAGACCTGGACACAGATGTGTGTATTCAATTGCATGTAAATTTTCACTTCAATAAAGGTGACTTATTTATGTTTATTTGTTTACTTTTGAGAGAGAGAGAGAGACAGAGCACAAGCAGGGGAGGAGCAGAGAGAAAGGGAGACACAAAATCGGAAGCAGGCTCCAGACTCCCAGATGTTGGCACAGAGCCCAACTCGGGGCTGGGTCACGACTTGAGCCGAAGTCGGACGCTTCACCGACGGAGCTGCCCAGGCGCCCCTTGAGACCGGTAATTTAGAAGTGCGAAACAGGGGCGCCTGGGGGGCTCCGTCGGTGAAGCGTCCGACTTCGGCTCAAGTCACGATCTCACAGTTTGTGAGTTCGAGCCCCACATTGGGCTCTCTGCTGTCAGCGCAGGGTCTGCTTCAGATCCCCTGTCCCCCTCTCTCTGCCCCTACCCTGCTGTTCTGTCTCTCAAAACCAAAACAAATAAACTTTAAATGTAAAAAAAAAAAGAAAGAAAGAAGGAAAGAAACAAGAAACAGGTTTCTGAGTCTGCTAGTCCAATAGAGCCGGCAACTTCCCAAGTTAAGAGCACATTTGCACGGCTGTGCTGGGGGGCGTTTAGAGTCCTTGACGAGGGTGCTCTGCTTCCCCCACCCCTGTCCCCTGCCCGGCTGAGGGCATTAGCACCTGATGCGGGGAAGCTCACTGCAGAGCACAGTGTGGGCTGGGATCAGGATGTGGGGGTGGAGGGAGTCCCCGCTCCAGCTGCCTCCGTGACCTTGCTTATAAAATGAGGACAGTGATAACATGTACCTCCAGGCATCACTGACATGATTAAGCAAGATAACAAGTAAAAAGTCCCTTGAATCTACCTGGCACAGCATAACTAATCCATTGTCAGTGTCCTATTAAAGGCGACAAGAGCTCCCGGACGTTTAGTGAGAACCTAACGTTTCCTCGGCTAGCACAATTTCACCTTCCGTGAGAACGGACTATTTTTTTTTTCTTTATGATTTTACGTCATGGGCATTCTGAATTCTCATTCCAGAATACCAGTGAGTCCCCAGCAGCATCCAGGCTGGAAGCAAGCTGTCAGCGGATTTTCACGGCTCCTGTCGGTGGCCCCAGCCCCTCTGTGTCTGTCTCTGCCACCTCCCCCCTCCCAGTGGCCTCCTGCTTCTCCCTGGAGGTCAGAGAGGGCTCCCAAATTAAGGGGGCGCGACAGGATAGGTGTCTGAATGGGGTATCCGTCCACCTCTTCCCTCCTCCCTCTCCTCCTCCTTCCATCCCCTGGCGCCTATAATCACCAGGCGGTCTGAGGCTAAGTGGTAGTTTGGCCCACAGTGGGGGGGCTTGCCAGCCACACCCCTCCTCCTGGGGCCCTCCTGACCAGTCCCAGCACCCTGGTCTCCTCCACTGGTGAGATGGGTCTCAAGGGGGCATGGTGTTTCCCATGGTGTGGGTGCCGGAGGCAGCGGAGGACTGGAAGAGGAGCAGGTATGGGGAGGGGGTGGCTGAGGAAAAAGGGGGGCTGGCAGGGAGGCAGAGAGACCGCACCGGGGACAAAGGTACATGGTCAAGCCAGTGGAGGGAAAAGAATGGTCTGTTTTGCGGGTGGGAGGTGGGCTTCCCCACAGGGCCGCCTAAATACCTCACAGGGCCGCTGCCGAATGAGCAAGTGAAGCCCCTGTAAAAAAAAAAAAAAAAATAGCACCTTCGTGACGGTGACAGCAGCATCACAGCAAGCAGGGGCCCTTCTGCGTGGCAGGTCCCGAGTGACCGCCCAGGTCGCAGGCCTGCTCTCTCCACACCCCCTCTCGGGGCCCCAAGACCCAGGTGGCCTCCCTGGCCTCTTGGGTCCTCACCGTGGGGAAGGAAGGAAGAACACGGGCCGCAACACCCCTCTCCCTCCTCCCATCTCCCTTCCAGGCCTGGATCCGGCTGCCCCTCCAGACCCAAACCCCAGCCAGGCTGAAGCCCCCACCGTGGCTGAGGGAGGGATACCCTCCCTAGGGTCTGGCGCCTACTTCAGCAGGAAGGCCCGACTCTCCTTCCGCCACCAGCTGCACGACCCGGCGACGGCCAATGACTCCACCATTTGATGGGGACGACCGGGGGCTGAACTTTGCAACCTTCCCTCCCCAGACTTCTGGGTGATCCCTGTTTGGCCCCACAGCCCCCACGACCTTGTCATTAAATATACTCAGAGCTGCCAGGTGCTGTGTGCGCGCGCGTGTCTGTTGGGGGGGGCGGGGTGGGGAGCGGTTGAGGGCCGAGGCCCTCCCCCCCACCCCCCCCCCACCCCCCGGGGCTGGGGTGCGGCGCTCAGGGAGAGAAGCATAGCACCTATGGTAGGGGACGCAGGAGTAGTGAGTGACACAGCTGATCTAACTCGGGGCCCAGGTGGGGGTGGCAGAAGGGAGTGTGCCCTGAAATCTAGCTTCAGAGTTGAGGGTGAGGAGAGGCTGGAGGCCAGACGGGACGCAGAGGCGAGGAAGCGTGTGCGTCCCCTCCCTTCCAGGCATTGAGGATGCATCAGTGAACCAAGCAGAGACCCGTCTCTTCTTCCCCATCCTCCACCCCACCCCCACCCCCGCCCGGGGCTCAACTCCTCCTAGGGCACGTAGACACAGGAGCTAAGAGAGAGGGCGGTGAACGCTGTGGAGGGAGTCACGCGGTACCTTGAACGTTGGGCAGGAGCGGGGGGGGGGGGGCTTGGAAATTCCAGGTAGTCAGTTAGGGGCTTTCTGGTAAGGTGGCATCTGAGACCTGAATGTAAGTAGCCAAGTGGAAACCGGGAAACCACGGGTCAGTGTAGAGTCATTGTAACAAATGTTTCTGACGCAGGATGTTGGTAGTGAGGGATGCTGTGCACCTGTGAGGGCAGGCAAGGGCAGACGGGAAATCTCCGCTCAGTTTTGTCATGAACCTAAAACTGCTCTACAAAAAGCGTATTTTAGGGGGCACCTAGGTAGCTCAGTGGGTTAAGCCTCTGACTCTTGATTTCGGCTCAGGTCATGATCTCACAGTTCATGAGATGGAGCCCCGCGTCAGGCTCTGGGCTGACAGTGCAGAGCCTGCTTGGGATTCTTTCTTTCTCTCTCTCTGCCCCTCCTCTGCTCACTCACTCTCTCTCAAAAATAAATTTAAAAAACTTAATTAATAATTAGAAAGTTTGTTTTTAGAGGGCGCCTGACTGGCTCATTTGGAGGGGCACACAACTCTTGATCTCAGGGTCATGAATTTGAGCCCCACGCTGGGCATAGATTACTTAAAAAAAAAAAAAGAATTTCTTTTTTTTAAATCAAGGAAGAGGAGATCTGTGCCAGATAAACAGCCAGTATAAGTGCAAATGCCCTGAGGTCCAAGGGAAGAGAAAAAAACAAGTGACTAGAGCGTCAACATTGGGGGAACTGTTGGGTCATCGAGACCATGGTAAGGAGGTAAAACGTTATCCTAGACCCTCCTTACCATCCCAGGTCAAGCAGGGGAACATGTTCTCACTTACATTTAAAGATCACTCCAGTTGGGGCCCCTCGTGGCTCAGTTGGTTGAACGTCCGACTCTTGATTTCGGCTCAGGTCACGATCTCACAGTTCGTGGGTTTGAGCCCTGCATCAGGCTCTGTGCCGACTGTGGAGTCTGCTTGGGATTCTCTCTCTCCCTCTCGCTCTGCCCCTTCCTTCCTCGCACACTGCCTCTCTCTCTGAAAACAAATAAACTTAAAAAATAATAATAATAATAAAATAAAACATTAAAAAAAAATCACTCTGGTTGCTCTATGGGAGATTATAGAAGGGGAGTGTGGAAGCAGCAGGGCCATGGAGGGGGCTGTTGCCACCTGGCAGACAAGGCACAATGGTGGCTTGGATCAAGACAGGGCTGTGGAGTGAGCGTAGCAAACACACAGAGTTGTCGAATCGCTGTGTTGTGCCCCTGAAACTCAGGTAACATTGCTTACGGAAGAGCAACGTGCCAGTGACAGGAAGTGGGTGGGGAGTGTTCAGGCTCAATGCAGAGTGTAAGGGGATGAGAGGAATCCAAGACGCCTTGAGGAAAGAGGACCGGGTAAACAGGTTTTGCAAACAAAATCAAGTCGTCTACGGGTTATTTTAAGTTTGAGGTACGTATATTTGGGATCAGAGGGCCTTCTCTGCTCTTTTCCACTTAATCCCGGACCTACCCACCTCCTCAGGAAGCCTCCCGTGTAACCTCCCAGAGTCTCCAGGGCAGGATCATATTCTAGACCAAAGTTTTCGGATGTGGTATTCAGTTCCCTTATCCACAGAGTGCAGGAAAGTTGAGGCAAGGCTGAGAAAGCCGGGCACTGCTAACAAGCACCCTTGAACTCCTTTCGGCCCCTGGCCCGAGTGGGCACAGACTCGGGGGGCCAGAGTCTACTCTCAGCCTCCCATCCAGGCAGCTAAAGACTGATTTACCATCACACCTCCGTGGGGTTCACAGCGGGCCCACAGGACTCCCAGGGGCCGTCCTCTCCCACCCACCCGACATCCGTCTTAAACCCCATCTGCAAACAAGGCCCACCTTTCTCCCCAAAGCCACCGTAGCCACAGTGCTGCTCCTGGCAAGATGAGATGACAGAGACGGGTGTGGAAAGAGGGGACTGTGAGCCTGAGCCGGAGGCAGGCTGAGGGGAGGTAACCCCAGGGACAGTCAGGATTCTGAATCCCACCCTGCGCCTGAACAGGGAAGGGGCTGGTCATCAGGTGGGAGCCTCCGTTTCAACCACACCTTGGTGCCCCGAGGACCTGGGTGTGGTGGGGGAAAGGAAGTGTGGGGGGATGGTTTGGAGAAAGAGGTTTGAAAACCACTCTCGCCAAGGTTTGTCTCCAACTTCCTCCCCCAGCTCAGAGCAGTGGTCCGTACAGGCGGGCGTAGGCCGAACAAGTTCAGGCCTGAGGTCAGGAAAGGAACCTCAAAGCAGACTCTTTTTGACAAAGTGTTTATTGAATTTTATGTCGCTATGGGGTGTCTCTTATTGTATCCTAGAATTCTAGGAATCAGGGAGGCGGTAACGTGGCGATGGTGAATTTGGGAATCTGGTCCCCCAAAAGTACCCGCCGCTCCACCCCTGACTCCTCGATGGCCGCCAGGCGGATCACACCTCCGCTGGAGCCGTCCCGTTCCATGGCCAAAGCGAGGGCTGTGAACAAACGAAGAAAGCTGGGGTCAGGGTCAGGTGCTGGGATCACTACGAGGAATGGGGAGTGCTGGCCTGGCTTGGATAAGAGGGTTGACGTTCACAGGCCCAGAAACCCAAGTTCTCACCATTGGCCGTGAATTGTAGACACTCTTCCTTGGTCATGCCTTCCCGGTAGGTAGCGTCGACATAGCCATAGATATAGGAGCTCCCAGAGCCCCCGATGGCAAAGGACTGTCTTACCATCATGCCCCCCATGGGCACCGAGTACACCTGCCAGACGGAAGGAGAAGAAAAGTCACCAGTTGTACCCTATGCCACACACGTACATACACCCGCCCACGCGGGTGGTCTGAGATGAGTTGACAGTAAGGGAGGTAGAGACTTGGGAAGACAAACAGAAAATGGCTGTGGTGGGGACAGGACCAAAGGCATGGCTCCAGGGCTCTGATGGGGGGGTGGGGGTGTCTCACCTGCCCTCCTTCTTGGGGGTCCCAGCCCGCAATGATGATTCCTGCCATCAAGTCTTCCCGGTATCGGTAACACATCTCCTTAAAGAGGCTGGCGGCTGTGTGCACCAGCGGAGGCTCATTTAGCTCAATGCTAGAGGGGGAGGTGAGTAACAGGAGAGGCAGTGTCGGGATCTGGGAGTTAGACCATTTAGCATCCCAGGTCCCAACTCCCTTCAGATACTTGCTCCTCCCCTGCCCACAGGTACCTGTGGAAACCAAGCTGATACGTGACAGCATCAGCTACTGCCTGGGTATCTGCTGCTGAGCCTGAGCGGCAGCAGAAGATACGGTCATGAATAGGGGTCAGCTTGTCAGTCACTCGATTGGCAATGTAGGACCTGCAGGATGGCAGAACAGTGAGGGGGCGATCCCGCTGGCCTCCCACCTCCATCCCATTACTACCCACTCCAAGGGCTCAGAACAGGCATTCCGGCATTTCCTATCAGTTCTCACCCAAACGGAAGCTAGCTGGAGACCAGACTTTTGCAAACATTTCAGCCAAGGGGGAGGAGGGAAACTGGGAAGGAGTGGGAGCTGGAACAGATCCTTATCTCCAAGAAGGGAAGAAACCTCCCTTCCCACGGTGGACTGTGGAGGGTAAGGACGCACTATCAGGCAAGGAAAGAAGGGAGAGAGGGGACGACCTGCCACGCAGGTGTCCTGAGCTCACCCAGTGGTAGTTCTGGAGTCGGCTCCGAGAACCACGCCCCCTTCAAATTGCACGGCCATGATAGTGGTCTGCGAGAAACGAGAAAAGGGGTGAATCTGGGCCGCTTCCCATTATCCAGCACACACAAACTTTCAATGATCCCTCAGTGCGGTCCCTGGAGTCCGAAAGTCGTGCGCCACCGACCCGTTATCAAAAATCTCGTGGGGGCCCCAACACGCCGCGGAGTAGCAGAATCCCAATTCTGAAATCCTCAGAGGCCCATCCCGGCCTTAACCACCCCCTCCCCCCGTGCCGCAAAATGCCAGCGTTCCACTCTTCAGCCTCCCCTCCACCTCCCACCGCTCTCCAGCATCTTCAGGATACCTCTTTCCTGCTGGAACAGAGCACACCACCTCCCGCCCCCGCCGCCAGTTCGCCGAGCCCCCTCAGCCCTCATCGTTCCATCGCATCAAGCCTCGTGCGCATCTCCCGAACCCCGGGTGCCTCCTCACCCCTGTGGAGACTTCCCGGCTTTCCCAGTCGGGGGCAATAGCCTCGGGACCCCAGGCTGGGACAGACCCCGCTCCTCCAGCGGATACTAAGGTGGCCGCCATCTTCCTCCTCAGCCACTGCCACAAAGCGACTGTCGTAAAGCGCTCTGTCACTCTCTCTCCAGTCGTGCTGTAAAGCCGTCTGCGGGCGCAGCGAAGTCACGGTTGACGGCGGAAGGGGAAAGAGTCGCGCAGGGACGGATCTTTTGCGACAGTGAGCGCTTGATGGCAGCGTGGGAAGCCGACCGGGCGAAAAGCGTCCCGGCCGGCGTGCGAGGCCTCCGCTTCTGCGCGGGACCGACTTACTGCGATGGGCGTCGCGGTTCAGAGTCTTGGAGACAGACGCGAGCGTGTCTCAGAGTGACAGCGCTGTTTTCATTTCTGTTAGGTATGGACGTCGGAGTATATACCAGGAGAGGCATTGCTGGCTGATGCAGAAACGATACTTAGCATTTCGAAGAACTGACAGTTTGCACAGCAGCTGCCCCGTTTGACATGCCCGCCAGCCCTGTGTGCATCGTGACATCCCAACTTCCCCACATCCTCACTGCCTCCGTGCACTTTTAATTTTAGTCTTCCGAGGGGGCGTGAAGTGGCACCTTCCGTGCTCCCCCCCCCCCATTTCCTTAATGATTGGCGATGTTGAGCATATTTTCATGTGCTAACTGACCATTTGTATATATTCTTTGGAGAAATGTCTATTCAAATCCTTAGCCCGTTTTATTTATTTATTTTTTTAAGTAATCTGTACACCCAACTGGGGCTCGCAGAACCCAGAGATCAAGCACTGCATGCTCCAGTGCGTGAGCCAGCCAGGTATCCCCAAATTGTGTTACCTTTTATGATTATGATTATGAGAGAGAGAGAGAGAGAGAGAGAGAAAGAATCTTAAGCAGACTCCAGGCACAGCGCCGAGCCCAACGCAGGGCTCAATCCCACGACCCGGGAATCATGACCTGAGACAATATCAAGAGTTGGACGCTCAACAGACTGAGCTACCAAGGCATCCCTGGGTTATCTTTTTATTGTTAAATTGTAGGGGTTCTTTTTTTATATTCTAGATACTATGCCTTTATCATAGTATATGATATGCCTTTATATATGATTTGCAAATATTTTCTCCTATACTATAGGTTGTCTTTTCACTTCCTTCGTTGGTGTTCTTTGAAACACAAACATTTTAAATTTTGATCAAGTCTAGTTTCTCTATTTTTCCTTTGGTTACCTGTGCTTTTGTCGTTATATCCATGAGACCTTTGCCTAATCTGAGGCAACAGGGATTTCCATCTATGTTTTCTACTAAGAGTTTTGTAGTTTCAGTTCTTACATCTGTAGGTCTATGATCCATTTTGAGTTCATCTTTGTATATAATGTGAGGGAAGTAGGGGCCCAAATTCATTCTTTAAAAAAATTTTTTTTAATGTTTGGACAGAGTGTGAGCAGGGGGAGGGGCAGAGAGACAGGGAGACACAGAATCTGAAGCAGGCTCCAGGCTCTGAGCCATCAGCACAGAGCCTGACGTGGGGCTCAAACTCATGAACCGCGAGACCATGACCTGAGCCGAAGTAAGAAGCTTAACCGACTGAGCCACCCAGGCGCCCCCCAAATTCATTCTTTTGCAAGTGGATATCCAGTTGTTCAAGCACTGTTTGTTGAAAAAACTATTCTTTTCTCTTTGAGTGGTCTTGGCAGCTTTATCAAAAATCAAATGACCATAGGGGTGCCTGGGTGGCTCAATCGGTTGAGATTCCGACTCAGGCTCAGGTCATGATATCACGGCTGACAAGTTCAAGCTCCACATGAGGCTCTGTGCTGACAATTCAGAACCTGGAGTCTGCTTCTGATTCTGTGTCTCCCTCTCTCTCTGCCCCTCCCGCACTCACGCTCTGTCTCTCTCTGTCTCAAAACTAAATATAAACATTAAAAAAAAAATCAAATGACCATGGTATACAATCTGTTTTGTATGTGTTTTGCTAGTATTTTGTTAAAGATCTTTTTTTTTACCTGTATTCATATAATGTATTGTTCTGTAGTTTCTTGTTTTTTCTTGTAGTATCTTTGGTATCAGGGTAATCCTAGCCTCATCTAGGGAAGTGTTCCCTCCTTTTCTATTTTTAAGAGTTTCTGAAGTATTGACATTTTCTTTATTTTTTTAATGTTTATTCATTTTTTGAGAGACAGAGACAGAGTGTGAGTGGGGGAGGGGCAGAGAGAGAGGGAGACACAGAATCCTAAGCAGGCTCCAGGCTCCCAGCTGTCAGCACAGAGCCCGATGCGGGGTTCGAACTCACAGACCGCGAGATCATGACCTGAGCTAAAGTTGGCCACTTAACTGAGCCACCCAGGCACCCCATAATTTTTCTTTAAATGTTTGGTAGAATGCATCAGTGAAAACATCTGGTCCTGGGCTTTGTGGGAACTTTTTAAATTACTAATTTGATCTCTTTATTTATTATAGGTGTACTCATATTTTCTGTTTATTCTTGAGTCAGTTTTGGTAGTTTATGTCTTCCTAGGAATTTTCCATTTCATCTATGTCATCTACGTTGGCCTACAATTGTTGATAGTATTCCCTTATACTCTTTTTTATTTCCATAAGTTTGGTAGAAATGACCCCTCTATCATTCTTGACTTTCGTAATGGGAGTCTTCTTTCTGTCTTGGTCCAGCTATCGGTCACCAATCCTGTTGATCTTTTGAAAGAACCGACTTCTGGTTTAATTGTTTCTCTGTATTGTTTGTCTTCTAGTTCCACTCTGATCTTTATTATTTCTTTCCTTCGGCCTTTTTTTTTTTAAGTTTTAGCTTGCTCTTTTTATAGTGTCTTAAGGAGGACGATTCAACTAACGATTTGTGATCTCTCCTCATTTTTAACACAGACATTTACGGCACATTTCCCATTGAGAACTGCTTATGCTGCGTCCTTAAGCTCTGGTATGTTTTCTTTTCATTTTCACTCATCTCAAAATGTCTGCCCTTTTAGAAGTGAATTTCTCAAATTCCTTGTTGGTATCGATTTCTAGCTTCATTTCATTTTAGTTAGAGGATATCCGTGACTTCAATCTTTTTAAATTTACTGAGACTTTTTTGTGACCTCACGTGGGGTCTCTCTTGGAGAATATGATACGTGCACTTGAGAAGAATGTGTATTCTGCCGTTATCGTGTGGAGGGGTCTTCCCGTGAATCTGCCATACTCTTCTACATACCACAGCCGGGGCTGGTTTCTGAATTGAAAGACTGATCTAAATAATCCCCTGCTTAAAACGAACTCTGGAGATAAAGTCCTATCTCTAGAAGATAGCTTGTAAGGACCTTCTTGAACTTGCTCCTGAACACCTTTCCAAAATCCCATCTCCTCTTTACTTTTTAATTTTTTTTAATGTTTATTTATTTTTGACAGAGAGACAGAGACATAGCATGAGCGGAGGAGGGGCAGAGAGAGGGGGAGACACAGGATCCCAAGCAGGCTCCAAGCTGTCAGCACAGAGCCCAATGCGGGGCTTGAACTCACGGACCGCGAGATCATGGCCTGAGCCGAAGGTGCATGCTCAACTGATTGAGCCACCCGGGTGCCCCTTAATTTTTATTGTAGTAAAATATAAGTAACATGACATAAAAGTTAACATTTGAACCATTCTTGTCTGACTCAGTAGTATTAAATACATTTACACTAGCAGGCAACCTCTCTTTTATTTTTGACTCTGGGCTCTAGCCATCTGAACCATTTCTAGTGCTGATATGTTCATTTAACAAAAAGCTATTCAGTGTCTACTAGGTGATAGGCACTGTTAAAGGCACTGGAGGTACACCAGGGAATGAAACGGACAGAAATTCCTTGCCCCATGCAACTTACTTTTCTCGATAGAGACAAAACAAAACAAATGAGTACAATATACAGCATATTAGATAGTGAATCATATTTTAAAAAAAAAAGCAGGGAAGGGAAACAGGAAGTGTGTGTGTGTGTGTGTGTGTTGAAGAGACATTTGAGTAAAGTCCAGAAGAAAGTAAGGAGGGAAGTCATTTCTCTATTTGGGGGAAAAGCATTCTGGACAGAGAGAATAAGTGCAAAGATCTCGGGGCAGGATCATGCCCGAAATACTCAGTGAAAATGGAAGAGGTCAATTTGGCTAGCACACAGTCAGATCACGTAGGGCCTTTACAAAGCTCTTCATCATTCTCACCTGAAAATAGGATTCAGAAAATATCCTGCTCAAATTAAAATTTATTTTTTCATCCGAGTGGAATAGGAATCCATTGGAAGGTTTTGAGTGGGGAAGTGACATGAGAATGGGATCTATATTTAAGGGATCACTTTGGTTGCTCTATTGAAAACACAATGAAGGGGGTGCTGGAAGGCTCAGTCCGTTAAGCGTCCAACTTTGGCTCAGGTCAGATCTTATGGTTTGTGAGTTCGAGCCCCACATGGAGCAACCTGCTATCAGCCCAGAGCCTGCTTTGGATCCTCTGTCCCCCTCTCTCTCTGCCCCTCCCTGCTTGCTCTCTCTCTCAAAAATAAACATTAAAAATTAAAAAAAAAGAAAAAAGAGAAAACACGCAATAGGGACACCGAATGTGGGACAGAGAGACAACTAGGAGGCTCTTAGGATAACCCAGGTCCTAGACAGAAAGTTGGACTTGACAAGGGTGAGTGTGGAATGGTCAGAATCTGACAGATTAGATGCGGGTCTGATGAAAGGGAAACAGGAGAGTCAGGGCGACTACAAGTTTTTGGTTTTAGGACCTGGAAGAATGGAATGGTCATTCACTGAGCAAGGAAAGATGGTGAAGGGACTATTTGGGGGAGGGAAGGGAAGTAGAAGCTCCGTTTTGGACACGTTAAGTTTGTTATTTCTCGTAGGGATGCAGCCAAAGATGGCTAACAAGTCGGTGTGTATAGACGATTCTGGGGTGCAGCGGGGAAAGTGGGCCAGGCTCACGACTGGAGACTTCCCAGTGTATGAAATCCGCCACGCTCACTATTGTTGCGGGAGTGACCGAGGAGTCTTTTAAAACCTACGTTATTCAGCTGAGCGCCCGCTCGGTTGTGAGGCCTGACGCACAGGTTTTAGGCTCTCGGTGGTGACAGGGGAGGGTGCCGTTTATTCCCAGCGACGGGGAACGCGGGGAGAGGCGCCGTCCGGGAGGAGGCGCCTGGATCCGTGTTGGACGTGTTGCATCTGCGGGGTCTGCGGGCGCGTCCAGGAAGGAGCTGGCGGCGCGGGGGCCGGAGCTCGGCGCACAGGTCTGGGCCGGAGGCTTGGCACGCCGTTGGCGACTGCGGCCTTGGGAGCGGTTGAGACGGGGCCCCGGGGGAGCGTGAGTCTCCCGGCTGCCGGGAACAGGGATGACACATCTTCCCACATCCATTGTTTTCGATTTCCCTTAAGCGCCTGCCGTCACCGCACAAGACGCCCTACATCCACGGCTACCAAAGAATGCTTTTATTCCCTACAGCTCCTCCCCGCCGCGTCCCGCCACCGCGGAGAGACGGAGGGGCTCGGCACCCACCCACCCCGCCGGGGGGCGGGCCTTCCAGACGTGGCGTCATACGTGGGCGTGGCTGCGGCGGCCCCGCCCCTGGCCGGGCCAGGGTGGGCGGCGGGCGGAACGCGGGGCGCCCTCTCCACGTGGCGGGTCCCGACCGCGGCGGGAGTCAGGCCAGCCCGAGCAGCCCGCGCTCGGCCAGCAGGCCCTGGGTGCGGTTGTAGACGGCCTCCAGGGTGGCCGCCGCCCGCGCCAGCGCGGCCCGCGCCTCCGTCTCCCCGGCCCCCGGGCACGCCAGCCCGAGCCAGCGGCCGCGACCCGGGAAGGCGAGGAAGGCGAGGCGGGCGGCCTGGCGCACGAGCCAGGGGTGGTGCGGGGCCAGGGCCGTGCGGTACGCGTCGCCGCACTGCACGCCGGCGTCCGGGCCTCCGGGCGTCGCGGCCGCCACCCGGTGGAGGCAGAGCTGGGACCAGCGCAGCGCTCGGTGCAGCAAGAGCAGGGTCCGTGAGCCCGAGGACCTGGCCGGGTCTCGGGGGGCGACCCCGGGCCGCTCCAGCAGTCCCGCCCGCCGCTCCCACGCCGCCATGGCCGCCAGCGACGAGTAGTGCGCCGCCTCCGGGCCGTGCACCCGAGCCTCTAGGGCTGTCACCTTGGCGGAGGCCTCGTCCGTGGCGAAGGCGAAGATGGAACCGAGGGGAGTTAGGAACCTGTGGCGGGGGGGAGAGCGCGGGCTGGAGAAGGGGCGGTGGAGCCGCTGGGGGGCGGGCCCCGGGGGGCGGGGCGGGAGGCCGCTTACCTGACCAGCGCCCTCCATCCGGCCAGGTACTGCGACAATGCCACGTCGCCTTCGGGGTTCAGACTGGCGCGAAACGGCTCCATCACGCGGCCCAGCACCCCCTGGGGGCCCTCACACGGAGGCTCTTTCCACTTGGGGGCCTCCAGGGGGCCCGACTGCCGCCGGACCTGGGGATAGACACGGGCGGAAGGGGGCGGGAGCAGAACCCCTAGCCAGCTGGGCCTCCTTGGCCAAGCAGCCCAGTCGGGCCCTGCAGAAGTTACTCCTAAGGTCTGGCTGGGATCTCTCCAGCCGCACTCGGCTGCTGACGCGAGAGGGGAGACGAGGAGCAGGACCCGTCCTTCCGCAGACCCCCAGCCTGGTCCCGCTTCCCGCCATCAGGTTCCCGCCCGGAGTTCTCGGTCTCAGCCCTGTCCCGAGCATACCTGGACAGGCGGCGGTCCTTCGGGATTGCAGGACTGTGCCCAGGACCTGCACCCCGAGACGACGCCTGGGGAGGGGCGAGGCCGAGCGGTGAAGGCTCGAGGAGGGGGCCTTAGGTCCCCAGCGCTTGGGTTCCTGGTGCCTCCCAGGGCAGATGAGGGAAGGGACCACTCACGGAAGCTCCGAGCACAGAGATAAAGCAGCAGCAGCGAGAGGACAGCAAGAGGAATCGCGTGGCGAAAGTAGCGCCGGGACACCTGTGTTAGCAGCGTGACCCCCATGGCTGGGGCGGGGACCACCGCCCCCTCGCTAGCCCCAAACCAGTACCTGTCCCTGGGCCTCCTGGAGGCGAGAGAAGTCCGAGGTGCCCTGAGGTGCTAAGGGTTAATAATTAACCTACTAAGGCCCCTTCCCCTGTGCCCTTTGCCCCAGAGCACAGCATCTCTGCGGTGCAAAACCGGATGACTAGGATTTGGGGAATTCCCTAGCAGCAAGTCTCTGCGTTTGCCTTCCGTGTAGGCCAGGTTGTAGTAAGAGAGGCTGGGCTGGGAACGACCCCCCCACTGAGCAGTGATGTGGGCCCTACATCAGCACTGGCCTGAATCCCCACCACTGCACATTCGAATCCGAGGATTAAATGATAATGTACGTGCAAACACTGTAAGTGGAAAAACTTACCACAATTGCTTCATAAATCATAACCTATGAAGTTCAAACGTAGGGCACCTGGGATCCCGGAAGCACCCACTTCTAAATTCTCTATCCTGTCTCCAGGGGACCTGTCTTCTGGGTGCTTTATACTTTAGGCTTTATCTGGTTGGTTGGTTCTGGTTTCGCTGGTTATTCGTGTGTGTGTGTGTGTGTGTGTGTGTGTGTGAGTTTTTAAAAAGTAATCTCTATGCCCAACATGGGACTTGAACTCATGACCCCAAGATCAAGAGTCGCACTCTACAGACTGAGCCAGCCAAGCACGCACCACATCACACCACACCCACCCCCTGCCCCTTATTCTTCAAAACAAACCTTGTGAACTATTTCCACATCCAGGTCCTGTAGTAGGCCTCAAAAAGACAAAAGTGCCTTCACAGAGCTCAAGATCCATTGGAAAATTTATCATCTGTTTCCTTGATTTTCTTGGCTGCTGTTCTATTTGCAGCACTGAGAATATTGCCTGGGCCAAAACCACATTATTGGTATATAAATATATATTGAATAAACACAGGAAAGCGTGAAGGACAGGCACATTGGGTGGTGACCTCATGACAAATCAGAGCCATTTTTCCCCCCAAGTTAGGAGTCCGCCTAGTGGTCATGGCGGGGACAACATTCAGGGAAAGGACACAGGAAGCAAGGGAAGAAACAGCCCCCCCTGTTCTTAGGGGCTCTCAATCCCCTGTCCGTAAAAGTTCTTGGAATTGTTCCTGTCTGTGTATTTTCTTCTCAGGGGAAGGGGGACCCCAGATTCTCTGGGAGTCTGGGCCCCAATCACTAACAAGATCCTTTCTAGCTACCACAGTTCATGGATTCTTGCCCTATCTCTCCCTCGAATGCTCCCCCAAATCCTGGAGGTCAGGAGAACCCCCACCCAGCATTTCAGAGTCATTGCTTCCAACCCTAGACATGGGCTCCCCGCTTCCCAGTGTTGGAATGTTCCCCAGCTTGCAGACTGTGACCTTAGGCAAGTTGCTTGTCATTTCCAAACCCCATTTTGCTCATCTGTGAATAGGAAGGGTCATTCCCATCTCCTTAAAAGGGTTGTAAGGATTAACACACGCCTGCAAAATGCTGACCACAATTCGTGGCCTATAGTAGATGCTCTGTAGGCAGTGGTTAACTCAGCTGGTCCGCTCTCTCTGCCCCTCCTCCTCCGGAGAGGGGAGCCTCCGTCTCCCAGAGCAGAGAGTGGAGTCTGCAGGGTTCTGGGAGCAGATTAGTTTCGGGTGTCACTTAATCCAGGAGGCCCTTCCGTAACCGGAGACTTCACAGGGGCAGAGGTAGTATAAATCTGCAGAAGGGGCCCAGCCCGGCTCTCAGAGGCTGCAGGATGGACAAGGGTGCCTCAGCCAAGCTGCTGCTGCTGCTGTGGGCCACCTGCTACAGACATGCAACAGCCGACCACCTGAGCGGCTACACGTCGGTCATCGAGGTGGCCAACGGGGGACCCTGGGGCGACTGGGCCTGGCCTGAGATGTGTCCCGATGGATTCTTCGCCAGCGGGTTCTCGCTCAAGGTGGGGATTCAGGCTGAGATCTCTGAGGAGGGGGAAGATGCACATCCCCTCACCTCCCCACCCGCTGCTGGGGAACAGAGGATGGCAGTCTTTTAACAGGTCCTTACCCTTCTTCTCCCCACCCAGGTGGAGCCCCCCCAAGGCATTCCTGGCGACGACACTGCTTTGAACGGGATCCGACTGCACTGCTCACGCGGGAACGCGGAGCGCAACACGCAGGTGGTGGAGTCCCAGTCCGGCAGGTGCGGGACGCGGGCCAAGGGCCGCCGAGAATGGGGATACGCCCTTCCCCTGCGTTACACACACACACACACACACAGCCTCCGGGCTAGAATGTCCCCCTGGGGCTGTGGGGCAGTGTCGACCTGAGGACTGGGTGGAAGACCTTCCTGGTCAGGTGACCACACCCAACGCACCCCGGGGCGCGTAGCAACTGGCGACAAGTCCCCCGTCCCCGGGGCTGGGCTGGGAAGGGGGCGGGGCAACCGCGGAAGCATCGCCTCTCCCCCGCCCTCGTAGGTGGGGCGCGTGGAGTGAGCCACAGTGGTGTCCCGGCGGTGGCTTCCTCGTGGCTTTCTCGCTTCGCGTGGAGGCACCCATGGCCCCCGGGGACAACACGGCGGCCAACAACGTGCGCTTCCGCTGCTCCGACGGCACGGAGCTGGAGGGGCCCGGCCTGGCCTGGGGCGACTTTGGAGAATGGAGTAAGGCCTGCCCCAAAGGCGTGTGCGGTTTGCAGACCAAGGTCGAGCGGCCGCGGGGCCTCCGAGACGACACCGCCCTGAACGACGTGCGTTTTTTCTGCTGTCGGAGTTGACCGGGTCGCCCGCCCCGAAGCTAGTCCCACCTCTCGCTATTAAAGCTTCTCTGTCTTGGCTTTGGTCTCCTTCGTTTCAGGGGTGGAGGAAACTGCGTCCTAGTCTTCCTCCCAGCCCACCACTGGGCCAGGCCCAAATTCGGGTTCGGTCTGGGGAGTCCAGGCAGGCCGCTGAAAGTCACGGACCCACACAACCCAGAAAAATGCCCTTAAACACAATTTTGCGTGCAATTAAGGAAGTCCTATCTTTCTGAGGGCGTCTGCAGACACATCGCCCTGGTTAAGAGCCCAGACTGTTTCCTTTCTGAAGCACCGGTGACCTCAGATTAAGACACTTCCGCCAAATTGGGTTCTACCAAACGCTATGACACCTTGAGTTTTCATTTTCTAGGGCTTACTCTAGCTTGTCTTTTCCACATTCTCCTTTTCCCTACAAAAGTCAAAGAGTGGCTTTTGATGTCGGGATTTCCAAGTTAGGACCGTCACGCTTGCTTCTCTCTTGCCGGAACCCCCTGGCTATCCGGACGGTTAGGCCGTTCACCAAATTTCCGCTTCAAATTTCACTTTCTCGGACTTCATCTTACTTTAAAAAGTCCCTCCCTCAGCCACTACCTAGCCCATTACCGGCGTGTTTTTTAAACAGGGGAGTCATCTATTGCCTTTGAAAAAACTTGCCCATCTCACTCCCCTGGAATGTGAAATTCTTTGAGCGCCTAGAACGTGCCTGTCTTGCTTACCACCGTATTCGGGGACACTCCAACGGCTCAGTAACTACGTGTTAAGAAAACTTGCGGGGACCCACAGAGGAGCGCCCCGAGGCCAGGCGTGTCTGGAGGCCCTGGGACGTCGGCCCCCCCCCCCGACCCCCCAGCGCAGAGGGCGCAACCTGAGACGCGCACGCGCAGGAGAGCTCAGAGGTTTATTCCAGGGCGGGGAGGGCGGGCGGCGTCCGGGAGCGAGCAGGGCGGCGGGTGGGGCCTCAGCGAGGGGCGCCCTGCGGAGAAAGACGAGGTGAGGACGCGGCCAGGGAGCCAGGGGGTCCTCGTCCCGGCTCCCCCCCGCGCCGCCCCACCTCCTTCTTCCTGCAGTCGCCGCAGAAGACGCCGAGGCTGGCGTTCACCAGCTGCACCCCGCACAGCACCAGCTCCAGGCACGACACGAACACCAGCAGCGAGAAGAGCGTCACGTTCCAGTACACCACGCGGGGCGGTTCCTCGCACGCGTCCCACAGCGTGCGGTTGCGCAAGTAGGAGCCTCTGGGGGCGGGGCAGGGTCACGTGAGAGAGCGAGGGCACGTGGGGGGCCCTCCCCCAGCCCCGGCCCCGCGCAGGCGCCGAGCGGGGGTGGGGGGGCGGCAGGCTCCTCGGTCCCCGCCGGGGTTCCCGATGCGGGTGTCAAAGGCGGGCGGCGAGGGGCGGCGGGGGCGCGCGAAGCCTTACGGGACGTCTTTGAAGTGGTAGTCCCACTGGCCGTTTATTAAGCATTTGGGTCCGGTTCGGAGCCCGACTCCCGACACCGAGAGGCAGTAGATGGCGCCCAGCGTCCCGAAGGCCGAGGAGAAGACGGAGCGCAGCATCTGGATGCGGGGTGCGCGGCGCGGTGAGCGGGGCCGCGCCCGCCCCGCCGGTGCGCGCACCTTCCCTCGCCCGGCTCGAGGCTCGCGGAGAATCCGTCTCCCGGCGAGGCCCGGGGCTTGGCCTTAGCTGACCCCGCGGGCCCGCGGCCGCCGACGTCCCCGGGGCTCGCGGTCCCCACCGCAGGCCCACCGAGGCCGAAGTTGGCGGGGCGACGGAGGGGCGCGGTGGCGCCCGGGACTCCGCAGGGGAGCTCCTGTGGCTCGGGGGACCGTGGCCTCAGGTCACCAAGACCTGTGCAGAGACCGAACCCCGAATCCCGCCCTGATTTGGATCTTACCCTGCAACGATTTCCACAGCAGCCCGCGCCGCAGCAGCCCTTGCCCCCTGCGCGGACGGCGGCGATGCCGGGACACAGCACCTGTGGAGGAAGGACAGTGTGGCAGCCAGCCCCCGCCCGTTCTCAGCACCTTCCTGCCTCGGCGCTCACCTCCTCCTGGGGGGGGCTTAGGATGCCCTCAGCCCTTCGGACTGTAGGAAGACCTTCTCTCTACTGCCCCTGCAGTGCATTGGGGCTCTACCTCAATTTATCATTATTTACGTGTCTACTTATCCGTGTTCACATGGCCTCCACGAGGTAAGGCCCCATATCATGATGTCCTCTGCAAATCTTGACACACAGCAGGGGCCCTCCTGAACCGGAGTCAGGGGGCTTGGGGTTCATGCCAACACCCTCCATGAATTGATTCATCTCTCCGTCTTCCAGACCCACCTCACAGGGCTGTTCTCAGGCTTTATTTAAAAAAAAAAAAAAGTTTTTGGGTGGGAGGGAGGGGTGGGTGGGTGATGGGTATTGAGGAGGGCACCTGTTGGGATGAGCACTGGGTGTTGTATGGAAACCAATGTGACAATAAATTTCATAATAAAAAAATATTAAAAAAGTTTTTAATGTTTGTTTTTGAAAGAGAGAGAGCGCGAGCAGGGAGGGGGCAGAGAGAGAGACACAGAATCGGAAGCAGGCTCCAAGCTCTGAGCTGTCAGCGCAGAGCCCGACGTGGGGCTGGAACTCACGGACTGCGAGATCATGACCTGAGCCAAAGTCTGCCGCTTAACTGGCTGAGCCACCCAGGCGCCCCGTCAGGATTTATTAATGAAATAACAGGTTGTGCCTGATGTCAAGACTGGCTCAGAGTAAACGGTCACAATGACCAGAAGTCCCCTGAGCAGCAGGAAGGAATCGTGGTGTTGGAGGGTCTGGCGAGCTGGGATTATGTGGAAGGTGGAGGAGAGCTTTAGCGAATGCTCTGTATAGGAAGTGTAGGGCTCCCCAACATACCGCCCTGGCCTTTTCTGTCTTCCTGTCTCCCTGTGGCCTTCATCACAGAGCCCGTCCCCTCTCAGGGTGTCACCTATCGCCTGGAACAGTGCCCACCTCCAGCTTCAAATGTAACTGCTCAAGGATACGTTCATGTCAGTGTCTAGGTTTTAGCTCACCCCAGCCAGCTTCCTACTGACCTCACGATTTCCCCCCCCGGGTTCCCCCAGTTCGCCTCCCTGTGACTTTTTGTTCATTTCCATCGGTGGAAATATTCTGTAGGTCACCCAGGCTGATCAACTTGAATCCTCCACACCCAGCCAGACCTCGAGTCTTCTCGCCTTGTCCTTTAATGGTTCTTGAATCTGTCTGTTCCTTGGTTTGCAGGGTCAGTCCCCAGCCCCCTCCCTCGAGGATGATGTTCTCAGCCTCTCTGCCAGGTTTCCATACCTCTTGTGCCTCCACGTTGCCGCGCACTCCGCCGTAATGTTGCTACCCCCAGAGTAAACGCCTCTCCACGGGTCTTGGCTCAGATCCCTCAGGGTCTCCTCAGAGAGTAGCCCATCAAGGCTGAGCTCTAGAAGGCATTCGAGGCTTCTCACTTTGGCTCTAGCCTTATCTTGTTGCACCAGGCCAAGTTCTTTGCCCAGCGCCCATCTCTGGAATTTCACAGCTGTCTGGATCTGTGCCTTGCGTGAACCAGCGTTGTGTTCCTCTCTCGGGGAGGCGCTGAGAGTTCAAGTTCTGTTGTCTCCTCCGTAGGGACCTCATAGAAACACTCGCAGAATTGGATGGGCTTCCTGTCAGGTGCTTCCTCTCTCCCCTTCCTAGGCTCTTGGCAAATCTAGGGCCAGCGCTGGCCTCTTGGCTTAGCCTCTCTGGGTAAGACACTTGCTGGGAAGCTCGTAGATCCGAAGACATCTAGAATTGCCTTTGGGGTTTACCAATTTCGAATGACCTACCTGCTGGAGAGTTTTACTTTTTTAGTCAGTGTTTGTTTCTTTTTCTCGTCCAAGCTCCTCTGTCTTAACTCTGCCTACGTCTACTCTGCCAAGAGAAGGATCTTTGTAAGCATAGAAGGAAACGCTGGGATTATAGCTCGAATCTGCTTACTTGGCCCCCGGCCCGTTCTCAGCCACTATCCACTCTCCTGGACAACTTCAGTGACCTCAGTCTGGTTCTGCTTCACCTACTGACTCCTTATTCCACAAGGGAGCCAGTGGTATCTTTTTTTTTTTTTTTTTGGAGAGAGAGACCGAGCGCAAGTGGCAGAAGGGCAGAGAAAGAGGGAGACACAGAATCGGAAGCAGGCTCCAGGCTCTGAGCTGTCAGCACAAAGCACGACACAGGGCTCGAACTCATGAACTGCGAGGTCATGACCTGAGCCGATGCTGGAAAGTTAACCGACTGAGCCACCCAGGCGCCCTGCCAGTGGGATCTTCTCAGATCCAGCAGGGTATGGAGCTACTAAAACGCTCATATTTTGCTGATGGGAATAAAATTGGTATACGAATTTCCGAAAACGCTTTGGCAAGATCTATTAGCACTGAATACTTGCATAACTTAAGAATCAGCAGTTTCGGGGTGCTCCGTCAGTGAAGTGTCTGACTTCAGCTCAGGTCATGATCTCACGGTTTGTGAGTCAAGCCCCACATCGGCCTCTGCTGTCAACATAGAGCCCGCTTCAGATCCTCTGTCCCCACCCCTGCCCCTTCCCCCACTTGTGCACTCTCTCTCTCTTAAAAGTAAATAAACGTTTAAAAAAAAAGATCAGCAATCCCACCCTTAAACATCCATCCAGCAGCAGTGCGAACATAAGTTCACCTAACGACATTTACAGGAACATTTATAGCAGCGTTACTTGTAATAAACCCAAATTGGGAGCCTGTCCAAACATCCATCAACGGTAGGATGTTTAAATGAATTGTGGTATATTCACACGCTGGAATGCACGAGAAATAACAGACTAGAACTCTCTATAATGATAGGAGGAGCCTCACAGACATATATTGAGCTGGAGAAGCCAGACACAAAATTACTACACCGTGTGATTCCGTTTGTGTAAAGTGCTGAATGGGCCAAACCAGCCTGCAGGGCAGAAGTCAGCGTAGTGGGGACTCTTGTCGGTGGGGGGTAGCGCCTGGTGAGGGAGGCATGTCTGGGATTCTGGTAATGACCTGTGTCTTGGTCGGAGTGCTGGGTACATGGGCGGGTTCGCTTTGTAAAAACGCATTGAGCTGCCTACTAAGGATCTGGCCATTTAGCTGTAGGACTTAAAAAAAATTCAAAAAAATTTTCGAAGGCTCAAAACAAGGTAAAACGTCCTTTACTGGTTTCCTGTTGACTTTATAATAAAAATTCACGTTCCTCACAAGGGTGGACGTGCTCTGGCCGGTGCCCACGCCGGATCTCATCTCATTAAACCTCGGGTGCACTGGCCTCTCACGCAGTCAGAGGTGCAAGCTTGAGGCTGCGTACTTCCCAGTCCCCTGTCTGCAGGGCAGACTCCTCACTTTTGTCTTGTGGGTCGCAGCTCAGATGGCGTCTCATCGAGGCCTTCCTTGAAAATGCTATAAACAGGCGCCCGGCTGACTCATTCGGTAGAGTTTTCGACTCTTGATCTCGGGGTTGTGAGTTGGAGCCCCACGTGTGGCATAGAGTTTACTTAAAGTAAAAAACGAATTTTTTTTTTTTATATAAAAGTAGGAGCGCCTGGGCTCAGTCGGTTGAACGCCCGGCTCTTAGTTTTGGCTCAGGTCATGTACTCACGGTTTGTGAGTTCGAGCCCCACATCGGGTTCTGTGCTGACGGGGTGGAACCTGCTTGGGATTCTCTCTCTCCCCCTCTCTCTGGCCGTCCCCTGCTCTCTCTTTTTCTCTCGAAAATACATAAACAGTAAAAGAAGATAAAAGTGTACTCTTGCCTACAGATGAAATTTAAAGGAGATAGTAGGTGATGATTAAAATGAAAACAGAAAACGCTGTGAACAGTGGCATTCCGCCTGCCCTCGGAAGGAGCCCTTCAGGACAGCGTCCTGCTTTCTTTCCTCGGTGAGACCTCCGATCTGAAATCCTCCTGCTCATTTGTTTGCTTTGTTCGCAGACTATTAATCGAGCCCCTGTCGAGTCCAAGGCCCCGGACTAGGCACTCGGCACACAACAGGTGCCACACGGTAGCCAGCACAACAGGCCGTCCTTGCTCTCACCGGGCTTCCTTCTCCCTTCCTCGATAGTGTGTGTCCCCCACCATGGGCCCAGCTTCAGGGAGAGCAGGGACTTGGCCTGTGTCCCCGTAGTGTAGTGTCGCTTAGGAGTGGCCCAGGGCCTGGAGGTGGGAAGAACGCAGCTGGGAGTGAGCGTGGGTAGGGGGGCATCCTCAGTGGAGGGAGGGGGCTCCCCCAAAGCAGGCTGGTTGGATTGTGGGGAGGGGAGGGTGGTTGGGTCTGGAGGAGGGGTGGATGTGACACCGGGCGAGGGAGGAGTGTCACTGTGGCCAGAGAAACAGGCAAAGGTGAGCCCTGTCCCCGGGAGTTTCGTCCATCAGAGACGTGAGGGGCTATGCTGGGGAGACCTCTGGTCTTCGGGCCCTTGAGGATGTTAAACTACCCTGACCTTCCAGAACAGGAGGGCTCAGAGGATGGGGTCTGGAGCCCCCACCCCCCGACTTCTGACAGACACGGGGTGCCTTCTCCGCCACACTGGCCTGGGTTCTGAGTGTGTGGGGTGCAGGGTGGGCATCCGGGAGCACACACTGGGCCACAGGTGGGATGACCCCCCCCTGCCACCATGCTCCCGGCCCCAGTGTCCCCGCACCCACCCTCCGTGTCCCTCGTCATCCTGCCCAGATAACCCACTTTGACCCGGCACCGGGCCCTTGTAGGGAGGCGTCCTCAGCATCTGCTGCACCAGCAGGGACGGGGAAGGGGGGTCAGGGGGGCGCAAGGAGCACGTCCTCCCTCCCTCCCTCCTTCCTCCTCTTTTCCCTTGGACCTTCAGCTCAGGACCCCGGGGCTCCTCCAGGACTCGCGGGTGCTCCGTTTCAGGGGGCAGAGGGGAGACTCCAGGGCCCCACCACGCCGCGCCCACCCCTCCCCGGGCAGCTGTCCCCCCACCCCCAACGATCCGAGCCCCGCAGAGTGGTTCCCGGGCCGGCCTCTCACCATCAGGCCCCCGCCGATGAAGCCGGCCATGAGCCACACTTGCAGGCTGAGGTGGCTGTCGGTCCAGGTGGTCTTGCCGCCCGGCACCAGCAGGAGGGCGTTGGCCAGGATGCAGAGCAGGGACAGGGGGATGAGGGTGAGGCCCACGCAGCGGGCACACTTCCCAGTGCACATGGTAGGGCGCTTTCGGGGAGAGCGGGTGAGCCAAAGTGAGCCGCAGGGACTCCCGGCTGGCCGGCCGGCCGGCTGAGGAAAACAATTCAGGAGCAAGGTACAAAGGTTGGGGCAGGGGTGTGGCAGGCACTGGCAGGGAGAGAGATAAGGGAGAGCAGCAGGGGAGCCCGCAGAGAGCAGGCAGAGGCCGAGGGGCTGCTACCGTGGGGTAGGGGAGAGGCGGTGGGAGGTTGGGGAGCCTGACACAGGAAGTGGCCTGAGGTCCGCGTGTGCTTCCTCCTTTGGGTGCATACCTCTCTGCGTCCCCCCCCCTCCCGTCGGCTCCCAGCCTGCTGCCGCGTGTGACAGCCCAGGCCCCGATGCCCTGATTCTGGGATGACTCCCAGGCATAAGGGGTGTAGCGATGCCCCCCATCACTCGTGGTGGGTCGTGGGGATTCAACAGGACAGCCTGAGAAGTGTTTTGTAAGCAGGGATGCGCTAAGCAGATGTGCGGTGGCCCTGTCCTTTCCCGTGGTCCCCGGGAAGGGGCCCTCCTGGAAAGAAACTAAGAGGATGGCGGGGGACCCTCGGTGTCCCCTCCACATCTCCTGCCACTGTGTGGTTATCAAGCCCTCCTCCTCCTGGTGAGGCCACCGCCTGTCTCTCAGGGTGGGACCGATTGATTAGAACATTCTATGCCTCCAGCCTCACTGTTTGATTCAGTGATGGCCACAGGATCCAAGCTGCTCCCGTGAGAGTTCGTTTCTGCTTTGGGTCGTCGGCCTGGGGTCCTCGAAGTCCCGTTTCTGTCAGGGATGCTGAAGTTGCTGGTGGTGGCCGACACAAGGGAAGGCCTGCCTGCTGGGGAGCGGAGTCAGTCGAGGGGAAGGTGCAAAAGCTGGAGACAAACAGTCCTGATGGCATTGTCTGAACTTGCAGATCAAGCCATGCCTGAAGCCTGATCGGCCCTTCAAGGTGTTGGCGAGCCAGTTTGAGAGGCGTTTCTGTCAACTGCACCCTGGAGAATCTTTTTCCATACGGAGATGCATTCATGAGGCCCCTGCTGTGGGCAGGGCCCAGGGCTGGAGACCCTGGGGGCTCACGCCTGGGGCGTGAGACCCAGCTGTGGGCATCGTGGGAAGCAGAAAGGAAAGCGTAGGCCTAGGTAGGATGTGGAGTGTGGAGGCGGGGTGACAGGACATCAGAGGGACACCTGAGAACATCACGCACACGGCCACACGGCCGTGTCCAGCCAGTGGCCTCTCGTGTGGCTGTTCCAAGCAGCCCACTGAAGCCACTAGAGAGACGTGGACAGTGCAGAAAGCTCACTGCTCAGATGAATGCCAGACTCTGGGAGGGACTCCTCCTATTTATAAGACAACCGGATGGAGAAAAACCTATGAAGAATTTGCCTCTTGAATCAGAGGGTACCTAGAACAAGAAAATACTTTGAACTTCCCCCAACGCCCCGCCTCGGACTCACGGACGTGTGACAACTCGTATTTGGTTTTGCCGAATGCTTTAAAAACATTTCCACGTTATTTCTGATGTGTCTCTTCATTAATTTTTCTGTCTCTTTTCATTAATTTTTTTTTTTTTTTTGCATTCTCCTGTGTTCCAGAAGGCATATTTGAAATCCTGGTAATAGTTGCTTGTAAGCATTGCAGAAGTATTCTTTTATTATTTTTCTATTTAAAAATTTTTTTAATGTTTATTTTTGAGAGAGAGAGAGACACAGCATGAGCGGGGGAGGGGCAGAGAGAGAGAGAGAGAGAGACAGACAGAATCTGAAGCAGACTCCAGGCTTTGAGCTGTCAGCACTGAGCCCCACGCAGGGCTCGAACCCACGAACTGTGAGATCATGACCTGAGGTGAAGTTGGACGCTTAACCGACTGAGCCACCCAGGTGCCCCAAAAATATTCTTAAAAAAAAAAGTTTATTATTTTTGAGAGAGAGAGAGAGAGAAAGGGCATGAGCAGTGTAGGGGCAGAGAGAGGAGGACAGAGGATCCAAAGCAGGCTCTGAGCTGACAGCAGAGAGCCGGATGTGGGGCTTGAACTGACGAACCAGGAGATCGTGACCTGAGCAGAAGTTGGACGCTTAACCAACCAAACCACCCATCCCTGCATCCCTGCAGCCTCCTTTGACGGGTTCGGTACAGCTGGTTTCTGTGCTGGGCTTTATAGCTTATGGCCAGAAGTGACGTTCACTGTCAGAGCAATATCGTGTCCCCCAGTCGAGGGCCTTCCCACTGCCCGCCCTGAGAGGGACTCAGCCCTGCCCCCACAGGCAGAGTGGGATCCAGAGCAATCTACGTATCTGTCTACAGGTTCATCAGCACTGAGTCTGACAGGTGGGTCTGCTTTTTAGGTGAGTAAAGAGAAAAAGAAGCGGGTGAGGGGTGGTCTACAGGTATTCCTGATGTTATGTTTATACAATTCTGTGTGTCTAAAATAGTGGCAAAAATATCATAGGGATGGGGCGCCTGGCTGGCTCAGCTGGAAGAGCACGGACGTGACTTGATCTCGGGGCTGTGAGTTCAAGCCCCGTGTTGGGTGTGGAGAATACCGAAAACAAACAAATTTTTTAAAAAACCAAAGGGATTGTGAAAAAAGTTCTGGAAAACAAGCGAAGGGGTCATCATCCTGGAGACTAAAAGGAGAACGCTGGAGAAATATTTACTTTAGGGTTTGGATGGGATTTTCAGGAAGGTTTTTGCCAGGACTCTCTCTGGGAAGTGGGAGCAGAGTACCGAGAAAGGGCCGCGATGAGAGGGCGCCCCCGTGTATTTGGGGGAGAAAAGGGAGAATGGCACAGAACCGCCAAATGCGCCCAGAGAATCCAAGCCCAGACCCGCTGGAGAGCTGGACGGTAACTGGGCCCATGTGGATGAGGCGTGCGGGGGACACGCTCCAGAAAACACTCTACTCGGAGAGAGAGCAGCAGTTAAAGCAGCAGAAGGGACGCTGATGGGACGGAGACGCTGGGTGAGCAAACTGTTCCCGGAGACCCTGTGGAGCTGATGGCCGTGACCCACCGTTCACAGCCTGTGCCGGGAGGAGGCTGCCTTGGGCGCAGATCCACTTGGGTCAGCTTCTGGAAAGGCACATGGCGTCCTGGGGAACATGTGAAAAGCAAACTGAGGGGGCGCCTGGGTGGCTCAGTCCCTTAAGCGCCTGACTCAGGTCATGATCTCACGGTTCGTGGGTTTGAGCCCCACGTCAGGTTCAGTGCTGACAGCGCAGAGCCTGCTTGGGATTCTGTCTCTCTGCCTCTCCCCCAATGGCGCGCGCTCTCTCTCTTTTAAACTTTTTTTAATGTTTTTATTTTATTTTTTGAGAGAGAGACAGAGAATGAGCAGGGGAGGGGCAGAGAGAGAAGGAGACACAGAATCTGAAGCAGGTTCCAGGCTCCGAGCTGTCAGCACAGAACCTGACGTGGGACTCGAACCCACGAACCATGAGATCATGAGATCGTGACCTGAGCTGACGTCGGACACTTAACCAACTGAGCCACTCAGGCGCCCCCATCTCTGTCTCTCTTAAAAATAAAATAAACATTACACTAAAAAAAAAAAACAACTAATCTAGATTCATCTCGAAGAGCCATGTCATTGAAGGGTACGTGTAGGCAGAATTAAAGGTCACCTAGAAAGAAACAAAAGTGATCTGGCTAGAGATTTCTCTGCGTTACTAAATACTGGAAGACAGAGGAACAACATCTACAGTTCTGAGAGCAAAAAACAAAAAACAAAAAAACAAAAAAAAACCAAAACTATGACTTAATTGTATAAATATCCAAGGTACTTTCTGTTTATGAAGGGCAGTAGAATTGCATTTCTGAGAAGGCTTGGGTTTGAAATTCCACTGTGTCTCTTTCTTCTCCTTTTTTTTTTTTTTTTAAGAAAGCATTTTAAGTCACCAAGAGATGTAGTCAAAGAAAAACTCCAAAATGGGGAAGTCTTGACGTGACTGTAAATAATTTTCGTCAATGTAGTTATGAAACTGAATGTAAGTTTCAGAAAGGAAATCCATTTAAAGCGAAAAAATGTATATAAACTCCAAAAATTACATTAAACAGTAGTCAGGATGTCAATTGCTTATCGCCTGCTGTGCCCAGAGTCCGTTTTAAAGAAATGTACATGAAATAACAGAAAACCCACCTCTGCTGAAACAAAAGGGGAATTTGTTGGTTCAGGTGATCCAAACGTTCAAAGGTAGAACTAAGTTTCAAGCATGATTCATAAAGGGATCATGATAAGCTGGACTTCATCAATATTAACAACTTCTGCTCTGCAAGAGACACTGTCAAGGGAGGGAGAAGGAAGGTAAGCCACAGACTCGGAGAAAATACTTGGAAAAGACACATCTGATAAAGGACTGTTCCCCCAAATATACAAAGATCCCTTAAAACTCAACAATAATAATTAAAAAAAAAAAATAAAAAGAACAAGCAGTTTAAAAAATTGGACAAAAGACCCAAATAGACACCTCAGCAAAGAGGATGTACAAGTGGCAAATAGCGTATGAAAAGATATACCACAGGGGCGCCTGGCGGCTCAGGCGATTAAGTGTTGGACTTCGGCTCAGGTCATGATCTCGTGGTCCGTGGGATCGAGCCCCGTGTCGGGCTGTGTGCTGACAGCTCGGAGTCTGGAGCCTGCTTGGGATTCTGTGTCTCCCTCCCTCTCTGCCCCTTCCCTGCTGGTGCTCGCAATCTCTCTCTCTCTCTCTGAAAAATAAATAAAAATTAAAAAAAAAAAAGATGGCAGGTGGTTCCTCAGTTTTGGGTCCCAGTAACCAAATGGACAGGCGTTTTGTTTCCTGCGGTGGGGGAGTCAAGGCCGTGGAGGCGGAAGGTGGGAAGGAAGACTCCTTAACCTCTTCCCCGTTACCCCCAGGAGAGGACGCGCCTAAGCGTTGCAATAAAGGCCGCTTAACCCCTTATAAAGTCGCGAGCCGTTGGCCCTTCAACGGTGTGGGGCTGGGGAGTCGAAACCCACGTGTAACTTCGGATCTCCCCCACCCCCCACCCCGCCAGCTTGAGAGTGATGTACTACCATAGACCAGAAGCCTTTCCGAGAACACGAGCAGTCGACGAATACATCTTCTGTATATTATAAACTGTATTCTTGCAATAAAACAACAGAAGGGGCGCCCGGGTGGCTCAGTGGGTCGAGCGCCCGACTCCCGATTTCGGCTCAGGTCGTGATCTCCTGGTCGTGGGTTGGAGCCCCGCGTGGGGCTGTGCTGATGGTGCGGAGCCGGCTTGGGGCGGGGGGGGGGGGGGGGGGGTCTCTGTCTCTCTGCCCCTCCCCCACTCGCGCAAGCGCACGCGTGCTCTCTTTCTCTCTTTAAAGTAAAAACAGAAGAGTGTTAGTAAGAAAGTCATAAGGAAGAGAAAATACATTTACAGCACCGTCCTGTATTTATTGCAAAAACCCGTGTATATACGGACCCAGGCAGTTCGAACCCATGTTGTTCAAGAGTCAATTGTACATTTATTTCAGGGTCACTCTCTGCTCAGTGCTACCGAGAGGTGTGGGTCACATCCTAATTAGGGACCGCTGAGCAGCAAGGAAGAGCCCCCAGCAGGGGGCAGCCTGGCTGGGACCACAGGATGCTCTGTCCCCTCCGTAGGTTCCCCTCTGGCTGGCCCTTCTGGGTGATGTATTCATCTGCTGGGGCTGAGGAACAAAGGACCACGGACTTGGGGGCTTAAACAGCAGAAATTTACTCTCACGGTTCTGGAAGCCCGAAGGCCAGCATCAGGAGGTTGGCAGGGCTGGTGGCTGCTTCTTCTTCTTCTTCTTCTTCTTCTTCTTCTTCTTTTTTATTTTTTAAAAATTTATTAATTTTTGAAAGACAGAAAGAGCGTAAGCGGGGGAGGGGCAGAGAGAGAGGGCGACACAGAATCCAAAGCAGGCTGCAGGCTCTGAGCTGTCAGCACAGAGCCCGACCCGGGGCTCGAACCCATGGACCGTGAGATCATGACCTGAGCCGAAGTCGGACGCCCAACCGAGCCACCCAGGCGCCCCTGGCCTGGCTGCCTCTGAGTGCGCTTTCTCTGGCTTCCTTTTCCCTGTGACTTCGCGTGATCTTCCCTCTGTACGTGTCTGTGCCCCAATTTCCTCTTTTTATAAGGACATCGGTCATTTTGGGTAAAGCCCCACTGTGGTGACCTCACTTTAACTTATTTAAAGACCCTACTTCTGGATACAGCCACATGTTGAAGTCCTGGAGCCTAGGACTTCAACATAGGACTTTACAGGAGCCACAGTGGGGCACTAACAGATGCGGAAACCTCCCTTCCAACCTTGGGGCCAGATTGGAACCGCGGGGCCAGATTGTGTCTGTAATTCTGTCACTATTATCTGGGGACGGCAGGAAGGCGATGTGTTTAATTTTTCTTTTTTTTTTTTTTTTAACGTTTATTTATTTTTGAGACAGAGAGAGACAGAGCATGAATGGGGGAGGGTCAGAGAGAGAGACATAGAATCGGAAACAGGCTCCAGGCTCTGAGCTGTCAGCACAGAGCCCAATGTGGGGCTTGAACTCACGAACCGTGAAATCATGACCTGAGCCGAAGTCGGACACTTAACCGACCGAGCCACCCAGGCGCCCCAGTTTAATTTCTTGATTAATTGCCATGTTATTTTGCTCTCAACTTTGCACCAAGAAATGCAAGTTAAAAATGCTTTATTAGGGGCGCCTGGGTGGCTCAGTCGGTTAATCGTCTGTTGATTTCAGCTCAGGTCATGTTCTCACTGTTCCTGAGTTCGAGCTCCGCTTCTGGCTCTGGACTGATGATGCAGAGCCTACTTAGGATTCTCTCTCTCTCTCTCTCTCTCTCTCTCTCTCTCTCTGTGCCTTTCCCCCGCTCACATGCACTTGCTCTGTCTCTAAAAAAAAAATATATATATATATATATATATATATATATATATATTAGAAAATAAATAAAATAAAATCTTTTAAAAAATATGTAATGGGTTGGGATGGGAAGATGTGACATAACTCACCAGGCTTTGACAGATGGAGTAGGAAAAAAATATGCAAAGGTACAAAGGTATTGAGAATCTAAGTGATAATAAGGTTGCTTGATTAATTAGCCACTCATTCAACAAATATTTATTGAACCTGGATGATGTACATCAGGCCAGTTCTGGATGTCAGGAATACAGCAGTGGTCAGTCATAAATTATCCATCCTGGGGCTTGTGTTCAAATACTTGACCTTTGTATCTTATAAATGGAGAACACACCTTTTCACTGCCAATGAAACATTCACAAATCAACATTAGACCCTGAAAGAAATTCCAAGTTCCTCAAACCTGAAACTGACCTGGCCACGTTCTCTGACCCCCAGTGCAATAAACTGGAAACTTCCAAGCGTTTGTAACAAAACCCAACCCCTTTAGGACCCCGAGGCAGTCCTAAATAAATTTTTTAAAGTGTATTTATTTATTTATTTATTTTTAGCAATCTCTACACCCAACGTGGTGCTAGAACCCACAACCCCGAGATCAAGAGTCTCAACGCTCCAGAGACTGAGTCAGCCGGGTGCCCTGGCCCTAAATAGTTTTTGACCAATGAGAAAATCCAGATTGTAAACACGGATGATTATAAATAGACTCTGAGACCGTATCATGACGAAGCGTGAAGAATAAACGGCACCAGATGATTGAGTACTTAATCATAATTAGCTGGGCTTGGGTCTAGAGACACGGCCTACGTTATCTTCTATAATCCTTAGGACAGGCGTAGCAAGGTGACCCCGTTGTAAAGTAGGCACTCGGCACATGTTTGCAGAATGAGTCTACGTGGCTCAGAGAAGCTGAGTAACTTGCCTAAGACCACACAGCTGGGACCGCTCAAGCCGGGACTTGAACTCGGGCCTGTCAGACTCTAAGTCCTGTGCTCGTGGTTGGTCTGGTGCGTCATCCACAGGCCTGATGACGTAGGCAGAGGGGAAGTGCCGAGATGTGTAAAAAAAAAAAAAAAAAAATTTTAATGTTTGTTTATTTTTGAGACAGAGAGAAACAGGATGCAAGCAGGGGAGGGGCAGAGAGAGAGTGAGACGCAGAATCTGAAGCAGGTTCCAGGCTCTGAGCTGTCGGCACAGAGCCCGACTCGGGGCTCAAACTCACAAACTGTGAGATCATGACTTGAGGGAAGTCGGACGCTTAACCAACTGAGCCACGCAAGTGCCCTGATACCAGGCACTGCTGAACATGCTGGGGGTTCAGTTGGGAGGGGCAAACAGTAAGCACGTAAGCCAATGAACGCACAGCCTTCGGTAGCAATGAATCGTGCAGAAAAATAGGAGTTTAGGCGCTGAAGTCACAGCTGTTGAGGACTGCTGTCATTCCGGGGGCCCGGGAAGGGCTTTCTGAGGCAGGGGCGACCAGGAAAGAAGGCAGGTTTGGCAGGGAGAGTGTGGGGTGCAGCCAACAGCATGTGCAAAGGCCCTGGGGATGAACGTGGGCTGTGGCAGGCGCGGCAGAGGGGCGGAGCGGTCCGAGCTTGGCGAGCCAGGGGAGAGCAGGGGAGAGAGGTGAAGAGGGAGCTGACCCCGAGATCTGGAGTTGGTGATGGGATGGGGCTGCCATTATCAACATGAGGAGGCGGGGGGGGGGGGGGGGGAGGCAGGAGTGGGGCAGGGCTGGGAGAGGGAGGGTGGGCGACAAAAGAGGAGAGAGAATAGGAGGCGGGCAAGAGGTGGAGGGGCCAGGAGAGGGTCATCTGGTGAGGCCTGGGGAAGACCAGGGCAGTGTGAGTCCTGGAGGCCAAGGCCGAGTTCCGAGGAGGGAGCGCAGCTTCGTGAAATGCGCCCCCCCCCCCCCCGGAGGGTGGGACCTGCCTATGGGGTCTGGCAAGACCGTCTCAACAAGGGCGCCTCCATCCGAGTGGCAGGGACGGGAACGGGGGGACAGAGGTGACCAAGGCACCCAAGGGGCAAATTCAACACAAAAGACCAAGAAACAAACAGAGAGGAATTTGCAGGGAGCAGTCACGGTGAGAAGTCCCAGGGGAAAGATGAGCAGTGGCCTCTCTGGAGAGGGAAGAACCGGGATGGCTGGCCGAGGGTGGCGATGAAGTGCTGCCCTCTGGGGAGCGAGGCGGTGCGCAGTCGTCCGTCCAGAGAACCCAGGAGGGCAGGGCTGAGAGCCTCCGGGTGCTTCACCGCTGGGGACTCACGGCGAGACCCGCCGCCCCCAGCCGTGCTGGGGAGCTCGGGCACAGTGTCCCCGTCGGTGGGGTTTGGTCCAGTCGCGCTTGGGGTTTTGCAAGCAAGGTGGCGGCGGGAGGCGGGGGGCGGGGGGGGGCGAGAGACCTCAGAGTGGAAGCAGCAGCAGGGAGGCCGAAAGACACGTGCCTCACCTCAGGATGCGAGCCATGTGGGAGAGACCACCGTCCCTTCGAGGACTCTGTTCGGAGCAGAGCCAAGTTCCCACGAGAGCAAGAGGGCAGCTGAGAAACAATCTGATGGTTTGAGGCACGATGGGGGGAGGTAGGAGGTCGTCACTCGGGGATAAGCCCTGGCAAACGTGGACTTCGGGGGGTGGTGGGTGGCCAACAGGGTTAGAAGGCGTCTCTGGGAAAGTGGAGGGTTCGTCTCAGTTGTGGGTTCCGTTCTGGGCTTGTCCTCTCCAGCACTTTGCTGGGCTAGTAATGACAATGTGCAGCATCTATGGAAGCCTCTGTGCCAAAGACCTCGTAAGCATCTAGGTTTAGTGATCTGCCTCGTGCTCATGACAGTCCTATTGCTGTCCCCTTTCTGCAGGTGGGGAAACAGATGCAGAGAGGGTAACTTGTCCAAGATCGTGAAGCTAGTAAGTGGGGAGCCTGGATTCTAACTCAGGCATCTGACCCCTGAGGCTTGTCTTTTTTTTTTTTTTAAGAAGGTATTTTATTTTATTTTCATTCATGTTTATTTATTTATTTTGAGAGAGAGGGAGCAAACGCAAGCAGGGAGGGGCAGAGAGAGAGAGAGAGAGAGAGAGAGAGAGAGAGAGAGAGAGAGAGAATCTCAAGCAGGCTCTGTGCTGACAGCACAGAGCCCGACGCGGGGCTCGAACTTATGGGCTGTGAAATCATGACCTGAGCTGAAGTCAGATGCTTAACCGACTGAGCCACCCAGGCGCCAGTAAGGCGATATTTTAACTAACCTAATATATCTAAACTGTTGTTATTTAACCATGTAATCAATGTAAAATATTATTAACGAGATATTTACTTCTTTTCTCCATAATAGTAAGTCTTCAAAGCTGAGTTTGCATTTTACACCTGAGGCACATGAAGTCAAGACTTGCCTGGGGCGCCTGGGTGGCTCAGCCGGTTAAGGGTCCGACTTCCGCCCAGGTCATGATCTCACGGTTCATGAGTTCAAGCCCCGTGTCAGGCTCTGTGCTGACAGCTCAGAGCCTGGAGCCTGCTTTGAATTCTGTGTCTCCCTCTCTCTCTGCCCCTACTCGGCTCACACTCTGTCTTTCAAAAATAAATAAACATTAAAAACAAACAAACAAACAGTGATGAGGCGGGCGGTGTCAGGTAGAGTTTAGTGATCTTTCTAGAAGCTCGCTGATCCATTTCCAGGAGCTGCCCCCCCCCCCCTTAAATCTCTCCGTGAATTTCACAGAAAACTCGGCAGACGTGTTTGTGATTCTGTTCATGGCCAATCATGAAGGGGAAATAAAAGCCTTTCAAAAGTAAGCCCTCTGTTATCTGTTCCGGGAAGTTGTGTTGTTTTCCGAGAAGCAGTTTTCCAAGAGGTTACAAGCACCTATTGTTTCCAGGCTCCCCTACTGACCTTGGTGACCTGACTTAACCTTCCCGTGCCTCAGTCTTCTCATCTGTAAAATGGGGGATACTAAGAACACAGGACCTCCAGGTTTGTTACGAGGATGAAACTTACTTACTCACATATGTAAATAAAGCGCTTAGAACACAGTCCGACTCGACTAAGCCCTGCGTGCACATTGCCTCTTTGTGTTTTCCGTGCCAGGCCAACAGAGCGTGGCTCTCACACGAGATTCTCCAGGGTTCCGGGTCTGAATCTGCCTGGGTTCTGACCGGGTTTGTCTAAGCCCAGGACCCATGACCTACCTCCAGCCACTGACTGAGCGACCAGGCAGAAGAAAGTCAGCAAGGCTAGAGAAGCCAACCACACCGTCGGCCGACAGCTAACACCCTTCACCCAACGACAGCAAGCTTCACGTTTTTGTCAAGCGCCCATGGGACATATACAAGACGGACCCTCTCCCGGGCCCCGAGACCAGGCTCTGGAATCACACAGGGCGTGCTCTCTGACCACGAGGTACGCAAACTGGAAATCAATGAGAGAAAGACAGCAGGAGACTCTCCAAACACTTGGGAGACTAAAGCCATGACCTCCCGAGCAGGTGGGTACCCGTATCCGTGGTGCCTCCTGTCCCTCCTGGGCGATGCTCCCAGTGCAAAGTGACAGCTCCCAAACCCTCTGGTCGTCCAGCCGCCAGCGCCATTCTTCTGGGTTTTTTGGGGTTTTCAATGTCCTCCCCCCCCTCAGAGCCACACTGTGTCCCCTGAGAAGGGGGCGGAGCTCCCTCTGTGGGTGACTTTGTGTCCTGAGATCAGGCGCTGTCCTGGTTGGGACTAGGGCCCCACACAGATCCCTGTTGCCTTCCTTCCCCCTGATACGGACTTCCCTTCCTCGGTCCTCAGCCAGAGACTCCGCGCAAAGCAATCCCCCACCCACCAGGCAGGCTCAGGCTATTTTGTGTCCCGGGACACTCTCTACTTCCTCTTTCATTTATCGCAGAGAAAAATCAGGAATGTCCCAACTGTCCCCAATGTGGGCCTGGGTATGTCGCGTTCATAAAGTAAATCAGCTTGAGCCATCGATGAAGAGAGACTGCATGAGGACGCAGACATCCGTTGGGTCACATGTTATATGAAAAAAAGCAGGCTGGTTGGCACCGTGTCCATCTGGGTCATTAAAGTTTTGTAAAAAGATGCGCGGAGGGGGTCGCCCGGGTGGCGCGGTCGGTTAAACATCTGCCTCGACGTTGGCTCAGGTCACGGTCTCGCGGTTCGTGAGCTCAAGACCCGCATCGGGCTCTGCGCTGACAGTGTGGAGCCTGCTTGGGATTCTCTCTCTCTCTCTCTCTCTCTCTCTCTCTCTCTCTCAAAATAAATAAATAAACTTAAAACAAAAAAAAGGATGTGCAGAGGCTGTGAACACACCGGCACGGTGACAGTGGCTGTCCCCGGGTGTTGGGATTAAGGGTCCTTTGAATTTTCTTCTTAGGGTTGCCTCTAATTCGCACCCCCCCTTCCCTGCCCTTTCCAGTCTGCACCCGCCACTCTATTGAATGCTCCCGTGTCCCGGTCTGGCATCCAGGGGACACTTCATCACCTTATCTTCCCTGACGCACCCTGTGTCAGCATCTGGCACAGCTGACCACCCTCTCTCTGTTTACGGTCTCTCCCGGTTTTTCTGCCGCCCTCAGGACTTGTCATGCCCCTGCCGGCCCCTCTTCCTCCTTGTCCTGTCCTGCACCAGGATTCTGCTGAGAAGGCACCTCGCTCTCTCCGGACGCTGTCCCCCACCCCTGGCTGTGTGACCCCCGCCCCCATCACTCTGTCAGCTGCCTCCGGAGTCACGAGGAGGCCCACAGAGGGCTCACGTTTTACAGAGCCTCCTGAACTCCTCGCCCTTCTCTCCGACCCCCTTCTAGCTACTTAACTCCACTCCTCACGTCCATGGCCATGCTGTCACGAGCAGGTGGCTCTTGTGTCTGTCTCGCTGCCCCAGCTGGGAGCCACCAGCACCCTTCATTTCTTGGCCCCAGTATCTGTTCGCTGATCCTACCCAGCTTCTCATTAACCCTAACGTCCATCTGCTTGTCCCCAACATCGAAGGCACCATAAGCTCTCGCCCGCATTTTTTACCAAAGCCTCCGAGTGGGTGGGTCTCCTCAAGTCTTAACCCTCCCAGGGTCCGTTCGTCCCTCCAATCTAGCAGGGATATGTTCCTGAAACTCCTGTAGTAAGTGCTGAGTGGCTGTTATAAGCAAAAGCCGTAGTTATAAACAAGGCAGGTGTCCCTGACATGGAATTTACTTTTTCGAATGTGTTGGAGGAGGTGTAATGAACGTAAATAAATAAATGAGATAACCAAGTAACTGATAATTGCTCAATGAAAATGGAAGAGTAATGTGATGGAGAGGAAGGAAAGAAGTAGTTTAAAGAAGCCTCACCTCATTCTAAACTCCGAACCCCTTGTAGTTTCTCCCAAAGGCCTTACTTATTTTTGCCCCAGGACCTTTGCACATGCCGTGACCATCTTTTCTCTTCTTTACCTGGCTAACTCCTACTTGTCCTTCAGGGTCACTGCTTAGATGTCATTTCTTCCAAGAAGCCCTCGCTGATACCCCAAGGCTGTCTTAAGTGCCTCTTCTGTCTCTAAGTCTGTAGCTTTTTCACCCTCACAGCAATCACACTGTACCGTAACTTTCTGGTTACTTCTCTGTGTCTTCCAGGCCTCCTTCTAAGCCAGTGACTTTCAGATGTTTTGACCATGGTCTACAGTGAGGAATGCATTTCATATCATGACGCAACACACATATAAACATATATGGTGCGGGGCGCCTGGGGGGCTCAGTTGGTTAAGTATCTGACTTCGGCTCAGGTCATGGTCTCGTGGTTCGTGGGTTCGAGCCCTACACCGGTACTGTGCTGACAGCTCAGAGCCTGGAGCCTGCTTTGGATTCTGTGTTGTAAGGGTTAAATTGTAGTGTAGGGCTAATGCTTAGCTTGAAAAATAACAGCTTTGTGTTGACACTGAAGGTTAAGAGATAACAGCCTTGCTTTGCTCTGGTAAACTACTGCCTCATACTCTTGTAAATTAGGCTTCACCAATTAAGGAAACAAAAGTTCAAAGAAAAGAACATCAGAGGCAGGGTCAAGGAGATCCACTGGTTGCAACTTAGAGGCAGAAAGTCTAAAGTAAACACCTCATTAGGCAACTGTTTCTAACTCATCTGGAAACTGTTTCTTTGTTCTGTTCCCAGGTGATGATAAAACGATGTGATCGGTTATAAAAACTCTGTACCCCGGCTGTTCGGGGCCGCACTCTTATCAAGAGTGTTGGTCCCGATCGGTCAGCCTTGCCTCTCATTGTAATAAACTTTGTTGTGACTGTCACTGGTGCCCGTAGCATTCTGTTTCAAGAGTCGTGTGGATGCAACAGTGTCTCCTTCTCTCTCTGCCCGACGTCCTCTACTTGCCCTCTCTCTCTCTCTCAAAAACAAACATTAAACAATTTTTAAAAATAGAACGCTGTTTGAGGCCCACTAAATTGACTTAATAAACTCTCATAAATATGCATTTTGAAAATCTTCCTTTTAAGTTTATTTAAGTAATCTCCACATCAAACATGGGGAGCTTGAACTCACAACCCCCGAGATCAAAGTTGGATGCTCTTCCGACTGAGCCAGCCAGGCGCCCCTGCTTTTTGAAAATCCTGCCCTAACCAGGGGTCAGTGTGCTTTTCCTATGAAGAGCCTGTTAGCAAATATTTTAGGCTTTGTGGGGCCGTATGGTTTGTCACAAGCACAAGTCTGTTTGAATCATTCAAGTAGCCACAGACAACACATAAATAGTTGTGGGTCTATTTCATCATAGATTTAGGGACACTGCAATTTGAAGCTCATAACAATTTTCACATCACAAAACGTTCTTCTTTTGACTTCGTAGCCTGCAGGTCGTACGAAAGGGCCAGATTTGGCCGGAGGCCACAGCCTGCTGGCCCCTGCCGTGGACTGAAAGCTTCACGGAGCCAGAAAACATGTCTGTTCTCCCCGTCGCCTCTCTAAAGTACAGCACGAAGCCTCGTGTGCATTCAATCAGTACTGAGGAAGTGAATTATTAAAGACAGCAACTCGTAAATTAAACATTTTTGTGCTACAGGTACCGTATGCTTATGGAAAAAAATGAGCCACACGGCTGAGTCAAATGAGCCAGCAAATCCTTAGTAATCTTACCAGTTGGAGATAACCATATCCTTTCATACTTTTATGCGGTAGACAGCAGGAATTTAGGGAAAGGTTATTTTCTGGCCAAGAGAGTGGTAAAAAGCTCCATTCCCCCTCAATTCAGCAGGGATCTAGGCTTCCCTTTTAGAGTTTTAGGGTGCTGAGGGCTCAGCAGAGGGGGTGGGGTGGGCGGGTCTACCCTTATCTGGGAGTCAAGGAAGTTGTACTTTCCTAAGGAAGTGATGTTTAGGCTGAGAAGGAATCTGTTGAGCAAGAACACGGGGGAAGTTCCACAATGTCTTTATTTGGAGGCTGCTGGCTGGAGGGTGGAGAGGGGGCAGAAGGTGGCATGAACCCTGCCTGGAGGTTGGCAGAGGCCACTCGAGAAGGGCCTTTCCCAGCTGGATCTATCTACCCCCTTACAGGCACTAAAGGAAGACAGACAAATTAAAAAAAAAAAAAAAAAAAAAAATCCCGAGTCAGCGGTCAGCCAGATCCAGGATGAGAAACTTTCTACAGGACAAATGATTCAGTTTCTCACAGTGGCATGAAAACAAAAAAGAAAGAAAAAAGACAGGGACTCCCCTTACAGAGTAAAAGAGACCAATGGGACACAGCAGCCAAAGCCACGTGTGGACCTTGTTTCTTTCTTTCTTTCTTTCTTTCTTTTTTTAATGTGTATTTATTTTTAAGGGTGGGGGAGCAGAGAGAAGGAGACACAGAATCCGAAGCAGGCTCCAGGCTCGGAGCTGTCAGCACAGAGCCCGTCGCCGGGGCTTGAACTCACAGACCATGAGATCATGACCTGAGCGGAAGCCGGTCGCTTAACCCACTGAGCCCCCCAGACCTTGTTTATTTCTTGATTGCAACAAACCAGCTGTAAAAGCCATCTTTGAGATAATCGAAGAAATTTGAACGTGAATTGGGTATTACAAGATATTAAAGAATAAATGCTAACTTTTTTGGTGTGATAATGGCCCCGTGGTTACAATTTTTTCAAAGCCCTTATGAGTTAGTTATAGATGCATATGAGTAAGATGACTGATGTCTGGGCTGTGCCTTCAAACACTCTGGGAAAAAGCTGGGGGTGTGATATTGTGATATGATAATATATATTTTGTGTGTGTCCCAGTTCCTGGCACAGTGCTTCTTAAAATCTTGGAATTTCCCAAGTAATAGGGGAGAGAGGAGGGTCTTATGTTACTCATAATACGGCCTTTTGAACAGTACTTGAGTGTATGCTAATGCGGTGACTCTTGGCGGCTGCCGGCTGGCTTCCAGATTATTCCCCGGGGAATGACTTCCTGCCTGTCCGGATTGTGTAAGGACACCTGTGGTTGTTCCATAGGGAGCTGTGGGTCCCACATTGCCCCAAACATGCTCTCCTACCCTGCAGCATTTAAAACCAAAGATAGGGGGCGCCTGGGTGGCTCAGTCGGTTAAGGGTCGGACTTTGGTTCAGGTCATGATCTCAGGGTTAGTGAGTTCAAGCCCAGTGTTGAGGTCTGTGCTGACACCTCAGAGCCTGGAGCCTGCCTCGGATTCTGTGTCTCCCCCTGTCTCTCTGACCCTCCCCTGCTCACTCTCTGTCTCTTGAAAATAAATAAATGTTAAAAACGTTTTTCAGAACTCTTTTTAAAATTTCATTTTAGCTATTATAGATGCAAACCAGGGGATTGTGTATTTCACTTTCTTTTTCTTATTAATTTGCATTTCCTTATGCAGCCAGTGAACCAGCTCCCTGGAGCCTACTTGGAGTTCTGTCTCCCTCTCTCTCTCCCTCCCTGCTGCCCCTCCCTTGTGCCTCTCTCTCTCTCAAAATACATAAATAAAACATTATAAAAAATGAAATAATTTTTAGATTTATAGGTGAGCTGCAAAGACAGAATGTTCCTGTACCCCTTCACCCATTTTCCTTTAACGTTATGTCTTAAACCACCACAGTGTGTTTATGGAAACTGAGACATTAGCACAGACACCATACCGTTAGCTAAATATAGATTTTATTTGGATTCCCAGTTTTTTCCACCAAAGTCCTTTCTTTGCCCCAGGATCCGACCCAGGATACCACGTCATCTTTAGACATCATGTCCCCTCTGTCTCTTCCAGTCTGTCACAGTTTCTTGGTCTTTCCTCGCCTCTCGTGACTTTGACACTTTGGCAGGAGTGGTCATGCGTTCTGTAGACTGTCCCACAGGTTGGATTCGTCCGATGTTTTCTCAGGATGAGACAGAGCTTAGGGATTCTTAGGAAGAACACTAAGGTGATGGGGCCTCATTGCAACAGGTCGGGGAGCACATGACATCAACATGACTTACTCACTGGGGGAAAGTGGTGTGTGCCAAGCTTCTCTGTTACTCTTCCCTTTCTGTACTTAGCCACGGAGGCACTAAGCCCAGCCCACACTCACGGGGATTTTAAGAATGGAGGAAAGGGGATTGAAGCAGGGGACTAATGCCCTAGAGGGAATTCTCTGCCTGGTGAACGAACAGGTGAACTTGAATGCCTTTGGCAGGCTGACTCAGAAATTGGCCCTTCACCGGATATGCGGAACGAGAGAAGGTGGAGACCGGACGGAGGAGGGCCCAGGGTTGGGTGGCCTGGGGCCCTTCGCTGCCTCTAAACCACGGGGTCTGTGCGCCCCTCGGAGCCTGTATGCTTTTGCCCTGCCTGCTAGTGAGAAGCCACTTTCCCCTTCTCGGGTCTTGCGCTGGGGCAGGTCCCCGAGGGTTACAGGGGCCTGGAAATGACTTACCCCCCCCCCCCACACACCCCCCAGGAGTTTGGGATTGCCAAGGAGGGTCGGAACCGCGGGAAAGGGAGGCGACAGCCATGGCGGGGCCGAAAGAAGCTGGAGGCAAATGAGTCATCCCGAAATCCTTTCCTCTCCTCCGCGTTTAAGGACCCCGTCCGGGGCGTATAACCGGAAGGCGCGTGACTCAGTGGCTTCAAACGAGCACTTTTATTTACCTCCGCGCGATCCGCCAAACGCCTCCCCCCGGCCGTGCGCGGCTCCGATCTGCTTTCGGGGGCGTGTTGGGCGGGGGGCGCCGGGCGGCCACGCCTGGGCCCTCCCTCACCTGCGCCGGCGGGCCCCCCGCCCAGGTTTCTTCTCCCCTCGGCGTCTGCGGGCGGGGGCGGGGGGCGCGGCGGGGGGCGGGGCCTGGGGCGCGGGACCCGGCGCCGGGCGGGCCCCGCCCCCCTGCGGGGGCTTGTAGACCAGGTGGAAGATGAAGGCGTTGCAGTACCTGAGGGGGCGTGGCGCCGTCAGGGAGGGGCGGGGCGGCCCGAGCGGGACACGCCCCCGGGGCGGGGCGGCAGGTGCAGGCGGTGGGAGCCCGCGGGGGCGGGGCCGGGGGCCGGGGGCCGAGCAGGGGGTCCCAGGAGGAGGGCGGAGGACCCCGCGGGGGTCGCGGGCAGTTACCAGGGCATGCAGTTGTCGGCCGCTCGCAGGCGAAAAGGGGAGCGGAAGGGATTGGGCCTCGGGGGGCTGGTGCCCCCTCCCGTGGCCACCGCCATGGTCTGGTCGTCCATCACACAGCCGTACTCGCTGCTCTCGGTGAAGAAGGCCGGCACTCGGAGGGACTAGGGGTGGGGGCGGGGCGCGGGCCTCAGACTCTCCCAGCGGCGCCGCACCCCAATCCCTCCCCGGGCGCCAGCGGCAGACAGGGAGGGGGAGAGGCACGAGTCAGGCAGACACACAGACAGACAGACGGACGGACAGGGCCGGGAGGACCCTGGGCGCGCCCCGTGTCCGGAGCGGATGGTGGGAAGAAGAGGCTGTCGGAAAAGGAGGAGGGGTCGGGGCAGGAGGAGAGAGCAGGTCCCTTTTGCCCCATCCCCCACCTGGAGCCGGGGCAGCGAGCTCAGCCAGGTGTCCTTGAGACCGAAGCCGGAGTTAAACCCTGCAGAGGGAGGGAGAGCGGGCAGATGCTGTCGCCCGTGGCCTTCTCCCGCCTCCCCACACGCCTACCCCAGGCTCTTACCGATAACCAGGTCAGGTTTGGGCCCCTGGAGCAGGTGGTAGGGCCGTGCAGACACCTTGATCTGCAGGTCCCTGCGGCCCCCCTTCTCCTTGGTCCCGGAGCTGAGCCGCCCCGATACCCCGGAACCAGGACGGACAGACACTTCTGGGCCATCCTGGGGAGCCAGGAGCGGAGTGGAGAAAGGGCTAGACGTTAGGGCACTGGGAAGCTGCCTCAGGCAAGACAGGGGACAGCGGGAGGGAGGCGGGAGAGCAGGCCCCACCCCCACCTGCCCACCAGCCCTCACCCTCTGCAGGGTAAAATGCTGCTGGTCACTCTCGGGGGGCAGGCCGTCGCCCACAAACTGCAGCTCTAGGGCCACGTGGGGGAGCAGGACCAAGAGCTCCTGAAGGACAGAGAAGACAGATCAGGGGCTCACCTTGCACGCACCTCCACGTACCCAACCTTCTGTCCCTGAGGGACTTACCCAAAACACCATGACCAGGTCAAACTCCTTCCCGGCCTCCACCACGTGGATTTTCAGTGACTGCTTGTTCTGGATGTTGAGCTCAGGGACTGGGGGAGAAGCTGGCCACTTAAGAAGATGGTCTCCCTTCCCCTCATCCCCCTCCAGCCCCCTGCCCCCTTGCCCCCTGCATTTCTGTCCCGCTGCTCGGCTCTCCTTACAGGACTGGGGCACCAGGTGGGTGATGACATAGTACACAGTCAGCGGGTAGGTGAGAAGTACAGCCATGGGGGAGTCCAAGCCGAGGCCCCTCCACGTGTAGTAATCCTGCCATGAGCCTGGGGAGAGTGGGTTACTGAGGGACCTGGTCCAGGCCTGGACCCCAGCCCCTCCAGTCTAACAGCCCCCTTTTTCTCCGCCACCCAGACTGCGTCCTCCGGTCTCTGTCTCTATCTGTGGCTCCCTTAAGGCCCCCCAGCTCACCAAAGAGGCTCCTGGGTGGATCTGGGGGCACAGGAGGCATCAGGGCAGGCCCATCCCCCTGGAGAAGCTGGTAGGGATCTCCTGAGAGGAAGGAAGGAAGATGATCCTGGTGTCAGAGAGACCCCCATCGAGCCCTTCCCCCTCTTCCTTCCAAAGGAGTTGTATTCCCCAGAGCTGTAAGCAAGAGCAGTGGACAGTGGCCTGTGGGTGAGGCTTCTGGGAAGGGGCGGGCAGGGGTGACTTCCCTGAGGACTGGGGATACGTCTACGATAGCCCTGGGGGTGATGGTGGAGTTTGGTGATTATGCAGAGGCGTTATCTGGGATCCGGACAACTTGTTTCTCTCCCGTCCTTCCCTCTAGGCTGAGGGGCCCGTGCCTGAAGAGAACCCCACAAACCACTGAGAAGAAGGCTGAGGGATGGCGTGCTGCCCCGGGGGTGCCTGGGCGTGCCAGGGCCTGGGATCAGCATGCTGAGCTGGGTCCAGTAGCCACGAGTGAGGCCCCGTGAGGCCAGGAAGGCCTCCTTGTTGAAGGTTTCACTGGTCACCTCTGCAGAAGGAGGAGGGGAGGGGTTGAGGGCCTGGTGGCCAGGACCCCAGACTACAGCTCTGCTCAGTTTCTCCCAAGGATCCTGGGTCTGAATCTCGTTCTGAGTGTCTACAGCATAGCAGGTGTAAACACCACAGAATCCCTAGAACGATTTTCCAGGCTTGAGCATTTGTTAATATACTTATATTGCAGATGAGGAAACAGAGGGTCTAAAAAGTAAAGTCACCAGTTAGGGGTGGAGCTGGGCTGCCCGGATCCCCTGAGCTCCCTCAGGGATCCAGGCACACACTCCTCAGCCCCAGACCCTGTGTTCAGCTCCAGGGGTCTAGTCCCCAGCCCTTGTTTCTGGGATCCAGCCCCCAGCACTACTAACCCGTCAGCCCCAGGACCCCGTAGCCGGGCACCCAGCCCCAGTTCCTCCCACCCCATCTTGATCTCCTGGTGGTACCTGTGGCGTAGGTAAAAGGCAGAGTTGCTAGTTCTCCGGCACGTTCCATGAAGGCCGCGAGCCTCGGGCACCAAAACCGGTGGCTCACGTCATCCGGACATCGCCGCCAGTCGGCCCGGAGACAAGACTCTCCGCAGTACAAGACCGCACTACACTGGGGGCTGGGGGCGCGGGGGGTGGGGACACCCGGCGTTAATCTCTGGAGGCCCTCGGTCTGCTGTCTGTCCGTCCTGCAGCTGCCCATATATCACCTGGTCTGTTTTCCTGTATATTCTGCTGTCAACAGCTGCCCTTTCCCTCCTTTTACTTCCCTGTCCCCCATTCTGTCTCCCGGGCCCCCCAGCAGCCAGCTTTGTCTTGTTTGTCTGACTGTTGGGGTCTTCCTCCCTGTCACCCCATCTTTCTGGCTGCTCACCAAGGTGTCAGCTTCACTTCAAAGCTATGTCTGTGACAGACGTGGCAGGTTCGAGCCCGAAGGGAGGCAAACGTGAAGCCTGGCCGGGGACCCCATGTCCGCATCGGCGTCTTGGCTAACTTCACTCCCAGCCTCGGGACCAGACTCTCCAGCTCTCTGAGTGGGGGTGGAGACAGAGTCAGCCTCGGGGTTGCTCAGGAGTCCAGACCCCTAGCTCGCCCCACCCCTCGATCTCAGATACTGGATTTCTGTACCGATGCAGCTGGGCATCTCCCACAGTCAGCTGTCGGGGCTTTCGAGGGTCTCCGGAGCCCATGGGGCAGGCCATGCTGTGGCAGAGGAGAGCATAGGCCCGAGGGGCCAGGTTCTCTGGCCCTGAGCCCTTGCCTGCACTGCCCTGGGCTCCATCCATTAGTAGGTCAATGCCCAAGATGGTGCCATGTTCATCTGTTACCAGCAAGAGGCAGGAAAGGTGCAGGGGGGCAGCCTCTGGGGAAGAAGGGAAAGTCAGGGGTGTGAACATCAGGCCTAGGGGGGCTGGGCAAGTCAACAAAATGAACAGGAGGGACCAGGGAGAGAGGACGCGACTCATCTGCTGGGGCCAACTGCTGCACAGGCAGAAATGCAGGCCTGCTGTTGCAACTTTAAATGTTTCTTGAGTTTGTTTGGCTTTTAATTTCAATGTATAAATGTTGACTCAAATTAAAAAAAAAACCAACCAACAAACCAAAAACCAAAAAACATTGTGGGTCAATGAAAACACCTTTTCGGGCGACATCAGCCTGCAGGCCACCGTCAGTGACTCCTGGCCAGGCTCTGAGAGGTATAGGAGGTCTTCCAGAGCGGGGGGAGGGGGGCGGCGTGCAGAGAGGGGTCAGGGCAGGGCCAGGCCCCCACCCCGGGGTCTTACCACTTCTCCGCCCCTTCCTCCTCTCAGGGACTGCTTCGTCCTCTGCCTTGTTTTCTCGGCAGCAATCCTGGGCACCTCCTCCACCTCCTGCCTCTTGCTCCGGCTCCTCTGGCCTCCCTGGAGGGTTTGCTTCCTGTGGGGAGTCCCTGCTGGTAGGGGCAGGGGCCCCATTTTTGTCTGGATCTACCTTCTCCAAGCCTGCACCCTCCTCCTCTCCACTCTCTTCCTCCTCCTCCTCTGCTTCCTCCCCTTCCTCCAGGCTGACAAAACTGACATAGGGGCTTAGGTCTCGCAGGTGGAGGGGGTGCTCATCTCCCAGGAACTGGGCAGCCCCCAGGCCCGATCCAGGGCCTGGCTCTGCTCCTTGCCCCAGGCTGATGCCCACATTACGGTTGGGCAGAACATGCAGCACCCAAAGGGCGGGGTCCTGGGGCAGCCTTCTGATCTGCGTCTCCAGCTGGCGCCAGCGGCCCTCAAGGCTGGCCCCCACAGCCCCGCGCTCCGTCGAGAACTTTCGGAACCAGCCAAACAGGAGGGCAGCGAAATCAAGGAATTCATCCCGGTATCCAGATACAAACTCCATGTCTTCAGGGCCACAGGGGCCTGGGCCCAGACTGAGCAGAGGAACGGATGTATGGTGAGGGGAGTTTGGGGCCGGGTCACAAGATGGGGAGGGCGTGGGTCTGAGGGTCACGTACGAGGGGAACCTCTGGATTGGAGGAATGTTAGGAGCAGAGGCTAGTTTGCGGGGCTCAGGGTGGGAATGGGGAGTAGACTTGGAAGGGGGCGAGGAGGCTTTAAGATGAGTAGTCACGAGAGAGGCGGTATTGGGGGTTCAAACCCTCAGGACCGGGGTTCGAGCGGTGAGCAGGTTTGGAGGGCTAACCGGAGGGGAAGGGTTTGGGCAGGAGGCAAGACTCTGGGATCCGTCTGAGCCGGGGCATCCCTCCGCCTTGGAGCGGTTAGGCGGGGAGCCCCAGGGACCCAGCCCCTCCCGGCCGCTCCGCTCCTCCGGTACCTGCAGCCGCCACCACTTTTCGAAGGTAAATACCTCGGGGCTGGCTGGGGGGTGGGGTGGGGGGCGCGGGTGTGACGTCAGGGCCGCCCGAGGCCGCCCTCGGTGGCCACGCCCCGCGCGTCGGGAGCGCGCGCCGAGGGGGCCCGGCCGGTGTGCGGCCCCCGCCCGGACTTCCCCGGCCGGCATCACCGGCATGTGACCCAGGCGCGCCGGGAAGCGAAAGCGCGTCGGAGTCCTGGCGCTCGAGGCCTGACCTGGGCGGGCGGACGGCAGCCGGAGTCAGCCCGTCGGGCCTCCCGTCCCCCGCGCAGCCGGCTTTTCCTTTGCCTTCGGCGCGCGTTCCCGGCGGGCGCGGGGGCGCGGGGGCGCGGGGCCCCGCCTTCGGGGTTTTCCCCGCGGCGGGAGGCGCGGTCCGCGCGGTCCCCGCAGTACCGACCGCGCTGTCGGTTCGGACGGTGCGTGCGCGGCAGGAGGGCGCCGCCAGCTAGCGCAGCCCCCCGACCCGGGCTCGCGCCCACGGGACCGGGAGGAACTCTTTGGACGCCGCGCTCCGGTGCCGCCGGGTCCCCGACATGAGGCGGCCCTGGGGACTCCGGTCCCTCGCTCTCCTCCTCCTGCTGGAGCTGCTGCCTCGGCCAGGTTCTTCCGGAGCGGGGTGGCGCCCAGACTCCCGAGTCCGGGAACGGGACGGGATGGGAGGGGGGCGCCGTGGGCCGCAGGGTTGTGGTGGGTAGGTAAGTGCCGAGCCCAGGTCCCCAGGCCGCCGGGGCAGTGAGGGGGCCAGCTGCCTGAGGTTGGGGACAGGCTGGGGGACACCTGGGCTGGGGGACGATCAGGGACGCGTTTGGCGGTGTGATGGGTGGGTTGTGCCCGGTGGTCAGATCCCGGGATCTAGCGAAGAGGCTGCAACGGAGCAGTGGGTTGGAGCTTCGGTGGCAGCCGGGGGAGCCCCTCCGGCCGGGAACCTGTGCCGACTACCTCTGTCCTGTCCCGCTCAGGCGATGGCAACGAGGGCAGCGTCACTGGCAGCTGTTACTGCGGGACAACAATTTCTTCCGGCTCCCCTCCAAAGCGTCAGTTACTGGCACATCTCCGAAAGCACCTGAAAGTGTATCATCGCTGTAACTCCTACATCCGGTAATCTCACTGACCGCTGGGGAGGGCAGCGCCTCCGGGTGGCGCGAGGACCCCCTCTGGTCAAACTGGAACCCCTGGGAGCCCTCTCTCTGGGTTATGTTTGCTCCACATTGTCCACAGCTTTGTTTCCCTGTCTTATGTACGTGGGAATTTCCTGTTCTGGGAAGAAGGCCTCACTTGCTGTTGGTGATGACCTCACATCTTTGGAATGAGGAAAGGGTTGGGATAAGGGGTGCAGCTTGTGAGACCCCGCCTTTCGCCTTTCCTCGGCAGGTTCCAGCTACCTGCCCGGAGTGTGTGTGGGGGCAGCAGAGACCAATGGGTTCAAGAACTGATGAACTGCTTTGATCTCAGAGGTACGAGCTTTCCCCCCTCCTCCCTGAGATCTGTTTCCAGGGCTGCGTCCTCCCCCTTGCAGTCTTCTTTACCTAGCTCCTCTCCTGTGACACCTCACTTTTCTATGGTTTCTGGTGCCGGCCAAAGCCCCTTCCGTCCCAGTTCCCCCAACATCATTCACTGTGACTTTATTAAGGAAATTTAAAGATATACACAAAAGTTGAAAGAACTGTATAGCGAGCATCCAGATACCCATGGCCTGGGTTCTACGGTATGTGGCTTTTATATATTTATATTTTATGCATTTTGTGTAGTTTGTACGCATAAATATAGCTTATATTTTACAATATCAGGTTTCCAACATGAAAGCCATATTTGCCTTGGTGTGTGTCCATCTGTCTGTCCGTCCTTCCATCCACCATCGGCCCACCTTACTTTCCGATGCATTTCCAAGTCTGCTGCAGGCACGACCTCACATCATTTCAGCATGTACGTTAGGCTCCAGAGACCTACATTATTGCGTTTAAGCCTCCTAGCTACTGTGGTTGTTGGTACTAACATTATCCCTGCTTTACGACTGAAAGAAAGGAGTCCCAGAGAGGCTGAGAGGCAGGGGACAGGTCACACAACTGCTTTGTAGCAGAGCCAGGGTCCCCCCACCCCCACCCCTGGGGTCGCTCTACCTCCCAGCGCAGAGCGCATGCCTGTTGCAGTGGTTCCCTGTTGAGGTCGGCTCACCTCCTTGCCCCCCACTTTCCCCTCTGCCTCTGCCTTCCTCTTCTGGCCTTCTGCTGTTACCTTGATGTTCTCCTTGATGTACCACTATTCCCTCTGCGTCTTCACCTTGGCCCTCATCTCAGAGCCCTGATCCCTTACTTCTTGCCTCTCCAGAATGTGGACATGTGGACGCTGGGAGCGCGGCCTCCCGGCAGCACTCACCTCCCCCCAGCAGCCAGGTTCCTGAGCCCACAGAAACGGCACCTTTAGACCTGGGCTCCCCTGCCCAGACGCACCTGCCACCTGCCGTGTGGTCCACCCAGGCACCCACACTTCCAGCAGGAGCGCCGTCCTTGGATGAAAAGCTCGCCCACATCAATGAAACTGCTACACCCACTGTGGGCCACGGGCTTGGGGCTGGGCCTGAGGCTGGGGAGAAGCAGAAGCAGTTGGAAGACAATGTGGGACCAACATCTGGGACATCAGCTACGGTCCCTGTGGTATCCCTCCTGGCCATCACCCTCGCTCTCACCGTTGTCCTCTTGTACATCCTGTGCCAGAGGAGGAGGGAACAGTGCCGGCAGCAGTCTCCAGGTAAGCTGGGCCTCTAGGCCCCTCTCCTGGGGACCCAGAGCCTCCTGGGCAGGGATCCTGCCCCTGGTAGCTCCTAGTTGGCTGGAAACCTGCCCCAGGCAGTCAGTTATGAAGGCTGTCTACACTGTGGATCATAGGCAATGAGAGAAGAGTCAGCTAGAGACTATAGACTAGAGAGGGAGATGAGGCAGGGTTGGGGCGCCTGGGTGGCTTAGCCGGTCAGGCATCCGACTTCGGCTCAGGTCATGATCGCGCAGTCTGTGAGTTCGAGCCCGCGTCGGGCTCTGTGCAGACAGCTTAGAGCCTGGAGCTTGCTTTGGATTCTGTGTCTCCCTCTCTCTCTGCTCCTCTCTCACTCGTGCTGTCTCTTTCTCCTTCAAAAATAAATAAACACATTAAAAACAAAAATTAAAACAAGACAAAAAACAGGCTGGGTTTGGAGCAAGATCAGGAAGATAGCAGAACGTGGGAGCCATTCATTTAATTCACAGATCTTTACTGAGCACCTGTTGTGTTACTAGGTCGTATGGCTAATGTTTTGGGATCTAACTCCCCAGGTCAAGCTCTTCCCCTAAACTTCTCTTGATCTCAGAGCTCATCTCGAAATTTCCTTATCTTTTCCAGATCTACAGCCCCATTACACACCTGTGGCATCAAACTCCAACGCTTGAGCTAAGAATGGAAATCTCCGAGGGCAGCCATTGTGATTTATTCAGCCCCCTATGCATTGAATTGATACATTAGAATGATCTCTGGTGCCTGGTGGGCACTCTAGCTGTTTTCTGGTTAATGTGCAAGTAACCAAGCGCTGCCCTCTTGTGGACCCTTCCTATTTTTTTCTACACGATCCTGTAAAATCCATCTTCTAATGTGATCTCTTGGATAAAGTCTTCATGTATGTTTTTAATCACTAAAGATTATTTTTATAATTATTGACTCTTCCTTCTGCAAACGTGGCCTTCAACCCCTTGCTCCCTTACCGCAGTTCTTGGCTTCAACCTCTCCGCTGAGGGTCTCCCCACTTGCCCCCCGTCTCTCTTCACACACCAGCTGTTCCTCCCTCCTGCTTCCTCTCCCACAGTGCGGGCCTGGGCTTTCCCACCCCCGCTCCCCGGCGAGGCGCCACGCAGTTTGGTTTCATTTCCCCCAATCCCTGTATCACCCACGTATGTTCCAGTGAGAGTCTGGGCTCCTTGCTTTTCTTGCTACTGTTTTTATTATTAAAACCCTTAGTTCTTGTTTTTGCTTCTTTCAATGAAGAACGTGTCTTCATTGGTCCCGTCTGCAGAGGCCTGCGACAGGGTCACACGGTGTTGGAGGAAGTGGGTTTGGTGTCTGAATCTCCGTCTGTCTGAGCTCGCCAGCACTTTCATGGAGGGCAGGAGCAGGAACCAGGGCAGAGTTGTGGCAGGCTTGGTCTGCCAAGTTTCTCCACCCCCCACTTTCAGTCCCTTTGTCCCCATATCCTCTGGCCAGCAGGGCATGTATATGGCGGCCCACACTACCCATTGCACAGGTGTCTGGGTTCTGTCCCGGGTGCGGACAGGCCCTGTCCCGGGTCCTCCTCCAAGCTCTCACTCCACCTGCTTGGCCTAGTTTTCCAGCATCTGCTCACAGGTTCGGGCCACATCACTGAGCTTGAGGCGAGCGTAGTCCACTCGCTTCAGGGCCATCTGACAGTCCTTCCTCGAAGAGTAGCTGGAACCCTCATGGGGCTGCCCCGTGGCCACCTAGGGGACATTCACATTGATCGGTGAAGCACCCCTTCCCTTCCCCATCTCCCCACCCAAGCATCCGGTCTCCTGTATCATTTTCTTCCTTGAGTGTGAATCCATTATGGCACATGGGCGGTGGCTGGGTGACCTTGGGTAAATCACTTAACTTCTCTTAACCTCATCTGTAAAATGCGGGTAACAACAACTACCTCCTAGAGCTGTTGTAGGAATAGATAATGCAGCGTCTGGCATGCTGCAAAATCTTAGCAAATGGTTGTTGCTGTTGTAATGACTTCAGAACCCTCTCGACCCTGTCCCTTTTCTCCACGTAACCACTTCAAACCCACGAGGTCAGGTCAAGTTCCTAAGTGCAAAGTCCTGTGGGTTTGGCACTGTTTACAAGTCCTTGGGAATTCCCTGTCCCAGTAGCTCATGTGATGCAGAGCAGTGAGGCAGGCGGGCCTGCCTTCAGGACTTTCTTTTTAGAAGGAGAAGCCAGCCCTGGAGAGGGGAGGTTCTGCCAAGGGTCATCCGGCTGGGTCGTGGGTGGTGCCAGTGTGGACGGCCAAGTCCCATCTGGCTCCAAAGGTCAACGATCCCCGAAGGCTAACGCTTAGGCAGAGGGCCGGGTGGGCGCGCAGGACCTCCCAGCACACACACCTGGGTGAGGTAGCGGATCTGAGCCGACAGCTCCGCTTCCACGTGTTGCACCGACGCCGTGAAGGCCGCCGCCTGCCGGTCCAAGAGCCGCTCGTTGCTTTTCTCCTTGGACAATTCCAGGATCACGGTACCTGCAGGGCGGAGAGAGGGCGGGGCTGGCCGGGTGCTGCCCCGCCCCGGGACCCGCCCCGGGACCCGCCCCGCAGCGCGAGCACTCGGGCTCCCTCCCGTCCCCACTGCGTGGCGGCGGGCGGCTCAAGTACCGCCGTCGCGTCCCGAACCTGCATTCTGGAGAATGGCGCCGATTTCCCGCTCGATGTCTTCCAGGGCGCGCAGCCTCTCGTTCGCCAGGCTGTAGGTCGCCATGGTCACTCCGGGACTCCTCCGCGGGGTTTTCTTCTTCGGCGAAACTCGACGCTCGAGCCCGGAAGTGGCTGTCAGCTTGCGCCTGCGCAGGTCGCTCTCTAGCTGAGACTACAATTCCCAGGATGCTCAGCGCAGCCTCGCCTTGCTGGGGCGGGGTAGTCACCCGGTGAACTACAACTCCCAGGGTGCCGTGCGCACGCCCCGGTCTGCGCCGCCGCCGCCACCTCGCGACCACCTGTGGTAAGAGGCGGTGGTGAAACATTTCATTCCTTGGACTGAGGTCATTCAGACCTGTCTGCTTTCGCGACACTGCCCTGGGTTATCTATTTGATTTCTTCTATGAGAACTTGTCGCGCGTCTGCTGGTGCCGGGTGGCGATGGCGGCAGCTCTGGGGTGTCCCTCCGGACTGGACGGCCGTGGGCTCTGTCGGCGTCCGGCGAGGCCGGAGCAGAGCCTGACTTGGTGAGTGTTGCGTTGTTCGTCCTAGCGCTTCCTCCTGGGCTGCAGCCCCACTGAAGCACAGGCTTGGCAATCTCAGCCTTTCCCCCTTTCCGCTTCCCTATTACGCGGTGGGGTCTGGGGGTCCGGAGGTGAAGGGGATGGAGCCCCACGTGACAGTGAGGTCGATGTTTGCCGAGAGGCACGCTCAGGGTGCACCTTCGGGAGCACAGAGCGAGGGATTTTGGGGTGCAGCCTTGCCAGAATCGGGTCTTAGGGGTTAATTAACCCGGTGACTGGGAGGTTGGATGGAAAAGGGGATCAGCGCGGCAGGTGCATGGTGCTGAGAAGGGGCCTGCCCGGCCCAGCCCAAGTACAGCAAGGCGTTCGGCTCGGCCCCAGTGAGTGGAGTGTGGCAGCGGCCAGACTGAAGTGGGAGCCGGATCAGGAGAAGGCGGCTTGCAGGCTGAGTAATTTGGACTTTGTTCGGAAAGCACTTGAGAGCCCTTAAAGGATCTCCGAGAAGTGGGTTATGACCAGGTTTACCTTTTTTGGAAAGATCCACCTCGACGGCCTATGGAAGGTTCAGAATGAAGCTAGTTCACACGGGGTTAGCAAATGGAGACTTTCAGATCAACTCGGGGATCCGGCATTCAACTCCACTCCTTTTTAAAATCCTAATGAAATAACAAGGAGGATCGCTTTAAGGGGTCAAAGAGAGAGGGGAACTAATAGCAAAACTTTAGATAGAAGCTGGAAAACAGGATAAGTGGTAACCGATTTAGCAGTGAAGTGGTAATTAAGCCGGCAGTAAAGAAAACCCAAAAGCAACTTGATTCACTCTTTTTAGTAAATTTTTTAATGTTTGTTTATTTTTGAGAGAGAGACAGAGTGCGAGTTGGGGAGGGGCAGAGAGAGAGAGAGGGAGACACAGAATCTGAAGCAGGCTCCAGGCTCTGAGATGTCAGCGCAGAGCCCCACGCACAGGAACCTTGAGATCATGAGCAGAAGTCGGACGCTTAACCGACCGAGCCACCCAGGCACCCCAATGTTTATTTTTTTGAGAGGGAGAGAGAGAGAGCGAGCATGAGCGGGGCGGGGCAGAGAGAGAGGGGGACAGAGGATCCAAAGTGGGCTCTGAGCTGTCAGCACAGGGCCTGACACGGGGCTGGAACTCAATGAACCGCGAGATCATGACCTGAGCAGAAGTCAGACGCTTTACCGACTGAGCCACCCAGGCGCCCTGCAACTTGATTCACTCTTAAATTAATGGTATCATCATGCACAACTGGGGTAGCGGTGATACTAAAGTGAAGCGGGTTATTTGAGGTAGTTAGGACCCCCACCCCCACCTCCTGCCCAGTCTTTTCCTTACTGCATACATCTTTGCAGGTCCTCAACCCCATCCCGTTGCTGGAGGTTTCTTTGTTGAAGATGGAAACAGAGGGTCTTTGGTTCTGGAAGGCGCCCAGGGCACAGTTGTATTGAAAAACAAGATCAGGGGCGCCTGCCTGGCTCATTTGGAAGAGTGCACGACTCTTGATCTCTGGGTAGAGAGTTTGAGCCCCATGTTGGGTGTAGAGATTACTTAAATGGAGAAGTGTAAAAAAAAAAAAAACTTAAAAAAAAAATAAAACAAGGAAAGTGAGAATAAGTGAAGGTTTATGTACTGAGCCATTCCGATCTGGGATTCTGTCCTCCAGCTGCACTAAGATAGAGGCTAAGAATGCAATGACACAACAAAACAAAACTTCATTTTTCCCCAGAGAACGGTCCAGTGTGAGTAGTTCAGCACACTCCACGGATCATCCGAAGATCAAGGCCAGCCCTGCAACTCTGCCACTGTGTATCCCACAGTGTGGTCTGCAGGCCAGCAGTGCTGATGGTGTTGTTAGGAATGCAGATCTCAGGCCCAACCACAGAGTTTTGTTTTGTTTTGTTTTGTTTTGAGAGACAGTGTGAGCAGGGGAGGGGCAGAGAGAGAGGGAGCACAGAATCCGAAGCAGGCTCCAGGCTCCGAGCTGTCAGCACAGAGCCTGACGTGGGGCTTGAACTCATGGACCGTGAGATCATGACCTGAGTGAAAGTCAGATGCTCAACCGACTGAGCCACCCAGGCGCCCTCCCCCCCCCCCATTTTTTTTTTTTTTGGTAAGTTTATTTACTTATTTTGAGAGGGAGACAGGGAGAGAGAGAGAATCCCAAGCAGGCTCTGCGTCACCAGCACAGAGCCCGAGGTGGGGCTCAAACCCACAAACCGTGAAATCATGACTTGAGTCAAAACCAAGAGTTGGACACTCAACTGACTGAGCCGCCCGGGCACCCTCCCCCCGCCTCTCCCCAACCACAGAACTTCAGAATCAGTATCTGTGTTTGAAGGTGCTCAGGGGATGTGTGTGCACAGTGACATCCGAGGGGCCCTACTGCTCTGGGGCATCGCCATCTGCCCTGTCACAACTGGGCTGCTGATGTCCCTGGGTCGTAGCCGGCAGCGAGGGGCAAGAAGAAGTGGGGAGGGGGTGCACCCGGCTCAGAGGTCTGACTAGGAAGCAGCCCAGATTGTTTCTACTGACATTCCACTGAAGAAGACAGTCAGACAGCCTCACCCGGCTCCTGGATTCTAGGAAATCCAGTCCTTCCCCAGGTGGCCAGCTACCGTTCTTGAACATGTTAGGGGAGTCGTGGGCCTCACAACAGCCAGATTGAAGATGGAATAAAGACCTTAAGGTCTCAAAGTTCTCTACCCAGTTCCCTTTCTCAGGAGGTATTTAGAAGAAGACGTGGAAGAGGAAGATACGGGATCCAGGTCGTGGGGAAGGCCTTCAACACAGGAGAGGTGCAAACGGGAACACCAGCTGAGGGGAAGTCCAGGGTGACAGGCATGGAGAATGGCCCGCTCAGCCCGGAGCAGGTGAAGGAGGCTTCTGGAAGGCTGTCTTCATGGAGGGGAAGAGATAAGCGTCTGTTTTGTTTTGCACGTCCTGAGAGGATATATAGACTTTTGGGGGGAGAGTACAGGGCAGCCTTAGTGATGAATTCAGAGAAAAAGCAGATTCTTGAAATGATAGTTATTCAGGGGAAACTAGAAGAGAGAGAGATCATCGATATCCTGCGCGTGACAACTGTAGATGACGGATGTTTGAGCATAACAATGGAAATATTGAGTATTGACCCAACCACCCCCCCGAGGATGGGATGCCCGGGCAGGATGGCGAGGGTTCCCCGGCGGGGGGGAGGGGCAGACGGGAGCTCAGTCTTCACCTCGTGTGCTGGGACGCCGGTAGGTGATGCTTACAAATCAAGAAGTAGCAACAGAAGCACGTTGTTTGGAGATCTGGAGGTGAATACCGAAAGAAACATCCGAAGGGGGTGCAAGCGGTTGCCCGTGAGGAGAAAGGAGCCGGAGAGGGAAGGGGTATAGGCCTTGTTGCACCCAACTTCCTAAGCTGTGGGCACATATAACTTGGAAAATAACAGCGCAGTAAAAGTGAAATGGTAAGGAGGAAATGAATAGGGATTTGCTTTGTGTGGAAGAGTGTCTTTTCTCCGTGTCCTTCCTTCCTTGAATAGAAGCGACTTGTGAGGGTTTACGGACCTTGGAGGAAGAACCAGTAGAGAGGGGCAACGGTTGAAGTTGGGGGGGGGGTGGTTTGATGAATCAGGGTCTCAGAGGACTTGGGAGGGGAGAGATCTGAGCACAGGGGGAGGGATGAGCTTTGGACGGGAGAAGGCAGCTTGACCTTGGCTGTACAGAGAATCGGGATCGATGTCCGTGTTCGTGGGGAGGAGGCGGGACATTGAAATCATTCGTTCCCGTTAGCCTCATCTCCATGAACCACAGAAGGTTGTTCGCTATGAGCGTGAGGAAGGTTTGGAATGTAGTCAGTGGGACTTGAGCCCGAGAGGGAGGTGACCAGGAACACAGAGAGGGACGAAGGGTCATCAGGAATTGAGGGCCCAGCCGAGGTTAGAGACCAGAAACTGGCAGTGGCCCCAAATGTGTACCCAGTGCCCCGCAGTGTTGGCACGTAGCAGGTGTTAAGAAGCATTTGTTGAATGAACGAGTGAATGAATGAGTGAATGAACGAATGCATGTGGTTGTGTGATTTTTCTCTGGCAGCGCTCCCTGGCCCTGTGTTGGAGCAGGGCGCTCAGGGTGGTGGTTGGACAGAGCCGGGGGCTGGGTGGGGGCGGGTGTTGAGAGCAGGTGTTTGAAAGAGGTTGAGGGTGCTGATGAGATCCGGTTGGTATCGTGGGCTCCAAGTTCAGTCTGGAAAGAAAAGCTCCAATTGCAAGGGAGCAGAAGGGCCAAGAACTTTGCGACAAAAAACCCCAAGAAGCCAGTAAGAAGTGAATTATTAAAAATGTCAGAAGCAGGGGTACCTGGGTGGCTCAGTTGGTTGAGCATCCGGCTCTTGATTTGGGCCCAGGTCACGATCCCAGGGTCCTGGGATTGAGCCCCGTGTCGGGCTCCGCGCTGAGTGTGGATTCTCTCTGCCTCTGCCCCTCTCCCCTGCTTGCTCTCTCTCTCTGTCACTCAAATAAAAATAAAATATCAGAAACAAAATACTTTGAATGACTGCACAACATTGTGAGTGCACTGAATGCCACCGAACTGTATACTTTACAATGGTTAATTTTATGTTATATGAATTTTACCTTAGTAAAAAAAAAAAAAAAAATACCCTCTGCCAAAAAAAAAACCAAAAAAAAAAAAAAACCAAAACAAAAACCCTAGAAACAAATTCAAAAGATAATGACAAATCGGGAAAAATATTTACAAGATATATGACCAAGGCTCTATTTTTTTTAGTATAGAAGAGCCCTGAGGGTACATTAAAAATAAAGTGCCCCAATAAATTGGGTTTTATCCTCACTCATCATCAAACAAATGCAAATTAAAACTCAGATGATACCGTGTCTCTCACCTGCTTGATTGGTAGAATCCAAAAGACGCTCACCTTCTTTGACCCAGCAAGTCTGCTTTTAAGAAGTTGTCCTGGGGCGCCTGGGTGGCTCAGTCAGTTGGGTGTCCAGCTTCGGCTCAGGTCATGGTGTCGCGGTTCACAGGTTCGAGTCCTGCATCGGGCTCTGTGCTGACAGCTCAGAGCCTGGAGCCTGCTTCGGATTCTGTGTCTCCCCTTCTTTCTGCCCCTCCCCCACTCATGCTCTGTCTCCCTCTGTGTCTCGAAAATAAATAAACATTAAAAAAAAAAAAAAGAATGAGGGAGATCTATATGTATCGCTACAGAAAGGAATGCTCTCCCCGCCTCACCACCAGGGAAAAAGGCAGGTGTAGAAAAGGGCTCACGGTACGCTGCTGTCCGTTCAAAACAGTGCAAAATATGTATTCCACTCAGACAGGTGTGACTGAGTCTGAACAGCATCTTCGGAAGAATAACCAAGGAATGGGCGATAGTGATTCCTCTGGGAATGAGGAAGGGCTTGGCTGGGGATCAGGACCGGAGGGAGCCTTCTCTTCAGTTTAGCGTCGCATACGGTTCCGATGTTTGTTTGTTTAAATCATGTGCCCCTTTTTCCTTTTTAAAAACATTAAAAAACATAAAAAGCTTAAAAAAAAAAAGACACTGTTTCTCAAATTGTGTGTCAGTTCCCCAAATCCACACTGGTGGGTTCCTCCTGGGACCTGCCGAACCAGAGTCTGGGAAGGGAGAGCCTGGGGCTCCGCGTTTTCATTGTGCCTCCCAGAGGGCCCCGATCCCCCTGAGAAGGTCGAGAGGTCCGTGGGCCAACGAGCGAGCTCCCGGGAACCAGAGGGATGCCAGCGGTTCCTCCTCTGTGACCAAAGGCCAGGGTGGGCGGGGCGGCGGCCTCTGCAGAGGGGCGCACGAGGTCACTGGCGTTTTGACAGGACTCAGACCTGTGGGTAAACGGTGGTCTGACGTGAGGCGGTGAGCCGTAGGCTAGAGGCCTGTGTGAGCTGCCCCGCCGGCCCCCCAGCCCCATCTGGAACTACTCTGCCCTTGGCCATCTCTGCCCCTCAGTCCCTCTGGCCTCTTTTAGTGCCTGGAACGCGCCCTGTCCCTGCGCTCGCACTCGGTGCCCGGGATGCTCCGGCCCCTCTTCACCCGCGGGTTCCCTGCTCAAAGGTCACTTCCTCCCGGGAATCTTCCCCAGACCCCAGCCTGGGTCAGAACTCCCTGTCGCGCATTCTCGTGGCTCCTGTGCTGCTCCTTCAGAGCACACATGCTGTCATCAAATAACTAGGGAGTGGTTTCGTGTTTGCTTTGGTCCCTGCCACGCCCCTCTCCTAGGCCCGGCACCTAAGAGGGACTTAACGCCAAGATCTCGTTCATGGAACCGATGATTGGGCCTTAAGAGAAAAAGAGGAGGACGGGTGGGTGACAGAGTGGGTGACGGAGGCGAGGCACGCCAGTGGGGTGGTGTTCAGTCCCCGCCGCCCAGCCTGGGACAGTGGCCAAGCCTCAGGGAGTGCCTGATGAGCTCCAGGGGGCTGCCTCTGGGACCTGCCCACAGCGGTGACCCCCGCCGGCCGCCCAAGCCTTGGCTTCTGGGTTAGAATGAGGGTGGCCAGGCAGGCCCCGTGGGATGTCCGGTGAGGCTGGGGCGGGGGAGGCTCCCACCAAGCCCCAGGAACGGAGTGGGTGAGCAGTCACACAGCGGTGGAGATGGACACGCTGTCACAGCAGGTCACTGCACGGTCACATGTGTCAGCGGCGATAGGGAAGCGTCTGTCTGCCCAACTCCCAAGGGTGGCTGGTCTACAAGGAAGTGAGGTTTTTTTTTTTTTATTTTATTTCATTAAAATTTTTTTAATGTTTGAGAGAGAGAGAGAGAGAGAGAGAGAGAGCGAGCATGAGTGGGGGAAGGGCAGAGAGAGGGAAACACAGAATCCAAAGCAGGCTCCAGGCTCTGAGCTGTCAGCACAGAGCCCGATGCAGGGTTTGAACCCATGAGCTGTGAGATCCCGACCTGAGCTGAAGTCAGACGCTAAACTGACTGAGCCACCCAGGCGCCCCAAATTTTATTTCATTTTAGAGAAAGCAAGTGAGCAGGGAAGAGGGGCAGAGGGAGAGAATCTTAAGCAGGCTCCAAGCCCAACATGGGGCTCGATCCCACGACCCTGTGATCATGACCTGAGCTGAAATCAAGAGTCACGCTCGACCGACTGAGCCACCCAGGCGTCCCAGGAAGTGAGTTTCTATTTCCCCTACAAATGACTAAGTGTATTTCGTGGCTTTAGCAAACGGTACCTGTGAGTCTGGACTGACCGAGTCAGTTTCTGTGTTGCCCTTGGAACACAGTCACAGCCCATTCGATGGGACGTTTATTGACAAGCCTTGTGCCCGGCACTGTGCCGGGACACAGGAGAGGCTGGCTGGGTGCTCGGCCACGAGCACAAGTCACAGACGAGCACCTGTGTGCCCTCAGCAGCTGCACAGAAAGCACATACACTCGCGCCTATTAAAACGTTTATTTTCTTCTTTATGCTCAGAAACAAAGAAGTGGCCTCGCCCCCCACCCCAGGGTCTCCTCTTGAAGGAGAAGGAGGCAGAGTGTGTGTGTGTGTGTGGGGGGGGGGGGATGTCGGATGTGGGAGCTCTCTCCCCTTCTCCCTACTGTCATTCCCCTTTCCAGGACCCCCTCCAGAAGATGCAGGTTTGAGCCACCGGCTGGGGGGGCTGTGGAGGCACAGCTGGGGTCCAACAAGTAATGCCCACGGTCAACAAGAGAAGGGTCCAGTGCGTGTCCGGGAGCCACAGGCGAGGGAGGACGGAGGGGTCCACCAAGGACTCGGTGCTGAGCGCAGGGAGGGCGGCCGGCCCCGCCCCCTCCCCCCCCCTCTAGCAGAACTGGTCCTCGTAATCCTCGTCCTTCATCCCCTTCAGCCGCAGGCGGGCGAAGTCCTCGAACACGATGTCGTCGTCTGTGGCGTAGCTTGACGGTGGGAAGCAGGGGTGAGGTGAGGGCTCAAGACCCTCTTCTCGGTGCCCCCGCCGCCCTCCCAGAGACAGGGGGGGCCCCAGCAGCAACAGGACTGGTCGTGTGGGCGAGAAGAGACAAAGAAGGGACGGTGGCAGGCAGCCTCCCACGGAAGGCTAGGCCCTGGGGAGGTGATGTTCCAGCCCTCGCCCGCCCCCACAGGGGACCACGGGGAGAGGGCAGGTCTGGGAGTCCCGGAATCCCTGTCCAAAGGGCTCAGACTAGGAAGGCAGGGGAGGGTCTCTTACTTGGTGTCAAATTCAATGAGGTTGGTGTCCACGGGGGCGTCTGTCTCAGGAGCAGCTGAGGCGAGGAGAGGGGGCGGGTGGGTGGGTGCCGGAAGGGCCAGCTTTTCTCCACCGGCCTGGCTTCAGGCCGTCCCTTTGGGGGCTCAGGGTGGGTGGCATACTCACCTGTCTGGGGCCTGGGGAGGGTGATGTGATCGTGGGGCTTGGGGTGCATGAGGACAAAAGGCAGCTCCACAGAGACATCCCTGGGTTGTGGGGGGGGGGGGGGGAGACGCAGCATGAGGGGCCAGCACGGCCACGCCCGGGAAACAGTGCGACCCCGCGCTGCCCCGCCGCACTCACCCGCCACGAGCCACCACCAGCTTCACCTTGACCCTGTAGGACACCAGGATTCCCAGCACCTCCTTGTTGGCGCCCTCCTTCACGCTGCAATCAGGGGGAGGAGCTAGACCACGGCCTCCCCGCACCCCTGCGCCCCGAGGTCTCCCCTGCGGGCTCCCATCAGTGTCCGGGCGCTGGCCGCCAGGGCTGTGCTGTCCTCACGGCCGAGCACCCCTCTGCACAGAACCCTCTGGTGGCTTCTCATCGCTCGCAGTAGAAGCTGAAGTCCTTGTGACCTGACCGTCCGCGCTGTCTAGTTCTGTTACCCTGACCCCACCCCGACCCCTGTCCTGTGGTTCGCTGTCACCACGCTGGCCTCCGGCCCGCTGTGTGTGCTCATGCAGCGTGCCCTCGCACACGGGTGCCAGTGCTGGGGGGGGGGGGGGCGGGGGAGAACAGGACCCAGCCCGACTGCGAAGCTGTGGCCGTTGGGGGCTGCCCCCGCCCAGAGGTGCCACAGCCCCTCCCTCTTGCTTCCTCCCACAGACCGGGCCCGGGGCCACCTTGGAGTGGGACTGCCGCTCCCTCTGCCCGGAACACCCCTTCCTTGCGTAGGCACGACTCCTGTGCCTCTGGGTCCTTACTCCGAATTCACATCTGGGTTATGCCTTCCCCAGCCACCCTGCTTAAAGTTAACACCCCCCCCGACCCACACCCCTGCCTTGTATCTGTCTTCTCTGCCTTGCTTTTTCTCAACGCCGGTCTCCGATCTGCCCGCCCGCCCTGCCTAGCATCTCCGGTCTGTCCTGTGCCCGGACACAGCCCTGGCTCCCAGGACAGAGCCCGAGGCGCAGCCGGCACTGACCGCGCCAGTGGCTCCTGGTCTGCAGGACAACCCCCTGCCCCCACCCCGCCCCCCCTCACATGGTGCTGGAAGCCAGGTTGGTGTCCTCGTGTTTGAGCTTCCCGTCCAGGGCAAGACCCCGCTTCTCCCGGTTGTCGCTGAGCAGCGGGGTGATGGTGTAGACCTTGCAGAACGTGGAGCTGGGCGACACCTGGTCACTGGGGAGCGGGGGCGAGAGGACGAGGCTCCAGGAGGGGCCGGGCCAGGTGACGAGGTCGCTCCCACCCCCGGGGGCTTCGACCCCACGCCAGCCCTTCTCCCTTTGGGCACAGCTCGACCCGCCCAAGGAAACGAACGGCTCAGAGCCACCAGCCTGCGGAGGGAAGGCCCCCGTAGGTGGAGACAGTTGGGGACAACGCCATCCCCACCTCACACCCTCCGGGGCCTGCTGTTCTGCTCTGAGGCGGGGGCCCGAGGCCATTCTGATACTCACTCTTGTTCGATCTGAGCCACAGGACACTTGTACTGGGCGGTGCTGAAGAGGCAGATGTCGGCATACTGTCTCACTGTGGGGTGGGGGTGGGGGGTTCAGCGGCTGAGCAGGGGGCGCAGACTGCCGCCCGCCGCACTCGGACCACCAGCCGGCCCCCTGCCGCCCCCCGGCTGGACCTCTCACGTCAGGGTATGTCCTGGGGCTGAAAATCGCTCCCCCGAGACCCCCTTCAATCCCCCACCTCCTACCAGAGACTTTGATCTTCTTGACGGTCTTGGTGGAGTTGTTGGTGACGTGGACGTTGACGTTCAGGGGCTCCCCGTGGTAGTACAGCTTTTGAGGGGATGCGGTCGATTTTTGCGGGTCCCTGTTATTAGCGTGCCCCCCTCCCGCCACGCAGACACGTGGCTCCCTCTTCCTCTAAACCCAGGCCCAAGCCCGGTGGACGTGCGGCCCTGACATGCGGCTGCAGCCCTCCCCCGGGGATCCCTCTGCACTGTAGCACCTGCGTCACCCTCCTGCACCCCACCTCCTTGTCCAGGGATGCCTCGAGGTGCAGGGACCGGTCAGACATGAGGAAGTGGCGTGTGGTTTCTGCTGAGGGCTGGGGGCCAGGTTTCTCTGGGGCAAATTGCACCTTTCGGATCACCAGCCGCACTGAGTTCCTGGGGGTGGGGAGGAGGGGTGGGAGGGGCCGGGCCTCAGACACCCAGACCGGCCCCCCCCTCCCCCGCCCCCCCCTCCCCCGGGCCTGGGGCTCCTGGGAGAGGGGAGGACACGATCAAACCATACAGGGGCTCAGTTCCCTCACCTTTTGTGGCTTTTCTCTTCTAGCGATTTGGCACAGAAGGCTCGAATCTCAAAGTCTACTCCACAGGCCTCAGGAGGAGGAGAAAAGGTCACGTCTTACACAAGGTCTCCTCTGCCACCGCGCCCTTCCTTCCCTCCTCTTCATCGGGGACTCTTGCCCCATCACAGTCTGAGGAGTGTGGGGCCTGGGGCTCCGTCCCCCCGCCTCTGCTAAAGGCCCAGTACCTGGCCGAGTGAGCCCCGGGGCTGTTCCGGGTGAGCCCCCATACTCCCCATGGGCGTGCAGCTCCCGAGTCACACGTGAGCGGTGACCCTCCCACACACACCGTATTTCCCCTGGGGACAGTTCCCACCCTGCTTCTCCCTGACAGCCCCCTCTCGGGTGTGCCCCAGGCTCCTACTGGGCCCTGTTCTGTCCCAGGAGCCCTCAGAGCCTTTCCTGCTGTACCTTCCCCGTGTCCTCTGGGCCCGGCTGCAGCGTGACGGAGCAGGGCAGGTTCTGGGGGATCTGCAGCAGAGGAAAGGGGAGGCTTTAGTTCCCCCAGAGAGCCCCCAAATCTCTCTCCCAGTCTCAGCTCAGAGGCTGGAGGAGGCCGGGGGGTGAGAAAGTAAGAAGGAAGGGGCCCCTGGGAGGAGACAGAGACACGGGCTTCCTGAAGGCAGGCAGAGTGAGGGAGGTGGGTCTGCTCCCCCTCCCACCCTTCTTCTAGATCTGCACCTGACAGGCAGGCCTGGCCACCCCCTCCCCCCACCTCAGTCCCAGACCCCTTGCCCTGCAGAGGGTGAGGGGCGTCCTCACTGTGAAAAAAAAGGGGTGGGCGTGCTGGCCCAGCTTCCTCAGCAGCCGGTCCTGAAGGCGGGTGGGGGGCCGGGGCGGGTTGGGCATGGGGGGGAAGGCCTGGTAGGTGGCGATGAACAGGTCTTTGCGGAAGGACAGGCCCAGCACGTCCAGGTCCTCGCGGCCATAGCGGAAGGCGCAGGTGAGGGTCACGAACACTGGCGAGGGAGGGCCGGGCGGGGCGGTCAGGGCCCCCCCTTCCCCAGCCCCCCAGCACCTAGCCGCAGCGGCTCCTTCCTGGGCAGCGCGAAACCTGCCCGAGTCCCACTCCCACTGCCTTCTCCGCCCTCTTTCTGGGGCTCCGTCCTCCTCTGCCGCCCCGACCTCCCCTCGGCCGGTACCTTTGCGGTCCTTCAAGTAGTCAGGGTCCACGAGCACCACGCCATCTGGGAAAGGGACGCCACTGCATGAGCTCATTTCCTGTCAGGGCCTCTCCTCCATCCCTCGGCCCGGGGACTTCTTCCCCTCTTGGGGGACATGGGCACACTTACCTACGGGGTCCACTCTGTCCAGGTGGTCTACAAAGTCCCGCTTGCCCAAGTACACGGTGAGCTGAGGATGCAGAAGGGACACAGGGAAGACAGGGCAGGCGGGTGCGGGGCAGCAGAACCCTGGAGGGGCCGTCCTGCCCATGGCCTCCCCAGGCTGGGGTGTCCCCCGGGGTTTCCTTCAGAGCGGGGGACAATAGTGGGGTTTCCCAGACTACCCGACCTTGAGGCTTTTGTTACACCTCTGCCCACAAGTCAAGCAAGTGTGTGTGTGTGTGCGCGCGTGTGCATGTGTGCGTGTGTGTATGTGGGGTGGGGTGGTGGGGCTTGGGGAGGACTTGCCCCAGGCAGCCAGTTAGAAAGCAGGCTGTGGTGTCACTCCTCTGGGATACACAGGCCATAGCCTGGGGGGTGCTAACTGTTCCCACCCCAGGCACCCTGAGCTCGGCTCCTAAGAGGGTCACAGCTGGGGCTTGGGGCTCCTCCCCCTTCATCTGGCCTCAGGCCGGTCCCCACCCAGCCCGTGGCTGAGTGCAGGGGCGAGCAGCCTTTGGGGCGGCAAGGGGCTTCAGGAGGGAAGGAAGTGGGCTCTCAGCTGTCACAGGAAGTGGGGGCTAGAGGTTGGGGATCATCTAGGCGCGGGCCGGGCCTTGCTCGGGCCCACAGAGGGCTGGGAGGAGAAGCAGCATGGCAGACCGACTCACCTTGCAGTTAGGGCTCGACTTCTTGAAGACCCTAACAAAACAGAAAGGGAAGCCCCACTGCCTCCGTCAGACTCGGCAGGGACCTCCTGAGCCGGCCTGAGAAGCAGGGTTCGCCCGCCCCCAGGATTCAGCCCGGAGGCTTCCGGGCTTTGCCAGCCCTACCCCTCCCACTTCTCACCAGAAGGGCGGCCATGGGTCCTTAATGTTCCCGGCCCCCCCCTCCTCCGTGCACTCTCACTCTAGGTCCCCTCCTGTGGCAGTCAGTAGTCACTGGTTGCCCAGAAACCACCCAGGCTCTTCCCAGAGGACATCCCCCGGAGGGACCCGAATAGGCAGGTGGTAGTTGTGTCGGTCTAAGACCGAACCCTCCACCTGTCTTCTCTGGGCTCCAGAGACAGCCAGGGTACCTGGAGGGCAGTGGCCCTGGCTTTCGCTCCTGAAATGGTTTCTACCTGGAGGCACTACTTAAGCGCGGCCCTACTCCGTTAACCTCCAAGGGTTCCCCATCCCTGATCTCAGCAGCCTCGAAGCTCACTTGTCTTTGAAGGCCGAGCCCAGATATCACCTCCTCCAGAAGGCAGAGCCAGCGCGGACTCCCGTTACCCCCCTTTTTTCGGGGGGTTCCCGTCACACTTGCTGATGTTTCACTGGTGGTAAAACTTGTGATAGCGTGTCCAGGCAGTTAGCTGTGGACCATGTGTCACTAGGTAGACCGTGGACGTCACAGACCTCATCCAGTCGGGCATCCCCGGCACAATGCCCACCGGACCATGAAGATGATGGTGCGGGCTGACATTTAGCGGGGGCATGTGTTATCTCATTTAATAGTCTTAGCAACCCAACGATGGAGGGCCTAACGGTTCTATTTCACAGGTGAGGAAAAACGAGGGCACAGGAGAGGGGAAGGATTTTGCCTAAGGCCCCAGAGCAAGTAAATGGTGGGATTCAGATAAATCAGAGGCAGTCTGGCTCTGAGCCCATGCTCTTTGTCAGGAAGCCGTTACACTCTCCTGTCTCTGCAGTTGGGCTTAAGTTCCTTGAGTTGAGGGGGATTCTCGCTTCCCAGAGCTGAAACGCTCGAAGCCCGGACTCTACCCGTTGCTGAGAGGGTAGGTAGGTGTCCAGAGACCCCTGTGCTCTGGCCACTTGCGGGCCTGACGTCACTTATCCCAATCCGCTCAGCCGCGATCCCTGGAAGGGTCCTCGGATCTCCTGCCAACTGGCCCATCCTTCCTCCAACCCTGCCTTCTCCCCACCTAGTTTTGCTCTTACAACTTCACTTCCCCCTTCTTCCCAGAAGGTCAAGATATCCAAAGGCCATAAGGCAAAGGGTATGGAAGTCCCTGGGTATCCCCATGCAATAAGGGAGAGTAAGCGCTGATACGGCGGCAGCTAGAATAAAGCACCCCCTCTTGACCCAACCGAGGCTGGCCAAGGAGGCAGATCATGGGGGTGACCGGAGGGGGCCCGCAGAAGCAGATGTTCTCTCCGTTTCCTGTGCCCAGAACTGGATGGGGGTGGCGGGAATTGTGCCAAGTCAGCAGTCCCCCCTCTGGTCCATCCATTCCCCTCCCTGAACCACATAACGGAAATTGGGGGCCTCCCTCAAGTCAGCGACTTCCCCTTTTTCCGGGGGGTGTTTGAGCCCTGATCCGGGACATCAGGCCTCCCTCTGGTCATCTCTCTCCACTACTGCTCGACTTGCTGCTCAGAAGCCTGGGTTCTCCTACTCTGTGGCTGGGGAGCGGCGGGGCTCCTGTGATCATCTTTGGTGGAACAAGTGACAGCCTGGTACCAGGACCCTGTTCCCGATCCCTTCTGGACAGAGGCACACAGCCCCAATCTTCTCCTCTTTTCCTCCTGCACCCCAGGGACTCAGGCATTCACCCACTGCCCCCTTGGGGGTGCTGGGCCACAACAGGAAGTGGATTTTGCTAGAGACCAAAAAAGAGAACTCGGGGTATCAGTGGAAGGAAGGAGCCTCGATTGCACAGAAAACATCCGGGGAGTGGATGGCGTGCCCAGGGCAGATACTGGCTTCCCTCACCTCCGGGAAGAGGAGTGAGGCCCAGAAGCGGGGAGGGTCGTCATGCACTCCGCTCCCCCAAGATGAAGCTGTTGCTCCTGGCAACCTGGGGTAAGGCAGAAGTTTGGAAGCAGAGCCACCTGGCCCTTGGGACAGCCCGACTGCCCGTGGGGCATTGGACAGGAGGCTTTCCAGCAGCTCGGGACGAGTCTGGGGAGGGGGGATCCCCTCCCGGCATCCAGCCTTCCCATACCCGACCCCTCGGGGCTGGCCACCTGCTCCTCCTTCCTCCGCCCCTGCATCGCAGCCGGCACCGGAGAGCCCAGTCGTTCGGCCCCCACATCCCTACGAGAACCCAGGCGCCGGTTTCCTGGTCCCCTTCAGCCCTCGCTTTCTGCACAGGGGCCCGGCATGCGTCCCCCTCGTTATCCTCGAGGACCTGGGCGTGCGGCCCTGGATGGCTGCCCCCTAGGGACCCAGGCGTCCGGCCCCCGGATTCTCTCCCGGGTGTCCTTGTCTGGGGACCGTCCCGGCACCAGCTCCGAGCCGCCGCCCACGTCCCGCCGCGTGGCCCCACCTCCCTTACCTGGTGCCCGGTTTCTCCCCCATGGTGCGCGCGCCCGCCGCCCGCCCGGTCCGCGGCTCGCTCGCAGCCTCGCAGCCCTGCTGCCAGGTCCCCGCTCCTCCCCGCGCCACTGCGCACGCGCGGCTCTTTCTCCTCCCGCCCCTCCGGCCCCCCTCCGGGCCCGGGGAACCGCGGCCAGATGCGTCAGCCCGGCTTGCGCGCGCCGCGCCGCCGCCCGCCCCCTCCGCTCAGACCCGCGCGCTGATTGGCTCCGCCCCCGCGCCCGCCCCTCCGCAGCCCCTCCCGCCGTCCCGAGCGGTAGGAAGGGGCGGGGGTCCCTCCCGCGCGCGCGGTCCCCGCTCCCGGCTCTGCCCGCCCATCTCTCCGCCCCTCCGCACCCGCTTAGGAACTATTGGGCCCTCTGGAACGACGGCGCCCGCCTGCCGGGAGCTTAGAGCCCGCTGATTGGTTCCCCGCGTCCAGGACGCGGCGAGGGTCCCCTCCCCTTTGTTTGCTTTCTCGGCGGCGGCGGCGGAGGCGAGGGAGGCGGCGGGGGCGGAGGAGCGGGCGCCGGCACAGTCTGGGAAGGAGGGCTCGGGGACGCACACGTGGGTGAGCGGTTCCAGTTGCGTGATGCTCGCTTCAGCGCGCGCCGCTCGCGCGTGCTCGCAGCCTTCGCCCGCCCTCGCGCCTCTCGGTCGTGGTGTGTCAGCGCCCTCTGGTGTCCGTCTTTGGTCTTCGCGGGGTTCCTTTGCCTAATTTCTCTGACCACCCAGGCCTTTCCATCTGCCGTCTTTGCAGCGAGCATCCGTGCGTCCATCCATGCCTGTAATGTGCTAGTCACCGTGCTGGGCGATGGGGACACAGACACGAGTTAACATGGCCCCCGCTTCCCTAGTACAGTTCGGGAGACCCATAAACAGGCATCATGATCCCAAGAATACAAGAAAAGAGGTATGACTCAGAAGACACAGCGACTGCCAGCGCTTGACTGGGGCAGGGACGGAGGGGACTGTACGCTGTCCGAAGGAGGAGACATTTGAGGACAGTCTTTCTGACGGGTGGGCAGAAAGGGTGTTCCCCCAGAGAAAGGCAAGGCACGTCCTGTTCTGAAGTGTTCGTGGGGGTCGATGGGAGGAGAGCGACTGGAACAGAGTGTGAAGGATTCTGCAGAGCCGGTGAAGGAACGAGACTGAGGTCCTCCCTGGAGGAGGCGGGGTGGGGGAGGGCACATGGATCCAGTAGTGGTTTTTTTCAAGCAAAAGACCGGCATGATGAGACTTCTCCCTTTAGGAGGATAATTCCGGACAAGGTGGAGGATGGAGAGAGCGGGGCAAGGTTGTCTAGACTAAAACTAGTCAAGAGATGGTGAATGATGGCGTGAAAGGGAGGAGGGGCTGGGCTGAGAGTCATTTCTAGAGACGGGGGAGGATGGTGGATTCCTGACATTTCTGGACTTAAGGGGCTCATGTATTTCTCCTTCTTCCTTCCATCTCTTTTCCCATTCTCCCCCTGTCCTTCCCAGCCAGGTGAACTAACTTCACACTCCCCCCTCCATTTTGGATGTGACAAAAAGTAATATGCACAACACGACAGTTTCTGAGATCACCTTTAAGGCTCGAACACAGGCTCTCAGTTCCATCACCACCTTCTAAGCTCGCTTTTCACACCTTTCAAGCTGTAGATGGGACACTTCTTTTAGACTCACAAATCACAGGGTGCCTCCGGCTCAGGTCATGATCTCACACTCCGTGAGTTTGAGTCCCGCACCGGGCTCTGTGCGGAGAGCTCAGAGCCTGGAGCCTGCTTCGGATTCTGTGTCTCCCTCTCTCTCTGCTCCTCCCCTGCTCGCGCTCTGTCTCTCTCTGTCTCAAAAATTAAAAAAAATTTAAAACAATTTAGACTCACGAATCACTCACGAATCAAAGGGTCATGACCAGAAGGTAATGAGACCTATATTGCTACCTCTCTAAAGTGATTTTGGAACTGAAGGGTAGTGGTCTTATGACACGAACGCGACTGCATTAAAAGATACTAATAAAAAGAAAATTTCAGAAAGATACTAAAGAAGACTAGAAAGAATGAAAGAGATACACCATCTTACTTTATAAAGATGGGAAAAGCCGTCAGTATAAAGATGTCCTTTCTTTACAAGTTGTCCTTAGATTTAACACCATATGAAAATAGCAGTGGGAGGCTGGTCCAAAGGTCGTGACTTATCTCAAGTGATTGTTCCCAGTCCCATCGAACTCCTCATTTGACTCCCTCCCCCCAACCCTTTCTCACTACTGCACCTGATTAGACTTTAAAAATAAATAAATAATGGGAATGCAAGCTGCTGCATCCACTCTGGAAAACAGTATGGAGGTTCCTCAAAAAACTAAAAATAGAACTACCCTACGACCAGCATTTGCACTACTAGGCATTTATCCAAGGGATACAGGTGTGCTGTTTCGAAGGGACACATGCACCCCCGTGTTTATAGCAGCACTATCGACAATAGCCAAAGTGTGGAAAGAGCCCAAATGTCCATCAACGAATGAATTCATAAAGAAGAGGTGGTGTATATATATGTGTGTATATATATGGAATATTACTCAGCAATCAAAAAGAATGAAATCTTGCCATTTGCAACTACATGGCTGGAACTAGAGGGTATTATGCTAAGTGAAATTAGAGAAAGACAAAAATCATATGACTTCGCTCATGTGAGGCCTTTAAGAGACAAAACAGATGAACATAAGGGAAGGAATACAAAAATAATATAAAAACAGGGAGGGGAACAAAACGTAAGAGACTCATAAATATGGAGAACAAACAGAGGGTTACTGGAGGGTGTGGGAGGGGGAATGGGCTAAATGGGGGAGGGGCATTAAGGAATCTACTCTTGAAATCATGGTTGCACTATATGCTAATTTGGATGTAAATTTAAAAAATAAAATTAAGAAATAAAATTAAATAAAAATAAAAAAATTAAATAAATAACAATGGGACTTTTTGGGGGGAACTTGATTCTAAATAATCATAAGAATCAACTTGCAAGTGTAGCCAGGATAATTCTGAAAAAATAAGAATAAAGCAGGCATTTGTCTTACCGCTAAGGTAATTTATTATGTCACAATAATTAAAATTGTGTTATCGGTGCAGTAATACTAAGCAGAGCAATGAAACAGAATAGAATGTCCAGATACAGACACACAGGGCAGCATTTCAAGTCAATGGGGAAAGAATGGCATATTCACTAAATTGGGTTGAGACAGTTGGCTATTCATTTGGGAGAAAAAAGTTCTGTCTCCATCTCACACCTTACACAAAATAAATTCCAGATGGGTTAAAGATCTAAATGCATGGAATAGAACTATAAAAGTATAAGGAGAAAGTATAGGAAAATATTTTTATAATCTCGGAGGTTGGGAAAAGCCCCATAAGACATCAGACCCCAGGGCTGTAAATGATAACAGCTAGCACTTTATAATACTTAACCACATGCCAAACATTGTTCCAAGCAGTTGACAAATATCAGTTCATTTAATGCAGCCCAATGCATTAAGGGTTTATAATTATCCTTATAATTAGCCAGGGGGAGGGGGCGCCTGGGTGACTCAGTTGGTTAAGGGTCTGACTCCTGATTTTGGCTCAGGTCATGATCTCATGGTTCGTGAGTTCGAGCCCGGGGTTGGGCTCCCAGCTGACAGTGTGTGGCCAGCTTGGGATCCTCTCTCTCTGCCCCTCCCCCACTGGCTTGCTCTAAAAAATAAACATTAAGAAATGAAGAAATGGAGGCTCAGTTAAGTAACTTGCAGGCTCACACAACTAGCCAGAGGCAAAGCTGGGGATTGAACCCAGCAGTCTAGCCCAGGGCCTGTGGTCTGTACCGTTAACACCTTACTTCTAAGAGACTAAGAGGCTAAAATAAATAAAATGACAAATTGGAAGAAGCCTCTTGCAACCTTGCAACACATGTCACAATCAAGAATAAGTCTCCACATCTACAAAGAGGCCCTACAAACGAATAAACCTGGTATTAATTAGGATTATGTACAAGGCACTATTTTACATGGTCGGTACGGTGTTAAGTCAACGCAACCTTTCTAGCGGGCATTTGGCCGGTTCCCGTCAAAATTAAAAGTAGGTTTTCTCTTTTATCCAACTCTCATTTACACTCAACAGATATCAAGCACCTTTTATGTGCCAGGCACTGCTCTAGGTGATGGGGAGAAGACTCCTCTCCTGAGATTTGTCTTTTAGCTAGAAGAGATTGTCAATAAGAAAAGAAATACATTTTGGATAGTGTTAGGAGTTAGTGATTAAGAAAAGATAAGCAGGGTGACATGGTAAAGGATGATGGGGGTTGGAGAGCTTCATAAGACATCAAACCCCAGGGCTATAAATAATAAGGGACTACTTTAAAGGAACTACTTAAAAAGAAGCCCTCTTTGAGGATGGGAAGATGATATCAGTCACAGGGAACGAAAGAAAAATTTCTCTAGGCAGAAACAGCAACATGTGCAAAGGTCCTGAGGTGGCAGAGGGCTAGCTGGGGGATAGAAAGAAGGCTAGTTTGGCTCAAGGATCAGAAAAAAAAAACAGGGAAACCGGGGATACTCGTGGTATACTTTGAGGACAGAGAAGTAGGTAGGTATGGGTCAGATCACACGGATTCCAGTGACCCGGGTGAAGAGATGGGGTTTCATTCACATCAGATTTGGAAGCCACTGCAGGACTTCAAGCAGGGAGTGACGAGAACTGACTTGACATGTGAAAAGACCACTTTGGTTGCTTTGCAAAGGGAGTACACAAGGCCAAGAGGGAAGCAATGAGGAGGCCATTGTAAGAGGCCAGATGAGAGAGAATGGTGACTGGGACCACAGTGGCACCGGAGATGGAGAAATAGACAAAAAGTAGTGGTACTGGGCTAACATATTTTGGACTTGAAGAAGGATTAGACAGAGGAGCAAGCAGAGAGGAACAAAGGCCCTTAGACTAGGATTTTTTTTTTTTTTTTTTGCCCGTTCAAATTATTAATTATCTTTGTGCACAAAGAGGGAAGTATGAGAGTTCAGTGAAGTGTATTAGTGAAAAGCCGGAGCAGCTGGAAATACCATATCGGGCCACAGAACTAGACCGCGGTGCACCCATTTCATCGCACCCCGCAGCTTAAAAACCGGCGTAAAGGCGCCACGACGCGCACCTAGTGAGACGAGTCGAGCGCAGACCCTGCTGTTGTGAAACAAACTTTGCGTTCACGTGTTTGTGCACCGACTAAGGTCAGCAGAGCACACCCCCCCCCCTGGGGCACGGAGCTGGGAAGACCGGAGGCGGCTCGTCCTTCATGCCGCGTGCTGCTTGCATTCGCGTTTGCAGGGCGCCAACGGCCGTCCCGGACTCCAGGCGAGAGGCCGGGTCCCAGGAAGCCGGCCGCGCCGAGAGCGGAGGCGCCGCGAGCCCCGGGCACAGCCCGCGGAGGCCCGGGACGCTGGCGCCTTTTGTCCCGACCACGTGGTCCGCCCCGCGAGCGCGGCGCGCCGCTGCCCGCGCATGCTCCCTCGCAGCCCGCGCCGCGAGCCCAACCTCCGCCCGCCCAGTGCGCGGGGACGCGGCCCCCTCCTCACGCCCCCTCCCCACCCGGCGCCCGTCGCGGTGCGTTTGCGTCATCGCGCCACGCCACCACGGAGCCCGGGTGAAGATGGCGGCAGCCGTTCTCAGCGGGCCCTCGGCGGGCTCCGCAGCCGGGGTTCCCGGCGGGACCGGGGGGCTCTCGGCGGTGGGCTCGGGCCCGCGTCTGCGCCTGCTGCTGCTGGAGAGCGTGTCCGGGTTGCTGCAGCCGCGCGCGGGGAGCGCCGTGGCTCCGGTACATCCCCCGGTCCGCTCGGCCGCGCACTTGCCCGGGCTCATGTGCCTCCTGCGGCTGCATGGGACGGTGGGCGGGGCCCAGGTGAGTGTGGCCCGCGGCCCTGGAGGAAAGCGGGCGCAGCTCCCGGGGGCCGGGGTCGCGGGGCCCCGCCGCCGCGCCGGGGAGGTGGCGGGCAGGGGGCCTGGGGCGGAGAGCGGAGCCCGTGTCGCTCTGGGCCACATTCACGCCCTGGGAAAGCCGTCGGTAGAAACTCAGGCAAGAGGAAGGGCCTCGTTTTTCTCCACCGCTAGGCTCTTGGTGGTTCGAGCGGGTTCGAACGAGAGCGGGTTCGATCTCAGGCCCCGGCGTATCTGGTTTTGGGGATTGTTTCGACGGCGTGAGTGAATGTAGGCGACAGATACTTACTGAGCTCTTACGAAGGGGTGAGCTCAGGGTGCGCCTTTTTACGGATGGCAGTGGCGACGAGCAAAATGTTTTCAAACGCTGTGAGAATTGTATGGTAGGGACCCCTAAGCTAACCTGGAGAACTACAGAGATTTTCCCGAGGCCCTAAGCTGAGACCCCTCCCCACCCCCCGGATGAGTAAGGGTTGGGTAGGGAAAGAAAATGGGAGAAGCGGTTCAGGCAGTGGAAAGCTCATGTGGTAGGAAGGAACTGAAAAGAAGGGCGTTGTGTCTGGGCCTCAGAGGTGGTGGGGGAAGAGAGTGGACACGATGAGGCTGGTGAGGTGAGTAGGCGGTGGGCAGGTCATGCAGAGCTTTCTAGACTGGCCTAGAAGGGTCCTTTGGGTTATACTAAGGGAAGAATCTAACATCTATGCAGTTCTGCAAACTAGAAACCCAGATGTCATCCTGAACTCTTGCTCACATGCCTCATATGCAGTCCTGTTGATTTCATTATTTAAGTAGCTTTCAGACCTGACCACTCCTTTCCGTATCCTTCCCTTTGCCCCCATCCTCGCCTGAACTCCCATCCTCTTGCCCAGGTGAAGGCACTGACTGTAAGAATGCATAACGTGTCCAACATGATGTCTTCTAACGTCGGGCGCTCCTTTAATATCTCCTGCTCTCCATCCTCTCCTAACGCGCCCCCCCCAGATTTTACCCATCCTTCAAGATGGTCTTCCTTGACTGGTCTTTGTTACTGGGACCTTCCCAGCCCTGTGCTTCCTTCCAGGAAGAGGGTGGTCACAACCCACTGGATGGTTCTATAGTCTTAGCCCCACTTTTATCAGGGACAGTCTCATCATTGATTTTAACATTACTCCTCACTATTGACAGTGACAGAACTGGGCCTCTGCTATCTCAGCCCACTTTTGGAAGCGGGAGCCGATTCTGCATTTTCTCTTCTAAGTCCTCCTCGTCTAATTCATGTGGTTTTAGGTATTTCTGAAATATTATGTATTCTGCCTATACACGCGTGGTTTCTTTCATTGTCTTTCAAGTTTTCACTCCTCCCTCAAGTGCCCATTAAGCCCATGAACTTATTGTCTTTCTTATTTTCTGCGAAGTGTCTAAGTGTAGTAGAATTTTGAGCAAAGCTGAAAGTGATGTGGAAAACTAGACCCCTTTTAATATTGCTTGTGTTGCCTTTTTTTGGGGGGGTGGCATATTCTGCCTTCACTTTTTTCCTGCTTGTGTGTCTCATATTGGACCCTCAGTACACAGGTTTTCTTAGCTTCCCCGTACACTTGTATTCAACAGACCTTTATCAAGTATCTGTTATGGGCTAGCTATTGTTTCTCTACCCTAGGCAGATAAACAGGCATGATCTTTTCCCTCAGAGGCTTTCTAGCCCAGTCGAGATGAGAACTGAGGGAAAGTAAATGGGTCGGAGCTTATTGGAAAGACGGATAGATCCCCTGATTGGACCGTCTGTGTTGACCTACTCAATGACTCTGCTTCCTGCAGGTAACTCGGTAGCCCCACAGTGAAGCTGGATTGGTTCACAGTTTCTGGCACCGATTCCAGCCACAATCCCCTGACTTGTCTCCTTGCCTCCTTGCCTCGTCTCCTTGCCTCATTCTGTTGTATCTCATCCATTTCTCACACAGCAGCTGCAGTGAGCTTTTCTTTTTCTTTTTTTTTAAGCTAATTTTTTTTTTTTAATTTATTTATCGAGAGAAAGCGTGTGTGTGTGTGCACACGAGGCAGGGAGGGGCAGAGAGAGAGAGAAAGAGAGGGAGAATCCCAAGCCGCGCTGCCAGTGCAGAGCCTGATGGGGGGGACTCGAACCCACGAACCGTGAGATCATGACCTGAGCTGAAGTCAGACGCTTAACCTGAGCCATCCAGGCACGCCCGGAGTGAGCTTTCCAAAGTAAAATTCTGATCCTGTTTGCTGTCTTTTAAAATCTTTCAGGGGCGCCTGGGTGGCTCAGTCGGTTGAGCGTCCGACTTCCGCTCAGGTCATGATCTCGCAGTTCATGAGTTCGAGCCCCGCATTGGGCTCTGTGCTGACAGCTGGGAGCCTGGAGCCTGCTTCCGATTCTGTGTCTCCCCCTCTCTGTCTGCCCCTCCCCTGCTCATGCTGTCCATCTCTTATGAATGAATAAATGTTAAAAAACATTTTAAATCCTTCAGTAGCTGGACTTTCTCGGCCCTTGGCCCTCGTACTTGTAGGTCTCTGCTTGGGATCCCTCCTGTCCTGCTTCCCCGCTCCCCACAAAAACCGTTTCAGTTCTCTGTTTATTTGTCACTGCCTTTGGGAAACCTTTCCAAACCACCCTACGATTCACTGTCCATTCTTAGACCATATTGAAGTGATCTCTTTATTCGTTTCGCGTGTATACAATGTCCTTCCCTCCCATCTACCCGGCTAGGCTTTGATTCATTTCTTTACACGTAATTGAAAAAGATGTAGGGAACTTACTTCAGATTACACAGAAGTAGAGGAAATAGTATTTTGAAGTATCCCATCCTGTGCTGTCCCCATCACCCCAATTTAACAATGAACGTTTTGCCAACGTTGCTTAATGGCCACCCTCCCAACTCTTCTCCCTCCCCCGCACCGGGCATCTTAAAGCAAATCCGAGCTCTCATTTCCCCTATGGTCGCGTGTTCTTAGAAGGACAGGTGTCTTATTCTGCCTTGTACCCCAGGGCTTTGCCCTGTTGAGTTCCGCAGCCAGTCGCTCCATCTGTTTAAAAATGTCATCAACAAGGTGACAGCATTCTCTTGCTCCAAACCATACAGTCATTTACCTTTGCGTGAGGCCCCACCCCGTGTGACCTCTGCTTGCCTCTCGACCTCATCTCGTACAGCTCTCCGACTGTCTGGACTGTGGCCGCCCACGCTAACCTCTTGATGTGAAACTCCCAGGAAGGTGAACTCCCTTAGGGCTCAGCGTATCTGCCCCTGTTTCGCAGGAGTCTTTCCTGACCACCCTGTGCCAGTTCTTCCCGTCCCGCGCGTTCTCTGTCACTTTGTCCCGTTTCCTTTTTCCTAGCACTTACCACTCCTTGAAAGAAATCAACCTGTTTGTTATCGGTCACGTTCTCCCTTCTCCTCGTACCCGATTTAAATTCCATTATAATCACGTTCTTGCCCCCTCCCTACACCGTGCTTGCCCGGCAATACCAGTCTGTGTCCAGTTCAACTCCGTTTGTTCTGTGCCTACACCCGTGCAGCTCGGTGTAGCTGGAGAGGAACATGTAACCTTGCTGACTGGTCTCAGTTAAAACTGGCTGTCATCACGGCAAGCGGACCCTTAGTGTTGCCCAGCAGTCCTGCTACATTTCCGCTCTCCTGGACAACCTCCGATTACTTCTCTGCACCCTCAGTCTTAGCTGATCACCTGCTTCCCACTTCTCCGAGCCAGTAGGCAGTCGGTGGGCAGTCCCGTAGGCTCCCGCCACCGCATCTGCCAGGGTAACCGTAGCTGGCTCTCTGCCCTCTTCCCTCCTGGGGCGAGGGGCGAGCTGGCCCCAGCGACTGCTTGTGCACTAGGGCTAGCCCGTGCCCCCTCCTTCGTCCGATCTTCCTCTCTGTCGGGGCCTTGCCTCAGCACGCAGCTCCAAGCGGCTTTTAGCCGTCCCTACCTCGTGCCCCATTTCTCCTCTCGTCTTCATGGCAACGCTCCTCAAAAGAATTGTTCGTACTTCCTGCCTCCGATTCTTCACCCATTTTTCTTTTGTTTAATAATGTTTTGAGATAATTTTAAAAAACTTGGTTTTTTTTAATGTTTGTTTATTTTTGAGAGAGAAAGAGAATGTGAGTAGAGGAGGGGTAGAAAGAGAGGGAGACGGAGTCTGAAGCAGGCTCCAGGCTCTGAGCTGTCAGCACAGAGCCCGACATGGGGCTCGAATCCACCAACCATGAGATCATGACCTGAGCTTAAGCCGGACGCTTAACCGACTGAGCCACCCAGGCACCCCACATTTTGAGATAATTTAAAGTTTATGCCCAATTTGAAAGAATAATAGACTTCTTGTGTATCTTTCCCCCAGATGCCCCAAATGTCAACATTTTATTTTTTTAAATTTTTTATTAAAGAAACTTTTAAAAAAATGTTTATTTTTGAGAGAGAGAGAGAGAGACAGAGCACAAATGGGGGAGGGACAGAGAGAGAGGGAGACAGAATCTGAAGCAGGCTCCAGGCTCTGAGCTGTCAGCACAGAGGCTGACACGGGGCTCAAACTCACAAACCGTGAGATCATGACCTGAGCCAAAATCGGACGTTTAACCGACTGAGCTACCCAGGCACTCCCCCCCCCCCCTTTTTTTTTAACTTTCCATGACCATTCAGGCCCTTAAGATTAGGCCTCTTTTTAAAAAAATTTTTTAAAGTAACAATCAGTCTTTTTTTTTTTTTTAATGTGTTTATTATTGAGAGAGATAGCAAGAGGGAGGACCGGAGAGAGAGAGGGAGAGATAATCCCAAGCAGGCTCTCCACTGCTAGCTTGGAGCCCAGTGTGGTACTTGAACTCATGAACCATGAGATCATGATCTGAACTGAAATCCAGAGTTGGACGCTTAACCTCCCGAGGCACCCAGGCGCCCTGAGATTGTTTAAAGTACTCTAACCTCAGGGGTGCCTGGGTGGCTAGTTAACCATTCGACTTCAGCTCAGGTCATGATCTTGCGGTCCGTGAGTTCGAGCTCTGTGTCAGGCTCTGTGCTGTCGGAGCCTGGAGCCTGCTTCGGATTCTCTCTCTCTCTCTCTCTCTCTCTCTCTCTCTCTGCCCTTCCCCTGCTCATGCTCTGTCTCTCTCTGTCTCAAAAATAAATAAAAACATTAAAATAAAGTACTCTACCCCCATCGTGGGGCTTGAGCTCACAACCCCGAGGTCAGGAGTCGCAAGCTCTTTTGAGTGAGCCAGCCAGGTGTCCCCTCTTTAGTCTTCTTTAAACTGAAGCAGTTTCTTTGTCTTATGATCACGACGGTTTTGGAGAGCTGCAGGGCAGTTCTGTTTGAGGATGCCCCTCGGTAACGGGATTCGGCAGGAATGATGCGGCCGTGTGTCATTTTTGGCGTGTCACATCGGGGGCACATGCTGTCTCTCTGCCCCTCCACTGGTGGTGGTGACTTCGGTCACTGGATCAGGATGGTACCTGCCCGGTTTCCTCACTGTGAAGTGTGGCTTGTCTGTAACTGGTATGTGTGCCGTGCGGAGATCACATGCACGTCTGTGTCTTGTCAGCCTTCTGCCCCGCGATTCCGTGTCCGTGTAAGCGTCTTCTCATTTGAGTCCTGGCTCTGGTGGTCACCTCCCGAACTCGTTCTCCTGGGGCTTTCGGCCTCACCCCTTCACCGAATCACCCCTTTGCAGGGGCCCGTGGAGGTTCTTGAAGACCACCCGTGCTCTTCAGGGTGTGAAGTTCAAAGGTCAACGTTGCCCCCCCCCCCCCCCCCCCCCCGCCGGTCCTTTTCAAGGCATTTCATACAGTTGGCCCCTCTTTTCTTCTTGAGACTTTCCTCTGCTTCCGGCACAGCATCCTGATTTCTTTTCACCCGTTCTGCTCACTCCTTTCCAGCCTTTACCGGGTCCTCCTCGCTTCCCACCTCTGGATGATTGGCGGTCCGAGAACCCGGGCTGATTTCCTCTGCGTGGGCGCTGTCCCTGGAGAGCTGACCCAGTCTCGTGGCCGACAGCTTCCCAGATCCGTGCTCCGACCAAGCCTTCTCTGTCCCAACCTACCCGCCCAGTGCCTGTGTGGCACATCTGTTCTGGTGCTAAGTAGGAACTCAGGTTCCGCACGTGTGACCCAGCCCGCCCCTCCCGCGGGGCCCCTGCCAGCAAACCTCCGTTGTCTCTGCGTCTCCCTGTCTCGCGCCCCTGTCGTTTGCCAGCACATCCTTGGGCTCTGCCTTCAGAGTACATCCGGAATTCGACTCTGTGCTGAGCTGGTTAAGCAGCACCACGTCTCAGCCTCCTCCTGTCTGCGTCTGCCACCCAGCGAGGCAGCTCGGCCCTGGGGCTGCGTTTTCAAAAATAAGTCAGACAAGGGGTGCCTTGGTGGCTCAGTCAGGTAAGCATCCGGCTTTTGATTTCAGCTCAGGTCACGATGTCACGGTTCATGGGTTGGAGCCCCGCATCGGGCTCTGACCTGACAGTGTGGAGCCTGCTTGGGATTCTTTCTCTCCCTTTCTCTCTGTCTTTTTTTTTTTTTTTTTTAACATTTATTTATTTTTGAAGGAGAGAGAGCGTGAGCAGGGGAGGGGCAGAGAGAGAGGGAGACATAGAATCCGAAGCAGGTTCCAGGCTCTGAGCTGTCAGCACAGAGCCCGATGCGGGGCTCGAACCCACAAACTGTGAGATCATGACCTGAGCTGAAGTCGGACGCTCAACCGACTGAGCCACCCAAGTGCCCCAGCCTCTCTCTCTGTCTTTATCCTACTTGTTCTCTCTCTCAAAATAAACTTTAAAAAAAAAAAACAAAACAAAAGTCAGACGATATCACTCCTCTGCCCAGTTCTCTCCCCCCCCCCCCCAGTCTTTATCTTCTTCAGAGTAAGAGTCACCGGGTGCTTGCAGGATGCCAGGCGCTGGCCCGGCCCCAGGGACCTGTGTCTTCTATGACTCTGGCCTCGCACTCTCCTTGAGATAGTTCACCTCCTTGCTGTTCTTTACCAAGAAGAACAGGGCGCGCCTGTCACCGCGATCAATTTTATTGATTGTTATTGTTATCATTAAAGACTGTGTTTTTAAGTAATCTCTGTACCCACCGTGGGGCTCGAACTCACGACCCTGAGATCAAGAGTTGCACGCTCCACCGACCGAGCTGGGCCCGGGCGTCCCCGCTCTGACCAATTTGAGAACACTCCAGAAGGAAGCCCCGTACCCACTGGCAGTTACCGCCCGTTTCCCCACAGCCCCTCTCTGGCCCTCAGCCCGAGGCGGCCGCTCTCTACTTTTTGTCTCTGTTTGCCTGCTTGGACCATTTCGCGTAAACGAGTTCTACAACATGTGCCTTCTTTCCCTTAGCGTCACGTTTTTAGAGGTTCACCCGTGTCTCAGAACTTCCCTTTACGACCCTCCGCCGTGTGGGCACGCCACACTGTGTTTCCCGTACACCAGTTGGTGGGCGGGGGGGTGGTTTCCACCTTGTGGCTCTCGGGGAGGATGCTGTGAACCCTCACGCGCAGGTGTGGGCGCGCACGTTTTCAGGTCGCTGGGGCAGGAGCCGAGGAGGGGACCTGCTGGGTCGTGCGAGCCCGTACGACCTCGCGAGGAACCCCCCGACGGTTGACGTTCTCCCCAGCAGCGCGTGCGGGCGTGACCGTGTCTTGCTTTCGCTTGGCCCAGATGGCGGGTTCAGCGAGGGCTTCGGTGCCCCCTCCGCACGGAACGCCGTCTCCCTTCCCTCCCCGGCTGCCGCTTTCCTTCCCGAGTCCGCTCTTTCGGGCCCCCTGGTGCTTCGCGCCATCCTGCCTGGTCTCTCGTCTGGGTGTCCGTGTCTTCTGTAGCCTGCACGTAGAACGTCGGCTCCGCAGCACCGAACACAGCGTCCCCTGTGAAGCGGATGTGGGGTGAATGTTTGCGGGATAAGCGAGTAAATGTTGCCCTTCCCAAGAGCGGGGCCCCTAACTTGTCCAGCTCTGTTCCTCCGTCCGCCTCTGTGCGTAGCAGGTGTTGTTGGCAGAAGGAGCGGCGAGCGCGGTCGTGGGTCCGGGGGCTGTGAGGGGAGTCTGGCCTTCCAGGGGTCAGGAAATTACTCGTGGGAGGGCTGGGGGACACCCCTCTCGCAGGGCCCCCAGAGTACATGGAAGGGAGACTCTGGCCGACTCGGTCTGCGTTGGCCTTAGTGGCTCTCCGGAAGCCGGGAGCAGAAGGGGTTGGGGGTGAAGGAAGAAGGGGGTGCCAGGTAAGCCCGCGTCCGATCAGCAAGCATTTGTGGGGTCTCCTCCGTGCCGGGTGCCCTTCAGGGTGACCGGGCTGAGGGAGCCGCGTCTTGGCAGTCCGGTCGCTGGACGAGTTGGGCTGCCCCCGTGTGGCGCTCCCATTGTCGGGTGGGGAGCCGGGACGGGACTCGGCTATTGGAATGCGGGCAGAGGCTGAACTCCTTGAGGGACGGCGTACGGGCTCAGAGGAGGTGTGACGTTAGGAAAGGGTCCGTGGGGCCGAGAGGGGTTGGGAGAATCCTGATCCCCATGCGCTTCCCTGCTTTCTCTCCCCCAGAACCTTTCGGCTGTCGGGGCGCTGGTGGGTCTCAGCAATGCCCGTCTCGGTTCCGTGAAAACTCGGTAAGTGTGCGCCCCGTTCTTCCTCTAGGGGGAGGTTTCCTTAGGAAGTGGGCCGTGCGTCTGTCCTTCTGTCCCTCTATTGTCAGCACCCCGCGGATTCCAGAGACTTCTCCGTTCCCAGCGCGGGGAGGGCTTCGTTCTTTCCACGGGCTCCCTTGAGTTGAGTGCCCCCCTCCCCCTTCCAGCTCCCGAGTTTCCTCAGCCCCCCGTGGGACCACCCGGGCCCCCGCGTCCCCACTGCGCACCCCTCGCCGGGAGCCCTCCCGGGGCTGTGGGAGTTAGAGCGCCCGGGGGTCTGCGGCAGCGTCTGGCTCTGCCCGGTTAGCATAGAACAAGCTTCCTCCACGGCCAGGCTTGTCCTCACACCCTTGTCTCCCTGCAAGGTTCGAAGGGCTGTGTCTGCTGTCCCTGCTGGTGGGGGAGAGCCCCACGGAGCTGTTCCAGCAGCACTGTGTGTCCTGGCTTCGCAGCATCCAGCAGGTCCTACAGGTGAGGCTGCCCCCCGCCCCCGCCCCGGCTCCATCCCAGTGCTCCCGGTGCGCTGTGGGCACTGGGCCTGGGCTCGGGCTCGTGAGGACAGACAGGACTGGCTGTTCCCCGTGAACGGGGAGCATGGCTGCACGTGGGAACGTTGCGGGAGACCGTTTGATATTTTTATCCACCGGGTTGTTTTAATTCATTTGACCTTTTGCACACCGCGACCCTTGACCGTTTGCACTTCCTCGCTAGCCTTTCTAACACGTGACATCTCGAAAGTTCCTTTTTCCCGGTATTTTATTTTTGTTTTTATTTATTAGTATTCTTACTTTTTGCTGCTCCTTTCTTCCTGTCTTAACATTTTAATTTTTTTCTACTCTTACGCCCTTTGATGGCCTCCCCACCCGGTTCTTCAGTGAGCATGTTCTGAGCACTTGTGGCCGAATGCTGAGCTCTGGGGGACAGTGGTAAGGCGGACTTGAACCCTGCCTTCATGGTTCCTGGAATCCAGGGGTCGGGGAGCTTTCTGTGGAGTGAATGTTTACAGATGGAGGAAATGAAGAAAAACAGCAACTTTTATTTGGAAAAGACAGCATATAAACCATCCCCTGAGTGTTCATTCTAATGAGTTGGTACTCATATTTTTATAGGATGTATTTGGAGCAGATTGATGAATCTTACCTCTGTGGTGGCCTTAAACAGTTTACCCCTTCATGGAAATCCGTGTATCCGAGCGAAGGATGTTCTTCTTAAATAGACTCAGTTGTGGTCATTCTAATTTTCCCCTGAAACCAAAGCATATTTATATCCATGTTGCTTTTGAAATGTACCGTACTTTGCGGACCCTGTTGTAAATGCACGTGAAAGCTTTCAAATGTCAGCGACTTAGAATTTTTTTTGTTTTTTATTTTTTGAGAGAGAGAGTGTGCTCATGCACGCAAGCTGGGAGGGGCAGAGACAGAGGGAGAGAGAATCCTAAGCAGGCTCTACACTTTAACCATAGAGCCTGATGTGGGGACTCGAACCCACGAACTGTGAGATCATCACCTGAGCCAAAATCAAGAGTCGGACGCTGAATGACTGAGCCACCCAGGCACCCCAGATCTCAGCTGGTTTTAATTAGCTTCTGAATTTTTAAACTACTGAAAACTTTCTCAAATACTTATACGGAGTAGATACCGAAGGCCTTAACGTAATTGTATTTCTGTTTCTTCAGAAGCTCTCTAGATTGTGCTGTTTATCGTTAAGAGTTATTTTGAGTGCGTCATTTCAACGTAACTCCTTTGATTTCTCCCTCAACAAAATAACCGAAGGGCAGTGTTTTATCCTATCTCGGGCCACCTTTTTAAATTGTATTTTATTAAAATACATATTTCAATAAAAACTTATTTTTATTATTTTTAAAATTTATCTTGCAAGTGAGAGAGAGTGCAAGGTGAGGAGCAGAGAGAGAGGGAAAGAAAGGATCTCAAGCAGGCTCTGCTGTGTCAGCACAGAGCCCAACGTGGGACTCAGTCTCACGAACCGTGAGATCATAACCTGAGCGGAGATCAAGAGTTGGGACACTTAACCATCTGAGCCACCCAGGTGCTCCGTTTTATTTTATTTTTTTAAGTACGCTTCACGCCCGCAGTGGAGCCCAGCGTGGAACGTGAACTCACGACCCCGAGACCGAGACATGAGCTGAAACCGGGAGTCGGATGCTTCTCTGAGCCACCCAGATGCTCCCCCAGGCAGCCTTTTTTTTTTTTCCCCAAACTGTGTTATCGAAGTGTGGTTGACCTACAGCGTTGTAGCAGTTTCAGGTGTACCGTATGGCGGTTGGAAAATTCTGTACATTCTGTGATACAGATGGTAAGTGTTTCAGGCTGTGCAGACCACACATGGGTGTTGTTACGTTTTGTTCCCTTTTTTTTGTTTCCTACCCGTTTAAAAACGCAAAAGTCGTTTTTAGCTTGTGGGCCTTGCAAAAACAGGCACCAGGCACCCACAGACCAGAGTCTGGTGACCCAAGAGACTTTGCTTGAATGATTGTAAGTCGGGGCTCCCGGCCGGCTCAGTCGGTAGAGCGTATGACTCAACCTCAAGATTGTGAGTTCAGGCCCCACGTTGGGCGTGGAGCCTACTTTAAACAAAAATCAAGAACTATACAACGCGTGTGAGATGACGCACGACGGCAGGTGCTGTTGGAAGTGAAGGGCACGGTTCTCTTGAGAAGGCGTAACGAGAGTGTGGCCCAGGCTGGGGTGACGTGGGCACCTTTGCGATCAGGGCCAGTAGTTCAGGGAGGGTTTGTCGGAGTGGATTGGACTAGGAAAGGGAGAAAAGAGGAGTTTGGCCCCTCTGAAGGATTCTGAGCAAGCTGCTGTGGCTGGGCGGGGTTGGCGAGGCGCGACTGGGGAGGCAGGCAGGCAGGCGGGCCCAAACCACGTATGGCCTCATAGGCACGTGAGGGCGTTTGGTGTTTATTCTCGCAACGGTGGGAGTTCATGGAAAGTTTTGCGTAGGGGTGAGGAGAAGGAGGTGGTGGTGGCAGTGACGTGATCGGATTTGCATTTGGAAGGGTTGCTTGGGCTGCTGTGTGGAGAAGGGACTAGGAGGGGGCCGGGTCGGAGGCAGGGAGACCACGCAGAAGGGAGACGTCAGGGTAGCTGGGACTGGACAAGAGGCCGTAGATGCGATGAGAAGTAGATTGAGTGCAAGAGAGGGTCGGAGGCACAGTGGACAGGTCCCGATGGCAGAACCCTTCAGGGGAGGACGTGTCCGGGACGACTCCCGGATTTCAGAGCACGGGGGCGGGGGGAGGCGGGGGCAGCCAGGCTCGTAGGGGACGGGTGGAAGCACCGGGCTTATGGCCTTGGCCATCCTCTTGGTCAGAAGCCCTCTTGGCAAGCGTACCCCTGATCTCAGAGCGTGACCCCGGGGGTTCAGCAAGTGCGGGCTTTCGTCGGTGCGTCTTACGAAGGGGAAGAGCCCCCTTCAGCAGTGGGTGGCAGCTGAAGCTGGGTGGGGGGGGGCGGGTGCGAGTGCCCCAGAGTGCCGACCCGCACGGGATTCGGAGGCGCACCACACGTAGCGGTCAGGTGGGGGAGGCTGAGCTCACGGGGACACCCGGACTGCGGGTGGTGTGGAAATGGGGAAGGTGTTTACGCCCCTCCGAGGTGGAGGGAGGCGAGGACGAATACTGGTTTCCAATCTGGCAGCTTGGGTTATGAGGCCCGGGAAGTGCTTCTGGCCGAGCGGGGGACTCTGAGGCCGGGTTGACCCGGGGGTGGGGAAGCGAGTGGGGAGATGGAATGAAGTCGGGAAGCCGGACAATCCTTTCAAGATGGAGAGGAATTGGGCAGAGCCAGGAGGGGCTCGGAGAAGGGTTTTCCGGTGGGGGCACCCGCGTGCCGCTAAGTGTCCGTGGGAGTCCTTCGGGGAGACTGGCTGGAGATCAGGCCTGGGGCCGGGTGATGGTGTCAGGTTCTGAGAGGAGGGGACTGGTCCTCGCACGGGAGTCGCGGCGGGAAGCCGGGGGCATCCCCGTGGCTGGGCTTCTGTGTCCTCTGTGACTGTGGCAGTGGTGGAGAAGGTTCCAGTTGAGGGGAGGGTGCGGTGGGGTAACCGGAGGAGGCCCCCCGCCCTCACTTTCCAACACTAAGCGTTCTTACTGCTTCGGTTGCCGGGGGCCTCTGGCCTGGCGGGAGAGAGGTGCTTCCTGCTCCTTCTGGGAAGCCCTTCTAGATCCAGACGGCGTTTTCCTCCGTGAGTCCAGGGTGGGTCTGAGCCGGGCAGGAGCCAGCGTGGCGACACGGGGCGGTGTTGTTACGGCTGAAGCTTTGGTGCGAAGCGCTCCTCTCCGTTCCTAGCAGGGACGCGCAGCACGGGAGGATCTGAGACTTCCGTCAGTGGGCTCTGGAAGGCGCGTTCCCAGATTTCGGGGCCCCCAGACGCCCGTGATGCTGACATGTAGACACGCGTCCTTTCTGTGGACCAAGGCGCTGCCTTGGGGTGCCCCGTGTCGCCAGCGCGCCTTTCCCTGGTGGGTTTGCTGCCGGTGGTGACCTTCCCCGTGGTGTTTCCCAGAAGCCCCGTGTCGCGCCGCCTCCTCTCCGCGACCGCAGAGGTGAGGTTGGGAGCACGGGTGTCGCTGCTTTCAGTCCCAGGACCCGCCCCCGACGATGGAGCTGGCTGTGGCCGTCCTGAGGGACTTACTCCGGTACGCGGCCCAGCTGCCCACGCTCTTCCGGGACATCTCCACGAACCACCTGCCCGGCCTCCTCACCTCCCTGCTGGGCCTCAGGCCAGAGGTGAGAGCCCTCACAGCGCTTACCCTCTGTGGAGCTAGAGCCGGGGGGGGGGGGGCGGCAGCGGGCAGTGGGGGGGGGGGCGGGGGGAGTGGGGGCATGCAGGTGGGGTGTGGGTGGGCGCGTTGGGCTCTCCGGCCCGGCCTCACTTTCTGTTCTGCCCACAGTGTGAGCTCTCCGCGATGGAGGGGATGAAGGCTTGCATGACCTACTTTCCTCGGGCTTGTGGGTCTCTCAAGGTAAGTGATCGTGTGCAGCGCGGTGGCTGTCTCACCGCAGACCGTCGGGTCGCGTCGCGGAGTGTTCTGAGCAGCTGTGACCATGCCGCCTCCTAGTCTTAAATGCTCTCTCATCGCGTCCTCACGGCTGAAGGAACGAAGTAACTTCCCTGAGGTCGAGAAAGCTCGGAACCCGTGTCTATGGCCGGAGTCTAGGCTGTTAGCCCTGACTTGGCCCTTCTGCCCTCCTCCCCTCCCCGCCTTCCTACCCTCCCGCCGTACCCTGTTCCTGAAGCTCGCGTAATCTCCTCCAGGAAGCCTTCCTGACTTCTCACTTCCCCATATCAACTTGTATTCCTGACTAAGCTCTCTGTCCCTTCCCCGCCCTTTCCCCCAAGCTGTCATGACCCACGCAAGGCGGCTGTTCTACGAAGTCTTACTAGGTCATGTGGGCAGGGTATCAGTGGGTCAGGGGAGGGCGGAGGTCAGGGAGACAAGTGCAGTTTTACTGTCCACGAGGCACAGTAACAACACGTTGTGTCAGAGCAGTCCGTTAAAGAGTGCCGCGTAGCCGGCCCGTGGCCTCGGACGCCAGCCTCGTACCCGGGAACAAACGGGCGGCCTGTTGGTTGTGGTTTTTCTTCCTTCGTCATACTCCGCGCTGTTCGGCAGACCGTCGGGCGTCCCGCGACTCAGAGGGACGCACAGAGCTGGAGGGAACTGGAATGCGTGGCAGATTGGTGGCTCCTTGTGCGCTCAGCGGTGTGGTTGCCTGTCGGCCACCGTCGTTACCAGTTAGGGGAGTTTGCCGTTAGGGGGTCTTACGTTGAAAGTAAGATCCCCTGGTTCTGCGATCGAGTCGAGAAAGTAAAGGAAAGCGAGAGAACTGATGGCGGCCGCCGAGTGCGGCCGTGGGGCGTACACCCTGTCACGGCGGTGGTCCGGGGGGGTTGGTGTCGGTGGGTGAGACAGACGAGGACGCGGGCCCGGAGCGGTTTCCCTGACCTACCCGTCAGGTCTGCAAGCCTCGTAGCTCTGAAGCCAGGGCGGGTGCCACGTCGGTCGGCCCTTCGAGCCCGTGCTTTTCCCGCGGGAGAGACCCCAGAAGCTCTTAAGAATGTAGCCTGGATGGGCCGATAGGCTTCCACGGGGAAGCCGCACGGATGCCGGCTCCGGTCGGCTGTCTCGGCTGGGGGAGGGAGGGCCACGCGGAGCCCTGGGGGCGGACGTGGCGTGGGCCGGGAGCGTGTCCGCCGAGGCTTTAGCGCCGGTTCCTCGAGCTGTTTCTCAGTGGCACGGGGTCAGGTCCTCATCAGTCTGGGTTTTCACAGGCTACCCTGATGGCAGGTGACGGGATCTCTGGGTAGTCAGGGCAAGATTTTGTCAAGAAGGCCTTTGGAGCAACTGCTAGATTTTTCTAAAGTCGAGTTGGGTTGTTTTTATAAAATTCAGCCTAAGTTGTGCTAAGTTCAGTAAAAACTGCCTTCCTTCTGGAGCGCTCTGTAAATTAGCGTCTGAAACCACGCAGGCCGTGTGTTTGTCCCCGAGCCCCCACCGGTCAGGGCGGGTGTCTGTTCTGGTGCGGCTCCTGAGAGCCCGCGTCCTCCCGCCCCCGCCCTCACCTGTTCCCCGAGGCGGGAGCTGGGGTGTCGCCGCCTGCTGGACTCCCGCAGTCGGGGGGCTGGACGCCAGGGGATCCTGCGTGGGTGCCTCTGATCTCCCTGTGAGAGGACAATCATCCACGCCTAATCCCCAGCCTTGGGGACACGTTCTGGCCTGCGTTTTGAGTGTCTTCCCAAAGGTCACAGCAGGACTTCCAGATGTTCCGGGCCCTGTGTCCCTGCCTCCGGCTCGCTGAGAACACAGTGTCGTCTGGAGAGCGTCCCCCTGTGGATGCCACGTTTCAGACAAGAATCTGTGAGAGGCTCCAGGGCGGCTTGTACTTGGGAAACCGATAAGTGCTGTTTGGAGTGTCCGTCTGCCCCCTGGCTCGTCCCAGGGCAGTGGCGGCGTCCGAGTCCGGGATGACCCCTCCCAGATGACGGGCCTCCAGCCTCCCGAGTCTGTGAGGTCAGCCCCGCGGAGGCTCTCCTCCCCCCGCCGAATGGGCGAGTAGTTCCTCGGGATGAGCCGGAACAGTAAGCCCCTGGAGAGGCTCCCGCCCTTTGCGTGGGTGCGCGCGTGCGCTCTCCGAGTGAGACGTCGCTGTGGTTGGCCTGCTGGGTCATCTGGGGCAGCCTCCTGCTCAGAGCCGCGTCCCTGAGCTGTGCTCCGTCGCGATCGCATACGCAGACTTGTGTTGGCCTCGGCCCAGCTCTTTTGCACCAGCGTCTTGGGGAAGGTGACCAGAAGGGCAGGGCGCCACCGCACCCGGGCCTTTGGCCGCTCTCCAGGAAATGTCCTCCTTGGGGGCCGGGGAGTCCAGACCCCCGCAGGCGGTTCCCGTCTTCCGTGAAGTGTTCCGAACCTCTCCACACCACACCAGCCGTGAGGGCGCTGTCCCTGTCCCAGTGGGACCGGTCCGCGAGAAGTGCGCTTGCCACGGGGCAGGTGGGGGGGAGCCGTCTGCTTGGCTTCCGAACCACGTGCTCCGCTTCCACCCGCTTCCTTCTCGAGGCCCTGCCGAGGGCCCGGCGCCACAGCCGCTCTTGTCTCCTGCAAGTTCACCCTTGTGTGCGTGGGGCCCCGCCCCCGCAGGACCCTCCGGCCTGGGGTGGAGGCCGCGTCTGCTCCTGACGTGTGTCCCCAGGTGGATCCCCTTCCTCAGCCTGGCCGGCCCGCCCCCTCCCAGCCCCTGCCCCTGCTGATGCCTTGTGTCCTCCTGACTCTGCCCCTGCAGGTGGGGTCCGTCCCCTTTTTCTGTGTCCTCACGTCAGTGTTCTTGCCCTCATTTGTGCCAGTGTTTTCACAGCCATAAAACACGTGGAATGGCGAGGGAGACCGATTCTGATCGAAATGGGTGTTTTAAAAAATTGTGATGGAGCAGCGTGTAGTTCGCCGTTAATGCATCAGCTCACAGGACCTGATAGCTGCTGACGTTTCAGATTAGCGGAGCGATGTTTCAGGACGCCTGTAAATATAACGTGCTGTGAAAACAAGCGGTTTCTGCCGGTGACCGTCAGGGGCACTGCCGACGGCACCGTGGCTTTTTGTCTCCGTTTAGAACGGAAAGAAACCCTGCGTTTCACTTACGGGTTAGTGAAGATGATAAAGGTATTTCTTTCCCTGCCATGTTCCCAGGCCCCGATTCTGGCCCCAGAGAGCTTGTGGCCCCCCCAGTGAGGCCTCGTGTGGGCGCTGTGACACCGCAGCCCAGGGCGGGGACCTGGCCCTGCCATACTGCCTTCTCCTCTTGCCTGACCCTGCCCTGCCCTGCCCTGCCCTCGCCCCTCCACACCTCGGCTTGGGGCCACACTTCCCTGCGTGCACCTGTCGTCGTGTCTCAGCCGCAGGGGTGGGAGTGTGGTGGTTGCCGCTTTTTCAGTACTGCGTCCTTTTGGCCTGAGGGAGAGGACCCTCATTTTGCAGAAATCAATGGGAGGGAGCCCAGTGTCTGTGGGGCCAAACGGGAGGCAGGCTGAGGGTGAGGGCTGACGTTCGGGATGTCTTTGGACCCCGGAGCGGGTGCGCTCCAGGCACGGAGCCCGTTAGCCTGCCTCGCGTCCTGGGTCTGCAGGACGGAAGGGCCTGGGCGCTGGCTCACCAGCCTCTTCCTCTCTGTCCCCTGACCCAGGGCAAGCTGGCCTCATTCTTCTTGTCTCGCGTGGATGCTTTGAGCCCTCAGCTCCAGCAGGTAAAAGGAAAGGGGGGGGCTGGAGACTCTGGGGGCCTGAGCTGGAGCTTTCTTCTCTCTTCCTTGGCTTTTCTTGCTGTCACTGCCATTGGACTGTGACGTCACCTCCCCACCCCATCTGTGTTCCGCCCCACCGTCCCTTCCTGTTCCCCTCCGAGCTCTCTTTCTCGGCCCATTGGGGCCAGGGGTCGGGGGTGGCTCTGGCGCTGGGCCGCATTCCCGTCTGACTGCTTTCTGACGTTTCTTCCGCAGTTGGCCTGTGAGTGCTACGCCAGGCTGCCCTCGCTGGGGGCCGGCTTTTCCCAGGGCCTGAAGCACACGGAGAGCTGGGAACAGGAACTGCACAGCCTGCTGGCCTCCCTGCACGGCCTGCTGGGGGCCCTGTACGAGGGAGCGGACGCGGGTAGGGGCTGCCGCAGGAGGGGCCCGGGAGGAGCGCCTGGCGGTGTGGGGTGGTGCGGCTCAGCACGTGGGGGTCACCTCCCGTGAGAGAGAGGGACGGGGACGGAAGAGGGACGTCGGGGTGCGAAGTGCCGATGTTTCCGCACAGCCCCCGTGCAGTGTGAGGGCCCCGGGCTGGATGTGCTGCTCGCGCCCTCGGAAGACGGTGACGCCCACACCCTCCTCCGGCTTCGGCACAGGTTTTCGGGCCTGGCACGCTGCCTGGGGCTCCTGCTCAGGTGTGTGAGTGAGGGCGGGGGGGGGGGGGGGGTCGTCCTCCCCGGGGAGGAGGCGGGGGGCCAGGGAGGGGGTCCCGTTGGGGAGCTCGTGCTGAGGGTGTCCCTGCTCTCGTTCCCATTAGCTCTGAGTTTGGGGCTCCCGTGTCCGTCCCCGTGCAGGAGATCCTGGACATCATCTGCCGGACCCTCAGCATCAGTGCCAAGAACATCGTAAGTGGACCTCGTGCTCTGTCCGCGGCCCTTCCTCGGGACCGGGGCGACTGGGAGAACCGTGCAGGAGGCGAAGCCCCCAAATCGGGCCCTCCCTGAGGCTGTGCCGGCCAGCGCCTTCCTCTTGTCCAGACGCCACCGCTCCCCGGGCTTCTCGTGACACGCATGCACATCCCAGTGGGTTCGCTCACATGTCTAGGAATGCTTCTGGCACACGCTGCCCTAGGGGACGGCGAACCCGGGGTCAGCCGTGCCTCCCCTCCTCTCTCCGGGGTCTGTCTCCAGGGACGGGTTCGTGGCGCGGGGCGGGCTCCTCCCTGTGTGCACACGTGTGCGGTCCCCCTTCCCTCCCGCACGCGCCTTCCCTCTGCCGTGTGTCCTGCAGAGCTTGCTTGGGGACGGTCCCCTGCGTCTTCTGCTCCTGCCTTCCATCCACCTGGACGCCCTGGACCTGCTCTCCGCGCTCATCCTCGCGTGAGTGGGACGGGGCGGCGTGTCATGAAGGGGTGGGGTGTCGTGAAGGGGCGGGGCCAGAACGGGGTCCCTGTTCTGTCTTCACCCCCAGGTGTGGAAGCCGCCTCCTGCGCTTCGGGGCCCTGATCAGCCGCCTGCTTCCCCAGGTCCTCAATGCCTGGAACCTCGGCAGGGATGCCCTCCCTCCGGGCCAGGAGAGGCCTTACAGGTGACCGGCGAAGGAGGGGTAGAGAGGGGAGGGTGGGCCGGGAGCCCCGAGGGGACCTGGCCGGCGGCCCCCTGACAGGCTTCTCTCCGCTCGCCCCTCAGTGCCGTGCGGACCAAGGTGTATGCTGTGTTAGATCTGTGGGTGCAGGTGTGCGGGGCCTCGGCGGGAGTGCTGCAGGGGGGCGCCTCGGGGGAGGCCCTGCTCTCCCACCTGCTCAGTGACATCTCCCCGCCCGCCGATGCTCTCAAGGTGAGCGAGGCCCGTGCTCCTGGCCGGGGACCGTCCCCCGCGCCCCTGCTCCCTAATCTCTGTGTCTGCCCACGTGTGTGACTCCCGCTTCCCTCCTCCGCCAGCTGCGCAGCCCCCGGGGGAGCCCCGATGGGGGACTGCAGTCCGGGAAGCCCAGCGCCCCCAAGAAGCTGAAGCTGGATATGGGGGAGGCCACGGCCCCGCCCGGGCACCGGAAGGGGGACAGCAACGCCAACAGCGACGTGTGCGCGGCCGCGCTGAGAGGTGGGTGAGGCCGTGCCCGGCGGCCTGGGGCCGTTGTTGAAGCGGTGCCCGTAAGGCCCAGGGCCGGCCCGGGGCTGCGGACGCCTGGGCTCCTGCGTCACATGGGGCTCCGGGCTCTTCCTGCTCCCGCAGGGTCTCCGCTACCTGCCCCGTGCTGCTGCAGCACAGGGTGGGGGGGGGTCCCTGCCCCTTGGAGCTTGCGTCCCCCCCCCCCTCCCCCCACTCACCACCCCCAGCAGGCTGCTCAGCGGGGCTTCCTGCTTTTGCAGTCACTGATCAGGAAGCAGGAGCATAGTTGGTACCGTGTGGTTCGAGGGTGACTTTCCTTTGGGTCTTGCGTGTCGCCCGGCCCGCCACCCGCTGCGTGGAGAGGAAGGTCTCTCTCCCCGCGTCTGTGAGTGCGTCTGTGCGTGCGTGCGCAGCGCGCTTCCTCACCCGCCCGTGCTGCCCGCGGCCCTGGGCGCCGGAGGCACTCCTCTGACCCCTGGTGTGCTGTCGAGAAGCCCAGCGACTCGACCGAGCCAGTCAGGGCCGGGGCCGCCGTCCAGGCTCGGGCTGCGGAAGCCCCACTGGCCCGCCTGAGACGCCCTCTCCTCCCCCAGGCCTCAGTCGGACCGTCCTCATGTGCGGGCCTCTCATCAAGGAGGAGACTCACAGGGTCAGTGAAGACGGGCGTTGCCGTGCGCGGGGGCTGCCCCCCGAGGTGGGGTGTGCAGACCCGGACAAGGCTTGGGTGGGCTTGGCGACGTCTCGAGGTGCGCTCGTGTCCTTTTCAGAGACTGCACGACCTGGTGCTCCCCCTGGTCATGGGGGTCCAGCAGGGCGAGGTCCTGGGCAGCTCCCCCTATACCAGCTCCCGCTGCCGCCGGGAGCTGTACCGCCTGCTGCTGGCCCTGCTGCTGGCGCCGTCTCCCCGCTGCCCGCCTCCCCTCGCCTGTGCCCTGCAAGCCTTCTCGCTGGGCCAGAGAGAGGACAGCCTGGAGGTAACTGCCCACCTGAGCCCACCCCTGTGCTGTCGGGAGTGTCCTGTTCCTGACGTCACGGGCCCGCCCTCTCTGGGGCCGTGAACCCCTGTCCTGTCCCTGATGCCACGCCTGCCTCCGTCTTTCCTCAGGTCTCGTCCTTCTGCTCAGAAGCACTGGTGACCTGTGCCGCTCTGACCCACCCCCGCGTTCCCCCCCTGCAGTCCATGGGCCCTGCCTGTCCCGCGCCTGCCCCGGCTCCCCCTCCCGAGGCCCCGTCTCCATTCAGGGCCCCACCCTTCCACCCCCCGGGCCCCATGCCCTCCGTGGGTCCCATGCCCTCCGTGGGTCCCATGCCCTCCGTGGGCCCCATGCCCCCGGCGGGCCCCATGCCCCCCACACGCCCCGGGCCTCCAGCCACAGCCAACCACTTAGGCCTGTCTGTCCCCGGCCTGGTGTCTGTACCCCCCCGGCTCCTGCCTGGCCCTGAGAACCACCGGGCAGGCTCAAACGACGACCCCGTCCTTGCCCCTAGTGGCACCCCTCCACCGGCCGTGCCCCCAGATGAAACTTTCGGGGGCCGAGTGCCAAGACCAGCCTTTGTTCACTATGATAAGGAGGAGGCCTCCGACGTGGAGATCTCCCTGGAGAGCGACTCCGACGACAGCGTGGTGATCGTGCCTGAGGGGCTGCCGCCCCTGCCGCCCCCACCCCCCACGGGGACCACGCCCCCCCCTGCAGCTCCGGCCGGGCCACCGACAGCCTCCCCTCCCGTGCCGGCCAAGGAGGAGCCTGAAGAGCTTCCCGCGGCCCCGGGGCCTCTCCCACCCCCACCGCCACCCCCCGTGCCGGGCCCCGTGGCGCTGCCGCCACCCCAGCTGGTCCCCGAAGGGCCGCCTGGTGGCGGAGGACCCCCTGCGCTGGAAGAAGACTTGACAGTAATTAACATCAACAGCAGCGATGAGGAGGAGGAGGAGGAGGAGGAGGAGGAGGAAGAGGAGGAGGAAGAAGAGGAGGAGGAGGAGGATTTCGAGGAGGAAGAGGAGGAGGAAGAGGAGTATTTTGAGGAGGAAGAAGAGGAGGAAGAGGAGTTTGAAGAGGAGTTTGAGGAGGAGGAAGGTGAGCTGGAGGAAGAAGAGGAGGACGAGGACGAGGAGGAGGAGGAGGACGAGTTGGAGGAGCTGGAAGAGGTGGAGTTTGGCCCGGCAGGCGGCCCGGCCGAAGAAGGGGGCCCTCCGCCCCCCAGCCCGGCCCCTGCCCTGCCCCCTGCCCAGCCCCCTGAGGCCCCGCCTGAGCCCGGAGTGGAGCCCGGGCTGCTGCTGGAGGTGGAGGAGCCCGGGCCCGAGGACGAGCCGGGGGCCGAGGCCGCCCCCACGCTGGCCCCCGAGGTGCTCCCCTCCCAGGGCGAGGGGCAGAGGGAAGCGGGGAGCCCCCCGGCCGGGCCACCGCCCCAGGAGCTGGTGGAGGAGGAGCCCTCGGCTCCTCCGCCCCTGCTGGAAGAGGGGACTGAGAACGGGGGTGACAAGGTGCCACCCCCACCGGAGACGCCTGCGGCCGAAGAAATGGAGGCGGCGGCAGAGGCCGAGACGGCGGCCCTGCAGGAGAAGGTGAGGCGGGCGGGCGGGGGGCTGCGGGTGCCCTGGCGACCTCGGCCGCCCCGCTCTTCCCCGTGTGACCGCTTCTAATCGCGTGTCTTTGCCCCGAAAGGAGCAGGATGACACAGCTGCCATGCTGGCTGACTTCATCGATTGTCCCCCTGATGACGAGAAGCCCCCAGCGGCCCCCGAGCCTGAGTCCTAGTCTTCCCCTGCGCCCCCCACTCCTGTTTCCAATAAAGTTGTGTCTTCGGCTATCGACTGCTGCTTCTTTTGCCTTTTACACCACTGTGTCCCCGTCCAGAAGCCCCGCCGTCCACCGGGCTCCGCAGGGGTGCCCGTAGTGCTCCCCACGCGTCTGCGCAGCCGTCCTGTGGCCTCCGTTGTCCAGAAGAGGAGCCGCTGACCGAGAGGGTGATGGACTGTCCTCTTGCTCAACGGGGCCGGGCTGGGGTTTTCTGTGATCTGCCCCGCACTCTTGCCGCTGCTGCGCCCGGAGCCGGGCTGCCCGTGTGGGTGAGAGGACCCGGCCTTGCTTGTCCGTGTGTGGCCGTCCTACGTGTCCTCGTCCTCGTGAGCGAATTTGTAGACGCGCTCACCTGCACACCTGCCCCCTTGGTCTGAAAGGCTGAGGGATGTGGGTAGGACTTGGAGAAGCGGGAAGGGTACGGAGGGGTCTGGTCCGTGGCTTCTAGGAGGTTCGAACCTTGTTGCGGGTCTCCAGTGGCTGTATCCACCCTCCTCAGGGGTTTCCTCCCCCATCTCGAGACGTGGATGTGTCCCGGCCCGTGTCTGGTCCCCTGAAACACATGGGGCCTTGTCGGGTGCACGTGTGAGGGGGCTTTCTCAAATTCCACGAGTGAGATCGTATGTCTTTGACTTATTTCGCTTAGCATAATACTCTCTAGTTCCATCCATATTGCTACAGTTGGCAAGATTTCATTCTTTTTCATTGCTGAGTAGTATCCCATTGTGTGTCCATATATGCGTGTATATGTATGTGTACACATACATACAGACCTGGCCCTTCACCTCTAAATTCTTCAGCGTTCTCTCTCCCGAGATTTCTCTGTGTAATCACAATACCACTATCAAACCCAAGAAGAGTAACAGTAATTAAATAACAATGTACATAGACTGTGATGTTCAGATTTCCTCATTCTTGAGACGGGTTCTGTAGTTGTGCTTTTTGTTTTTTTTTTATTTGCTGTTTCAAGTTCAAGAGGTTTTTAGGTGAAGGCCACTTGAGGCTTACGGACCACTGGAAGGACGAAGGTGCAGGAATCCTGCAGTGGTGATTTTTAACAAATAGAAAGACCCTGAATTCTGGAAACTAGATAAGTAGTCACTGACTCCGAGGAAGAGGCTGGCACAGAAGTTTTATGATTTAAATTGTGTTCTGAGTAGAAAATACGTTCATGTGGTTCAGAACCCGGCAGGTTCGGGTTTGTTCAAAAGCCTTCTCCTCCCTGCCTGCCCTTCAATTAGGCGGAGGGCAGCCTGACCCGTGCCCTCCCGCCGCGACCCTGCGCGCGCGTTCCCACCATGACCGCGCGCACGTTCCTGCCGCAAACGTGTGCGCGTGCGCGCTCCTACCGCGACCGTGTGCGCCGTCCCACCCCCACCGTGACTGCGTGCGCGCTCCTGCCGCGGCTGCGTGCGCGTCCCCACCGTGGTCGCGTACGTACTCCTGCCGCGCACAAGCGCACGTGCCCAAGCTTCCCTTTAATCTGCCCCCGAGCGGGGCGCGGTATCACTTAGCCTAAATCCGTCTGGCCGAGCCGTGGGGTTCTTCGTCACACGCGGAGTGCCAGTCACGTGGTAGGCACTGCGTTCTCGTTGCCGTGTACTTTGGACGTGGTTCTAGACGACAGGAGGTTCTGGAAGGAGCGCGGAGCGTGGGGGAGCGACGGGGCGGCCTCCCCCGTGTCCCTTCGTGGTTGCCTCTGCGTGACTAGGGCACGGCGTTGAGACCAGGATTTGATGTTGGCACAGCGCTGGGCGCCGTCGCGAGCCGGAGGCACAGACGTGAACAAAACGTCTAAGAATCGCTGCCCTGCTGTCGGCCGTTTACGTTCCAGGTGCGTGTGGGGGGCGGACTGTAAATGAGCATGTGTCAGGTGGTGCCGAGTGCAGCGGAGGACAGGGGAAGGGGTGCGGGGTGTGTTGTTAACGTTGGACGGGAATTTGCAGACGTTAGACGTGGGGGGATTTATAGAGCGCATCCCCCCGTTACTGCGACTGCATGCGGGCGTGCGCAGTGGGAAGCAGGACAGACCGGGAGGGTCTCGCTGAGAAGGCGATGGTCATTACAGACCCGAAGGAGCGGGCGGGCGGCAGGGCTCTGTCCGGGGTGGGGAGGTGCTCCAGGCCGAGGGCAGAGGGCACAGCAGGTAAGAGTGTTCTCGGGGTGTTGAAGGAACCCGGGGGCGCCGGAGGGGCCGAGAGAGCGGGGTGAGGCGTGGAGGGTGGGGGTAGGCGTGGGCGGCGATGAGAGGAGGCCGCTTGGAGGGTTCGGGCAGGCGACCTAATAGGATTCGTCCGCTCTGGGGAAGTGGACGCAGGTGAGGGTCCGGCTGGGAGCAGGGGCGCCGGCCAGGAGGCCGAGTCGGTGCGCAAGTGGTTGATTTCTAGGTAACGTTTGAGGGAGGAGTTGACAACGTGCGGATGGTTCCGTCTCTGTCCGTGCAGAGTCTCCTCGCTCTCTTTTCCAGCTGCCCGGGGTGCGTTTGCCAGCACGTATGCGACCGGCCCCTGACGCGTGGGCATTTCGGCCCCTGGCTTCTGCCGCGGAGCAAGCAGATGACGTGCACGTGTCGTGCATGCAGTTATTTGTCCGTAGGACCAGGTGCTGGAAAGAATCGCGGAGCCCTCTCGGATGCTGTCCCGGTTTGGGGCCCGGACCTTGCCCACCTGCGCTCTTCTCTGCGCCCGCGTGTTAGACGGGAAACGTCCCGGCCTCGCGTTCTTTTCAGTGTTCAGGGCCTTTGAACTTCCTGTTCTGCAGAACGGGCGTGTGCCGTGCCTGCGAAAGTGCTACTTTCACTTGCTTGTGGTTTCGTGGCTATCTTTATGTGGCGGGAAAGCTTGCCCTTCGCGTCCAAGCCTTGCACCAACCTTCCTGACGCTTTGGCTCTCATCTGCGCGTGGTAGTTTCCGACCTGCTGGACGTTTTTAGGAAGTGTGTTTATCAATAAGTCTTTTAGCTCTCGGGTCTTCAGTCCTATTTTTATTATTCATTGATTGATTGTGTTTATTTATTTAAAAAAAATTTTTTTTTAATTTTTATTGTTGAGACAGAGCGTAAGCAGGGGTGGGGCTGAGAGAGAGGGAGACACAGAATCTGAAGCAGGTTCCAGGCTCTGAGCTGTCAGCACAGAGTCCAACGCAGGGCTCGAACTCACGAACTGCGAGATCATGACTTGAGCCGAAGGCGGACACTTAACCGACTGAGCCACCAGGTGCCCCTGATTGTGTTTATTTTTGAGAGAGACAGTGAGGGGGGCAGAGAGAGAATCCCAAGCCCTCTTCTGGGCTCAAACTCATGAACCACGAGATTATGAGCAGAGCCGAAGTGGGTTGCTCAACCAACTGAGTCACCCAGGAGCCACTTTGAGTCCTAGTTTTAAAAGGCCATCACCTTGGGGCAGCTGGGTGGCTCAGTCGGTTAACTGCCAAATTCAGCTTAGGTCATGATCTCCTGGTTTGTGGGTTCCAGCCCCGCGTCGGGCTCCGTGCTGACAGCTCAGAGCCTGGAGCCTGCTTCGGATTCTGTGTCTCCCTCTCTCTCGGCCCCTTCCCTGCTTGCACGGGTGCTCACGCGCTCTCTCTCTCTCAAAAATAAAACATTAAAAAATTTTTAAGAAAAAAACGCTATCACCTTTCTGAGATTTTTAGGAGACTTACTATGTTTTCAGCATTTTTATGCTGCTGCGATCTCATGCTACGGATCCTTTGACAGTTTTGGTTTTTATACGTAAGTCTTTCATCCGTTTGGAATTTATCCCGATATAAGGCTTGAGATACAGATCTGACTTTACTGTTTTATTCAAAAGTCTCTGGGGCGCCTGGGTGGCTCAGTCGGTTAAGCAGCCGACTTTGGCTCAGGTCATGATCTCGCGGTCCATGAGTTCAAGCCCCGCGTCGGGCTCTGTGCTGACAGCTCAGAGCCTGGAGCCTGTTTCGGATTCTGTGTCTCCCTCTCTCTGACCCTCCCCCGTTCATGCTCTGTCTTTCTCTGTCTCAAAAATAAATAAATGTTAAAAAAAAATAATAAAGAAAAAAAAGTCTTTTATTTTATTTTTTATTTTTAAAAATTTACATCCAAATTAGTTAGCATATAGTGAAACAATGATTTCAGGAGTAGATTCCTTAATGCCCCTTCCCCATTTAGCCCATCCCCCCTTCCACAACCCCTCCAGTAATCCTGTTTGTTCTCCATATTTGTGAGTCTCTTATGCTTTGTCCCCCTCCCTGTTTTTGTTATTTTTGTTTCCCTTCCCTTATGTTCATCTGTTCTGTGTCTTAAAGTCCTCATATGAGTGAAGTCCTATGATTTTTGTCTTTCTCTAATTTCACTTAGCATAAGACCCTCCAGTTCCATCCACGTAGTTGCAAATGGCAAGATTTCCTTCTTTTTGATTGGTGACTAATACTCCATTGTATATAGATACCACATCTTCTTTATCCATTCATCCATCGATGGACATTTGGGCTCTTTCCAGACTTCGGCTATTGTCGATAGTGCTGCTATAATCATGGGGGTGCATGTGTCCCTTCGAAACAGCACACCTGTATCCCTCGCATAAATACCTAGTAGTGCAGTTGCTGGGTCATAGGGTAGTTCTATTTTTAGCTTTTTGAGGAACCTCCATACTGTTTTCCAGAGTGGCTGCATTAGCTTGCATTCCCACCAACAATGCAAAAGAGATCCCCTTTCTCCGCATTCTTGCCAACATCTGTGGTTGCCTGAGTTGTTCACGTGAGCCATTCTGACAGTGGTGAGGTGGCATCCCATTGTGGTTTTGATTTGTATTTCCCTGATGATGAGTGGTGTGGAGCATTTTCTCACGTGTCGGTTGGCCATCTGTCATTCAAATGTCTTGAATCAAACAGTCTGTCTTTTGCTGCTCTGAAGCCCCCCCTTTGCCCTGTTCTGGATTTCTACTGTATCTGGGTCTGTTTCTTGACCTTGTATTTATTCCACTCATCTGCTCATATACACTTCCCCATTGGGGCTTTATGTTATGGTCCCGTATCTGGTCCAAAGAGTAGGTGTTCAGCGTGTTTTGGTTTGACCTTGGAACAGGTCATTAGTAGGAGCCGGAAAGGGTTCACAGTGGAGGACAGGGCCCGGCAGACTAGCCCCTCTGGGGTTGACGGTTGTGGTGATGCGAGGGCACGGGTCTCAGCCAGCTCTTCAGCAGCCCCACAGCATGCATGTGGCCAAGGTGGGGAAGGTTGGCCAGATACTAGCATAGCTGATTGAGGTCTCCCAGCAGTTAATAATCCTGCCCAAAGGGTTAAGAGATCAGGGTTATTCTGGAGAAGAGTGGGGTGTGCCCTGGACCTTACTCAAAGCCCCTGTAAGCAAGCAACTGGGATGTGGACCTGCGTGTTACGTTTTCTCGGGACACTGACTTGGAAGGCTACCGCGCGTCTTCACGGGTTGCCTTCGGGCTCCTGTGTGACAGGGAAGAGGCTGCGGCTTAGCGGAAGGGGCGAATCGGGTGGTTGGGGCACGCGATGCATCATTTCCCCAGGGCAAGGTGCAGGGGCCACGGGCACACCGGAAGGCTGTGCTCCCGAGTTTGGGCGCTGTTCTGCAGGTGGCGGGGATCCCTTTCTTTTTAAATTTTTTTTTTTTTTTTAATTTATTTTTGAGAGACAGAGACAGAGCACAAGTGGGGGAGGGGCAGAGAATGAGACACAGGATTGGAAGCAGGCTTCAGGCTCCGAGCTGTTGACGCAGAGCCCGATGCGGGGCTCGAACTCACAAACCGTGAGATCATGACCTGAACCGAATTCGGATGCTTAACTGACTGAGCCACCCAGGTGCCCTGTCGGGGATCCCTTTCAAGTTTAACCTCGCGGAGAGACGGGACTAGTTGTGTTTTCCGTCAGCCTGCGGAGGAGAGCTGAGCCCGAGGGGGCAAATGGGAAACGGGCAGTGGTCGGCGGGGGCGGGGGGGGGGCCGGAGCATGGCTTTGCGCCACGGCCGTGGGCCTAACAGGAAGGCAGGCGGCCCGGCGTCCACGAGTGCCCTTTGACCCGCCGTCACGAATGCTTCCTCGCCAGGGACCCTTGCCAAAGGCTGGCCGGGCCTCACCTGGGAGCAGCTGGCCGCCTGGCCCTGGCCGTTAGCCCCGTCGTGTCCTTGCTGCTGACTGTTCTCTAGAGATGGGCTTTGGGCGAGCAGAGAGCGGGAAGCCATCGAGCATCCCCCACGTGGCCGGGGCTGTAGCCAGCAGAGGAGTGGCTTGGGTGGCAGGCATTGGGGAAATGATGCATCGCTCAGTCTTGCTCTAAAGGAGTCCACGACCCGGCGATAATCGGAACACTGAGTGAGCAGCGCCTCTAGGAGAGCGAGCGGCTGGGTGTGTGGGGTCGGGAGCTCAGAGCGTCCTGGTGGGGGGGGGTACGCGGCTCCCAGGGGTGGGGCAGTGAGGGCAGCGGAACCCCCATAACACCAACATTTTAGGGGCAAGGAGAGCCCTTAACGGAAAGAGGAGACCACGGAAGGGGTGATGTCCCAGAAAATGAGACAAGAGTTTTGAATGGGAGGGGAAAACAGTGCTGTGGAGAAATGTCGTGGGATTTGCCCACCACCGGCAGGCTCAGGGAGAGCAGTCTCAGAAGGCTGGGGGGGGGGGGCCCACTCCCCAGGAGAAGAGGGGAGGGACAGGATTCTACAAGGGGAGTGGAGGGGAGCAGGTAGGGTGGTGTGGACCCCCTCTTTGCACCAGCCCCTCTCCACCCAGGGACTGCGGTCACCCAGCTGTCCCTGCGGCCACCCACCTGCCCCTGTGGTCACTCACCTGCCTGTGGATGTGCACTGAGGGAGGGGACTTAGGAATGGGCTGGCAGGTATGACCCGTTTACTGACGTCATGCCATCTGAAGGGGTCACCAGCAGTGGCCTCCCCCAGGGTCTGTTCCAGCCCTTTCCGTCTTCCAAGGCCAAACGCAACAATGGAAGGAGGGCCTGGGGCTGCCCGGGTGGCCCTGGGACTGCGCTGCCCCTTGTCCCCTGCCCCAGCCTTTGTCTCCTGGGGTCACCTTGGTCTCCAGCCCGAGGGCCTGGCTCGCTCTCCCCTTCATCGTCTACCTGCCCGTGGGCTTCCCTCACGAGCTGCCCACCCGGAGCACCCTCTGTGCGGGGCTGTGTGCGAGGCGTCCTCTTGGGGCCTGCGCTCCCTGGCCCCGTGCTCTGCCCAGGGGGTTCCTGTGCCCGTGAGCGGCCGCCCCTGGTGGGATCTGAGTTCAAGGGGAAGCTGCCCGATTTCAGTCCCTCATGAGTCCGCTGGGTCTCCCTGCCCTCAGGATGCTTGTGTCTCTCCTTAGTGCACACCCTCTGCCTTGCCTCCCCCTTCCTCTCCTCCCTGACCCCTGCGAGGGTGCCCCTTGGTCTCCAGCTCCCATGTGGGAGCATAGAGTTTAAACCACATTTTTGGGTCTCAAACACCAAGAATCTAAGTCCATTTATACTTTGACCATTTCTGTCGCCGTCAACCAGCCAGGAGGTTACTCTGTTTACCGTTTGTCTGTCCGTCCAGTGAGCCATTCACTCGCTGCTTCTGCTACACGTGTGTGGCCACACGTCCCCCCGGGTGTGGGAGATGCCAGAGGTGCGGCCTCATCCCCTTCGTCCAAGGACATCGCCGCGTCCGTCCGGGGAAAGAGGCACGGCTGATGGGAGTGCGGTTGGGTCCAGGGAGGGGTGGGGGCAGTGGGATGCGAGGGCGTCAGAGGGCTTTGGGGGCAGTGCCCGCTGCGCCAGCACCTCAGGGGTCAGGCTTTCTGGGTAGAGGAGGGTGGACGAGTCGCACCGACCCCAAGTGACCGGAGGGAGCTCAGAAGCAGGGCATTCTGACCTTCACACTTGGTTTGTTTGTAGCAAACAAGGTGCTTCAGTTACAAAGAATTTATTTTATTTTTATTTTATTTTATTTTATTTATTTTATTTTATTTTGTTATTTTATGTTATTTTATTTATTTGTTTATTTTAATGTTTTTTATTTATTTTTGAGAGAGAGAGAGAGACAGCATGAGTGGGTGAAGGACAGAGAGAGAGGGAGACACAGAATCCGAAGCGGGCTCCAGGCTCCGAGGTGTCCGCACAGAGCCCGACGCGGGGCTTGAACTCACGAACCCGCGAGATCATGACCTGAGCCGAAGTCGGATGCTTAACCGACTACGCCACCCAGGCACCCTTAGTCTGTTTTAAAACACCAACGTCATGGATCTAATTCGTGGCTTCATCAGTTCCTACTTGATCTTGTTTTTCTCTAGAAATAAGATCCATTCTTCAAGTTGCCTAAAATACTTCTTTTGATGTTTTCTCGGTGTTACTGAAATCTTGTCAGACACCCCCGCCCCTGCACCCCCAGAGACTACGGTCTCAGATCCTCGTGGGCGCCGAGGGTCTTGGCAGGTTGGCGTATGCTTGGCTGGGGCTCTGAAGCTTATCTTCCTCATAAGTTGTAGCTTCTGCGATCTGTGTTTCCTGCCCGGATGGCACATTCCTTTAGTTTCGCTTGGCCAGAGTTATGGAACGTCTGTCCTGTCATTATGATATACTGACTTGCTTTGTCAGTGTTACTTAAAAAGCATGCGTGCGTTATGCGTGTCTTACCGTGCTTGAGGGGGCAGGTAGTAGGTTCGTCTCCTGGGAGGGGGTAGGGTTGTGTTTGCACGTTAATGTTCCTCTTTAGGACTTGGGTCCTAAATTGAGCATCTCAGGACCGACCTCCCTCCCCCCCCCTCCACCCCCGGTGGACTGTGAGTGCCGCGTGCTGGCAGACTGGCCGGACCTCCTCTCTACCTGGGTCACCACACCTGCTGATCAGTCCTTCCTCCTGTTCTCGGAACGGTTCCTGTTTTTTCCAGGACTGTTCGACTCACATACAGTTCCCTGTTTATATCCTTTGCTATTTACCGATGGGAATGAACATTTCCCTGTTTATTATAAACAGAAATGTACTTAGAAGCACACACGTTCATATGCAGCAACATCCCCTTTCTTATTAAAACCTATAGGGGCACCTGGGTGGCTCATTCGGTTAAGCATCTGACTTTGGCTCAGGTCATGATCTCACCGCTTGTGGGTTCGAGCCCCGCGTCGGGCCCTGTGCTGACGGCTCAGAGCCTGGAGCCTGTTTCAGATTCTGTGTCTGCCTCTGTCTCTGCTCCTACCCTGCTCACACTCTGTCTCTCTCTCTCTCTCAAAAGTAAATAAACATTAAAAAAACCCACCTATAACAACTTCAAAAATTCGAACATAATCCCTCTCTTCTGTATTGTGTTATACTTTTTTGTAACGGTTTACAGTGACTCTTCTCTTTTTGCTGTTGCTATGAATTTAGGTCTTTCCCAAATGAATTGTAGCAGACACCCTTGGGTGCCTACTCCCCCCATCCATTACCCCCATTCACTTGGTGGTGGGACCCACGTTGCATTTTTCAGTCCACCCTTCCTCAGGTGGCTCGGGTAAATCCTGACTAGGCTAGGGGATCACACGCTTCCGTCCCCGCTGCCTGCTTGGAGGATTTGGGTTTGGTGTCTGGTTTTGGCCAAAATAGATAGGAAGAGGCCTGCTGGATGGTTTCTGGGAAAACTCCCCCCCCCCTTTTTTTTTAACTTGGAATTTTATTTATTTATTTATTTATTATGATTTTTTTTAATTTTTTTTTTAACTTGGAATTTTAATTATGTACATGAGTAACAGCAGGAGAATGGGGAGTTCCAAGGCTGGACACTGTCTCTAGGTGAAAAGATTACTAACAGTTCACTCGTAATTGGCATCACCCAGGATAACAGAGAAGGCTCGCGTAGTTTTTCCTGAAGAAGAAAGCCGATTTACGACACTCAGGACTGACTTCTCTGCCATGTCTAACTGGGGTGTCTCTTCGGGACAGAGTGCGATCAGGGGAGGGGCAGAGAGAGAGGGAGACCCAGAATCTGAAGCACGCTCCAGGCTCCGAGCTGTCAGCACAGAGCCTGACGCGGGGCTCGAACTCACGGGCTGTGATATCATGACCTGAGCCGAAGCCAGACGCCCAACCGACTGAGCCACCCAGGTGCCCCACTGGGGTGACTCTTGATCAGACGGGGGCCCCCAGGTGTGGGGTGAGCTGATCATTTGGAAGGGAGCAGTGGACAAGACAGCGGAGGGGAGGCTGTCTGCAAGGAGGCAGTGGTTGGGGGCTGTTTTTATTTTTTATTAAAAAAAAATTTTTTTTTCAACGTTTATTTATTTTTGGGACAGAGAGAGACAGAGCATGAACGGGGGAGGGGCAGAGAGAGAGGGAGACACAGCATCGGAAACAGGCTCCAGGCTCTGAGCCATCAGCCCAGAGCCTGACGCGGGGCTCGAACTCACGGACCGGGAGATCGTGACCTGGCTGAAGTCAGACGCTTAACCGACTGCGCCACCCAGGCGCCCCTGGGGGCTGTTTTTAAAGGGGGAAGTTGAGGTACGGTGATGCGGGGGATTCTTTTTTGGTAGCTGGGCCTGGTTGTAAGTAGCCCACTGGTCACTTAGGGCCTGCGGATACCCCGGGGCGGGTCGCCTGATGGGCCTGTGTGCATTCCATCGCTCAAGCCTGTTTGCCTAAACCCAGCCTCTACGTTCCCTGCCGTTTTCCTATGGAAATACTGGCTTCCTGCAGGGACTTCCCCCACGTTTACCTAGAACTGATTAAAATGGGCAGAACGTGGAACACTCTAGTTATTTCCAGGTGAATTCTTCACATTTCCTGGCTTTTGGAAGTTCTCCTTCCAGACATCTTCTACGACCGTGTATCCTCGTAAAGCCCCGTCATGTAATTTCTCTCCACCGATCTGGACAGATACAGTGGCCTGTTGTGGGGAATCAAGAGAGGCAGTTCATCTCACGAACCCAGAGGACACCCCAGCTTCTTTAGTTTTGAACCTTTAGCCGAAAGAAATCCAACAATGCCAGCAAAGCCAATAACACCAAGTCTCGGAAAAGATCTGGGAGGCGCACCTTGGAGATATCCGCGGCTGTCTGGCCCCCATCGAGCCAAACTCTGCATCTCGGGCTTCGTGGGTGAGTGTATTTCCGGACCCCAACTGGTCTATGGCTCACGGTAACGTTGGAGGTGTGAGACGCTTCCTTCAAGGCGGGTCCTCAGCTCCTCCACACATTTAGATTGACCCCCGGGGACGGAGTAGAGCGAAAGCCCATTGACTTCCACGGAGGTTTGGTGAGGTGAGCCCTTTCAGGGGAGGCGTAGACCTTGAAGGTGAGTCGACTCAGGCTGGCCGGCCCCACAGACCTCGGAGTTACCTTGAACGTGCTGCTGGCAGAGGGCACTCCGGCCTCCCCTGCTCTTAAAAAGGCCCAAGAAGAGATGGTCTTTCTTTCCGCCACTGTGTGGTGTTGGGTCTGCATGGGATCATTGGAGTAGGAGCGCCATCTTGCCAAGGAGGTAAGTCACTGGAAGAGCTAATTCACGAAGGATGGACGGATAGGAAAACAAAACCCCAGCTCCTCGGTGACGCTGACCTGGACAACCCTAGACTCAACCTACCTCATGGGCGTCTTATCTTCTGAGATAATAGTTTTTCCCTACTGTCTGAGCCATTTTGAATAGATTTTTTTTTTTTTTTGGTTACTGGCAAGAGAAAACATTCTATATGTAAGTGAAATAATTCACTTATTTCAATCAGCCCCATTATTTAGGTTTTGCTCCCTGAAATGTCACGACACAGCCAGTGGGAGCCCCTCTAATTGGAAACACGCCCTTTCAGTACTGCCTCTGGCTTTCTTGAGAACGCCCTTTTTTTTTTTTTTTTTTTTTTTTTTAGCGACAATAGTATGTTCCAGGCATATCCTGAGGTTTGCCTGCTCGAAGGTATGGAGTCAGCTGCCCTCCAAGGAGCCCGCGTTTTAGTGGAGAATAATATTGTAGACCACAGTCCGGTTTCCAAGGAGCTGGTGTAGGTAGAAAAGACCATTGTTGCTGTCGGGACTCTTTTCGTTGTGACAGAGCTGGAAAAATCATTTCCTTCACGTGTCCATAGTTCTTACAAATCAGTAAGAAAAAGACCAAAATCCCAGGGAGAAACGGAGCGGCCGGTCCACAGAAAAGGAAATACCAGTGGCTTCTACGATATGGAAAGATGCCCAACTTTACGCAGCGTAAGAGAGACGGAAATTAAAATGACACGAGTGTACCGTTTCTCACCTGTCACACTGGCTGCGGCGAGGGCGTTCATCAGCACGGTGTTGGCGAGACTGAGGGAAAGGGGGCATCCTCACGCATCACTGGCCTCACTGATGGGAGCGTAAATTGCCACAACATCTGTGGGGGGGCAGCTTGACACGTGCCAAATGCACACAGGCTTGTGGCCCAGAAATTCCATTTTTAGGATATTGTGCTACATGTATACTTACAGTTGAGAAACCATGTATGTGCCCAGTGATTTCTTTTAGCAAAACACTTCTTTTTTATATTTAAAGCAAGATTGCCAGCATCCTAAATGTCCAGTTAGACAAAGCTGGTAGGGTAGACTGTTTTGCTACATCAAAACAGTGGCACCCTTTTTAAGAAATATTTATTTCAATTAAAATATTTATTCATTTTTGAGAGAGAGGGAGAGAGAGAGCAGAAGAGGGGCAGGGAGACAGGAGACACAGAATCCCAAGCAGGCTCCACACTGTCAGCACAGAGCCGGATGTGGGGCTCGAAGTCACGAACCTGAGATCATGACCTGAGCCGAAGTCGGACGCTCCACCTACTGAGCCCCCCGGGCGCCCCCAAACAGTGACACCCTTAAGCACAAGGAAGCTCTTTAAGTGCTGATACACGATGATCTCCTGATTTAATCTGCAAGGTGGAAAAACCAAGCTGCGGAACAGCGTGGAGAATATGCTACCACGTGCAGGAAGAGGACGAGGACAATAGGCGTGTCTCCGCTCGTGAACGTGCGTAGGGAAGACGTACGGCGACCACAGGAGGTGGAGACCCCGGGTGGCGCGGGGCTGAGCGGGAGACCCTAGCGAATGCTACTTTCTTTCTGCCGTTCCCACTTTGCATCATGGAAAGTTACTGCCCACGAGAAGAGTAAACCAGAAACGATGCTGTCCCTGTTTCTGTTGACATCACTTGCTTTGTCAGGCTTATGGGACTCGGCTACTGGAGTCCATCTGGCTATTCCTTTATTATTTATGTTGCCTGGGAGTTACTCGTTTGCCTGTGTCTCTCCCGAGGGAAGGACTTATTTTTAACGGGCCTTTGTGCCCAGTGTGTTTTAGCAAACACCTCTCAGCACCCGCAAGCCTGATACCGTGCTGTCTCCAGAAGACACCAAAATGAGGACGTCCTGCTGGGAATGTGGTCCCTGCCAAGGGAAGCTGGCTCACCGCGGTTGGGGATCCGGCCGTCCGCACCCATTACTGTGGCATTAAGTGTGCGGTAGTGAAGCATGCACAGGGCAAAAGCGGTAGAGAGCAAAGCCGATGAGGTCTGGTGGGGGGCGGCGGGATCACCGGGGAGGACTCCGAAAAACCGGAATCCGACCAGGGATTAGAAGGCTGAACAGAACGTCCCAGAAACAGGGACTGCAAGCAAACTGCACAGTGGGTTCTGGGAAACACAGGGGTGCGGCCCACGTGGGGAGACGGGAGGTGAGGATGGGCTGTTGTGGAATAAGGTGGGAGAGGGGCGGGCCAAGTGGAAAGAGCGTCGAAGGCCAAGAAGCTTGGATTTTTATCCTGCAGGCAACAGGCGGGTAGCGATGAGCCCCCGAGCTTGGCGCAGGGAAGGCCTGTAAGTGTTGGAAGTTGACCAAGTTAGTTCCGAGGCCACGCTGTACCTCACTGAGGAGCTCCTGTGGACCTTAAGCATGACCCTCCCAGAGAAGAGCCACCTCGTGAGGCCAGTGTGTATGTGAGTGTGTGTGTGTGTGTGTGTGTTCCGATGGGGAGGCCTTGGAGACCCTGGGTGGCTCAGTCGGTTGAGCGTCTGACTTAGGCTCAGGTCATGATCACCTGGTTTGTGGGTTCAAGCCCCGTGTCCGGCTCTGTGCTGACAGCTCGGAGCCTGGAGCCCGCTTCGGATTCTGCGTCTCCCCCTCTCTCTGCACGTCTCCAGCTCGCGCTGTCTCTCTCTCAAAAATAAATAAGCGTCAAAAAAATTAAAAGAAATTAGATGGGGAGGCCTTCCCAGCCCCACACTGGGAGGCCCCCTTCCCTCCTCCTCCCCCAACCGGGGTCGCTGTGTGCCTCCCTGGCCCCCCACCCCCACCCCCGCCAGGCCCGCCTTCTTGGGCTCCGGGCTGGTGGAGACCCGGGTGCCCCCACACCCGGGTGCCCGCTGGGCTTCCGAGGGGGAGGGGTCCGGGCTCTGCTCTTCAGAGAGTCCGCTCTTCCCCCTGAGACCGCGACTTGTCTTCCGGCAGGATGGGTGTCCGCGCCGCCGCGTGTCCACCGGCTCCTCGCTGCGCGCGGGCTCCCACAACCAAGTGCAGCTGTGGCTGGTGGGCCAGCACGGGGAGGCGGGGCTCAAGACCGGCGCGGGAACAGGACACGGCGGGGACAGGTGACACAAGGGCCCGGACGGGGCGCACAGCGCGCTCCCCCGCGGCCTCCTTGGAGGTGACCAGTGCGCGCCCGCCCGTCGTGGCACAGGGCTCGGCCTTTCCTCGAATAGGCCGTCCGTCCTCCCGTGTCCCCCGTTCTTAAAAGCTGCCGTTTCAAGCCTTCTGCAGCGTCGCTAGGTGGGGGACCTGCGGGCCCTCCCCGGGTACCCGGCGGGGATGCGGGCGCCGGGGAGGAAGCCCGAGATTCGAAGCCCGCGTTTCCCAGCCTTTTCCCTGCTCTCGCCGCATCCACCTGCTACTCGCCCCGGCTCCGACCCGCCAGGCCTCACCGCCTGCCCCTCTTCCCAGCCCTCCCCGCGGCGCCCCGCCCCCCCCCCAACCGAGCGTGCGCGCGGTCAGTTCCGTCTCCCGGACCTCTCGGGCCCCGCCCCCGCCCCCGCCCACCGGGGCTGCCTTGAACCCGAGTGGCCTGCGCGCCCTCCACCGCCCCGCCCCGCCGCCCTCCCACCGCCAGAGCGGGTCTCCACACGTTCCCACTTCAAAGGTGCCCCCGCGCAGAACACGGGAGTGGCTTCCGTGTGTCCTCGGGACCAGCCCAACGCCCGTGGCTTACCCTCGAGGCTGCGCGGTGTGGTCGTGCCCCTCTCCCTGCAGCCCTGCCCTGAGCCCCAGCTCCAGGACGCGGCTCGGCTCGCTTCGGCCCCGTCTCCCGGTACCCCTGCGCGGCACGCCTCCGCGCCTCTCCCTCTCCCGCGCGGCCCGAACCAGCGCCGCCCCCTGGAGGGGTCTCTCTAGGTGGCACGTCGTGCGGAAGGCCTGCCAGGGCCGGGGACTGCCCGCTGCATCCTGGGGGCGCTGGCGAGGGCGCCCTGCCGTTCTGCTCCGGGGTCCCCGCGCCCGGGGGCACTCCCTCGGGGCGCGGCGCGTGGCGCGGTGACTACAGGGAGGAAGAAGTGAGGAGGGGGTGCACCTCCCCGTCTCGTCTCTTCCGCCTCACCCGACCCGCGTGGGGTCGTGGGGCCACCTGCTCCGTGCGCGCCCCCTTGGCTGTGCGGCTCCTTTCACGCGCCTTTCCCAGAGGCCCTCGGAAGGGCGTCCGGCGCGGGCAGGGCTCAGTCCCGGGGCTGCTTCTGGGGAGCCCCGCGGTGGCTGAGCCCCTGTCGCCCGCAGGAAGTGGAGCTTCAGGCGGACATGCAGGGCCCCGGGGCCAGTGGGGACGAGTTCAGGTTCCCGTGCTACCGCTGGGTGGAGGGCGCTGGCATCCTGAGACTGCCCGAGGGCACCGGGGAGCGCGGGGCTGGGGGTGTGAGGAGGCCTGGTCGGGGGAGCGGAGGAAAGGGGGCAGGGCGCGCGGGCTGGAACCTGGAAATCGGGGTTCGGGGCGGTTCTGGAAGAGGCGGGTTGCTGGAGATACACCTGCCGGCCGGAGGCTGGGGGAGGGCAAGATGCTGAAGGGTCAGGGCCAGCGGGCAGGGCCGGCAGGGGAGGCGTCCTTGGCGGGCAGGGGAGAGGCTCTCCGGAGGAGCCTCACTGCCCACCCCTCCTCCCCACGCGTAGGCCGCACGGTGCTGGACGACCCTTAGGGCCCGTTCAGGCAGCGCCGGGAACACGAGCTGGAGGAGCGGAGGAAGCTGTACCGGTCAGCCCTCCCCCCGCACCCGACAGCCCTCCTCCCGCACCCGACTCCTCCTGACCTAGCGATGCAGGAGAGGGCGACGGAAGGCACGGCCGCGGAAAGCACCCCTTTCTGGGTACTTGCTCTCTGCCTCCGGCGGGTACCTGCGCGGCCCCCTGCGCCTCGCGGCCCATACGGAGCTTTGGGCGCCACCTGCTGGCCGCCAGGCAGTACTGGACAGAGGACCTGCCTTGGGCGCAGAAATTCGGAGAAAGGGGTGAGCTGCTGGGGCCTCAGGGAACTTTGGAACACCTCCTCCCTGCAGCCCCTAGAGGAGCTCAGGGCCGGGTTATGGCTGGGCAGGGGATTCTCACCTAGTGACTACAGTCCGGGGCAGGATGACAACACCAGCGTTGTGCGTTTATTTTCTGAATTCTTGTATTTTATTTTATTTTTTTTAAAGTTTAGTTATTTGAGAGAGAGCACAAGCGGGGGAGGAGGAGGAGGAGGAGGAGAGGAAGAGAGAATCCCAAGCAGACTCCGTGCCGTCGGCGCAGAGCCTGACGCGGGGCTCAAGCTCACGAACTGTGAGATCATGACCCGAGTCAAAGTCGGGTGCTTAACGGACTGAACCACCCAGGTGCCCCTTTCTCACCAACACTTATTTTCTTGTCTTTTTGACAATAGCTGCCTAACAGGTGTGAGATGATAATCTTACTATAGTTTTGATTTGTTGTTTGGTCTGGTTTTAGGTGGCTGTCTGCTTTTTGTGTGAGAATTTTCTCTGTTCTGTTTTTATGTGACTATTCGGGAAGATCCAAAGCCTATTGCCACCACCTTCCCAGGAACGCTATGTATTACTTTCTGTAGTTAAGAACCCCTGAGGTATGGGAAGCTTAATCTGGGCATTATTTGGAAGGTCGCTATGGCAGGGGGCCAGTGTTGACTTCTGAGGAATGGAAGCGTCATCAGGTCGGTTCAGAAGTTTAACTTGGCAGAAGTTTGGCGATTGGGGAAAGGTAGTGGAACGGGAAAGGCCAATTATGACGGTACCTCAGCCCTCCAAGTGGGAGATGCTACTGAGGGAGGGGTGAGGGGGAATGGGCGTGAGAAGCACGGTGGGGGCCGAATCAAGTGGCTTGGTGATGGGTGGCGGGAGAAGGAGGGGAGCTGGAGACGTGCCAGCCAACCGGAAACTCCTAGAATGAATGTCTGGGGAAACGGCAGAGTCCCAAACGTCAGTAGGGATGAGGGCGGTGACTGCCGAGAGGGGGACCGGGCGGGCGGCTGAGGGGGAGATACCACTAAGGTCTCGAAAACCAGTTTGGCGAGTTATGGGGTCCTGGGCGGAGACGCGGGTGGGTGTCCGGAGCTCGGGGAAAGAGCCACGCCGGACACACACGGATGTGGGGGTCGTCTGCGTTCCGCACCCAAGGAAAAGATGACAAATGGGACTAAAACAATATCTGCGGAAAAGTGAGAAGTGGTGCTTGTGAGATGAAGGAGCCGTCTGGCTACGTCAAAAATAAAAAGGCGGCACGGAAGCTTTATGTGCGCAGGAAGGGCCCGTGGCCTTCTCTCCGAGTGGTCTGGCTCTGTTTACGGGGGAGTCTCTGAATGTCAGGATTTGGTTTCTTGGTTTTGTTTTTTTATTTCAGAGAGAGGGAGAGTGTGCGCGTGAGCAGGGGAGGGACAGAGGGAGAGAGAGAGAGGCCGTTAAGCAGGGCTCGATCCCACGACCCCTGGGATCGTGACCTGAGCCGAAATCCAGAGTCGGACGCTCAACGCCTGAGCCCCCCGGGCGCCCCACCGAACGTCCACATTTGGAGATATGTTCTCCGGGGTCATTCACATCACACCCCCTCGTAAGCCTTACGCCCCGCCGCAAATCGTCTCTGCATTTACTGCTCCAGGTTCATTTCCTCTTGGTTTCAGTTTCTCCGGAGAAGAAAACCTTGACAGGTGGGCAGTGCCCTTGGGGGACGTACGCCTGTACCCCTATGCCTGTACGTGTACGGATCTTCGGCCCAGCCCTGTGCCACGCACACGCGTTCCAGGGTAAACGGTACCTCCCAGGCTTGGGCCTCTGAGAGCTTCCCGGGGACGGTCCTCAGCCTGGTGTTTATTGTTAACCCCCCCTTGCTGCACTTTGTAGCGTCTGCAGTGTGAATCTTCAATCTTCACGAACACTCAAAGTCTGTTATGCCGAGAGTCTTCCGTCCAGTGTTGATTTTGTCCCCGCACACGCACACGTTTTACTTCCTCACTGCGTGCTGGTGGGGCGCCTGGGTGGCTCAGTCGGTTAAGCGTCCGACTTCGGCTCAGGTCATGATCTCGCGGTTCACGAGTTCCAGCCCCGCGTCCGGCTCTGTGCCGACCGCTCGGAGCCTGGAGCCGCTTCGGATTCTGTGTCTCCCTCTCTCTGCCCCTCCCCCACTCACGCTGTCTCTCTCTGTTTTAATAAACATTAAAAAAAATTTTTTTAAAGAGTGGGATTAGTGATGGCAAATTTGCACAAAAGAATGCCACGCAGTCACGAGAATGAAAGAACAACTGATGAGCAACCACGGGAACGAATTTCACAAACACATTGTTGAACAAAAGAAATCAGACGGGAAAGAGTACGGATGCTGCAACTTTATACAAAGTACGGGAACAGGCAAAACGAATCCATGGTGCCATAGGTCGCAACAGTGGTTACCCTTTGGAGGAGGGTACTGACCGGGAGGGGTCATGAGAGACTTCCGGGGGACTGGTCATTTTCCATGGTGATTGTTTTTCCCTTTTATCTGGGTGCTGATTAGATATGAGTGCGTCCAGCCTGAGAAAGCCATCAGGTTGTACCCTGGTAACAATCCACTTTTCTATATGTAACTTGTACTTCGAGACATGAAGATTAAAAGAGGATTGGCCACAGTTAAGCCACATGGACCTTCAGAGTGAAGTTACTTAGTATCTAATACAATTTAGGAAAAGGACCCCTTTGCCAATATCGTTGTCAAATGAAAACAAATCCAGACTTAAGTAAGTGGAAACTATTCAAGAGTATTGCATGGGGAGACCACTTTGACCACAAGATCTGCAAGTGTCTCAAATGTCAGACAGAAAGAAATTTTCTCTGGTGTGAGAAGTGTTCAAGCTAGAAAGAACCAGGGGTGGTGATGTGGTCAAACCTTGGAGCAAAAAACCAACCAACCAACCAACCAACCAACCAACCAAACGAAACCCTTGGAGCAGAAAGTATCTCTCCTTCAGGTTGGCTGAAGGGGTGTTCCCCAATACTAGAAATTCTCTTTGATTTTTTCTGACCTCTAGCCCTCTGCATTAAGGTTGGGCGTGGGGTGGGGGAGATGGGCCGTAAACGCCTGGTGCATACCGTCCAGACGCATCATTGATTCTCCCGGGGGAAGGCAAACAGGTGTTGGGAATCCCTCTATGAGGCGGGAGCAGGAGTCAGTAACAGTGACGTAACGGGTCTCGGGGAGGACTGAAGGCAGGGTGGCATGAGGGGTTGAAACTCGAGGGAATCTGGCCTTTATTTGTTTATTTATGGCCCACACATCTTGGACTCGTATACATCTTTCTTCCCATTAAGGTTTTGTTTTTGTTTTTGTTTTTTTAATGTCTGAGAGACAGAGACAGAATGTGAGCAGGGGAGGGGCAGAGAGCGAGGGAGACACAGAATCCGAAGCAGGCTCCAGGCTCCGAGCTGTCGGCACAGAGCCCGACGCGGGGCTCAAACTCGTGAACCGTGAGATCATGACCTGAGCCGAAGTTGGACGCTCAACCGACCGAGCCACTCAGGCGCCCCTCCCATTAGGCTTTAAAAAAATTAATCGGCTTTAGTTTTTAGAGCAGTCTTAGATTTACAGAAAATAATTGAGTAGGCAGTACAGAGAGTTCCCAACACATCTCTGCTCCCCCATCTTGTGTGTAGTTTTCCTATTAATGTTACACATTATTAACAATAATACATAATGTACCTTGCAGTGATATTGTACATTTGTTACAATCATTGACCTGATCCTGATACAGTAACTAAACTAAAGCGACTATCGTACCTAATATAAGAATTGACGAAAGTCCATAGCTTACGTTAAAGCTGACTCTTGGTGTTACAGTTATAAGGTTTTGACAAGGGTGTGATGACGTGTATTCCTCGACGGTATCCTACAGATTGGTCTCACTGACCTAAACTCCCCCTATTCATCCTGCCTGCCTCCCCCACAGCCTCTTTGGCAACCACCCATCTTCTGTCTCTGCGATTTGGCTTCTTCCAGAGTGTCATATAGTTGGAATTATGTGGTGTGCTGCCCTTTTAATTTTTATTTATTTATTTATTTTTGGGGGTAGGTGAAGAAGGGCAGGGGGAGAGAGAGAGAGAGAGAATCCCAGGCAGGCTCTGCACTGTCAGACAGGTCAATTTTAGATGGAAGGCTGTGGAAATAGAATCTGAAGTCTTTCCTATGATCTCTCCAGCTCTGTGATAGGTCCCAGTGTATTTCAGTTTAACTGTACATCTTTATGAATTTTGTAAATTTTGAGAAATTTGAGAAACTGTACTAATTGTTAAAGGTCTGAAAGCCCTGACAATAGGACCTAAAACTCCCCTAAATAGTGCAGAACATCCCTGCCTTCAGTATAGTCTCATTTCGGACCTGCCCCTTCACAAAGCCACCACACGACAGCCATTGCAATTGATGACTTCAGACGGGTCCACATGTGCCCGGTATTGGTCTCCTTTGGCTTCAGTCGCAAGCCCTGCTTCCTCTTTAAATCGCGGGGTTTCCTGGTGTGTAATAATGACCTTTACCATTTGCCGAATGCTTCTTTAAAAAAAAAACTTTTTTGAGAGAGAGAGAGAGAGCGAGTGAGCACACGCAGCGGAGGGGCAGAGAGATAGGGAGAGAGAATCCCAACCAGACTCCGTACTCAGTGCAGACCCCGAGGTGGGGCTCGATCTCACAACGGTGAGATCACGACCAGGGCTGAAACCAAGAGTTGGACGCTTAGCCAGCTGAGCCCCCCCAGGTGCCCCTTTGTTGAATGCATCTTAAACATTACATATTGTGTTAAGAGCAGTTTCCACAGTAACCCTTTCAGTGTCCAAGCAGCTTTATGATGTCGGTGTGATTGTTTTTATTTCGTAGCTGAGGACGCGGAGACTCTGAGAAGCTCGGTAACGTGTCATGGGTCGCACGGTCACAAGTTAGAGGCGGGGCCGGAATTGGACTCGAGCGTGTCTGGCTCAAAAGCTTGTGCCCTTAACCACCACTCCAGCTTCCCCCCTCATCTCGCACCCTGAGGTTCTTCCCTTGAGATGGTCTCAAATCTTTAGGTGTCACTCAAAGCAGATGGCCTCGTCTGGACATGATTTAACCCTGTTTAACGTGGAGGACTTTCCCGTTGCCTAAAGATGTTGCGGCGGTGAGGATGGAGATTCCCAAAGTCCCCCTGACAAGTTTAACGTTAAGTTTTTGATTCATATTTTCTAACTGGAGGTAACGGGTAGCTGTAGGTTTTCCCCCAAAGGGGATATTTGCTGAAGGCGTAGTACCATGGTGGTCTCTTGGCAGGCATACCCGTGCTCCTGTGCCGTAGAGAAAAAATTCTGTATTCTTTCCACAGATAGATACACGTGTCTATAGATCTATATCTGTAGAGTAGATCTCTATCTATCCATATATCTTTAACTGTATATGTGTTTAACGATCTTCCCCACGATTCCTCTCCCTGAGAAAGAAATTCACAGAGAAATCCACACAGAAATTTAGTGTACTATTTGGCACACGGGCCATCATCAGAGACTTACTGGCCAAGTGGAGTTGAAGTGTCTTAGCATCGAGCCCGGCACCTCCACGCGTCTCTGCTGACCTCTTGGCTTTATTTTGGGCCATCGATGGGAAGTACAAAACAGCACGGGGGTCCAGTCCCAAAACGTCACCGTCATAGGCTCACATGCTGGATTCCCGTCCAGTGGTGGAGATCGCGTGGCGTGGAAATGACGTGGCAGGGAAATACCCTGATACCTTTGGTCATCACTAGGGACACAAACGGAGACGGGGTAATGTCTGGGGAGACAGCGCCCTAAGATCTCTTCTTCCACCCAGATACCCTCTTTGGTTGCCAGGCTCTCTGCTTTCACAGTCGGGTACGAACCTTGCTGTCAGAAACCAGGTGCTGAGGTGATTTGGACGCCACCGTTCGTTCAGACTCACAGTCAATTTCTCGCTTTGGCGCCAGTGGTCCCAGGTCACTGACTGTCGTCGAGAAGCGCACCATCGTGGAGTCACGGAAGTACGGTGCTTTTCCATTGCGGGGAGGGGAGCTTGGACTAGACTGCTCTTCTCAAAGACGGCTGCTACGTCTCCCAGAGCCGCGGCCTTCGTGGTCACGTGGTACAAGCCCCGAAAGACAACCAGTGAGCGCTTAACCAAGCGCTTTGTTGCCGGACCCTCGCTAGCCCCCCACTCCACCTCGATTTTTCCACCGCACGTAGAGCTTACTAAAGACGTCAGTTCAAAAATGGTTCCATTATGGGGTGGGTGGGTGGCTCAGTCAGTTGAGTGTCTGACTCTTGATTTCAGCTCAGGTCATGATCCCAGGGTTGTGAGATCGAGCCCCACGTTGAGCTCCACACTGAGCGTTGAGCCTGCTTAAGATTCTGTCTCTCTCTCTCTCAAATGAAATGGCTCTATTATCAACCACCCCATTCTGGTCAATATTAAAAGAAGACTGATAGAACAAGTCACTAGTATTCCGTGGAGTTTGGCGTTTTGGAGGGAACTATTTCCTTTCTTCTCACCAACATGAGAGGCAGGGTGGCGTTGTCTCTAAGGCCAGGGTGAGAGTCGGGTGCGAGAGAAGCTCTTGTAAAGATGTCTGCTATAAAGGGAATGTTCTGGATAAATTCCTCTTGTGCCTCTAGACCCACTTTGTAGTGGTTTTGTTTGTTCAATTTGTTTTTTGTTTTTGTTTTTGAGAGAGGGAGTGCGCACAAAAAAAAAAAAAAAAAGGAAAGGGGCAGAGAGGGAGAGAGAGAATCCCAAGCAGGCTCCATGCTGTCAGCGCAGGGCCCCACTTGGGGCTCAATCTCACGACCCTGGGATCGTGATCTGAGCCGAAATCAAGAGTCTTACACTCAACCGACTGAGCCCCCGGGCGCCTCTCATTTTGTGTTCTGTCTTCCCTGGGAGGATGGTCTTGTGGGTTATGTCAACGGGCTCGCATGCCCCCTGGTCTCTAGGGGGTTTGTCCGAGGCAGCACCCCAGTGGGAGGTCACGGGGATGGACTAAAGTGAGGTCGGTATGTTTATTCCCCTGGGTCCCTCCCCTAAAAGTTCCTTTAGGCTGTGTGACCTGAAAAAACCAAAGGAGTGTGACCACTCCTTTCAAGGAAGCCTTCCCTAGAAAGCTTTCTCTTTCTGGGCTTTAGTCCCCTTTTCCTCGGGCTTATGGGTGGTGACAGCTTACAGGGCCGATGGGCTCAGGATCCTGTACTGTTCCTCTGGTTGTGTCACACCCTACCCTTCCTTCGCCAGCTGTCCCTTTGTTAATAAGCTGTCCTCCACTTACCCGAATTTAAATGTGTCCTCTGTCTTCTGTTGGGTGCTTGGCTGATGCGAGGGAGACCAGCAGAATGAGAATCTCCTGGTGCCGTCGCTGGCGTGGAGGAGAGCAAAATAAAAGTTCGCGTAAGTTTCTGACTGCCCAGGGGCCCAGGGCGTTGCCATTTTAAGTTGTCCTTCTCCATTTTGGGGAAGAACAGGGAGCGATTTGTCTTCTGAATTTGGAGGCATATTTAAAAAAAATTTTTTTAATGTTTATTTTTGAGAGAGAGAGAGAGAGAGCGCGCGCTCGAGCAGGGGAGGGGCAGAGAGAGAGAGGGAGACACAGAATCCGAAGCAGCTGCAGGCTCTGAGCTGTCAGCACAGAGCCCGACGCGGGGCTCGAACCCACACACCGTGAGATCGTGACCTGAACCGAAGTCGGATGCTCAACCAACTGAGCCACCCAGGCGCCCCTGGAGGCATATTTTAAGAGAGAAACCCGTGTTTGCTATTGGTCTGGAGGCCTTGGGATTGGAGGGATCTTACTGGAGCCTTTCGGATCTAGTAAAGAGTTCCCGGGAGGCCTGAAAGAATCTTAATATATTTGAACCTGGGGGAAGATGGGGCCGTTGCCAACTCCTCTGTCCTGAAAGGGTACCGCGGAGGGCATCAGAGCCCCATGGCCCCACATGAAGGGCAGAAGCCCGGGGACCACGGGTTTCTCTTCCAGGCCAAACGGTGGCACATGTAGCTGAAAACGGCGTCGGGACATTGCACTGAGGAAAGCTGGCTGCTGTCCTAGGAGTTCTTTCGACAGCACCAGCCGGCAGCTGAGCACTGCTCCAAGAGCCAAGCGCTGGGCCTGCAGACCATCCTACCCGCACGAGCAACAGGTAGTGGGAGGCACAGGAGCCTCTGACGAGCGAGCGGCTTCCCCGGAATTTCCTCATTCCGTCCCGGCCCCCGCCGGAGGATGGAGGAGAACCCAGAGTCCAGAGGCAGGGTGAGTGATACCGCAGGTGAGTTTTGAGTGATTATACGTGGCGTGTAGATTGTGCTCGGGGCGGGGGCGGGGGGCAACTGGGATGTGACCTGTAGGGATCTGGAAGCCGAGCTGGCGGAGGGAACACGTTGCCAGAGAGCAAGAAGCTTCTTCCCGAAATGGAGGTTGAGGCTCTGGAGGGGAACGGTAGGTTGCGGAGCGGAGGTGGGGTTTGTCAGGGGTTGGAGTCGATGCGGAGGAGAGGAGAGTGCTTCCGGTTGGGGGGCGGGGGGGAAGAAAAGAGGGCTCGCCGGCGACTGCGTGAGCTGCAGAAGAGAGGCCCCCGGGGACGTGCTGTGCAGTGGCGAGTGTCGGGAGGGGTGGCTGCAGCGGACGAGGTAGCCTCAGAAAACGAGTGGATGTTGCAAGGAAGCTTCCAAATCGTCTACACCGAACCGGCTCATCAGGTGACGGACGCTGAGCGTCGGGGGCAGGGCCGCCGGGGCCACACTGTGCCAGGAGCCTCGTTCCGCACGCCTGGCTCGGGGGCACCCGCCGGGGAGCCTTCTGTTTGTCAAGAATCGTGTGAGTGTTTCTGTCACTCCTGCTTGTTACCGTCACTTGCAATTTACAAACTCGTGAAATGGGTAAACAAAAGGTATTGCTTTTATGAAAACCCAGCTCGACTGACTGACGCCTCTGTGAACAAGGATCATTTAAAGATCACCGTCAAGCGTCAAGCGGTGCCTGGGTGGCTCAGTCAGTGAAGCCGTCTCTTTTATCCCGGCTCAGGGCGTGGGAGGGGGGGTCAAGGGAGGGCGACTTGCCTGCTTAAGATTCTCTCTCTCTCTCCCTCTCAAAAAAATTAAATAAAAATAAATCACTGTGAATTTAGTGATTAGAAGGAGGCAAGACAGCTGTAGGTGTGAGGAAACCTGTAAAGATCTGGAGGGTCACCGAATTTCATCTTTTCCCTACAAAAACCTTTCGTTTCGAGCTCCCTTTTAAACAGATATCGACTCATCTGGCTGTGGTCTACACAAGAAAGACCCAGGGAAGGTCTTCTTAAGGACCCACGCTCCGCGAAAACTCCCGCCCGATATGAAAACACTCGTGGGTGGCTGTTCATTTACGGTTTCGCTTTAGATCAACGTGTTTCAGGTTTGTGTCAATACTTTTTGATTCTCTCTTGATCCCCTTCCGATGTTGGCCGACCGACTAATTCAACATGCAGAAACAGAGGCAGTGTTTAGGCAGAAGCCCGTGGACTCGAGGCCTTTGGGTCACGGCAGAGCGGAAGGTCCAGGAAAGGGGGAGGGAAGCCTGTGGTGAGCCGGGGCGCTGGAGGGGTCGGACGGAAGTGAGCCTCCCAAGAAGGACGCTAGGAGGGATGTGGACCTGCGACAGCGGCTTCTCTAAGGAGGCCCCCGAGACCCACACGTGGGGAGGCGGAGGGGCAGCCGATGCTGCTGGGATGGGAGCGGGCCGATGGCACCTGCAGTACGGTGCTGGCCCCGAAGAGCCCGTGTGGGGAAAGCCCCACGGAAGGTTCAGGACTGGACTTGAAGGGGAGTTCCCGACTCCTCCTCTTGCCGGGGAGCCTGGACAACCAAGCCACGGCCTCTGCCTGCCCAGCACCGTGTACTTGTCCTGCACTGTCACTCGGGATCCTTGTCAAGATGGTTTACTCATGTTCCCCTGAAAACAGCCCCGCACGTCGAACCTCCCTCGCCCCACTGTCTGTTGTCATCTTATTTATTCGCCATGTCTGGGTGGCCGGTGGCCAGCGCCTTCAGCTCCGGGCAGGTCATGGAACTGGCATCAGGAACGTTTGCAGGTGGACCAGGGTGCACCTTCTCGGGGGATGGTAGGGGGGCATCTGTGTCGGCGGAGAGGAGCCGGTGGGTGGGAGGTGGAGACCTTGGGAACCGGACCACCCGGTTTAATTTAGTGATTAGAAGGAGGCAAGACAGCTATAGGTGTGAGGAAATCTGTAAAGATCTGGAGGGTCACCGAATTTCGTCTTTTCCCTACAATAACCTTTCGTTTCGAGCTCCCTGGCATCCCTCCCCCACCACCTCGCAGGGACACAGGTCTGGGGGTGGGGAGTGGCTGGACCTTCAGTCTATTTAATGGCGGCTCTCCCCCCAGGTGCCCTCCAGGTCTGGGCGCGATGGGCAAGTACGCTATCCGCATGGTCACCAGGGACTCGCTCCTGGCAGGTTCCAGAAACCTGGTGCAGCTGTGGCTCGTGGGCGAACACGGGGAGGCCGACCTGGGCAAGAAGCTGTGGCCCGTGCGCAGTGAGGTCGGTGCGCAGCCCGCGGGGCACTGGGGGTCCGGGGGAGGAGGCCGGGCGGTGGGGGGGTCCCCGGAAAGGGGCCGGGCGGTGGGGGGGGGGGGGGGGGGGGAGACCGGGCGGGCGTCCGGAGCCCGGTGCCCTGCAGTCCTGCGCGGTCTGTCCGGGTCGGCTCGGAGGGAAGGTGGGCCGTCTCCCCGGCGCAAGCCCCGCAAGCCCCGCAAGCCCGGGTCCGAGCCCACTCCCGGTTCCGCCGCAGACGGAGTTCTAGGTCAGCGTCCCCGTGCACCTGGGGCGCCTCCTGCTGGCGAAGCTGCGCAAAATCCTGCTGGACGACGCCAGGTTCTGCGAACGGGTCTCCGCGCGGCCCCGGGACCCAGGGCGAAGCCCTCTTACCCTGCTACCGCCGGGTGCGGGGCGACCAGGTCGTCTGCCTGCCCGAGGGCACCGGTGAGGGTGTGGGGGGCGGCGCGCGGGGCTGGAGGAAGCGGGGGTGGGGGTGGGGTCGCCGTGACGCCGGAGAGGGGACAGGTGGAAGGGCGGGGCCGGCGCGACCCAGGTCCAGGGAGGCCTGTGCTCGTGCCAGTCCCCCAGCCCGGACCTTGAGCGACGACCACCAGGACTTCCTTAAGGCGCAGCGGGAGCAGGAACTCCAGGAGAGAAAGAAGGTGTACCGGTGAGTCCCCACCCCCATCCCCTACCGAGTCCAAGGAACCCCCAGCCCCCACTGACCCCCGATTCCGTGTCCTTCCTCCAGGTGGGGCTCCTGGAAAGACGGCTCAATCCTGTCGGTGGCCGGGAGGACGCAGTGTGACCTCCCCAGGAACAAGAGATTCCTGGAGGATAAGGATTTCGACTTCAGGGTCTCCCCGGCGAAAGCGCCAGCGCCCCGGGGAGGGTGGGCACCTGCTCCCCGGGACGCAAAGCAGGGGCCCTTCCTGGTCTCCCGGCACCGCCATTCTTTCCGCAGGCTGGAGGGCTTGGCCTCAAGGGTTCCCTGGACCTCACACATCCAGTTAAAAGACCGGAAGACTTCAAAAGAGTATCCCCGCGCGCAAGGACTCCCCTGGCTGGTCAGTGGCCGCAAAGTCCCCAGACCTGTGTGCACCTTTCCAACCCAGGGCTCTGAAAGAAGACGGGGAGACCGGAGGGAGGGGGTACGCCAGCGGATCAGGAGCTCGGGGCTCCCCGCAGGCTTCCGGATGGGCGTCTTTAGAGTGGGTCCGAAGTTCAGGGAAGGAGGACGCCTTCTTTGGGTACCAGCTCCTCAAGGGCGCAAGCACCAGCCTCCCAGCGCGGCTGCTGGTGCCTCCGGGGTCGCAAGAGCCCGAACCCCGGTGCGCTCCCTGTGCTCACCCCCAGCCCCCAGCCGCCGCCCCTCCCTCGGTTCTCCCACCAACCTCTTTAATCTATACCCTCCTCCGTCGGCACTCCGGGTTTCTCCCAGGCCGCGGGGTGTCCTGTTCGGTGCAGGGTCCGGGCACTGCAGAATCAGGTGCTAGCAGCATCCTGCACCCCGGCTTGACGACCCCAAATGACTCCAGACACTGCCGAACATCCTCTGGGGCGGGAGTGGGGACGAAAGTCCCCTGGTCAAGAAGCGCGGAGCTAACGTCTGCTCCTGACATCCCTTTCGTTTCTTTCCCGTCTTCTTCCTTCGTTAGATGCGTCTCAGGCTTCAGGAAAAGCCGGAGGGAAAGGGAGGGAAAGGGAGACGGAACAAAGCCCTGGAGAGAGCTGGAGCTGTGGGGCTTTTTGGAGGGGAGGAAAAAGGGACTATTTTTTTAAGAATTCTTTTAATGTTTATTTTTGAGACAGAGACGGAGTGTGGGTGGGGGATAAGCAGAGAGAGACGGAGACACAGAATCTGAAGCAGGCTCCAGGCTCCGAGCTGTCAGCACAGAGCCTGATGTGGGGCTCAAACCCAAAAACCTTAAGGTCATGACCTGACTTGAAGTCAGGCGCTTAACCGACTGAGCCCCCGGGTGCCCCATAAAGGAACTATTTTGTGCTAAGTTTGGCTAAAACCTGGAGGGGGGTTGATAGGGAGGACTTTGGTTGTGGGGGCAGACGGTGTGGTGGAAAACCAGGACGTTCACTTCAGGAGGCTCCAACTCTGATGGGGGGGGGGGGGACACTGGGCGTGGAAGCCTTGCGTCCAGGGTGGGCTTTGGCTGTGGGGAAAGGGAGGGGTGTCGGAGGGGAGAGGAAGGAAGCCCGTTGCCAGTAAAATAAAGGCGGTCCGGAACCGACCCCAAGCCCTTGATCTATCCCTGCTCCCCACCCCGCAGGCTGGATCTCTGTCTGAAGCCGACTTCTCCCTGCTGGATGGGGTCAAGCCGAACATCGTCTTAAGACAACAGGGTGTGGCGGCCCCTCTGGTCATACTGATGCCCCAGCCCGACCGAGACTCTTGCCCACCGTCGCCCAGCGAGTCTTTCACAGACACGGATCTCCTTTAGGGGCTCCGACGCACAGGCCCCGAGGCCCCACTCTCTCTCCTGCTCTGGCTTCAGCCACCGCGCCACGGATGCCCCCGCCTCCACTGTTCCTGCCCTCCGGTCCCCGCGCGGCCTGGCTGCTGGCCAAGACCTGGGTCCGCGGCTCCCACCTCCAGCTGTCCCAGCTACAGTCACACCTGCTGCGGGGACCCTTGATGGCCGAGGTGACCTCTGTGGCCACAGTGAGGACCCTGCCCGGCCCGCACCCTACCTGCAAGCTATTTCGGCATCTCTCCTGAGTACGGCACTCAGGAAGCATCTCTGTGGAGTCGGAGTTCGTGGTAGGTGAGGTCAGTAGCGATCTTAAATTATGTGCACGCACACGCGCACAGCGTGTTACAGAACCACCACACCCGGGGCTGGGGAAAGCGTTTTACAAAGGCGTTGGGGAAATTTGGAGTGAGGAGGTTGCCAGGGGATGATGAGGGCTGGGGCGTTCCAGTGAGAGATGTCTGCGGGGGGCGGTGGCATACGTCACCCACGGCTGACATTAGGGGCGACCGAGGAGTAGGGTGTGGGTGACCGCAGTGTCAGGTGGGAGAAAAGGGAGGTGAGAACGGATGACAGGAAGCTGTGCTGCTCGGTGCACGGAAGAATCAAGCTTCGGCCCTTATAAATCGAGAGGAAGGAGTGAGGTAAGAAAAGGAGCAAAGAAGGGACGCCCACTGGGGTGGGAGGGAGACCGAAGGCACGATGTCACGGCAGCCAAGAGGGGAGAGCGTTTCAAGAGGGAGGCGTGATCACCTGTGTTAGACGCTGCTGCAAAGCCAACGAAATGACGGAGAAGCCACCTTCGGGCAGTCAGCACGGAGGCCACGGCCGATGCGCCATGTCCCAGGGGAAGGGCAGGCAGTACAGGCCCACTCTTGTAAGACGACTGACTGTGGGAGGGAAGTGAGAATCAAGGACGCTGCTGGAAAGTGGGGGGGGGGGGGGGTGAGGTCAGGGCTTTCTCTCAGGGTGTCCAGGATTAAGTGTGTGTGTGTGTGTGAGAGAGAGAAGGAGATAGGCAGAAGGGGGAGGAGGTAGAAGATGGGGAAAGGGAAGGAGGGAGGGAGGAGAGGGGAGGGACTGGGGAAAGAGAGGGAGATGGGGGAGGGGAAAGAAGGGGAGGGAGGGGGAAAGGAGGGAGGGGGAGGAGAGAAGAAGGAAGGGGAGGGAAGGGAAGGAGGGGGGAAAGCGGGGGAAGGGGACGGGGTGGGGGGGAGAAAGGGAGACAGAGGGAAGGGGAGGAGGAGGGAGGAGAAGGGCAGGGGAGGGTGAAGAAGAGAGAGGGAGAGGGACAGATTGCAGGAGTGACATCCCGGAGAAGGCCGTAGAGAAGGAGAGATTGGCTTCTGGCGGGAGCAGGGATACTTTCCTGGAGCAGAGACAGAGGCAAGAGGTATAGTTCTGTGAGTGGGAAACGTGAACTTTCGTGGCGTGAGACGAGGGTTCCCGGAATTCTTAAAAATTACATGAGACCGTGCACACGGGTGAACTTCTGAAACCCCTGACCTCGGGAGGCCTCGGGAAGATGGCCCCGCACCTCGCTTTTCCCCGATCTTAGCCTGACTGGACCCAATCCCAGGGGAGTCTGTGATTTTCAGGGAGGCCCGTCCTGTCCCTTCTTCTCTATCCCCGGCCCTTGAATTTCCTCTCCCCGCGGTGGGTCCTGGGGTCCCTGCTAACGGCCCCGCTTCTCTCTTCCCCAATTAGCTCCTGATCCCCTTGCGCCACACCACGGACATCAACAGCCTGGCCCGGGAGAGTCTTGTCTCCACATGGGGGATTTCTGGTCTGGTATGGAGAGCCAGGGGCAAAGAGGGAAGTCCCAAGGGTCGCTGGCTGACCCTGTCCTCCACGAAGGCCTCTCCCTGGTCGGCCTCGCACCTGAGTCGGTCTTCTCCTTCAAGGGGCCTGAGCAGGCCCACCGACCCGGAATCTGACCCTGACCTCCCTGCCCTCTGACGCGGCTCACCCTGGTGTGTCCGCGGGGGTCCTCGGGCGGTGAGCACCGGGAGCGGGGCCACGTGGACGACAGTCTCCTGAGGGCCACGGCTTGCCTGACCCACCGCTCCGCTCCCTCAGCCCTCCTGACGGCCTGGCCTGGCTGACGGCGGGCTCTTCTCTCTGTGGCCCGACGCCCTCGGGCTGTGGGGACTCGTCAGCCGGTGAGGGGGACCCAGAGGTGCGGGCCTGGTGCGGAGAGATCACGGACACCGGGCTACAGGGAGCCCCGGACCGGGGGTGAGCACAGACCCTCCCTGCCCACCCGTGTGTCAGGAAGCCGCGCCCTCTCACAACGTCATAGCCCACCCCGGCTTCCCTGAGGATCCCGGGGAGCCCCTCCAGGGCTTCCAGAAATCACAGCGATCCCTCCCGACGCTCCCGCCCCTTCTGCCTCGCCCTCCTGTACAGCCTTCCCTGCCCTCACGCACTCGGGGCTGCTTCTGGAACCAGACACGTTCCTCTCGGGGGCATAAACATCTGAGTACACGCCATGCGGGAGCCGTGGACTCCAGGGGCCATGAGCACAGACGGCTCTTCTCTGTGTCTCCAGGTACCTTTCACCAAGGTCTCTCGTGTCCTGCGCTCGAAGCCTCACTTGTCTTTCGTGTCACCCGGGTTCCCCGTCTCCTTAGACTCCCGGGCTCAGCTCTGCCACTTTGTCACCGTGTGTATCTTCACGTGCACCGGTCAGCATGCTTCTGCCCACCTGGGCCAGGTAACCTGCTGTGGTCAGACCCCAGGGGCTCCCGGGCCGTAGAAGACGGGGAAGCGAACGCGTGGCTCGCCAGCCTGGGTTCCTAAGTGGCTCCCGTGCTCGCAGCCGGACGGGTATTGCTGGGTCCCTAATGGCCCGCGCACCACGCGGAGGCCCCCGCCCATCTCCAAGGACGCGACAGAGAAGGACACAGTGGTCTCCTTGCTCCACGCCCACCGGGCCCGTAAGCAGAGCACCTTCATAGAGTTCCGTGGCGGATGCCAGCCCGTCACGGTTGGAGGCAGATGCCTGGGTCCCGGGGAGGACCGGCTTGGAGGGGCGGTGCCCTTGTTGGCCGAGGGGCCCCGGGCCGAGCCACCTCTCTCCCCTCCTCTCAGGTGGCCTTGGGGCATCATGAGGAGAAGTATTTCTCAGGCCTGGAGCCCCAGGCGGTGCTGGAACAGTTCCAGGAGGAACTGGGCCCAGTGTGGAGCCCAAGGCGGGACTTGAACTCATGACCCTGAGATCAAGACCTGAGCTGAGATCAAGAGTCCCATGCTTTTTTTTTTTTTTTTAATGTCTACTTTGAGAGAGAGAGCACCAGCAGGGGAGGGGCAGAGAGAGAGGGAGACACAGAATCCGAAGCAGGCTCCAGGCTCCGAGCTGTCAGCACAGAGCCCGACGCGGGGCTCGAACCCACAAACTGTGAGATCATGACCTGAGCCGAAGTCGGACGCTCAACCGACTGAGCCACCCTTCTTTTGTCTTTTAGATGCCACATATGAGTGAACTCTTATGGTAAATTTGTCTTTTTCTGTCTGGCTTAATTCATTTAGCACCATACCCTATAGGTCTATCATGTTGCAAATGACAAGATTATATTCTTTTTTTTATGGCCGAGTGATGGTAATTCTGTTTTAAATTTTTTGTAGAAACCATGCTGTTTCCCACAGCGGCTGCACCATTAGTCATCCCCACTAAAGTGCAGGGTTCTGGCTTCTCCACATCCTCGCCAACACTTGTTTCCTGTTCTCTGGGTGGTAACCATCCCCACGGGTGTGGGGCGGGGTCTCGTTGTAGTTGTGATTTGCATCTCCCTAAGGATGAGTGATGCGAGCACCTTTTCAGGTGTCCGTTGGGCACTCCTAGATCTTCTCTGGAGAAGTGTGTTCAAGCCCTTTGTCCGTTTTTGAGTTGGGTCGCTTGCTTTTTGTTGTTTTTGAGTTTTAAGAGTTCTCTCGATATTGTGGATATTAACCACTCATCAGATACGTGATTTACACATATTTTCTCCCACTTGGTTGCCTTTTTATTCCGTGGATAATGTCTTTTGATGTACAAAATTAAAAAATTTTCTTGATGGATATCAAATATTTGTTTCTTCCTTTGTGACCTGTGCCTTTGGAGTCATGGCCAAGAAATGATTGCCCAATCCAATATCACAAAGATTTTGCCCTATGTTTTCTCTTAAGAGTTTTATTGGGGCTTCTGGGTGGCTCAGTCGGTTGAGCATCCGACTTCGGCTCAGGTCATGATCTCGCGGTCTGTGAGTTCGAGCTCCGTGTCGGGCTCTGTGCTGACAGCTCGGAGCCCGGAGCCTGCTTCAGATTCTGTGTCTCCCTCTCTCTCTGCCCCTCCCCTGCTCATGCTCTATCTGTCAAAAATAAATAAGCATTAAAAAGAAAAAAAGAGTTTTATTGTTTTAGGTCTTACATTTCGGTTTTTGGTCTTTTTTTTTTTTTTTTTAGAGAGAGAGAGTGCTCAAATAGGGGAGAGGGGCGGAGAGAGGGAGAGAGAGAGAATCTCAAGCAGGCTCCTTGCTCAGCACAGAGCCCAACATGGGGCTTGATCCCCCAACTCTGGGATCATGACCTGACCTGAAATCAAGTGGGACGTTCAACCGACCGAGCCACCCAGGCGCCCCAGTTTTTGTTCTATTTTTCAGAAATGTTTTGCATATGGTGTTAGGTAAGTGTCCAAATTCATTTTTTGTGTGTGTAGATATCTAGTTTTTCCAGGCAAATTTGTTCAAAAGGCTGTCCTTTCCCCATTGAATGGTCTTGGCACCCTTGTCCAAAACCATCTGAACATGTATGTGAGGGCTTATTTCTGGGGTCTCTATTCTACTTCATTGGTCTCTATGACTGTTCTCCTGCCAGTAACCATACTGTTTTGATTACGTAACTTTGTAGTAAGTTTTGAAATCAGATAGTGTGAGTCTTCCAGTTTTGTTCCTTTTCAGGATTGTTTTGGCTATTCAGTATCCCCCTAGAGTCTACATGAAATTTTAGGGTGGATGTTTCTATTTCTGCGAAAAACATTATTTGGGTTTTGATGGGGATTGCACTGAATCATAGATTGCTTTGGGCAGTATGGACATTTTAACAGTATTAATTTTGCCAATTTCCATTTTTTTGTGTGTGTCTTTGTCAATTTCTTTCATCAGTGGCTTAGAGTTTTCAGTGTACAGGTCTTCCTTAAGTTTATTCCTAGATATTTTTTTTGATGCAGCATACATTTAACATTTTTTAGTGTTTGTCTATTTTTGAGAGAGAGAGAGAGAGAGTGAGCATGAATGGGGGAGGGGCAGAGAGAGAGGGAGACACAGAATCCGAAGCAGGCTCCAGGCTCCGAGCTGTCAGCACAGAGCCCGACGCGGGGCTCAAACCCACAGACCATGAGATCGTGACCTGAGCTGAAGTTGGTCGCCCAACCGACCAAGCCTCCCGGGCACCCCACTTTGCACCATATATAAAAATTAACTCAGAACGGATCAATACCAAAATATAAGAGCTAAAACTATACAACTTTGACAATAAAATATAGGGGGTAAATTCATGTCACTTGACTTGGCAATGATTTCTTGGATGTGAGACCAAAAGCACAGGATACAAAAGAAAACAATGGGTAAATCAGACTACATCAAGATTTAAAACATCTGCATCAAACGGCACCATGAAGAGAGTGGAAAGGCGGTCCACAGAACGGGAGAGAATATTCACAAATTGTACCTCTAATAAGGGGTTAATATCTGGATTATACGAAGAGCTCCTAAAACTCCCCAACAACCAAAGCACACAATCTGACTTTAAAATGAATGAAGGGCCTCAGCAGACATTTATTTCTTCCAGAAAGACGTACAGATGGCAACACTCAACATCACAAATCATTAGGGAGAAGCGAATCAAAATCAAGTGAGCTATCATCTCACACCCATTAAGATGGCTACTATTAATAATACGAGAAAATAAAAAGTGTTGGCAAGCATGTGGAGACATTGAAAGCCTTGTGCTCTGCTGGTGGGAATGTCAAATGGTGTAGCCGCTATGGAAGACAGTATGGTGGTTCCTCAAAAAAATTCAAAGTAGGATGAATTCCCATTGGATCCAGCGATCCCTCTTCCGGGCATATGACCCCAAAGACTTGAAAGGGACTCACACGGTTATGTGTCCACTCATATTCAGAGCAGACTTCTTTCCAACAGCCAAAGGTGAGAGCAATCCGAGTGTCCACTGGGAGATGAACAGATACGCCAAATGTGATCTCTACACACAACGGAGTACCAGTCAGCCTTAAAAAGGAAGGGAATGCTGACAAATGACACAATGTAGATGAGCCTTGAGGACAAGGTATGCTAAGTGAAGTGAGCCCGTCGCAAAGAACAAATGCTGTATGTTTCCGTTTATATGAAGTACCAAGAGTTGTCAAAATCATGGAGGCAGAAAGAGTGGTGGTTGCCAGGGTCCGGGGGGTGGGGGGAGAGTTTCGTTTAACAGGTGCAAAGTTTCAGTTGTAGAAGATGAAAAACGTGCACAGATGGGGGCGCCAGAATGAAAATACTTAATACCACCGAATCATACACTAAAACAGGGCTAAATGGTAACTTTTATGTCACAAACATTTTACCACAATTAGAAACAAAACAAAACATTCATTACTTTGTAAAAGAAACTTAAACAGTAATAAATTAGACACAAGAATACAACACATTAAAATGAAGTGGGGAAAAACAATAAAAAAGAAAATTATTGGGGCACCTGGGTGGCTCAGTCGGCTAAGCGTCTGACTTCTGCTCAGGTCATGATCTCACGGTCTGTGAGTTCGAGCCCCATGTCGGGCCCTGTGCTGATAGCTCAGAGCCTGGAGCCTGCTTCGGATTCTGTGTCTCCTCCTCTCTGCCTCTCCCTCCGCTGGTGCTCTTTCTGTCTCTTTCAAAAATAAATTTTCGGGGCGCCTGGGTGGCTCAATTGGTTGAGCGTCCGACTTTGGCTCGGGTCATGATCTCGCAGTTGACGAGTTCAAGCCCCGCGTTGGGCTCTGTGCTGACAGCTCAGAGCCTGGAGCCTGCTTCCAATTCTGTGTCTCCCTCTCTCTCTCTGCCCCTCCCCTGCTCATGCTCTATCTCTCTCTCTCTCTCTCTCTCAAAAATAAGCATTAAAAAAAACTTTAAAAAAGGAAATTACTTATTAGCTATTATATAGCCATTTAAACTACTATTATATCCACAATAGCTCAGAAATAAGATTCTATGAAGCATGATTCAGTATAATTACAACAGATCGCGAGTACATTTTCCTTTATAGAACACAGAATTTAGAACTGTGAATCAGGCTTATGTTGACTAACTTTAAAGGATGATTTTTGGGGGGTATTTACTTGAAAAACATAAGTAATGGGGAAACCCACTGAAACCCAAGACCTTGTGGCACGTGCCGGCCTCCGACCAGCGTATTTTATGACTGCAAGTTGGGTGGTGCAGGGATACGCGTTGGATATTCTCATATTAGTCTTCTAGGAATTGGTTAATCATAGGATAGGAACTCAAAACAGGCCAGATTTTGGAGGGGCTTGAAGAAGCAGGTGGAGGCGTGCAGGCAAGTACCTCCTCTGCTCCCCGAGCCCCCGGGGGGCTCCAAACGGACAATGGAGAATGGCCTGAGGTCAACGACCTTCAACAGGGGCCTCTCGGGGCAGCCCAGGCAAAACAGAAAAGGTCAAAGCATCACAGGGTTTGACGACCACGATCACTCAGAAAATCCTTGGGATTTAAGGATCAACAGGTCATAGAGAAGCTTTAGGGGACGTTTCCTGGAGTCCTAAGGACAGAAACCAACACCCACAAGGACAAAGAGAGGACGATGCTGTTTTACTGCCACCGGAAAACGGAGCACAGACACTTCTTCTTGGAGAGCATTGGCGGGGCTTGAATCCTGTCACCAGAGACGCAATCTGTCCACACCGCCAACCGCTGGCAAGGAGATTATGGCAAAGAATTGACCCGTCAACGGTCACTCAAGGTCTCTGCCCTTGCTTTGTGCTGCTCAGACACGAATGGTCAGAAGAACAGTATCCCGCATAAAATAAAATAGGAAGAATGCTTAGTTTCCGGTAACAACTGAAGTGAATGGAGAACGAGGGAGCATCGTGAGAGGGGACAGAGAAGAGAGAGAGAGAGAGAGAGGCTGAAGCAACATGGCTCCTGCATGTGTGTGTGTGTGTGTGTGTGTGTGTTTGAGGATGGCGGTTAATGGGAATAAAGGCAACAGAGTGAAATTCCTGGTGTCGGGAAGTCACAAAACGTTTAACAATATGAATGTCCTGCAGCAGGTGTGACAATCTTGGTTGTGTTGAGGGATGACAATCTCCCCTCCATCACGCCAACTGATGGGGGATCTCTGTTGTGTGACTGAGTGACACTATTCCGGGAGGGGTGACTTCGAAGTTTGGGCCATTGGGACAGAGCGGGGACCAGAACCAGCAGACAAATAACGAATAAGGTTGAGAACTCAGTGGGCGGAAGATCCTAGAACGAGGTCTGATGAAAAGAATGCAGCTAGAGCTCGGAGCTACAGGCAGAGACCCGCACCGGGCAGCCTGTGCCCCTGCTCAGCCTCAACTGGGCTCCGTTCTCATCTGTCCCTTCACCGTCCTTGTCCAGGAAGGAGGGACATGTGAGAAAGCGCGGTGCTGCCCTTCCGGCTCGGCTCTGGGGCATGATGGCTGGGTCCCCGAGAGCAGAGCGCATCTAGCATCAGGGGCCAGGAAGAGGGGCGGGGTGAACGGAGGAACCGTGACAGGTGAATCTCAATAACCCTGCACGACATCTTCTATTTTCCTCCTTCGCTGCCTCCTGCCTCCTGTCAGAGAGGACTAGTCTCCCTGTCCTCCCAGAATGTTCTCCCACATGTTCTCGCAGTGTTCTCACATCTTCTCACCCCCACTGTGCTGTCCCTTCATCTTGTCTGGCTCCTTCCTTCCTTCCTTCCTTCCTTCCTTCCTTCCTTCCTTCCTATTCTTTCTTCTCTTTTTCTATTCTTTTTTCTTTCTTTTTCTTTTTCTTTCTTTTCTTGTCTTTTTCTTTCTTGCTTTCTTTCTTTTCTTTCTTTCTTTCTTTCTAGTTGCAGGGACTTTTCTGTGTATGTTTGTCTCTATCACAGATTCTATGTTCTCAAATTCAATACAAAATATTTATAGTGAAAAGCAACAGTCCCTCCAAACTCCAACCTCGATATCTAAATATTCGTCACCCATATCTTGAAAGGGGTTAAGCTTCTTTGGGTCTGTATGCCTCCTCTTCCTTTACTTATTTAGTTTTTGCAATTTATTTGTTGATGAAAGCAGGTCGTCTCCCAGTATGGACGCTGGTTATCACCCTGTGGTGGTGCTGAACCTACTTCTTTGTCCTGTAGATTTCCTATCAATTAGCAGTTACATCTAAAGATTATATGAAAATTCTAACAATTTTCGTTAATTTGAAAATGACATCAGAGGTGGTGCAAAATATTTCCATTGGGAAACATTCATGCGGATGGCATGTAACCTTCAGCAATCTCACTTCTTGTGAATTTAGCTTCATAGATAATCCTTACCCTAACCATAACCCTAGACCTCACCCTAACTCCGACCCCTAACCCTAGCTGAAGTCTTGGGTTTTATTCATCGGAGAGGTCTCTGAACTGCAATATACCAGACACATTCCCTCACCCTAACCACACTAATCCTAACCCTAACCACAAATCACTGACCTCTAACCATAATCGTAACCCTAACCCTAACCCCAAGAGAAGTCAGGAGTTTTATTACCTGGAGAGGAGTTTAAACTGCAAAATACTAGGTATATACCCTAACACTTATCCTGAACCTAACTCCAACACTAAGCCTGCCCCTAAATCCTAACCCCTAATACCTAAGTTTAACCCTAAGCCTATCCCTAACACTAAAACCAACCCTGACCCTATGAGGAGGTCTCTACACTGCAAAACACCAGGCACATACACTAACCTTAACCGTAACCCTAACCATAGATCTGAAGAAGGTGACTTCCTGAACGCATAAGAGCAGATGAGAAGCAGCCTAATTATCCAGGAGAAGACCCCAAACATTTAAGAATTGGTAGTGTTTCTGAAACTGAGTTTGAAGATAGACATAAAAAGATTGTTGCTTCTTATGGTTCCTTACCATGAGGGAACAATTTTTTAAATAATGAAAAATGGGCAGAAGACATGAACAGACATTTCTCCAAAGACACAGATGGTCAACAGACACATGAAAAGACGCTCAACATCACTCATCATCAGGAAAATACAAATCAAAACCATAACGATATCATCTCACCCTTGTCAGAATGGCTAAAATCAAAAATACAAGGGTGCCTGGGTGGCTCAGTTGGTTAAGCGTCCGACTTCAGCCCAGGTCACGATCTCACAGTTTGTGAGTTTGAGCCCCACATCGGGCTCTGTGCTGACAGCTCAGAGCCTGGAGCCTGTTTCGGCTTGTGTGTCTCCCTCTCTCTCTGCCCCTCCCCTGCTGGCACTCTGTCTCTCTTTCAAAAATACATAAACATTAAAAAATTAAAAAAAAAAACCACAAGAAACAAGCATTGGTGAGGATGTGCTCAGTTGGTGGGAATGCAAACAAGTGCAGCCACTGTGGAAAGCAGGTATGGACGTTCCTCAAACAATTAAAAATAGGAACTACCCTACGACCCAGCAACTCCACCTCCAGGTATTTACCCAAAAATACAAAAACACTAATTCACAAAGACAGATACACTCCTGTGTTTATTGCAGCATCATTTACAATAGCCAAATTATGGAAGCAGCCCAAGCATCTGTTAATAAATGAATAAAGAAGATGTGGTATGTATACACACACACACACACACACACACACACGAATATTATTTAGCCATAAAAAGAATGAAATCTTGCCATTTGCAACAACATGGATGGATCTAGAGAGTATAATTCTAAGTGAAATAAGCCAGTCAGAGAAAGGCAAGCACCATAAGATTTCACTCATACGTGGAATCGAAGAAACAAAGGGAAAAAAAGACAAAACAAAACAAAACAAAACAAAACCCACTCTTTAAAAAAAAAATGTTTATTTGTTTTTGAAACAGCACAAGCAGGCAAGAGGCAAAGAGAAGGGGACAGAGAATCCGAAGGAGGCTCTGTGCTGACAGCAGAGAGCCCGATGTGGGGCTTCGAGTCACGAACCACGAGATCATGACCTGAGCTGAAGTTGGACGCTCAACCGACCGAGCCCCCCCCCCCCCCCCCCCCCGGTGCCCCACCAGACTCTTAACTACAGAGAACAAACTTACGGCTAACAGAGGGGAGGTGGGTGGGGGAGGGTGAAATAGGTGAAGGGGATCAAAAATACTCATCTCGTGATGAGCACTGGGTGATGTATGCACCTGTTGGATCCCTGTACTGTACACTTGAAGCTAATACAACACTGCATGCTAACTATACTGGCTTTAAAACTAAACGAACGAATGATTGAAAAAAGAAAGAAAAAGGATCTATTGGCATAGTCATGAAAGCCCCAAATCCCCTCCTTGACTCAGCTGGGTAGGTGGCTGCCGTGTCTATTCCCACACCAGCAGAAGTCTGGGGTTTGATTCCCTGGAGGGGTCTCTGAACTGCCAAATACCAGGCACATAACTTGACTCTAACTCTGACATTAATGATGACGCCTAATCCTTAACCCTAATCTTAAATAAAACCCTATCAGTAACCCTAATCCTCTGGAGAGTTCTCTGAACTGCAAAATACCAGGAATGTTCCCTGAACCTAACCCAAACCCTAATCCTAGATCAGAGAATGGAGTTTCCTCAACACATGGTAAGAAAAACTGAGAAGCAGCCTACTTATCCTGCATAAGAGCCCCAAACGTTTATAAATTGGTAGTATTTCTGAATACTGGTAGTAATTGAATGTGAAGGTAGAGAGAAAACCAGAAGGACCGATTGAATATATATTTAAAGAGTATTTAGAGCCCTGAAAACACCCCAGAAACCATCCTGAAGACTGACAGAACAAACTCTACAACTAAAAGGAGAGAAGAGGCCACACTGAAGAAGTTAGAAGGTTGGAGATGTATTTGGGGGGAGAAAGGGATTGTGAGTGCTGTGTGGGGGTGGAAGCCATAGTTGCAGAGAAGGGTGAGAGAGAGAGGAGCACACAGGGGAAGCCACAAGGAGAATGTTTTCCCAAAGCCATCAGTTTGGAAGGTGAGAGGGGTTGAATTTTGTGAGTTCTTATAACCAGCAGGGCTTGGAGACTGGAGTTTTAAAGGTTGGTGGGTTTGGCTGGGATACAGCTACCGAAAAACAGAATTACAGGCTAATGTCCCAGATGAACATGGATGCAAAAATTCTCAATAAAATACTAACAGACTGAATCCAACAATGCATTAAAAAAAATCATTCACCATGATCAAGTGGGATTTATCCCCAGGTTGCCAGGGTGATTCAATATTCACAAATCAATTGATGTAATGTGATACACCACATTAATAAAATAAAGGATAAGAACCATAAGATTATCTCAACAGATGCAGAAAAAGCATTTGGCAAAGTACAGCATCCATTCATGATAAAAACCCTCAACAAAGTAGTTTTAGAGTGAACATACCTGAACGTAATAAAGGCCATTTATGGAAAACCCACAGCTAATATAAAAACTGAGAGCTTTCTCCCTAAGATCAGGAACAAGACAAGGATGTCCACTCTCACCACTGCTATTTAACACAGTACTAGAAGTCCTAGCCACAGCAATCAGACAAGAAAAAGAAATAAAAGACATCCAAATCAGCAAGGAAGAAGGACAAGTTTCACTATTTTCAGATGACATGATACTATATATAAGAAAGCTTAATATTTTTAAGAAGAAAAAACTGCCTAAACCAGTCTACAGGTTCAATGCAACCCCTATCAAAATCCCAATGACATTTTCTTCAAGAAATGGAAAAACCCATCCTAAAATTCATATGGGAATTTCAAGGGATCCAGAATAGGAAAAGAGTCTTGAAAAACAACAAATTCGAACACTTCCTTATTTAAAAACTTACTATAAACCTACAGTAATCAAAGCACTGTGTTATTGGCATGAAGACAGACACATAGACAAATGTAATGCAATAGACAGCCCCGAAGTAAATGTTCACATAGAGTCAACTGATTTTCAATAAGGGTGTCAAGACCAATAAGTGGGGGGAGAGGAAAGTCTTTTCAACAAATGGTGCTGTCTAGGAAAACTGGATATCCACATGCAAAAGAATGAAGTTGGAACCTTACATTACACATATACAAAAATTAAATGGCTCAGAGACTTAAATTTAATATCTAAAACTATAAAAATTCTTAGAATAAAACCTAAAGGAAAATCTTCATGACCTTAGATTCGGCTTCTTTTTTTAAATATGACATTAGGGGCGCCTGGGTGGTTCAATCTTGATTTTGGCTTACAACCGTGAGATCAGGCCCCATGTTGGGATCTGTGCTGAGTGTGTAGCCTGCTTGGGATTCTCTCTCTCTCTCTCTCTCTCTTTCTCTCCCCCCTCTCTCTGCCCCTTCCCTGTTCTCTCACTCTCTTTCTCAAAATAAGTAAGTAAACATTAAAAAATATGATATTAAATGTGTAGGGAACAAAAGAAAAATTAGGTAAAATGAATTACATCAAAATAAAAAAAACTTTGGGAAATCAAAGGCCACTATCAAGAGTGAAAAGACACCCCGTGTAATCAGAGTAAATATTTGAAAATCATATATATGGTAAGAAATTAATATTCAGAATATATAAAGAATTCACACAAGCCCAAAACAACAATACAACCCAACTAAAAAACTGGCAAAGGACTGGAATAGGTATTTCCCCAAAGAAGATCCCCAAAGAAGATCCCACTGCCTGCATGTACCACATGCCTGCATGTAAACTGTTTTTTATTTATCCATTCATCCACTAAAGGACATTTGGTTGTTTCCAAGTTTCAGCAAATATGAATAAAGCTGCTGTAAACATCCATGTGAAGGTTTTCGTGCTGACATAAGTTTATAATTCATTTGAGTTAAACACACACACACACACACACGAATTGTAATTGCTACATCATATGGTAAGGATATGTTTAATTTTGTGACAATCTGCCAAACTACATTCCAAAGTGGCCACACCATTTTGCATTCCTACCAGCAATAAATGGGAGTTACTGTTGCTTCACAGCCCTGCCAGCATTTGGTGGTGTTGGTATTTTGGATTTTGGCCGTTCTAACAGGTTTGCAGTGGTATATTGTTTTAATTTGCAATTTCCTAATGACATGATATTTTGGACACCTTTTCAAAAACTATCTGCCATCTGTGTATCTTCTTTGGTGAGGTATGTGTTCACATCTTTTGCCAGGTTTTTAATTAGGCTGTTGGTCTTACTGTTGAGTTTTAAGGGTTTTTGTATATTTTGGATAACAGTCGTTTATTAGATATGGCTTTGCAAATATTTTCTCTCAGTCTGTGGCTTGTCTTCTAATTCTGTTGACAGTGTCTTTTGCATAACAGAAGGTTTTTATTGTAATGAAGTCTGGACTATCAATTATTTCTTTCATGGATCGTGCCTTTGGTGCTGCATCTAAAAAGTCACCGCCAAACCCAAAGTCATCTAGATTGTTTCTTATGTTATCTTCTAGGAGTTTTATGTATAATTTACCATAATTTTTAAAAATAAAATATATATAGGGCTTTTCAATTTTCTATTTCTTCTTGTGTCAATTTTGGTAAGTTCTGTCTTTCAAAGAAGTTGTATATTTCATATAATTTATTAAATTTACTGCCATGAAGACATTGATGACATCTCACTATTTTTAATGGTAGTATTATCTATCCCTCCACCAATACCACACTGTCTTGATTACTGTAGCTATAGAGTAAGGCTTGATATAGAATTATTCCTCCTACTGTATTCTTCCATGTCAAGATTAGTTTAGATACACTTGGGCCTGTGCTTTTCCCTATAAATTTTACAATAAGCTTGTCTACATTTACAAAACGCCTTACTAGGATTTTGATAAAAATTTTATTAAGCCTACTGGGGGAAACTGAAACGTTTTTACGACATTGAGTCTTCCAATCCACGAACATCATCCATATAGGTCTCTATAATTTGCATCTTCTTTGACTTCTTTCATTGGAATTTTGTAATTTTGAGCATCCATAACCTGTACATATTTTGCTTATTGTATCCTTAAACATTTTGTTTTATTTTGAGTGATTATAAATGGTATTGTTTTTAATTTTGGTTTCCACATATTTATTGTTATATCAATATTGGTTTATTTTTGTGTGTTGATATTGTGTCATGACTATGGTGAACACACTTATTAATTTCAGGAGTTTTTCTTTTTTTTGTAGATTCCTTAGGATTTTCTACAGAAATAATCATGTCATCTGTGAGATAGTTTATTTCTTCATTTCCATTATGTACGTCTTTTATTTATTTTTCTTGCCTTATTGCAATGGTTAGAACTTTCAGTTCTATGTTGGATAAGAGCTATTATAGTGGATACGTTGGACCTAATCTAAAGGGAAGACAATTCAGTCTTTATCCACTAACTATGATGTCAACTGGGCTTTTTTGTAGATGCTCTTTATCAAGATGTGGTAATTCTCTTCTGCCTTCATTTTGAATCAAGTTTTTTTAAAAACATGTATTTATTTTTGAAAGACAGAGCGAGACAGAGCACAAATGGGGTAGGGGCAGAGAGAGGGGGGTACACAGAATCCAAAGCAGGCTCTAGGCTCCAAGCTGTCAGCACAGAGCCCGATGCAGGGCTTGAACCCACGGACTGCGAGATCATGACCTGAGCTGAAGTCGGCCACCCAACTCACTGAGCCACCCAGGTGCCCCTTGAATCAAATATTTTTATTTCACTTTCTTTTTAGCCTCTCTATCTCTTTCTCTTCCTCTGTATTTCTGTGTGTTGCAATTTTTGATAGTTACATTATGGATTACAACATTCATCTCTGATTTACCGTAGTCTAAGACAAATTAGTACTTAAACCCTTTACTTAATAATATTAATATCTTAGAACACTTTAATTGCTCCCTCCTCTTGCATTATTTTCAAGCATTGTAATTCTAAATATATTTTAAATCCTATAATTATCAATATCATTTCTTGATATTGTCTGTATGCATTTATATTTGCCCACATAGCTAGTGTTTACATTTTCCTTCCTGTATTTCTGTATTTTCTTCTAAGATCATTTTCCTTTTATAATTTTGTTTCCTTCATGAGACATTTGGTTCCTGCTAAGGACTTCCCTTTATAAATTCTCTTACTTTTGCCTTTATTCTTACTTCATTTTGTGGAGTATTCTCACCGAGTACAGAATTCTAGGTAAGAAGTTATTCCGTTGTAGACCTTGTCTTTTGCTTTCCATCGTTTCTAGCGAGAAGTTTGTTCTCAGTCTCGTTGCACCTCTGAAATCGATGTGTCTTTCTCTGGCATTTTTTAACATTTCCTCTTTTCTTTGGTTCTGAGTGGTTTATTATGTATGTAGACAGATATGATTTTCTTTTCATTTTACCTGTACTACATGTCTCTTGAACCCTTTATTTTATTAAAAAATTTTTTTTTACATTTATTTATTTTTGAGAGACAGAACACAAGTTGGGGGAGGGGCAGAGAGAAGGAGACACAGAATCCAAAGCAGGCTCCAGGCTCTGAGCCATCAGCACAGAGCCGATGCAGGGCTCGAACTCACAAACCGTGAGATCAGGACCTGAGCCGAAGTCGGATGCTTAACCAACTGAGCCACCCAGGCGCCCCTCTCTTGAACCCTTTATAGTGTTTTTACATATGGTGGATTATCTCCCTCACCCTTTCCTACATAGTTCTAACATGTTCCCTAGCTCCCTAGTTATTCATTGTTCCAAGTTCTATTCCATGTCAACAAACTTTCAAATTAGCCACTATTGAGTGAGCCACATGATCCAAAGGCCAGGACCCCCTGGACACTATTCCTTCTCTGTATACCCACATTTCTGGCCTTTGCACCCCTTTTGCTGTCTGAGCTCTGGTCTCTCAGCCTCCGAGTCTTCTGATTTTACCCAGTGTCCCCGTCTCCTTAGAGTATCTCAGCTCAGCCATTTTTCCTCCACGTGGATCTTCATATGTGTTGGTTCAGTGTGCTTCTTGCCCACCTGGGCCAGGTAATATGTGTGTGTGCAGGAGGGAGGGGAGTTTCTCAGAACACAGAATAGGAGGATAGAATGCATGGGTCAGCAGCCTGGATCCCTGAGTGGTTCTCTGATTGCAGCTAAACTTCTGGAAACTGCACCGTGCGAAAGCCCCTACCCACCTCCAATCATATGACCAAAACAGGATATTGTAGACTCTGCTCTGTCTCCACCAGGCCTGTATGGTTTAAAAGTTTAAGAAAAGCATAACATATAACCAAATATAATAAGATCAAGGGGCAACTGAAAAGAAAAATGAGGGGCGCCTGGGTGGCGCAGTCGGTTGGGCGTACGACTTCAGCCAGGTCACGATCTCATGGTCCGGGAGTTCGAGCCCCGCGTCAGGCTCTGGGCTGATGGCTCAGAGCCTGGAGCCTGTTTCCGATGCTGTGTCTCCCTCTCTCTCTGCCCCTCCCCCGTTCATGCTCTGTCTCTCTCTGTCCCAAAAATAAAATAAAACGTTGAAAAAAAATTAAAAAAAAAAAAAGATAAATCTTAAAGTGTAGAGATCAAAGGACCAATCTGGAAATTACTGCTGTCATCTCAATGTGAGGAAATGAAAGCCTGGCCTGGGGAAAGGGCTGTGGGATGGCAAAGAACAGGAAAGATAAAGTCTGAATCCCTAAAACATCTTAAACATTTCATTTATCGATGCCCCACAGCTCTCCACAAATGTCTGCAGCTTTTAAATAAGGTTGACATAGTACAGTTAATAAGGTAGAAACAGGCACGTATGACCAATCGAAACCAACATGTTCCGCCAACCTTTTAGCTCCCAGTCACTGTCTCACCAAGCAGGAGGTGGAGTTTGAGCTCAGAACTCGCCCTCTCGGATGGGTAATAAGAGACAGCAGAGGTCACAGGCCCTGAGAATGTGTGCACTGGTCACTGAGAAGTTCTTCTGGAGAGGCTCTGTGAGGCAAAGACTGGAAGAACTTGAAGGCCAGTGACGTTTCAGGAGAGGAGGAGGGAATGTGGGAAATTGAAAGGTGAGTCCGTGGTTGTGAGCGTGGGCATGTTGAAGGTGGAGTAACAGTGGGATGCGGACAGGAAGAAATTAAGCAGACGTTTGGAAAAGGGGTCACTGAGGTCCAAAAAGGGCTCTGGAGGCTGAGAGTGGGTGGGCCTGGCACTCCTAGGGCACACCTGCAGTGAGAGACTCCAGACAGAGGAGTGGGGCTTGGGAAGGAGAGGATAAGCTTACGGGACAAGGGACACAGTGGGGTTTCCCTGTGCCTCCCCTTTCCTTCAACGCTCTCTCTCTCTAATCTCCCCTTCCCCGCAAGTACCCTAACCTCCCTGACAGCACACTTTGAGGTTACTCGATCTGCCCAGGGGAACTGGCCGTTGCCTGCACACCTGTTAATGGTGACCCCACGTGGACCACACCCCCCTAACTTCCCATCAACAATCTCTCTCCCCCTTGACACCAGGCTCAAAACACCTACAGGAATCCTGGGCGGATTTCTTCACGCTGACTCTTAGTTCTTCCCTCTTACTCCGTGGGTGCCCTTCACCACTCCAGGATGGGCGTTCCCCGGGTACCCCTTCCACTGCAGCTGGGAGATGCGGTGGCCACGGAACAGGAGGAGGGGGGGAGGGAGGGCCGAGGGTTCTCTTTTGGCTAAAGCTCTAGGCTGGAGGCCACACCACTGGGTCTCCCCAGATCCCCCGACGACGGCCGGAAGCAGCCCCTGTTGTTCCGTCGCTGGCCCCCAGGTGGCTCTCCGTTTAAACCATGGGCAACAAACCCGCAATTGAAATGTGTGGTCCCCCTGCCTCACCTGCAGATCGGGTGGGCCTCCTTTTCCACTCTTTGGGTTTGCTGGCATAAAAGCAATAATCCCAATTCCTTAAGTCAAGTACCGTCAGGTACGGATGAGGTTCAAACAGTGGGTGCTGTAAATTAGGGACTCCAAGGACGCTCCCTCTTTTCTGTCCTTGCCGCACAATTCTTACAATTTATTTTTTTAAACCTATGCTGTATGAGTAGTGCTTCTTTTATTCCTTCTTAATACAGTTTAGTTTTGCTCTCTTGTTTTTGTCTAAAATAAATAAGCAAAGCTTTGTTTGAGATTTGCTGGTCTCACTGGTTTTATTTTAAAATGTTTTCTATGTGTTCTTGTTTCTGTGTTTCCGACGGGATTAATTTTTGGTATTTGCTCCCTCCTGCTCTATGTTGAAATTGTGTACTTCTTTTTCGACTCTAAAAAAAGAAAAAAAAAATTGAAGGGTGCCTGGGTGGCTCAGTGGGTTGAGCATTGGACTCTTGATCTCAGCTCAGATCTTGATCTCAGGGTCGTGAGTTCAAAGCCCACAGCCAGGCTCTATGCGTGGAACCTACTTAAAAAAGTGTTTTGAATCCTTAAACCATAGCTGAAGTGGCAGTCAGCTTCAAGTAAGAATGGCTCCAGTAGACAAGTGGCTTATTTTTCTCATATAAGGTGTAGGTGTTCGGCTGTCCAAGGCTGATGTCCTTTGTGGCTTTTGTCTTCATGATCACAAATGGTTTCTGAATCTCCAGGCATCTTGTCCACATCCCAGGCATCTAGAAAGAGTATGGGAGAAAGAGGTTTGTTCTCATTTCCTTTGGGGGGCATTGATTCTGTCAAGCAACTCTCTTCTGATAACTCGTGTCTCTTATTGGCAAAATCTTACTGCTGTGTAACGTGCAGAAAAGCACACAGATCATAAGTGCACAGGTCAGTGACTTATCACAGGGTGAACACACCCACGGGACTAGTCTTTTTTCAAGAAATAGAAACTTCCAGCATCCCAAAAGTCCTCTTGGCATCTTCTCCAATCGCGTCTCCAAAGGTAACTGTTAGTTTTGCTTTTAATACTGTATATAGTCTCGTATTATTAGAAGCACACAGTATGTGTTCTTTTGGTCTGGCTGTTTTTTTGTTTTGTTTTGGTTTTTTTGCTTTTGTTTTGGCTCAACATTTGTGAGATTCACCTATGTTGCATTTAGCAATAATATATTTATTTTCATTACTGTGTAAGTTTTGCCTGGGTGTTATACATTTTACCAGTATTTTAAAATAACTAACTCTTGCTTTTTAAATATTCCCTGTTTTGAGTTTGTTTCTATTTTATTAATTTCTTCTCATTACTATTTGCTCATTTCTACTTTCGTTGAGTTTACTTGCTATTATTTTTCTAACTTCACGAGGTGATGCTCAAAAGACTGCTATGAGCCTGGGCTTTTTTTTTTCTATTTTCATTTAATGTTCTAAGTCTTCCTTTAAACGTGGTTCTAATTGCAAGTTTTGATACATATTTTCATTTACATTTAGTTAAAATACTTTTCTAATTTTCACTTCATTTCTTTATAGACCCATGGTTTTTTGATGATTTTTTTTTTGTTGTTGGTATAATGCTTCATTTCCATGTATTGGAGATTTTCTAATTATATTATTTGATTTCAAACAAGACAATTGTGGTCAGAAAAGTTACTCAGCGTCGTTTAAAATCCTTGAGGTTTACTGCGGTTTACTTTATGCCCTTATTTGATCAATTATGGGAAATGTTCTACGTGCACTTGGATATAATGTGTTTTAGGTCAAATTGGTTAATTATATCATCCAGATTTTCTATAACCTCATGGATTTTCTGTCTACTTGTTGCATCAGTTACTGAGATCGGTGTGATGTAATTTCTTTGTAAAACAGAGGACGTGTCTCTTTTTCATTATACTTATGCCAATTTTTGCATTACCTATTCTCAGACTATGTTATTAGTTTGTACAAAGCAAATTTAGAATTACTATATCTTCTTTTTAAAACACTTTTAAATATTTATTTACTTTTGAGAGCGAGAGACAGAGTGGGAACGGGGGGAGGGACAGAGAGAGAGGGAGACACAGAATACGAGGCAGACTCCAGGCTCTGAGCCATCAGCACAGAGCCTGATGCGGGGCTCAAACCCACAAACTGTGAGATTGTGACCTGAGCCCAAGTTGTATTAAAGATAATAGCTTAACCGATTGAGCCACCCAGGTGCCCCTAGAATTACTACATCTTCCTGGTGGATCTTCAGATTAGGTCAGCCTTTTTACTGCTATTAATATTGTATTTTTCTGTATTTTTACTTTTGACATTTCCATATCTATAACCAGTCCCCTGTTGAAGATATTTGGGTTTCCTCTGAGTCCTCTGTGATTACATGGAGTGCTACAATTGATAGTTTTATGCTTACGTCATTTCTCATTTTTGTCCAGTACTTTGGGGATACCTACAAGTGGGATTTGGTTTCAAAAGACAAATTCAAGGATGATTTTGCTACATATTGCCACATTCCCATTTTGCCTACACACCAACATGCATGAGGGCCAACAGAGTGTTGCCAAGCTTTTGGATCTTTGCAAATCTGAGAGGAGAGAAATGATACCTTGGTGTAATTCTGATTCACATTTCCCTTATTATGAGCAAGACTGAAAACCTTTTCCTATAGCTAAAGGCTATTTAAATTTCTTTTTCTATAAACTCTCTGTGTATATCTTTCACTCGTTTGTTTTTTTTTTTTTTCCTACGGGGTTACTGGTATTTTTCTTCTCAAATTTAAAAGCTCCGTATATATTAAAGATAATAGCCTGTTGTGGCAAAAGTTGTTAATTATTTCCCAGTTTACCACTTGTCTTTTTACTTCATTTGTGGGGTTTTGCTGTGTAACAGCTTCGTTTGCTTATTTTGTTTTGTATTTACAAAGTCAAGTTCATCTTTTTTACAGCTGCTGAGTTTATTCGTGGTTACAAAAGTGTTCCCACTGCCAGGTTGTGAAAGAATTCACCCACACTTTCTATTACCACTTATGGGGGCGGGGGGTGTTGGTTACTGGGTTGTTCTTTTTTTTTTTCCACATGTAGTTACTTGACTCATTTCGAAATTTCCCTACTTTATGGTTTAAAGAATGGTTCCAATTTTACCTTTTTTCCATATGGTTATCCAAATGTCTCAAACATTACTTATTTAAAAGTCCTTTTCCACAACAAGGGTAGATGATATATATTATATATCTACATATATATATATATATATATGTATATATGTATATATATATGTATATATATATGTAGATATATATATATAATCTGTATATATATATATATATATATAACCTGTATATATATATATAAAATTTGTATATATATATAAAATCTGTATGTATATATATATATATATATATAATCTGTCTTATGCTTTTATATCTATTTCTATATTTGTACAATGTCTCATTGATTTATTTACTTGTGCGCCAACACAATCTTGACGATGGAGACTTTACAATGTATTTAGTATTTGGGCTATAACTATGGTCCACTGCACTCCTTTCTCAGAGATTTTCTGGGTATTTTTGCTACTTAGTTCTTCCAAAAACAAGGTTATGACCAGTCTTTTAGGTGTAGAACAAAATTAGCTGTACATACATTAGGACTGCATTACCTTTTAAAATTAACTTAAGGAGAATTAACATGGCGTTGAATCTTTCTGTTCATAAACGTGACCTGTCTTTCCACTTGGTCAAGCCTGACTTTTGTCTTTGGAAAGTGTTTTGTAATTTTCTCACGTTGGTTTTGTAAATTTCTCGTTCAGTTTATCCCTAGTAATTTTTCTTTCTTTATTGGTATTGTAAGTGTGGTCTCTCATTGTTGTTTTTTTTTTTTTTTCTTACTAGGTGTTGTTTTCTATATTAAGGCTTCTGATTTCTGTGTTTAATATCATATTTGGCTACTTTACTAAATTTCCATTTCATGTTTTGTTTTCCATTTACTTCCCCCCCCCCAGATATGTATGATATAATCTGCAAATAAAGATAAATTTACTTCTTCCTATCTTTAAATTTCTGTCACCCCTCTCCACCTGCCATGCTGGCTAATATCTCCAACACACTGTTAAATTATAATGAAGATAATGAACCATTTTGGCTTCTCTATAACTAGTGGGAATGCCTCTATTTTTTCCCCAGTAAGAAAGATGTTGGCTTTGTATATATATTTTTTCCATGTTAAAGAAGTATCAACTCCTATGTGACTGATTTTTATTTTTATTTTTTATTTTATGTATGTATTTATGCATTATGTATGCGTGTGTGTGTGTGTGCGTGTGCGTGTGCGTGTGAGCAAAAAGGTGTTTTTATTAAAGCTCAGGGACAGGACCTGTAAGCAGAAAGAGCTGCCCCAGGTCTGTGAGGAGTAGCCGATTATATAGTTGTTAGTCCGGGTCAGGGATAGCGTAAGTCTGAAGAATTGTGCATATTTAAAAAGCAAGGTCTCCAGGACCTCGGGAGGCTAGCTATGGTTAAGATAAGGTTGCTTTTTTGATTTTTAAATCTGCTTTAACCTACCAGATTCTCAAAGAGGCATGCCTAAATTCTCCCACAGAGATTAAGGATTTACCCATTGATCCTTCCAGTTTTGTTAGTTTTTGCCTTGTATATTTTGACTGTTGAGCCTATACAAGTTTATAATTGTTATATTATTTTGGTGATGGTTCTTCCGGGCATTACACGGTGTCTTTTTTTTTAATCCTTATTAGTGCTATCTTGCCTTCAACTTTGCATGATATTAAAATTGTTATAACAGGGGCACCTGGATGGCTCAGTCGGTTGAGCATCCGACTTCAGCTCAGGTCGTGATTTTGTGGTTCACGAGTTGGAGCTCCGTATCGGGCTCTGTGCTGACAGCTCAGAGCCTGGAGCCTGCTTCAGATTCTGTGTCTCCCTCTCTCTCTCTGCCCCTCCCCTGCTCGCGCTGTCTCTCAAAAAATAAAAAAATAAAAATAAAACGTTAAAATGGTTATACCACACACTTTTGGGTCAGTTTTTACAGGACATATCTTTCGCCATCCTTTTTTTTTTTTTTTTTTTTTTTCCCAGCACTGCAGTGCAGTGTTGTTCCAGAAGTCTCTTCCAAATAGCATATACATAGATTTTATTTTTATAATCCAATGGGACATCTCTAACTTTTTGCAGGTAATTTTGTATGTATTGGAAAAATTGATACATTTAGACTTATTTCTCCATCTTCTAATGAGTATAATGCTTTGCCACCTTTTATTTGCTTTTTATTCTGTTTTCTGCTTAATTTGCCATGTTTTTAGAGTGAGCTTCCCCCCCTTTTTTCCTGAATTAGAAACCATCAGTTGCATTTCTCTTTGTTCATGTATTTACATTGACTTTTTAAAAAGTTTTATTTATTTTGAGAGAGATTATGTGTGTGCATGCGGAAATGTGTGCAAGGAGGGGAAGAGCAGAGAGAGAGAGAGAGAGACAGAGAGACAGAGAGAGAATCCCAAGCAGGCTCCGTGCTATGACAGCAGAGCCCTACACAGGGCTCTACCTCATGGCCCTGAGATCACGACCTGAGCTGAAAGCAAGAGTTGGACACTTAACTGCCTGAGCCACCCGGGCGCCCCTACACTGACATTTTTCATCAAAAATCTAACTGTAAATTTTCCTATAAAACTAAAAGCATTCAAAATAGACATAAATTCTCTCAGCAAACCAGAAAACAACTTTTTACTAAGTCGGAAGTTTTAAGTCCCAAGTTTGTTAAAATATGGAAAAAATGGTTATTATGATTGTTTCCTTCCAATCAATAGTTAATCAAATCCTTTAAGTGAATAAATTAATTACACTGGACAACATATGTATATCTTTTGGTGCTCCTGGCATTTCATGCACTGTCTCTCTCTCTCTCTCGAAAAAAAAGCCTCCTTTCTTACTGAAATGTCTTTTCCTCTTCTCCATCTTACATATGTCCCTTAAAACTCACCAGAGGACTGTCTCCTTCCCCTGGGTCGTAACTGCCCTCACTTCCAACCTCATGTAATACGCTGTTTCACTGGCTGTCTCTGCATGGTTCGCCCCCTCGGACAACAAGCTCCCAGGGGAGGGGTTCAGGGGATGCTCACCGCTGTGTTCCCGTTACCAAACATTCACTCGTGCATTCAGAAAGTCGTTCAACAGACAGTAATTAACTGTGCACAGGGGACAGTGCAAAGCAGGGGGCCGCGGGGTGCTCTTCCCCAGTTCCCGGAGGCACTTCACGAAGCGGGGATGGTCGAGGACCAAGCGTATCACGTTTCCCGACCTTTCCTCTCCTAAGCGTCCCGCATTCAGGAGCTGATGCTGTCATATACCCCGGTGTCCCAGCTGAGAACCGGGGGGTCGTACTGGAGCAGTCCGCCCCCCTCTCTCTCCTTCTCCTCTGCCTCCCCCTCGTCGTGCTCTCCTCTCTCCCCCTAAGACCACCAGCTGAGTCAGAAAGTCGTGCTCGTTCCACTTCCTTAGCATCTCCCTCACACTCCCCCGCCCGTATCTCTGCTGCCCTTCTTTCTCTGAGCTCGCCAGCACTCCGGGGTCTTCTCGGGGGCCTTCCGTTTTCTTTGCAGCCACACCCCTCGTCCCCTCCCGGCCCAGGCTCATGAATTCCCGTGAAGTTTCACCAGCTCACGGCAGCCCTTGCTGCCTCTTTGCCTGCGACGCCCGCCCTCTCCCTGGCTCTCCTCCGTCCAGCCAACCTACCAGGAGCCTGCTCCGATATCCAGACTCAGAAGCCTTTCTGCTCCCCCTGCTCTATGCCCCTCGGTCCCATAAGCAGAGCTATTTCTTCATACACACACCGCCGCGTGTACTTTTCGGTTCTTGTGTCCCCCACGAGACTAGTCCCCTCTACGGGGCAAGATGTCTGTATCCTCAGAGCCTGGAGGCTGCTTCAGAGTCTGCGTCTCCCTCTCTATCTGCCCCTGCCCCACCCATACTCTGCCTCTTTCAAAAATAAACATTAAAGAAAAATTTTTTTAAGAACAGTATGCTTAGTTTGGTCTCTCTCACATGCATTCATTTCGCTTATTTGTGCATAAAGAAATTCTAAAAGAATACACAAGAAACGAATATCATGGTCTCCAGGAAGGGGTGTGGGGAGGGGGGAATTAAAACAACAGTGACGGGAAGAAGAGTTTTCATTCCACACCCTGCTACTCATTCTAAACATTGAAGGGGAACTAGTACATTTCTAAATCCTTGGAGATGGCATGCATTGGTACCATAATATGGGAGCAGTGTGTCTGTCAGTATCTAGAAACATAATAAATATACACGACCTTTCCCCCCACTAATTCTCCTCCTGGAAATTTACTTCCCAGAAAAAATTTACTTTATTTGCAAAATGATTTTTTTTTTTTAACCACGAAAAAGAATTCCTCCTAAATGTAAAATTCGTAATGGTTGGACCAGTCGTTATACTCTACTGAATGGAACAGACGGATGAGAACAACAGGTATGGAAACCATGCTTCCCGACATCATCCTCCCATCCAAGACTCTGGGGCTGGGGCACAGGAAATGCAAGATGGGCCCGGGGCATCTCATAGTGGGAGAAGAAAAGAAGTGCTTAAAAACTAAAAATAAGTAAAAGGCTGGGGCATGTCCCGGGGAACACGGGAGCCAACCTTGAAGAGGCCACCAATGGCCAGAGCTACGACAATTTCGGCAACAAAGTAAACGATGAAGGGTTAGATTGTAACCCAAAGTGTAAGATAAGAATACTTACTGATATAAATAAGTGATTCCGTAAAGACATAGCTGAGGAGAAGAAACAGACGTTGCTTACAGGACGCCAAATAATTTATGAAGAGACTACCCTCTCCACGAAAAGGAGCATATTTCCTTCACCTCTTTTTGAGTATGGGCTGGACCTAGTGACTGATGTGCGCAGAAGAGAGTCAGGAAAGGGGAAATAGTAACCTTGCAGTGGAGAAACCTGGCTAGGGCTGCCTTACCCGAGTGACCAAGGGCACATCACCAGTAAGATCACACGGACATCACGTATCCTCTGATATGATGGGACCACCTCTGTGGTGGTCTTTCCAAAAACATATAACCCCAGTCTAATCACGAGGACATATCAGACAAAAACCCACTTTAAGAGACATTCTACAAATACTTCAAACCAGGGGCTCCCTCAAACTCTCAAGGTCACGACAAATAAGGAACCGCTAAGAAGCTGTCACAGGGACTAAGGACTCATAACAAGAACATTCGATGTGGTTGTCCCGGGCTGGATCGTGAATTTACAAAGGATATAAATGGGAAAAACTGGTAAAAATCCGCACAAATTCTGGAGCTTGGCTAATCGTAAGGTACCAACGGCCATTCCTCAGTTCTGACACGCGGACACAGCGATGTAAGAAGGTACGATGTTGGGAACACGTCGGGTGGGGGGCGTGCGCAAACTCTCTCGACTGCCTCTGCAAATTCTCTGCAATCAAAATACATTCCGCACTGCGAAGTTTATCAAGAAAACTCTTGGCGACGCGGAAAAAGCTTACGCTGCAATAGTAAATGGAAGGGGATGACGGAGACGTATCTGCCCCGGGGGAAAAGGGAAGAGAAATGGAAAGACAAGAGAAAGTGGAAGTTGGCTCCCTCCTGCCCGTCCCACCTGCTCTCGGCCCCACACTTGCAACTTTGCGGACACAGCCATCCAAACACTCCTAGGACTGTCTGCCCTTTCCCGTCCTGCCAGCCACCCCCCCCCCCCCACACACCACCCCTCCGCCATGATTGAAGCTTTGTCACCACCCCTGTTGGTATGGCTCCTTCCCTCTGTGCTGAATTCTCTCTGCCTCTGGGTATTCTTCACCCAAGCCACTTTGACTTTGCTCTAGGACAGGTCATGCCCTCCTTCCTAAGAGCTGGACAACACGGCTTGGCCCCTGCCTGCTTGCCAGCGGAAACGAAGCCTTTAACTTGATTTGGTTTTCCTTGCAAACTTCCATGGCTGCTGTGTTCAAAGGCTTGCGAAGCAGCACAGCAGGTGCGAGTACAATGGCCCAGGGCCGTGTAGGTCCGCTAAGGGCTGGACGCCCGTCCGGGTGGATCCTCCCTTTCCCACCCTCCCACTTCCCAAGGCCTGTGCACCTGCGTAAGTGAGTCCCAGGCTGGTCGCCTTGAGCCCCGGGAATCCCAAAATGAGACCATGAGGAGGCAGCAGTGAGACCAAGGCCCATCAGAGCATCAGCTCAGTGGAGGGCGGGGGGGCGGGGGGGCGGGGGGGGGTGGAGATTCCTGGATCTCCGTGCACCTGCCTGTGGAGAGGAACACCGTGCCTTAGGCCAGGATCCCTCTTTACCCTTCTTTCAAAGTCCCTGATGGCAGATCAGGTCTCCCCGAACGTGCCAGCTCACTGGTTCCCTCCCCAGCAAGCGCTGTCTCATAGCGCTATGTCTCACTTCTGCTTGTGAAACTTTCTCCAGCTCTAGAGATGCAGGATGTAGGAGAGACAGGATAGAAGATGGAGGGGACATTCCCGACCCCAGACATCAAGGCCATACGGGCAGTGTGGATAAGCAAACTGGCACAACCAGACAAGGGGATATTGTTCGGCGCTAAACCTGCCTGAGCTGTGAAGGCACAAAAAGACATGAAGAACCTTACCCGCGTGTTACTAAGAGAAAGAAGCCAGTCTCCAGGCTACACACCGAAGGACGCCACCCATACGACATTCTGGGGAAGGCGACGCTCTGGAGAAATGAAAACATCAGTGGGTGCCCGGGGCTGGGGGGCGCAGGGATGAACAAGTAGCACACAGACGACTCCCAGGGCAGTGAAAATACTCGGTATGCTACCATGATGGTGGACACGTGTCATTACACATTTGCTCACACCCATAGAACGTACTATACCAAGAGTGAGCCAGAATGTGATTCGCGGGCTTTGGCACTAGCTGGGGACGCTCGTAGGACAGGTCCAGCACTCAGGTCCTGGACTCTGCCTCTCCTTCTGGACCAGTTTGCTCAACTTTTCCTGATGTGTCAGGAAGATGTCATTAGAGCGGGGTAACTTCCATGAAATCTCTTTCAAAAAGTAGATGTGGCCCTAGTGACACATTCACTCGGGATCAAAGTTGGGAGAAGGTAAACGCAGTAGAACAATGAATGAATCAAGAGATCTCGGCCAGGAACCACACCAGCACCTTCCAAACCTTCCAGCCTACGGACTGCGCAGCCCGGATCACGTTGTCCCTGTCTGTCCGCGGAGAAGGAAACCCCCAGGGGCCAGGATGCTTCTTCAACACACATTCTTTGCTCAGTGTGGGCGGGAAAGACAATCAGGTGTAACTCTGACTGGATACTTTCCTCTACACTCGTAAACTTGCAACAACGTTAGATGCGCACTACCCAGAGGTCATCGTAACTAATTCGTGGTAAGATGTCAACTTGTTTCACTCGCTGACCCGTATGCTTCCCTTCAGGCAACATTATTACCGATCTTATCCTTCCTACACACAGCACCTTGGGCGTCCAGTGAATACACTCGAGAGAGCAGTGATTAGACCACGGCTAAACTCAGGCCTTGGCGGGTAGTAGCAGCTTGAAGTCAAAAGCCTGTTGCAATGACCCGTGGATGGTCATTGCAACAGTCAAGCATCTAGGAAAGTGTCTTTTGATTCTTCCAGACTCTTTGCACCAGACTGTACTGGATTAGATGAAAGGCAGAAGCAGGCTTGTCTTGGCTTCTTACTTGCCAAGCGAATTTTCTCTGCCAGGCTCTCCTGTGAGAACTGCTTGTTGACTGGTCCAGCCCGGCCCTACCTGACGAACCCTGTGATTTTATTTACTTATTTTTTGCTCTTCTCATTTCCAATAGTTCATTTGATTTCCAATGGTTCCTGTCTTCGTTCATGCGGTTTTATTTTTATTTTTTTATTAAAAAAATTTTTTTAATGTTTATTTTTAAGAGAGAGAGAATGTGAGTGGGGGAGGAGCAGAGAGAGAGAGGGAGACACAGAATCTGAAACAGGCTCCAGGCTCTGAGCTGTCAGCACAGAGCCCGACGCGGGGCTCGAACTCACGGACTGCGAGATCACGACCTGAGCCGAAGTCGGATGCTTAACCAACTGAGCCACCCAGGCGCTCCATGCAATTTTATCTTATTTTAGCCTTGGGTCCTATTTAATCTTTCCACTGCCGTTTCTTGTGCCTTTCTACTCATTTTCTCATGTGTCGAACCCACAACTTAGCTATTTTACTATCCCTATGAATCCTTCCGCCTCTCAGTTAATACATCTTCCCAAACCCCTCAGGTTATTTGATTAAGTAGTAAAACATGGAAACACACCTCCAATACTTAGAAACGATCGCACAAGTCACCTGTTAAACGTAAATACACCCATATGAGCCAGCAAGGTTTTCTCCTCGTCACTACAGACTTGTTCCTTCGTGGGCCCGGGGGGTTGTGGGGAAATCTCCCTCCACAATTGAGCCATTTGCCCCTTTTGGGATTCCAGCACCAGCTTTTTAAAATTATTAAAGTGTATTATGAACTACATCACATAAACAGAAGAGTATAAGCATTTTGTATAAATCTCACAAGAGAAATTTCTTGTTACTCTTCTAGATCTTATACTGACTCTCTTATTTTTTTATTTATGTTTATTTATTTTTGAGAGAGAGAGAGAGACAGAGCACAAGTGGGGGAGGGGCAGAGAGAGAGGGAGATGCAGAATCCGAAGCAGGCTCCAGGCTCTGAGCTGTCCGCACAGAGCTCGAACCCAGGAACCAGGAGATCATGACCTGAGCCGAAGCCAGATGCTTAATTGACTGAGCCACCCAGGGGTCCCTAAATTTTTTTAAATGTTTGTTTATTTTTGAGAGAGAGAGAGAGAGAACACCTGCGAGCAGGGAAGAGGCAGAGGGAGAGAGGGAGAGAGAGAATCCAAAGCAGGCTCCTTGCTGTCAGTGCAGAGCCGGACTCGAGGCTCAAACTCACGGACCACGAGATCTTGACCTGAGCCAAGTTCGACGCCCAACCAACTGAGCCACCGAGCCACCCCGAATTATCATTTTTTATTTAAAAGACTTGGGGAGTCAGGAAGAGAAAGACAAATACTGCTTGCTATCACTTATATGTGAAATTAAAAAAAATATTTTTTTTAAAGTCAAATTCACAAAAACAGAGGAGAATGGTGGATGCCAGCGGCTGGGGGTTGGGACAAGAGGGGACAGGTCGGTAAAGGGTACACGCTTTTGGTTATAACATCAGTAAGGGCTGAAGACCTGACAGAGAACGTGGTGACTAGAGTTGACGATATTGAATTGTGTCACTGAAATATGCTAAGAGAGTAGAACTTAAGTGTTTGTACTAAGAACGAATAAATAAATAAAGGTAAGTATGTGAGGTGTTGGATGTGTTCATCAACCCAATTGCAGAAAATCTTTCACAGTGTGTGTATATAAAATCATCACGGGTGCTTTAAATATATCACAATTATGCGGCTCCTGGGGGGCTTGCCCAGTTAAGGGTCCGACTCTTGGTTTTGGCTCAGGTCATGATCTCATGGTTTCATGAGTTCAAGCCCCACATCAGGCTCTGTGCTGGCGGCATGGAGCCTGCTTGGGATCCTCTCTCCCTCTCTCTCTCTGCCCCTCCCCCACTCACACTGTCTCTCTCTCTCTCTCTCTCTCCCTCTCTCAAATAAAATTCTAAGAAATCTAAATATATCATAATTTTATTTGTTAATTATACCTCAGTAAAACTGGAGAAAGATTCAGGGACCAAGTGATTTCTTGGGGGTTAGCGGCTTCCGTATTTTCTGACGGATCTTGTTACGCACAACGTGTTGACCGTTCTTGTTCACTTGTTTCCCAAATGTGGCATGCTGGCAATTTTTTTCTCCATGCCCAAACAATCCATTTCCATCGTAGAAAACGTAGGTTATTTGGGGTAAACACAAAAAGAAGAAGAAATACTATAAAATTCATCCAAAATTCTACCACCCAGAGATGTTGCCTTTGCCTACACAGGAAGGGGGCTACTGTGCTCACTCCTCCTTCTAAAGGACTCTCCCCTCTTGGGGCCCCTACTGCTAATGCTGCCGTAGCTGATTCCATGCAACCCCATTCCACACGTCACTCAGATTAGACCAAGAATGAGCACCCTATCGGCATTAGTCAGGGTTTAGTCAGGAAAACAGACACCACTCTGGGCCCTTCGCTCCAAATAAAGAAAATTGGTTACGCAGGAAGTGGAAAAGCTGAGGGGCCAACCACAGGATGGTGAGGTTAGAAGCAGCCGGAAGACACTGCCTCCCCAGGGCTGAAGGGGCAGCATGAGAGGGGGGTTTTATCGGAGCACAGAAGTTGGGGCCAGCCAGGAGCCAGAACCAAGGAGGAGGATGTCCAGGGAGCCTGAAACGCACGGGAGGGTCTGTTTGGAGGGAGCAGGAGACTCACAGGAGTAGACACAGAGACCTCACAGGAACACAGAAACAGGAGAAAGATTCCAGTCTTTCCCTTTCTCCTACTCTCCAGTCATCCACCATTGCCTTCTCTTGGCCAAACTCACCCACAGGTCTCAGGACTAAGGAACCTGGGATAGGACGGGGGAGGGGAGTGGGGAAAGGGACAGTGGGAGTGAGCACAGATAGACGATGATCCAGCAACTGTCAAAAGTAGCCAGTCAACCGGCTGGCCACACAACATCACCTGTTCCTACCACAGAGAGTTAAGCTGAATCTAGCCATGAGGAAATAATTATGCAAATCCAAAGTCGGAAGACGCTGTGTAAACAACTGGCCTAGGCTTTCCAAAAAAGTCAACGTCATAAAAGATGAAAGACAGCCAGGAAACTTGTCTAAATAAAAGTACATTGAGGAGACACGTGCGGAGACATAATTTCTACATGTCATCATAGTTTCAATAAGGGATTAAAAAATCATATATAAAAGACATTACTGGGGCAACTGCGGAAATATGAATGTGGGTAGTACATTAGGTTACAATCGTATGTAACTGTTAAATCTCGTGAGTGTGATCATTTGACTGTGGTTATGTAAGAGAATGCCTTGTTCTTAGGAGATATATGCTAAAATATTCAAGGGTAAAATGTCATGATGTCTCCAACCAACTCCATACGCATACTCCTAGAAAGAGAAAGTATGATCAAGCAAATGTGGCAAATGTTAAGATTGGTGAATCCAGGTGCAGGGCGTATAGCCATTCAGTGTATTATTCTTGCCACTATTCTGAAGACTTAATGTTTTTCAAACTAAAACTTGAGGACAAAAATAGGTTGGCATCTGACGTTTGACCACTCACATGGAACAAAAAGATGAACCGAACCAAGCAGTTCTTAGGCATTTGAGCCCCAAAACACAAAAAGTATTTGCTAGTTAGCAGGAAGGTTGGAGGTGACAGGAAATCATGAGTGAAGTTAAGGCAATAGCAAATGAAAATTATACGCGATCCAAAATTCTGGGGTAGGGGAAAAGATACGGCAAATTGTTTGCAAAAACAGCTGCCAAGTACTCTTCCCATCTATGGGAGAACATGCCGCTTCTCCCATCAGGAGGTGAAATCTGTTTCTCCTCCTCACCAAATGGACTTGCTTAGAACAAAATGCAGTGGCGGTGACATGGTGCCAGTTCTAGACCTAGTGCTTAAGGGGCCTGACAGCTCCTGATCTGCCTCTCTTGGAGCCCTGACCCACCATGTAAAGGAGCCTTGCTGCAAAGATTGACCTGGCCAACCCCTAGCTCTTCTGGACACCTTAGCTGAGGAGCCAGACATGTGAGTGAAGCTATCCACCTCCTCCAGCCCCAGTCACGCTGGCCCATCAACACTTCATGGAGCAGAAATGAGCCATTCCTGCCAATCCCTTCCCCAATTACAGCATCAAGAGCCAATAAATAAATGGTGATTGTCGTTTTAAACCAATGAATTTTGGGGAGGTTTACTATATGGCCAATAGGAAACGCAGCAGAGACCCAGAGATGCCTCTAGGGAGAGTCAAAACCTGCCTGAGTTTTATCTTTCCAGTCCATTCCACATGTTGGCTCAAAACAACCCCTTTCCTTTCTTGAGTTGAATTGAACAAGTCTGTTCCTTGCAACAAAGAGGCCAGATGCAAATGTTTTCCCCTGTCCTTTCATTTTCCAACGATTCTGGATGAACATCTCTTATTTCTGCTTTCCACGTTCCTTTCCCCTTTTATTGAGTAACAGCACCTGATTTTTAAATGGTTTGTTGTGACATGCACCATGCAAATAGAAGAGGAAGTAAAATCACTTGTGCCATTTAAATATAATGATAGGGCAGACAGTCCTCGGGCCAGTTGGAGATATAAAGAATGGCCAGTCCTTCCAGAGCTCTGTTTACTCCTCCTCAAATAGTAGTCTCTTCTCTACCCCCAGCAGTAACCACTGTGATGGCTTTCGTGTTGACCATTCCCATTTGCCCTCTTTAGCTTTCCACCCACACACGCATCCCTAAATATTGCTAAGTTTTGAAAATCGGAGCAGCGAGCTGCAATCTGGGACTATAAGGAGAGGCTAAAACCACCACTGCTGGAAGAAGGCTGTGGGGAGAAGCTAAACTGAACAGTCTCCAGGCCGTTGTCTGACTTCAGCTTCCCTGAGCATTTACAAAAGCCTTTGATGGGAAAATCACTGAGTAAGGGATGAGTAACCTTGGGCATCAGGCTCAGCACAGCTGAGACGTGTGGCAGCACCATGGCATGGACCAGGTTTTAAGTATTTGGCCAGAGGGAGAGGCCGTTCTGTCTTTTCTGGTCGCCACGACTTCCCCTCCAGCATTTCTAGATGATATATGCAGCGCGTCAGGCAGCGGGGCATGCGGGAATGAGTAGGAACATCACCAACATGTGGTCAAAATAAGGTGAGCACGGTGAAAACCTCGGGCTGGACTCTCTGGGCATTTCACCCTTGGTTTAAGGTTAGCATGAAGGTAACAGGGTAATAATGGCGGCAGCCCTGGCTAGGTCTTTGCAGTCACGGTGCTTCAATCGGAACCGTTTCCTTCTGCATCTAGTGCATGGCTGTCCCCTGGACTCTCCCATCACCCTCACCCTGAGGATCCCCTCCACCTCTCCCCTGGGTCAGATTCCTATGTGAGCAGTCCCATGCCTTCCTCTTTCTTGGCTTCTCTTAAAGCCAAATCTGATCGCTCATCCTTTATATATGATTTTTATGTTTCTCTCCCTTCTCTCTCTCTCTCTCTCTCTCTCTCTCTCTCTCTGATTTTAAGATCTCTTTGTCCAGTGTTTCAAAATTTCATGATGATGTGTCTTGGTGGGTCTCTTTTCGTCCTTTTTTATGGGCATTTGAAAGACCCTTTCAATCTGGAACCTCAAGTCCTTCAGTTCCGGTAAATGCTTCTTTATTGTTTTACTGATGGCTGCCTCCCCTAAATGTTCTCTGTTCTCTCTTTCTAGAACTCGATTATTCAGATATTGAACCTCCCAGGCTTATCTTTTCTCTATTTTCCATCCCTTTGTCTTCCTCAGGAATTTCCTCAAATTGATCTTCCAACTCTTACAGTACCTTTTTCGGTCTGTGCTCCTGCTTTAACCTTTAAGGGCTCTTTTTTTAATTCTCTTGGAGGTATGATTACATCATCCCTCTTCTTATAACAAGAGTGCAACATATCCTTTTGCCTTTATGAGTGTATTAGTGATGGTTTTATAGAGTTTTCATAGGCCTGTATTCTGTGGGGTTCTTTTGTTTTCGTTTGTTTTTGTTTTGGGCTCTGTCTCCAATGTCAGAAGGAGCATCTGATGCTTCTTGGGGGGAACCGCCTAATCCCACAGTCTCAATCCACATGAGTGGGTTCACCACTTGCAAATTCTTTCGTTTTGTATAATATAGTTAACCTGCCTGAACCTTAGTTTCTTCATCTGTAAAATGAGAATAGAATCCATTTCAGTCGGGTTGTCAAGAGGAGTGACTGAAATCAAATCAAGGACACGGGCTGTGAGTCTTTTTCAGATGTGGGGGACAAAACTACCCAGGGTGACATATCTACCATGGAACTCGAACTCCGACTCCTCAGGCGACATGTAATTAGTACTCGATAAATTTTAGCTGCTATCATTATTACATAGTTCACGTGCGCCCCACACCGTCTCTCAGCTGAAGAGAAGGCTACGTGGCCCAGGCCTGGCCAAAAAGACAGCACTGGGATTTGGGCTGGAATGATTTGGAAGGAAAGACTCTCCTTTCTTTCTCCCCTAGGTTATTCGGTTAGTCAAACATGATCCCAGAGCTGCCGGTAGGCCCTCTGTGATGGTTAATTTTACATGTCAACTTGACTGTGCCACAAGATGTGCTGGTTAAACATAATTTCTGGGTGTGTCTGCGAGGGTGTTTCCAGAAGAGATCAGCATTTGAATGGGCAGATTGAGCAAAGCAGATGGTCCTCCCCAGTGCGGATGGACCTCACCCAATCTGCTGAGGGCCTGAATAGAACAAAACAAGTGGAGAAAGGTTGGATTCACTCTGCCCGACTACTTAGGCTGGCACATTCATCTTCTGACCTCAGCACTCCTGGGTCTCAGCCCTTCAGACCCAGCCCAGAACCTACACCCTCTGCTCTCTGGCTCTGAGACCTTTCAACTACACCCCTGGGCTCGCTCTCCCGAGTCTCCCTGCCTCTATCTCCCTGGAGGACTCTAACACACCTTGTTTGACCACACTTGTGGAAAGTGGATCTGAAAGTAAAACCAACATAAAATAAAGCTGAACTAAGAGACGGACGCACATTCCTGGCGATGCCCCGTGAGCACATGGGTCCGGCTTGCCTGAAGGTATTGTCATGCTCCCTGACTTTCTAGGATTATGAATCAATACATTCCCCTTCCTTCTCTTAAGCCACTTTGAGTTGAGTTTTTGCAACAGAAAGAATCCCTTGTGATACAAAAAAAAAAAAAAAGGGAACATACTGTTTTAAACCTATGATTTCATTTAACATATCATTATCATATTTTCCTATTATTCTTCAGCATAATTATATGTCTGAGATTCTAATTTCTCCTATCAAGCCCGTATTAGTGGGCAGATAAACTGTTATCAATTTTTCAATACCATAAACAAGAATGAAACGAGTATCTTCATAGCCAGATTTCTTAATGTCTTGTGTGAGATAGTAAGACTTTTGCCACACACAGTAAAAGTGAGAGGTGATGCCAATTGAGTCCCATGTCAGAAACATAGGAGAGTGCCTATTTCCTCTACCACTGCTTGCAACAGCTAATATCTTTCTTAAAATCTTTGCCAACTTCATCACATACACACAAAAGTGTGTCTCATTTTACTTCGCATTTCTTTACTGAGTCCTCTACCATGCATAGATTTTTTTCAGTATCGTGCTGGATTCTGTTAACACTTTATTTAGGAATCCCGCATCTGTATTCTGAAGCCGGTTCTTCCGGTAATCCTGTTTTCTCAGGTTTACCAGGCATTACTCTAACTTCGTAAAATAAACTAAGAAATGTAGAGGTTTGAAGATGGGCCATTCTGGGTCTGAGTTCCATGACTAGATGGTCAATTTCATCTTCCTAAACCGAAAGAGAGCCACCCATTGGGAAGGGAGCCAATTAAGCTCCACAGAATCTGGAAAGGCTCAGCCCTTGGAGAGTCAAGAGATCACAAAAGCTGTGGTGAGACACGAGGCTAACATGAGGGGGGTGCTTGTAAGTGTGGTGCTAAGGGATCAGACCACCAAGTGCCTTCTTATCCCACATACGCAGGCTAGCATCCTTTCCCACTTCAAGATGAGAGGCTTACTTTTTGAAGAAGTGAGATACTCTGGGCTTGGGGTGACCAGGTAGGGTAGAGGGAGTGGGGTGACTTGTGGGACTTGAAGGGGTTCAGGACAAGTTCCCCCAAAGGTGCCACTTTGGCATGTCGACTATTTTGAGCTGAAGCCAATGGAGACCCTGTGGGCTCAAGAGAAGCTTTAGCACCTCCCTTAACTACCTAGAAGAATCTCAATTGGGGGTCTTTCCCAGAATAAGAGTTATCACCAGAGATAAATTTTATCTGAATGCCTCATCCAATGGCAGAGAAGATATCTTGATTATCTTGGCATATGTACCCCATTTTACACATCTTTGAACCTCTTGTACGTGTGGGGTTCCCACACGTAGGAAATTAAATTTGATTTTCTCCTGTTCATCTGTCTTATGTCAATGTAATTCTTAGACCAGCTGGAAGAACCTTCGAAGGGTATGGGAAAAATTTTCCCCTCCAACAGCCTGAGAACCGGGAGATCGAGTGACACTTAACGCTGAATGATGGGGACCCCAGTCCTTCCCCAATCTGCTCCTATTTGCAAGTAGTTCACGCTTCCAAAGCAGGAGATAGGGCACTTCTCATCTGCAGAATTAAACTATTCCAGAGAAAAGGCCTCCTTGCTCTAATGACCACTTGGAGGTACACCCAAAGACAGAGCCCTTTCGCCTTCCAGTTTCCCTGTGAGAGGCCCACACAGCTGGAAACCTCGCCTACGTATTCAGAGTTTCCAGTCGGCTTCGTAAGGCCAAGGAACACAAAACATTCGAAAGAACCACTAAAATGAAAGAGAACAAAACAACAAAAACAAATGAAAGAATTTTTATTCTTTAATCGTAACATTTTTATTATATACTGCATACATTATTAAATAACATACATTTACTAAAATTTTTATAGTAACTTGTTCTTTTAACTTCACTATAAGTTACTGCAGTATAACACATCAAAAAAGAAAAGAGTGCACTGAAATAATTGGGGGAGGCGGGGGACGCAGAATAAACCCTTTAAGATACGCTTCTCGACAGAGGTGAATACTTGGGTCCCTCTTCTGACGTTCCTCGATGAGAAGGGAGCTTAATTCCTGTAAGGTTCTGGGTCTCAGGGGCGACGGGATGCCGTATCTCGCTGGTGATTATGGGGAGAATAAAATGAGAATGCTCGACGCGGCCTCTCCGTTCATTTTCTTCTTGGGAGCCAGTCTGCCTGCGGAGACCACAAGTGCTCGGCCACTGCCCTCCGAGCCTCCAGCGGAGGGGGGCGGAGAGGGGTGGGGAGGCTTGGTCCGGGCCGTGTTCTGATTACTTTGGGTTCACTGCACACCAAGTTAACTCAAAACGTAAAGCCTTCGAACGTACATTTGATTTTGCTCACAGACTCTGTGGCTCCGGAATTCAGGTGGGGACACGGCAGCAAAGGCCCGTCTCCGCTCCGTGACCTCTGGGACCTCAGATGGGAAGGCTCCGCAGCTGGAAGACCCAACCGTTAGAGGCTGGCCTCACACGACGGTGCCTTCGTTCCCACGTCTGGCATTCGGCGACAGCCGTCTGCCGGGACTTTTGCTGGAGTTATTGACCGCAGCACCTCCGCACGGCCTCTCCCTACGGCCTGGGCTCAGACCTCTTACCCTGCAGCTCAGGGCTCCAGAAACGAGTGTTCGGCAAAGGGGGAAGCCGCGGCATCTTTTCCGACCTGGCCCCGGAACTCGCACATCGTTTCCATCCCGCTCTACTGCTCACACGTGGCGTTACAAACCCACCCGGCTTCAGGTGAGGGGGAGACGTGAGCCCAGCCTTTCAATGGCCGGAGTGTCAAAGGATTTGCGGACGCGTTCTGAAACCACCCAAGGGCACAATCTTCAAGCCCCTAAGATCTGATGCAAAGGACGAGACATCAAGAAACAGAGCAGTAAAACTGCAGTCAGGCTTACCCCAGCTTAACTCCAGGCAACCGTGGGCTGCAGTGGAGGGGAACTCAGCCGTCTCCCAAGGGAAAAACAAAGGGGGGGGGGGCAGACTGTCCCAGCACCCCTCCCCCATCCTTCTGACACTCTCTTCTCGGCCCCCAAGAGACTGTAGTCCCAGCTTCTTTTAGGACTTTGCCCAAACCAAGGAAACCTCTCTTCCTGAGTTGTACCTGCTTGGGGACAAAAAGGGACAGTTGCCAGTCAAGGCTCCTTTCTCTAACATTCTTCCCTTTATCATCGAGCCAAATCAGAGCTGAGAGATATTCAAACGAGACAGCCACTATCCTCGTGAGTTTTGACCTTCCCCAACCAAGATAACTCTCTTGTTTTTCAACCTTCAGGTATTCTGTACGTTCCCCTTTCTTGAAGATTGTCCTTTGGCTCACGAGGAATGACAGACAGCGAGGAATGACAGACAGCGGTGATGGCCACCAGACTCCACTCCAAGTGTGAACTGTAACTGTTCTCTCACTGGAGACACCGCAGGGCAGGTTCGAGGGCAACTCCCTCTCATTCTTAAAAAGCAGCGATAAAGTAGCAGCTTAGCCACACGGGATTTATAGTCAAAGAGAGTTCCAGTAGGAATCCTGCCAACAGAGAAGGTCCTCCGCGGCGGCCACATTTCTTTTCTGCAACGAGGGCAGGACGCGGTGGTTCTGGTTTCCTATGTACAGTCAGTCATCTCTCCATTTTAATCTCTGGGAGGGAAGAAAGAATTTTATGACTAATGTCAAGCAGTCTTCAGGGCTCATGAGGAAGGAAACCGTGTTCTCGGAAGGTCATGAGGTGGGACTGTTCTGAGTCCCGGTAACAGAAGCCCACGGAAAGCACCTTACATTTTAAGGGAAAGCTCACTGCCAGGGCCCTGGCGTTTCTCACCGAGCCCAAGGGCAGGCTCAGAAGAGGCTGGGCCTGGGACACAGGAAGTCCCCTTCACGTCCTCAGCCTGAGCCGGCGTCTCAGCCTTCCTTCCCAATTCCTGGAAATGACTGGCCAAACGTCAGCCAGGTGCTTGTCTCTGGACCAGTCAACTGCAGCCGGGACGGGGTGTGAACCTGGCTCCTCTCCTGGCCCACCTGTGTGGATGAAGAGGCAGGGAGATTTCCAGAAACCCGGCAAGGAGGTCAAGGCAACAGATGGTTCCTTTGGGTGACTCCGCCCCCAAGCCCCACAAAAATAAAACTTAGAGAAGGAAAAGTAAAAAAAGTGGGGGAATGGGCAGACTTCTTGATTTGGACACTCCCCCTGGGGTGGGTGACGCCGGCTCACGCTCTAGGCGCGACCAGCATCCTATTTCTCTGTCTGGCCACCGGGCGCAGCCAGCGCCCCCAGGATTCTGTCTGGGGTCGTCTTCTCCTGGCACAGCCGTCCTTGCCGAGGCCTGTCTTTCCCCAGGCCTTCCAACACCATCTGCGTGGGCAGCGGGCACCCATCCAGCAGGATGAAGGCCTGGAAGCCACCACCTGGGAATCCCTTCTTGAGAACGGGTCCAGCCCCAAGCGTCCTGGATGATTCAGATCGAAAGGCTTTGGAGTGGTAAATGAGGGGCGCCTGGGTCGCTCAGTCGGTTACACATCTGACCTCGGCTCGGGTCACGATCTCACGGTTTGTGGGTTCGAGCCCCGCGTCGGGCTCTGTGCGGACAACTCAGAGCCTGAAGCCTGCTTCAGATTCTGTGCCTCCCTGTCTCTCTCTGCCCCTCCCTCACTCGCACTCTGTCTCTCTCTCAAAAATAAAAACGAACATTAAAGAAACTTAGAGTGGTAAATGGACTGGATGCAGGTTGCAGTGGGCGAAGGAGGTCCAATCGGGTGCCTGCAACCGGACCCTAGGCAGCTCCAACTGGGTGAGGACTGTGGGGGTGCAGAGAAGACGGAGGACTCAGGAGACCTTTAACAGATAAGATTAGCAGGGCTTCGCGAAGGCACGAGGCAAGAGTAACTTCCGGATTCTGGCTTGCACAACTGAATGTCCGATGGGCGGGATCCACAGAGTAGGACGCTGGAATATCATGACCCAGGGTTGGACGTGGTGAGGGTGAGGTGCTTAATACTGGAGTTGACAGACAGCAGGCAGTTGCATGCGGGCGTCCTCAGGGGAGAGGCTGGGATGCAGGTGTACGTGTGACCTACCACCCTACCCTCCCACCCCACCCCCCAGCCTGTGCACTGCTCTTCCCCGACCAGAACTTGTGTCACAGCCTCTTGACCGTGCGAAACTCCTGCCAAACTCCAATGGCCTCCTCCAATCCGCTGGCCCGGCCACCGTAGGGAATGTTCCGAAATGGCACTCCCCAGGTTGAAACCTTTCATTGATTTCATGATGCAATTTCCCAGCAAGGCACACATACTGTGTTCCCCTGGCTACATCGGACTGTGGACACAACAGAGGATCAGATAATAAATAGCCTGTCGCTGGCATAAATGGGCAGGACTCAGTAGCACACAATCCTAAAATCTCTATTTTTTAAAAAAAATTTTGGATCTTTATTTATTTTTGAGAGAGAGAGAGAGCAGGGGAGGAGCAGAGAGAGAGGGAGACACAGAATCCGAAGCAGGCTCTAGGCTCCGAGCTTTCAGCACAGAGCCCGATGTGGGGCTTGAACCCACAAACAGTGAGATCATGACTTGAGCTGAAGTCAATGCTTAACCGACTGAGCCACCCAGGAGCCCCTTAAAATCTCCATTTTTAATTCTCCACTGTCCTCAAACCTGTGTGAGATCTCCCTTCTGTATGTCTGAATTATATTACAATCTGCAGCTTATAAATTTTTACTGAAATTGAAGATGCATACAGAAAAGTGCACATATGTGTATACGCTCAGTGAATTTGCACAAACTGAAGAGATCTGCAGAATTAGCCTCTAAGATCTTATAGCTTCCTGTGTCACTTTGGCTGTCAGAACAATGATAATTTTAGATATTAAAAGGTCCAGTCTAAGGGCGCCTGGGTGACTTGGTCGGTTTATCATCTGACTTCAGCTCAGGTCACGATCTCATGGTTTGTGAGTTCGAGCCCCACCTCAGGCTCTGTGCTGACGGCTCAGAGCCAGGAGCCTGCTTCGGATTCTGTGTCTCCCTCTCTCTCTCTGCCCCTCCCCTGCTTGTTCTCTCTCTCTCTCTCTCTCTCTCTCTCCCTCAAAAATAAGTGAACGTAAAAAAAAATTTTTTTAAAGGTCAAGTGTAATCTGTGATCAAACGCCCATTTTTTTTTCATCCAATTCAAAGCTCTTTCCCTTCCCCCCTCAACTGAGGCCTGAGTTAGACTCAGAAACATGGCAAAGGGGAAAATGCAGGGAGTGGTCTGTGTCTCCCCCCGTCCCTCTCCCAGAAGCAGATGAGCCAGAGGATGACAGAGAAAAGAGCAAGGCTCGGGCAGGCACCCCTCTGCGTGCCCCCAATCCCCAGACAGCATCGCTCGAAGGGGCCCGAGAAGCTTCCACCGTGCTTCCTCCGCACAGTGAACGGCATGGCACAGGCTCATTTCTGCTTCTCAAGCAGAGTGCAGCTGGGAAGGGAAGGAGAGGCTGGAGCCTCCGTCTGGAGACGCACCCCAGGTCTCTACAGATGATTCAATACCACCACCCAACGCTTAGCTACACGGGGCCACCACCTCCTTTTTTGTTAAAAAAAATTTTTTTTAACATTTATTCATTTTTGAGAGTGAGAGAGACAGAGCATGAGCAGGGGAGGGGCAGAGAGAGAAGGAGACACAGAATCGGAAGCAGGCTCCAGGCTCCGAGCCGTCAGCACAGAGCCCGACACGGGGCTCGAACTCACAGACCGCGAGATCATGACCTGAGCTGAAGTCGGACGTTCAACCGACTGAGCCACCCAGGTGACACAGGGCCACCACCTCCTTAAAGACATGACTGCACAGTCTCTTCCTGGTTGATCCTTCCCTTCTGTTAAATGTATATCAGAATAGAATAAAATCGATACGTGCAAAAGAAACGACAGAACTAGAAAATCACCGCTTTGTAATCCCTAATGAAGTTATAGCTCTAGCTGGTGGCCACGAACAGCTCGGAAAGTCACCAGGTGAGGGGCCGATGGGGCGCGCTCCGATGAAGGGATCCAGCTGAGACATGAACCCAGTGATGAATTTCAGCACCGCCAGAAGTGATTCAACCAAATACTACGTTCCTTCTGATGTGATGCAATAGGAAACCCACAGCACTGTCTGTAAGTATTCTCATCAAAAGAGAAAAAAAGAAAACTGGACCCAAATCTAATCAAACCTCTAGATCTCCTACCAGCTTACAGAAAGCAGGGGAAAGACAGAAACATACTAAGCCACATTGCGAGAACGCTGTCGGTCAAACCCAACAGGGGAGATAGTCTACAGAGCAAGTGACTCAATTTTCCAACAAATACAATGGCACAGAAGGTGTGACTTAAGAGGGACAGTGCTGCAGAGTTTTTGGTGGGGTGGGGGTGGGGTGAATAAATTGCTCTGTGTCCCGATTGAGGTACGAGTTACATGAATCTACACAAAGGTTAACATAGACTCGTAGGGGCGCCTGGGTAGCTCAGTCGGTTGAGCGTCTGACTCTTGATTTCGGCTCAGGTCATGATCCCAGGGTCATGGGTTCAAGCCTGCTTGGGGTTCTCTCTCTCCCTCACTCTCTGCCCTTCCCCTGCTCGCACCCTATATAGATAAATAAATAGTTTAGAAAATGATTTTAAAAAATAGAATTGCACACCAAAAAGTGAGTTTTACCATACGATAATTTAAAAATACAAAAATTTCCAGGGACATGAGAGGTTACAAGGGTCTATGGAGACCAGCTAGAGGTGAGTAGGAGAGACAGGTTCAACCAAATACTATGGCGGCCCTTGCCTGAACCTGGATTCAAAGAAACCAACCTTTAAAAAGACATTTTTAAAACACTGGGAGAAATGTGGGTGCGCACTGACCGTGAGAGAGTATGACGCTATCTCATAGCACGACGTGAGAAATGATGGTGTAATAATAACATGGCAGCTGTTTTCTAAAATCCTCATCGGTAAGAGAGACACAGGAAACTATTTACAGGGGAAATGATATGGTGTCTGGGATGTGCCTCAAAATACTCGGGAAAAAATACCTGTGATATAGTCAATGGATAGTGGATGACAGAGTTAAGAGAGGGGTTTTGTCTCTCTCTTCGCTCCGTGCCCTCAAGATCTGGGAATCCACAGAGCGGACACTCAGTCAACATTAGGGGAACGGAGAAACGGCCCAGCAGACACGGTCACTCACGTCACTGCCTGTCCCCCACGGTGCCACCACGCATATCTTTCCTGACACTTCTACTCTTAGCTCTTCTGATCTATACGCTCTCCCACTACTTGTGGGTCAACCCAAGTCTAAAGTCATGTTCAGACAGAAGAAAAAAGAAAACCCTCACCATCATCCCCTCCCAAAGTTCAATGAGCAGGTTCAACACGGGTCGTGCCTTTTCTTGTATGGCTTTCACTACACGTAGGAGTTCATGGTAATGTGGCCCCTGCCTTCCCTTCAACGGCATCCCCGTGGCACCCTCCGACCGTCTTCCCCCATGAATTCTACACTCCGGCCCCACGGACCATTTACTGTACACCACAAGCACATCAGGTCATCAGTTCTCTGCCTTTGTACTTGGACTTCCCCCTGCCAAGGATGCTCCTTTCTCCTTATACAGCTGGCGAGCTATGTTCATTCTTCAAGAGTCAACCCAAATATAAACGCCCCTCTGGAGACTTCCCTGACCCCTCTGTCTCTGTGCTTCCAGACCCCAGTTAGAATTCTTACACATTTTATTTTCGTGGTCACTACACAGCTGCTCCTGGTAGACGACGGGTCGTAACAATAATAGGAGCATCAGGCACTTCACCACCTACGACCACTATTCACTCATTTCACATACACTGACTTTTATTTTATTTTATTTTTTTTTTAACGTTTATTTATTTTTGAGACAGAGAGAGACAGAGCATGAACGGGGGAGGGGCAGAGAGAGAGAGAGAGAGAGAGACACACAGAATCGGAAGCAGGCTCCAGGCTCTGAGCCGTCAGCCCAGAGCCCGACGCGGGGCTCGAACTCACAGACCGCGAGATCGTGACCTGAGCTGAAGTCGGACGCTTAACCGACTGCGCCACCCAGGCGCCCCTATACTGACTTTTAATCCCCACCCCCAATCATAGTGTAGGCGCTGTTATCTTTGGGAAGAAAGTAAAGCACAAAGGAGATGATATAAGTTTCCTAAAGTCCCACGTCTAGGAACGCGGGGGCAAATGCTGGTGGTCTGGCCCAACAGTCCACGCTCTTTATTTTTAACTGTCCTGAGACTGCTCTTTTTTTTTTTTTTTTTTTTTTTTTGAGAGACAGAGAGAGTGAGCATGAGCGGGGGAAGGGGCAGAGAGAGAGGGAGACACAGAATCCGAAGCGGGCTCCAGGCCCTGAGCTGGCAGCACAGAGCCCGACACGGGGCTCGAACCCATGGACCGCGAGATCACGACCTGAGCCGAAGCTGGTCAGGCACTTAACTGACTGAGCCACCCAGGCGCCCCTGAAACTATAATACTTTTATACAAAAACACAAGAAATTTTTTTAAACTTTGGTTTGGGTGAAGTTTTCATAGGACAAAAAAGTATCAGCTACCAAAGGAAAAAAAAATTGCTAAACCAGACTTCATCAAAATTAGAAACTTGCCCTCTTCAAAAGACCCTGTTAAGACCATGAAAAGCCAAGCCACAGGCTGGGAGCAAATATTTGTAAGGCATATATCTAATAAAAGAATTGCATCCAGCACATAAAGAACTTTTACAACTCCATAATAAGAAGACAAACAACTCAATAAAACAAAATGGGCCGAAGATTTCAACAGACATATTCCCAAAGAAGATCTGCGAACGGCCAATGAGCACATGAGAAGATTTGCATCATCGTCAGTCACCAGGGGAATGCAAATTAAAACCAGAAGGCCTAAAATTTAAAAGACTGTCAATACCAACTGGAGGCTGGCGGGTGGGAAAGTAACATGGCACAACTGCTTTGGAAAACAGTTGGACAGTTTCTTGTAAAGTTAAACATACAACTACCGTATGACTCAGCAATTCTGCCCTGAGGTGTTTATCCCGAGAAATGAAAACATATGTCCACACAAAGACCTGGCGATGTATGTTAACAGAAGCAGTAAATCACGTTCAAAGCAGCACTATCCATAAAACCAAGAACTAGAAGCAATCTGAGTTGCATCAACAGGTTATTAGATAAACAGATTGTGGGTATTTCTAGACAATGGAACATTGCTCAGCAAAAAATCAAGCGATGAACTGAAGATGAATAGATTATACTTCTCCCTGTACTTCCCACTAAGTACAGCTAAACACTGAGAACGTTACACAGAAGACAAACATAAGAAGACTGTAAAAGGTACAGGTAAGAAGACAGACTGGCTAGGGACCTTGGGACCTCAGAAATGACAGGGTGGTGAGTTCCGGGGGGTTTTGCCTCACGTATCTGGGTCGGATGCCGGAGGGGATGCCAACCTGGGAACACCAACAGGTACAAACAAACATCCCAAGACATTTCTCTGGTCAAAGGAAGAAGAAGGAGAAGGGGGGAAGAAGGGGAAGGGGAAGGGGGAGGAGGGGGAGGAGGGGGAGGAGGAAGAGGAGGAGGAGGAGGAGGAGGAGGAGGAGGAGGAGGAGGAGAAGGAGAAGAAAAAGTCTTGCTAGTTTGAAAGACCTTTAGACACAATTGCTCTCTGCCCGCCAAACACCATGGAAAGAACCAGAACCCCATCCACACCTGCATCAGCAAATGCTGAACGGACAGCCTGGACCTCTGCTCTTCTCTGCTATAACAAGGTACCTCTAATGTCCCCCTGCTGGTGTGCCATCAGAAAAAAATGGGCAGAGAGGTGGGACTTTTATCGCCACTTGGTGTTGATGAGGCCACCCTTCCAAGATGTCAGGGGAGACCACGTGGGGATCCTAGACCTCCATCTGCACCTGGTGATCGTAGGGTGCCACTCCCCACCCCACTCCCCAAGTCGGAAGGGGCCAACTGGATTGGCAGGGTGGATTAAAACCCATGCCACAACAGCATTACGTTGAGTGAAAAACAGCCAATCTCAAAAGGTCATATATTGTATGATTCCATTTAAATGTTTTAAATGTTTATCCATTTATTTTTGAGAGAGAGAGAATGCAAGCGTGGGAGGGACGGACAGAGAGGGAGACACAGAATCCGAAGCAGGCTCCAGGCTCCGAGCTGTCTACACAGAGCCCGACGCGGGGCTTGAACTCACGAACTATGAGATCATGACCTGAGTCTGGAACCCGCGCACTGTGAGATTGTGACCTGAGCCGAAGTCGGATGCTTAACCGACTGAGCCACCCAGGTGCCCCTGTATGATTCCATTTACAGAACATTCTAGAAATGACACAGTTATAGAGATGGTGAACAGATTAGCAGTTGCCAGAGGTTAGGGATGGTGAGGGGGGAGGGAGAGGGTGAAAGCAGGGAGAGCTTTGGGGCCAGGGAAGAGCCCTGTAGCTTACCTGCATTGGTGGCCGCAGAAATCTACATGTGTGACAGGGTGGCACAGAACTACAAACACCCATTGTACCAGGGTTGATTTTGAAACTGTCCTACGGTTAACCTTAGTGTGTAATGTGTACATGGGACCTCTTTGTCCTATCTTCGCAGTTTCTTGTGAATCCATGAATATTTCAAAATAAAAAGTCTTTTTAAAGAAATGAACTGATACCCAGAATACAGCGGATGAATCACTCAGACGTTATGCTGGGTGAATACGAGAGTATATGATATCTGATTCCACTTACGCATAACCCTGGATAACACGAAGCTAATCTATGGTGACAGGAAGCAAATCAGTTGTTGCCTAGGGTCAGGGAGGGTGACTGGCATGAGGCACAAAGAAACATTTTGGGGTAATGAAAATATTCCATACATTTATGTGGTCGTAGATATAAAGGTGTATAAATCTGTCAAAACTCATGGGCACGTACCATAAATGCATTTTATCGTACACAGACTATACCTCACCAAAGCTGATTTAAAATTACTTTACAATAGGGCCACCTGGGTGGCTCAGTGGTTAAGCATCCGACCTTGGCTCAGTCATGATCTCACGGTTCGTGGGTTCGAGCCCCGCGTCGGGCTCTGTGCTGATAGTTCAGAGCCCAGAGCCTGCTTTGGATTCTATGTCTCTCTCTCTCTCTCTCTCTCTCTCTGCCTCTCCTCTGCTTGCGTCCTCTCTCTCTCTCTGTCTCTCAAAAATAAATAAATATTAAAAAAAATTTTTTTTCAGGGGCGCCTGGGTGACTCCGTCGGCTAAGCATCCAACTTTGGCTCAGGTCATGATCTCACGGTTCGTTGGCTCAAGCCCCACGTCAGGCTCTGTGCCGACAGCTCGGAGCCTGGAGCCTGCTTCGGATTCTGTGTCTCTCTCTCTCTCTACCCCTCCCCCACTCACACTCTGTCTCTGTCTGTCTCTCTCTCAAAAATAAGCATTAAAAAATAAAATAAAATAACTTCACAATAAAACAAAAAAATCAGCAAGTCACCTAATTTCATGAAAAAGAAAAAAGATATTTAATTGTACCTTTTTGTTAGAAAATATGGCATACCCGGCCATCCATAAAATGGCTGAGAAAGTCCAATCCAACTGTAATACCCCCACGTGTACACAAAAGCCTTGCTGACATACTTTGTCTGCAGGTACCCCCCAAATAACGCTCATGAACTGTATACCCTCCTGCTATCCTCAAAGCCTGACACGTAGAAGCTTAAAGGTCTACAGGTGTTGATCAACAACTTCACAGACCACGTACAAGTGCATCCCACCGGCAACCAGAAGGTGACCACATTGCAAATATGAGGGCAAAACGATTCTTCAATATGAAGGTTTCTTGATATAATCCACTCAGATTATAAGAGACTGAGATCCTGCTACTGCTCGAAATACTCTACTTGGCCAGTATACAAAAGTACAGGGTCACCACCGAATAACTCCGGAGGAAACTCCCGACCTAAGGATCTTCATACAAGTTTCAAACTACTGCTGACAGGGTCTCTGTGCTGTCTTTGTAATTTTTCTGTAAACCGGAAACTATTTTCAAATGAAAAGTCTATGAGAATAAAAACAAAAACTCTTCCTTTGTAGATTAATCACTGAATTTTTTTTTTTTTTTTTTTTTTAACGTTGGGGACACACTGTGACCTGAGCAGGAGTTGTGACGTTTCTGGGACACACATCAGTGAAACCTTAAGGAAGGTCAGTGGCTCCACCTGCCAGTTTTTGGTGCTAGGTATACACCCCATTGCTCACAGATGAAACACCCCCCTCCCCCCAAAAATATTGGTTAATTACTGCCAGTGCTCACAAAAACACTTCCGGATGCCAGACACAATGGAAAAGCTATCAAATGTTACTATAAAATTAACATAAACTAGTTGGCCAGTAGACAGGTGCTGTCTGGTGACGTTATTGTCTGTGAACAAATACGAACAGAACTGGACAGGTCAGATCAAGGTGACCTACTTTAAAGTACCTCTTCTAGGAGAGGTGATGGACAGAACTCTTTCCACCCCTCTGAAGCTTGAGGGCAGGCACCAGGACAAAAGTCAACTCCCCAGAAAACAATTCTTCAGAAAAAAAAGACGATCTCTACTTCACACTACATATGGGAGGGTGGGGCGGGGGGAGGAAACATTAAGTAGTGAGTCAACGTGAAAATGTAAGGTCGCTCGCTGGGCAAACAGTTTTCCCAGACCCAAATGCAAGTGCCCCTGAAATTACCTGACTCACCTAGAGAGGTTCTAGAAATGTGAAAAAAGCCTGGGGATGCCAAGTTCCTGCCCCTGAGAGCAGTACCCAGCAATTATGAGAAGAAAGCCATCTGGAAAAGGACCCCAGGAAGACAGGAAGAAATTCACTCCACATCCACACTCAGACAGGTCCTGGGCTGTCCGGGGAGAACGCTGGGTCACCGTTTCAAGGTGCTATTTCTTGGGCCCAGACCATAGGGGCCCCCGCGCCCCAGCCTAGAGACTGTGCCACTCAGTGCCTGCCACTGGCGTTATCCAGGATCCTTTGTTCACATGTAACAGAAAGTCAATTCAAAGTGGCTTTTAAACAAGAAAAGACATTTATTGGTTCCTATAATTTAAAAAGCCAGAAGTAGTCTGACCTCAGATGTGGCTGGATCAAAGTGTTCAAACGATCTCATCGGGATTCAGTCTCTCTCGTCCGTGACCCAGCTTCGCTTTCCTCTATGTCGGCCTTATTCTCTGACAGGCAGGCTTTCTCCAAGTGGAGGGCGCTGAAGTCAACACGCCTATAGCCTACAAGCTTGGTGGCCACCGTGGAAACACAAAGACTCTATTCTTTCTAGTTCCATCGAAGCCTCAGAAGGAAGCCTCATTGGTGCCGATTAGCCCATCCTGGGCCATGTGTCCACCTCTCGGCCAATCACTGTCCCGGGAGACAGGACACGATCATTGACTGGTGTTCAATAGATCGGTTAGCAGTAGACAAGGAGCATAATCATTAAACACCCTGGGATCCACCAGCAATCCATATTCCAGTAAAAGCAACAACAGTCAGAAAACAAAACAAAAGAAAAAACAAAAAACAAAAGACACGACACAGGAATCTCTTAAAGACTGAGCAGGTTTTCAGATTTGTTCTCGAGAAAAGAGTGACAAGTACTGACACATTAAACTTAATAAGCTTCCTCGAGGAGTCTGGAATTATAATGAGTTCATACACGTGAAAAGCACTTAGATGAATGTCTGGCCCAAAGTAAGTAGTACAGAACTGTTAACTAACATCACGGAAGCACCCTAGAGAAGGAAAAACAACATATCCTAACAGGCCAGGGTGGGGTAAAGAATCGTTTAATCTAAATATTTAAAGGAATGTAACCCAATTTTGTAACAAACTGGTGAAGCAGGATATATTGGTTAAACTACTTTTGCTTCTTTGATTCATAGTTTGAGAATCGCAAGACTGTTTCAAAATATCTTTCCAGTCCCCAATACAAGGAGATTTGGTAAGGAATAAATACCCAATGCTGATTACAAGATGGCGGACAGATAGAAACTGGAGTCTACTTTCCACACCAAACTCTAACCATAAACATGATAGGAAATACATTACAGATGCTCCAAGATCAGAAAGTGAATGGTTCATGGGAAAGAGAGGGAGAACTAGATAGAAGTCCTACTAGGCTGAAAGGGAATACCAGCCTGGAACATCAGCAGGAATACAGAGAGAGGAATATACTCCTTTCTCCCAGGAGGAAACAAGAACAGTGCCCTGAGGTGTGGGAGCCACGTGGAAGCCATCCTTACGGAATATGGAGCAATCACACTCTGTGCCTCACCAGAAGCACACCCGTCCACTTCCAACTTTCAGTGGAAACAAATACAGAGTACAACCCTGACAGTGACACCAGCCCCTCTCCCCAGCTGGGCTGTGAAAACTAAGACGGCAACAATCTAATAGATAATATCAGCTATGAAGAGGAATACACAAAGAAAGAATTAGCAGGCAGTTGAGGAGTTTCTAACCTCATAAGAGAGGCACACATTCAAACACTGGGAGAACTTAAACCCAAGGAAATGGCATTAATAAGGTATTAGAATAGGACTTCAAATAGGGATAAATAATATCTTCGGAGAGATAAGGGTAGGTAATCATGAAACAGGAACTGGGAGTTTCTAAGTGAAGCAATTAGAGAAGTAGGGAATAAGACAAGTGCTGTTGTTGAGATTACAACTCAGTGGCAGAACAGACACAGCTAAAAAGCGAATTGGTGAGTTGGAAGACTCAGCCAAGGAATTCTCTCAAAGTACAAAACACAGAAATATCATTTTTATTATAAAGTGAGGAAGAAATGTTGAGGGACATGGAGAATAAATCCAGAAGTTCTAACATCCATCCGAAAGCTCAAGAAGGAAAGACGAGGGAAAAAAATGGAAGAGCGGCACTATTTAAGGAAAAAAATCTTTTAAGTAATGATGAAGGGCTGGAGTTCTTCCTCTCCTCTGCTCTCATTCCTTTCTCCACTGAAATGTCAGTTAAGGGACTTTTTAAAAAAGCATAATGACAAAAGGAATTGGAGATTGTTGGTTCACAATCTGGCCCTGTATGCAGAGAGCAAGGAGAGCTCGAAGTAAGTGGCAGATCACTCTAGATTGGTAGGCGGCAGTTTTAATAATCAACTAACTTACAAGGCTTGTCTTGGGTGGCTGCAGAACAAGCAGATTACACCTGCCTGCCATATCTTAAAACTGTGTAAAGAAGCCATAAATGGGTTCAGTCACATGAACCATCCAGATGGTCTAAACGACACACTGTTCTCTGAAGGCTGTGTCCTTGAAAGTGGCTCCCGCTGTAGGGGTGGTGGGGAGAGCATACATTCCAAGCATAGGGAAGGGCAAGGAGCCCCCAATATCCTGAGTCCAACTCTCACATGAACTGTGATCACATCTTCTCAATGACCTCTCCCAAGAGAGATGGTGCAAGGGTAGATAAGAGATGACACCTACAGTTTGGAAGGCGAAAGCACATGGACAAGTGGTAATTAATGTAGCAGACCAGAGAAAGTTAAAAGTCCAATGCCCACAAGGTGTGGGTGGGCCAATCAACACAGATCCCCCAGAAAGTGTCAGGAACTGGAATACTGATGATGATTGCAGTTAGGGCTACAGGTGAGACTGAGCACAGTAGAACTGGTTGAAATTTGGAATGAGAAGGAAGCAAATGGCCCCCATATTCCTTTTTCAACCCATTCAGGCAATTCTCCCTCCTCTTCCCCAGGAGAAGACTAAAAGTTTATCCTCTGACTGAGCAAGGGAACTCTGGACCTGGGACATCAGGTGGACGTGTCCTAGTGAAAACAGAAAATCTAAGTGAAAGCCAACATGCCAAATGGTGCATCCTCAGTCCTCTTTCTCCAAATGCTGCCAAGAATGTCAGTGGCCAGGCTTACCTACCCCAAACAGGAAATTGGAATGTTGGGTCTCTGGAGAGACCAAGCATCCCACTAGAAAATGCCTAAAGATAGTGATACTGGAGGTCCCACACCAATGGCCAGGTCTCTGCTCATTCCTTTGAAAGCCCCACTAACAGGCACAATCCTTTTTTAGTGCCTCAGTCTTAAATATGAAGAGAAGGCCAAGGATCACCAGACATTTAAAAAGAGAAAGGGACTCAAAAAAAAACAGGAATAGTGCAGGAGTAGAAATTTTTTCAACCATAATTATCATGTTCAGAAATATTAGAGATTTAGCATCCTTGAAACAAGAGCAAGGTGGGTTTTTTTTTAAGTTTTTATTTAAATTCCAGTTAGTTAACATACAGTGTAATATTAGTTCCAGGTGCAAACTTCCATACAATACCTGGTGCTCATCACGACAAGCTCACTCCTTAATCCCCATCACCTACTTCACCCATCCCCCCACCCACCTCCTTTCTGGTAACCATCAGTTTGTTCTGTATAGTTAAGAGCCTGTTTCTTGGTTTCTCTCTCTTTTTTTCCCCTTGCTCATTTGCTTTATTTCTTAAATTCCACATCTAAGTGAAATCACGGTATTTGTCTCTCTCTGACTTCTTTCACTTAGCATAATACTCTCCAGCTCCATCCATGTTGTTGTAAGATTTCACTCTTTTTTTTTTTTTGGCTGAATAACATTCGTGTGTGTGTGTGTGTGTGTGTGTGTGTGTGTTTGTGTATGCATATGTGTGTGTGCATGCACGTGCTTGTATGTGCATACACACACACACACACACACACACCACATCTTTACCCATTTATCAGTTGATGAACATTTGAGCTGTTTCCATAGTTTGACAATTGTAGATAGTGCTGCTATAAACATCAGCGTGCATGTATCCCTTGGAATTAGTATCTCTGTATTCTTTGGGTAAATACCTAGTAGTGCAATTACTGAATCCTAAGGTAGTTCTATTTTTAACTCTTTGTGGAACCTCCATACTGTTTTCCAGAGTGGCTGCACCAGTTTGCATTCCCACCAACAGTGCAGAAGGGTTCCCCTTTCTCCACACCCTTGCCAACACCTGTTGTTTCTTGTGTTGTTGATATTAGCCACTCTGACAGATGTGAGGTGATATTTCATCATAGTTTTGATTTGCATTTCCTTGACGATGAGTGATGATGGGCATCTTTTCATGTGTCTGTTGGCCATCTACATGTCTTTGGGAAAATGCCTATTCATGTCTTCTGCCCATCTTTTAATTGGATTATCCACCTTTTGGTGTTGTTTTGTAAGTTCTTTATCGATTTCTTTATCAGATATGTCACTTGCGAATATCTTCTCCCATTCCATTGGTTGCCTGTTAGTTTTGTCGTTTCCTTTGCCATGCAGCCTTTTATTTTGATGCAGTACCAATAGTTTATGTTTGCTTTTGTGTCCCTTGCCTCAGGAGACATGCCTAGAAAGAAGTTGCTACAGCCAATATCAACGAAGTTACTGCCTATGTTCTCCTCTAGGATTTTTATGGTTTCAGGTCTCACATTTAGGTTTTTAATCCATTTTTAACTTATTTTTGTGTGTGGTGTAAGGAAGGGGTCCAGTTTCATTCTTCTGCGTGTTGCTATCCAACTTTCCCAACATTGTTTGTTGAAGAGACAGTCTTTTTCCCATTGGATATTCTTTCCTGCTTTGTCAAAGACTAATTGGCCACATAGCCGTGGGTTCATTTCTGGGCTTTTTATTCTGTTCCATTGATCTGTGTGTCTATTTTTATGCCAGCACCATACTGTTTTGATTACTACAGCTTTGTAATATATCTTAAAGTCTAAAATTATGATGCCTCGAGCTTTGCTTTGCTTTTTCAAGGTTGCTTGGGCTACTCGGAGTCTTCTGTGGTTCCATACAAATTTTAGGATTGTTTGTTCTAGTTCCGTGAAAAATTCTGTTGGTATTTTGATAGGGATTGCATTAAATGTATAGACTGCTTTGGGTAATATAGTCATTTCAACACTATTTATTCTTCCAATCCATGAGCGCGGGATGTCTTCCCATTTCTTGGTGTCACCTTCAATTTCTTTCATCAGTGTTTAGAGTTTGCAGAGTATCCATAGGTCTTTCACCTCTTTGGCTAGGATTATTCCTAACTATCTTATTGTTTTTGATGGAGCCAACTGTTTTTTGAAAGTAACAAAGAACAAGACAGAAAAGTTTCAATAGCAGAAGTGGTTTTTTAAATGAGGTGTTTATTTATTTTTAAATGTTTTATTTATTTTTGAGAGAGAGCGTGCCTGTGCGTGCACAAGTGGGGGAGGGGCGGGGGGGTGGACAGAGGATCCGAAGCGGGCTCTGCACTGAGAGCAGTGAGCCCAACGCAGGGCTCGAACTCACGAACCGTGAGATCATGACCTGAGTCGAAGTTGGGGGCTCACCCGACTGAGCCACCCAGGTGCCCTGGCAGAAACATTTTTAACTTAATAGAAAAAAAGCAGAGATGAAGTTGGGGAAACCTCAAACAGAGTAGAGAAAAAGAAGTGATATGTGGACTATTCGTTGGATGTTTAAGTCACTGTATTTGGAGATTTCTTTGTTATGGAAATTAGTCTATCCTTACACTCACAAAAATAGTTTCAAAATTCTGAGGGCGGTTAATTTCCCATCCAGGATTCTAGGCCTAGGCCAATTACCAAGCAAATGTGAGTTGAATAAAGACATTTTCAAATATGCAAGATCTCAGAAAAGATGTACCTCTTAAGCACTCCTTCTCAGAAAGCCACTGGAGCAAATGTTCATGCCACACTCCTTGTGCAGTAGACGCACGATAAATAAATACATAAGTACTTCCTCACTAACCAAGTACTCCGTATATCCACTGATAAATCACCATGCACCCATGAATTCCATAATGCATTTTAAAATTTTTTTTTGAGTTTCTATTTAAATGCTAATTAACACATGGTGTAGTATTAGTTTCAGGAGTAGAATTTAGTGATTCGTCACTTACATACAACACCCAGTGCTCACCCCAAGTGCCCTCCTTAATGCCCATCCCCCATTTAGCCCATCCCCCCACCCCCCACCCCTCCAGCAACCCTCCGTTTGTTCTCTATAGTTAAGAGTCTGTTTTATGATTTGACTCTCTATTTTTCCCCTGTGTGCATCTGTTTTGTTTTCTAAATTCCACAAATGAGTGAAATCATTTGGTATTTGTCTTTCTCTGACTGACTCATTTTGCTGAACATGATACACTCTAGATCCATCCATGTGTTGCAAATGGCAAGGTTCATTTTTTATGGCTGAGTAATATTCCTGTGTGTGTGTGTGTGTGTGTGTGCGTGCGCGCAAGCGTGTGTGCATGCGTATGTGCGTGTGTACATCTTCTCTATCCATTCATCAGTCCATGGACATTTGGGCTCTTTCCATAATTTGGCTATTGTTGATAATGCTGCTATAAACATCAGAGCACATATAACCCCTCAACTCAGCATCTTTGTATCCCACAGGCAAATACCTCGTACTGCAATTGCTGGGCCGTAGGGTAGTTCTATCGTTAACTTTTTGAGGAACCTCCATACCGTTTTTCACAGTGGCTGCACCAGTTTGCACTGCCGTAGACAGTGCAGGAGGGTTCCCTTTCTCCACATCAATCAAGCCATTTGTACAGGCAGGAGGCCCGCAAAGAGTTATTTGCGTGAGACCCTGCACGCCCTCAGGGCAGCCCCAGTTAAGGCAACGGAGACTGTTGCAACACTGATCACCTGCTTGTGACATGTGTGACTTTCGGGACAGCCCTTCCCCTCTTTGAGCCTTAGTGCGCTCGTTTACAAAACAGGGGTAATAATATCTACTTGTCAGAGTCTTGTAGGGTTAATTGTGTATATCCATCTTGCTTTTTCTTACTTTCATCAAACACACAAACACACACACACACACACACACACACACACACACACACACCTTGATTGTAGCCAACTGTTCTCTGGGGATGGTTTGGCCACCTCTCTTATGAATCTTAAGAGAGTCAATCTTTGTTTCCCTCAATTTACAGACATTTGTGGGAAAGGCAACATGCTTGAGAATTTAATCTTGGGAAATCACTTATTCTTGTGGCTAAAGTAGCAGATGGTCTATTATTCACAAAACACCTTGAAGAGCCATCTTGGTTTCAGAAAAGCCAGGAGGCGGAGCAGAGGTTGAAGAGACGATACTTGGGACAAAGAAGTTGTTTACACAATAAGGAAAATACGGCCTTTCCTCAAGGATGTCATTGCTGAGGGGAGGGTGGAGGTGGGGAGAGGAGGTGAGAGGGTCTGCGAATAAACAGAAATAAGAGAAAGTAAGAACTTTCTACAGCAAGGCCCCTGTGGGTTGGGTCTGGGGGTCCCGAGGGTCAGGTCGGCCAGAGAGAAATCTCTGGTGGAAGGAGTGATTGCAAAAAATGTTGGGGCGCCTGGGTGGCGCAGTCGGTTAAGCGTCCGACTTCAGCCAGGTCACCGATCTCACGGTCCGTGAGTTCGAGCCCCGCGTCAGGCTCTGGGCTGATGGCTCAGAGCCTGGAGCCTGTTTCCGATTCTGTGTCTCCCTCTCTCTCTGTCCCTCCCCCGTTCATGCTCTGTCTCTCTCTGTCCCAAAAATAAATAAACGTTGAAAAAAAAATTAAAAAAAAAATGTTAAGAATACAGATGGCTAACGTTAAGTCTTACAACTGGTCCTGGATTTATTTTACATTTTGATATCTTGTTCATCCTAGATTTTTCTCTGCATTCATTTTGATTTTTTTTAAATACTGCATCAAAATATTTTCCATCTTTTTTAAAAACATGTTTATTTACTTATTTTGAGACAGAGAGAGAGAGAGGGAGGGGGAGGGAGCGTGCACGCACAAGTGGGGGAGGGGCAGAGAGAATCCCAAGCAGGCTCCACTCTGTCACTGCACAGCCCAACGTGGGGCTCGAACCCACAAACCATGAGATCATGACCTGAGCCGAGATCAAGAGTGGGACGCTTGATCGACTGAGCCACCCAGGCACCCAAAATATTTTCTATCTCGATTACGGAGTTTTGGGGGACCCCCTGAAATGTCATGCCCAAGGTGAGTGCCTCACTTCCCTCCCCCTAGCCCCTGCCCTGGCTGTCACCCTTTCACACCTTCAGTACGAGTCTGTCTCACGGACCACCCGACAGTCAGCACAGGGCGGAACAGAGACCATCAGGCAAGACGCAGAAGCCACCTGGAAGTCGGGGTGAGTAAGAAATGTCACTAACGTAGGGTGAAGAGGAAGGTCAACGGGTGGGATGGTGAAGGGTCGCAGGCAGGGCTCCCAGAGAAGGTGTGGAGTTTGTGTGGCCCCTGGGGTGTCCTCTCCAGGACGGGGTGGGAGGCGCCAGGGGCCGCGGGGGTGGCCTTCCCCGGGCAGTCCTGCCAAGACAGGCCAGGGATCCGAGGCTGGCTCTCCAAGAAACAGCGGGCGGCGGTGGGGGCTGGGGAGAGGGCCCCGGCTGCACCTCCCAGCCTCCTTCCAGAAATGCTGAGAAGAGCCTGCTGTGGCATGAGTCATCCGGGCGGTCCCGAGACGCCAGCCTCACGGGGGTAGATCCGGGAGGCCCCTCCTGACACCCTGTCTGCTTGACACGCAAGCTGACGACACGCGACGACAGGCCCGGTGTCCGCGCCTGCTCCGCCAGCGACACTGGGGAGATAACAACGAGGGGGGGGGCCGTATCAGCCTCGGACACGGCCTCGGGATTCCCGTTCCGGCCGTTAACGTTCCGGAGGATTCCAACCTTCTATTTTCGTGTGGGTGCCTAGCAGCCAAGCAGGGAGCACTGCTAAGGAAATCACACCCCTGAGCCACGCGTTCCTATCACCCCCTTACGAAACCTTTAAGACACTGGTTTCTTAATTGCGTTCTGCCCCTCCTGGTTGAAATCTTAGCGCTTTAATGTATCTGTGGACCTGTGTGTGGCCGTCTGGAGGGCCACAAACCGCCGTGGTATCTGAGACGCTGCCCTGCCCGCTGTCGGTGCGCGGGATCTACGGCCGGGTGTTCCATCCGCTTCCTGGACTTCACCTGCCCCCTCGGGGTCTGCCCTCATCACCCGTATCCCATTTTCCTGCACCTCAGCACCTCCCTCCCACTGCGTCCCGGGAGCCCCCATCTCCAGCTACGACCCCCTCTGTCGCCTTCGCGGCCTTCTTCCTGGCACACTGCGCTCTGACCTACACCCTGCCTCCACCTGTCTGAGGCACCGGCTCCCCGTAAGATCACAAAGAGCCCCGGGTCCCCACGGGAAAGGGCTCCGGCCAGCACTTGCCCTGCAGACGGCAGAAATAAACGGTTGCTCTCCAGCTGAAGATTTTTGATGGCCAGGAATAGCCTCTCCAGGGACAAGCTTCCAACTGTGAATTCACGTACACGTTACGAACGCCCCCTTCCCAGCCCTTAAAAATTCCTGATTATCCCCGTCCGTGGACGATTCAGCCCGTGTGTCCCCTGGTGTATTCCACTGCCAGGCAAGTAGACGCTCGGCTTTGTTGTTTTCATCCTGTTTGTTTTATCTTATTCTTGTTTTGTGGTCTTTTATTCTTTGCACCTTTCTCTTGGACTCCGATCCACAGAAACAGAACCACCGAGGGCATAAAGACGTAAGCACAAACCCACCCTTCGTAGCGTCGGTCGTGTGCCCCCAAACCGGAAACAGCCGTACGCCCGTGACAGTGGAGCACCACACAGCTGTTCGAAGGAACGCGTCGGGTGAATCACCAGTGAGCCCCAGAAGTTTCCGCGAGCAACGTCTCTTAAGGGAGAAAAGCAAGCTGTGGGGAGAAGTATATAGTTTGGCAAAGAGTTTTTTCAACGACCAAAACCAACCGCTCCTTGAAGGGCATCGTGACTTAAGAGCGCTCCGAGCGCACAGAAATTCGCACAGACTCTTTGGGCTCAGCTTGGGCACGCCTGCCAGAGACGGGGGCACGGGAAGCGGAGGCAAGAGAGGCGGCAAAATAACCTGCAGCTTTTTCTCTCTGAACGGACGCAGCTCCCCGGGAGCAAACCTTCTAGGACTCTTCTCTGAGCTTTGAGCGTCCCCTCTCCGGCACCCTTTGGAGGCCCCACCAAGGCTCTGCCACACCCCAATACTCCCGTGGTGTGCAGACCGGCGGATGAGGAGGAAGGAGGGAGCTTTGCCTAAAGGGCCCAAGACATTACCTGGAAGGAAAGAGACTGGGATTTGAATTCTTGTTTACATGGTTCAATATTAATCAAGCCCTCTGTGAAAGACTGAGAAGGTTCTAATAGAGATCCATCAACAGGAAGGAACACTGGGGGTCCTGAGAGGGAACCCCCTGTGAGGAAAGTGGCTGTTCATACGACCGGGCTCAACACCAAGGCCTGATGGTTTAAGAGCCTAAAGCTGGGGGCGCCTGGGCGGCTCAGTCGGTGAAGCGCCCGACTCTTGATTTCGGCTCAGGTCATGATCTCATGGTTCGTGGGATCGAGCCCCGTGTCGGGCTCTGTGCTGACAGCTCAGAGCCTTCTTAGGGTTCTCTCTCTCCCTCTACGTCTGCCCCTCCCCCTCAAAATAAATAAATAAACTTAAAACTTTTTTTTTTAATTACAGAAGTGCTTTGAAAAAAGAAAATAGTCTAAAGTTGGACACGGCCCTGGTACAGCCCCCTCACACCAGAGTCACACGTGGGGACCCCGCCCGAGCCTGTGTGAACTAAGAGCTTGGAAGCCCAAGGGTATGTCGTGGTCGAGGCAGGGATCCCTGTATCCCGAGAGACTGACCCTTAGACCGTGCGAGACGGTGTTTCCCTGGTCACCCCACTGAACAAGGACAGAATCGAGTGACAGCGCTCAGAGGGAAGTGCTGGGCCCCTGCAGGCAGGCCGAGCAAGCCTTCAAGTGACCAATCGGAAAAACAGATGACAACATTTCTACCCTCAAGTCAGGTCCCGTGTTTAGACGGTTTAAAGTGACATAGTTTATAATGCCATGTTTGTACGTCCAAGTTGTCCTCGAGGAACAGTGACAAATTCATACAGCCCCGTACCCAAAGTGGGCCCCAAACGCTCATAGCGCCGGGGCGAAGGGGTCATCCTCTAGACTGGCTGTGGTCGGAACCACATTGGCACGGGAGATAGGAGGAGATGAAATTATTCTTACGTTTATGTTTAGAAAAACACTGTATTCTTTTAAATTCACTTTTTAAAAGTTTATTTATTTTGGGGGGGGAGGGGTAGAGAGAGAGGGAGAGAGGGAATCCCAAGCAGGCTGCCCACTGTCAGTGCAGAGCCGGACTTGGGCCTCGAACTCACGAACCGTGCGTGAGATCATGACCTGAGCCGAAGTCAGAGGGACGCTTAACCTTAACCGACAGAGCCACCCGGGCACCCCTAGAAAAACACTTTAACGAGCCTTTCCAGCTCGAACACGGAAGGGCCATCCCCCTCCCCCACAGGCCCCCGGGGAGAGTGAGAGGGCTTTGATCAAGGAGTTCACGTGCCCTGTGAAGGGAGGTGGTGGCAATGTGGGAGTCAGCTGCTGGGCCCGGAGAACAGGGCCTGGGGGTCTGGAAGAGGGGGGAGCTCGGCTTCGGTGGGCCCGTGTGGCAGGTGAGGGCCTCCCTACCGCAGAGGGCCAGGCAAACTCAATCCCGCAACAGGCCTAAGAACAAAATGATCATCGTAAGGACAAAAAAAAAAAAAAAAAAAAAAAAAAATGAAGAGGCTTAGTTCTCCCTGTTGAAGACAAGAGGCTTCTCCACTGTTCCCTGGTCTGAGAGCATCTCTGTCAGAAAACCTTTCGTTTTAAGTTCCTTCTCCATCTCCGTAAAATGCATGGAAATCCTTTTAGAAGCTAAACAAGCCTCCGGTCAGCTTTAGATCCAGGAATGTCTTTCCCAAGGACCCAGGATCCACCCCTTTGAAATGCCAACATCAAAGGAGATGGAGCCCCTCTCTTCTGGCTTCCGTGGGAGGCTGGAAGCCCGACTGGGGGGGCGCTCCATGCTCCAACTTGCGGAACCAGCTGCCGTCATCAAGATGCAAGAAGTCTGCTTTCCTCACGAGGCCTGGCAGTAACACAGACCGCCATCAGTTACCAGGTGGACTTGGGATGAATGGGGCGTGACAAAGGGTGCCGCCAAGCCTTTTACTTGAGGACCGGTTACTCTTAACTTGAGATCATACTTGTGTGTGTGTGGCTGTATGAAAGGGACCATTTCCTTCTGTCCGTGAGTCTCTTAGCAGATTGCCTGTGAGACGTGTCACGTTCTGGTTTAAAGCGTAGTCAATAACAAAACTGTTTGGGGGCGCCTGGGGGGCTCAGTCGGTTGAGCGTCCGACTTCGGCTCAGGTCATGATCTCGCGGTCAATGAGTTCGAGCCCTGCGTCGGGGTCTGTGCTGATGGCTCCGAGCCTGGGGCCTGCTTTGGATTCTCTGTCTCCTCCTCTCTGCCTCTCCCCCCACTGGTGCTCTATCTCTTTCAAAAATAAATAAATGTTGGGGGCGCCTGGGTGGCTCAGTCAGTTGAGCGTCCGACTTCGGCTCGGGTCATGATCTCGCGGTCGGTGAGTTCGAGCCCTGCGTCGGGCTCTGTGCCGACAGCCTGGAGCCTGGAGCCTGGAGCCTGGAGCCTGCTTTGGATTCTGTCTCTCTCTCTCTCTGCCCCTCCCCTGCTCATGCTCTGTCTCTCTCAGAAATAAATAAACATTTAACAAAAAGACTTTTTTAAATAATAAAACTGTTTCTTTCTCTGCAATCTTTGTGGAGGGGTTCTCCTGGGTTGGGAATTTGGGTTTTTAACTATATTTCCCCAACATAACCCACATGCTTAAAAAAGGAAAAAGAAAGGAAGTGGGAGGAAGGGCCTAGAGGAGTAAGACCCCTCATGGGAAACTGGGGTCTTTGGAGGGACACGGAAAACAGGGCAGGGAAGGGCAGAGGAATGTCCAGGAGTGATGCGGACAACATTCAACTGGGAATTGTTTCCAGTCTATAAATAACAGAATGGGTAGCACATGAAACACATTGGCATCGTCTAAGTGTTTTAAACGTATAAACTCATGTAACATATGCCCTACTTGGGCCTATTCTTAAATATTTACTTCCCCCTCTGCCACGTGACCTTGCAATGCACCAGACAGGGCAGAAGGGGCGTCACAAAGGGGCAGAGAAGCAGGTTCAAGTGTGGACTGACTTGGGAAGTAGGTATGAGACAAAATTCTTTTATAGGCAAAAGCGACCTTTGAAGGGGGTGTGTGTGGAAAAGGTCAGAGCCAGCCACTACACAGGCTGGGAACGCGAGCCATTTTATTTGGGTATTACAGAGCGGGGCGGTCCCCCAAACTGGAGGAACCGGGAGCCTGCGAATGGCAGACGCACGGTGCTGAGCACAGAGGACACAGGTGGAGAGGAGTCTCGAAAATACGAGGGAGGACGACGCCCAGTGCAGATCAGACACTTCCGTGCAGTTTGGAGGCTGTTCTGCAGGTCTAGAAGCCCTCTTACTCCCAATAACCAACAGACCAAATCATTTTTGAGGGTCAGGCGCAAGAAAGCAGACTTACTTTGCTCTAGCCCAGGCCACCAGACATACACCCTGGGGGCCAAACGCTTATAAGTGACCCGGAGCCAGGTCTAGACAGGGACCTGCGGGAGGCGTCTTCAGATTCCTGGATGACAAAGCCCCAGTCCTGGGGTCTACAGAGTCCCTAAGCAGCACCGGCCCCACCGCTGTTCCCTAGTTTCCTGCCCCGAGAGCCAGGAGAGCCACTCAGGAAATTGCTGGGGGGAGGAGGAAAGATAAGGACAGCAGGGAAGAGGACAAAAGTGGAACTTAATGCCTAACAAAAGCCACTTACATATAAGGTTTGAGAAGAGAACAATTCTGGTTAAGGGAAGAAGGCATCAGGGTCAGTGACGTGAAGACAAAAATTAACCTGTTACATACTGAAGGCTAAGGGACTCCGTTCACCCGGAAAGGACCAAGGTCACGGGAACTGCCCGCATATGCCGGGTTCCCGCCCAACTCCACGCTGCACCCTAACACCTGCGTCCCTAACATCTGCACGCACTCCGAAGGGTGGACGCCAGGAGTTTGCGCCGCCCTGCCTCGGTGAGGCCTCTGTTTCTGGTGTCCCCGGGTCCTGCAGCCAGGACGTGTGAAAACGGCCCCGGGAAGGAGGGGGGCCAGCCTTTGACCTGTCACTTTTCCAGGTTCTAGGGAACTAACTCCTGGTCATTTCTCGCAGGGCCGGGCTCCAACGCGGCAGAAACCAGGCGCCGCGGGCCCGCCGGGGTCCTTCTACCGGAGGCCAGCGCGGCCCCCCAGCCAGCCTTCCCCAGGTGCCAGCCCAGGGAGGCCGAGACCGCCTCACCCCCTCTTCCTCCCCCCTTTCCCGAAGGCCTGGAGCCTCATCCTTGCAGCCCCCGACCCTGCGGCCCCAGCCCCACCCCTCCCCCGCTGGCCGTTGCGGCGGGCGCCTCCAGCCTCTCGGCCCCGCCCACCGGGCCCCCTTTATCTTCCCGCAGCCCCGCCCCAGCCGAGCCCCCCCCCCCCCCCCCCCCCCCCCCCCGCAGCCGTCTCCTCCGCGCACAGGTTCGGGCTCGCCTGGGGCGGGGACTGGGGAGCGCCCGAGAGTTGCGAAGGGGCGGGGACGCAGGCCCCTCTTTAAAGGCCCGCGACCGGCCGGAGGCGCCCCGACAGCCGCCGGCGGCCCTGGGCGATCCCCACGCGCAGGCCCCGGAGCCCGAGCTGCGGCGGGACCGCCATGGGCCGCTACCGCATCGGCGTGGCCACCGGCGCCTGGCTCTTCTCCGGGTCGCACAACCGCGTGCAGCTGTGGCTGGTCGGGGCGCGCGGGGAGGCGCGGCTGGAGCTGCGCCTGCGGCCGGCGCGGGGCCAGGTCAGACGCCCCGAGCGGGGACCCCGACCTTGGCCGGGCCTGGGCTCGCGGCGGGAGGGCGGCGGGGACGCGGGCGGCGAGCGACGGCGAGGTCGCGCCGGCGGAGACAGGAGCCGGAGCCCGGGCCGGGCTCAAGTCCCTTCTGCCTCCGGTCCTCGCAGCCTCCCCACTGGGCTTCCCCAAGTGACCCCAGAGCCGGTGTCAATGCGGGATCGGAGGTCCCGCCAGAGGCTGCTCCGAGGGCGGGCGCGGTGACAGCTCAGGGCTGGGCCCATGTGGGCGACGACGCTCAGTCACTGATCGCTGACCCCGCGGGCCGTGCCCCGCGCGCCCTCGTCCTCCCGGGCCCGCGCCGCGCAGGTGTCCGGAGAGGGGAACAAGGGCTGCCGTCTCTGGAGGCCTTGGGCAGCGGGGGCTCCGCAAAGGCGCCCCCGACCCCCACGAAGACGGCCTCTCCCGGGCCCCTGCTCCTAAGTGTCGCGGACTGTGGCCCCCGCAGGAGGAGGAGTTCGAGCGCGACGTCCCCAAGGACCTGGGGCCCCTGCAGTTCGTGAAGCTGCGCAAACACCACTCGCTGGTGGACGACGCTTGGTTCTGCGACTGCATCACCGTGCGCGGCCCCGGAGCCTGCGAGGAGGCCACCTTCTTCCCCTGCTACCGCTGGCTGCAAGGCCAGGACGTGCTGAGCCTGCCCGAGGGCACCGGTGAGGGGTGGGGGGCGGGGAAGCGGTATGGACACTGGGGACCTCGGGGGTCCCCAGGAGGGGCTTGAAAACAGTGGGTGCTCGGCAGATGAGGTAGGGAGACGGCAAGGATCAGGGAAAAGTTCTCAGTCCCCAAGTGACACACAGAGTAAGGCGACTGGAGGGGAAGAAGGATCTGGAGAGCCCTCTTCCAATGAGAGGAAGGGGCCTGGGGGCTGCAGCACTGATGGAAAAGAGTGGAAGGCAGGTCTCTGTGTGGCTGGACAAATGAGGGCAGCGACAGTCAGGACAGCATGCGCAGCAGGGGACCGCTCGGGGAAGACCACGAACCAGGCCGAGAAAGCACGCAGACCCCTGGGAGGGACAGGGCGCACCCCGACAGTGGGCCGGAGGAGGAGGCAGTTCGGATTGGTCACTGTTCCAGACGAGTCCTGAGACCAACACGGACAAGGACGGTAAGGATGGGCGCCTGAGAGGGGGCTCCGACACAGGTGAGTGCGGGCACAGAGAAGAGCTGGAACCCGTCAACACAGACAGACTGTGCCTCTGAGGCTGACAAAGGTGAAGTGAGGGAAAGAAGGCCAACCCAGCAGCTCCTCGATGGCTTCTGAAGACAGCCGCAGGTGTGACAGGTGAGGGTGCAGACGTGTGAAACTGAGCCAAGCTGATACGTGGTAGAAAGAGGTGCGGTCACACGAGTGATTCAGATTTTACCAGCTTAATTAAGGTGATGAATCCAACCCCCGGTATTGATGAAATAGGGTCAGGGAGGGAAAGACAGGCTCACAAACATGGGGGACAACCATGAGGTTTGTGTCTCAGGGCAAGGGCTGAGCGCAGAGGTGAGGGCCCCCGGGGAGTGCAAGGCCGGCAGGTCTGGGAAGCGCTCGTCTGGGCGACTGATCACATGAGGCACAGGGAGAGACAGAAGCGACAAAGCAGAACGGGGCCCTCGGGCCCTGACCACCGGGGCTAAGACGAGGACAAGCAGGGGAGAGCCCAGGACCACGCAAAACCGTGTGGCCAATCACCTTCGTGTCTCCCCAGCGCGCCTGGCAGGAGACAATGCCTTGGACGTGTTCCAGAAGCATCGGGAGAAAGAGCTGAAGGAGAGACGAAGACTGTACTGGTGAGCCCTGTCCCCCCTCCCCGGGCCCCGCCCCTCTCGCTGACGGAGACACCCTCCCTGAAGTCCCCTCCTGTCTCCCAGCTGGGCCACCTGGAAGGAAGGGTTACCCCGGACGATAGCGGCAGAACGCCAGGACGACCTGCCTCCAAACTCGAGGTTCCATGAGGAAAAGAGGCTGGACTTCGAGTGGGCACTGAAGGCAGGGTGAGGAAGCCTGGGGCTCAGAGCGGAGCAGGGCGGGGAGACCGGACAACGGCGGGAGCGCGCGAGGGGCTGGGCTCACGTCCCCACACCCGTCCTAGGGCTCTGGAGACGGTCCTCAAGCGCGTTTACACCCTCCTGAGCTCCTGGAGCCGCCTGGAGGATTTTGACCAGATCTTCTGGGGCCAGAAGAGCGACCTGGCTGGTCAGTGGTTCCCCCAGGTCTCGATACGTCCCCGATGGCCCCGCTGGGTGACCCGCCCTTCACACCCCATAGTCCCCTTGACTCCTCAGACCCTGTCGGCCGACCAGGTCACAGAGGCCTCCAGAGTGACGAGCCAGGGGCCGCAGACAGGGTGGTCACGTGCCTGAACCGCCTGGGTAGGGCCTGGAGGGGAGGGACATCCGGGAGGTGACAAATACCCCCTCCTCCACTCCCCCTGGCCCCACAGAGAGGGTTCACCACTGCTGGCGGGACGATGAACTTTTCGGCTACCAGTTCCTCAACGGTGCCAACCCCATGGTGCTGAGACGCTCCGCCTCCCTGCCCTCCCGGCTGGTGCTGCCCTCGGGGACCGAGGCGCTGGGGGCCCAGCTGGAGAGAGAACTCCAGGTACTCGGTCTCCTTGGCCGTGTGGGCGGGGGAAGCGGTGAAGGCGAGGGACCAAAGATGGGTCAGGGGAAGGGAGGCCTGGTCGCCCACTGCGCTGGGCTGCGGAGCCCCGTGCAGAGAGCCTGAGGATGGCAAAGCGTGGAGACGGGCGCCGCGAGGAGCTCCCGGCACGGAGGGGAAACCGGACTAGTTCCCAGGGCCCCGGCGGGGCCGGAGACGTTAGCAGGGACGATGATGTTCCCTGGCTGACGTCATACTCCCGACACCGGCACCGTGGGCAGGGACGAAGGTGAAGAAGGCACCGCCAGTGGGCGAGACCTGGGGAGGCTGCCTGGAGGAGAGCAGGGTCTGGAAGGGCCGTGCGGGTGTGCGCACGTGCCGGCTGGATTCGGCGGCGGCCGTGGCCAGGGGCCCTCTGTGCGGCGCTCAGACGAAAAGGAGACATTTGGACGGGAAGCGAAAGAGCGTTTGCCAAGCTAGTGGGGACCAAACACAGGGAGCAGAGCACCGAGGGGTGACGGCGAAGGGGACCGGCCAGCCTGGCAAAAGGACAGCTTCCGGTACCCGTAACACAGACCGGGCCGGACGCGGGCCCGGCTCTGAGCCCAGATCCGCTAACCGCACGTGACGCTCCGTTTCTTGGCTCAGCGAACCTGACGGGGTGGGACCAGACGCTCCGGGCCTGTCAGTGGGGCTCTGGTGCCGACACAGGATGATGGCAAGAAGCTAGATCAAGGCCGTCGCCTGGCCTCCGCCTGGGCCCCCAGGGGTGCACCGTCAACCGTAACCTTGGGCGTGTCCCTCCTCCTCCCCGCAGAGCGGTTCCCTGTTTGAGGCTGACTTCAGCCTGCTGGACGGAATCCCGGCCAACGTGATCCGAGGAGAGAAGCAGTACCTGGCCGCCCCCCTCGTCATGCTCCAGATGCGGCCCGAGGGGAAGCTGCTGCCCGTGGTCATCCAGGTGAGGCGCCCTGGGCACCCCCTCCCCACACGGCTCTGTCCGCCCGACCTCTGCTCCCAGCTTCTTTGTCCCTCACCCCCACCTCACTCAGAGCGGCCGGTCCGCCTGTCACTCTTGGCTTGCTGGCTCACCCAACTGGAAGTTCCCGTTCTGTTCGAGAGCCATACTGGCCTTCTGGATTCTCATCCTGTACCCGGTGGTTCTCAAACTTTTGTGGGCATCACAGTCACGGGAGGGCCTGTTCAAACACAGGTGGCCGGGTGCCCCCACCAGACTTTCGGGTCCAGTAGGCCTGGGGGTAGGAACTGGGAATCTGCATTTCTAACAAGTTCCAAAGCTGCTGCTGGTTTGGGGGCCACACTCTGAGAGACCTCTCCTCTCTCTAGGGCCCCTGACTCAACACCCATTGTCTCGCGAGTCCCTTTCTCCCGCGGTTCTCGACGGTCCGGTCCGTCACCGAGTCCTGCCCACCGTCTCACACACCCAGCTTCTCCTTCCCATTGCCCACCCTTGCTCGGGCCCAGGCTTGCTGGGCCCCCCGCTTCTGACGCTCCTGCACTCGCCCCACCATCTGGGCACCGGTGCGCAGTGCAGGTGGGAGGCAGAGTAGGAGGGGGCCTTGGTCTTCCTCCTAGACCCTAACCTGCAGGGAGCAACACCTTCCGTACTTGGCCGTGGCCGCCCCGGAGCCGAGCAGAATGCCACACAGCAGGCGGAAGTTCAGTAACTGTCTGATTTCCTTCTTGCAGATCCAGCCCCCCAGCCCCAGCTGCCCCGCGCCCCCGCTGTTCCTGCCCTCGGATCCCCCGCTCGCCTGGCTCCTGGCAAAGATCTGGGTCCGCAATTCCGATTTCCAACTGCACCAGCTCCAGTATCATCTGCTCAACACTCACCTGGTGGCCGAGGTCATCGCCGTGGCCACCATGAGGTGCCTCCCAGGGCTGCACCCCGTCTTCAAGGTACGTCCTCTCCCCTCCGTGCCCCAGTTCACAACCCCAGAGAGAGGAGACAGCCCAATGCCAAGTGGCGCCACAGGAACACAAAAACGTTTACATCAGTTTGTGAACGAAAGCAGGGAGACGAGGAGCAAGACTGTACAGCCCGAAACCCGTGTGTTAATGACGTCAAGTCACTTAACGTTTCTTCGGGAACGCTCTGAAATTCTCAGGGAGCTGACGATGTAGCGATGAGCCTGGAGTACAGCTGGAATGTTGTTAGTAAGACAGCAGCCTTGTCCCCGCCTTTGGAGAGTCACTGTTCGGCCGGGAAGGCAAGTGACGCCCCAGAGAGCCACCCGGGAGAACAGTAACTGGGCCTGGAATTTGATGTCACCAGAGACAGCCTATGAGCACCACGGAACTCACGGGAATGTTCTGCTGCGACTGAAGAGCGTGCCGAGTCAGAACAGATCAAAAGGCCGGGAGAACGCCCCAGCAGGCTACCTGTGCCTGCCCAGGACCGGCACACAGAGACACGTGCTGGCAAGGTGGGGGCGTGAATGAAAAGCGAAAAGAAGGCAGAGACTTCGTGGAGGGAGGGGACAACGGCTGCAGTGATCCCGGGTGGGAGACTGGAGACAGGCTGGAGGTCCACGCTCCCACGACACCTGGGAGCCCACAGGGTGGGGGGAACACCCTGGAAGGTGGTGAAATTTTATAGAACAGCGAGTTCAGGATCCATGGCTAGGCAGAAGGCAGCAAAGTAAGCCTCGTGCTTGCTTAAAAATGTTCTCAACGTCTTGATGGCACTTTAGGTACAGGGACACGGTGGGGAGGGACAAAGCTGACACCAGCTTCGGAATGAGGCTGGCTGTCAGCAACGGCAAGGTCAGGAGAAGAGCCGGTCTGGAAGCAAAGACGGGGTGTCCAGTTTTAAATACGGGGCGCCGAAGTGTCGGCAGGTTGGCACGTGAGTCCCCACCGTGGGGTTTCAGCTGGGGGCTTCCACCCCTCCCCCAAGCCTGGCCGGGCGCAGCCGCGGCCCCCGCGAGTCCGGGACAACACAGACAAGAGGGACACCAGCGTGCGCAATTGAGTCTCAGATCTTGCCGGTCTCGTGATGCCCCCGCGTCGCCGTCTTCCGCTCTTCTGGAGTGGGTTAGGCTTCTGTTCACGCTCGCGACCCCCCGTCACTAGCGCAGCCCTGTCCCCGCCTCGCCCCGCTCATCACTACGCTGCCCCGAGGCACGTCAGCCCCACGGGAGAGCGAAGCTGCTAACGTCACAAAGGTTCCTCCCGCGGCCTCTGGATCTGGATGCGGGGACAGACTGGAATCCTGACCTTGGCACCTCCCAGATGCGCGCTCAGGGTCCTTGACTCCAAGCGGGGATGATGGGAGGTCCGCTGTGGGTTTGTGAGGGGATATGCGGACGTAACGCCACAGCGTGCCACGGGCTGAAAGTCACAAAGCACATTCGCTCTTGTGATTATTGTGGCTGTTATGAGGGTTGTTGGCCCTCGGGGATCTCCTCTCCCCCTGTGGACTTGGGGCTTTCTAGGACACTCGGGGATCAGCGGGGTCATTCCCCGCGTGCAGCATCTACAGTGCAGATGAACCCCACACTTCAGGAAACCTGCACGTGACCTGGGCGGAAGTAACACAAAACAGTCTGAGATCAAAGAAACGCGTGTGGGGGTCAGACGGCCTTTTTCATGCCTAATAAAAAGCAGTTTCTTAAAGCTATTAAGATTACAGGGGCCTAACCGCCAACCTGGGGCTGGGGCAGATGTGACGACGCCCCCCCCCCCCCCCCACCACCAGTGTAAGCAGGTGGCTCAGTATGGCCCCTCCCATGACTCACAGAACCCCCCCCCCCGAAAGGCGCCTCCCCTGGACTGCAGCGCCAGGTGGGGGCGTGGCTCTGCAAACGAGGAGAGAGGCTAATTTAAGCTAGGAGTATGTGCACGATAGAAATATGAAAGGAAATAAAAAGGACACGTACACTCAAGGCGGGAGTAATGAAGAGCAGTGGTAACAGCTGCAGCCCCAGCCTGACTCCCGGGGCAGCAGAGGGCACGAGAGTGAGTGCTCAGGGACGCACAGACAGGCCTGTCCCAGCAGCACCAGGGAGGAAAGCATCCAGGGGGGAGAGGGCCATCAGGCCTGGCGCCACACTCCAGGAGGAGAGACCCAGGCGTGGCCTCCCTAACCCCCCCCCCCGACCCCCTCCACCCCAGCTCCTGATCCCGCACATCCGCTATACCTTGGAAATCAACACCCGGGCCAGATCCCAGCTCATCTCGGAAGGAGGAATATTTGATAAGGTAAGGAGGTGACGGGCCACGGGGTGGGGCTCATCACCCAGCATTCCGTGACCTCCCGCCACTTTCAGGATCCCAGACGGTGGGAGCGTCCTGGCCCTAAACCCACGCGCCTGTCCCTCTAAGCTCGTGTCTTTAAATGTGGAACCCCACCTCCGAGCCCCTGCACACCGTGCTCGGTCTTTTCCCTCAAGGCCTCTCTTCTCTCTTGTCGCAGGCAGTGAGCACTGGCGGAGGGGGCCACGTGCACTTGCTCCGTCGGGCCATGGCCCAGCTGACCTACAGCTCCCTCTGTCCTCCTGACGACCTGGCTGCGCGGGGCCTGCTGGGAATCCCAAGTGCCCTCTACGCCCACGACGCCCTACGGCTCTGGGAGATCATTGCCCGGTGGGTGAGAGTGGCGGCTGGGAAATTCAGGGGCTTCGGGGAGGGGGCCAGCGGGGCTCTGACCTGAGGTCAGCATGGGACAAAACTCCCACATGAAACCTAGAAGGTCCAGGGGTGCCTGGGGGGCTCAGTCGGTTAAGCGTCCGACTTTGGAAGGTCCAGACAGGAGGCACAGGAGCTCAGTCCTGGGGAGACAGGAAGAGTCAGGAGGCAGCGGACGTGCAGGAAGGGTGGGCAGGTAAAGCACGGGGTCTGAAGGAGTCAGGGATTCTGTCAGAAGAATGCCTTTTTCAGCCGTGGGTCCAGAATTCTTTTTTTTTTCCCCTGTTTGTTTATATATTTATTTGTTTTAACGTTTATTTGTATTTTTGAGAGACAGAGATAGAGCAAGAGCGGGAGAGGGGGAGGGGCAGAGAGAGAGGGAGACACAGAATCTGAAGGAGGCTCCGGGCACGGAGCTGTCAGCACACAGCCCGATGCGGGGCTCGAACCCATGAACCGTGAGATCATGACCCGAGCCGAAGTCGGATGTTCAACCGACTGAGCACCCAGGTGCCTCACGAGTCCAGAACTCTTAAAACTAATGGCACACGTTTCCTTCCTTTCTAAACTAGCGTTTGGAAAGAGCTAGGGAACGTCCCCCAAGACAACGCCGGTAAGACCTGTCCCCACAAACAGTGAGCGTCAGCTGGGCAGAGGCCGCAGGAAGGGAGTAGAGGTCAGAGGCTGGCGCCTTCTCCCCTCAAGGAGCTCAGCCCCTTCTCCTCTGGGCAGGTACGTGCAGGGCATCGTCCGCCTTTTCTACCACAGGGACGACGTCGTGAGAGGGGACCCTGAGCTGCAGGCCTGGTGCCGGGAGATCACCGAGGTGGGGCTGTGCCAGGCCCAGGACCGAGGTAGGACCCTCCCCAGAGACAGGAGCCCCATCTCAGTCCTGCCCCTCTGGGTTCAGGCCCCAACCCCTCACCACACCCCCCTCTCCAGCCACGCATGAAGCTTCGGAATCCCGTTCTGAACTGAAGATAATTCCAGATACCCAGGGACTGTCCTCCGCAGAGACTCTGGCCATCAATCTTTACTGCCATCCCCTAGCCCAAGTCACAGATGCCCCTAATCCGCCACAGCACGGGGGCCCGATAAGACCAGGACCACAGCCAGGGTGGGACGTGCCCGGGTCCCGCTGGGGCTCCCGTGCTCTCCTCGTGGCTATTTTCCTACATGCGATACAAACAGGGTGAGTTTTCCACCGAGGCCCGGGGTCCGGCACTCAGCTTCCCCACCTTCTCCTCCTGCTTCTGTGCACACGCTCTGGGTGTACTGCACACGCCCACGGTGCACGGTCACATCTGGGGCACACTCAGCACCGTCCGCGCCTTGGCACAGACCTGAACTCCATGCACTGCCCCTCGGGGTCCCGGTTCCGAGGCCAATCTGGCCTCCCTTCCCCTCGGCCGAGATCTAGCCTCCGCCGTTGGCACCCCCACCTGCGCTTTAACCTCTGGGGAAGACACAGCTTTTCTCAGCTTTTGGCGGGTCCATCCTCCCTCTCCAGCACACACGGGCCAGCAGGGACCGCTTGAAATCATCCTTCGGGCATCCTGCGTCCGGGGAGCCGCTCTGGCCAGGCCCTGGGGGTACAGTGGGCGATAAACCAATGCCCACACTCCCCCTTCCGGGGCAAACTTTCCCTGGTACACCTCAGTCCCAGAAAACCCTTCTTCCTCTCCCTGGCCATCTCCTCCCAACCACCATCTACATCTGGAAGATAAAAATAAACACTCATATGGCAGCTTTAATCTCCCCCGACTGCCTCTCATTCTCTCTTTTCCCCTCTCCAACCCCCCACCCCGGTTCTCATGGTGCTCTTTGCCTAATTTTCCCGATAGCCTTTATAGAGGAAATGTGCTAAAATTAAAAACAGCTTGAGAAAAGCAGTCAGGACCCGGAGTTCAAGGTCAGCCTCTGCCTTTTCCCAAAGACGGGATCCTGCCCAGCAGGTTAATCTCTCTGGTCTTTGATTTTTTTTTTTAATCTACAGAAGGGGAGTGATTATATATGTTCCTCTTAACAGGATAATTGGGTCTCTGAGTCCCCACCTCCACTGTAAAACCAGTGGCCCGAGACAACCTTTGTGGAAACCTTCTCTTGGCCATGACACCACGAACACGGGACTTCTCATAATCCTCACCTTGTAACTCAGATACTTATAATGCCCTTGTTCCAGAGTAGGAGGAAACATCCCTAAATTCTTAACCCCTTTTTGAGGCAGAAGATATTCTATCAGTCAGAGCTGTTCACCCCCAACCCTTCCGTAATAATAATAATTATTATTTATTGAGAATTTATAATGTATTAGGTGACTTCAATGCATTATCTCTTTTATAAGGCAGGTGGCATCCACACTTTACAGGTGAAGAAACTGGGGTTCAGAGAGATTAAGTCATTGGTCTAAGGCACCCAAATATTATTGCTTGAACCTGAATTGAAACTCACATCTAATGCAAATATATTTGAATAAAGGAACAAATACCCATCAATGCCAAAACACAGGTGACCCTTAAATAACGCAGGGGTGAGTGCACCGACCCTCCCCCACACACCCAGCAGTTACAAATCTGCATCTACGTTCTGACTCCCCCCAAAACTTCACTACCAAGAGCCTACCGTTGACCGGAAGCTTTACCAGTAACATAAACAGTCAATTAGCATGTATTTTGTGTGTTCTGTGTTATCATGTGCTGTATTCTGACGATAAAGCGAGCTAGGGAAAAGAAAACGTCAAGAAAACCGTAAGGAGCATACATTTGTAATACTGTACGGTAAATAACCCACACATAAGCGGACCTGTGCAGTTCAACCCCGAGTGGTGCAGACATCCCAAGACGTCAGCCTTCAGGTTTCTCCTCTCCGGCCGTAGCCTCCAAACCCCCTTCCTCTCTGCCCAGGTTTCCCTGCCTCCTTCCAGTCCCAGAGTCAGCTCTGTCATTTCCTTACGATGTGCGTCTTCACTTGCACTGCCCAGCACGGGGCCATCAACCAGGGCCAGGTATGACAGCCGGCAGCCCGGGTCCCCGAAGGCAAGTGTCGGACCTTGGGATTCCCAAGGGAGAGACGGGGGTTCCAAGCAGAAGTACCAGGACCCTAGGCTTGCAGTTTCTTCCCCCAGCTGGACTGGTACGCCTGGGTCCCTAACGCCCCGTGCACCATGCGGATGCCCCCACCCACGACCAAGGAAGACGTGAAAATGGCCACAGTGATGGGCTCACTACCTGACATCCGACAGGCCTGTCTTCAAATGACCATCACGTGGCACCTGGGTCGCCGCCAGCCAGACATGGTGAGACAGGACTCTGGGAAAAGTCAGAAGGGAGACATGAGAGTGAGGGTCTGCATGCTTCTGCCTTTGGACTAGAAACTGACCGACGCTTTGTTCTTTCCCAGGTACCTCTGGGGCACCACAAAGAAAAGTATTTCTCAAGCCCCAAGGCCAAGGCTGTATTAAGCCAATTCCAAACAGATCTGGAAAACTTAGAAAGAGAGATCACAGCCCGGAATGCACAAGTGGACCTGCCCTACGACTACCTGAGGCCCAGCCGCATAGAGAACAGTGTTACCATCTGAGCTCTAGGGCGCCCCCGCCTGGAGGCCTTCAGATCCGCGCTAGTGCCGATGCTTCATCTGGAATTTCCAGGAGTCCAGTCTCTGCTGCTAAAGCTCTACTCTCTCCCCCCAACTAAAGCCCCCACGTCAGTATCCCACCAGTCCCCACCAGTCCGGGGGGCTGCAAACCTTTTCTGTAAAGGGCCAGCAATAAATGTCTCAGGCTTTGCAGGCCACGCGGTCTCTGTCACAACCACTTAACGGTCCCGAAACGGCACAAAAGCAGCCACAGACGATAGGTCACTGAAATGAGGTGTCGCTGTGCTCCTGTAAAACTGTACTTATGAGCCGTGAAATATGAACTTCAGAGTGTCACAAGACGGTCTTCTTCTTTTGGCTTAGTCAACCATTTAGAAATGCAAGAAAACCTGGTGTTTTGCTGGATGGACCCGCACAGACTGTGGGCTCGATTTAACCCGCAGTGGGGGGACCTGCCTGGGGATGCTCTGCGCTAGCCTGAGGCACTGCCCCTACTCTGCAAAAACGGTTCCAGAGAACCTCTCGGAGGTTTCTTGGATAAATCAACTACCTCAACTAATTCTCCTTTCCCGGGAGCTAGACTTCCTGCGGAGTGGCCAACTTAAATCTTCCTGCCTCCGTTTTTTGGCAACGTCCCCTCCACCCTGTTCCCCCTATTTGCACACCTACCCCAAAGGCCCTTGAGTAACAATGATGCTCCTGGGCAAAATAAACACCCGCGTGCCTTGATGGCTCTCCCCCCCCCCCAACCACCTCTGCCAGTCTCAAGCACAGGAGGCATGAAATTCATGTCCCAAGGCCACTTTCCCAGCTCCTTTGGTATCCCAGGGTCTGTGTTTCCCAGGATTCAAGTTCTTTCTCACAACCTGTTTCAGAATGATATGCATTAAATAAACGGGGGAAAAAGTACCACAAAGTTGTTCTAATCACGGACACAGTGTTTCTTCGCGTTTGGTAACAAAACGTGACTTAAGGATTCCCGATGCTAAGAGCCCTTGGGGTCTCGGGATCAAAATAGCCCCCTCTCGATTATGCGGTGGATCACTGCCCTCACTAGAATGGGTACAACGGGCTCAGTAGAAAACGGTGTTCTCCAAACACCCTAGCTCCCTAAACAATTCTCACAAACCTGCCCCTCGCCAGTGAAGTAGACAAGCTTTCTCCTCGGAGTGGGTGATCGATTCCCATTGTTAAAGTCTTGTGCCCTACACCTTATTCAAGGGGCCTATGATCACTTTCCGTGGTTCGCACGCAGCAGGGAAGCAAAGTGGCGTCCCTTTGGTGTACTTACTCCTTTCTCCAAATACATTTGGCAAGACCACTCCCCCTACACACACAGCATGTTCACGGAGTCTGTTTTCCCGAGACTTTTCCTAACGCCCCGCATTTCTCCTGGGTTTGGGCATCCTGAACCATTCAGTATTCTGCGTTTGGTAACAAAACGTGACTTAAGGATTCCCGATGCTAAGAGCCTTCAATTCTGAAGCCTCCTGGCCACGACTGCACGCTTGGCCTCGGGAAGGGGCTCCTATCTCCTTTCATCGTGTCAGAGTATCTATTTTTAAAGGCAGGGATGAGAAAAAAGGAGATAGAGGCGGTCTTTCTCGGTGTAAATCCCTATGTGTCACTTACCATGCCCCCCATCACGGGACACCACCCGCAACTAGCGTATCTGAGGGGGAAAATTCGAGTAGCTCCAATCCTGCGCGCCTCAGGGCCCGACGCCACGGTTACTGGAAGCTCCGCCAGAGCTACTCCTTCCCCGGGCGCCGCTGCGCTGCTTCCTCGTCACGTGACGCGCGGTATTCGGTCACGTGGCGCGCTGGGTCCTCCCATTCCAGCCTGGGCCGGGGGGTGACCAAGAAAGCGGAGGCGTTGCTCCGACAATAATCCGCGCCCCAGCTACATAGATCATGAGGGGTTGCTGGGGGGCCGTCTCGGCCTCACACGCCTCCCGCTCCGCCGGAGATCCGGGAGAGCCTGGAGGCGCCCAGCGAAGTCCGCCCGGCGTCCCCCGGCGCGATGGTTGGGACCGGAGGCCACGCCCCCTCGGCTGCGCTCCCGGCGGCCCGTCCTCCGCCGCGCGAGCCCCCAAGTCCAGCTCGCTTTCCCCGGGCGCATCCGGGCCTCCGTCTCACCGCCTTTCCGCTCGGCACGCGACTAGGTGTTCCCCCGACCCCCTTCTCCATGGCGTCGCTTCTGTGCTGTGGGCCCAAGCTGGCCGCCTGCGGCATCGTCCTCAGCGCCTGGGGAGTGATCATGTTGGTGAGGGGACCGCCGGCGAGAGCCGGAGAGGGCCCGTCGCGCCCCAGTGTTGGAGGGCTGGAAAGGCTGGGAGAGTCCGGGCCGTAGGAAGCAGCAGGCAGGCTGAAGGGGGAGGCTGATTATCCGCTGGAGGACGAGACACTTGAGATTGAGAAATGGGGAACTTAAAGGGGCGGGAGGGAGACGAAGCTGGGAACGGGAGCCGCGGCTGGTAAATTTGGAGACCCCTCAAGGTAGGAGGAAGACGAGCTGGGGTCTTGAGAGACGCCTGCGCTGAGTAGAGGGCAGTGGGGCAAGGGAGCGCTTGTTCCCGAAATGGGTAGCGGGGCCCTTGGGACTACCCGCCCCCCTCCAGGAAGAAATACTCAGAAGGGCTGATTTCCTCCCCGTCCCGTGATAATGACGCCCCTGGACAAGAGGATAATCTGGGTTGCTCACTATTCCTGCCCTTGCACCAGCCGAGCCGTCTCCGTCACCGACTCAGCGCCCTATTCCTGGTGACTGAGCCCGAATCCGGCAACAACTACTCGAATCCCAGCTCGTTCCGGTAGTGCCCAAATCCAGATGTTGTGGCAACATTAGAAGTGGGAGGAGTTTAGACAGTGAGCAGGTTCGGTGCCTGGGTTCACCCACCAGACCATTCCCTCTTTTCAGATAATGCTCGGAATCTTTTTCAACGTCCATTCCGCTGTGCTAATAGAGGACGTCCCCTTCACCGAGAAAGATTTTGAGTAAGTCAGGTGGGAGAGGCGGGGCTGGTGGCGGGGTGCTTGGGGCCCCGAGGCGAGGGAGCTGAGTGCAGACGGCTAGTAGTCTCCCTAGCGGTCGTGGAGTCGGACCTGAGTGGCCATGCTAAACCCACCGCTTTAGGCGTGGCTTCTTAGGGATATTCCTTGACTTCTCTGCGCCGCCATCCACCTCTGCCAAGGGGATGCTGTCATAGGGGTCACCCCAGAGGGTTAGGAGGAAGCCCGAATAGTACGTGTAGAAGCGCCTAGAATGGTGGCTGGCACACCGTGCCCAGTAAATGTTGGCTGCTGGATGGTTTCTGACACTTCACTACCTAATCTCCCCCCCACCCCCAGGAAAGACCCCCAGAAAATATATGACCTTTACGAGCGAGTCAGCTACAACTGTTTCATCGCCGCGGGCCTTTATCTCCTCCTCGGGGGCTTCTCCTTCTGCCAAGTTCGACTCAATAAGCGCAAGGAGTACATGGTGCGCTAGAGCATCGTCGCGCCTCCCCTCTGCGGCCCCCTCCTCTATTTAAAGACTCTCCCAGCCCTCCCACCCGCGTCCCCACTCCGGCGCCCCCTGCGGGACCGGGTTTCCCCGCGCCGAGATTGAATCGCTCCTTCCCCGGCGGAGGGAGGCGGCCTCCCTGACCCCCCCCCCCCACAATAAAGCGAAACCGCTCCCTTCAGCCTCGTGTCTGTGCTTGGGTCGGAGTGGGGGGGGGGGCGGGCACGGGGGCTGGAGGCCGGTGTCCACACCCGGAGTCTCGACGCACCGACGGAAGTGGAGTGAGGCCGGGCCGGAAGTGAGGCGGTGTCTTCCACCGTCGGCCCTCGGCTCGCCCGGGGCCGCCCGAGCCTCGGCTGCTGGCGAGTGGGGGGAGCGGCCGAGCGGGAGCCAATCGGCGGCGGCGGAGGGGGCGGGACTTCCTGCGCGGGGGCCCGAGCGCCTCGGTCGCCCGGCTCCGTGGTCCCGGCCAGGCGGCGGCGGCGGCGGCGGCGGCGTCTCCGTGAGGAGGCGCGCGGGACCATGACGTCAGCGTCCACGAAGGTTCGCCCTCGCTCGCGGACAGCGCTCCCTGGCGGCCACGGGAGGGCGGCCCCCCCTCCCCCGTTGGTGCCGACTCTTCCGCCCGAGGCGGGGGGCGGGCGGGAGCCGGGCCGGGGTGGGGCCAGGGGCTCCGGGCGGGCGGGCGCTGGGGGGGGGGGGGGGTGCGCCGGCCCCCCGTGACGCTGCCCCGCCCCCAGGTCGGGGAGATCTTCTCGGCGGCGGGCGCCGCCTTCACGAAGCTCGGGGAGCTGACGATGCAGCTGCATCCCGTGGCCGACTCTTCCCCCGCGGGGTACGTGAGCGCGGGGCGCGCGGACTCCGTGGGGCCGGGACAGGTGGCAGCTCGCCGGTGTGAATAAAGACTGTCGGATGAGGGAATGACAGGTAGCAGCGCAGACTGGAGGCTCCAGACCCGGAACCCCTGCCGCGAGCCGGCGGCCGCAGAGCCGGGGGGGTCCCCTGCGCACCGCGCGCGGGGTTCTGTCCCTGAGACCCCCGCGGGTCGGATGGGTCTGCGCCGGCTGCTTACAGCCGCCGCTTCACGTGCCTGGGGGAGAGGCTTGGGGGTCCTCAGGATTCCCACGGGGCGTTAAGAGCTTTTATTTGTTTATTTTTTAAGAAAGCCCTCTTTAGGGATCCACGGAAGGGGCCCCAGGGCCTGCGGGGGAGGCTTGGGGGCTGGCTGCGCACCCCCCTTCCCACTTTCGCTGTTCCCCCTTTCCCCTCTGACAGCGCCAAGTGGACGGAGACGGAGATAGAGATGCTGAGGGCTGCTGTGAAGCGGTTTGGGGACGATCTTAATCACATCAGCTGTGTCATCAAGGAACGGACAGTGTGAGGGAGGGTGGCCGGCAGAGGAGGGGGGGGTGGGCACTGTCTTCCACCGCACCCGAGCCAGCCCGAGGTCCACCTTCCCGAGAACTCCCTTCCAGCTCGACAGCCCTCCTACCTCGCTGCCGGCTCTGTTAGCACCTCCGCGAAGAGTTTGGTCAGAAGTTAACTGAACCGCCGGGGTAACAGGACCTCCCAAGAATTTAATCTCGGGGCGGGGGCCGCCTGAGATCCCCAACAACCGGAACTTCTCTGGTTGTTTGCGCGGCTCCTTGGAGGGGACATTGTGATTCCGAACGAGTTGATCAGGATCCGCTGATAAGTCCCCCTCTACCTGTCGGTCGGTCACCAAGGTTCACCTGGGAGCCTTCCGCCCCGGAAGAGAATTAGGACGCGGGCCTTTCCGCCACTCAGCTCAGGGAGTCCACTCTTCAGATTCCAGCCGCCCTAAGCGCGTGCAAAGCCTCAGGAAAACGAGAACCCTACCAAAGGGCCGGGGCCCTAACCAGATTCTTGTGGAGGGGCTCCCAGTGTTCCTTCAGAATGGCCCATTGCCCCTTCCCTCCCCTCCCTTCTTCCTTCAGTCTCCCCAGGACTCCCTCCCTAACCTGCTCTGTCTTCTCTTCAGGGCCCAGATAAAGGCCACCGTGAAGCGTAAGGTGTACGAAGACTCCGGCATCCCTCTTCCGGCCGAGTCACCCAAGAAAGGGCCCAAGAAGGTGCCATCTGGTGTCTTGTCGCCTCCTCCAGCCGCCCCTCCACCAAGCAGCTCCAGTGTCCCTGAGGCCGGGGCCCCCCCCGTAAAGAAACAGAAGGCCGGTGAGGGCTGTGGGGCTGAAGGTTCAGTGGGAGAATCGGGCTTGGGCCAGGGAAGGACAAATGTCCCTTCCTCTCCCCGTCAGTGTTCCCAGAGAGTGGCTGAGAGGGCAGAGGGAGGGGGAGCTCGAAGCTCTGGGAAGCTGGGGGGCAGTCAGAGAACCTAGAACCCAGTCGATGTTCCACCCCCACACCGCCGCCCCCAGATGGGACGCTCAGCGCTCTGAACGACCCAGACGCCAATAGTGACCTGGTGGACATTGAAGGGCTAGGAGAAACCCCTCCGGCCAAGAAACTCAACTTCGACCAGGGTAGGCGTCCTCCTCCTCCCACACCAGCTACGGGGCGGGGGGGGGGCGCTCACTCGGATGCTAGGGGAGGGTCTCCACAGGAGCCCCCTGCCCCCTCGTACAGAGGTTCCGGAAGAGAAGGTCCTCCGGTCCACGCTGCGGGGGACGGGCTCAGCAGAGAGCCGGGTGATGTGGGGGGTAGGAGTCGCCTCGGAGGCATTCTTGGGGCTCACCCCGTCTCGGCCCATCTTGCTTCCTGTTCCAGACAGCCTGACCCTGGATTCGGGCCTTCTCGTGACCTCTGCCGACCCTCCTCTGCTCTCTCGCTGAGCCTTCCACCTCTGACCCCTCTCACTGTTCACCCTGGACCTGTGGATCGCCTGGGACTCTGAGCGGGCCCGCAGAGCACGGCCCACGAGGCTGCTGGGGCTGCGCCCCCTGCTGTTCCCGTATGAGCGTCTACCCCCAGCCCCTTTGACCTCCATCGGACGGACGTTTTTATACCGAAAACAATAAAGATTCTCCTCTCAGCTCCGTGCCTGCAGCCTAACATCATTGGAGCGCCACGGGCGGGTGCCTCTCCCCTCAGCCCCACGGGGCTCAGCCCCTTCTGGAAGTTCTCACCACCCTGCCTAGAGCAGCACAGCCAATATTGGCAGACTCTCTTCCCAGTGCCAATATTTCTGTGCTGCTAGAGCCAGGGGAGCTGGGCGTGGGCAACAAAGACTCCACTTTGCTCTCCGAAGGCAGAACTGAGCTCCCAGGGTCTCTGGCGGTCAGTATTCCTGAGGCTGCCCTGGGGATCTCAGAGGGGCTTATTTCCAGTGCTTTCATCCCCCCCCCCCCCCCCACAACACCTCACAAGAAGGCCCAGATGTTTTCTGTGTCGCTTCTCCGGGGTGGCCTCCCCGGGCCAAGCCTCAGCGGTGCCTCCCCCACCCTCGCTCTAACACCACAGTGTGGTTTGGACGTGGCCACAGTGCCGTACAAACCACAGTGTGCTGCTGGGGCGGGGGCAGGACTGGGGTGGGTTGAGATCACGGGACGGGGCTGTGAAGACCCCGGCACCCAGAGCAGGGACATAGACAAGGCTCACAAGGCAAACGTGGCCTCAAGAGGGGTTGGGGAGAATAAGAAACGGGGGCCGGGCGCCGACGGGGGCCTATGGGGCGAGCTCGCAGTGGTGATAAGGCTGGAGCCATCTTCCCTCTGCAGGAGCTCTGCTCAGGGGATCCCTAGGGTGGGGTCAGGGGCAGAGGAAGCGGGGAATGACCGTGGGGGCCAACACACTGCCTGCCGACTCGGCGAGGGCAGGGCCCCGAGGCTTCCTGTGTCCGTTCCTCCCCTCCCTGGGTCAGAACCCGAGAGAAAGCAAGGAGAGACAGAAGGCCAAGGACAGCAGGGTTGGGAGTTGGCAGTCCAGAGGTGGTGGGGCCGGAACATGGTCGGGAGAGGGGGGCCGGAAGTCGCCCTGGGCCCCGGGCCTGCCACAAGATGGAGGTCCAAGGCAGGAAATGGAGGCCAGGGGGAAAAGGGGAGCAGCAGGGCCCAGGAAGAGGGCTGCCTGGACCTGGGGGCCAGGTACTCAACCCCCAGCACTGCTCCAGCTCCCCGCCGCCCCCCGGGACCCCCGCCCTGCCCCCTGCGACCACCCCCATCAGCCCATCCAGCAGGCCCAGGAAGGCGGGCCCACCCCAGAAAGCCACGTTTAAGCTGAGACACACATGCCTGTCCCCACCCCCACCCTAGGCCTCCCCTCAGCCTCTTCCTCCTGCCCAGGACTTGATTTTTAGAAGCACCCCACAGGAAGCACGATCTAGGGGCCCAGAGGCCTTCCACAAATCAAAATAACATCCTCTGAAACCCTGAAGTCTTCCTTCGTCCCATTCCACCCTTTACCACCACCCCCCTGCCGACACACCCCCCAAAACTCTTAGCAATCAAAAAGATCTAAGATGGTGGGTGTAAGCAGTCTGCTTGGGCCCCGGGGGGGTGCCAGACCCCCTCCCTTGAGACCCCTGTCTGTCCTCTACCAAATCCTGCCAGGGCCTCCTGGTCCTCACCCCACCCTCTCCAAAGCCCCCCAAACTGAGCAGCTGCCCCCAGCTCCCAATTCTCGGCAGAGCCTTTGTGGGGGTGAAACAGAAATCAAACACCATGCTGACGGCCGGGGATGTTGGGGGGCCTTCGGGACTCAGCCTTTGGTTTCCACCTGGCGGACTGCACTCGAGGGGCACAAGAGAAAGCCTCTCCAATCGTCCCCTCACTTCCAGGACTGACAAAGCCCAACCCCACCCCAACACGCACCTCCAAACCTCCCCCCCAACCGCCACGTCTCTCCTGAAAACAGGGGACACTTTCCTCCCCACTTACCTCAGCTACTCTCCCCTGAGATCCTGGTCCCCTATTTTGAAGGGAGCAAAATTTGGGGTGCATCCCTCACATTTGGGGTGCAGGAGAAAGGAGCCGCCCCAGTCGCATCGCTGGCCTCCTTCCTCTCGGCTGGCTCAGGGAGTGGGGAGTGCCCTAGGGAGGGGGGACCCCCACAAGAGAGCTCAGAAGGGGGTTCCTCCATTCCCAGTCAGAATTGGGGACACCCCCCCAAACCCGTCCCAGCCCATCCGTCTCCAACTCGGCGGGAGAGGCAGCTGCAATGCCCCAGTCAGATTCCCCCAACACTACATTCCTCACCCCATCTAGAGGGGTCCCGGGGGCCCCAAAAAATCCCAAAAAAATCTAGGATGTTGGCAGGACGGTCCTGGACCAGCACCCCAAATTTGGGGTCCTCAGATACCCCCATTTTTTCAGGAAAATTCCGTCTTTCACCTGCCTCCCGCCAGCCCTGCTCTGTCCCGATGCCAATTTTGGAAGTCACTCCCTCCTTCCTCCTCCCCGGCTCTCCAGGCCCCCCCGCTCGGGGGCTAGGGTCCAGGAAACCTGGCTTCCAGACCGGGGGGCACTCCTCGGAGGGCTAGGGGCCAGGAGGTCAAGCTCATAGCCCCAGTCTCAGGGAAGCAGGAAAGCCCGATCCTCCCCTCCCCTCCCCCCTGGCTGGTCTCCGCGGTGGTTTAAGGAAAGTCTGGAGGATTGGAATCTGCCATTGCTGTTGCACAGGCAGGTTTTTTTCCTTGGGTTGGGGGGGTGGGCGGTGGGAGGGAGAGAGGGGAGGAGAGCCGAAGAGAGCAGGGACCCAGGCGTGCAGAGCTGGCCTGAGTCACCCCCTCGCCCCTGCTGCCGTGGGGCACCCCTCCCCCCTCCCCACCTCACCCACATTCCCAGTGCTCTGTCTGCTTCCCGTTTGGGGCTCTTATCCTGGAACCTCTGGGTACAAGAATCACCTCCTCGTACCCCCCACCACCACCTCTCCTTGCCAAAGTTCCAACAGCACTGCCCAAGCCCGGGATGTCCACTTTACCACAGGACACCCCATGTCCCCCCACCTTCCCGGAAAGTGAGGTGTGCTCCCTTAAGAAATTGGGGTTCCGAGTCTGAAACCACCTTTTCTCCCTCAGATCTATCCAGGCCACATAGAAATAAGAGGAGATACCCCACCCACTACCTTTCCAAATCTCTCCCTTCACATCCTGGGCGTAATTGGGGGTCCACCAGAAAAAGAGATTTCTAGAATCCAGGGTGAGAGGGAGCTATGAGCAAAGGACATCCCACATCAGCATCATGCTCCAAATTAAGTGAACCTTCAGATCAATCTCCCCTTGAGACCCATCCCTCCACTTCATCAAACACACCCAAAGAGTGGCAAAAAAAAACACCCCCAAATAAGGACACCCCAAGACTTTAGTCTCTCACCCTGGGCCCTCACCTTGTTTCTCCCCCTGGAAAAACCTTCATGGCTATCTATGTAAACAGTGGACTGTTCCCCTCAAAGTAAGTTTCCACAACATTCAGATATAAAGCTTTGCTTCCCCTCAGTGACCCCTGGTAGCAGAAAGCCTTCAAACTTGCTCCCAGGTCCCTATTATGTCCTGCCTCAGGCTAACAAAAAACCCTCGAAGTTAAATTTCACGCCCCCCAAATCTAACCTGAGCCTCGAAACGCATACGGCTTCCCCACACAGACTGTACCCCAAAGTCAGCACGACTGCTCTACTTGAAATCAGATGGTCCATACACACCGATGACTATGAATCCCCAAAACAAAACCCTCACCCACCCCCTGAAGACCATCTAGCGGTTTGTCCTCATATTCCAAGCTGACAATCTCCAAATTATGGGTGTCAGAATCCCCCCAAACGAATGTAGCTTCAGACTCAGCTCCCTCAAACTTACCATTGGCCCTCGGGGCCTGAATTCAGCCGCCAGTGCCCAAAACAGTCAAATGAACTCAATACCCGGTCATAAACGTGCACTCTCCACCAACTGACCAGATAACGCAAAATCGACTCCAGCCTGATCCCCAAGGGAGCCCCCAGGCGACCTCCCAACTCCAAATTGAGCAGAGACCGAAGTAACCCTCACAGACAAAGGCCACACCGACCCCCACCCCATCCCTAGTGGTCCTGGATTCTCAATTTCTCAGCTGCTCTTTCCTGCACCCAAATAAAGACACCCTCAGATCTGAAGAGGAGGACCCCAGGCCCAGATAGGCAGCTCCATGGATAACGGGTAGATGTCCCTGGGCACCTGTAGACCGTCCTGAACACAAATGCAAGTCCTGCTTTGCAGCTAGCCTCAGCTCTGCCTCCCCCGCCCCCGCCAAATAAACATTGCCGCCCCCAACGTCCCCCCAAACAAAATATGAGGGTGTGACCCGTGCCTATCTCCCAGATGCGGGGACCTAAATTTAGGGTTATCGGCCCCTCCTTCCCTCTCTCCCTCCTGTTACCCTGAGACCCTCCCTCCCTGCTTTCCTTTCTCCGTCCACCGCACCCAAATTTCATATTAATGTTCACTAAAAATTCACCCCTACAGGCAGATTGATAGGGTCTAGCTAATTAGAAAAGAAAACCCTGAGCACCCAGGGCTCAGACCCAGAGCCCGCGGATTTCTAACCCCGGCCTCGGAGGAAAGTCCCCGCTGTCACCTAACTCTCCCTCCCTCCGCCCAACCCCAGTCCCCTCCTAGGAGACAGAGGGACAAAATTAACCAGCGCAAAGGGGAGAACGAAGGTTTCAGCCGCTCAGACCGAGTGGATCCTGCGCCCCGGTCCGAGTGGACCCCAGCCGGGTGGAGACGGCGAGGCGAGGCTAGTGCTCGTCCGCCCCCTCGTGGAAGGAGTCAAACATTGCCGGGTTTTGCCTACTTGCCGCGCTGGACCCCGGCGTCCCGCCAGCCTCCGAGCGTAGCCGACGGGCGGGTGCCCGAGGCCCTAGTGAGCTGGGATTGGGGGAGGGCGAGCGGGCTTTGGGCGGGAGTCTGTCTCTCTGGATCCCTAAAAGGATTCAGGAGAGAGTTGGGAGCGAGAATCCGGACGCCCAGGTCTCCTGAGCGTCTCTGGGCCCCCACCCGGGGCTTTCCCCACCTCCTCGAGGGGAAGCAGCTGGCGGAGCCGTCCGGTCGCAGGACAATGGAAGGAAACGAACTAGAAATCATATCCGTCCCCTCCCTAACCCGCCCTATCAGAGCCCCCCTTCTTGCAGGCACCGCTAGAGGAGCCTGTCATTCACACGACGACCTCCCGCTGTCTTGAGACCCCCCCCACGCGAGTCCACCATCGCCTCCCCACACCTGGTGCCTTGTTGGGCGCCCCTTTATCTCCTGGATACCTTACGTTGGAAGGGGGGAGTTTCCCTGTATTCACTCTCCGGGAACAGGCACCCCCTTCCAAAAGCCAACACACCAATTTTCGCTGCCCCAGGCCCCTCGACGACCCGGGTCACCCATGTTTCCGATCTCGAGATTCCCCAACCCCCTCCCCAATTCCACCGTCCCATCCCCGGTTCCACTTTCAGTGGCCCAAGACCCCTGACGTTACGACCACCCAGGGTTTCTGAGGTCCCGCCCTCAAGCCGGAGACCCCGCCCCGGGCTCGCCATCTGGAGAGCAAGGGAGGAAGGAAGGATACAGACCCAGGCGTTCACCCCACCTCCACCCCCGCCCCCGCCATCCCGGCCAGATAAAGGAGCCGAGTCCAGGAGGGGAGAGGGACCCCGCCCCCCTGGGAAGAGAAGCCGCAGCCCCTGCAGGACGGGGGTAAGAACGACAGACTGAGGGACCCAGACTCCGGGGTCCCCGCGAAGGGTTCTGGATGGTAGAAAGACTGAGGCCCAGTACTCGGGCTGCGCTAGGGGTCGGGGACCAGATAGTAGTGGGAATTCAGTGCTTCGGAAAGGGAGCTTCGACTGGGATTTGGAGAGGTGTGGACCGCGGGCCGTCTAGGGTCTCCAGGCAGGTGGGACACCCGAGAGCCAGGCGCGCGGCGAAGCAGAGGGGAGCGGGGTGCTGGACGGGCACGAGCAGTGGGGACCAAGGGCGCTGCGGCCGGATTCCCCACGCGGGCCATCGACGGCGCGGTCGGGAACCTCCAGCTCGCCGCAGGCACTGTGGAGTCTCGGGGGGGTTGGGGGGGGGGTGCAGCGAGCGCCGGTGAGCTGAGGCCAGAAACAACTAGACGGCTCGAGCCAGGCTGCGCGAGCCGGCCTAGGGGCTCGGCTCTAGATGCGCGTCAGCAGAAGGGGCGAAGCGAGGAGGGCAGGCGTCTGAGGTCGGCCCGGGTCCCTGAGCTCCTTGCTCTGCACCCGCAGGCCTGCGTCGCGATGGGCTCCACCGCCACCCCGGAGGGGGCGCTGGGCTACGTCCGCGAGTTCACGCGCCACTCCTCCGACGTGCTCGGCAACCTGAATGAGCTGCGCCTGCGCGGGATCCTCACTGACGTCACGCTGCTGGTTGGCGGGCAACCCCTCCGCGCCCACAAGGCGGTTCTTATCGCCTGCAGGTTGGACGGGTGACTCAGGGGATGGGGTGGGGCCAAATGGGAAAGGGGCGGAGCCATGAGGTCTTCGGAAGGGGATCCGAAGCCTAGCCTTCCGGAAGCAGGAGGCTGAGCACCCCGGGATTGGGGCGACAGTGGGGAGGACGTGGCGCGTGTCTCCCAGGGGCCCCCAGGCGCTAACATAGCCTATCTGCCCTCTGTCCAGCGGCTTCTTCTATTCAATTTTCCGAGGCCGCGCAGGAGTGGGGGTGGACGTGCTCTCCCTGCCCGGGGGCCCCGAAGCCGGAGGCTTCGCTCCCCTTCTGGACTTCATGTACACCTCACGCCTCCGCCTCTCTCCCGCCACTGCGCCCGCGGTCCTTGCGGCCGCCACCTACTTGCAGATGGAACATGTGGTCCAGGCATGCCACCGATTCATCCAGGCCAGGTGAGGGAGCCCCAGCTCCGTGGGGTGAGGTGGCATCCCGGGTGTCAAGGGCAGAGGCCGAGATTTGGAAATGGCACTAAGATCCATCGCACTGTTCCCAGCTATGAACCTCTGGGCATCTCTCTGCGGCCTTTGGAGGCAGAACCCCCCACGCCGCCAATGGCCCCTCCCCCGGGCAGTCCCAGGCGCTCCGAAGGACACCCGGACCCACCTACTGAATCTCGCAGCTGCAGTCAAGGTAGCCCAGACCCCAAGGCCTGCAACTGGAAAAAATACAAGTTCATCGTGTTAAACTCTCAGGCCTCCCAAGCAGGGAGCCTGGCGGGGGAGAGGAGTTCCGGTCAACTTTGCCCCCAAGCCGGGCTCCCCAGTGGAGATGAGGCTTCCAGCAGCAGTGGCAGTGAAGAAGGACCCATTCCTGGTCCCCAGAGCAGGTACAGAAACTGGAACCTCAAGAATTGGTAGAGGCTAGCCTCAGCTAGGGGACCGAGCCATCGGGCGGGCCTGGGTGGTCAGGAGCGGAGAGGGAGGGGTGGGGCTTCGGCAGCACAAAGGGCGTGGCTCATTGGTCAGTATTGGCTCACCTCCAGGGGGCAGGCCTTTGGCTCCAAGTCCTCCAGGGTAGAACCCCCCCCTCAGTAAAAGCTCTCCTAACCCTTTTTTCTGGGCTTGCCATCTGCCTAGGCTGTCTCCAACTGCTGTCACGGGACAGTTCAAGTGTGGGGCTCCAGTCCATACCCGCCATCTCCTCACAGCCCCGGCTCAAGAGACCCCTGGCTCACACTCTGGGCCGGCTTGTCCCCCACCAGGTACAAGAGCCCTTTCAGTTACTTCCTTCTTGGCTTTTCTCCTGGGTCTGCTCAAGGCCAAGTTTGGGCCAAAAGGAAAGGCCCTTTCCAATTACTGCAACGTAGAGTCACGTGTGGAGCTTTTAACAATCCCATTGCCCAGGTCACATCCCCGAAGATCAGAATGCCTGGAAGAGGGCACCAGGTATCAGTGCTCTTTAAAGCTTCCAGTGAGCAGCGAAGTTCTGGCCTGTTCCCCTCGGGGAGGAACGGTGGGCCCAGAGCTCGGCAGGGCCTGCCTCTCTGGCAAGCTGTCAACCATCGTGGTGCAAGAGGGGACCAACAGGGGCCGGTAACTGGGGCCTCCCCGTACCACCGCCTCTACCGAAGAGATTAGCAGAGTATTCTGGAGTCAGACAGACATGAAGTCAGATCTTGGCTTGTCCTCTCATTAACCATGTGACCTTGAGTAAGTCAGACGAGCCCCAGAAGCCTTTACAGTAAATTGGGAAAGAGAAAACCCACTTTACCAATGTGGTTTGAGGATTCACTGGTATTGTTGTCATGACCCACCTCCCCTCCCAGGAAGTGAATTTTTCAGCTGCCAGAACTGCGAGGCTGTGGCCGGGTGCTCGTCGGGGCTGGACCCCTTGGCTCCTGGGGATGAGGACAAACCTTACAAGTGTCAGCTGTGCCGGTCCGCCTTCCGCTACAAAGGCAACCTGGCCAGTCACCGCACGGTGCACACAGGTAGGGGAGGAGAGGGCCCCTCCGGGCTTTGTGCCCGCAGGTGTCCTAGGGCCGAGTCCCCGACCTCCCTTCCTCCCGGCCTCCAGGGGAGAAGCCCTACCACTGTTCCATCTGCGGGGCCCGCTTCAACCGGCCGGCCAACCTGAAAACGCACAGCCGCATCCACTCCGGAGAGAAGCCGTACAAGTGTGAGACGTGCGGCTCGCGCTTCGTGCAGGTACCCAGCCGGCTCCGAGGCCAAGCTCGGAGGCCAACTGGCCGGAGCGCGGGGCGGGGCCGCGGGGAGGGTCCCTCGGCCGGCGCGGTCTGAGGTCCCCCTCCCCTCCCAGGTAGCGCACCTGCGCGCGCACGTGCTCATCCACACCGGGGAGAAGCCCTATCCCTGCCCCACCTGCGGCACTCGCTTCCGCCACCTACAGACCCTCAAGAGCCACGTTCGCATCCACACCGGGGAGAAGCCTTACCACGTGAGTACCCGCCCCGCCCCGCCCCGGCCTCGCCCGAAGCGTGAGCGGGGCCTCGCGTTTACCTAGGGGCGGGGCCTCGAGGGGAGCTCCTGGAAGTGGGCGGAGTCCTGAGAGATCAAGGGGCGGGGCCGGGGAGGCTCAGGCACCCGAGCCAGGCCCCCGGACTGGGCGCCGTCCGTCTGGGCGCCCCCAAGAGGAGCTGGGGGGGAGCTGAGGGCGGGGCCCGCCTCCTCGGCCTCCGCGGAGGATCTGGGAAGACGCGAGGACCAAAGAGCTGGTCTTCCGCGGGGAGCCGGACAGTTGCCCCGCGCGCCCCGCCTAAAAGGTGCTGGTGGAAGGGGGCGGGCGCTGACCCGGCTGTCCCCCCCCCCCCCCCACAGTGCGACCCCTGCGGCCTGCATTTCCGGCACAAGAGTCAACTTCGGCTGCATCTGCGCCAGAAGCACGGGGCTGCCACCAACACTAAAGTGCACTACCACATTCTGGGGGGGCCCTAGCTGAGCGCCGCCCCGATCCCACTCGCCTCCTGGAAGCCGGGAAAGCTGCGCTCAGGCCCGGCCTCCCTGTCGGCCTTGGGCATGAGGAGAGGGGTGGTGTGCGAGGCCCCTCTGGTATCAGAAACAGCCACCGCCTTAAATTCTCACGGGGGGGGGGGGGGCGGGGGGAACAGGGATGGCAGGTCGTGGCTTGATCTGCCTGTTTTGCTGGTCAAAACCTCTTCCCCACAATCGAAATTGTCCTTGAGGAGACAGCAAGCTGGGAGCTGAGGGAGGGGAGAGACTGGAGGCCTGGATTCCCTGAGGGAACAGTCCTCCACACCCGCGGCCCCCTCTCCGTTTGGTTTGTCTGTAAATATAATTTATTGAGGCCCGTGGGTGGCACCGGGGCCTCCATTCGATTGCATTTCCCACCTCCCTCTTCCACAAGTGTGATTCAAAGTGACCTGAAGCACAGTATGCGAGGTCACAGCTCTGCTGGCAGAGATTAGCACTTGGCCGAGTCCTTAGGCTTGAGTGTTTTATGTTTATTATTGTCATTAACTTTTATCTTCGGAATCGTCTCGTTTCTTCAACCTGTTTGCTTGTTGGTGTGTGCAAAATGGAGGAAGGGTTTCTGTGTGTCCTGTCTCTCCCGATTGTAGGTCTGGAACCTTAAATTTCTAGGGCAGCACTGGGCACGTGTGAGTTTGTGGCATTGGGTCAGGAACCCTCTCCGGTATTCTGGATAATGTAGGTTCTCTAGCGGGCTGGAACTGGCTATAGACTTTTTTCTCTGTTTTCAAGACTTCGAGGAAGCTTTATGGTGAGCCTGACAGGGAAGTAGAAAGTGTTTCCTGGGGGCTGTGGATGTGGGGGCTTTGTCGGTGTTGGAGCTAGGGGGAATGATTGGAGAGGCTTTCTCTTATGGCCCTAACCTTCCCAAGAGTCTGGCCACCTGGGTTTGGCTGCACTATGTCTGTCTGGCATGAACTGGGCTGTATGTATTTGAGCCCAGAATCTTCCCACTGGGGCTTGTGCTTAGCACTGAGTTGATCCCTCCATGAGGGAGAGATCTGAAATTCCTTATCAGAGATGATGCAAGCTTTTTGGGTTCTGCCCAGCCTCTAAGAATGGTATGACCTGCGGGGGAATTATGAAACTCTTTATCTTGACTAACAGCTGAGTCACGACCAGTCCTGTACTGTAGATGTGTCTGGATTTGAATGTTCCTTGAGATTCTGTCTACCTGAGACAAACCCCTTCTCCCTTTGGTGAGCTTTTGGGCATTTGTGGCAAGTGTTCAGATTCCAGAAACGCCTTTGCCTTGAGAAGTCACAGGTGCTTGGTAACTTTGTTACTTTAGAGAAGCCAGGTCTGTGACCTGGCCTTCCTGCCACTGTGTTCCTGTCTGAAACCAGCGACGGCAGCAGGACCTTCCACAGGGAGAGAAATGGGGCTGAGTTCCATTCTGGATTTGCTAGAGTTTGGGATTATGATTGGGATTGCTGTTGGGATTAGAGATTTAAAAGATTAATTGACTGATGGACCTTCCAGCTGACCGAGTATCCGGGTAGGGCTGAGAGATGGGTAGGTTGGTTGAGGGGCAGTCTCCGGTGCAGGCCAAGCAGGCAGAAAGTTGGGAATGGAGTTGCCTCTTAACTGGACGGGATGTCTGGAATGTGAGATGATACCCTAGGGCCTTGATTTACAGTCCTTCCCCTCCTTGGGAGCTCTTCGATTGCAGGGTGCGGTGTGGAGCTGGCTCAAGATAGGTCAGTACTAATCGCTTCTGCTTGAGGCCAGGTGAGAAAGCAACTTTTCTTGATCTTTCCCTCTTACTCCCCGCCAGAGTTGAGAGCAGAAGAGAGATAGGAGACGGAACCATGGGTTTTTTTGTTTGTTTTTTTTTAAGCCAACTGGATGGGCAGGTGGAGAGCGCCCAGGGGTGGAAATGTTAGATCCTGCAAGATCAGAATGTTGGAATAAAGAAGCCTCTCTGTGCTGCCTGCTGTGTCCAAGGTTCTTGCCTGGGAGGATCTGGGAGCAGGGTGCAGCCAGGGAAAGAAGGTTCTTCCCTGCTGGACTCCATCTTGGATTTTGTGAGCATTCCACTGCCCCCATCACATCAGACCCTTAGAATGGCCCTTGTTCTCCCTTTCCCTGCCCTTGCCTTCCGGCGCATTGTGTGAGAACCAGTGACTTCATGAAGTTTCTCCGGAGCCACCTGCATCCTGCTGTTCTGAAGTCACTTCCTGGTCGAGGTGTGGGGGCAGCCGCGAGAAACCTGGAAGCCACGAATAATGCCGGGGGGGGGGGGGGGGGGAGGGGAATATGCATCTGTGCTGGGGTCCTAATGCTTGGGACACCCCCTGCCTACCACCACCACCGCCACCAAGGAAAATGGATAGGACTTGGGTCCCATGAGGACCGTAAGGATGCAGGTGGCAGTGACAAGGCCATGTATGCGGTTGGAGCCCATGTGAGAGCTCCACCCCTCCCCCAGCGATGGTGCCTTGGAATGTATCCACTGCCCAGTTCGTGCTTCTTCCCCGCCCTCTGCGTGGCCTGGGTGCCCCGCTCCGCTCTGCTTGTAGGCAGAGGGTCACTGATTCTGTTAGGTTACCTCTCTTTTGGATTTAAATTCCTCATCTGTGAAAGAAGTCCATTAACATGGTCTGCAGTTCCTTCCAATATTTACAGTTTGTGGTTGTATTTCTCAATCTGAAAACTCATGATCCAGATTAGATTTTTTTTTTAAGTAAAATAATGAAACAAAGAACCCAAACTAAAACCTCTCTTCCTCCTCCCACTATAGCTTCTGTCCTGTTGAAAATGAGACCAACTAATATTACTCATCCCCTGCTACCTGTCAGGTCCTAAACTAAGCATTTTACTTTAGTGCATACATAGATTTTCTAATTCAATTCCTCTGACAACCCGAAAAAGTACGTACTAATCTTATCCCCAGTTTACAGTTAGGAAAGCCACCTGAGAGGCTCAGTGGCTTAGACAGTATGTGATGAAACCAAGATTGGAGCCTTGATTTGCTCCTAAAGATTATGCCCCTGCACTATGTTATACAGCCGCATCAATTTCTACGTCTTGGCATTATTTCCCACCAGCCGAAGTTTTGATTCCACTTAACAAAATCTTGGGGGGTATGATTATTTTTATTAACCACACATAAAATTATAAGGCTCAAAATGCTTTTCTTAAGAAAAATAGTTTTGGGAAAGCACAAGTGGGAAGGGGCAGAGAGAGGGGGACAGAGGATCCCTAAGCAGGCTCTGCGCTAACAGGCCGACAGCAGTGAGCCCAATGTGGGGCTCAAACTCGTGAACCGTGAGATCATGACCTGAGCTCAAGTCTGAAGCTCAACCAACTGAGCCACCCAGGCGCCCCTGCTTGCTTGCTTTTCTTTCTTTTGAGAGAGACAGAAAGAGCAGGGGAGGGGTAGAGAGAGAGAGAGAGGGAGAGAATCCCAAGCAGATGCGGGGCTCGAACCCACAAACTGTGAGATCATGACCTGAGCTGAAACCAAGAGTCCGACGCTTAACCAAGTGAGCCACTCAAGGCTCTTTTTTTTTTTTTTTTTAAGTAGGCGTCACACCCAGCGTGGAACCCAATGCAGGTCTCGAACTTACGACCCTGAGATCAAGATCTGAGCTGAGATCAAGAATCGGATGCCCTACCCACTGAGCCACCCAGGCAGCCTCCCCCCTCCCCACCCCCATTTGTCTAGGTATGAGCCCTTGAACCCAATTTACCAGGTCAGGGTCTTGGGGAGCATGAATTATAATGAAGAAACAGGAAGCCAAGCCCTCGGTGCTGTCTTAGATGGACCCACTGGGTACTGGTTGGGTAGGAGGGGCTGGCTGCTCCGGTGGTCAGAACTTGGCTCTTTAGTCAACCCCGTCAGGAGATCAAATACTGCGTAGAAGTTGTTGTTACCAGAGGGTGAAAGAAAACGTTCCAGCCCCACCGAGGAAGGGGTGTAGGTGATGTTTGTGGGGCCCCGGGTGAGCTCACAGCCGCCCTTCCTCTTCCCAGTTATTTTTGGTCTCTGTGACCTGTGGGTTTCCTGCTGGTGAAAACAGAAGCAACAGGAACTGAGTTCCCACTGCAGAAATGAACGCCCGCAGTCCAACAGCCTGTCCTTCCCCTGGTCTCTTCCGGGGCCTCGGAGACCTCCGGGATCCAGGCATGTAGCTTCTAGCGTCCTCGGGCGCTCGGGCAGGTGTCTTCGTCTGACACTCTCATCTCAGAACCCCTGCGCCCACCGGGCGTCCTGGCCTTGCAGCTAGGCCCCTCGTTGAGCAAGTGGGTGTCTTCCTCTCCCGAACCAGTTCACCCACCACTTTCCCGCACGAAACTGCCAACGGGAGGGTCTTGGTGCGGAAATCCGCACGGATAAAAATGGGCGGGGGACGCAACGGCCTCCCCGCACATCCCCGAGTCCCCGTGGGGCCCACCCGGTAGGCCGCCTCGGGTCCCCTCTTTACGCATGCGCCCCACTCGCTGTCCGGGTCCGGGACGCGGCTCTAAGCCCCGCCCCGCCCTTCTGGCCCCACCCCCCGTGCTCCGGAGTCGCGCGTCCCCACCAGCGAGCCGTGCCGGGGGGTGCCGGCCGCGGTGGCCGCGTAGCTGACACTTCCAGTGACAAGAGCGATAACCCACACGGGGGCTGGCGCGCCGCAGGGCTGGGCCCGCACCCGGGGCCGCCTCGCGGCTCCTCCGCTGAACGTCGGGCCCCCGCGCGGGCCCATCCCGCCCCGGCCTCGACCCGCCGCGCGCTGCCCGCGGAGCCACGCCCCCGGGCGCCGCTCGCCCGCCCTCCCCACCTAGGTCGCCCCCCTAGGGGAGAGGCGCAGGCGCCTCACGCAGCCTCCCAGCCGCTTAAAAGCCCTCGTCGGTGCCTTCCTCTTTAGCAGCCTGCCCTCCGCAGGCTGGGCGGCTCGCGGGGCGGAGGTGGAGCGTCCCCGCTCCCTGCTCCCGCCCGGGCGGCGCGCACTGGCTGCAGCCGCGTCCCCTCCCCGATGGCGCGCAGGGCCGAGCCCCCCGACGGGGGCTGGGGGTGGATGGTGGTGCTGTCCGCCTTCTTCCAGTCGGCGCTGGTGTTCGGGGTGCTCCGTTCTTTCGGCGTCTTCTTCGTGGAGTTAGTGGCGGCGTTCCAAGAGCAGGCGGCGCGGGTCTCCTGGATCGCCTCCATAGGGATCGCCGTGCAGCAGTTCGGGAGTGAGTGCCGCGCCCGGGTCCGGCGTGCAGGCGACCCTCCCTCGGAAGGGATAGGGGGTTGGGGGGGGTGGTGAAGGGGGCGCCAGAGAGGCAGGGCGGGGCTGGGAAGGACGCCGGAGATCTCGCAGAACCTCTTCCTCTTTCTCAGGCCCCGTGGGCAGCGCCCTGAGCACGAAGTACGGGCCCAGGCCCGTGGTGATGGCTGGGGGCATCTTGGCTGCGTCGGGGATGCTGCTCGCCTCCTTTGCTACCTCCGTGACCCACCTATACCTGAGCATTGGGCTGCTGTCAGGTGAGGCCCAGGACTAGGGCAGGAGAGGGAAAGGGCCTCCGGGCTTTCACCTGCTTCCTGCCCCTTCCCAGAGGCTCGGGGAGGCTCAGAGAAAGTTTCTGCTAGCACCTGTGCCCGCAAGGGAAGGTTGAAGAGGGATGACTAACTTGATAAAGCGCGGCTTGGGGGATATTGAGAAATTCAAAGATGATGGATCCAGCAAATGCAAGCCCGGGGCTGGAGTGTAAGAATCACCCTACACTTGTGCCAGCTTCGGTGGCTGTGAAATAGATCTCGTTGTCCAATTTGCATACAGACCAAGAAAGGCTTCGGAAGCTTATGTAACTTGGCAGCTGGAGCTCACCGTAGCCAGAAGTGATATATAGCCCAAGCCCAACTGCAAAGTTCTGAGCCACTACCCCGCAAACGGTATTTCTAAGCCTCTGCAATCCCCTGAGGTGTATCACCCCATCTGCAAGATGGCGAGCCCAAGGCTGGGAGATTGAATAAAATACAGGGTATCGATGCTAGGGGCTGTAAGCCAAGCCTGTGCTACATCCTGGGCAGTGGTGGGATTACTGGGTGCCCCGAGCCCCCTAGGAGTCCCCCAACCCCTATTTGTTCCTTTCTGACAGGCTCTGGCTGGGCCTTGACCTTCACTCCGACCCTGGCTTGCCTGTCCCGTTACTTCTCTCGGAGGCGATCCCTGGCCACGGGGCTGGCACTGACCGGCGTGGGTCTCTCCTCCTTTGCCTTTGCCCCACTTTTCCAGTGGCTGGTCAGCCGCTACGCCTGGCGGGGGGCACTGTTGCTGGTGTCTGCCCTCTCCCTCCACCTGGTGGCCTGCGGGGCACTCCTCCGCCCACTCTCCCTGACGGAGGACCCTGCTGTGGGCGGCCCTGGGGCCCAACTCTCTTCCCTCCTCCGCCACGGCCCCTTCCTTCGTTACACTGTGGCCCTCACCCTGATCAACACTGGCTACTTCATCCCCTACGTGCACTTGATGGCCCATCTCCAGGACCTGGACTGGGAACCTCTGTCTGCTGCCTTCCTCCTCTCGGTGGTGGCTGTGTCTGACCTCGTGGGACGTGTGGCTTCTGGGTGGCTGGGGGACACCGCCCCAGGACCTGTGGCTCGACTCCTAATGCTTTGGACCACCCTGACCGGGGTGTCACTGGCCCTGTTCCCCGTGGCTCGGACTCCCACGGCCCTGATGGTTCTGGCCGTGGCCTATGGCTTCACATCAGGGGCCCTGACCCCCGTGGCCTTCTCCGTGTTGCCTGAACTGGTGGGCACTGGAAGGATATACTGTGGCCTGGGACTGGTGCAGATGGTAGAGAGCATCGGGGGGCTGCTGGGGGCCCCTCTGTCAGGTAAGGGGGGCTGGGCTTCCGGGGGGGTCAGGGCTGCATGTATTGCGAGGGGGAGGGGACTATTTAAATTCCAGTGTCTGTGAATACTGCCCTCCGGGATGGCACGGAACACGGGTCCGTCAGAGTAGCCCCGGAGTGGGTCCATGGCACAAAGAAATTGGGGACTGTGGGAGGATTAAGGGGAGCTATGAAGAGCCCTTGGCAGGGTGTCTGCAGCTTGGGTTTTCAGAGGACCTGGCTGGACCTGGCCAGACATAGCCCACCAGCGTCTGCCCGTTCCCCTGGCCTACTGGGCCCCAGCCCAGGTGACTGAGCCGTCGGGTCAAAGTTCTCCATGCCCCAGATGCCAAAACCTTCAGACCCTTAAATTTCTCCTAACTATTAACTCAAAGTGTAAAAGAAGGACCCCTGTTGCTTGAAAGAAAGGCATAGGTGTGCCTGGCTCGATGTGGACACCCAGGTCTCTGCTGGCTGGTTTGGAGGCCCTTTCCAAAGGCAGGAAGGGGGTGGACGTTAGCTTTAGAAACCTCGGGGTCCCAGAGTTCTGGAGCTCATCCAGTCCTGCCTTGTGAGTCCTGATTCTTCCGAGATGATGCGTTCAGGATTCTCTTTTCCCTCCACCGGTCTTGGGAAAAGGGTCACCCATGTGTGTTCTTTTTCTCTCTTGGATCTAGGCTACCTCCGAGATACGACAGGCAACTACACAGCTTCTTTTGTGGTGGCCGGGGCCTTCCTTCTCGTGGGGAGTGGGATTCTCATCACACTGCCTCACGTCTTCTGCTTCTCAGCCTCTGCCTCCAAGCCCCAGGACCCCAAGACGGATGCAGTGGATACCAAGGTCTCTCTCACCAAGGAAGGGCTGCAGGAGGACTGAACTCTGCAAAGGGACTGTCAGACCCAGAAAGCCAGAGGGCGCAAGCTCTCAGGGCCTTCGGTCCCATCCTGGTGCCCACAGAACCGCAGTGCCCAAGAACAAGGCCTCTTGGCCCGCCTCCCCCCCGGGGCAGTGTGTTGCCTGTGCCAACCTTTCTTGTCTCGTTGAGGACTCGTAGCTCTTCCTTGCTCCCACGACCTTTCCTGGAGGATCCCGGAGCTCAGCCTGCTCCCCTGCGCTGTGAATCAGCCGTGAACACCCAAAGCCAAGATCTTCACGTGCCTTACATGTGATTTCTACTTTGCTGCCCTTCCAGCTTTCTTCTCTGAAGACCGATGTTTGGGAGAGAGGGAAGCCCTTCTGAGATAAACCTAAAGAAGGAAACTGGATAATAATGAGAACCTCACAAAGAGCTGGGGCGCATGTGCTTGGGTTGGCTGAATGGGTTCGTGGCTAGGAAGCGGGGAGGGGAAGTATCCATATGAACCCTGGACTCTGCTCTCTGGGCCACGGTTCCTCTGCCTTGTCCACTGACCTCCTCTTTCCCAGGCTCCCCCCGTGACTCAGAAAAGAAACGAAGACAGCAGTGAGGACACAGGGTGGGGGGAGTCTGGGAGGGGCAGCAGAAGCTTAAAGAGCTAAAGTCTGGGTCTAGCATTTCCCACAGGCCAAAGGAGCCAGAAACACAGGAAAGACTCAGCCGGGAGGTCTGGAGGGGGCTGATAGGTCCCTCATGAGCTCCCCACCCCGAACGCACAGAAGCTTGGGAACAGCTTTTCAGAGACTCCCTGTTACAATGGCAACAGCTTGGGCAAAGACAGGTGGACCAGCTGGACGGACGGAAAAACACCCCAGAGTTCAGTGGGACCCCGTTCGTTTGAGTCAGCCTTCTTAAATATCTTCGGCAGAATGTTTGCAGCGCCCTAGATTGGCTAACAGCTGGGGCTTGCAGGAAACCGGATAGAAATTCTTTATTGGGGGAGTGGCCCAAACAAAACGGTCAACACGTAGTGTCCAGAGTGGATCGAGGGCCTCCCGAGGAGAGCAGGGCGACCGGAAGAACCGGGAGCAGCTCCCCCCTCTCGGGAGGACGGGTGGCCTGCCGGGAGGGGGAGGCCGGGGGGCAGGAGGGCAGCGCCCCCGGCAGCCCCATGTAGATGAAGCTGCCGGAGAGAATGAAAGAGCCGCAGGCGAGGAAGGAGGCGGTGAAGTCCCCGGTCTCGTCCCTTAGGAAGCCTGCAAGGGAGGGGAAAGGAATTTAGAGGCCTGGGACCCAGGGGTGGGGGGAGGCGGTAAGGGGGGGGACAGAGGATGGTTGGGAGCGGATCTGCTGGCTCGGGCCCTTACCTGACAGGGGAGGGCCCAGAAGCCCCCCCAGACTCATCAGCATCATCACCAGCCCTGTGGCCTGTACGACACCTCCGACGCCCACTAGCCCCGGGAGCACACCGAAAACCAGGGGGGCGTAGCTTCCGGCGCTCAGCCCGTAGGCCCCAGCCGCGGCCAGCAGGGCCCCCCGGCAGCCCTCCTGGCTCCCCGCCAAGGGCACCAGTCCCACGGCCAGCACCCCCAGCCCGGTCAGAGCCCCGAACACCAGCAGAAGCCGCGAGAGGGGCACCCAGCCCTGGTCCGCCAGCCAGCCGCTGATCAGCCGCGCGCCCGCGTCCCCCACCGCAGCCACGGCCACCACCAGCGCTGCCCCATACCCGCCCAGGCCCCGGTCTAAAGCGTGGGGGGCCAAGTGCACGTAGGGGACGAAGTAGCCGCCCCCAACCAGGGCTGTGCCCAGAGCAAAAACTGAGAAGGCCCGGCGCGTGAAGAGACCCAGGCCGAGGGCAGCTAAGGGCCCGCGGGGTGGCGCCGGGGGGTCGCCAGGGAGCACCAGGGGTCGCAGCAGGGCGCCACAGGGGGCGAGGTGGAGGGTGATGGCGCCGAGGACGAGCAGGGCGCCCCGCCAGCCGAAGGTGTCAAGGAGGAGCTGCAGGGTGGGCGCCAGGAGCAGCGAGGAGGCCCCGTTGCCAGTGAGCGCCAGCCCCACGGCCAAGACTCGACGGCGGGAGAAGTAACGGGACAGGGTTCCCAGGGCAGGGGCGAACACCAGGGCCCAGCCGGAGCCTGCGAACGGACAGGACGGGGTGACGACAGGGACCCGGGATGCTCTGCGCCGGCAATCCCAGCCCGGATCCTCGCAGGAGGCCCCGCCCCTTTGGCCTCCAGCCCCCAGGAAGCGCCCACCTCCACCATCACCCCTTAAGGACCCGGGTGTCCCTCTCCCCTCACCAGCAAGGACGCCCAGGCCAAGGTAGAGGTGCAGCAGACTGCGAGCGAAAGCGGAGAAGACGAAGCCCAGCGAGGTGAGGACGCCCCCAACCATCACCACGGGGCGCGCCCCCCAGCGGGTGCTCAGGGCGCTGCCCACTGGGCCTGGAAGGGGGCGGAGTCAACGGAAGACACGCCTCTGGACCCCCAACTCTATCCAGCACTCCTCTTTGGCGGCTTGCCAGGCCTAAAGCGTCTCTCTGCCCGCCCCCCCCCACCCCGCCTAATAGCTCCTGCCCTTGACCTCAAGACGAGACCCTCTCTTTTCTAGAACTCGTTCCCCCCGTCCCCACCGGTCGCCCTTTCTCAAGGGCTGTCTGGTGAGCAGGTGGGTCCTCCGCCACCGCACACACTCTCCGCCACTCCACCCCGGTCCCCGCCTCCCACCTGGGGGTCCCCCTCACTGGCTGCCTGCTGCACCGCCAGGGCCAGGGCGCTGACCCACGCAGTGTCCTGAGTGCTTCGGTCAAAGTGCTCCGCGAGGTCAGGGAGGGCGAGGCCCAGCGAGCGTAACAGCCCGTAGGAGAGCCCATTCACCGCGAAGGCTGCGGCGGCCACCACCCAGCCCCAGCCCCCGTCCGGGGGTCCGGCAGGCTTGGGGGTCATCGCCGTCTGGGGAAGGGGGGACACACAGCGTCGGCGCCTCCTCTAGGAGACCTGGGCATCCCCGAGATGCAGGTTCTGGCTGCTGGCCAGGGTGGGCACGGCCCCCTGAGCACGATAGGGCGGGGCGGAGGGAGCGGGAGTCAGGCCTAGGGATAACCGCCCCCCCCACCCCCCCCACCCCCGGTCCGCGCGGGCTCCCAGGACGGGGTGACAGCCGGATCCCCCAGGCCTGGGGCTCCCCCTCCCACGCCCACCCCTCCCCCCTTACCCGGCCCCTCCGGGCGGTGAGGGAAGGGGAAAGGCAAGGACACCCCGGCCAGGTTTTCTGCCTGCTTCCTGGGCGGGCGGGGCCCCGGAGGGGAGCGAGCGCCGAGATGGAACCCCACCTGGACCGGCTCTCTCGGTAAACAGAGCTGGCCACCGGGGCCTGAGCCACCTGGGACGCGGGGGGGGGGGGGGGGGTAAGGAGGGCGGGGGAGCTGACTGTCAGCCAATGGCCTAGCCGCCGGTGAGGCCAGACGCTGAGTCCCACGGGGATTGAATTATATACACACGCCTACACACACACACACACACACACACACACACACACACACACCTCTACCTCCTCACCAGGGAGGGGGGCGGGAAGAATGAACGCGGCCCCGCCCGGCTCAAGTCCACGCACCTGCCACCTGCTTCTCCTGGAGGAGACCCGTGGATTGCAATCCAGGGCAAACCCAAGGTCGGTAAGGCAACACGTGGAAATAGGCGTGACCCCCAAGGCCAGGGGCGCTGAGTACTCTTGCTCTCAGGGAACATTGCTGGAGGGCCAGGCAATTCTTGGATATCAAATCACTGACCTCCACTGAGTGCTCATTTCTTGCTCAGTAGTAACAGGCCCTCAAGGACCCAGGGGGAGGAAGAAGATTCCTTTACTAGGAGATGCTGTGATGAGCCAGATGCCCTCCACCCATGTCACCTGTACATGCTCCCAGTAAACCCGTGAAGGTGTTGTGCCCAATTTACAGATGAAGCTACTGAAACTTGGAGAAGCTAGGTGCCTTGCATCAAAGCAACCCAGCTAAAAGATGGTGGAAATACTTGAATTTGGTTGGATCTGTCCAACTGCAGACGGTGAATGGAGAACAGGCCTAGGATTGTAATAGGATACCACAGTGGAGGGAAGGGCCTGGGGACAGTGTGATGGCTGACTAGCCTGGAAATGGCAGAGCTTCTGCAGGGCCATGGAGTTCGTGATTCTAAGATAAGCGTCACTGGGAAGAGAAAGGATCCTTGGGATCAGACTCGCGGAAGATTCAGATTCGAATTTAAAAAAAAATTTTTTTTAACGTTTATTTATTTTTGAGACAAAGACAGAGCATGAACGGGGGAGGGTCAGAGAGAGGGAGACACAGAATCTGAAACAGGCTCCAGGCTCTGAGCCGTCAGCACAGAGCCCCACGCAGGGCTCGAACTCACAGACCGCGAGATCATGACCTGAGCCGAAGTCGGATGCTCAACCGACTGAGCCACCCAGGCGCCCCTCGAATTTTAAAAACAAAGTAAGAAATCTGAGAATTGGACCCAGGTACTGATTTCGTGGGGGAACTTTATTTAAAAGTATACTTTTTACCCCAGGATTAAGGTTACCGTTGCTTTACTTCAGGTATTTGAATCAAGAGATCTGTGGGGCGCCTGGGAGGCTCGGTCGGCTAAGCGGAGACTTCGGCTCAGGTCATGATCTCAACAGTTCGTGAGTTGCAGCCCCGTGTCGGGCTGTGTGCTGACAGCTCGGAGCCTGGAGCCTGCTTCGGATTCTGTGTCTCCGTCTCTGCCCCTTCCCTGCTCATGCTCTGTCTCTGTCTGTCTCTCAAAAGTGAATAAACGTTAAAAAAAAAAAAAGTGAATCAAGATATGTGTTCTTTGGTTTAATCATTGCGCAATATCATAGGAAATGTGGCAATCTCCAGTTTGGAGCAGGCGTCACCTGGGAGCCACGTGGGGGCAGTGTTCCCCAATTGTTGAGAGAGCATCTGCAAATTGGAGGAAAACGACATTTCTCTACTTGGGGGATTAGTCCTTTAACAGTCGAAAGTAGACTCCCCCTCTCCCCTCTCTCCTGTGCCCTTACAGCCATCAGTGCCTCACCTGCTCCGAGGACATGCCTGGCTTTTTCTCGCTTGTGAATTTTTGCATGTGCGATGCCCACTCCTTGAAACGTCCTGGATGGGGAGCAGGAGTCCCTGAAGGTTTACAGTCCTGCCCCGTGCACCCCAGGAAAGTGGTCCTGCCCTGTGCACCCCAGGAAAGTGGTCCTGCCCCGTGCACCCCAGGAAAGTGGTCTTACCCCGTACACCCCAGGAAAGTGGTGTTACCCCGTGCACCCCAGGAAAGTGTTGTTACCCGGTGCACCCCAGGAAAGTGGTCTTACCCCGTGCACCCTAGGAAAGTGGTCCTGCCCTGTGCACCCCAGGAAAGTGGTCCTGCCCCGTGCACCCCAGGAAAGTGGTCTTACCCCGTACACCCCAGGAAAGTGGTGTTACCCCGTGCACCCCAGGAAAGTGGTCTTACCCCGTGCACCCTAGGAAAGTGGTCCTGCCCCGTGCACCCCAGGAAAGTGGTCTTTCCCCGTGCACCCTAGGAAAGTGGTCTTTCCCCGTGCACCCTAGGAAAGTGGTCTCACCGGTTTCCCTCCAGCCAGGGCTGCTGTTGTGAGAGGCACCTGAAAGGCGGAGCCGGCAGACCCCCACTTCCCAAGCCTGCTGCTGAGGACTCTGCTGCAAGCTGTACCCCCTCTGAAACAAAGCTCGCACTGTCCGCTCTCTGTGGTGGAGTAAACACACAGCGCTCAAAGAGGAGGCCGGCGCCCCTGGGTCTGGCGGTTGTACAAAGTGACCCTAAGCACCTTTACGGGCCACCTGTGAACCTAGAGGGCATCCCAGGGCCTGGGACTGGGCTGATTGGTGGTGAAAGGGCACGGTCATTTTCTCTCTCACGCTCCCTATATTTTTGCCAAAATGACCATCACTTTACAGCTTCTGCTTATGGAGCCAACACAGCGTCGGAGGTTGGGAGAACGGACTCCAAGCTGGACTTTCTCAGCTCAGCCGCTTATTAACCGTATGATGGTGAGCAAGTTACGCAGCTTCCCCGTGCCTCAGTTTCCCCATCTCTAAAATGGGGATAATGATAGTGGCTACGTGGTAGCGTTGGTAGGGGATTAAATGAGCCGCTGTGTGTCTACACCTATGAGGACAGGACCTCGAGAATGTTGGTCTCTGTTGCTCTGGGGGACCCCGGCTGGACCCCACAGGGCCCCTGCTCAGTCGAATGTTGCCGTCTCTCCCTTCCGAGCGCCCACAGTCAAATTAGGGCAAAGGCGAGATACAGAGAGCTCGACACAGGGAGAGGGACACAGACCCCACCGAGCGGTGCATGGGAGGAGCTGACTCATTCATTCGCTCAGGTCTGCTGGGAAGGCTTCACAGAAGAGGAGCCCTTGAAGCTGGGTCTTGAAGGATGAGTAGGAGTTTGCCAGATGGTTGCCGTGGGCGGGGACACTCCAGGCAAAGGCAGCGGCTTGTGGAAAATCACAAATGCAGGCACCAGCTTGGCATATTATTTATTGTTTGGGGAGCCGTGACAAGCGACTGTGCGGAGACGAGAGAGCATACAGAACAGCGCAGGACAAAGCCACCAGGGTAGAAGAGGCTCCCGTCATCCCAGGTCTTGAAGACCAGACTGAAGGGTTGAGATGTTTTCCCAGGGACCGATGCCTCTCGAAAATTTCCACTGACGTAGTAGCATTCGCGAACATCAGAAAGCTGAACACAGAGGATGACGGAACACCCCAGTCGGGGCGGGGGGGCAGGAGAGTCCGGGGCGAAACACCTTTTTTTGAGGTGGGAAATTTCTCTGAAATATCTTGTTTTGCGCTGAAAATTCACGTGAAGGTCTGCAGCCTACCTCATTCTAATCTTTTAAGTTTTATCTTATTTTTGATTTTTTTTTAACATTTTATTTTATTTTCTGAGAGACAGAGAGAAATAGAGGGTGAGCAGGGGAGGGGCAGAGAGAGAGAGGGAGACGCCGAAATCAAAGCAGGCTCCAGGCTGCGAGCTGTCACACAGAGCCCGACGCGGGGCTCGAACTCCCGAACCGCGAGATCGTGACCTGAGCCGAAGTCGGACGCCGAAAAGACTGAGCCACCCAGGTGCCCCCAAGTTTTCTCTAAGTCATCTCTACACCCAACATGCGGATCGAATTCACGACCCCGAGATCAAGAGACTCACGATGCACCCACTGAGCCAGCCCCCTCTGCTTCATAACCTTCGAGGCATATTTTCACGGGAAAATAATGCTTTAAGTGACAAAACAAAGCATTTAAGTTTTTCTCCGCCAAGTCTCCACTGAGGGTGCAGCCAAGCCCCTGGGGGCAGTCGGCCCCGACCCCACCCACCGCTAATCAGCAATGGTTGCTTCCCCTGCCTACTTAACCCCCATGGAATCTTCTGGGCCCGCAGGAACATCACCCACCATTGTTTGTCCTCTGCCCCTCACCCCCACGTTGCCTGGGAGGCAGGCCCCGGCAGGCACTATTGATCTCCAGGTCTTTGACACCAAGGTGCAAGGTGACAACTAATCCAGAGAAAACACGGAACAGGGGATTCATGGGCTGAGCAGACTGGATGGGGGTGGGGCGGCATCCCAAGCGGTGGCTGTGATGGGCCTGGGTGCCGCTGCCTGCCCACAGGGAGAAAGCCCCAGACACAGGCGCTGAGCCCGGGAGATCAAAAGAGAGGGTCAAAGTCTGCTCATAATTTGGGATCCAGGAGTGTGTCTGGCTATAAACACTATAAAACGGCTCTGGGACTTTCCCAAGGCAGCACCTGCAGGAGGTTCTCGGGGCCCCAGCGGTCTGAAACCCCAGGGAAGCCCTAAGCTGGGCCCAGCCATCCCCTGGGTCCGCCTGCTGGGTGGGATCCTTCTGTGGAAGGCCGGTGGGAGGGAAGGGGGCAGGCAGGGACACAGGGCTGTACTCGAGGTAGGCAAAGTCTGACGCTTTCTGGAGTTTGGCCCAGCTGACCTTGGGCTTCCGCGTGCCTAACAAAGCTGCCTCTTGGGGCGCCTGGGTGAGTTCGGGGCTCGTGAGTTCGAACCCCGCGTCGGGGTCTGTGCTGACAGCTCAGAGCCTGGAGCTGCTTCGGATTCTGTGTCTCCCTGTCTCTCTCTGCCCCTCCCCTGCTCGCGCTCTCTCTCTCCCTCTCTTTCTCAAAAATAAATAAACACTAAAAATAAATTTCAGAGCTGCCTCTTACCCCATCACCCCCAAAATCTTCTCCTTCAGCGCACCCAGAGACCAGGCTTTGGGAAGTCAGCACAGACCTCAAAGCCCAGAGCCAAGGCCTGGAATAGTGGAAGGAAACATGACCCAGGAAGGGGATGGGGACGCAAAGGTCCGGATTTGTGGGTCAGGGCCAGGCCAGCACATGGGCTGAGATGCTCTGAAAAGAGGGGGGTGGGTAGGTAACAAAGCAGGGGGCAAAGGCACCCACCCAGGACGGTGGGGCTCGTTGTGTGCAGGGAACGAGTCCCCTTGGGTGACCACATGTGAATGGAGAACGAGGCCGGGTCCCCTGAACTGCCTGTGGGGGGCTGGGCCTGGGTAAGGGATTTGCTGAGTCTGTGGCTGAAGGAGCCTGGTGACGGGGTCACAGTCAGAACCCGCAAGACAGAGCTGAGGCTGGAGCCTGGGCCGGGCCGGATCCTACCCTCCCTTACTCCTCACTGACTCCCCCTACCAACCCGTGCCTCTTGCAGCCCAGCCCCATCCTGTCCCTCTGCCACTACCCCTGCCTCCCCAGACCCCTTCCCAAGGGGAAGGCCGGCAGCCTCGGGCTCCTGGGTCTTTCTGGAAGCCCAGTTTCCAATGACAAGGGATCGGGAGAGCCGGAGCGCTCTGCTGAAGGCTTTGAGCCTGGTCTGTGTGTCTAAATGTCCAAACGTGTCTTACCTGGCATTTTCTGGTTCTGGGACTTTGGCTCACGTCTGTGTCAAAGCTCTTAATTACAGGCCATGGGCGCTAACTCTGACTTACTGAAGGAGAGAAATGGTGGATTACAGGGCACCAGGTAGTCTCGGAATTACCCAGAAGGCTACAGAACTTTGGCAGAAAATGGTCTGCTGAGGGCCTAGATGACTTACAAGGGCCACTGCTGTCACGGCGGGCCACTAGACGTTGCTTCTGGCTCTCTGCCACCACCGGGCCTAAACCCAAGCCCAGGGTTTGTGCTCCTGACCACCTGAACCCCAGTCACGTGCTCTCGTCCTAGCTGGAAGGGACACCGGGAAAGAGCACCTGTGCCCTCAGCGTCCCTAGGTAGGTGGATTCTTATCTCCATCAAAAATAATGAGGCAGGGTGCCTGGGTGGCTCAGTCGGTTGAGCGTCGGACTTCGGCTCAGGTCATGATCTCACAGCTCATGAGTTCGAGCCCCGCATCCGGCTCTGTGCAGACAGCTCGGAGCCTGGAGCCCGCTTCCGATTCTGTGTCTCCCTCTCTCTCTGCCCCTCCCCCGCTTGCACTCTGTCTCTCTCTCTGTGTCAAAAATAAAAACATTAGGGGTGCCTGGGTGGCTCGGTCGGTTGGGCGACCGACTTCAGCTCAGGTCATGATCTCGCAGTCCGTGAGTTCAAGCCCCGCGTCGGGCTCTGTGCTGATGGCTCAGAGCCTGGAGCCTGTTTCAGATTCTGTGTCTCCCTCTCTCTCTGACCCTCCCCTGTTCATGCTCTCTCTCTGTCTCAAAAATAAATAAACGTAAAAAAAATTTTTTTTAAATAATTTAAAAAAAATAAAAATAAAAACATTAAAAAACAATTAGAAAAAATAACGAGGCACACGTCAATCATGTCTCAGCAAAGCGTAGACCAAGTGTGGGTGACCCTTCGTTCCGTTTCCTCCCGTTCTTCTGGCCACAGGCAGCCACCCTTTCGTCTTCTCTCGGTCCAGTGTGGTCTCCAGCTCCCTGCAGGCCTCCTGTCTTGATTCCAGAGGGGGAGTCACGCCAGAAAGGGCCAGAGGTGAGGGCTGTCATTTCCCCTCTGCAGTAACCCAACCTCTTAGCCACCTCTGCATCCTCTGGGCTGCTGTCTGCCTTCCCAGCCCCAGCCTGCGACCTTGCATTGGACTTAAAGGACTCGCCCCTTAGGGGAGTCCCGAAGCTGACAACCCTTCACATCTGCCGAGGGCTACTGGGACCCTGCTTGGCGGGATTCTGCGTCCCTGCGGAGCACCGTCTTCCAGGACCAAAGCCAAGGTGGGAGGAGACAGGGAGTGAGAGAACAGGTTTTCCTGCCCCTGCCGGGATGTCACTTGGACATCCTAGGGCCAAACGTGTGTAAGGCAGAGCTTTGGGGATCAAGTAAGCGGGAGGAGGGGCTGTTTTCTCCCCCCCCCCCCCAGGAAGAGCTCCCTGCACAGACACCCGGAGCAGTGGGTGGGCAAGTCCCGAAGTCTCTGTGACCCTGGAGAGGCCCTGCCTGGCTGCCACTGAGGCCACAGGACCTCTGGCTTGTGTGCAGGGTGGGTCTTTCCCTTTGGGGTCCTGGCCTCCCACGGAGCCCCTCTTGTCTGCCCAAATCTCCTTTGTCCCGGCCCACACTTCATGGTCATTTCCTCTGAAAAGCCTTCTCCAGCCTCTCCCTACTTGCAAAGCATTTTCAGTCCTGAGCAGTGCTTCCCCCAAAGGGTCCCTTCCTTCTCTCTCTTCCATTCAGGCAGGCGGCCTTTACCCAACTTTCTTCCCCCGGTCTCAAGTCCGGGAGTGTCTCTCTTTCTTGGTTTACAACCAGGAACTTCTCGAAGTGGGACCGATCCAAAGCACATTTGTGAGTCTAGTGTCTACTGTTTATTTGAACAGGGTGGTGGCAGGGGCTGGCCTGAAAGGAAGTCACATCAGGCTGGGCCTACAGAGGTGGAGGCGAGGCCTTGGGCATCCGGTCGACCAGCTGCCTAGCAGAGGCATGTGACTTACGGGTTCTGAGCTTACCCGTCCTGGACCCAGAGATCCGGGAGGTGACAAGTTGGTGCCCAGGGCTCAGATGTCTTGGGACAGTGGCCAGTGATTGCTGGGAACAGTGAGCAGCAGCGTGGGGTAAGACTGGAACCTGAGCTCCATGGTACATAAAGCCGGGTTGTTCTTCCGTGGCTTGTGGGTTTATTTCCCTGTTGTCCTTGAGGAGAGCTGATTCATCCCCTGAGTACACAGGGTTCAGGACCAGAAGCTTTCCGAGTGCTTACAGATATGTTACGGACCTGGAAAAAAAGTATATTCTAAAAGCCAAAAACTGCAAAAATCTAAATTAATAAACGTCTAAGGAAATGTGTGCAAAATACAATGGTAGCCAATCAACATCTTGGTTAAATTTCATATTCCTAAAGTTTCATTACATCGGCACACAATTTGTAGATTAGTTTTTCTCACTTCCTAGAATTTCCTGAATGTTCGTGGATTCAATCTGTTCCTTGTAGGCAATTCTAAAAAAGAAAACCCTTTCAAACACCTTAACAGCAAACATATTATGTTTTGTGTGCAATGTAAGTGTATTTTAATATACTCGATATTGAGAGGTAATACGGTCTGGTGGGAGGAACAGGGACCCTGTAACCAGACTGCCTAGGTTTAAATTCTGGCTTTGCCACTTACCAGCTGAATCACCTAGAACAAATTATTTTTAATTGTTTTTCATGTTTATTTATTCTTGAGGCGGGGGGAGGGACAGAGAGAGAGGGAGACACAGAATCCGAAGCAGGTTCCAGGCCCTGAGCTGTCAGCACAGAGCCCGAGGCGGGGCGCGAACCCACCAACTGTGAGATCGTAACCTGAGCTGAAGTCAGACGCTTCAAGGACTGAGCCATCCAGGCGCCCCTAGGACAAATTATGTAACCTATCTGTGCAGCGGCTCCCTCGTCCGTAAAACACGACCACGGTAAAATAGCACCTAGTTCAGAGCAGAAAACATGATGATGATGGTAATACCTTGTTATTATCGGCACAACTTCTCAGGTTGTCGTGGGGATTTGTAAAGCATTTGGAACAATTCCTAGCGGGAAGGAAGCTCTATTTAAGGGTTTGTTTGTCTAAACAAACACATGGGGTAAAGCTGTGGATCCCCGAGTGTTTGCTTAGGTCTTTAAGAAAATTCTATCCCACTTCACCGGGGCTAGTGAACCCAAGGAGAGTGTTGTGTGCGGCCTCAGGCCACAGCCATGAGAGGAACCATGTGCACTTGGGCCCCCAGGATGGAGGCAGAGTGAGAGGGGCCCCAAGGAAAAGGGGAAACTCGGACCAGAGAGTTCGTGCTTAGTTTTTGTGTTCTGCCCGTTCAGACTAACCCATGGAGTTTCCAGCTTGGCTTTATTGAGGAGGCTGTCTTCCTAAGTCCTCCCGAATGTGATTATCCATTTTGGCACTGACCTTGCTGGAGAAGGTCATCAAGAGGACCCGACGGGCAAGGGACCCTGGAGCTTGACCCCAGCAATCAGAGCCTCCTTATCCACTCTCCTGTCCTTGGAGCACACATTCTGCCATTTTCAAGGATGCGGCCTTGAGAGAGCCATGTGTCGTTGAGACCATCTGGCCTGGACACATGAGTGAACCCTGTTAAGGCTTCTGTGTAAACGTTTAAGAGTCTGGCGGGCAAGTGCTGAGACCTACTCATCTTGCTGCCGCCCAAGACCAGCCTTGCATAGGAGTTTTCCCTGCTTATTAAAACTCTCATCGGGGCGCCTGAGTGGCTCAGTCGGTTAAGCGGCCGACTTCGGCTCAGGTCACGATCTCGAGGTCCGTGAGTTCGAGCCCCGCGTCAGGCTCTGTGCTGACAGCTCGGAGCCTGGAGCCTGCTTCCGATTCTGTGTCTCCCTCTCTCTCTGCCCCTCCCCCGTTCATGCTCTGTCTCTCTCTGTCTCAAAAATAAAAAACATAAACGTTAAAAAAAATTCTCATAAAAAAAACTGTCATCTAACAACCTGGGGTGGCCACCTCTTTCTTTGGTCTCTCCCTGTCCTCCGTGTCCAGGAGCCAGTTTCAGATCTCTCCTGGGGAGCTCCCGAAGTTGCCAACCAACCGACCTCCGGGGCTCAAGCAGCCTTCGGCCCTGCCGCCCTGCCCTACACCATACACTCCACCCGTTATCCCACACCCCCGCCCCAGTCGGGGCTCTCTCCCTTTCACGTTTGTCTTTGTCTCCAGCTATGGGTCCAACTTCCCCGTGATGTCACCGGGTATTGGGGATGGTGATGAGAAGTGGCCGTACCCGGAGATCCCAGCGGATGGCAGTTCTTGGTAATATGAGCCCCAGAAGGAAGGGAAGATTGTGTTGCTTAGGATCACAGACCCTTCGGGAAAGCATAAGACACGTGCTCGTTGGCTGCGAGTAGCAAAAACTTGGCTTAGACAATAAGAAAGTATATTATCTCGCGTATCGATGAAACTGGAGGTAGGAATACCCAGGGCTAGCGCATCAGCGGCACGACATCACCAGGGCATCATGTTCTCCCTGTGTTCTCATTCTGTTGTCCTCCGTGTTTTAGCCTTTTCCTTTTACCGTTACAGCATGGTATCCAGGCGTAACATCTCTCCCGATGTGTCCCGCTTAGCAGTAAGGACATCTTTTCCTCCGGCCCCAGAAGTGGCCAGATTGGTATCCCATGATTAAACCAGTCGCTGACAAGGCGGATGGGACCACCTTGATTAACCACCTCTGGGACTGGGCTGGAGCCAGCCTCACCTGAAGCACATGGCTATATGGAACAGGGTGGATCCCTACACACCATTCGGGGTCAGGTAGGAAGAAAGAAAAGTTAGAATTGTCCTTGTGCAGGAAGCCAAGCGTATCGTTGGAGCCATTTATGAATGCCAACTTGGGAAGGCTGAAAAACCCAAGGTTATTCTAGAGGGCCAGCCTCTGCTGGGGGCGTTCCTTGGTTACTATTGATGTGATTTGTCCCCTCTGATTTTTACCACAAGCTCCGCCGTCCTCCACCGCACATACACACAACAGGAAGAAACACCTAGACTCTGGGTAAAGGACCTCACATAATGTCCGGCAGGAAATGGACATCAATACAGCAACAATAAATAAATGCATAGGTCCCTTCCCCCAGCGCAGATGACCACACCCACATCCTAACTGGTCTCCCTGCCTCCAGCTGGCCCGGGCAATCCAGTCTCCTCACAGCCCGCAGAGTGATTTGTTTCAAAATTCAAATCTTATCTGCCTTCAAAGGCTCTCCACTGTCCTCAGGACAAGGGCCAGATTCCTTAGGCAGGAGCGCAAGTCCCTTTATCATTGCAATCCATCCTGAAAACCTTGTGAGCTCTCTTATCCTCAGCTTCAGCATGGTGACACAGGCACAGAAATCATAAAACAAAGATAACGAGGCATCAGAAGTAAGAGTCAGCAGAAATAGCAAACATCAGAATTTGACCTGTGTATTTACATGTTAGAATTATTGGGAAAATACAAAATAACTAAACCTAATATGTTTAAATAAAGAGAAGATAATTTTAAAATATGAATGAGAAGGGGCGCCTGGGTGGCCCTATCCGTTAAGTGTCCGACTTCGGCTCAGGTCATGATCTCTGAGCGTCGGGCTCTGTGCGGACAGCTCGGAGCCCAGAGCCCGCTTCGGGTTCCTTGTCTCCCTCTCTCTCTGCCCCTCCCCCGCGCGTGCTCCGTCTTTTTCTGTCTCTCAAAAACAAATACACAAACAAAAAAAATATTTTAAGAAATATGAACAAGAAAAAAAAAACTATCAAAATTATTAGAACGATTTCCAGCAGAGAGGGTCCACAGCTGCTGCCACGGTTTTGGGCACAGTAGTGAGGTTGGGACCTGAGCTGGTCCACTGCAACCGTGCTGGGGCTGGTGGGGTTCCATGTGGCAACAGTGTCTCAGCATGTTGGTGGAGCGATGGCCGTGGTGGATGGCTTCCCCTGAAAGGAGTAGACTAGAGGGGTTGGGTGCCCTCGGGTTCCAAACAGAAGGTCAGGAGTTTGATTCATTGCCTCCTTCACTGTAATTCACAACATGCACAATTTGGACAGGACAATGCTGACTCGAGCAGTTTCCAGGGCCAGGTAAGGTAATGGGGGTAATTCTCAAGCAGAAAGAGCCAGAAGGCAGGTGACCCAATCCTTCTTTGACTTTAAGAAGAGAAGATCTTGCGGTTTAAGAGAGGAGACATCCTGAGAATCCAGAAAAACCTGAAGAGCAGTGGTTGGATGAGGACAGCAGAGGCTGGAAGGGGTTAAACCCAGTCCCTACAGTTGAGAACAGACCTGCCTGCATCTCGGGACTGGCTGTGACTGGTGGTCAGGGAACTGGTAAAGATCTCAGGATTATCCCCGCCCCCCCCCCCCGCCCCAGGGGGTGGATGTAATGGAAACAAGGTAACTTCCCATCCCATCCTGTCCCACTGCTGGATGGACAGAATCCCAAAGGGCCTCAGCAGGGCACAGTTAGGACAAACGTTTTGCGGACAGAGGGAACGATCTTTTTTATTTTTAAAATCTTTTTGCAACCGCCACGTGTGTAGGATTTCTTACGGACGTCAAGGGCAGTCGGCTCGTACACATTCTGTTTCTATGACTTTCTGGGACAGAAGGACTCCATTCCTAGGGGCGTGGTCAGGGTATGAAACCAGAGGGTTCACGCATTGACTTCTGAAGTAGCTAATTTTAGGCAGTATTGGCTACGCCTGGGTGGATTGGCATTTTGTCCCCTATTCTCGGACGGTGCAAATCAACCTGTAGGAAACGGACGGAGTTAGGAGGGCGGGGCACGGCTTAGCCTCGTTTATGTAATGATTTTCCGCTCTCGTTCTGAAACCATTCCGTCGAATGACAACAGACGGTGTCCATCCACCCCTGCGAAGCAATCACGCACCCTGTGAATGATACGCAGCCGGATCGCTTTTCCATTTATAAAACCTGACCGTTTATGACTCACGCTGGCATTTCAAATCCTAGTCATGCTCAGGGCACTGCTTAGAGGCACTTGTCTTCCTTTGTAGCCAGTGATGCGTGCATTGCTCTCCAGATTCTGTTCGGACTCTTGTCCTTCTTTTCCTCAAAGCTCCAGGTGAGGCAACTCTGGGTGCAACGTGTATTTCACGCCACATGAGACGCCGGCTGTGCAGGGCACCTCGCTCCGCGCATGGCATGAAGCTCGTACTGGAAGCACCAAACACCCAGCTCTCTGCCTTCTCCCGAGGGCTCAGGTAGCTGGCTCGCCCTGCTACAGCAGCTAAGTACACGCCTGACCCTTGGCTTTCCCTCCACAGTCGTCAGCCACCCGTCACTACCGCAAACATCTTGTCCTCCCCCAAGGAAGTACCCCGAGCAGCCGGGAAACCAGCGGAGCTCCCCTCCTGGAAGGAAAACTCTTTCGCAGAAGCCCCAGCCGGTTTCCGGATCCTCACGTTTCATTGGCCAGGACGGAGTCACATGTCCACCCCTAAAGCCAATCGGAGGCAATAGAGAGTAGGCGTGCCCTAACGGGCTGCAGCCAATCCTAATCCAGCGCTTCGTGGGGGAGGGAGGCGGGGCTAACCCTGGACTGGCCGCTGCCCCGGATCTGCAACCCCGAGCGGGGCGGGGGAAAGAGCGGCCGGGGACCCCAGAGAATGATGGTCTGCAGTGAGAAAGAGGGGTGAAGCGGATGGCAGGGAGGGGAAAGAGACCCTCGGGGCTCCAGCTCTCCTTTCCAGTCCGTCCCAGGGCTTCAGCCCCTCCCCAGCCCTGGGCTGGCCTGTTGGCTTACCCAAGAACCCCCCCAAATGACAGAAGTGGATGGTCTCACGGTTGTGGAGGCCGAAGCCTGAAATCCAGGGGTCAGTGTGCTCCCTCTGAAGCCTGGAGGCGAGGAGCCTTCCTCCCCAATTCCCAGCTGCCAGTGGTTGGTGGGCAATCTTTGACCTGCCACCTGGGTGGCCACGTGGCTTTCTCCCCTGGGTGTCTGGGCCTCTCCTCTCCGGATGTGGACAGCGGGCATGTTGGGTTAGACCCACCGTACCCTACTGTGACCTCATCTAAACTGCTTACATCCGCAGCCATTCCATTTCCAAAGAAGGTCACAGCCACGGGTCCCGGTGTTAGGACTTCAACATCTCTTTTTGGGAGCACCCAATTCAGCCCTTAACAGGTTGTGTGAGACTCCCTCGTAGAACAAATGGTCTTTTTGCATTACCTAAACCCGGAGATTTTTCTGTAGTTTATAACCAAAGAGTCCTTCCAATACAGGATTCTGATAGGGGTTCAAACTGGTCCAAAGAAACAGGTGTCGCGCATCACCTCCTTACCTAAGCCTCCTTGTTTCCGGAAGCAACTCAGAGACGCTTACATAATCACCAGAGGGCAGTTTTCTCTCTTTGGAACCAAAGTCCTTCTTCAGAAGAAGGTCTTGTGTAACTCTGAATACAGAGGGTTTGCTTGCAAAGTTAGAGAGCCAGCATGGGAAATTTCCAATGCCATTGGGTATTTGTACTTCCTCCTAGTCCCTGCCTGCTTTCTGGACATTGACTTTCTAAAAATCATTTAAGTGTGTTTGTTGTTTTGGGAGAAACAGACAGAGAGAGAAAAAGAGAATCCCAAGCAGGCTCTGTACTCTCAGCATGGAGCCCAATGCAGAGCTCGAACCCACCAAGCATGAGATCATGACCTGAGCTGAAATCAAGAGTCGGGTTTTATTTTGGGGGCGCCTGGGTGGCTCAGTCGGTTCAGCGTCCAACTCTTGATTTGGGGCTTGGATCATGATCCCAGGGTCGTGGGACTGAGCCCCAGGTTGGGCTCTGTGCTGACCATAGAGCCTGCTTGGGAGTCTCTCTCTCTCCCTCTGCCCCCCTCCCCTGCTCTCTTTCTAAAATAAAATTTTTAAAAATTAAGATTTTATTTTTAAGTAATCTCTACACCCAACGTGGGACTCGAACTCACAACCCCAAGACCAAGAGTGGCACGTTCTTCTGAGCCAGCCAGGTGCCCCTGGACATGGATAGTCTTAATATTCAGAACCTACAACCAATTGTACACCCTCATCTAACCAAGCCCCCTCCAAGGATTCTGACTTTTCAGAGCTGGGACAGCCTCCTCTTTGTGACTCTGGAAACACTGCCGCATCCCAATCAGGCTGTACTTGATTTTGTCTTTGCTGCGGGGGGCGGGGTGGGGGGGTGACAGTTACAGCATGACCTTGACTCGCTCATTCCAAATTTGGAAGGCTTGTGAGAGCTGGTGAAATTTTCTAATTAGTATTTTTCCTTTTTTTTTTTTTAAGTTTATTTCTTTTTGAGAGAGAGAGAGAGCATGCACATGTGATCAGGGGAGGGGCAGAGGGAGAGGAAGAGAGAGAGAATCCCAAGCAGGCTCCATGCTGTCAGGGCAGAGCCCAAAGCGGGGCTCAATCTCAAGAACCGTGAGATCGTGACCTGAGCCGAGATCAAGAGTCGAGCCCTCAACCGACTGACGCCCCCCAGGGGCCCCCTCACTAGTATTCTTCAATGTCATATGTTTGTTGGTCTTTCTTAATTTAAAAAAAAAATAATAAGCTTTATGCAGTTAGAAAATCCAAGCGGTGGAGAAAGACATTAACTGAAAAGAGGCACCCGGGTGGCTCAGTCCATTAAGCCTCAGACTCTTTTTTGCAATATATTTGCAATATTATTGGTGTTGTTTTAATGTTCTGTGCGTTTGGCCGCCCTGGGTCGCAGTATTTGGTGCCCACAGAACCAGCTGGGTACCGATGCTCCTTATGTAACCTCTTCCACCCTGGGCGGTGCCCTCTGGACCCCATCACTTCCTGCTGTCCTCAGAGCACTTCCTACCAAGACCCCTCTGGCTCCAGCCTGATGATTTTCAAGTGATGCGGGCAGGGAGGAGTGGAAGCGGGCTGCCTCCCCAGAGCTAAACTTGGCCCTTCCCATACCTTCCCTTTGACACCACCCTCTTTGACTTTAATTAATACTAATTGAAATCCTCCTGGAACACCTGGGTGGCTCAGTGGGTTAAGCGTCCGACTTCGGCTCAGGTCACGACCTCACAGTTCGCGGGTTCGAGCCCCGCGGCGGGCTCTGTGCCGACAGCTCGGAGCCCGCTTCAGATTCTGTGTCTCCCTCTCTCTCTGCCCCTCCCCTGCTCATTCTCTGTCTCTCTCCCTCTGAAAAAAATGAAATAGGGTAAATAAACATTAAAAAAATATTTAAAAAATAAAGAAATCCTCCTATGTGCAGGCAGGTTTCTCGGTAGAGGGAATCTAGCAATCAATGGATCCTGCCCTCTCTTTTCGTGGGAATCCTTAGTGAGATGTTGGCTCTTTGTGGCTGAGATGGTGAGCTAGATCGATCGCAAAAACAGCAATCTCCACCCATCACGGTTATCTGTCCTCTCTACGATAGGATTTGCAGCTCCTTCAATCAAAAGCCCTACTTCCCACCTCCTTGAACGTGGGCTGCCTTGTGATCTACTTTGGCCAATAGCCTGAAACAGAAGTGATGCTTCGGTTCCAGAACTGAGAGTCCAGAGTTCTTGTACTCTTCCGCTTACTCTCTTGAAACCAGCCCAAACACTGTGCCAAGAAGCCCAGACCAGCCTAACACGATCCAGACGTCCACGCTGTCCCAGCCCAGAGCCAACCAAATGTCAGACATGGGAGTGAGGCTATCCTAGATCAGCCAGCTCCCAGCCAACCGGCCAGCTGACCACAAATGCGTGGGCGACTCTGGCCAGACCAGAAACCATCCAGATGACCTCTAGACTCACGAGCTATAATAAATGTTTATTGTTTTAAGCTACTGAGCATTGGGATGGATGTTACACAGCAATAGCTAACCAATACACCTGGGCATCTAAGCAACATTTCCCCAACTCTGGGCTCTTCAAAGAAATTAAAGAATTGCCTTTTTTTTTTTTAATCACCTTAGGTTTTTACAGCTTTTAAGCAAGAGAAAAGAATTGAACTCAACTGTATGTAAAAAGGAAATGCCGTTTTACAATAACATAGGACTCTCCAAGGCCTCACCTGACTTTCTCCATTTTGCTATTTTAAGATTGTTGAAGGGGCACCTGGGTGGCTCAGTCCGTTGAGCATCCGACTTCAGCTCAGGTCATGATCTCACAGTCCGTGAGTTCAAGCCCCACTTTGGGCTCTGTGCTGACTGCTTGGAGCCTGGAGCCTGCTTCGGATTCTGTGTCTCCCTCTCTCTCTGCCCCTTCCCCACTCTCTCTCTCAGAAATAAATAAACATCGAAAAGAGAAAAAAAAAAGATTGGAGCACCTGGGTGGCTCAGTCGGTTAAGCATCCAACTTCGGCTCAGGTCATGATCCCACTGTCCCCGGGTTCGAGCCACACTTCAGGCTCTGTGCCGACAGCTCAGAGCCTGGAGCCTGTTTCGGATTCTATGTCTCTCTCTCTCTCTCTCTTTCTCTCCTCCTCCCCCACTGGTGCTCTGTCTCTGTCTCTCTCTCTCTCTCTCTCAAAAATAAACAAGTTTTAACAATTAAAAAAGAAAGTTTGCTGAAAATCAGGCAATATGAAATACATATGGCTTCACGAAACAATATACTGTGAAATTCTAGGATCGGCGAAACCAATCAATAGAGAAAAAAAGCAGATCATAAATATTAGCACCCAGAGATAAAGGAAGCAGGCTCGGGAGTAAGGAAACTTTGGGCTGACGGACATGCTCTGCACCTGGATTGCGTGGACGTTACTGAGGTATTTACATGTTTCAGAAGTCATCTCTACTCCTTAAGTGGGTGTGTTATATCGTGTGAGGATTATATCTCGATAAGGTTGATTTTTAAGGTTTAACACAAAAACTTACGTCAGCAAAGCTGTGGAGAAAGAGGACCGTCGTGCGCTGTTGGTGGGAATGTGGATCGGTGCAGGCCACCGTGGAAAATAGGATGACGGTTGCCCCAAAGATTCAAAATAGAATGACCACGTGATCCGTCAGTGTCACCTCTGGGCATATACCCAAAGGAAATGAAAACAGAGTACGAAAGAGATATCTGCACCCCCATATTCACCGCAGCGTTCATCACAATAACCAAGATATGGACACAGCCTGCATGTTCGTCGACGGATGAACAGATAGAGATGTGGTGTAGATAATACAACGGAACCGTGTTCAGCCGTGAGAAGGAAGGGAAGCCTACCGTTTGCAACAATAGGAATAGACCCTGGGGGCGTTCCGCCAAAGTGAAATGAACCAGAGAAAAGGCGAATACCGCATGGTACCGTTTATATGTGGAATCAAAAAACAAAAAGAAAAGATCAAATTCATAGAAACAAAGAGTAGGCTGGTGGGGCTGGGGAGTGGGGTGGTAGGGAGAGGTTGGGTAAAGGGTACAAAGTTGTAGCTACGGGATGACTAAGGTCTGAGGATCTCACGGTCACTAGTCGTGAACACTATCGTATAATTGGGATTTACCGAGAGAGTAGGATTCGCGTGTTCTCGCGCGCGCGCGCGCGCGCACACACACACACACACGCGCGCGATGGATCCACGAGGTGATTAACCACACGGGGGACCCTTTCACAGTGTATACGAACATCAAATCGCAATGATGCACACCTCAAACACCTTGCAGTTTGGTGGGTCGATTATACCTCAGTAAAGCTGAAATTAAAACAAACAAACAAACACCTGAAGGAAGTCTAGATGGTCTTTTGAACACCAAGGAGGGTAACATTCAAAATGGTGGCAGTGACCCAAACTCCCAGGGCTCAGTCCTGTCCCATGGGGTCCTATCAGGGGTCTCAGGGGAAGGCCCCCTCCCACTCCCTGCAGCTTGGTGGCCGGGTGGCCCGCGGGCAGCGCTCGGCCACCGCGCTAGCCGGCCATGCCCAGGCGGGCCTCGCACACCCAGCGGTAGGGTCTCTGGCAGACATCATCGTTCCAGCCGTCGGGGTGGAAGTGGGCACAGTCCTCGCCCCCGCCCAGCCCGTGCCCATGCCAGTCGTCCGGCTGGCCCGGCCTCCAGTTCCTGCGGAGAGAGGACAATGGCCAGAGGGCCCAGAACCCAGGCTCGGGGACAAGGGACTGAGGGTCAGACCCCGGAGGGGCAGGAGCTGAAGGGGGCAGAGGGTCACAGAAAGCCAGGCCACACTCACTTGAAGTTGGTCGCATAGTCCGTCCCATCCACCCATTTCCAGACTCCTTCGGCATCACTGAGGCCCATCCAGACGTGTAAGGAGCCTATATGTTCCTGCACAAAGTTCTGGGGCGACAGAAGGGCAAGGGTGACTTCTCTCCAGCCCAGCCTACTCCCTGGACTCGCAGTTCTGAACTTGACGTGTCCATTCAGCCCGTTGGGGGACACTGGGGACGGTTGCCCCGATGCCCCCGGCCAGTGAAACTTCTGGGAGTGGCTCAGCGGGTGACAGAGCTCAACCAAGCCCCCTCGGGGATTCCGACGGCCCGGCCGAGGTTGGGAACCGCTGCCCTCAAGGGGACCCCGGCACTGAGGCGCTCACCTCCTCCTCCCTGGAGTTGACGACCACCAGGTGCGCGTTCGCCAGCCGGCAGTGCTTCTCGGCCTCCGGCCAGGTCTTCCCGGCCCGCGAGAACCAGTAGCAGCTGCCCTCGAACTCCAGCCAGTTGACCGGGCAGCAGGTACTTTGAGAGCCTGAGGGGCGGGGAGGTTCTGAGATGCCACCCAGGGGTGGGGGTGGGGGGACGAGCAGGAAATGGGGCGCAGCACCCCCACGCCCCTCACCGTTGCTCTTGAGAGCGGCCACCTGGCAGGTCAGGGTCCTCAGGTCCTTGGCCAGCTGCTGGACTCGAGCGAGGGTATCGGAATGATCTGGGACACACACACAGGTGGGCAGCGGGGGCAGCGCCTGGGGGTGCTCAGCGAGCCCCCGGAAGCCAGGCGTCCCCGCGCGGGCCAGCCTAGGGACCTCTGCGCCCTGTCCCGCGTGCGCGCCACGCCCCGGTGACGGGGACAGGGCCCCCACCTGCTTGCAGCTGCCGCTGGTCCTTCTCCAGCTTGCTCTCCAGGGCGAACACCTTGTCGTTCAGGCTGCGGGCTGCGGGGCAGGGGGTCAGCACCGAGGCCGCTCCCCCCACCCCCACCCCCACCCCTCCCCCCGGGGGCTGCGGCTTCTCACCTGCTTGCAGCTCCCGCTTGTGATTTTCCACCTCGGCTTTCAGAGACGTTGTCGTTTCTTGCAAACTGCCGCCTGGACGACACGTGGAGGGGGGGGACTCGGTGCTCGGGACCCCCTCCCCCACCCCCACCCCCACCCCCACCCCCATGGAGCCCCTTCCGTGTGCCAGGCTCACCCTGGGCGTTCAGGGCCTGGAGCTCGGCCACAGTGCTTGAGGTGAAGTTGCTGAAAGTGGCTCCCAGGGTCACCAGGTCCCTCTGACACTTGGAATCTGATGGGGAGGGGACAAAGCATGCTGGGATTTATCAGGCCCTCTGTGAGCCGGCAGCCAGCAGGCTCACCACGCGCATTGTCCTGCCGTCTCCTCACATGACCCAACCCAGAGGGACGGGCCCTATCCTTATCCGGTGTCCCGGTCTGGAGGGGTTAGGCCACTGGGCTACTCAGCCAACCGCACCAAGTGACAGAGCCAGCGGCCACCCTACCCGCCACCACCCCACCCCCACCCCCGTGAGCTCTCTCCTCCCTGCCCACGCCGCGCCCCTCACTCTGGGATCCGATCACACAGATGCCAACCAGCAGGAGGAGGCTGATGCCCAGGGAGAGCAGGAAGGGCCGGGGGCCAGAGCAGAGCCCCTGCAGGTGGTGGAGAGGCGGAGGCGGCCCTGCGAGGGGAGAGGGCGTCAGGGCGGGACAGGGAGGAGGAGAGGGCCCAGGGACCAGTCAGGGATGAGGGCTGTCGCGGGTAATGCTGGGAGGCCGAGGCAGGACATGTGGGGCGGGGTGCACCCAGGCCTCTGACCCCTCAGGGACCAGCCCAGGCCCTCAGTCACCTGGGCCCCTCGCGCCTCCGTGGGGACGCACGGACACAAGGACCCACAGATGGAGGGGGACGGTGATGGGCAAGACGGTGTCAGAGTTGGGGGAGGGGCAGAAGGACCCAGAGCCCCGCCAGGCTCACAGGTGGGTTTCCTTCTGAACCCAAATACTCTTCCCTCTGATGCTAACCCTCACGGCCCCCTCCAGAGCAGAGGGATCCGGGCCCCCTGTGGCCCTCTCGGTCCCTGTCTTCACACTGGGGTCCCCAGAGGCTGGGACCGGACCCCCTCGGGACGGGGGCCGCCCTGCAGCCCACACACGGTAGGGGTGCAGGTATGACAGCAGAAACCCTCTACCCCTGAAGAGTGTATTGAAGGAGGGAACATTTCCCCATCCCTCTTACCGTTTCTAGACCCCTGGCTTTGCTTCTCTGTCTCCGAATGCTGGAACTTTTCATACTGCATAGACATGTTTGGACCAACGCTGGGGCTACCGGGGCTGAAAGGGAAGCAGGGCCAGGGGGCCAGGTTGAGGCAGGAGCTGGGGCGAAGCGGGGAGGCTGGGACTCGGTGGGAGCCCAGGCCAGGCCCAGAGTCCAAGGAAGAGGTGAACTCAGGTTGAGGGCGCGCCCAGGGTCGGAGAGAGGCTTGGGCCTGGTTCTGGGTTTGTGGGCGAGGTTGGACGTGGGGTCGGGACTGGGGGTCGGGCGGGGTTGCGTTGAGCTGGGGATGGAAGGAGGTAAAGTAGGAGCTAAATGCAGTACTGGCTGGGACCGGGGCCAACGCCGGGCTGGCACCGAGGGGCACGTCCTACCGGCTGGGGTCGGGGATGTGGCTGAGCCTACGCCTGGTGCTGAAGCTGGAAACAGAGTCGGGGTCAACTTTGGGAAGGGGCTGGTGTTAAGATTCCAGTTGATTCTGAGGTCCAAGCTGGGGCTGGGGCTTAAGGGGAAGCTGGGGTTAGTACCGCGGTTAGGGCCGCGGTGGGGTGGGGGCTGGAACGGGGCTGAGTCTGCCTGAGACTCGGCCCCCCCATACTTCAAGCCCAACCCAGGGAAGGGAATAGAGTGTAAAACCTCCCCTCGGCCACTGAATCCCCAAGCTGTCCCTTACCATTTCTTGGTCTCCCCTAAGTGCCAGGCTGGTTACCTGCGTCTGGAACTCCTTGCGCAGCAATGCCCAGAGTTGGAAAACACGAAATCCTGGAGATCCCGAGTGGGGGTCACCTACGCGACCAGAGTCCTGCCGGTGTCTGTGTGCCAAAGCCCAGGAGGCTCTAAGCTGGGATCTCCCGTTTCCCCGACTGGAGTGGGGAAGGGATCGGAAGGCTTGCGCGAGGAAGGGGCTGGATACGGGGCAGGTCCGCTCTCCTCCTCCTCTGGGGTGTATCTACTCCCTGTCCCCTCTTCTTAAGCCCCCCTGACTTCCTCATTTTTACCATTCGGGAGAGGGGAGCCAGGCCAGAAGGTCCAGAGGCCAGTGTGGCGGTTCTCGTTGCCCACGCCCCCTTTCGCTTCCTTCATCTAAAGTTCCCAGAACCCGTCCCCATCAGTGCGCAGCTGGGTCCAGAGGAGCGCATCCCTGGTCTTGCTCAATCTCACCAAGTCCTGGCACATGAGCTTCCCCTGGGGCGCCCCACCCCCCCCTCCCCCCGGGAGGGAAGAAGACAGGGCAGAGTGGGGTTTCCTGACTGCAAAGGGAGGAAGGAGACAGGAAAGGGAAATTTTACCGAGCATCGAATCTGTAGCAGGGGATTGTGCCAGAGGCGTGCCAGACGTTAACCATTCCGATCCCACAAGAATCTTGCGGAGGAGCTTTGGATGGCGGACTGAGGCTCAGAGCCGGGCCGTGGGCTTCCCAACTTCATGGGTGTGCTGAGTGCAAGGGGCCAGAATTCCAGACCACCCTGGCCTGGCCATCTTCAAGAAAGGGAACTGGATTGAATCCCATCACCTGTAAATCTCATTGCCACACACGGTGTGAATTCACACTCACAGTCTTTTCTTTTTCTTTTCTTTCTCTTTACTTGCTTAATGTTTATTTATTTTTGAGAGAGAGCGCGCGCGAGCAAGTGGGGGAGGGGCAGAGAGACAGGGAGACACAGAATCCGAAGCAGGCTCCGGGCTCCGAGCTGTCGGCACAGAGCCCTACTCCCGGCTTGAACTCACAGACCGTGAGATCGTGACCTGAGCCGAAGTCAGACACTTAATCGACTGAGCCACCCAGGCGCCCCGAGATAGGGTCAATTTTTATTAAGGCCATCAAGAGTAGGGTGTCAAGAAAGGCCTTACTGGGAAGGTGATATATGAGCAATGGTCTCCAGGAGGTGAGGGAGCAAGTTATGAGGAGCCCCAGGGGGAACAGGGCTCCAAACGGAAGGCACAGCAGGTGCAAAGGGTGGAAGAATGTCTAGGGTGCACAAGGATTCTCCATTCGCCAGACTTTTTATGGAGACATGAGCTGGAGAGGAGTAGATGAGTCACAGAGGGAAAAGGGAGGCCGCCAATTCATTAGGGTACTTAGGCTATTGTTAAGCGTTTGTTTTTACTCCAAGTCGGAGGGGCAGACTTTGGAGGGGTCGGAGCAGAGGAGGGAATGACCCGACTTGTATGTGAACTCGCACGTGTGACACCTGTGTTGTGAATCCCACGAAACGAGACAAGGGCGGAAACGGCGCGCTGTGCTCGGAGGCGGTGAGAAGGGTTCTGATCCTGGATAGGCTGCGAAGGTAGAGTGAACAGGCTTCTGCTGATAAATTTCGTGTGGGTTTCACACACACACACACACACACACACACACACACACACACACACACAAGTAGTTCTCCTTCCAGGCCCCAAAATAAAGTACACTGAGAGCATTTCCCATAAATTGCTGAGTCCTGAGGAAAAACCGCGTTATCCCCGACTTTTGCAAAGCCGACGCCTAAAGATATGTGGTGACCTTTTGCAACTGCGTTCATCGTGTGGGAACAGTGCTGTGTTGTCATCATGAGCAGGTTAGAAGCTTGTTAACACTGCTGACGGTGCAGCTTTCCTCCCGATCCCTCCCGAGGTCCTGTTCCGTGAGCCCGTGTCCCAAAGGCCGATCCCTTCCTGACTTCTTCGCAAGTTGCCCTCTTTTCTTTCCTAAATGCTTCTGCCTCTGAGGCCTTCGGAGGCTTCTGCCTTCTTGAGCATCATAGCTTCCGTCTTCCACCGCTTTCTCCCTGCTGCCTCTCCCAGCACCTCAGCTGGCCAGGATTTCTTTATTTTTTTTTTTAACGTTTATTTATTTTTGAGACACAGAGAGACAGAGCATGAACGGGGGAGGGGCAGAGAGATGGGGAGACACAGAATCAGAAGCAGGCTCCAGGCTCTGAGCCATCAGCACAGAGCCCGACGCGGGGCTCGAACTCACGAACCGTGAGATCGTGACCTGAGCTGAAGTCGGACGCTCAACCGACTGAGCCACCCAGGTGCCCCATCCAAAGACATAAACTTTTAAAAAAGAGAGGAGAGAGAGAGAGAGAAAGACTGGAACTTAGAAAAGAAATGGGTCTTGAGGGTTTTCGCACACCACATCCTTCTATTTAACGGCCCGTTAAATGACTCCCCTGGGTGATGCCTTTTTGAGCTGCGGATCCTTCAACTGGATTAACGATGCTGAAGTGAACAGGCTCGTAATGCCTGTTGGTGCTAAGAAGCGAAGACTGCTCTTGGCTAGATTTCTAGAAGCAAAACGGGCAGAAATGTCGTTATCAGCCCACCTTCTCCCTACGGTGTAGAGGGATATTCATTTATCCACACCTTTACCCACAAACTTGTCAGTTCTCACCAATGTGATGTTCAAGAAACAAATACCTTCTCTGTTGTTTCAGCGATGGCTTAACGGACTACTGGCTTGGGAGAAACAAAGTTTTGTCTTGCTGAGGTTCAGAAACTGTCAGAAGCTCTTGTATTTACTTAAAGTTTTTTTTTTTAATGTTTATTTTTGAGAGAGAGACAGAGACAGAGTACGAGCAGGGGGTGGCAGAGAGAGAGGGAGACACAGAATCCGAAGCAGGTTCCAGGCTCTGAGCTGTCAGCACAGAGCTCGACGTGGGGCTCGAACTCACGGACCGTGAGTTCATGACCTGAGCCGAAGGCGGCCGCTTAACCGACTGAGCCACCCAGGCGCCCCCACAGTTTTTTAACCATAAAACCTTATATATACTTAAGCTTTTATTCTTCTATGTGAACGCTAACGTTATTTTATCCTACCCCCTCCCCCCCCCCACAGTGTTGGCATTCAGGTCAAACCACAATATGTGTTTCTGTAATTGGCCTAATGGGCATTTATAGACCGCCCCACTCAACAGTGGCAGAAGACGCATCGTTCAAGTGCACATGGGACTGCCCCCAAGACAGACCGTGTCGCACAACAAACTTTATAACACATGTAAGCAAATTGAAATTTTACATCTGTCCTCGATAATAATGGAATTAAGCCAGAAAACAATTAGATGGAAAACCAAAAAAGACAATTATAAAAATCTCCCAACCCCGAAAATTATGCAACACATTTCTCAATAATCCATGGGTCAAAGAGAAAGTCTCAAGAAAAATTAGAAACGATTTTAAACTGAACTGCAATGAAAATACAACAGATCAGGGGCGCGTGGGTGGCTCAGTGGTTAAGCATCCGACTTCGGCTCAGGTCATGATCTCAAGGTTCGTGGGTTCGAGCCCCGTGTCGGGCTCTGTGCCGACAGCTTGGAGCCTGGAGCCTGTTTCGGATTCTGTGTCTCCCTCTCTCTCTCTACCCTTCCCCTGCTCATGTTCTGTCTCTCTCTCTCTCTCTCTCTCTCTCTCAAAAATAAATAAGCATTAAAAAAATTTTTTTAACAAACAAAAAAACTAGCAGCAAATGAGATAGAAAGAAGTTTCCTCAACCTGTAAAAGGGCATCTACACCAAGACCTCATTTCGTTGTTATCAGATAGACTCTCCTGGATTTATCCTTCCTTTACATTCAGCTCTAAGACCAGTCTGAACTCCAGGCCACAAAAGCCCAGCCCAGCCCAGAGCGAAGCCTCACGCAGCCCGACTCGGGACCCGCAGGCACGGGGCTCCAGCAGACATTGCCGAGGCTTTGCTCGGATCCCTTCCGGATCCCTTCCCTCTTATTCTTCATGGCCGGCACCTGTGTCTCTTGGTCAGAAGCCTGCCCTCAAGCTGCCCGAACACAGTTTCGGAACCCATGGCGGGATGTACCTTGGGATTCCCATTCTCGCCACCCCCAGGCAGAACCCAAACCAATGGCCGTTGGGTGCAAGACTATTAGTGCTCCGGGTCCCTTGTTCCTGACTGGGGAAAGCTGTGCCGGGACAGGACCCGTTGTTGGGACTGTGCTCAAGATCACCTAGTCACACTTCCTAACGAGTCACTTTCCAAAGAATCGCAGTGTCTGGTACACCCTTGCATAACTTCCTCCCCCTCCTCCTCCTGCACCCCCATCCCCCTATCTGTTTTCCTGGGAACACTTTCTCATAAATCACTTTCATAAAGATCCGTATCACAGGACCTGCCACTGGAGAATCTAGGACAGGAGTCATGGGCTGTTCTGTTCCTCCTTCCCCTTTCTTTCCTCTTCTCCTCACTGAGCGTCAAGGGTTGGGCGAAGGAGGGAGGAATTCAAGGAAGAGGCCCGCGATCTGGTGCCGTTGTGGCTGGTGGTCAGGACGCTCTTCACAGCAGGCCTCCAACACTGGCCTTCCGTGGGATCTGTTGGTGGTGCCTCTGAGACTCTTATGGGACCCTCTGCACCACAGGAGCCCCTCCTGAGGACGACGAATTCTCTGGCTACCCTCTGATGGCTACCATCGGCTCTTGCCCTGATGGCCACCATTGGCTCTTGCCCAATGGCCACCATCAGCTCCTGCCCCAATGGCCACCATTGGCTCTTGCCCCAATGGCCACCATCGGCTCTTGCCCCAATGGCCACCATTGGCTCTTGCCCCAGTGGCCACCATTGGCTCTTGCCCAATAGCCACCATCAGCTCTTGCCCCAGTGGCCAACTACCCTAGATTCCAGCCATACACGCACGGTCTCCTTCAGCCTCACTCTGTGACAAAGTGCTCTTGGGCAGGGTCCTTCCTGGATGGCTCAGGCCTGGCATCCCTGGGGTCCACCAGGCTCACATTTTCCATGACATTCTCACCCTGACAGATGACCAAGTGTGGCAGGACCCACTGATGCAGAGGGCAGCTTTAGCCCCGGTTCTCTGCCTTCAGACGTCTCCTGTCAAGGACAAGTCTCTTTCTCCACGAGTGCCCTCAAAAATCCTGAAGACACATCCACGGCCGCCCCTAAAGTTCTTCTTGCCCCTGTCAAATAGCAGTCCACGGCCGTCCCCACAGCATCTGCGGCTTACCTACCATCTGGCCCGGTAGTGACATGCCTGTCGTCCCCCCTTCGCAGACACCCCTGTCTCTACTGTGGTTCCCTTTGGACTCCAGCATCTGGCCAGTGGGTTGCAGGGAAGCATCCCCTTCCTCCATATGGAGAAAAAAAAAAGACTTGAATCTCTTGCCACATCTAAGAATGCCCTTGAAATGAACTCCTCAACTCCCTCGTCCCCTCTTACAGAGGCAGGGAGGGATGGTGGTGGACTATTTTGGCACCTCTTGGTAAATCCTGCCTGCGTGCGTCCAGCTCCCCTGGTTTTTAAAGGCACGGCCATTATCCGCAATCGTTCTCGGCTTTGGGAATCCAGCCAAACTTCTATAAAAACAGGAAAAGTGTCGTTTAATCTCTCTCATGTGGCCCTGTCACTCTTCTCACTTCCTGAGTCGGGCTTTGCCAAGATTTGATTGATCACATGAGAGTTTTTGTAAACAGATTTTTGCTAAGAGGGTAGAAAGACAGACTACAGGCTTGGAGAAAATACTCGCAGACCACATACCAAGCAGAAGACGAGTGTCTAAAATATGGAAGAATCTTCCAAGCCCCACTCGGGGGAGGGATGACTAACGTAGGCTTTAACGTTTCACACCGCCGTGCTCATGTATCGCTTTGCCCTCAGAAGGTGCTCAGATAGACTGGGCTGAAAGAAATTATTCAATCCCCCCCAAATACCGTCCAAGCTCTTCAAGTAAATTCACTCAACTATAATTACACACGGATATGTATACTGTATATGCAAAAAAGAATTCTTGGGGCATCTGGGTGGCTCAGTCGGTTAAGGGTCCAACCCTTTGATTTTGGCTGAGGTCATGATGTCTTTCTTGGTTGTGAGTTCGAGCCCCACATCGGGCTTCATGCTGAGTGTGGAGCCTGCTTGGGATCCTCTCTCCCTCAAAAAAACTTTTCTTTAATGTTGATTTATTTTGAGAGAGAGAGAGAGAGAGAAAACGCAAGTGGGGGAAGGGCAGAGAGAGAGGGGGAGAGAGTGCCAGGCAGGTTCTGCACAGTCAGCATGGAGCCCAACACGGTGCTCGATCCCACCAACCTTCAGATAATGACCTGTACTGAAATCAAGAGTTGGACAGACTGAGCCATTAAATTGTTTTAATTAAAAAAATTTTTTTTAAAGTTTATTTTGAAAGAGAGAGAGAGAGCTCGAGCAGGGGAGGGTCAGAGAGAGAGATGGAGAGAGAAAGAATCCCAAGCAGGCTCCCTGCCATCAGCACAGAGCCCCACGTGGGGCTCGAACCCACAAATCACGAAATCGTGACCCAAGCCAAAATCCAGAGTCGGGCACTTAGCTGACTGAGCTACCCAGGCGCCCCCTGCAAAAAAAAAAAAAAATTTTTTTTTAAAGCATTCTCAAAATCCAACAGTAGAATAAACCAATTAGAAAATGGGCAAAAAACACAGAGACGTTTCTCCAAAGAGGACATGCACATAGAAAACAAGCACAGGAGATGTGCGATGTACCACTGGCCATCAGCGAAATGCAGAGTAAAAGCACAGTGATATACGGGGCGCCTGGGGGGCTCAGTCGGTTCAGCGTCCAACTTCAGCTCGGTCACGAGCTCGCAGTTCGTGAGTTCGAGCCCCACGTTGGGCACAGAAATTACTTTAAAAAATAGGGGTGCCTGGGTGGCGCAGTCGGCTAAGCGTCCGACTTCAGCCAGGTCACGATCTCGCGGTCCGTGAGTTCGAGCCCCGCATCGGGCTCTGGGCTGCTGGCTCAAGAGCCTGGAGCCTGTTTCCGATTCTGTGTCTCCCTCTCTCTCTGCCCCTCCCCCGTTCATGCTCTGTCTCTCTCTGTCCCAAAAATAAATAAACGTTGAAAAAAAAAATTAAAAAAATAAAATCCAAGAGTAAGAATTTTAAAAGCATGTCTCCTTTTGGCATGGACTAAGGTCTTCCTTTGATAGATTGCTGTGACAAAATTATTTCTAAGAGCACAGTGGAAGCTACTTTCATTTTTACGTATTATTATTATTATTATAGGAAGCAGTTGGCTCCCACTGTTTTGTTCATCTCTCAGAAAGACAGTTTTACTTTATCAAATGTTCTGCTCACAACCGTGCACTCCACTCAGATTTCCTCTCCCCTCCAGTGAGTCCTTCCAACAACACAAGAGAACAGAAAATTATGCTTAGTGGAATTTTCATTTTATTCTTCTCTTACTTTTTTTTCACCTTCCCTTTGATACAAAGGTACCTTTGATGCAACTGATGAGCCAAGGTTGATACTTTTTTTTTTTTTTAAAGAAATCTCAATGGACTCAGGAGTGCCTGGGTGGCTCAGTCGGTTGAGCATTTAGTTCTTGGTTTCGGCCTGGGTCATGATCCCAGGGTCATGGGATCGATCTCCTTGTCAGGCTCTGTGCTAGCATGGAGCTTGCTTAAGATTCTTTCTCTCTCTCTCTCTCTCTCTCTCTCTCTCTCTCCCAGAAAACTCGCCGGACGAGCAGGACAGCAGGACGTCCCAAGGCGACTGCACTGCCCCAGATCCAGTGACACCGAGGCCCCCAGCCTGGCGGGGGGGCAGGCGGCCCCAGGAGGCACAGAGCAGGCTGACAAGGAGCCTCCGGCGCCCTGAGCTCCAGGACCCCACCAGTCCCCTTACAAGGGCCCCCAGTGGCCCCGGCAACGTCTTCCCAGGATCGGAGACTTTTGTAAGTTGTGCAAACAGAAGTTATTCTCACTACAATCAGTGAGGGTGACCAGTGTCTCTCTCCCCTGCCACTTCCCCCCTTTCACACTGTCCTCTGTGCCAGGGGGCTGGGGACGCCTGGGTGGTTCAGGCGAAGCATCCAACTCTTGATTTCTGGTCAGGTCACGATCCCAGGGTGGTGGGATCGAGCCACACATGAGACTCTACAGTGAGTGCGGAACCTGCCTGGGATTCTCTCTCTCACTGCCCCTTCCCTGCCGGCTCTCTCTCTCTCTCTCTCTCTCTCTTTCTGTCTTTCTCTCTCTCAAAATAAATAAATAAACATTGGAAAAAAAATAATTAGGCTGGAAATACATTTGACTTGAGTGGGACGGCCACGGGCACGTGGTTTGCAGTCACATCGTGGATCTGTGTGGCTTTCAGGGGTCCTTCAGCCACAGGCTGTGCAGACGCACCGGGGGGGAGACACTGAGGTGGGATGCGAAATGTGCCCTGGAGCTCTTGACATCGGTGATAAAGAGTAAACCACAACAACCTGTCTGTCCCTTCTCCTTGTGGAAAGACACCTTGCCACGTCTTTGCCATGCGTACGAGTACACAGTGAGTACTCAGGGGGGAAAACAGTGTAGGGAAAATGAATTTTATTTTTTAATAGTTTTTATTTTCATTTGTTTGTAAAAGCTTATTTATTTATTTTGAGAGAGAGCGGGGCTCGATCTCACACATCGTGAGATCATGACCTGAGCCGAAGTCAGACGCTTAACCGACGGAGCCACCCAGGCGCCCCTAGGAAAATGAATTTTAGAGCTAAGTTGGGAATTTTATTACAAATATCATATCCTTTTTCAGGATTTTGTGGTGTTTATGGTAGCTTTCAGCTTTTTAGAGTTGTGGCGAGGAGGGTTCTAACAAGTAAATATTCATAATGTTCTTTTTTTTAAGTTTTATTTATTTTGATAGAAACAGAATGAGAGAGTGTGTGTGAGCAGGGGAGGGGCAGAGAGAGAGGGAGAGAGAATCCCAAGCAGGCTCCACGCTGTCAGCACAGAGCCCAATTTGGGGCTCGATCTCACAAACCTTGAGATCACGGCCTGAGCCGATCTCAAGAGTCAGATGCTTAACCGACTGGGCCACCCAGGCACCCCTCATGATGTTATTTTTTTAAGGAAGGCTCCTCAAAACTGTCTATGCTTCAGGCCCCATAAATCTTGGGTTCACCCACGTGGCTCTAGGAAAACCCAGACACTGGTTATGTGACCTGTCCCCGCGTGCAGAAAATTATATCCAGGTTTTTTCCAGTCAAGGATGATTTCGTAACAGGTTCAAAGAACACGAAGAAAATTTTTAAGCGAGATAATTATTAACTTCAGAAGAAACAGCAGTTGTGCAAGAAAGGAACTGTAACCAGATCACGAGGCGTGGCTCAGCAGGTACCCGGATGGACGCAGGCGTAACTGATGCAGATCCCCAATTGGGATTTAAATGAAAATTGTTCAGACGCCTGGGTGGCTCAGTTGGTTAAGCATCGGACCTTTTTGTGTTTTTTTTAACTTACATCCAAGTTAGCATAGAGCGCAATAATGATTTCAGGACTAGATTCCTGTGACTCATCTCCTACGTATAACACCCAGTGCCCGTCCCAACAGGTGCCCTCCTTAATGCCCCTCCCCCATTTAGCCCACCCCCCCCAGCCCCTCCAGCAACCCTCAGTTTTTTCTCCGTATTTAAGAGTCTCTTATGTTTTGTCCCCCTCCCTGTTTTTATATTACTTTTGCTTCCCTTCCCTTATGTTCATCCGTCTTGTATCTTAAATTCCACATATCGGTGAAGTCCCATGATATTCGTCTTTCTCTGACTGGCTGATTTCACTTAGCATAAAGCATCGTAGCATAAAGCAGAAGATCTCAGCTCAGGTCACGATCTTGTGGTTCGTGAGTCGGAGACCCGCGTCGGGCTCTGCCCCAATGGCACGGAGCCTGATTGGGATTCTGTCCCTCCTTCTCTCTGTCCCTCCCACCCCCCTCAAAATAAATAAACTTAAAATTAAAAAAAAAATTCTGATATCAATCCTAGAGGGCACAACTAAAGCCCCGGAAGCGGTTTCTCTGAACAGCCGGTGCTTCAAGCCCTGTAAGGCTTGAAGCCTCATGAATGACCACTTTTGTAGTTTAATAATTTAATGCCAATCGTATATGCTTTGAAGGAGGAGTCCTAGAAAATTTTGAAAGTGAAAATGAGGAAATCTTGGAGCGCCTGGGTGGCTCAGTCAGTTAAGCCTCTGACTGTGGCTCATGTCATGATCTTGTGGTTCGAGAGTTTGAGCCCCGAGTCGGCCTCTGTGTTGACAGCTCAGAGCCTGGAGCCTGCTTTGGATTCTGTCTCCCTCTCTCTCTGCCCCTGCCCCATTCAGGTTCTGCCTCTCTCTCAAAAATAAATGAGCATTAAAATTTTTTTTTAAAAAGAAAATTAGGAAATGTAGAAAGCATGGGGTTAGAAGCAGCAATTGCTTGAAATATTGCAGGTGAAAATATGGGGCGCCTGGGGGACTCGGTCAGTTGAGCATCAGACTTCAGCTCTGGTCATCATCTCACAGTTCATGGGTTCGAGCCCCACGTCGGGCTCAGTGCTGTCAGCGCAGAGCCCGCTTCAGATCCTCTGCCCCTCCCCTGCTCACACTCCCTCTCAAAAATAAAAACATTAAAAAATAAATATTATAGGTGAACACAAAAATGGCCACTGGTCCACCACAGAGAATGGCCAGATCCCCCAGGGCGCATCCATGCTTGGGAACTCTCGATGCCAAATTCCACGAAGCAGAACTTGTCAGGGAGCAGGCGACACTGGGTGCATGGCCACAAAATCAAAAGAAGCCAGAGCGAAATGCCACGTTGCACCCAGGCACGAATGCAGGAAACCCCCTGACGGGAAACCTGGCTCGGGTCATGTTATGCGTCCACTTGACCGGACCCCAGGGTGCCAGTCAGACACCATTGTGGGTGTGTCTGTGCTCGGGATAGGGTGAACACTGGAATTGGTAGAGCAGGTCGGGCTAAGCCCCCAGCTAGAATAGACAGTGGGCCCTCCCCGGAGGAAGAGAACGTTCTCCCTGCCTGACCCCCTTCCCCCTGCAACATCAGCTGGCACGGGAAGGGAACATCCACTCTTCCCGGGTCGTGAGCTCGCCGCCTTCACCTGGAACAGCACCATGGGCTCTTCTGGGTGCCCGGGCTGTGGATTCACACTGGAAGTGTCACCACTGGCTCTCCGGGGGGTCCGGCTCGCCTGCACACCCGCAGGATCCGAGACTGGTCAACCTCCATCATCGCACGAGCCAAATCCTTATAACAAATCTCTTTAATAAGTGATGCACACACATACGTCCACATCCGACTGGTTCTTTGGAGAGCCCTGACTAATCCTCTGGGCACGATAGTTAACTCTGGGAGAAGGCGGGGGAGTGAGGGGCCTCCCTGGGTGTGTGTGTGTGAGAGAGAGAGAGAGAGGGAGAGAGAGAAACACTTTTTACTAAGACCACATATTATTTTAGTAAAAATAAAACAGCCAATTGTTTAAAGGCCCTCTTAATATCGCCTTCAGGATGATCTTGGAAGGGTGAAGTTCAGGCACCGTGGAAGCGGCCAGTGACACCCTGTGCTGGGGAAATGTCTAGATCTGTTACGGTCCAGAGAGGAGCGGTCACAGTGGACACAGGGCACAGAAGCTTCCCGACCTGCCTCCCCTTAGAGAGTATTTTCCACGGGCCCCCAGGCAGCTGGGCCACAGCTCCCGGGCTGACGGTGGGGGGGGGGGGGCTGTTGTTCCCCAAAACCTCTTCTGCAGGAGACCCCCCCCTACTGCCAAGGATTTGGGGGGTGGAGGGCGCTGTTTCCAGGGGCTGCGTCCCGCTGAGCGGCTCTGCTCCAAGCCCCCCTCCCCTCCCTGACCCATGTCCCTTGGGATGGGGTCCCCAGGAGCAGCTGGCTCGGACTGAACCTGTCTCTTCCGGACCCCCCACCCCTTCTTTGCTCCCCACCTCTTCCCAGCTCCCAACGACCAGTCCACACAGTTTCAAGTCATTTCGTCTTCCCCTATTGAGCGGCCTGAGAATGATAATCGTGACGGTGACTTGCTGAAGGAGGCGGGACCTCAGCATCGCCAGGGCAGTGATGCCCCCCCCCCATCTGCTCCGCCCCTCCCCAGGCCTCTATTTTTCCTTTCTTCAAAATCCTCCGGTGAGCTGGGGGGCGGGGCAGGGGACGGGGCTTCTAACCCGTGATGTTCTGCCTCATCTCGCACACCCAGCGCTGCACCTGCTGGCAGAAATTGTCATTCCAGCGGCCATTGGAGCGGACTTCCGCGCAGTCTTCGCCTCCTCCCACCTCGTGGCCCTGCCAGTCGTCTGGCTGAGTGGCGGCCCAGTTCCTAGGAAGGCAGGCTAGAGCTCAGGCTTTGACCCCTACCTACCCCTGCAGCCCTCACCCCACCCCCCCAAGCCCCCAGCTCAGAAAAAGCACATCCCGAGGAGGGGGCCAGGGAGCGCACGCTGCAGCCTTGGAGGTTGGGAACCTGGGAGGGGGAGGCCTGGGGACTTTGGTCCCCGAGGGAAGGGTGGGAGTGGCTGGCCCCAGGCCAAACGAAGGAGGACGAGGGGGGAGCCACTTACTTGTAGCCATGATTATAGTCCGTGCCATCCACCCACTTCCACGAGCCATCGCTGTCCGTGAGACCTATCCAGGCATCAAAGGGGTTTATGTGCTGTGAAATGAACTTCTGGAAAACAGGTGGTGTGACAAGTAAGGGAGATGATTCATTTCCAGAAGTACCAACTAAAAGCTGGGCTATCTGGTTAACAGGAGTTTCCGGCCTACTGGAAATCTGCACGGACCTCCCCACTCCCACAGTGGGGTCCCAAACCCTTAGACACCTCACTTCCTCGTTCTCCCACCCTCCCGCCAGCCTCCGTTTGGCGGGATTCTTTTTCAAAGGCTTTGCAATGAGCACGCGCCACCGAACTGACGTCTCTGCGTCGCCCCAGGGAACGTCCACTCGTTCTAATCAGACTACGTTGTGCCTCCCGTGGGCGGGCTCGGGCCACGTCGGCGTAAGGCTGTACCCTCTGTAGCACGCAGCCAATGAGGAAGCAGGGGAGGGACTTCAGCTAGGAGATAAATCGTCTGCTGTCACCACTCGGAGTGCGCCTGTCCGTCAGACGCCCCCTCTTGTAGCAACGTTGATCAGAGCCTCGCTTCACTGCGCTCAGAGTCTCCGCGTCCCCGCTTAGATTGGGGCAGGGGGCTTGTGTCTCACAAGCGGGGAGGAAGGTTCTAGTCCCTGGGACCTCCATTCAGGCCATAGCTGTGACTCCTTGAGTCTTCTGCAGCTCGATCTGAAGCACCAGCTCCCAGCACAACTATTCCTGTCTTTCCTTCTGTAATTGGAGTTATTTGGTGGACGTTGGCTGGGCTAAACATCGTGCTAAGTGATTTACGAAGATTCTCTTATCTGATCCTTACAAAGTCTCTAAATTGGGCGTCCTGGTGATTCACACTTCACATAAACGAGGTTAAGGAACTTGAGGTAGCTGCAGAGCCCAGGAAGTCCGGTGTCCAGGGGTGGGGAGGTGGGGGGGGAGGATGGGGGGGTGGGACCTCCGCCCCCTGACCTGACGCCCATTTCATTCCCAGCTCACAGCTGCTACTCCGACTCAAGCCCTTTCCTTGTCTCCTACCCGTGACCTCTGACTCTTGGAATTCTGATTCTGGCCCCTGCCCCTGCTGCCCCCATGGACCCCAACACCCATTCAGGATCTCAGTTTCAGGGGAACCCAGGTGGCTCAGTTGGCTAAGAATCCAACTTCGGCTCAGGTCATGATCGCACAGTCTGTGGGTTCGAGCCCCTTGTCAGTCTCTGTGCTGACAGCTCGGAGCCTGGAGCCTGCTTCGGATTCTGTGTCTCCCTCTCTCCCTGCTCCTCCCCTGCTCGCGTTTTGTCTCTGTCTCTCTCTCTCTCAAAAATAAACATTTTTCAAAAACTTTTTAAAAGCAAAGAAGAGATGAATGATGTAAAATACCAGAGAAAATATCCAAGAAGAAAAATAATACGACGCTACGTGAAGGGAAGAAACCCAAGAGGAAGATTTGAGCTCTGCAAGAAAGCCCAGGAGCCCCTCAGAAAGCCGGGCGTCGAGTATAAACTATAGGCTTGAGGACAGGACCGCAAGGCAGAGGGAAAGAGAGAAAAACAAGAAGCAAAGGGCACAAGGTGGTGGCTGGGGACGGCACATCACAGAGGTATATTTGCATGACGAGTTCCAGAAAAAGAAAGAGCCCACGCAAGGAAAAAAAAATGTAATGTTCATGTATTTAAACGTATGTTTAAAAAGTTAGAAAACCCAACTTGACGGATTAAGAGGACGCTCCTGACCTCGGAGCAAAACCCCAAGGAGAAGAATCAACAACGAGATATGCCTGGATGAGGCTGGTGAGATTCAAGACAGCAAGGACTCCAACCACTCGGGGCAAAACACTTCCAGAATCTCGGGGAGACTAGAAGGAGGAGGCATTAACAACTTCAAAGTTGCTAAGAGACTAGATCTTAATCGCCGTCAACACAAAAAAGAAATGATGATTTTGTGACACGCTAAAGGTGTTAGCAAGGAGCAATCACATTGCAATGTGTAAACGTATCAAGCCCACACACTGTAGGCTTCAAACTTACACAATGTTACATGTCAATGATATCTCAATTAAAAAGAAAAAAAAAATGAGGCAGGGGCACCTGGCTGGCTCAGCCAGTAGAGCATTGAATTCTTGATCTCAGGGTCATGAGTTTGAACCCCACAAAAAAAACAAGGCACGTAGATAAGAATAAGTGGGCTGGTTTCCTCACCTTTCATATGGGAAGTTATACGTACTCGCTGATTTTTTTAAGCCAATAAATTTCAGCCCATCATTTACATATTTTTAAATGCAATTTAGCAATTAGAAGTCATCATTAGTATAATTAAAAATAAGCCAAGTCTAGGGGCACCCGGGGGGTTCAGTCGGGTAAGCATCTGACTTCCGCTAGGTCATGATCTCACAGTCTGTGAGTTCGAGCCCCGCGTCGGGCTCTGTGCTGACAGCTCAGAGCCCGGAGCCTGCTTCGGATTCTGTGTCTCCCTCTCTCTCTGTCCCTCCCCTGCTCGCACTCTGACTCTCTCTCCGTCAAAAAAATAAATAAACATTAAAAGAAAGTTTAACAGAGTTTTGGGGTGTGAGACCAAGGTCACTATTTTTTAAACTCCTCCCGTGTAAAGGCTGGCATTATACATCCGAGGCTGAGAATCACCAATTCAAAACAGAGACTCCAAAAACATGGACAGAGGCAGGTGAAGCAAATGCAAGGAAGAAGAAAGGAAGGACCATCTACTTTTATCCGCATGCAAGGCCTGAAAGCAGACCCTGAGGGTCACGCTGTCACAAGGGCAGTCAGCCAGGGCCACCGCAAAGCTGGGGCCATCACGAACTTACTGTGGGTCAGAGCACAGAGCACAGAGATCTCAGGTTGACCCACGTGAAACGGGCATTTTTTTTTTTCAAGTCAAAAGTGCTTGCACTTGGGCAGTTTCAACCTGATCGGCAAAGCGAAATATGTTTGTAATTATTCTACCGTATAAATACATATATATGCTGATAAATTTGATATATTAGTATATATAAATTTGATACATTGGCATATTGATATAATATGTTGATATCTTTATATATGTTGATATATAAACATACATATTTGACATATTGATCAATGTCTATATGTTTGATATATTGATATCTTTAAATATGTTGATATGTAAATATATATATTTGATATATTGATCAATGTCTATACGTTTGATATATTGGCATATTGATATCTATATATGTTCGTATATAAATATATATATTTGTTATGTTGATCAATGTCTATACGTTTGCTATATTGGCATATTGATATCTTTATATATGTTCATATATAAATATATGTATTTGATATATTGATAAGTATATATTCAATATACATACTCAGTAAATATATTCTGGCAATATGTCGAGTTGAAAACACTGGCTAAGGAGGTGAGCGAATCTGAATTCTGGCTCTGTCCTGCATTACGGGCAAGTCACTTGACCTCCCCCTTTTTCTTAGTCCCCTCATCTCTCCCTCCCTCAAAGGGGGGTCCGAGCGCCTGCCCCATAGGGTCGTGAGGATTACAGGTGAACGCATGAAAACTCCTCGCACGCAGCAAAGACGCAATGACCGATCCCAGTCGTATCCTCCTTTTCAGAAAATCGCCCCCCCCCCCCTTCTAATGGCTTGGTCCTCCCCTGGGAACACGTGTTCGCGGCTGTGGCTGGTGGCAGCGGTGGGCAGAGGAGACCTGAAGCGCTTTGGAGGGACCCAGGAACCCTGCCCACTCTGTCCCTTTCAGCCCATGACCGACCCCACCCCAAGTCCAGCAAGAAGGGCCCCGGCGTCCACACTGTGCCGTCGGAGCACCTGTGCCCGAGCTCCTGGCGCTAACGTCCCACCTCTTAGAATCAGTGGTCGCTTCGCCATGAACTTCCCGGCGCTCGGCCACACCTCTGCTTCTGGACGCTTCCTTTGGTTAGAAAATAATACTAAAGCAGCCTGCCCAGCCCCCCGGGCATACCCTGGGCCGCGCTCACCTGCTCCTCCCTGGAGTTGACGACCACCAGGTGCGCGTTCTCCAGCCGGCAGTGCTTCTCGGCCTCCGGCCAGGTCTTCCCGGAGCGCGAGAACCAGTAGCAGCTGCCCTCGAACTCCAGCCAGTTGACCGGGCAGCATTCTGTGCCTGAGGGGCCGGGGGGGGGGGGGCGCGGGGAGATGAGCCCCGGCTGGAGGGCACAGGCGCCCTGGGACCGGGGACCCCGTGCCCGGGCCCTACCGTTGCTCCGGAAGAAGGCCATCTGACAAGTCAGGATGCGCAGGTCCACGGGGAAGTGCTTCAGATGAAGGAGCAGGGTGGCGTGATCTAGGGCACCGGGCGACGGACACGGTGGGCGTCGCGTGGCGGGCAGTGCCGGCGCCAGCCCGCCGGGACCCCACGCGGGAGTTCGCGCGCTCACGCATTCACGCTGCGCGCGCACCCACACAACGCACGCTCGCACGCGCGCACACCCCCCGGGGAGGGTCTCTGACCTGCTTCCAGGTCCTTCTGCTGTTTCTCCAGCTTGGCCTCCAGAGAGGTCAGCAGGTCACTGGCATTGCCCCCTGAAAAGGAGGACGGTTCAAGCATCCCCCCCCCCCCTCCCTGCCCCACCTCCACCCTGCGTCCCGGCCCCTGGCCTCCCCGCCTCCACCCCGTCCCCACAGCGGCTTTCTAAGCCTAAGCAGGGTCCCCACGTTCCCAAAACAGACCCCCCACTTCATTAGCAGGGCCTGCTGGCATGACCCCTCACCACTTAGCCCCCGCCTCGCAGGGTCTTCCTCACCTGCTGGCCTCGCAGCTTCTGTTCCCTCCACCCGGCACTAACCCCCACCCTCTGCACCTGCCTGATCATCCTTCCGGGTCCCTCCGCCCAGGGATCCCGTCCCTGGAAGCCTGGGGGCCCCCTACCCCCAGCACCCCAAACACGCCCCCCTCCTGCTCCCCCCGGGGAGGCGCCCCCTCACCATGCGAGCTGAGAGCGCCCATCTCCGTGAAGACGCCGGAGGAAAAGTGGCTGAAGTTCTCTTTCAGGATCCGCAGCTCCTCTTGAAGCTGGGCTCCTTGTCGGGGGCGGGGGACAGAAGGGACAGGGCAAAGTGGAGCGGGCTGTGTCCCGAAGGACAGCCCCTCCCCGCCCCGGCCCCGCCCGGCCCCTGCGACCCTCACTCTGGGACCCGATGACGCAGACGGCCACCAGCAGCAGGACGTTGAGGCCCAGGATGAGCAGACTGAGGCGGAGCCTGGAGCATAGACGCTGCAGCAGCCACGGCGGGCGAGGAAGGGGCCCTGGAGGAGAAGGGGCGTCAGAGGGAAGCGCCTGGGGCGCAGGAGGCCTACAGAGCGCACCGTGGGAGCGCCGGGGGAGCGGAGCCCCCGTGGCCGTGGCCGGGAGGAGAGTGGGTGGGGGTAGCCGGGGAGGGAGTCACTGGGCTTTGACCCCAGGGCTCAGGCCCTGCACACACCGCATCCGCACGCTCACCCCACGTGCACACGTGCCGCCGCAGGTGCACGGGGCGCGCGGTGTCACGTCATCCGTGGGCAAAGCCCCGCTCTCGGACCCGGGGACCCGGAGGCCCGGCTCCGGGTTCTTGCAACGCGCGCCTGGGCGGCTCGGACCCGTCCCGCACCGGAAGAAGCCCCCCCCCCCTTCAGTCCAGGCCATTCCACCGCAGACCGCGCCCTCCCAGCCCCTTGTCCGTTTCCGGCTGCACTCGACCCCCCCCCCCCAGTCCCTCCCTCCGCTGTGAACTCCCCCCTGTAGCCTCAGTCACCTCACAGAAACTCGGACCCCTTCACACGGGCACACACGTTTCTCAGTTCACCCTCGCACTCGTTCCACCCTGACTGCTGCCCACTCGCTGTTGCCCCCAGCGCAGCCCGATCCCGTCTGGCCCTCGCCACCCTCGCTTTCGGACCCGATCGCGCGGCCGGGCGCCGGGCGCCGGCAGCGGGACGTGCAGGCCCAGGATGAGCACACACTCTCATTAGCACACATTCTCGAACACTCTGTCACAAACACACCCCAGCTTCACAGGCACTGAGCTGGCTTCGCCCCGCCCAGCGTCCCCTGGTCTGGGGCAGCGCTGTCCTCCGGCCGAAGCGCCCGCTCAGGCACCTTCACCTGCAACAACACGTCTTTGCCTCACACCCCACTTTCCGCTGTCCCCATCGCCATGACACCTTGACACCCCTGCACCCTGGAGGGGTGGGGGGGAGGTCAGCCAGAGGCCCGGAGGCTTCCTCCCCAGTCTCCCTCTTGCCACCATCCCGAAGTGGACACTCCCTGTGAGTGACCAGCCAGAACTCCTGAGATCCTGACTCCAGTGACTGTCACCTCCTCCCCTTCCCACTCGGGACTCCATCCTGAGCCAGGGAGGCCACGTCTCCACATTCCACTGCGAACACAGCCTCCCCTGTGCCCGACACCCTCCCCCTCACGCCCTCCTGATGCCCGGGGCGTCTCTCCATCCAGAAGCTGTCCCTGACCGCAGTCTTCCCCAGCCAGGTAGGTTCCCGGGGCTGAGTCCGACCGCTCTCTCCAACCCCGTCCGCTGCTCAGGCCCCCGTCCTGCTTCCCAGCCTGACCTAGGACCCATAGACCCCAATCCGCGGCCGACACGGACAAGTCTTGGTGCCTCAACGTTCTCGTGCCCGCTTCTGCGAGGGACCCCAAATCGCCAGACTCACAGAAGTCTAAGATGACGGTTGCCGGGGTCCAAGGAAATGGGGAGTCGCTGTTCGACGGGTACAAAGCTGCGCTTATGCAAGACGAGTAAGATCCGGACATCTGCCGTACAGCTCCGTGCCCGCAGCTAACAGCACGCTGTCATGCCCCGAGCCACTTGCTAAGAGGGTAGGACTTGGATTCAGGGTTCTTACCACATAAGAAACACGGAGGTCAGAAGACGAGCCACCTGACTGGATGGTTCTGAGAACACAATGAGGTCAAATATAAAAGGTGCTGCCCAGGCAAGTTTCAAGGTAAAAGCCAAGGTCTGCCAGGGGCGCCTGGGTGGCTCAGTCGGTTAAGCATCCGACTTCAGCTCGGGTGGGGATCTCACAGTTCGTGAGTTCGAGCCCCGCGTCTGTATCTGTGCTGACAGCTCGGAGCCTGGAGCCCGCTTTGGATTCTGCGTCTCCCTCTCTCCCTGCCCCTCCCTTGCTTGCACTCTGTTTCTCTCTCTCAAAAATAAATAAACATTAAAAAAAAAAAAAGCAAGGGTCTGCCAGACGTGGAAAAACAGAGGCTACATTCACCCACCCCGCCAGAAACAACCAAGATATAAATCAGCCACCTCTCTCAAGACACTTGAACCTCAGGCAACAAAGGGCAAGGGTCCGGGGAGACGGGGAAAATGATATGGGCCCCAGTGGTCACCTGCCTGTTTCTAGGAGACAGTTTTCAGGCCTTGGGCAGGGAGGGGAAATCCCAGCAGGGCCCAGCCGACTCTCCGAGCTGAGGAAGCGAGAGTTTGGGGAGACCACAGGGCAGAGTTCAGACGGGAGAGAGATGCCCAGAGAATTCTGGTCTGCAGAGGGCTGCACACTGATCAACACGTGCATGTCAGGAAAACTACCCAAGGCCAGGCAAGAAAAAACCAACCTGGAAGGGCAAAGGAACCCTGTGTGGCACTCATACAGGACTGGGAATGGCACCTTGGGAGGGCTCCAGACCCGCCTGACAAATCATAAAAGTGGGGACGCCTGGCTGTCTCAGCTGGAAGAGCACGTGACTCTTGGTCTGAGTCATGAGTTCAAGCCCTGAGTTGGGTGTAGAGATTACTAAAAAAAAAAATTAAATAAACTTAAAAAAATAAAGTAACAAATTTTCTTTTAAAAAATTCATAAAAGCAAAACCCAAAAGGATCAGATCGACTCCAAGTTGCTTAACTGCACCCCAGAAGGAAGCTCAAGAATATTCAGAGGAATATAACTATATCCAGCACACAACACAGTAAAGTTCACAATGTCTAGCCTGCACTCAAAGATTACCAGACATACAAAGAGGCAGGAAAACACAAGTCATGTTGAGGAGGTTCACAAATCTATCAACACCAAGCCAGAGGCACCTGTGTGGCTCAGTCAGTCACTCACATGTGACTCTTGATTTTGGTTCAGGTCATGATCTCATGGTTCATGGGTTCAAGCCCCATATTGGGCTCTGCACTGACAGCTAGGAGCCTGCTTGGGATTCTCTCTCTCCCTCTCTCTCTCTCTCTCTCTCTCTCTCTCTCTCTCTGCCCCTCTCTCGTTCAGGGGGTCTCTCTATCTCTCTCAAAGTAAATAAATAAACCTAAAAAAAATCCAGAATGGATGCAGACATTAGAATTAGCAGACAAGGGCATTAAAACAGATATTGTAAGGGGCTCCTGGGTGGCTCAGTCAGTTAGGCCTCCGACTTCAGCTCAGGTCATGATCTCGCGGTCCATGAGTTCGAGCCCCGCGTCAGGCTCTGTGCTGACAGCTCAGAGCCTGGAGCCTGTTTCGGATTCTGTGTCTCCCTCTCTCTCTGACCCTCCCCCGTTCATGCTGTCTCTCCCTGTCTCAAAAATAAATAAACGTTAAAAAAAAAACAGATATTGTAAAAATATTCTAGATGCTTAAAAATGTAACTACAGGGGCACCTGGGGGCTCAGTCAATTAAGCATCTGACTTCGGCTCAGGTCATGATCTCACAGTTTGTGGGTTCGAGCCCTGCGTCGGGCTCGGTGCTGACAGCTCGGAGCCTGGAGCCCACTTCGGATTATGTGTCTCCCTCTCTCTCTGCCCCTCCCCCACTAGTACTCGGTCTCTTTCTCTCTCAAAAATAAATAAATATTAAAAATTTTTTTAATAATAAAAAAATGTAAGTACACATCAAAGAAGATACTTAAAAAGTTCCACCACTGTGAAAGGGACAGAGGCCTCGGGAAGACAGAGCAATCGGCAGCTGGGGGAGAGGGAGCAAAGCCCGGGAAGCTGGGCGCTCACCTGCGTGGAAAGGGTCTTCTCTCCTGGGGTTGTGCCCATGACGGCCCGGCCCCTCCCCTCCACCCGGCTGGTGGTCGTTTCCCTCGGAGTCCAGCTGCTGGATGTTTTGAAAGTCCTTGGCCATGCTGGGTGCAGGGCTGGAGCCTGGGCGGTTGAGGCTCCTCTGAGGGCTGGGGCTGAGTTCGGGCTGAAGCTTGAGCTAAGATGTGAATTCGGGCAGATGCTGATGGGGGGGTGGGTGGAGGACCCGAGCACATCGAGGCTACCGTCTGGGTTGGGTCTAAGGTTGGAGGGGAGTTTGGGGCTGAAATGCAGCTGGGTCTCGTCCTTTCTCAGGACACTGCTTGGGCCGGGACACAGCCAGGAGCCCTCCTTCCCTGCTTTCATGGGCCAAATCCCCCTCCTCCACCGGCCCCCACGGTCCCTGCGCTAGGGTCTCCTCCATACCAAACATCCCCAGTCCCACCTGCCCCTGACTTTGGTTACCTGTCAGGGGTATGGAGGGCTGACGCCCGGGTCCCTCGGGCAGCCCGGCCCCAGGGCGAGGAGGGGCTAGACCCCGGAAAAGTGGGCCAGGTGGTACCAGGAGGGCTGGCCCAGGCGAGGGCCCCGAGTCCGTGTGTCTGAGTGTCCAAGTGGTTCTAACCTGGCCTCTCCTGTCCCCGGGACTTTGGACAGTAAATAGAAGTGGAAACAGGGTTGGAACTCAGGCAAAGTGTCGTGGGGGCGGGGGACACGACTGTCTCTATTCTTCCCAGAGAAAGGGGTCTCCTGGCCTGCCCCCCTCACCCCCGCACGCTGGTCACCTCGTGCCTCGCTGCACCGTTCGGGAGGGGTGCGGGCCAGGAGGGGGCTGGGGCTCAGTTCACTGTTTCCCCTCTGCCCCTCCCCCCTTCCACGCCCTGCCCCTGAATTTCCCAGAATTGCTGGTGTCTCCAAATATGCCCGGGCCCGGATCTGAGGCGCCAGTTCCCTGTTCTTGCCCAACGTGCGGGCTCAGCACCAGGCCCCCCAGCTCTGGGCTGACTCACCTCACTCTCCTGGGAATAAAGCCCCTCAGGACCAGCTTCGCCCTCCTGTGCTGAATGGGTCCCAAGGCGGCCCCCCAGGGCTGGCACTTCTGTGGCCCCCACCTCCCAGGGGAGGGAATGGGGCCTCGGGAAGATGAAGGGACCTTCCCTGGGCAGGCAGAGAGAAGCAGCCCAGCGTAAAAGAGGGGAGAAGTCAGGGGCGCCCTGGGGGCTCAGCCGGTTAAGCGTCTTGATCTCAGCTCAGGTCATGATCTCACAGTTCGTGCATTCGACCCCCGCATCGGGCTCTGTGCTGATGGCGGGGAAACGGCTTGTGGTTCTGTCTCTCCTTCTCTCTGCCCCTCACCGGTTTAGTCCTCTCTCTCTCTCTCCCTCTCTCTCAAGGTAAATAAATAAACTTTAAAAAAAAAAAAATAAGAGGGGAAAAGTCACCGGAGCTCACCATAGCTTGAGAAACAAAACAGCTTTTGTCCCTGATTTTGTGACCCTCACCAAACGCCTGCTGGCCGAGGACAGAGTTTCCCTGATTCAGCTAAGTCCTTGTGCTGAAAAGGTATCAGGGGCCTGTGTTTTCTGGCGGGAACTTGCAGACACACGGGACAGCCACACATTCCAACCTCCTGCCTTCCTGCCGGGTCCCCAAGGCAGTGGTGGCTGCTTTGGTTTTTTTACCATATCCCTCAGTCAGACACACGCACCCCCCCCCCCCCCCCCCGCACACACTGTGCTTCACTTTGTTCTGATGCCCCAGCACCTGCCACATAGCAGGTGCTTAACAAGTATTTGCTGAAGAAACGAGCGGATGAAGGAATGGATTGGTACATGCGTTGTGGACGCGACGGTTTCCTACAACAGTGCTCACCTCGCTACCCGCATCCTACTTCGTGACCACGTAGACGAACTTTCCCAGTCAGCTCACGGGCCACGCCCCCAGGCTTGGAAATCAGGGCTGGGAGGCCCCAGTCTGGGCAAGGAGGTGGTTTCAGTTCCAAGATTTGGGCAAGAACTTTGCCAAGTGGATTATCCACTGCCTGTCGAGGTGGGCCAGCTGGGGACACGAGAGACATTCGCTGTGTCCTTCTCTTTCTCCCTGTTCCAAAGTCAGCATTTTAGGGACGCCTGGCTGGCTGAGTCAGTAGAGCGTGCAACTCTTGGTCTCGGGGTTGTGAGTCCGAGCCCCACGTTAGGTGTAGGGATTACTTAAAAATAAAATCTTGAGGGGCGCCTGGGTGGGTCAGTCAGTTAAGCATCTGACTTCCGCTCAGGTCATGATCTCACGGCTTGTGAGTTCGAGCCCCGCGTCGTGTCTGTGCTGACAGCTCGGAGCCTGGAGCTGCTTCGGATTCCGTGTCTCCCCCTCTCTGCCCCTCCCCCATTCATGCTCTGTCTCTCTCTCTCTCTCTCTCTCTCTCAAAAATAAACATTAAAAAACTTTTTTTTAATCTTGAAAATCAGGTTTTAATTTACCGAAAGCTGACATATACTTGGATTATTTCTGAAGGTTTTATATTGTCTTACCACCTTTTTCTTGGGTTTTTCTGATTTGGGTAATGGAATCCTGTTTTTATTTGGTTGATTTTCACTTGGAATTTTTTTGGGGGGTATCTCAGGCACAGAAACTTAGGTTAGCTGTATTCCTGAGTTGGTGACACCTAATCCTCCCTCCTACTTCCCCTGTTCCCCCAAAGCCAATCCTCCTACTCTCCACGGGCAGCCAGAATGGTGTCTTGGCTGCATGGGACAACCTCCAAAGATGGCGGCCATCAACTTCTCTTCTGATGGGCGCGCAAGTCGCACCACCCTTCTAGAGCTACAGTCTACTTCCCCTCCCCGCGGAGCTGGGCTCACTGGGTGACTTGCTGTAGCCGATGGAAAGCGCTAGAAGGGACAATCTGCCAGTTCTGGGCCCAGGCTTCAGCTCAGTCTTGGAAGCCAGCCACCATGTTTTATGGGAGCCCAGCTACCCTGCTACAGAGACAGAGGCTTGGGCTGGAGGTGGGGAAGCAAGACACCATACGGACATTGAGAGATCGAGAGAGAGAGGGACAGAGAGAGAGAGAGAGAGAGACCACACGGGGAAATGCTGAGGCCTGAGGACGTGTGAACAAAGCCTTCTGGGAGCTTCCAGCCCAGCCCAGCCCAGCCCAACAGCTGAATACACCCGAGTGCGTAACCCTAGCCAAGGCGACATGGGCCCCCTGGCCGGGCCTGCCCTAATTTCTGGCCCCAGAGAGTCTTGAGACATAATAAGCGGTCGTTTGTTTTCAACAGCTGAAGTTGGGGGTGGATGTATGTTATGTATCAACAGGTAACCACAACAATATTTACTCTTCAATATGCATCCTTGTCAAACGTGTGCGTGTCTATTTGTCCGTCAGGTGCGTAAATGGGACTTTGATAAATCTTTTGTTCCTGACCTTCCTCGCCCAGCAACAAATGTTTAAGATCCGTCCGCGTTGCTATTAGCACATCTGGCTTGTTGCTACGAACTCACTGGTGTGTGGATCGCGGTTTATTTACCCAGTCCCCTAGCGAGGAACCCTAGGCTGTCGCCAGCTCCCAACCGCCACCGTCTACACCGCGGCTGATGTTCCCACCGCGTTTCCACGCGGACGTACATGAGAAGTTCTCTCGGAACTATATCCAAGAATGAAATTGCTGGGTCACGGGATATTCACACACTTCATTCCAGGCACACGCACGTTTTTGCGCTGATGAGATCGGAACCACAATTTTTTTTTTTGGGTGGTCTTTGTCCCCCTTTTCTTTTTTCTGCTTGCCTGAGATCCTCCCCCTCCCCCCTCCCCCCTTACTGTCTCTCCCATCCCTGAGCCTTCTATGAGAATAGTAATAACCCAGAATTATCTTTCTGTCTTGTCTCTGCTGGTCACCATGTCCCTACGCAGATCTAGGCAAGACCTTCCCTGTATAATACGGTCAAATCACGAGATCACAAATTATTCTCAGGCTTGATTTGCCTGAGTCCCATCAGGGCACACGTTTTCCAGAATGGCTATGCCCGAGGATACCGCCCCCCCGCCCCCCACTGGCCCATGACAGTCCACCCCACCCCCACCCCTCCAACCCCTATCTGGTTCATCCTTCTCAACCTTTGATACTATTCAACTTCCCAGTTGCTGCAGATCTGACACCTTCTTCCCAGTTTCTTATTTCACATTTCCAGTTAAGAGTGGGCTTGGATACTTCCTCATCTGTGTGGTGATCATCTGAGTTTCCCCTTGTAAGAACTGCTGTTTTCATATCCTTTGTCTATTTTCCTATCGGGTTTCCTGAATCCACTTTGTGGATTAACCAGGATTTCTGGTGTATTCTAGACGCTTGTTCAAAAAACAAGAAAGCTCTTTCGAAAATAAAAAAGTAATAACAATAGTATTGTTGAAGTCAAAAACTTAGGAGAAGCTTTGGAAGATAAATTTTAGGAAAGCTCCCAGGAAAGAGAGGGACAGAGAGAGAGAGAGAGAAAGAGAGAGCGCGCGCAAAAGGACAAAGAGATAAAAAGAAAAAAACGTTTTAATAAGAAAATAGCTACATTAGGGGGACTCTTTTCCCCCCTCTGGCCTCATGTTTCCACGTATGTTTCTCATTAGGGAAACTCTCTGGGCCTCCACCCCAGCCCCCCAGCTCCCAGGCACATAGGTCTGCCTAATTCTTGGATGAAATCTTAATAAGTCCTTTTGATTTAAGATTTTAAGCGAAACCCACCTTTCACTGCTTATCAGCAAAAAAGACGACATCTCAATATCTGTATATCTGTCTACTGAGACTTAGTTCAGAGGAGAGACGCTTTTCCTTCATCGGCCCTGTAAAACCTCCTTATTTGACGTGAGACATCAACGTGGAGAGCGAACAACCCCCTGGGAGAAGTTCTAGAAGGAAAAACAGGGAACTAAAAGGGAGAAAGTTATCAAAGAAATAGTGCAAGAATGTTAGTTAGAATGAAAACATCGAGGCCTCTAATTCAGATCACCAACTAATTGCTCAGGTCAGTCACTGAAGAATGACCCGAAGGGTGCCATTGTGAAATTTCAGAATACCAGGGAAGGTTCTGGAAGCCACTGGAGAGGGAGGGAAATCCCCTACAAAGACACGAGAACGAGAATGGACCCCACTCATCAGTTGTTAAATTCCGCACTGGGCGGGCAGGGGGCCCCTGGGCAGCTCAGTCGGTTCAGCGTCCCACTTCAGCTCAGGTCATGATCTCGTGGTTTGCGAGTTCGAGCCCCGCATCGGGCTCTGTGCTGACGGCTCAGAGCCTGGAGCCCGCTTCGGATTCTGTGTCTCCCTCTCTCTCTGCCCCTCCCCTGCTCGTGCTCTGTCTCTCTCTCTTAAGAATAAATAAGCATTTTTTTAAAAGGTTTTTTAATGATTCTCGAAATAGTGCAAGTCGTCCTGATGAACGTGAGGTCAGCGGTGGCCAAGTCAGTCAACTACCCTGCAGGTAGGTGGTAGAGACGGATCCTGCCCAGGCTGAATAAATGATAAAGAATTCTGTATTCACCGCCCCTCCCCTGCAGTGAAGTGAAGGGAGGCCCGAGCAACCTTAGTGGGTGTGCATAATTCCATCCTCTCCGATCTGACGCCCCCAAAAAATGTGGAATGGATTAAACGAGACCCAGGGAACGAGAGCTGTGAGTTTAACCCTAGCTTAGCAACTACAAGAGGGCTCACCGCCCCACATCCCCACCTCCAGCTCGGACCAGCAAGAATCCTCAACCCCAGCTGACGTGCGACAGCAAAGCTCTCCCTCTAGGGAAGGGTAGCCTTTTTCTTTTTTTAATTAACTTATTTATTTTGAGAGAGAGAAAGAAAGCAAGCGGGGAAGGGGTAGAGAGAAGGAGAGAGAATCCCAAGCAGGTTCCAGGTTCTGAGCTGTTGGCACAGAGCCTGACGCGGGGCTCGAACCCACGGACCGAGAGAACATGACCTGAGCCGAAGTCGGACGCTTAACCGACTGAGCCAGCCAGGCGTCCCTGAAGTTAGTCTTGTGATATCAGAGTAAAATATAGAATCAAGCACTTGATGTTTGACTTGTGGTTTCAGTTAGAGGATATAAAATAATTTGATGGTGTTCGTAAGAGCATCAGTATGTTTAAGAGACCCCGAGATTCATTATGAATATTAATTTAACTTATCTGCTTAGTTAGGTTTTGCTTGCTCAAGGTCAGGCTTATTTATTTATTTATTTATGAGAGAGAGAGAGAGAGAGAGAGAGCAGGGGAGGGTCAGAGAGAGAGGGAGAGAGAAAGAATCCCAAGCAGGCTCCACATTGTCAGCCCAGAGCCCGATGCGGGGCTCGAACTCGTGAACCATGAGATCGTGATCTCAGCTGACATCAAGAGTCAGAGTCAAACACGCTTAACCGATGGAGCCACCCAGGTGTCCCCAAGCATTTTTAAATACCTTAAATAAAATACACTGAGTGTGTAAAGCCAGTTTAAAATGTTTCTGGGCGCTTAACTGCACTGCGAATGGGACAGATTATGTAAGAAAGTTTTGTGTCTTCAACTTGCATCACCGTCAAGAGCGAACGAGCAGGGGCGCCTGGGTGGCTCGGTCGGTTGAGCGTCCGCCTTCGGCTCAGGTCATGAGCTCGTGGTTCATGAGTTCGGGCCCCGTGTCAAGCTCTGTGCTGACAGCCCGGAGCCTGCTTCAGACTCTGTGTCTCCCTCTCTCTCTCTCTGCCCCTCCTCTGCTTGTGCTCTGTCTCTCTCTGTCAAAAATAAGGTAAACATTAAAAAAAAATTTTTTTTAACAAAGTAACCGTAGGGGCGCCTATGTGGCTCAGTCCGTTGAGTGTCCGACTCTTAATGTTGGCTCAGATCATGATCCCAGGGTTGTGGGATCGAGCCCCATATCGGGTGACTCGAAGCTGAGTGTGGAGCTTAAGACTTTCTCTCTCTCCCTCTGCCCCTCTCCCCCCCCCATCGTTCTCTCTCTCTCTCTCTCTCTCTCAAATTACAAAAAAAGTAACAGTAAATAGTCCTTTCTGTAAACAAATGTGCCACAAATAGCAAAAATCCACCTGACGTTAGGGCAAGCCGTCTAGGAGAAGTCATCCGCGACGCCAACAGCCACCCCCCCAGACCCCACCCTGACCCCCAGCCCCCCAGCTCCCCCGGAGGCTGCGAAGGCGGTGCCCCCGCCCCGGCCACCCTGTTCCCGCCTCGGAGGCTGTGTCCTGTCCATCATCACCAACTTCACCCTCCCCTCTCCCCTGCTCTCTTTTTCCCACACCGCGTGTCTCCGTGAACTAGATCATGCATTTGGGGTACTCAGGTGATCACCTCTCCGCACGTCCTAGAGGCGGGCACCTCGCTTCCCAGGCCCAGGGCGACCATACCTACATGGGGTCTGTCCCCAGGGAGCGCGCGTGGGACGAGTGAGCCCGTGGCCTTTGTTTCTCACGTGTGTTTACACTCTGCGTCCCTGCCCAGACTCCAGCCCTTTGGGCTCAGGAACAACGTGACTCATCCCTCGGTCCCTGTGCCCAACCCCGCGACCCGCCCAGCAAACGCGCACGGCCCGGCCTGAGTCCCGCCTGAACCGTGACCTCTTGAGTCAAACACACACTAGTGGGAACTTGGGTTCTGCCCCTTAGCAGCCCCAAGGGAGCCCTGGACACGCTCCCTGAGGTTTCTGAATCCGCTTTCTTTGGCTAAAAATGGATTATTATAACACTGCCTGCCTCGTGCTGGGCTCGTGGAATTGGAGGGGTGAGCGAGGGGAAGGTTGTCCGACATCCCAACTACACAAAGCCCATCTCCTCGCGGCTGGTGCTTAGTCAAAACCCTCTGCCTCGCCCCTTTGGATGCGAGCACGGTGGGGTTCAGAGCCGAGGGCCAAGAAAGAGTTCTGGAGACATCTTTGGTGCCAGAAAGGTGGTTTTATTAAAGCACGGGGACAGGTCACAACAGGGGTTGTGAGGAGTGACTGACGGTAGGTTAGGAGGGGGGCGGGGACAGTGTTAGTCTCTAAGGAATTTTGGAAGCAAGGTTTCCAGGACCTTGAGGGAGGTAGCTGTTGTTGGGGACGCGTCATCGCCACCGTCTGGTAAGACCTCAGTCATGAGACCCTTCGGATATACATCAGGGGCCACAGGCTTGGAGGATGACGGCCACCACACATCGTGCAGGGGGGGAAGATTCCAGAGGAATTTTTCCATTAAAGGAAACTTACGGGATCCTGCGGGGGTCGGTGGCCGGGGGTCGGGCTAAGAGTGCCTTGTGCCCCCGGCAAAGTGTCATTGAGACAGCTGAGCTCCTAGAGGAAGGTCACTCTGCCTGTTTTCAGGACTTGTCCACGGACTGTAGACAGGAACGACTTTCCATTTCTCATCTGCCTTTGTTCCCCACATTCCTTTCACCTCCCCCAGCTGCTGCGGAGAAAGCTCTCCTCCCCTCACCCCTGCAGCTTGGGGGTGCTCAATCTGCATTCACCTCCCCCAGTGCCTGGCCCCTGAGGGAGGCCCCAGCTTCCTGCTGCTGGGGGTGACATGGGGGGGGGTGGTTAAGGCAGAAGAACAGGTCCCTGGTTGACTATTTGGAGACAACAATAATTTGGGGAACTTCAAAGGCAGGAAGTGAAAGGAGGGGTGGGGCCAGGGGGAAGCTGGAACCACACCTTGGGCCCCTGCCCCACTTCTAAGTCACAAAAATGAGGAGTCCAGGAAAACCACCAGGAAGGGTCAAGGGGAGAAGCCTCCCCTGGGAGGAGAGTCGAAACGGCTCCCCTTGTCCCCCCTGCCCTCTGCTGACTTCTCCAGGTCTCTGTCCCCCTCCACATCGGCCTCATCCTGCCCTCGCCCCTCCCCACCGCCTCTCTTCGCTCATTCGCTCCTGTGTTTCCCAGCAAGCATTTCTTCAGGGTCAAGGGTCAATTTGGAGAGAGGTCCTGAGCCGCTGTTAGAGTCCTCCGGAGGACGGCCGGAGACATGGGTCATAGAATCTTCCGGAATCCCAGCTGATGGAGACCTAAGGCCACCCCCAGGCCAGCTACCTCCTTCCAGGGCAAGGAAACTGAAGCCAAAGAAGAGAGGCTGTGAGCAGCACTGATTTCTCCCCAGGCCTCTCTTCCCGGCTTGCAGACGGCCGCCTTCTTGCTGTGTCCTCACATGGCCTCCCCTCTGTATGTGTCTCTGCCTTAATCTTCTCTCCTTCTTCTTCTTAATGTTTATTCATTTTTGAGAGACACCGTGAGCAGGGGAGGGGCAGAGAGAGAGGGAGACACAGAATCCGAAGCAGGCTCCAGGCACAGAGCCCGACGCACGGCTCGAACCCACAAACCGTGAGATCGTGACCTGAGCTGAAGTCGGACACTTAACCGACTGAGCCACCCAGGCGCCCCATCACCTGTGGCCTTCGTCACGACCTTCAATAAGCTGGCAAATAGAAGCAAGGACCTCCCTGAGTTCGGCGAGCCACTGCAGCAAATCAATCAAACCCAAGGAGGGGGGCATGGGAACATCTGATCTATAGCCCGTCGGTCAGAAGCACGGGTGGTTCTGGGCTGGTAACTGGCATCCAGAGCAGGGGTGTGGGGGGTGGGCAGTTTTGTGGGACTGAGCCCCTGAGCTGTGGGGAAAAACCTCCACACGCCTGGTGACCAGAAGTATCCAAAGAACTGGGGTTTGGGGGGCGCCTGGGTGGCTCCGTCGGTTAAGCATCCGACTTTGGGTTTAGGCTCAGGTCATGATCTCACAGTTCGTGGGTTTGAGCCCCGCGTCAGGCTCTGTGCTGACAGCTTGGAGTCTGGAGCCCGCATCGGATTCTGCGTCTCCCCCTCTCTCTGCCTCTCCTCCGCTCATGCTGTCTGTGTCTCTCTCAAAATAAATAAATAAACTTTAAAAATTAAAAAAGAAGAAAAGACGAACTGGGGTTTTCCCTCCATAGGAAGGAAACGGCTGAAGCGAAACATTAAATAGTAAGGGGTCATTCTTACAGCTAAAAGCTTGCAGACTTTGGGGGCGTCCGGGTGGCTCAGTCGGACTCTTGACTTCGGCTCAGGTCGTGATCTCGCGGTTCGTGAGTTCGAGCCCCGCGTCGGGCTCCGTGCAGACGGCTTGGAGCCTGAAGCCTGCTTCCCATTCTGTGTCTCCCTCTCTCTCTCTGCCCCTCCCCTGCCGGTGCTCTGCCTCTCTCTGTCTCTCAAAAATAAATACACATTTAAAAAATTTTAATAAAAAAGTAAACATTAAAAAAATGAAAATAAATAAATAAATAATATATACATGAAAAAAAGGAGAAGAGGACGAGGCCAGCACCTCCCCCTTTTCTGCCTTGTGAGGAGGAGGCAGGAAGTCTGGGTGTCTGCGGACCAGGAAGAGGCCCTCACCAGACTCCAAACGTGCAGGCACCTTGATCTTGGATTTCCCAGCCCCCAGGACTGTGAGAGACAAACGTCTGTTGCTTAAGCCCCTCCCCGACCCCCCCCCCCCCCAGTCTGTGGTCCCCCGGAGCCATGTGGCGTCCTTCCCTGTCAGCCCACTCTCCCCGAGGCCACCTCTGTCCCTTCGGGAGGGACACCTTTGTCCAAAGGAAAGAGCCCGGGGCCTGTCTCTCTCGTTGCAATTAACTTTAATTCGTTCAGCTTCGTTGGGGTATAATCGACAAACCAGTCTCAGGTTTCAAAGAAGCTCTGTGGCCCCTGTGCCTGCCCGCACCCCCTCAGCCAGCCGGGCGCTGGGGCCCTTGGAGAGGAGCCCGGCCCGCCTCCCCTCCCCTCTTCCCAGGAGGGAGGCCACTGCTGCTCACAGCTGAGGGGAGGCTCACAGGCTTCTGGCTGAGCGAGAATGTTTTGCGAGCTCACGCGTGAAAGGGATTTATGAGCAACTGTTACGTGTCGCCTGAGTAAACAAAACAGGTTTACGTGTGTGTAACCAGGTGCCTTGTGTCATCATTAAAAGTTAATTAGAAGCAAAGCTCTTGGCAGGCTGGGTCACGGGCAGCAGCATGGCCCTGGTGGGGGGGGGGGGGGCTGGGGGCCAGCGGTCAGGGATGGGGACCAGAGGTGCGTGCGTGCAAGGGGGTGGGGGACAACCTGGGAGATGAATCCAAAGGGGGACCTGGGGGTAGGACTCATCTGGCACCAAATGTGGGGCAAACGGTGTAAGGTGGGGGGCGGGGGGCTTATATTCGGGACGGGCTGGGGGACTCACTCGAGCCGACCCCGAGCCCTGAGATTGGGATCCCAGCACCCAGGGCCGAGCCCCAGTCTGGAAAGAGCAGGGCTTGCACAGGGGTCAGAAGGACCCAAGGGGGGGCCGAGGGCTGTGGGGACAGGGGCTGGGCAGCAGGCCCCTGGGGGCCTGGCACCTTCTGGGTGGGGGGTGCGAGAAGGGTACCGGGTCCCCGGCTTGCCTTCGAGCAACAGACTCTGGGAAAGGGCAGGAGGCCCGATGGGGGCGGAAGCCGCTGGGTCCTGCTTCCCCCCCCAGAATCTCTGCCTCTGGCTCAGGCCAGTTTGCAGCCACAAAACCAGTCCGAGCTTCTCTCAAAAGCTTGCTAAGTGAGGCTCTAAAGTTGTGATGGGTGAAGATTGGCTTGCACCTGCCCCTGACCTTTAAGGAAATGGTTCTGAGGTTTCGCTGAGGCGGTTTTGTCGAGGAGGTTGCGGTTGCCAAGAAAGCCCCGGGAGGTGCCTGGGAAAGCACCCGCGTGGACGCATGGACAGCAGGGGTGGCGGGGGCAAGGTCCTGCATGGACGGTGGGGGTGGGGGGTGGGGGTGGAGAGAGAGTCCTGCATGGACGACAGCGGGGGGGGGGGTGGGGAGGGCCCCCCATAGACAGCAGCCAGGGCAGGTGGTCCCACATGGATGGGGCGGGTGGTCCTACCCCGTGGGAGGGGCTGTCTCCCCAGAGTGGGAGCCAGGGGGACTGCCCTGCCCTGGGAGAGCTCCATGGGGGGTAGCAGTGGACTTGTTCCGTCCGTGTAGACGCCTCAATAAAAATAAGGTTAAGACAAATGCACAAACCACTAATCCAAGGCAGGATGTGATAAACTTCTAAGTTTGTTTGTTTGTTTGTTTGTTTGTTTGTTTTGAGAGAGAGAGAAAGCACGAACAGGGCTGGGGAGAAGAGAGGCTGGAACAGAGAGAAAGGGGGAGAGAGAGAGAGAATCCCAAGCAGGCTCTGCGCTGTCAGCGTCTACAACGTCCGCATCGTAAGCGTAGCTGTGTATCTTGCAAAACGCTCACGACAATAAATCTAATTAACATCTGTCACTACACGTAGCATCAAAGACGTATTTCTTATGACGAGAACTCGGAAGCTCCACTCTATTCACCACTTTCAAATATGCCATACGGTATTGTTTTAAACAGACTCTTTTTTATTTAACGTTTATTTATTTTTTGAGAGACAGAGACAGGGCATGAGCTGGGAAGGGGACAGAGAGAGAGGGGGAGTCACAGATTCCGAAGCAGGCTCCAGGCTCCGAGCTGTCAGCACAGAGCCCGACGCGGGGCTCGAACCCATGACCCTGGGATCATGACCTGAGCCGAAATCAAGAGTCAGACGCTCAACTGACTGAGCCCCCCAGGTGCCCCTGGCCTACAGTAGTAACAAACATAAGCGTCATGCTCTACATCACATCTCCGTGACTTACTTGCTTGGTAACTGAAAGTCTGTACCTTTTGAGTCCCCACAAGCATTTCACTTCCCCCCCCAAACCCCCCACCCGCGACAGCCACCCATCTGTTCTCTGGACCCATGAGCTCATGAGTTCCATTTTGTTTGTTTTTTAGATTCCACAAATACAGGACATCAATACTGTTTCATTTGTTCCTAAAACAAACCCAAGTTTTGACTCCCCACCGGTGGAACATGACCCTCTGTTTTCTGAGATCCTTAAATGTTTGCAGTAAAAATACAATTAATCAGTGTACCGAAACGACCTGTTTGTTTAAGGTTTGAGCACCTCCCTGGAACAACAAACCATATTGTTCAACTGAGAACCGTCCTCTTGTTAAAGAACATTGGAATATGTTTATTTCGTTTCTAAACAGCATCCAAAACAAAGAACACCAGTTGTGAGGTCAAAAACAAGCTATTGTCAGTTGGATTGATTTTTAAAGAACGAATTGTGTACTTTAAGTTTGTGAATTGTTCTCTCCCTGCACAACAGCGCAAAGCAGCTGTGGAAGCTGGTGAGAGTGGCCGGGGGTCACCCCTGGCACTAAAGCCCTCAGCCCCAAGCCGGAGGGAAAGGGCTAGAAAAGAAAGAGGGCGGCAGAATCCAAATCAAAGTTAAAAGCTCCCTGCTGGAGTTTTGTTTCTCTCACCCAGGCATTTCCGCACAAAAGAACAAACCACACCGGGGCGCCTGGGTGGCTCAGTCGGTTGAGCGTCCCACCTCGGCTCAGGTCATGATCTCGCGGTTTGTGGGTTCGAGCCCCACGTCAGGCTCTGTGCTGACAGCTCGGAGCCTGGATCCTGCTTCGGATTCTGTGTCTGTCTGTCTCTCTCTGTCTCTTCCCCCGCTCGTACTCTACACATTTCTTTCTCTGTCTCTCAAAATCTCAAAAATAAATAAATATTAAACAATGTTTTTTTTAAACTAAAAATACAACAAAAGCTTGTTTGATGGTGAAGGCCCTCCACCACCTTCTGGCTAAGGCAGCATGGGTCGGTCCCCATGAGAAGAAATTTCCTCTGGCCTAGAAACGGCAGGAGTGGGCCGGGGGTTCCTGAGAGGGCAGGGGCGAGCTTCACAGTCAACGCTCTGCCTGGATGTCACTGGTCAAAGCAGCGATCTCATCGCGTCCTGGCCTTCTCTGCCGATGCTGACATCTTGCAAAGGAGGAATTTAATCCACGGGGAGTCCCCAACCCGGAGTTCGTGAGCACAGTCCTCGCTCCTGGGGTTTCATTACCTAATCCTAATTTGTACGGACGGGAATTTTTACTGGTGGATTTGGTTCTCTTGTGGCATTCCAGATTTTCCGAGGTGACCACGTATTGTGTATTGTATGCTCTCCACCCACAAAGGACGCGATCGTCGTTTGCTAGGCTGCTGGGACACAGCACCACGCACTGGGGGGCTTGAACAGCAGAAATATGTTTTCTCACAGTCCTGGGGGCTGGATGTCCTAGATCAAGGTGTCATGGCGGGGTTGACTCCTTCTGAGGGCCACGAGGAAGAATCTGTTCCAGGCCTCTCTGGCTTGCGGGTGCTGTCTTCCCCGTGTCTTTACATCATCTTCCCTCTTACGTATCTGTATCCAAATGTCCCCCACCAAGCCACAGGTTAGCCAGGTGGGCGGCTGGCAAGTAATATATTTGTGTAATTTTTATCAATCTTTGGCATTGTACTGCCTTAATGAAAATAATTTGGAGACTTTCCCCTCTCTTTCTGTGTCCTGGAATAGTGTCCAAAAATCTCCTCCGTTAGGATTTTCTGTGAAATCATCTGAGTCTAATCCTTTGGGGGAAGCTACTGATTCTTTGAAAACTTTTTGTATTTCTTTTATAAAAACCCCTGTTTGGGGGTATCTGGTTGGCTCAGTCGGTTAAGCGTCCGACTCTTGATTTCAGCTCAGGTCATGGTCTCCAGGTTCGTGAGATCAAGCTCCGGGATTCTCTCTCTCTCCCTCTCTCTCTGCCCCTTAGCACTCATGTTTTCTCTCTCTTTCAAAATAAGTAAACTTTGAAAAAAAAACCTGTTTATATTCTCTCTCTTCTGACAAATAACATTTCTGTGGAAATGATCCAGCTTTTCGAATTTGTTTTTTATTTTTATGAATGATGAATAAATTAGCTTATATCCTCAACTTCCCTCCTTCCTTCCCCCAACCCTACCACCAAACTTTTGTGTTAGTTCGTGGTAAATATATTCGATACTCACTACCCTCCATTTACTAAAATGCACCCAGTGATTCCTTGGTTGACCCGAGTTGATCCTCTAGTAATCTCTCCAAGAAGTGTTCATGAGAACAATATTTCCTCAAATCGTGTATGTCCAAAATTGTCTATTGACAATATTGAAAAGACAAGCCACAGACTGGGGAAAAAATATTTGCAAAACATACATCTGATAAACGATTCCTATTCAAAATTTACAAAGAGCCCTCAAAACTCAACAATAAGAAAGCAAATCACCCAATTGAAAAATGGGCGAAACGTCTGAACAGTCACCTCTCACCAAAGACCTACGGATGGTAGGTAAGTGTATGAAAAGATGCTCGACATCGTATATCGTGAGGGCACTTAAAATTAAAACACCAGTGGGATACCACCGCACACAGAATGGCTAAAACCCAGAACACTGACACCAGAGGCTGGCGACGGTCAAGCAACAGGAGCTCTCATCCACTGCTGCTGGAAATGCAACATGGTCTCACCTCTTTGGAAGACAGTTTGGCCATTTCTCACAGAGCTAAATGTACACTCACCATACAATCCAGCGATCACAGTCCTGGGTATTTACCCAAATGAGTTGAAAACTTATGTCTACACAAAAACCTGCACATGAATGTCTATAACAGCTTTATTCATAATTGCCCCAAATTGGAAGCAACCAAAATGTCCTTCAAGGGGTGACTGGAGAAGCAAACCGTGGTGCTCCCATGCAATGGACTATTCAAAAAAGAAATGAGCTATTAAGCAACGAAAGGACATGGAGGAAATGTTAATACCTATTGCTAAGTGAAAAGAAGCCGCCTTGAAAAGGCTGCACACTATAGGGTTCCAACGATATATTCTGGAAAAAGAAAAACTATATTGAGACAGTAAAAAGATCAGTGGTTGCCAGGGGAGGAGGGGGAGGCGGGAAGTAGGACGGAAAACTGTGGCCTTTTTATAAAACCCTGACTCATGTTTGCTCTCCTTGAGAATCTTGTCCCATCGCTGCTGGCGCTCACTGTGGGTCTGTGGACATCCAAGGCCGGCTGGGTCTTTATCCCCTTGTAAGTGGCTTGGCCCTTTTTCTCCTCGATGCTCAAAAAATTCTTTATTTTTGGAGGCGCCCGGGTGGCTCGGTCAGTTAAGCCTCTGACTCTTGATTTCGGCTCAGGTCATGATCTCACAGTTGGGGAGATCGAGCGCCATGTCGGGCTCTGCGTGGACAGCGAGGAGCCTGCTTGGGATTCTCTCCCTCCCTCTCTCTCTCTCTCTGCCCCTCCCCCACGCATGCAATCTTTCTCGCTCTCTCTAAATAAATAAACTTTAAATAAATAAATAAAATTCAATATCCTTGACCAGTTTTTCCCTGGCATCCAGGTTTCTCTTCCAAAATATAGACTCATCTGAGGAAGGCTTGCGTGAGTTATGTATTGAAATGTACGTCTGTTCTACCAATTATGTTTCCTTCTTCAGACCTTCCAACCATGTGTATGTTAGACGCCTTTGCAGGTCATGTCCAGGATATATGGCGTGTCTGTATAGAATGGAGAGATTTATTACGTATTATGTATGCTGCCTGCTTAGCGAATGTTCCGGATTCAGAACAACATGTTTAGTCACCGTCTTCAACTGCTCCATGGCAACATTTCTCCTGGTGGGCATTCCTCCTCTAGTCGTGAATTTTACTACCGTTTTCCGCATACGTGTCTCTGGGCCGGCGACCTGCTTAAACTGTCATGAAACAGGTTAGATTGTCCCGGGCAATCGCACAGCGGCCTCCCCAGCGTCACAGCCCAGAGGCGCTCTCCCGGGGTGCTTCCTCTGGATAAGACAACCGTGGGGGGCTCGGTGAGGCCTCCAGCTTTGCTCCCTGAAGTTCCTGCTTCTTGCTGTCCCCCAGGGAGACGCCAGAAAGTGTTGCCGGCGCCCCAAAGGCCACAGACCCTTCCCCCTCCTGCCAGGTCCCCACTTCCCTCCCTCCCAATCCCAGGCTCTGCCTTGTCTGACTTGGCACGCTGCGTGTCTAGTTTCCAGTGGCACTGAAGACGGAATTTTCTTTTTCTTTTTTTTTTCATTCTTTTTACTCCTTTTATATGATTTTCAGGCAAAGAGTTTAAAGCCGACTTATGGAGACACGTTCCCATCGGAGATGTGAAAACGTTCCCACAGAATCGCCCGTGCTGTGGCTGCAGGTGCAGGGGAGGGGTGATGCACACATGCAGCCAGCAGGGGTGGGGTGGGCGGCTGTCCAGGCAGCCTGGGATTCCCTCCAGAAGTGTCAAAGATCAGCTCCACCCCTGCCCTGCCAGGGCCTGGTTTTATGAGTCAATAAATTCCTGCTGCTTCTGTCAGTCCCTCTGCAGCGAGCTGAGTAACGCAGGAGGTAGCCACACTCCCTGGTGACCTGTCCTTGTGTGCCTGGTTTCTCCAGGTCCCACTGCCCCAGCCCGACACCTAACACCAAGTGGCTCTCGTCCCGGGACAGGAGCAGAAAAGAGGCCCCCTGCCATCACACGGGCAGGTGGCCAGGAATGGCCAGCCCTGGATCCTCACGTCCTGTCACCTTGTCCGGTTTGTCCTGTCCCTCCTGCCCGCCGTGTTCCCATCCTCCCCGCCATGTCCTCTCTGCCCCGCACCCCTTCCCACCTGAGACACCATTTCCAGAGTGACTCATTGGCCAGTGGTGCTGGACCAGCGGATAAGGCGTTTTAGGGCTGGAAGGGTGTGGTGAGCCCTGACTCAGGGCTTGCCTGCAAGTAACCCCCTTCACAGAAGCAGCCACTCCTCGGGGCTCCTGGGGCTCCGGCGGTTCAGTGTCCGACTGCGGCTGGGGTCATGATCTCGCGGTTCGTGGGTTCAAACCCCGCGACGGGCTCTGTGCCGACAGCTCGGAGCCTGGAGCCTGCTTCGGACTCTGTGTCTCCCTCTCCCTCTCTGCCCTTCCCCCACTCGCCCTCTGTGTTTCTCTTTGTCGAAAACAAATTAATTAATCAATTAATTGATTGATTAATTAGTTCATACAAAAAAGCAGCATCCCCTCCAAAGCAGGCTTTCCCCGACAAACACACTAGATGAAGAGCCACCCCCCTGCACTGAGGCTCTTGTTCCGGAGCCCTTGGTTGATTTCAGTAAGTGACCATTAAGGCCATTTGTCTTTTGTCTTTCCCTGGGCTTTAAATTCCCACGCTGATGTTTTAAATTCGCCAATAGGGGGAGCCCGAGAAGCCCTAGGCCCCCACCCTCGAGCCCAGTAAAAAGCCCCCCCGTACTGCGCATGCGCTCTCCACCGTGCCCCTCACCTCGCTGAGTGGCTGTGTCATTTCCAGGTCTCCTGTAAGGAATAAACCTTTATTTTCTCAAAGTTTCCTCCCGGTTGTGGCCGAGGGGGCGTCTTGCAGGCGTAGCAAGAACCACGAGGTCGAGTCATGACATTGGAAAGGGGCCCCCGCAGTAATTGTGGTCAGCAGGGCGGATGTCTGACGTAGGGGTGACTCGGGAGGGAGAGGACACGCCAGGTGTGCAGAGGAGAGCAGCCCCGGGGCGGGCAGGTGGGCGGCCAAGGGGCAGCGAGGACGCCCCGAGCGCAGGCAGGCGTGGACACACGCGCAGCTCCGCAGACCGTGCACTTGAACGTGGGAAGGTGAGTGGGTCCGGCTAAGCTGCCACCACGCACCCGGCCGTCTAACCTCACAGGGAGTGTTTCTCCATGACGTCCCATCCAGGGGTGACAAGCTTCCTTGCTGGAGTGACTCAGGGACCTTACAGCCCTGCTCCCCGAGAGGGTCTCCCCGGAGAGCGCCCGGGGGCGGTGGGGACAGGCCAGGGCGGGAGCACGCGGCTTCAGAACTAGCACAGGCAGATTCCCTAATCGCCTGTGAGGCCACCCGGCCATCAGACCCCCCACGCGTCCTTGGAGGACCCAGGATGGGTGCACATCCAGGCGGGGGCGCCATGGAGCGTGGGGGAGAAGGAGGCAGGGAGCCAGGTGGCCAGGTGAAAGTGACGGAGGGTGAAAGGGAGAGGGCGCGAAGGAGGGGTGAAGAGTTGGAGAGCCGGCTGAGGCACAGAAGCCCGGGCAGAGCCTGGCGGGGGGGGGGGGGGGGGGGCGGCTGAAACTCCCTGGAAATTGGTCGCCACCGTAAGGTCAGCCTGTCTGTTGCTGTTTGGGGGTTGCATCCGGCAGCCGCTCAGCGCAGGAAGAGAGAAAGCGGGCCGAAGCATTTCCCCAGGGTCTGGCCAGACAGACAGACGAAGGGAGAGCACGGGAATGCAGTCGGAAGGGCTTGTCATGATGCATTATCATTGCTTCAAGCTCGCTGAGAGGGCAGTGACTGTGACAAGGGAAGGACAGTGCGACAGTCCTGTGGGCCCCTTTGATGTCCTTGAGAGAAGAGCTCCCCCACGTGGCCATGACGGGTCAAGGAAACTCTGGGGGAAGTATTGACCGGCTGCGCCTGGCAGGATTTGCTAAGAAGCAGCCACACGGGGCAGGAATCTGGGCCTTCTGCATAAGTGTGACCACCTCGCGTTGTTTGGACGTGTCCCTGGATGCACGCGGGTTTAATTTTCGAAGGGCGGAGAGTTGGCTACAAGAGCTGCGGGGGGGAGATTTTTTTTCCTCTTCAGTTTGCGGTTCATACTGGATACGGCCAAGGTCACCAGCGGTGAGTTGAGAAGGACATACTGAAAATCCCTAAAAGCCACCAGTTAGTTAATGAAATCAAAAGCAAAGCTGAGAAAGTGGCATCACGTGTGAAGACAAAAGTCCCAGTGACCAGGGGATTTTTCAGAGGCTTTTGGCCGGGTGTGTTTCTCCCTTCCATCTTTTGCTGGGACGGGTCACTTCTCCCTCCGAGCAGCAGCCCGCTGCATCACGAGACACGGAGCCTCTCCCTCTCTGCCCCTGCCCTCCCCCCTGCCGTGGCCGGTGGAATGGCTTCCTGCAGGCGTTTGTTGGCACCGGTTAGCTGATGTGGCCCCAACGTGCACTTGAAAGTGACAGAGGAGACGACAGACATGCCATAGACCTTCTGTGCCTCGGCCAGCACACCCCTCACCTGGCTCATGTCTTCTCCCCGACGTGAGACAGGCGCCGGAACGGTTGCGGGACGTCTCCCCAGGGAGGCTGATCGACCCTCAGACGCTGTCCCAAACTGCCGATTTGGAAAGGAAGGAACAAGTGCGTAGGCGCGCCGTCATCCCGTGCTGCGTGGAAATGAACTGAATGCATTTGCCTTTAAGTAAGACATATTCCAGTGTCTCTTTCAGTGGGTTTGAGATTACGGAAAGAGCTGTGTGTACCTGTTATTATTATCCTGCTGAAAATGGCAACAGAAGCTCCACAATAGAAAAATCTGAATATAGAATAAAGTTCGCTACAGGTATGCGCTGTGCTGCAACCACCGCGTCTGGGGGCAGGTCGTTAGGGAAAGCCAACTGGTAGCGACACTTTCCTGAACAATCAGACTTACTGCAACACGTAGAGGCACGAAGACACAATCCATGGATAGTTTCCACCACACAGGTGCAGTGCCTGTCGCGGCTATTTTGAAAGAGTTTATTTATGGCCAAACACGTGACTTCAGGGGTGAGAAGAAGCTGTCTGGCTTTTATGTCCCAGAAAAGGTTTTCAGCTTTGAAATTTGCTGTGTCCTGGGGCGCCCGGGGGGCTCAATTGGTTGGGTCTGACTTCGGCTCAGGTCACGGTCTCACAGTTCGTGAGTTCGAGCCCCGCCTCGGGGTCTCTGCTGTCCTCACAGAGCCTGCTTCGGATCCTCTGTCCCTCCCTTCTCTCTTTCTCTGCCCCTCCCCAGCTTGCGCCGTCTCTCTCTTGAAAATAAACATTTTTTAAAACCTAATCTTTAAAAAAACAACAAAAAATAAATTTGCAGCGTTCTTCACCTCTTATTAAAACGTTAGGGGTAGGGGCACCTGGGTGGCTCCGTCAGTTAAGCGCCCAACTTTGGCTCAGGTCATGATCTCACGGTCCATGAGTTCGAGCCCTGCGTCGGGCTCTGTGCTGACAGCTCAGAGCCTGGAGCCTGCTTCGGATTCTGTCTCTCTCTCTACCCCCTCCCCCTCCGTTCGTGCTCTGTCTCTCTCACTCTCAAAAATAAGTAAACGTAAAAACAAAAACAAACAACATGAGGAGTACCAGGGCACCTCTGGACCAATGCTACCATTTCTTATCCCTTTAATATGAAATGTTACCATTTGCACCAGACTTTTTGAGAAGTATCATTCCCGCCGTTCAGCGTCGAGAAAGAGCTAGCACGTAAGAAGTGAATTATTTGCATCATCAAATATTGTTTTAATTTGATGGGGTCAGTGAGTGGGACACCAACCGAGTGTCCTCTAATTCAGTTCTGACCCTAACTACCCAGAATCAGTGTAGACCGCCCTCCCCGCGCCCCCCCCCCCCCCCCGCAAGGTTGAGGGCTCAGTCCCACAAGGCTGCTTCCCCTCCACCTCAGATGCCATCTACAGGCCCAGACTGTCACCTGCACTTCTGACCAACCGGATAAGTGGGGTGTGCCCCTCTCCCCCTGCTCAGAACGGATACTTTGTTATAATGGCTCCCAACATTCAGGGAAAGGCTTACACGAACCGGTTTGCCATAAAGGATACCATTAAGGATACGGATGAACGGCCAGATGAAGGGGTACATAAGGAGGAGTCTGGAAAGGTTGCAAGCCCAGGAGTTTGGAGCGGCACCAGCCTCCAGTCCCACGGATGTGCTCACCGACCCAGAAGCTCTGGGACCCAGAACCCCATAATGTAGGGATTCTCATGGGGCTTCATGATGTTGGCATGATCAACTCAATCTCCAGTGCCTCTCTCTTCCATGGAGGATGGGGTGAGCTGAAAATCAAAAGCTTCTTTTTTTTCTTTTTAATTTATTTTTGAGAGAAAGACAGAGCGCGTGCGCGCATACACGCGGGGCAGGGGCAGAAAGAGAGGGAGGCGCAGGATTCGAAGCCAGCTCCGGGCTGAGAGCAGAGAGCCCGATGTGGGGCTTGAACTCACAAGCCGTGAGATCATGACCTGAGCCCAAGTCAGACAGATGCTTAACCGACTGAGCCACTCAGGCACCCCACGTCCCCAGCTTCTAAATATGGCTTGGTTTTTGTGGTGACCAGCCCCCAACCTGAAGCTCTCCAGGACACCACCAAGGTCACCTCATTGGAACCAAAGACGTTCCTCTCACCCCCGGAAATTCCAAAGGGTTTAGGAGCTCTGTGTCAGCAACTGGGGACAGAGAGCAAACATATATTTCTTATCATGTCCCAAGTAGCTACTAAATTCTTGGATATGTTTTGACGCAAATAGATGCCTATTCTTTGGTCTCCCCCCCCCACCGGATTTTTGTGGTCTCTTCCCCTCCTTTCCACGTGGTCACTGCAGCCCCCCCCCCCCATGAGTGTCTTCCGTGGGTGTTTGGAGACAGAGGGAGAGGGAGGGACGGACAAGCAGGTCTGCGATAAGCAAAAATAAGGAGGCTTGAAGCTCTGAAAGAACTGATACACACAGAGAACTTCCCGGATCAGCCTCCGTTTTGATTCCTGAGGCCCAGCTGCACGACGCCCACCCCCCCCCCCCCCCCCCCAGGGATCCCGTGAGCTACTCCACCAGCCGGAGAAACTCCCCTCTCTGCTTCAGCTGGTTCCCACTGGATTTCTGTCACCAACAAAACAGCCCCAGTTCATGCTCTGGATCCACTTCTGGGGTCTCCTCTGTGTGACCCCATCTGTTCGTTCCTGTGCCCCCCGCAAGGAGACTTTGATGACTCACTTTACATTTTAATACATGATGGGACAAGCCCCCTGATTATCGTTCTTTTTAAAATTTCCTGCAGGCCGTTTGTGCACGTTTTTTTATCCTTCCAGAGACACTTAGAATCATGTTGTCAAATTCCCTCCCCCCCGCCCCCCCCAAAAAAACGCAGAGGAATTCGGATTCAGATAACCCTGAATTTCTAGATTAGCTTAGGAAGCAGGGACATCGGTGCACTCTGGGGCCTCGCTGGCCAGGAAGAAGTTGTCTGTATGTATCCAAGGCTCTTTGTGGCTTTTTGTGAGTTTCACAGCTATTTTCATACACACATTGAGTGTCTCCTAAGTCCTTTCCAACCATTACTGTTCCTGCTGCTGGGTGTCCTCAACTTTCTTTCTGGAGTTCGGGTGCGGGGCCCCGGGGACTCTCCTCCGGAACCCCACGTCGCGTCCCTCCCTGCCAGCTCACGCCGCTCCTCTCGCGGCAGCGACCCACCCCAGCCGCCGCCTGACCTTCTGCCCAGTCGAGCCTGTCGAGCGCCACCAGGAGCCCGGGACCGGCACAGACCGAGCCCAGAGCTGCCCCGGAGTTTACACGCCGCGGGACCCGGGCTGGGGGAGGACTGCTCCCTGCTGCCCTCCACCGCTCCGTGCGCTCGGACACCGGGCCAGCCCCGTCTTCCCCTCCCGTCTAGCGCCCCGGGCTCCTTCACTGCTTTCTGGAATCCGCTGCCAGAAAAACTCCCTCCCTCGAGCCTTTCCCCCAGCCTCTGCTTTGGGGACACTCAAGCCACGACGGGCCCTCCCGTGGGATTCTGACTCCTTGCGAGACACTCGAGTCTTGGGGCAGAACCGCTGGAGCCGGTCTGTTGGCCTCCCTGCTGCCCACAGGCCTCCCTCGCCTCCACCTCCACCCGGCGGGGGGGACCCGGGGGCGGGGCCCAGCCGGGCGTGCGGTCCGCACACTGCGCGGGTCACCGCGGGGAGTCCCTGCGGACACCCTGGGGGAGCCCTTCCCGGGACCGCGCGGCGGCAGGGCTGGATACCGCGGGCCCGAGAGCCTCGCCGGCGAATCAAAACTCCCGGCGACCGTGGAGCGGGTGCGCGCGCGTGCCTGTGTGCGCGCGCGCGCGGGGGTGCGTGCCTGTGTGCGCCTGTGTGGGTGCGCGCGCGCGGGTAGGTGCAAGCGCGCGCGCCCGTGCGCGCGGGTAGGCGCATGTGTGCGGGTGCGCGCGCGCGCGTCTCCGCCTGTAACCCGAACGCCCCGCGCCCCTCCAGCCTTGGGCGACCTGCCGCGCGCGGAAGTGCTGCGACAAGCTTGTGACTCCCCCGCAAAACCGCAGCCCTCCCCGGCCTGCCTCCCGCGGCATCCAGTCACAGCCCCGCCCTTATTCCCGAAAACACGGCTCGCTGGAGGCAGTAGAGGAGCCTTGAACAGTGGCTGGAGAGGGGCCAGGGGGTTAAGCCGGGATTTATTCCCCACCCCCCCCCCCATGGGAAAGTCTTTGAACATGGAAGGGCTCCATGGAGGCGGAGAGGAGAGGATGAATACCCAAGAGAAAAGTCATAATCACAATTTCATATATATATATGGAAATATTTAGCAATCGTGGGCGTTTGGGGGGCGGGGAAGCTCCATAGACGAGAATACATTGTACATATTATGTTGCAGACTGAATGCTTTCAACCGAATTTCTTTAAGACCTTAAGGAGGACCCTTCCCTCTGCACTGGAACTGTTAGCACCCGTCTCCAAGCGTCCACTCAAGACAACGTTCTGGGAGAGAGGAGCCGGGGGCACAAGCAGGTGCCGGCAGACCCCCAGCTACACCGGGGAGGTGAGAGGACCCATGTGGCCCCTTTCCGCTACTTGGGCCCCCACTTTGCAGACAATGAAGTCTTCCCGGAAACGGAGATGACAAGTATTTACTACACTATCCTCTGCTTCCCCCCCCCCCCATTTTGTAGGAGTTCTTTATACTCTGGACATTTATTACTTGTTATAAATGTTGCAAATATTGCATCCAAGTCTGCCACTTGTTTCTAACTTTAGCAGAGTCAAATCTGTCCCTCTTTTCTGCAGAAGCAAAATCTGATTTGCCCGGAGCGCGCTTGTAACAAATCTATCGTGTCCTATGTTTGGGCTACGTCGTATCTTTAGCCCCTGCCCGTTCTCTGCTTCCGCTCGGTGAACAAAATGTGTACAGAAGTTGAGAGACCCATCGGACGGACACCCAGGTATCTGTCACTCGCTTCAACAATTACCAACGTGTGGCCACTTTTGTCACCTCTGCGTTATCCCCCCACCCCCACCCGGCCCTGCTCACCTCGTTCAGAGCAAATCTCAGACACCCCATTTCACCTGGAGGTATTTCAGCACGCATTTCTAAAATAGACGCTCACATTCTTACCAGCATACTATTATCATACCAAAGTCATTGACAAGGTTGCCTTACCCAGTTAGTATTCCAGTTAACCTGACGTCTTTTTACAGTTGGTTTGTTCAAATCACAGTCCAAAGTCCCCCCGCATGGCATGAACTGGGCATGTCTCTTTTTTTTTTTTATTTTTTTATTTTTTTTTAACGTTTATTTATTTTTGAGACAGAGAGAGAGCATGAACGGGGGAGGGTCACAGAGAGAGGGAAACACAGAATCTGAAACAGGCTCCAGGCTCTGAGCTGTCAGCACAGAGCCCGACACCCGGCTCGAACCCACGGACCGTGAGATCGTGACCTGAGCCGAAGTCGGACGTTTAGCCGACCGAGCCACCCAGGCGCCCCTGGGCATGTCTCTTAAGGCTCTTTTCAACTAGTAAAACTCCCCCCGCTCTTTTGTTTTTCCTTCTCCTTCTCCTCACTTACTTGTTGAATAAACCAGGCATCGGCTTCATAAGACCTTCCACCTTCCGGATTTGAGGGAATGCACGCCCGTGTGCATGTTCCCCAACCCACTGAATTTCCTCTAACCTGGTAGTGGTGCCAGAAGTTTAACCGCATTCGGGTCCAAGATCCTCTGAGAAGAACGTTTCACAGGTGATGCTGTGTGGCTCCCGCTGCCTCACATTAAGAGAGGCCTCGTGTCTGCAAATGGTTTTAAAAACTTGACCTTCTCCTTTCTAATATTTTTATTCTTAGTACTCGCTCTGGATCCACCTCCGGAAGTACTCCCGACGGCCTGGGCCCTGTCTCTAGCCACCAGTTCTTGCCTGTCCCCATGAAGGATCCTGGCGGTGTGGGGGAGGGGCTTCACCTGGACACTTTTCCTTCCGGACCAGCGGTGAGATCCGAGCCTCCCAGCCCTCGGCCGCGCTCTGTGCGAGTCTGTCCACCTTGTGGATGTCTCCCTGAGTCCTGTTTGGGCCTCGTCTTCTCCTCCCTTCCTTAAGCAAACGCTTGAAGGGGTTTGATGTGGCCTTGAAGACGGGTGGATCCTGGGAAATCACGTGGTGCTGCTGCGGGTGTGGACCGTTGCTTTCTGTCACTGTCGTTGTGTCCTAGACCGCGTTCCGTGTTTTAATTTTTTTGTCCAGGGCTGATTCTAGGTGTCTCCACAGTGCTGCGTGTACATGTCTGTTTTCTGTGGGAAGCACTGTCTTTTCAGCTTTACTGAGGCATGAGTGACGCATGAGAATTATCTACATTTTGGTCGCACGCTGTGTCTTTTAAGCGTACGATGTGATGTTTCCATACACGTGCGAATTGAGAAAGGGTCCCCACAATCAAGTTAATTAGCACATTTCATCACCTCATGTAGTTACCATTTTTGTGTGTGTGCCGAGAACACTTGAGATCTACTCTCTCAGCAAATTTCAAATCTACAGCACAGTGTTATTAACTATAATCACCATGCCTTACATCAGAGACCCAGAACGTACTCACCTATAACCAAAACTCTGTGCCCTATTCCCCACCCCTCCCCCAGCCCCTGGCCACCACGATTCTAACCCTCTGGTTCTATGAGTTAGGTTCAAGGGGTCCCTGGGTGGCTCAGTCGGTTGAGTGTCCGACTTGGGCTCAGATCATGATTCACGGTTCGTGGGTTCAAGCCCCACATCAGGCTCACTGCTGTCATCGCAGAGCCTGCATCGAATCCTCTGTCTCCCTCTCTCTCTGCACCTCCTGCACTCACGTGCTCTCTCTCTCTCTCTCTCTCTCTCAAAAATAAACAGTTTTAAAGAAATAAAATTGGGGTGTCCGGGTGGCTCAGCTGGTTAAGTGAACAACTGGCTCAGGTCATGATCTTGCAATTTGAGAGCTCAAGCCCCGCGTCGAGCTCTGTGCTGACAGCTTGGAGTCTGGAGCCTGCTTCGAATTCTGCGTCTCCCTCTCCCCTTCGTGCTCTCTCTCTCTCAAAAATAAATAAACGTTAAAAAAGTTTTTTTTTAAAGAAATAAAATTGGGGCGCCTGGGTGGCTCAGTCGGTTGAGCGTCCGACTTCGGCTCAGGTCACGATCTCACGGTCCGTGAGTTCGAGCCCCGCGTCGGGCTCTGGGCTGATGGCTCAGAGCCTGGAGCCTGCTTCCGATTCTGTGTCTCCCCCTCTCTCTACCTCTCCCCCGTTCATGCTCTCTCTCTGTCTCAAAAATAAACCTTAAAAAAATAAAATAAAATAATTAAAAAAAGAAATAAAATTGAACATTTAAGTGAGATCATGCAGTGTCTGCCTTTCTCTGTCCGGCTTAGTTCACTTAACAGAAACGTTCTCCCCTTTCATCCACGTTGTTGCAAATGGCAGGATGTCCTTTTTCACGGCTAAGTAATAGTTCCTGTGGTATTAGATCCCGCAGTCCCTTTATGAGCACATCTCTCGACAGACGCTTAGGTTGTTTTCATATCTTGGCTGCTGTGAATAACGCTGTAATTCACATGCTGGTGCACATACCTCTTGGAGACACTGATTCCGTTGCCTCTGGATACGTACCCAGCAGTGGGTTGCACTTTTCACGTTTGGGGACCCCCGATGCTGTTTCCCAAGCGGCCTCACCATAGTCGCTGTTGACAAATGCCAGGCACACAGGTCGCCTCCGGCTCCTGGTACCCAAGAGCACTGCTGGAAACATCCTCGAGGTGTCCCGTCACGGGCCAGCGAGAGGGAGGCTCTCTGGGATGTTTGTCCGGAAGTAGAGTTGCGGGGATCACGGCGTCCACGCGTCCCTGATTCCGCTAAATGCCTTGCAGAATGGCACCCTACTTGCTCTCCGGCGGGAGGGCATCAGGTTCCCTGTTTCCCCACATCCTTGCCAGCACCTGACATGGCTCGTCAAGGTTTGAAGCTACATTACATGAGATGAGACTCAGAAGTTCCTTCTCTGCGGCTCGCCTCTTTATATCCTTTGCTCCTTCTAAAATTGGTTTCCTGTGTGTGTGTGTGTGTGTGTGTGTGCGCGCGCCTCCCATGTGTCCCTCCACATCCACCGTCTACCCTTCTCCGCGTCGTCGTTCTTTGGCCTCGGAGGCTGAGCTGTGTACCTGCATCCAAATGCTCCCTTGCCATCTGGCTTCCAGCCGTGGCAGGAAATCAGAGGGAGGACGAGGAGGGAGGTGAGGATATTGACTCCTCCAGCTCCCTCCCTGCCTGCGAGCTGGGAGCTAGCTGCCTCCTGCAACCGAAAGTCACAACAGACTGACAGTCACAGCTCCTGTTGGGGGAGGGGGGCTCTCCACGCAGCTTTCCCTCTTCTTGGGTTCCTGGAGGTGCTCACAGCTCCCCACTGCTGGGACGCTTGGGGCTCTGTCCTATTTCACGTGGCTTCCCGAATCCTGCTCAGACCTTCATAAATCATTCCTTTATTAAAACATCCTCCAGGGGGGGCGCCTGGGTGGCGCAGTCGGTTAAGCGTCCGACTTCAGCCAGGTCACGATCTTGCGGTCCGTGAGTTCGAGCCCCGCGTCAGGCTCTGGGCTGATGGCTCAGAACCTGGAGCCTGTTTCCGATTCTGTGTCTCCCTCTCTCTCTGCCCCTCCCCCGTTCATGCTCTGTCTCTCTCTGTCCCAAAAATAAATAAACGTTGAAAAAAAAAATTTAAAACATCCTCCAGGGGCGCCTGGCCGGCTCAGTCAGTCGAGCGTCCGACTCTTGGTTTCGGCTCAGGTCATGATCTCACGGTTCGTGGGTTCGAGCCCCCCGTCGGGCTCTGTGCTGACAGCTGGGAACCTGGAGCCTGCTTTGGATTTTGTGTCTCCCTCTCTCTCTCTGCCCCTCCCCCACTCATGCTCTCTCTCTGTCCCTCAAAAATGAATAAATATTAAAAAATATATATGTTTTAAAAAAAAGCAGCTAAGGTCCTAAAAGAGTTTGCCAAGTGCTTTTTCTGCATTATGTAATTTTTTTTTCTTTTGTACTCCATTTATTTAGTCTCTGTACTCCCTAAGCCTTTTATTCTTATTATTATTATTTGAGAGGGAGAGAGAGACAGCGTGGGAGGGGCAGAGGGAGAGAGAGAATCCCAAGCAGGCTCCACACTCAGCACAGAGTCCGACGCAGGGCTCGATCCCATGACTCTGGGATCATGTCCTGAGCTGAAATCAAGAGTCAGACACAAGTGACTGAGCCACCTGGGGCCCCTCTCTCCCTAAGTCTATTTTATTAATAGATTTCTCTGATGTTAAGCCATCTTTGTTTTCTTTTTTCCCAAGTTTTTGTTTAACTTCCAGCCAGCTAATATACAGTGCACTATTAGTCTCAGGCGTAGAATTTAGTGATTCATCCCACACCGGGCGCTCATCCCGACAAGTGCCCTCCTCCATCCGCATCACCAGTTTAGCCCATCCCCCCTCCTGCCTCCCCTCTGGTAACCATCGGTTTGTTCTCTAGTTAAGAGTCTGGCTCTTGGTTTGTCTCTCTTTTTCCCCTCTGCTCATTTGTTTCCTAAATTCCACATATGATATTGGTCTGCCTCTGACAAACATGTCATCTTTTTAAATTATTTTTATGTTTTATTATTTATTTTTCGAAAGAGACAGACAGGGCATGAGCAGGAGAGGGAGGGGCAGAGAGAGAAGGAGACACAGAATCCGAAGCAGGCTCCAGGCTCCGAGCTGTCAGCACAGAGCCCGACGTGGGGCTCGAACCCACAAACCGCGAGATCATGACCTGAGCCAACCTACTGAGCCACTCAGGTGCCCCACATGTTATCTTTGTAATGTATCATTTGATTGGGTTTGCTAATGATTTATATGGGAATTTTATATTTCTGCTCATTATAGTGACCATTCATTATTTCAAATTTGTTAAAACTTGCTTTATGGACCAGTATTTGCTCAGGTTTTTTTTTAAATGTCCTCGCATAGTTGAATAGGATGTATATGCTGTGGTTGATGATTTTTTAATAAATGCCTGCCTTCTGGGACACCTGGGTGGTTCAGTCTGTTAAACGTCTGACTCTTGGTTTCAGCTCAGGTCATGATCTCACGTTTTGTGGGTTTGGGGCTCTACGCTGTCAGTGTGGAGCCTACTTGGGATTCTCTCTCTCTCTTCCCCTCCCCCTCTCATGTGTGCTCTTTCTCTCAAAAATAAATAAACGTTAAAAATTTTTTAACATTTTAAAATTTAGACGTTTAAATGTAAAATTTTTTAATTTTTAACTTTTTTTCACGTTTATTTATTGTTGAGAGACCGAGAGAGACAGAGCGTGAGCAGGGGAGGGGCAGAGAGACAGAGGGAGACACAGAATCCGAAGCAGGCCCCAGGCTCCAAGCTGTCAGCACAGAGCCCGACGTGGGGCTCGAACCCACAAACTGTGAGATTGTGACCTGAGCCGAAGTCAGATGCTCAACTGACTGAGCCACCCAGGCACCCGTCAAAAATAAACTTTCAATGAATAAATAAATAAATACATAAATACATAGATAGATAAATCCATCCCGGCCTTCTATTTTGAAGGGTTTATTTTGTTATTCATTTTCAAGTCCTGCTCTGGGTGAGCACGAGCCCAGCCCGGGGTGAGCCCTGCTTCTCTCTCTGTCTCTGCCCCTCTTTCTTTTTCTGCCTCTCATGGGATTTTGTCTCAAAAAAAAAAAAAAGTGTTCCTGTGAACCCCCATCCTGGGCTGTGGATTCTATTTATTTGGGGGCCTCTCTTCCACTGGTTGTCTTTGCACGTTTGGTGGTTCTCCAGAGCAGACTTATCTTCAGCTTTGCTGTGTCTGTGGCCCGTGGACACTGCTCCGTCCGCTGTAATGCACGCGACAGACATCAGGGAGTTTCCCTCGAAGCTTCTGCAGCCCTGGACCCATGCGGGTGATTCCGGTCCGAGAGCGTTGGCTGCAGGCGCTGTGGTCCCCAGAAACAGCACACCTTCTCGGGGGGAGCCTCAGAACAGCCCTAACTCGCACGCCTGTGATTAACAAAGCCCACCGGGTCCCCCTGGCTTCCCGCCAACCAGCCCGCTCCGATTCCTAACGCCCAAGAAGCAGACAACTCGTGGCACGTTTAGAATATTCCGTTCATTGTTTCCTCCGAAACAGAAACACGTTGACAACCACCTGTAAAGCGCGGAAAGCGGGTTGCCGTCTCCCCGCCCCTCCAAACGTGATTCCTGCATTCCTCAGACACCGTCCCCGAAACTTCCCTTAAAATCCCAGATCAAACATCCCCGAGAAGGTGGAGGAGCCCCCGTCCCCGGCCCCCACCCGGGACAGCAGCATCGTCCGGCAGGTGGGGGCGCCAAGGAAATAAATTAGGGGGCGGGGGTGCTCCTAGCCGGCCGCGTCCCGCTCTGTCTCGCACACCCAGCGGTAGGGCCTCTGGCACACGTCGTCGTTCCAGCGGCCGTCGTCCGTGAAGTGGGCGCAGTCCTCGCCCCCGCCCAGCCCGTGCCCGTACCAGTCGTCCGGCTGCTCCGGCCTCCAGTTCCTGCGGAGACGCGCGGATGTGAGCCGGCCCCCCCCTCCTCCCCGCCAAGCCGGGCCCCCCCACCCCCACCCCCACCCCCGGGGACCCGCGGGGCCGGGGCGCGCGCACTCACTTGAAGCCCTTCTCGTAGTCCGTCCCGTCCACCCACTTCCAGGGCCCACTCTGGTCGGTGAGGCCCATCCAGGTGTTCACAGGCCCCATGTGGTGCTGGATGAACTTCTGGGGAGACAGGAGGGGGTGGTGAGCGCTCCCCGGAGCCCGGCCCCCCCTCCGCCTGACCCCCCAGGGGCCCACCCGCTCCTCCCGGGAGCCCCCCACCCCCACCCCAGCCCCGGGAGCTCACCTGCTCCTCCCAGGAGCCCACCACCACCAGGTGCGCGTTCTCCAGCCGGCAGTACTTGTCCGCCTCCGGCCAGGACTTCCCGGAGCGGGAGAACCAGTAGCAGCTGCCCTCGAACTCCAGCCAGTTGACCGGGCAGCAGGAGGCCGCGGAGCCTGCGGGGCAGGGGAGGGTGGAGGCGCTGAGGCGGGGCCCGGGGAGGGGGAGGGGGAGGGCGGGGGGGGGCGGGCGAGCCGGCGGGCGCCCCGCCCCCTCACCGTTGCCGTGCAGGACGGCGATCTGACAGCTCAGGCTCCGCAGGTCCGACACGAACTGCTTCACGTGCAGCAGCAAGCTGGAGTGATCTGGGGGGGTGGGGGGTGGGGGGCGAGGGCGGGCAGGGGGCGGGGCGGGTCAGTGTGGACACTGGGGGCTGGGAAGGGCCCGGCCTCGGCGCGCTGGGGCCCGAGGAGTCAAAGGCCCCCGGGGCTCGGCCGGAGGGACCCCCGGGTCCGACGCGCCCGTGCGCGCACGCTCCCCGCTCTGACCTTCGCTGAGCTGCTGCTGCTGTTTCTGCAGCTGGGACTCCAACGACTTCACCTTCCTGCCCACGCTTCCCCCTGGGGGAGAGGCTGGCTCAGTGTCCCGACATCCCCAGCGGTCCACGGGCCCCCCTAACCCCCCCAGCCGCAGCCCCAGGGCCCGCTCACCCTGGCTGCTCAGGGTCTTGACCTCGACCTCTGTGCTCGCCGTGAAGTTGCTGAACGTGACCCTCAGGGCCTGCAGCTCGTCCCGCAGCTTGGAGTCTGGAGGGGGGGTGTGCACGGGGCAACATGAGGGGGCCGTGACCCCCGTCACAGACGCCAGCGCTCTCTCACCACTTGCCCCGCCCCCCCCCCGCCCACCCCCAGGGCACCCACTCTGGGATCCGATCACACAGACAACCACCAGCAGCAGGAGGCCGAGGCCCAGGGAGAGCAGGAGGAAGCAGGGTCCGGAGCAGAGTCTCCGGAAGAGCCGCTGGGGCGGAGGTGGCGCTGCAACAAAACAGGGCGTCCGGGTGTCAGGGACCGGGTCCCGGGAGGAGAGCGGGCGAAGGCTCCTTCTCCAGGGAGCCCTACAGGTGAAGAAATCCGTTATTGGGGCGCCCGGGTGGCTCAGTCGGTTAAGCGTCCGACTTCGGCCTCAGGGCATGATCGCACGATTCGTGGGTTGGAGCCCCGCGTCGGGCTCTGAGCTGACAGCTCGGAGCCTGGAGCCTGCTTCGGATTCTGTGTCTCCCTCTCTCTCTGTTCCTCCCCTGCTCATGCTCTGTCTCTATGTCACTCTCTCAAAAATAAATTAAGATTAAAAAATAAAAAAGAAAGAAAGAAAGAAATCCGGGTGGTAGGCCACCCTGAGGGACCAGAGGCCGGGAAGAGGGCTGGGAGCGGGTGCAGAGCGCCGACCTGCCCCAGCCGGCCGGGGCCCTCAGCCTTTGCTGACACCTTGTGGCCGGACTGTGTCACTGAAGCTGATGAACTACATTAGTTTTGGGGGGAGGGTTCTGTTACCCCCTGAAAGGCCGGGAAAGAGAAGGAGGTTTCTCCTCTGGCTGGGCTCCAGGAGAGAAGACAGAGGAGCCACAGCCCCCCAGGCTGCTCCCACCTGGGGGGGGGGGGCTCCCCTGCAGCCCCTTCCCCCCACCCCCGTCCCCAAAAACCCTCCTGCTCAGCCCAAACAGCATCCCTGCTCGCTGGAGAAACAAAGGGGGGGGGGTGGCTGTTGTCTGACGAGGGCCTCAGCCTCCCCATGGAAGTCGTCTGGCCCCTTGTCCCTGTCCCCTGGTCCCGTACACCCCATGTACACACACTCTCACACCTGGCCGAGGCTCACCAGGTGTTAGAGGCAAGGAAGGCAGCCCTAACTGCTCCCAGGTACTCCTGGTCCCCTGGTCCCCTGGGTCCACACCCTCCCCGAGGTCCTGGCCAGGGGGTGACGTGGCAAGGGTCAGGAGGCTAGCAGAGGTGGAGCGGACCGTGTTCTCGTGAGTGGGGCCGACCCAGAGGCCAGGTCAGGGCTCACAGGAGGAAGCAGGAGCTGAGTCAAGACGACAAGAGCCACCTCACTGTCACCTGTCCGAAACGCAAGGAGGCGTCCCCTTACCTTGTCTAAGCTGATGGCCATTGTCCTCGTTGTCCAGATGCTGAAGGTCTTGATAGTCATTTGTCATGATAGGGCTGGCTGGACCTGGGCCTAGGTCAAGGCTGGGGTTAGAGCTGAGGCTGGGGCCGAATGGAGCCGGACGGTGCGGGGTCCAGTCCGTTTCTAAGTCATCGGTGGTTACGTGAAAACCTCTCTTCTTTCTCCAGTTCTTTCCCAGGCCTGACATGCAAACTTCACCCCTCTGAGGTTTTCCCGCCCAGCCCCCTCCCCACCCGGGTCGGGGCCCCGGCCTTTCTTCCCCTTTTACTTGCTGGCAGTCTTGAAGTGGATTCCTGGATCCCCCAATGCTGTGCAGATCCCAGGCTAAGAAGGGGGCTGGAGCCCAGAGACTTGGGGTGCGCGGACAGCCCTGGACGATGGGAGAGGAGGGAACAGGGTCCCTCCGAGGGCCCTGAGCCCTGCGTGTCTAGGTCTGTGTGTCTCTGGGTCTGTGTGTCCCAACACTGCAGCTGGCATCCCCAGCGCCTGGGACTTTGGACAGTAAACAGAGGTGGGAAAGGATTTGGAACTCAGGGCATGTGTGGGGTGGGAGTGGGGGATGGGAGGCCTCCACTTTCCTCCCCGGGGAGGGTGAATCTCCTGCTCTGCACCCCCCCACCCCGGCCCCAGCCAACACCCCACTAATCACTGCTTGGTTTGGGATGGGGAGTCAGGTCAGTAGGGGCCAGAGGTGCTCATTGCTGGTTCCTTCTGCCCCTCCTTTCACTTCCTGCCGCTAAATTTCTCAGAATCGTTGGTGTTTCCAAATATCCCTGACCGGGACCAGGGGCCCCCGAGCTCCGCTCTTGCCCAATCCGGGCTCTGACCCTGGCATCTGAGCCCGGGGCCCCGGCCCTCCTGTGAAGCTCAGAGGCCAGGCCCTGCAGCCTTGGGGCCTGCTGCTTTACTCTCCCTGGGAGCAAAGTCCCCCCCCCTTCCCCCCCAGCAGCCTGGGGGTGGTGGGGAGAGAGGCGGGAGAGAGAGCAGGCTTTCCCCACCCCACCTGGGACTGGTGCTAACAAGCTCCCATTGGCTCCTACTGGGCACCCAGGCTTTTCACCCCTTAACTCCTCTCTTAAAGCCCAGAGCCCAGCCCGATTTGCAGATGAGAAGACTGAGGCCCCGACAGGTAAGAGCTTACCCAGGGTTACACTGCAAGGAAGCAGCAGAGGCAGGCCTGGAATGTAAGCCGCCTGATTCCAGGACCCGTGTTTTGTCCCCGGGAAGCCTACCTAGACCCTGGATCCTGAACCATCCCCGAGGCTGGGCCCTGGGGTCTCAGACCCTTAAAGCACATACCCTCCCAGCCCCACAGGGGATTCAGGGAGGCATGTATGAATTCAGATTATGCAAACTTAGAAACTGAACAATACTGGGGTACCTCGGGGGCTCAGCCGGTTAAGCATCCACTTCAGCTCAGGTCATGACCTCACGGTCCATGAGTTCGAGCCCCACATCAGGCTCTGTGCTGACCGCTCAGAGCCTGGAGCCTGTTTCAGATTCTGTGTCTCCTTCTCTCTCTGCCCCTCCCCTGCTCGCACTTACACGCGCTCTCTCTCTAAAATAAATAATAATAAAAATTTAAAGATAAGAAATTAGACAATATTAAAGATGTTCATGGGTCTCACTTTAGGCCCCAAATGGGAAAGGGTGCAAACACTATGTGTCAAGGACAGAACTAGACTTTATTACAAGAGTTTTACATTATATGAGATCTCAGGAACACAGTCCTCACATTCAATATGAAAGCCCCAGGGGCACCTGGGTGGCTCAGTCAGTTGAGAGTCTGACTTCGGCTCAGGTCATGATCTCTCGGTTCGTGGGTTCGAGCCCCGTGTCAGGCTCTGTGCTGACAGCTCAGAGCCTGGAGCCTGCTTTGGATTTTGTGTCTCCCTTCTCTTTGCCCCTCCTCTGCTTGCACTCTGTCTCTCTCTCTCTCAAAAATAAATATTAAAAAAAAAATAAACACACAAAAAAAGAAACCCTTGGGTACACCCTCATTCCTGTGTCCTGAAAAGCCCCCTGTTGTTTGCATGCGCTGGGGCTGCGGCCAGTAATTCGGGGACTATTGGGCTGTTCGCATTCTCTGATATCATCGCTCACAATCTGGTTTATTCGGGCAAACATACCCATGCTGCTTTGGTCAGAAGAGTGACCGAAAGCACTTCACTGCGGAAGCTGTGACCGGCAGGAAGCACATAGGGGCTTCTGGGTAATGGAAATGTTATGCTCTTTTTTTTTTTAATGTTTATTTATTTTTGACAGAGAGAGAGAGAGAGAGAGAGAGAGAGAGAGAGAGAGACAGAGCATGAACAGGGGAGGGGCGGAGAGAGAGAGAGAGGGAGACACAGAATCCGAAGCAGCTCCAGGCTCCAAGCTGTCAGCACAGAGCCCGACGCGGGCCTTGAACTCAAGAACCGTGAGATCGTGACCTGAGCCGAAGTCGGACGCTTAACCGACAGAGCCACCCAGGCGCCCCATGGAAATGTTCAGCTTCTTGATCTGGACACGGGTTGCGTGGCTATGTCCCCTTCATAAAACTGCAGAAAAGCTGCCCACTTATGATTTGTACTGGACGTTCTACTGGAGTAAGGTGTTCCTGAAATCCGGTTTCAGAAAAAACACTGTGAAGAAAGCCAGACAAACAACATGATACATGTGCTGGGGCCGCTCATTTACGGGTGAGCCTCCTGCAAAATACCAGAGATGGTCCTAAGAAACTAAAAAGTAGCTAGAAAGAACACCAGGCCACAATGGTGACACTTTAGGCCGAGAGCCCATCCACCCTGTGCATTTATTCCTTTAATATGTATCTTCGGGGCGCCTGGGTGTCTCAGTCGGTTAAGCATCTGACTCTTGATTTTGACTCAGGTTGTGATCTCACGGTTTGTGAGTTTGTGAGCCCCACGTCGGGTTTTTGGCTGATACTTCGGAGCCTGCTTGGGATTCCCTCTCCCTCTCTCTGCCCCTCTTCTGTTCGTGCCCTCCCTCTCCCTCTCCCTCTCCCTCTCCCTCTCTCTCAACATAAATAAACGTAAAATAAAATTTTTAAAAATGAATATATATCTTAAGGGCACCTGGCTGGCTCAGTCGGTCTAGTGTGCGACTCTTGATCTCGGGGTTGTGAGTTCAAGCCCCATGTTGGGCATGGAGCCTACTTAAAAGAAAAAAAAAGATAGAGAGAGAGAGAGAGAGAGAGAGATCTTAAATTATGCGAGGCCTTCGGGGACAAGGGGCCTCTTGTGTTAATTCTCTCTTGTTGAGTAACTAGGTACCCCCAACTTAGTGGCTTAAAACAACACCAATTTGTCAGCTCACAGTTCTGTAGGGCAGACGTCCAACTGGGCTGTCTGCTCAGGGTCTCACAGAGCTGAGATTCAGGTACTGGAGGACCTCGTCTCATTTCTGGAGGCGAAGGAGAAAGAGAACGAGCTTGCGAGCACGTTCAGGGGCTCAACGGAATCCAGTTCCTCACAGCTGCGGGACTCAGGTCCCCCTTTCCTTGCTGGCTGTCAGCCGGGGGCCACCCTCTCCTGCAGACCACCGTGTTCCTTGTCACGGGAGCCCTCCACCCCCAGAGTCCGCAACAGGGGCGCCTGGGGGGCTCAGGGGGTTAAGCGCCCGACTTGGGCTCAGGTCACGGTCTCATGGTTGGTGAGTTCGAGCCCCGCCTCGGGCTCTGCCCTGAAGCTCGGAGCCTGGAGCCTGCTTCAGATTCTCGCTCTCTCTCTCTCTCTCTCTCCCCCTCCCCTGCTCATGCTCTGCCTCTCTCTGTCTCTCAAAAATAAATAAATGTTAAAAAAAATTTTTTAATTGATTAATTAACTAATTAATTAATCAATTAAAAAGATTAGGTCCACTTGGAAGAATCTTCTTAAGGTCAGTTGTGTATACACGGCACTATATAAGGTCAACCAAACATAACATAACATAATCACGAGAGTGATGTATCTTAACACACTCAGGTTCCAGGGATGACGGCATGGAATCTTGGGGGCCACCATTAGAGCTCTGCCTCAACACAAAGCGACCCTGTCCCCTCTGGGTACACTTGCCTGCCGGTTGAGGAACTCATGACCAGAGCAACTCAGGAGGCTGGGCTCGGAACCTGGGCTCAGTCGGTTAAGTGGTTAAGCGTCAGACTCTTGATTTGGGCTCCGGTGGTGATCTCACGGTTCGAGCCCCCGTTCGGGGTCTACACCGACAGTGCAGAGTCGGCCTGGGATTCGCTCTCTCCCTCTCTTTCTGCCCCTCCCCGGCTCACTCTCTCTATCAAAATAAATAAACTTAAAAACATTAAAAAGGAAGGAAGGAAGGAAGGAAGGAAGGAAGGAAGGCAGGCAAGCTCCTGAAAGGAGATCTCTAATGTTGGCCAATAAAAACAGGTAGGATTTTATCATTGGTAATTAATGAGCAAGTGACCCTGCGGAGAGGAAACAGTAGCACAAGGGAAATGGACTGAGAGGTAGTGTGGACCACTCTGGGAGCCTTGAACGTCAGGGTGCGGATTTTTGAAGGTCACTCAGAAGCACGGTAGTCTCCAAAATGGGGAATGCGGGGCACCCGAGTGGCTCATGGCTCAGTCAGTGGAGCGTCCGACTTCAGCTCAGGTCATGATCTCACGGTTCGTGAGTTCGAGCCCCGTGTCGGGCTCTGGGCTGACGGCTCAGAGCCTGGAGCCCGCTTCAGACTCTGTGTCTCCCTCTGTCTGCCCCTCTGCTGCTTGTACTCTGTCTCTCGCATTGTCTCAAAAATAAATAAACATTAAAATTTTTTTAAAAAAATGGGGAACATGCACCCCAGGAAAGTCACAAGGTCATCCACCGGAGTGTGGCAGGAAAATATTTGCATAATATTTATATATTTATAAAATATTTTTAAGGTTTATTTATTTATATATTTTTAATACGTATATTTTAAATGTGTGTTTATTTTTGAAAGAGAGAGACAGAGCACGAGCATGGGCGGGACAGAGAGAGAGAGGGACACACGGAATCCGCAGCAGGCTCCAGGCCCCGAGCCGTCAGCCCAGAGCCCGACGTGGGGCTCGAACTCACGGACCATGAGATCATGACCTGAGCTGAAGTCGGACGCTTCAGGGTGTGAATACTGGGAGGTGAGACTTCCTGGGGGCCATCTTGAAGGGTGGCCACGTGTTTAGAACTAATGAACGAGTGATGACAAACTGGGGGACACACGCTCAGAAACCTTTCACAGATGGGGCACCTGACCAGCAAAGTTACAGACCGGGACTACAGACCACAAGGTTCATGAAGATTTGCAGGCAAAAGGCAGGACTGTAATTAAACAATGGCGTGGCCTGGAGGCAGGTGATGGGTCAGAGATGGGCAGCGCAGTGAGGGAGGGAATTGGCGCGCCTAACCAGGGTCCAGAAGGTTGCCAGAGGCAGGTCTGGAGTCCGCAAGGGTTCTGGGCTGGAGACATTGATGTAGAGTCTTGAATGTTGCCCAAGGCCATACATTCGTCCATGACACCCGCCCAGTGAGGGGCCCATTGGGAAGGAAGCAGCTGGAACAGAGTCCCCGCCCCCACGAAGGAAGGGGAAGAAAGATCCCCAGGACTGCCAACCACACAAGTGCAGGAGTGGGGTTGACCCTTAGGGCCAGCTCTGGGCACCCCAAATACCTGGTCAAGACTGCCAAGGAGAGAGGACAGTGAGCCTCCCACTGGATGAGTCAAGAGAAGGACGTGTTTTGGGGCAAGGGGGGAGCCGAGCAGTGGAACAGAGAAGAAGCTGGTAAGGAGGGCATGTGGACACAGAGCAAGAAGGACACGGGAGGCTGGGGGTTCTCAGCATGTTAGGGCGGGGAAGACGAACAGCAGGACAAGGGCGGCTATCAGACAGATGTGAGTTCACCTTGCCCTTGTCTGGAGAGTGGGTTGAATGCTCATGTCAGAGAGCTGGCATTGCCTTGCACAGGGCCTGGCTCGTACTAAGTGCCCAGCACAGGCTAGCCATCTGCATTCGGATTATTATCACTAGTTCGAGTTCAGCCAGCCCCCCCAGGGCTTCTGAATGTGGGGAGCAGGGGAGGCTGGGGTCAGGTCAGCAGAGCACATCTCTCTCTGTCTCCCAGAGGGTGGTTAGCGACTTACCTGAGAAGGAACTGGGGGAACTGGGGGCCTGGCGTGTCAGTGGAGTTAAGACAGCCCCTCATCTTCTGTGGATGAGACCTGGGCACTGAGCCCCCTCGGCCCTCGCCCACCCCCTCGCAGAGCGCTCTGAAGCTCAGGTCTGGGATGTGCCTGCCTGGCTCTCTCCCCAGCCCCCAGGGTTAGGACTGCCACTCAGGCCCTCCGGCTGCAAAGTCAGGCACCCGGAAGGCCTTGCCAGGAGGTGACTGAACAAATGGGCAGAGCAGGTAGGTAACCGAAGGCTCAAGGCTGACTTTCCAAAGAGGGTGACCGACGGCTCCCGGAATCCAGGAGAGGCTGAGCAGGGTCTGAGTGGAGAGGAAGCAGGAGAGGTAAGGCGAGGCACCCGGGCTGGGAGCTCAGTGCTAGAAGCAGCCACAAGGGAAGGGGGTCTCGCGAGGCCTCAAGAAGGAGGTTGCTTATTCACAGTTGTGAGTGAGAACCGACAGAACCCACTCAAGGGCCTCCATACGCCCTGCAGCAGGGCGAGAACTTTCTGTACCCTGGTTCTCTGCACCCAGACACGCTCCAACTCCTCGGCGTTGGGACAGGCAGGATCCTGTGCCCCGGGACCGGTCAACACCTCTTTCCCCCACTTTTATTGACAGTTGAACGTTTAGAAAAAGGTAAAACTCACCACACCTGGGTGGCTCGGTCAGTTAGACCTCCGGCTCCTGGTGTCGGCTCAGGTCATGATCTCGAGGTTCGCGGGATCGAGCCCCGCGTGGGGCTCTGCGCTGAGTGTGCAAGAGCCTGCTTGGGACTCTCTCTCTCCCTCTCTCTGCCCCTCTTCCCCCACTTGTGCTTTCTCTCTCTCTCTTGCCCTCAAAATTAATCTACATTAAAAAAGAAAGGAATGAGGAAAAAGATAAAACTCCACGTTTCCAGGTTTTATTTAACTTACGTTTACCAGTAACAGAACAGACCAATAGCAATGATCGGTAACCGCTCTCTAGCAGGTGCAGGGCTGCGGGCCGAGGGTCCTGCTGCACATTCCTCATGGCCATCCAGCGAGGTCGGGAGTTATCGTCCCCGTTTGCGAGCTAGGGAAGCTGAGGCTCACAGAAGGTACGCTCTCAGCCCAGCCACAGCGCCTGGCCACCTCCCGTCCTCACCTCACCGCCTCCGCAGGGCTGGTTCTCCAGCGCCCCCTGCCGCGCTTTCTCCCTTTTCCCACCCGCCCCCCGCCCCGCCCCCGGCCGACCCGCCGGGCGCCCACCTGCCGCCACGCCCACTCCCCCGCCACCTCGCCTTCCACCACGCCCCCTTCCGCCACGCCCCCCCGCCGCCACGCCCCCGCCGCCACCTCGCCTTCCGCCGCGCCCACCTGCCGCGCGCCCCCCCGCCGCCACGCCCCCGCCACCACCTCGCCTCCCGCCACGCCCCCCCCCACCGCCACGCCCCCGCCGCCACCTCGCCTTCCGCCACGCCCACCTGCCGCGCGCCCCCTCCCGCCGCGCCCGAGCGCTTCGTAGGACACTTTTCAAGCCCAGAAGCGCTAGTTTCTCAGACCCCCTCCTCTGTGTCTCCCTCCCGCCCCACCCCACTGACCTTCTGTCCTCCAGCGTTCCCACCTTGTTCCCACCTCGCCCTTCCTCGGTCCCCCTGCACACTCCCCGCCCAGGCTCCATCAGCGTCCAGGCCTCGACTCCAGCGCAGCTCGGAGGAGACGCCTCCCTGACCACCCCGTCTAAACTAGCAAAGATGCGCACCTCGTCGTCACTTTGTTTAACAGCACCATCGTCATTTTGATGATCTGCACCCCTTCACCCCCTGCGGTCGGAGGTCCCCACTGCAAGGACCCCAAGGTCCCTGAGGGCCCCGAGGTCGCAACCCCAGCATTTCAAACACAGCTTGAAACCAAGCAAGAGCCAACTACGTTATTTGTTGAAGGAACTAGAGGGGGGTGGAGAGGAGTCAGGATCTGAACCGCAGTCTGTTTGGGAATCCAGTGCGTCTATCCACTCAAGCATACGGTCTCCTTAAACGGCCAAGGATGAGCTCTTTATAGATTTGGGAGAATATACCACAAACTGCCAAAGTGCCTCCCTCTGAGGAGTATGTGGAAGGAGATGGGGAGGGAGCTTTTTTTTTTTTTTTTTCCGAACCGTATGTATTTCTATATTTATTTGAATTTTTCTAAGGCCCATGTATTACTTTCATAATCTAGAAAGTGATGCATGCAGGATTAGGTGATTCTCCCCCCTTCTCGGTGAACTCTCCTTAACCCCTTAGACCCAGACGTATCACCTGCACACACGTTCCTCAGCTCACAGATTCCTCCCCTCGGCCAATGGTAGAGAACATCAGCACAGCTTCAAACCATCTGCTCCTACGCAGAACCAAGCTAAAAGAAGGATTATTTGAAAAACGTCCTTGGAAGCTGCGAGGCTCCACCCGGGGAGGTGGGAGGCGGGAGGCGTCAGAGTCACCTGGGAAGTTTTCCTGAAACGCACAGCCCTGGGGCCCCACCCCCAGGATCGGTGGGTTGGGTTTTAAGTCTTGTGCAGGGCAAGCCACAGAGAGGACCACTGGTTTCAGGGACACACTACTAGAGATCTCTACCTTGCTCCTTGGATCAGCTCAGGCGGGGGCAATCCCATCCTCCCCAGAGCTACTGAGCCTCGGGGGATCTTTTGCATACAACGCTTAACTTCTGTCAGCAGGGGCGACCAGAACTGCCCTCTGCACCGTTTAGGGCTTAACCATCTCAACTCTTAGCACCCTCCACCTCAGCCTTCCCCCGTGGGGCCCCTGAATCAGAGGGGGAAAGGGGCAGGATCACAGCTGGTGCCAGCGACGGCTCATCTATGCTGCAGCCGAGGCCCTCGTGGTGGGAACCTGTCAGGCCCATGAATGGTGGGCAGAAGAAAAGCTGAGATGTGATACTGTGCACAGCAGCATCTGAGAAGCTGCAGCAAGACAGGGTCGGGAAAATCTGACTCCCTAAAAGAACCACAATTTTTTTCTCCTTTAGAATAAAGAACTCGGTAATGGACCATTTCCCTTTTTGCCCTGGCTACCAGGAAGCTCAGAGGTCATATTTACTCTCATAGCTACATAGCTACTGCATCTGTTTTTCATTTTTTTTTTTAAATTAAATCTTTGGTATCAAGGTCCCATTTTCCTAGAGGTGGGGCATAAAGAAATCCAATAAATGAATATTTACACAGTATTTCTTACTAGCAAACCTCTGTAAACATCATGGCCAGAGCCCAGCTCTGTCCAGAACGCTCTGAACACGAACCAAGAAACTTGCCTACGTGTTTTCCTTTAGGGAGTGTCTTGCTGTCCAGCAGGACCAGGAGAGTGATCAGGGCTGGGCTAAGTCGGCAGGGACCTACGCCGGTCTGGCTTCCTCGTTCTGGGCCTTTCGGTGACTGCACCATGCCTCCAGCCCCTCCCAGGCCCCTACTTCACTGCTGACCCACCGTCCCTGATTTCAGCTTCCCTCCAAGGCCCCCTCCAGGCCACTGTCCCCTCTCTGGGTTGACACGAAGATAGCTCTGACTACCAGGCCCTTCCATACGCTCCCACCCTGTCTCCCTCCTCACCCGGTTCCCAAATAAGCAGGCCACACACCAGGTTTCAAGTATCTGTCTCTTCCGTTCACTCTCTCAAAAGAAAAAAATAAATAAATTGCAGAAGGCGGCAGCATTTCCAGTCTTCCCCTGGCTCCCGACCCCCAACCCCGGCCCCACCCCCCACATTCCCACTCCCTAAACCCATCCCTCCCCTTTCCCCCCCAGAAAAAAAAAAAAAAAATCCAGGAAAAAAAAAAAAAAGCCACAGTTAGACCTTCCACTCATGCAAACCGGCAAAGAAAAAAAGGTGAGGGGCATGTGGAAGGCAGGGGGCCCACAGTAGAGTCCCCCCACTTATCCCCCCAAAAAACCACCTTTGAGAAGAAAAAAAAATGGGAAAAACTAAATGCGAAACCAAGGGACATGGGGAGTTATGATGGGGGCAGGGGTGACCCCAGACCTGGCCTCAGGAGAGAGAGGAGGCCTGTGGCCCTGCATCCCTGCAGCGGGGTGCTCCTTGAGGGGGCCCTGACTTCTGGAATGTGTGTGGGAGAAGATGGGGGAGGGCAGGCGGCCCCCGGTGGGTGTGTGTGTGCGTCGGGGGCGGGCAGGGGCTAGGGTCCTATGGAGCACGGGCTCGGGACCAGGAGCCCGGCTCCTCCCCAGACCCCAGGTTCCTGGGGTTCAGGAGCCCAGTTCTGGGGTGTGGGGTTACATGCAGGGGAGTGTCCCCCCTCCAGGGCTGGATCCGGTTAGAAAGGAAATAAATAAGAAGGGACGGGAGGGAGGCCAGGGGGTGCGCAGGGCTTGGGCAATTCAGTCCAGACCAAGGGCCCGGGGGCCAGAGACAGGGCGAGTTCAGGCCACACCAGGGCAGGAGTCAGAGTCTCTCTCGGGCCGGGACCCAGATGTAGGGGCCTGAGAGGTCCTCGATGACACGCTTCACCTTGTGGTAGATCTCCTCAAAGCTGTCGCCCTCCACGATGGCTGGGGGGACGGGGGGGACGGGGAATGAGGCCAGAGCGAGGGAGGGGCCCCTTTCTCTAACTCTCCAAACCCCGAGCGGTGGGGCTGCCCCCCACCCAGGGAGGCCGCCTTTCTCAACCGTCCGCCGGGCGCGGCACCGGCCTGGGATCTGAGCAAGGGCCACAGCCTCACCTGAGAAGCACTCTGTGAATTCCTGCTCCAGCTTGGTGGCTCTGTCGAAGGCTTTGCGAGCTTGTTCCTCTGTGATCCGCTTATTAATCTCTCTGTGGAGAGCGAGGGAGACGCAGATCTGAGCACGGGTCCCGCCCCACCTTGTACCTCCTCCGTCCCGGCAAGTTCAGTCGCAACCAGTGTTTTCTGATTGGGAGCACGCAGCGAAAGACACAACTCCCCGTGTCGTCTCCGGGGCCACCAATGAACCCCCACCCCACCGCGCGACCCACCCCGGCCGGGTGCGGCCACTCCGGGAACCTCTCCAGAGCCTCATCCTTCCGGCCCTTCAGCCCCAGTGAAGGGGCTCAGACTCTAACTCCCGACAGCCCCAGGGGCCCTGCTCGGCCAGCAGGTGCATGCCCCAGGGGCTGCTGGGAGTTGCAGTCTGGCCCAGCCCGAGGCTGGAGAGGAAGGAACAGGCCTGGTCCCCTTGGAGGGCGGCTGGGGCTGCTGTCCAAGGTTCTGAGGGGAGAGTTGGACACAGGCCCAGGGCCACAGATGCGGGGGGGCGCTGAGGGGAGGCCACACCCCCCCGAGACCATACTCACAGCACATTCTCCAGGGAGCGGGGGCGAATGAAGATGGCGATGGGGTGCAGGTGGGCCGCCTGCAGCCGCCGCACGGCATTGGCCGAGACATCGAGGATGCAGTGCTTCCCCTGGGGGCAGGCAGGGGGGGCGGAGGGGGACCAGCAGGTGGCAGGAAAGGACGGACAGAGGTGCCAGGACAGGACGCGGTAAGTGGAAAGGTGGGGGATGGGAGATTGGCCAAAAGGAGGTGACACGGATGTCAAAAGACACGTGGCCAGAGAGTCAAGGTGGGAAGGAGGTGAGAACAGACAGAGTTAAAGACAGAGAGAAAGAGGAAGGGGCAGATGGAGAGCAAGGGAAGAAGCCAGCACAGGAGGAGAGGATTGGAGGTAATGAGGGAGGGGTGAGGCATGGGCAGGAAGGGGACCCAAAAGACGGGGCAGAGCAAGGCCAGAGGGGTGGAGGGGATGAGGGCAGGAGCAGGAGAGAGGAAGGGGGAGAAGGGAAGTAGGATGGGGGGGCAGACAGATGGAAGAAACAAGGAGAGACAGGTGGGAGGGAGAGAGGGCAGATGGAGAAAGGAGCCGTGGAGGGAGAGAGGGCAGAGTGGGGGCAGTAGGGAAAAGGAGGTGGCAGGGGAGTAGGAGGGGGGGGGAGACCCCAGGAACAGGCAAGGCCAGAGGGCCACGGGGGAGCCAGACAGAGGGAGGGCACCAAGGTGGGAAGGCCAAGCCAGCAAGGGCAAGGCCACAGGAAGAGAGGAGAAGTGGGGCAGGGACGAGGGAAGGGGGGGAGAGGGGACAGATGGCGGAGAAGAGTTTGGGGTCAGGCAGGGAGGGAGGGAGGCAGGGGGAGCAGGCAGTCAGACAGAGTTGCCCGAGAGGAGAAGGAGGCGGAGGAGGGAGTGGAGACCCAGCAGGGAAAGAGACAGAGAGAGAGAGAGAGAGTTAGAGAGAGCTGGGGGGAGGCCATGGGGTGGGCGGGGGAGGAGGAAGAGGCCAGGTGCCCGCGGGCCCTACCTGCTCGGCCACCTCCCGCACGGACTGGACGCTCGTTCCATATAGGTGGCTGTTGTACTGGCCGGCCTCGATGAACTTGTGCGCCTGAATGTCCTTCTCCATTTTTTCCCGGGAGGACACGAAGTGGTAATCCCGGCCATCTATCTCATATTCCCGCTTGGGCCGCGTCGTATCTGCCAGGAAGTCACCCCGCCCCCCGAAGATCTAACCACCGTCCCTCTAGCTTAAAGCCTGCCTACATCAAACCGCGCAAGGGGGCTGCTGGTGAGACCAAGACTCAGAGGGGCTGGGCCACCTCCTCCCACACCCCTTCCAGGGCCCCCAGGTCTCCAAATGGGGCAGCAGAGCGGATGAGAAGCACCCCTTCTCTGAGAATCCCTGTGTCCTCCTGCACCCCAATGCCATGGGCCCCGCCCCCATCTCCCTTCCCCACCCCAGGGCCCGGGCGCTCACGGGGAACACAGGATCCGAACTTGTCGGGGAACTCGGACAGAAGGTCATCATTGGCTCGGTCCTTGGTGGGCCCAAGGATGATGATGGGGCGAGCATAGTGCACTGAGGACAGAGAGCCAGCTCAGGCCGGGGGCAGAGTGGGGAGCAGCCAGGGCTGGGGGCCGGGGCTGGGGGGCAGAGCCAGGGAGCAGCTGGGGAGCAACTGGGCCAGGGAGCAGCCAGGAGGGGTTGCAGCTGGGGAGCAGCTGGGGAGCAGCCAGGCTGGGGAGCAGCTGGGCCAGGGAGCAGCTGGGCCAGGGAGCAGCTGGGGAGCAGCCTGGCTGGGGAGCAACCGGGCCAGGGAGCAGCTGGGCCAGGGAGCAGCTAGGGAGCAGCCGGGCTGTAGAGCAGCTGGGCCGGGGAGCAGCTGGGGAGCAGTCGGGCTGGGGAGCAGCCAGGCTGGGGAGCAGCTGTGGAGCAGCCGGGCTGGGGAGCAGCTGGGGAGCAGTCGGGCTGGGAGCAGCTGGGCCGGGGAACAGCCGGGCTGGGGAGCAGCTGGGCCAGGGAGCAGCTGGGGAGCAGCCGGGCTGGGGAGCAACTGGGCCGGGGAGCAGCTGGGCCGGGGAGCAGCTGGGCAAGGGAGCAGCTGGAGAGCAGCTGGGGAGCAGTCGGGCTGGGAGCAGCCGGCCAGGGAGCAGCTGGGGAGCAGCTGGGCCGGGGAGCAGCCGGGCTGGGGAGCAGCTGTGGAGCAGCTGGGACTGGGGACCGGGGTCGGGCCAGGACTCACCTTCCATCTGCGTCACCGTCTCATAGCTCAGAACGGAGTCTTCTCGACCTAGTGGGAGGCAGGGCGTCTGCGAGGGGCTGGGAGACAGGGATCTTGGGGCCCCATGTGGCCTTCCTGAGATGTCAAGAGAAGCTCAGGGCTCCCTCACCCCCGCTTCGCCAAGCTGACCCTACCTACCCTGTGATCCAGAGCTGGAGCCCCAATCCTACAGAGGAAGAACAGAAGGAGTGGGCCACGTGCTTGGTGGGCTTCAGCCCCGAGTCCCCCGCTCCTCCACCCGAGCTCGCTCCCCCACCTACCTTGGCCTTTAACCTTGACCACTCCCGTCGTTCGACCCTGAGGGGACATGGGGGGATGGGAGGGTAGAGGAATGGCCACTGAGGGGCCCTAGAGCCCCTCCCCTCCCCCGGACCAGCTGATAACACCACCTCCCGGCGGCCCCTGGGCCCCAGTACTCCTCAATGACACGTCTGCTCCAGAGGCTCACGGGAGGGAGGCTGCCCAGCAGACAGGCCTCCGAGGGGTCAGAGGGCAGGCCCGTGGCCTCTGCTGTCCGCCCGGGGACCCCAGGGACTGGAGCCCCTGTGGCAGGAAGGCTGCAGGCCCCGGGAGCCTCACCGCCGTTTGCTGGGGATGAAGCCGATGTCATCGGCCTCGCTGTCGGGGTGGACCCGCCGTGCCTGCCACCACTCCTCGTCACTGGCGTCGAGCACGTGCAGCACGTCCCCAAAACGGAAGCTCAGGGCCTGGCTCAGGAAGCCACAGTCCTTGGTCTTGTCGTAATCAAACAGGGCCCTGCAGCGTGGGTGGCCGTCGGTCAGACACCGCCTGAGCTCTCTGGCGCCCCGACACCCAGCCAGGCCTTCTGACAAAGTGTGCCCACTCACAGCCCTCCCGCAGGGGTCACGGACCCCGAGGAGCCCCCCCACCACCGTGTGGGGAGCAAATGCTCCACTGTGACGCACAATCACAACCACTAAACGCCACTCGGTCTGCGCTGTGCCAGAGATCAGACAGGCTCTGGATCCCGTGCAACTTCTAGAACAAGATCTAGAACGCCGCCCTCCCAAGAACGCAGTCTGCAGGACGCATGCACGGGACAGTCAGGGAGGTACCCCGGAATGTGCTCGAATTCAGAAGAAGGAACAAGGCCACTCTTTGCTAACCCTGCCTATCCCCATCAGTACCAAATTCCCGTCAGTTACGTCATGACCCCGGGGTCCAGCCAAGGGAGGGCCCGACCGTGGAGGCAGCAAAGACAGAGCACGAGAACGGGACCAAAGGGGACCAAATGGAAGAGACTCTGGGACCACCTGGAGGCACCTGGGAGCCACAGCAGACCGCCCCCAGGAGCCCACTGGAGCCCAGCGGGGAGGGAAGGGCCGAGCAAAGTCTGAGCGGGTGCCAGTTAGCGAGGGCGGAAACACTGGTTCAGCAAGATAAAGGGCTCAAGGACACGAGGGAAAGCAATGAGCTCAGTGTGGGACGTGTCGAGTGCGAGATGCCTGTGGGACACCCCAGTGGACGCGTCCAGAAAGCAGATGGCCAGAAACGCGGATCTGGACCTCCAGGAAGAGGTGGGGCCAGAGCGGACGGGAGCCCCGAGGGAGAGAGAGGGTGGGGAGAGAGAGGCAGGGGCCGCAGAGCTGATGCCCCGGGAGCAGGAGAGCTGTGACCCCCTCCCCTGCAGGCGGGGGCAACATTCCAAACAGCCGAGAGGCATCCCCCTCCCCACTCTGCCGGGCAGTAACCTGAGTCACCCAACTGTGGAGGTCCTAAGGGAAGTGCCAGGCTGACCGGGGGCCAGAGGGCAGTAGGGACACTGGAGGCAGACACGATTTTCCAGTTGATATTATTTCCCAGTGCTGACCTGAGCAGCGGGGCCCATGAACGGCAGCTGGGCGTCAGGCCCGGGAAGGGGTGGGGGGGGAGCCAGGCAGGGTTCAGGGCCAAGAGCTGGGGCGGGGGGAGACACAGAACAGAGAGGCGCATCCGACCTGATGTAGAAACCCCTTTTGGGGTTGCTCCGCAGGGAGGCGGTCCCTGAGCCCAGGCTGCTGTTCATGAGCTGTTCCCGAAGGTCGTGGATCTTGGCCTCGAATCGGCTGTACTCTGAGAAAAGGACGAGAAGGTTCCCGAGCTCTGGCCCCACCGGACCGCTTCCGCTGCCCTCCCTTGCCCCCACTGGAGCCACCAGCTGAGGAGACCGGGCTCTGAGGACCCTCTCAGCTCACGACGCGGGGGGGAGCGTCGGGCCCGGTACCTTCTGGTTTATACTGAGCGATGATGGTGACCGTCTGGCCCGCGTTCTTCAAGGCGATGGCAGCCTGCTCGTGGCTGGCACTGCGGAGGTCAACACCGTTCACCTAGAGACAGCGGGGAGGGTGAGTCGCCGGGGACGGGGACCAGGCCCCAGCCCCGAAGTAGAGGAGGGGTGTGGGCAGGGCCCGGCCTTCCCTCACCGAGAGGATCTGGTCCCCCTTCCGCAGCTCCCCGCTGAGGTCCGCAGGGCCACCGGCCAGGATGAAGGAGATAAAGATGCCCTCACCGTCCTCGCCACCCACAATGTTGAAGCCCAGGCCCGTGGAGCCCCGGTGGATCACTATGCGCCTCGGTTCCCGGGGAACGTCTTCCTCCCCCAGCAGGTCCTTGGCCACCGGGGAGTAACGCCGAGGGGAGGTGGGGGTCATGGCTGTGGGGTAGTCGGTACCCAGGTAGCTGCTGTGACTAATCTCGTTGTCCAGGTGCTGGGAATAAGCTGAAAGATGTGGCAGAAGGGGTGAGGGCGCTGTGGGCAGGACCCACGGCCGCCCCACCTCCTCCCCAGGGAACCAGGAGAGCCAGACTCGGGTGACGGAGGCATTTCTCCGCCAGATAGTAGGGCGGTGTGAGGGGGGCGTCAGATCCCAGCAGTGTTGGGGGGCAGAAGTGCACAGGCCACATGAAGGGCTGGTTCTCCCGAGGGACGGGGGGGGGGGGGGAGGGGGTCATCGAGTTGAAGGTTATATGTCCTCCGTACGCCAGGGGTGGCCAAGTGGAGGGGAATATTAGCACCAGGCTTTTGGGGGCTTCCTTGTGGGTGCTGGGTTTCCTCAGATCTCTCAGTCTATAAGAGTCCCCCCCTGCCCCTCTCCGGTTTTTCCTGCTCTTGGCTATCCATTGGTCGGGAAAACTAGGTCACTTGTCTGAGAGAATTTCCCACTTTCTATGGGAGAAATTCTTTTTCAGTTTTTTTAATTTTTTTTAAGTGCTGTATTTTTATTTATTTTTGAGAGAGAAAGACAGAGAGCGTGCGCAGGGCCGGGGCAGAGCGGGAGAGGGAGACACGGAATCCCAAACGGGCCCCAGGCTCCGAGCCGTCAGCACAGAGCCCGACGTGGGGCTGGAACCCACGAACCGTGAGATCATGACCTGAGCCGAAGTCGGACAGACAGTCGGACGCTTAACCGACGGAGCCACCCGGGCGCACCCCCTACCGGGGAAATTCTAAGGGGGAAATCACCACTTCCATCTTTGGGCTGTTACCGTGTGCTTCTGCCCCGTAGCTCCTATCATTCGATCTAGAGGCTTTGTCAGACTCAAGTTCAATTTTGTGTCACAAACACCGCATAGGTGACACTACGTACTTTCCACCAGACCACAGAGGGATGCAAGAATGTCTGGTCGCCTTAGGTAAGACTGACTGGCAGGTTCAGCTGTCATGGGCTGACCCACCCATTTCTATGCTCTCACCTAAGAGCTTTAGTGGCCACTGAGGACCGCTGCCTCCTTCTGATAGTTCAGAACCCAGTGATATGTCACTGGGGATTGCAAAATAGAATATTCTACTCTTTTTTTTTTTTGGAAGAAGAAGCACTTATCGGTGGGAATGATTCGATAGAAAAGAACTTTCTCACAGTTTGTGGGCTCGAGCCCCGCATCGGGCTCTGTGCTGACAGCTCGGACCCTGGGGCCCGCTTCAGATTCTGTATCTCCCTCTCTCTCTGCCCCTCCCCTGCTCATGCTCTGTCTCTCTCTCAAAACAAAAATAAACACTGAAATAAAATTAAAAAATAAATAAAAATAAAAAAATAAAAAAAAACTCTCCCATATCAACCATTTGGTGATTCTGAGGTACAGTTTGTACAGCACCTGACTCTGTCCCCGCATTTGCCAGTTTTCATTACGAATGGGCCCTTAGCATCCTCCAAAGGTGCCCAATTATTCTTAAGCATCATTATGACCTCATGGACCTCCACCTATTTGAGGAGTTGTGATTGAATAACCAGTGGGAGCCCCTCCTGCGTCGATAACACGCCCTAGAGTCCTGGGTAGCTTTACTGTTTTTCTAGCCTGTAAGATGTTACAAACTCGTCTTGTGCATTTCCGGCACAGGATCTGGAACAGGCCCTTTCTCCAAGGAGCCAAGGTTCCTCTTGGGAAGAGAGCTAGTCTTCATCACGTGAAAGAAAACTCCTGTGTCCTTAGTTTACTAAGTTTTCGTGTGAAAACGGATGTTGAATTTCCTCAACGTCTTTTCCCGCATCAATTTCAAATGACCTTACAATTTCTGTCCGTTGTTTAATACGATGAATCATATTAAGAGGTCTCCCAATACAGAAGTGCTTTTAGTTTCCCGAAGAAAAAAAAAAAACCCTACTTTGTGACGATGTTATTCCTTTCATTGGCTGCTGTATTTGGTCTGCAACTATGTTCCTACAAAGTTTTACCTCTCTATTCAGAAGCAAAATTGGGGTTGAGTTTCCCTCTTTTATGTTATCTTTGGGACCCTTTGAAACGCCCTCATAAAATGAAACGTGAACCTTTTTATCTGTCCTCATGCTCAGAAGGAGCAGAAGAATGATCTATTCCTTGAAGATTTGAGAGAAATTAGCTACAAAACCATCTGGGCCTTGTGCCTTCTGGGGGAGAGACTGTCGACAAGCTTTTCTAGGTCTTGTACGGTAACTGATTTTTTCACCTACTCTCCAACCACAGAAGAAGAGACATTGTTTCTATTTTGTGGGGAGCATCTGAAGAGGAACACTCACTGGGATGTCATGGGGGTAACTGGGATGGGTCGTGGGGGTAACTGGGATGGGTCATGGGAGGCTTTGAGGTTTGGAGGGTTCTCACAGGTTGTGATGTCTGGGGGAGCATAGCTGTCACTCAGGTAGGCATTGCTGGGCTTGGCCACCTTCAGGTAGACAACGTCATATGTGTTCTTCAGGGCTGCCACGGCATCCTCATGCATGACGTCCTCCAGCCCCACACTGTTGACCTGGGGCCAAGGAAGGAGAGCTCAGACAGAGCCAGAAACAGCCCCAAGACAGACAACACCGTGGGAGAGGTGCCAAGGAGGACGGGGCCTTCCCCGTCGGGGGGGGGAAGGGCCAGGAGGCGAGACCCAAGTGTGGGCTGGAAGAGTGACAGCGGTCCTCACCGCTAGAATCTTGTCCCCAATCTGCAGCCTCCCGTCCTTGTGGGCGGCACCCCCTTCGATGATCTTTGTCACATAGATGCTGTTATCTCCGGGGATGTGTTGGTTCCCTACGCCCCCCGCGATGCTGAAGCCAAGACCTGGATGGAGGGGAGGACAGAGGTGGACGTCCAGGTTGGCTGGGGAGCCGGCGTTGGGGCGGGGGACGGTCGGGATGGGGGTGGAGACACAACGGGTCACTACCTTTAGGCCCCTTGATGAGTTTGATCTCCATAAGCTTCTCAGCTGGAGGCTTCCGCCGCATGACGTAGAGGCGGACGATGGAGCCCGCCTCCTTGAGGGCCTCCACCGCGGCTGAGTGGGTCACCTCCCGCACGTCCACCTCATTCACAAACAAGATGCTATCGTTGACCCTGGAGGCAGCGAGGTTGGCCTGAGCCAGGAGCTTCCTGCTGCCCTGGCCCTCCCTCTCGAGGAAACCGGCACCCTAAGCCCTGTGTCCCCTCCCCACCTGAGGCGGCCGTCCTGGGCCGCGGCCCCGCCAGGAATGATCTTGGTGATGAAGATGGACGGGTCGTCACCAATGTGTGGGTTGTCGGTGCCGCCTGCGATGCTGAAGCCCAGACCTGAGTTGCCCTGGGCAGAAGGAGGGGAGGAGCGTCAGCCCTCCTGGAGGCCTGCTCCGGGCAAGGCGGCTCGGACTCGGGCGGGGGCATGGGCCAAGGGGCCGTGACGGGAGCAGGAAGGGACAAGACTAAGGGACCGGCCACCTAGTACACACAGGCACAGAGAGAAGCGTGACAGGGAGCTGGGGGGACCTCAGGGCGGGGGGCGGGGGAGCCTGCTCACCCTTTCCAATGTGATCTCCTCGTATTCCATTTCCCCCTCCGTCCCGTTCACCTGCAACTCCAGCACGGACCAGAAACACAACACCAGTGAGCCGGACATTCCGACCTGAGCACCGGCCCCTCCCCTGCTGCTGGGGCCCAGGCCCTCCCACTCTCCCTCCATCCTTCTGCAGTGGCCCCAAAATCTAAACAACTCACATATCCCGGGGCTTCTAGGGTGTCTGTGTTGACAATCACAGGAGGAGAATTGGCCTGTGAGGGGAAAAGGAGATGAAAAGCTGTCTGAGCCTTGGCTCAAGAGGAAGCCTCTCATCGAGGGTCCCACCAGCCTGGCTACCCGTTCGGGGTCCCCTCTTGAACCAAGCCTGCTCTTGAACCCCTCGAGGCCCCAGCTCAACCCGTACTGCGCATACACACACACGCACACGTGCACGGCCCTAACACTGCCTGGGCCCGGGCCCCCTGAATGTGGAAGGAGGTGTCTGAGAAGCGGGAAGGGAGGGAGAGACAACCAGATGGGGGAGCAGCAGGTGGTAAAGAGTGGGGGGGGGGCAGGCGAAAGGGGGAGCTTCTCACCGGATGTAACACCACGGGATGCTACTGCCTTATGCGCTACACATACACCCCAGTGCTTACGCGTCCCCCGGGGCCTGCCCCCCATCCCTGTCCCTGTCGGCCCATATGCACCCAGGAGCCTTGAGAACCCTCCCTCAGATCTGCCCCTCACCTTCCCACACATTTGCCCTAAACCCCGGGTCCCGGGAATCCGGGGTTCCCCCAGCTGCAAGCCCCTCCCTCCTCACCCACCCGCCATCCAATCCACCCCTTCCTCTAAGGACTCTGTTGCCTAGCGATGGTATCCAAGCCCAGCCAAGGCCTGGGGAGACCCACCTCCAGAAGGCCCTGTCGCCAGGACAACGGGGGTGGGGGTGGAGTGGGGGGCGGGAGATGGGCGTGGCCTAGGAGCGATCAGCCTCCCAAAGGCAGAGGGGATCCGCTAGCCCCGCCTCTCCTACCCGGGGCCCCGCCCCCCGGCAGCCAGGGGAGAGAAGTCCAGGCTGAAGAGGTTTGTGGGTGCAGCGCGTCCTGAAGGGCCCCGTTCTCCCTCTTGTACGCCCCTCACCCTACGCAGTGCAAAAGACGTCAGGAAGGGGGAGTGGTGAAAGACATCCGGGTCCTATCTTCTCATCTACTCCCCCCACCCCAACCTCCATTCCGGAAAGGGTTAAAGTGGGCGTACCCAGGTCCTGACGTCAGTCGCCTCGACGCGGCAGGGTCTCTAGACTCTGGGGCGGGGCCAGCTTTAGGCCGGTCCTAGGGGCTTCCCCAATTGCCAGGGCAACCGAAACCCCGTCTCCATGGCAATGGGAGAGGAGGCCAAGAGCTTCCTTCCGGGGTCCCCAACCTATCTCCTCCTTAAACAAATATTTATTTGGAGCCTACGAAGCGCGAGGCAGTCATCACGGATTCCCCAAACTCCTCGATCCCCCCCTCAAAGGGCCCCCCTGCTCTCTCCTGCTATTTCTCAACACTACAGGCTTCCTCGCAAGCTCTGCAATAGATTTCAAACCCGCAAATCCATGAACACCGCCAACCTCCGACCCTTCAAATCCCAGCAGATGCTGTTATCCAACCGATAGCCACGGCCAAAATCCCCTCCACAAGGCTGTCCTCCGTCCCCACCCCATCCTTGTCCTAAAACCTCCTTCCCCAGGCCCCATCCCTCCTCCCTGGCCACCTGGCTCTGCTTCCCACCCCTCCCTCTACAGCAGCCCACACCCTGCACGCGTATCCCTGCCCCACCTTCCGTTTCCATCTTCCAACCCAGCCTTGGCCCTCCACCGGCTTTCAGTCCTCATCCAGCATCACCGCTCCCCCCCCCAACCCCCACCAGCCCTCCTGCTCAGTGTCCAGCCCTCATCCTCCACCCTAACTTCTGACACCCCAGAGATATCCACTCGCCCTTATCCAAGCTTCAAACCCTGGACATTCTGTCCAAACCACAGTCCATTGTTCTCAGTCGATCCCCGATCTCGATCTCTGCAAATTGAGACTTTTCCTTGTCCCCCCCCCCCCCCACTCGGGCCTGGTCCCCAGATCCCCCCACCACCCCCCCTGCTGGCTGGCTCAGGGCCACCAGCACTCTCTCCTCTGCTTCCCTGTCTTCCTGCACCCTGATCCCCACACTCGATACCACCCTGCACGCCTCCCTCTCCCCCATATCCCCTCCCCAGGGAGCTTCCTGGCCCCACCCCACGAAGAGCGACTCGAGTCTGCCTTCCTCCACTCCTTGCAGCTGTCACCGCTTCACAGGAATACTCTGTGCTGTCTCCTCACCTCCAGGGCCAGACTTCTGTTCCTCTCCATCGACTCAACCTTGGCCCTGATTTCACAGCCTCACCCGGTCAGCCCCAGGGCCTCTCCCCCTTTTGGGGTCTCTCCATTTTGCTACAGGCCAGAGAACCCTCTTTCTTTTCCTCCTCTTCCTCACCCCAGAACCTACCGCGGCCCCCTCCTTGCCTCCCCATCTCCAGGTTCAGAAAACTCCTCCCTGACTTCGTGGTGAAATGTCTCCAGCCTCGCCCTCCCCAGGGCATCCTGCAAGATTCTGGAAGGCCACCCCTGCCCCCACGGTGTTCCCCTCAATGTCACAGCTTGCCTGGGGCCTCCGGCCCTCCCCATCCTGTGCCCCCAGAAAAGAGGTGTGAAGGGGAAGAAGATATATAGTTGGCCTGGAGGAGGGAAGGTCCCAGAGACAAGGCCTCCCCCGGACTGGAGAAGGGAAGACAGGGCGTGGATAATATAATGGAGGGGGGGGGGGCGGGAGGGGCCCGAAGAAGAAAAGGGTGGTGGCCGGAAAGGGGAGAAGGGACGACTAGGGGACGGTCACTGCCAGAGGGAGAGCGGGCCCGCCGAGGAGGAGCACGGAGCCCGCGGAGGGCCTGAGCTGGGGATCAGGGAGGGAGCAGGAGAGTGCGTGGGAGGAAGAGAGAGACAGCATCCTGGAGAAGCAGCCAGCCAGCCAGCGGGAGGGAGAGGCGGGGAGGAGGGGAGGGAGCCCAGGAGGGGAGCAGAGGCCGGGGCAGGGGACCGAGGCAGAAAGGCCCCACGACTGGGAGTCTCCGACCAGACACCTGGAAAGGGCTGGAGACTCGGGGCGCAGGCAGAACCAGGCCCAGAGGCCGGAAGTGGGGGGAGGAGGCGGAGAAGGGACAGGAGCAAATGCGGGCAGCTGGAGCTCCGCACGGAGCTCAGGACACAGAAAACGGAAACGGAGGTGGGGGGTGTGAAGGAATGAAGAGGGCCCGGGGTGGGGGGCGTCCTGGGGGCGCACACCTCTCAACACACGTGCGCGCAGGCACGCGCACACACGCACTCGCCGGCCTTAAGCTCTACGCCCACCCCCCGCCCCTCGTCCGGCCTCTGTTTCTCCTCGGTGGGGACGAGGTGTTTCCGGCCCCCCCCAAGCGCCCCCTCTCCGGGCCCCAGCCGCCCCGCCCCAGCCTCCTCCCGCCTACGGCTCTCGCCCTACCGGCCCTTGGGGGTGCTTGTGGCTCCGAGGCTCCGAGCGCCGCACTGGGGAGGGGGCCGCCCGAGTCTCCTACCTTGAGGGGGGAGAGGTGGGCGTGGCCCACGACCCCGTGGCCGGCCTCGAGGTGGGACAAGTTCCTCTCCGCCACGTGCACCAGCTCGGGGGCGTTTACCTGGTTGGGGAGGTGGGCCGGGCTGTGCTCCAGAGGGGGCGTGTCTTCATCTTGGTAGCGGTATTTCTGGGGATGGGGACCGAGGCGTCACCGGGGCCGGCCCAGCGCCTCGGGCTCCAGGCCGCCCGCCCGGCCGCCTCCTCTCCCGCCCCCCCCCCCCCACCCCCACGCCAGTGCGGTGCGGAAGGCCCTGGGGCCTGACCAGTTCCTCCCCCTCCCGGTCCTCCAGCCCATTGGCTCCCCTCTCTCCACCCTCCCACAGCCCCTCTCCCGCCCCGGACCGCCACCTCTCGGCTCGGCCCAAATCCCAGCCCCTCCCCCTGCTCCCCCCCACCCCAAATCCTACCTCCCCCCCGTCCCCCGAGCCTTCGACCCGGCACACCCCCTCCCCCGGCCGCCGTTTCTCCCGCCTGGCCCAGGCCTTCAGATACTAGTCCCTGTCACTGCGCCAGCCCTCTGACACGCTGAACCCCCATTCTCGACGTCCATCCCCAACTTCTCTGCCTCCCTCATCATCCTCACCCCACTCCCCCGGTTTGTGAGCTCCCTCGTCCATCTTCCAGCTGCCGCGCCCCTGGCGTCTCACCTCACTCCCACCCCACCCTCACTGCCTCAGTCTCCCCACCGCAGCCTCTACCCCAAGAGCCACTGGCTGTCCAGCACTGGCATGCCAGACAGAGGCAGGGACCGCAGTCAGGCCCTTCAACTAGCAGGTAGTTGGCATCAGGCCCCCAGGCAGGACAAAGCTGAACTGGTCCAGCTCCCCGTCCAGCTCCCCCTCCACTGGCCCAGCTGGTTCCCCAAGTAGTCTGCACAGAGTCTGGCCCCATCCCTACAAACGCCCGTAGCCCAGCCAGTTAATCGGATATACTGACTGGGAGCAGAAGGGGGAGGAACAGACACAGTAGCGCTCAGGAGGGGGACAGGAATGGGTGTCTTCCAGGCTGGCTGACCGGGGAAGGAGGCGGGGAGCTGGGTCTCAGAGTCCATTCCTGGTCTCCCTCTGGCCTTTAGGAGTGGAAGACTCAACATGACCCCGAGTCCCTTCCCAACCAACCACCAGCCATCTCACCGGCCTCCTCTGCTAGCTTAACAAGGACATCAGTAAATGAGATTAACTGGGGGCCAGAGAGAGAGGAAAGGGGCAGCTGGAGACAGCACTGAAGGGCAGCGACCCCGCCTGGGTCCACCCACCTCTGCCGCCGCACTCCTCAGGAGCCCCCCCCCCCAAGCCCCAACCTCTGGGGGGGGGGCGGGGGGGGGGAAGACCAGGGTTCCCTGGGGACAAGACAGAAGACCCCGCCCCCGAGTACACCTAGGTGAAAAGAGAAGGCAGAACTCCCCTCTCAAAAAAAGCATCTGAGAAGCTGAGTACCCCAACATTTGGAGGGCAACGTTTGCACGGTCCAACTGGAGGCAGCTTATCAAAGTCAATGCCTGTTAGTAGGATTCTGAAAACTCTGGGGATGTAACCCAAGTTTGGCCGCGGCTAAGGGCGCAGCAAGAGACTAGCAGAAGGAAAATGGTGCTGGCAACACGAAGCCTCTCCCACCCAGGCCAGAGATGAAGCACCTCTGAGAAGGAAAGTAGGGGCTCATCAAGATACACCCGGGTTTCTGGCCCGCAGACCTGGAGAGAGAATCCTGGCCCCCAGGGTTCAAGACCATGGGCACAAAGTGTAGAGAAGGAGAAGTAAGGAGGGGGGTCGGTATAAGCTACGTAGCCCCCCTCAAAGGCTAGGCCATCCTGGATAACAGAATTCCACGACCTGGAAGAGGCTGTCCATTCCACACCCTGAAAAGGTGGTCTGCAGCCTGGACAGTGCCCCAGAACTGGGGGTCCGGGGGGACGGGCGGAAACAGCTCCCCTGTCCACTTCCCCAGAGTCCCATCCCCTGCGTGGTCATGAGGCAGGGCCCAGGGGCGCAGCTTCTAGTCTCCCTGAGTCAGGGGAGGGTCTGAGTCCACCGCCTCTCCATCTTCAGCCCACCTCGCAGAGGGGATCCCTGAATCTGGTGAAGAACTGTCAGGGTGCACAGAAAGAAAATGGAATCACAGAAACTCGTCATTTATTCTAGAGAGGAAACAAAGAGAAGTTTTTATCACAGTGAGACTGCAGACACGTCTCCCTGCCCTACCCCCATGGGGTGGGGGCTGTCTAGGACTGAGGGAAAGACTCCCCTGCATTAGGAGACAATGTGAGGGACCCACATTGGGCACAAGGGAAGGGTACAAAAGTCCCCAGAATGTGGCTGAAGGAGGTTAGGGCCTATGTTTGGTCCCTGGAAAATTTCAGAGTACTGTACATGTAGTAAGGGGTTGGGGGGAAGAAAAAAAAAACGTCTGGAGGGGTGTGGGGGGGGGGTAGTAATTCCAAAACTGCAGACTGGCAGATGGGGGTCGGGGGCAGCACCCCTCAAGCCCAGATTACAGGACAACTAAAGCAGGACAGGAAGGAAAGGAGGATCCCCTGTTTTACCCCACTGGAACTCTGGGCCCCAACCGCGACAGTTCCGATGGTATTGCAACCAGGTCTGAACCCCCAATACATTAGGGCAGAGGCAAGGAAAAGGCCTGGGGGTCGCTGTTGTTCCTTTCCCCTTGGCCCTCGCGTCACTGGAGCCCCAGTTGCATAGAATGACCTGGAACCGAGGCTTGCACCCCCAAAATAGAGGGGTGTGAGTGAAAGGGGGATGTTGATAAGAGGGGCGACCCACTGCGCCTGTCCGCGAGACACTGCAACCCAGAGACCCCGCGCCAAGCAGAAGTAAGAGCGACAGCACTTGAAGCTTGCACCCTGAGATTTGGGGGGTCCGGGAAGAGGGGAGCGGGGCCGGAGCCCGTACCGCGGCACGTACCACGCAGAGACACATGGAGGCGAATCTGTTCCGAGCCGACATGGAGAAGGGGAGGGGGACTGAGGGGAGGGGACGGGTGGGAGAGCAAGGGTCCCAGGGTCGGGGGAGGGGGAGGGGCAGAGGGGCGGGGGCTGCGGCGGACGCGGCGACTGGAGGCTGCGGCCGGAGGGGGGCGGGGGGGAAGGCGCCTGCGCAGTGCGGGAGAGCGTCACGATGGGAGAGAGGGGGTGAGGGGAGACCCTCTTAGCCATCAACTTCCCAGGTTCCAGCTGTTTCTCTGTGGACTTCACCTTCCACAGTATACTCCTATTCAGAACCCCAACAGAAACACTCCTGAAATTTACCGGCTTATAGCTGTAATTCTCATCTAATTTCCTGCCCCTAAATTCACCAGGTCCTTAAAAACTCCCAAAGCTCCATGGACCACTCATCTCTACTGGACTCCTAAGGTGCAGGAAGGAGGAAGCACTCCACTCTCACCGTAGAGGGACCCCCCCACACACCCCCCAGGATCTAAAATGCCTCCCACAAGCCCCACCCCCCTCCCTCCCCAAGGATTATCAATAGGGACCGCATCCCCTCAGATGCCAAGATATCTCCTATTCTAACCAGCAGTCCAGCCCCCTAACTTGATAGCCAGACAATGCTTTTCAGGAGTTTAAGGACCACAGACACGACACCGGCTGTCTCCTCAAATTAAACCACCGTTTAAATCCTCCCTTTTAAAATCATATCCCCCAACCCACCAACGGAGACCTTGACATTAGTGCAAATATTACCCTTTCTATAACGTCAACATCCAAATAAGCAGTCCTCAAATTCCTTTGGGGTCCCCTGTCCAAATCCCTGCATCTAATGAGATACTCATGATTTTCCAATATGCACAGCCCCAGTACCACCAGTGGGGTGCCCTGCTGGCTCCATGGGAAGAGCACACAACTCTTGATCTCAGAGTCTTGAGTTCAAGTGATCTCCCCTTCAAGTGTGGAGATGACTTAATAAATAAACTTTAAAAAAGAAACACTTAAAAAAAAAAAACACACAAAAAACAAACACCCGACTCCAATTTCTGGGAGTATTTAATGTATCTTAAAGCTGGCCCTCCAAATTCCATTGTAATCTCTTCAATTTATTCCCAAACCTTTAAATTAATAGATCTTTCCCTATCCCTTTTCTTCACCCCTCAAGTTCACACATCACTCCTCTCTCTGGCTGCCCTTCCTACGTCTTCACATCACCTCCATGATTCTGAATTCCAACATTGCTACAGGAGTGCTCCCGAACAGATCTACCCCCCCACACCCAAGCCTCAAAAAATATTCACCAAAGTAAGATCTGGCCTGCAATTTGCAGTGACCCACAAATCTTCCACAACACCCCAAAACGACTGCCTCAGAGGTTTTCATTTTCTCCCAAACAACTGAACCTGAAAGCCTCTCTTTACAAATATTATCCCATTGAACGCCCACCTTCCCAACTCTTAAAGCCCACTGAGCAGTGGCCTCAAATCAGCTTCTCTGGCTTCTCTATAATGCCCACACAGGGCAGAGAGGACAGACTGCCCTAGAATCTCGCCCATGTCCCTCCCTCCCCGTTATCGGAATCTGTTAGATGCGCCCCCAAGATGACCCCCAATGCCCTAGTTTCGCATCTGGGTAGAATGCTTGCATCCTCAGAGGGAGCCCTTACGGAAGAGCTGAGCTCTAAATTCCTTCTAGAATAGAAAACGCACAGGTCCTACTTCTCCACCAGTGGGCGCTGTGGCCCCTTAAGACCCTCCCCCATCCCCCATTTCCTTTTTCCCTCCATTTTCCGTTTCCCTGTTGCCTGGCAACGCAGCAATCAAGGACTTTGCTGTCGCCTAGCAACCGTCTCCCTGGAACAGAGAGCTGAGGTAGGAGGTTGTGCTCCGATGAAATCTGAACAGGCCTCCATCTTAGGAAAACTGAGACGTCAATCGCCCAGCCTTCGGATTCTCCTTTCCAAAGACCCCCGCACCCCGCAGTTCCTCAGACAACAGGCCCCTCAAAACCCCGTCTCCCTCCGGCGCATGGGACCACGCCACGCCCCTGCCGGGTCAGCCCCGCCCTCATTTCTGTCAGGTTACCCAGCCCTCAGGCCCCGCCCCATTCCGAGGGCTGCCACCGCCTCCCTCGATAGAGTAAGCCAGACCCCACCCACCTGCCTCCAAGAGACCACGCCCCCGTCCACTTCCCGCCCATTCGCTCCCCCGGCCTCGCCCACACTGTCCCTCCGCCACGCCCCTGTCCGCCAATGAATGAGGCCTTTGGCCACAGTGCCCCGCCCCCGGCATCTCAGCTTTGCCCAATAAGGACCACCCGGAGGGTTTAACCGCTTCGCCTCCGGGGTCCGGCCCGATACCCCCGGTCTTTTCCCACTCTCCCCCCTCCCCCACTTGTTCTGCTCCGCCCTCCGACACCCTCGCCCGGCCCTCAAGTCGGCCACGCAACTTCAGTCGTCGCCGGTTGCCATGGCAACGGCGGCAGCAGCGCGGGGAGAAGGGGGAGGGACGGGGGCGGAGTGGGAGAAAGAGATTCTCAGAGGCAGACACCGGCAGAGACCCCGGCACCGAGTAAGACTAAGTGATAGCTCTAAAGGCGGAGTGAGCACAAAGCACAGGGCCTGGCGCATGGTAGGCATTCAATAAGTGTTCCTTCAATTACTGCGGCAGGAATCTAAATATAGGCAATGAAAGATGGAGGGCTCTCAAACGGAGCTGGGAAGCTCAACCACCGCAAAGCCTGGGCACCCCCTACCTCACCCAGCATGTTGGGAGCGGGGGACGATGGGTGGGGGCTGGGAGGGGGGGTGGGAAACAAGCGCCTGGTGCCCCCTGCTGGCTCCTCTCGGCTACCCCTCCGCTGTCCTGGATGGAGATGTACCACAACTCCCAACAGCCCCACGGACAGCAGCCCCCTAACAGGAGGGCTCCTGTGCCTCAAGGCCTTATGGGAGTTGGAGTCCTCGTCATCCCGAGACTGACAAGTTTTCCGGCCAAGGAATGTGGCAAGCTCTGGGTCTCCTCCACGCCTCTGTAAAACCCCAAATGCATGATTGATCCTCTCTGCGCAAGGCTCCTTCCTTCAGGGATGCTCACTCTGGGCTCCATCGAAGAAGTAGGAGTCTGGAAGGGAGATGAATAAACTCCCCCTCCCAGAATAGCTGCCAGTGCAGGCAAGCCCCTCACCCTCGCTCGCACATGTGTGTGTTCACATGTTGGAAGCAGGGCCCACACATTCCAACTGGCTTTCTGGGTACACCTGTCACCCGGAGGACCACAGCCAGGGAGCCTAAGGCTGAGGGGCAGGCTGAAGGCAGGAGACAGGAGAAGCTAAGGATCAGACAGACATTAAAGGAGACCAGGCCAGAGAAAGTGAGGCACAAAAATCCACCGAAACCACAGGGAACAGGGGAAGCAGCAGCATGGGAGAAAGCCTGGAGCCCACAGAAGGGGCGGCGGGGGGGGGGGGGGGGGGGGGGGACGCAGACAAGCAAGTAGCTCTGGAGAGGGGGTGGGGGCTCTGGACCTAAAGGTCCTCAGCCTCCAGTCTCTTCCATCCATGCTCACACGTGCACACTGCATGTGTACACACATGTGTGAGTTTGTGGCAGGGAACATGTGTGTCCTCAGCTCCCTCCCCTGAGAAGCTGCAGTTCCCACTAAATATAACCCCCTCCCCAGCCTGTGACTCACCCGGACCCCGCCTCCCCGGCCCCCACTTCCTGTCCCACCCCCCAACCCCCAGCTGCCTGCCACCCGCCCAAGCCTCCCTCCACACACCAGGCACCCAGCTTGCCAGTCCCAGAGTCTCCCAGCCAAGACCTAGGTATATTGCAGCACCCACCAGGAGGTTGCCCCATGCTCCCCATCCAAGATCTGCCCCTTCCAGGCTCGGACCACAGGGACGCCCTCGTCCGCTCCTCACGGCTGCCAGGCCTGCCCTGCTCCAACTCCTTTTCACCAGGGGAACCTGAAATCCAGGTGTCCTCCCCCACCTCGATCCCAAGTGTCAGGGGTAAGAGGAACATTCCCCTTAATCTGCTCTTCTCACTCTTTCCCAACACGGGGAGGATACGGTGTGGGAGGAGGCAGGGATATTGAGCACCTGCCCGGGGCCACCCCCAAATTCTGCACCACCCACCTGGTCCCCCTCCTCAAATCCCCTGTCTCCCCAAAGCTCTCATCCTCCTCAGGGTCTGGCAACCTCTTCTCCCTCCCAGGGGAGTACCCCAAACCCTCACCTCACCTGGTCCATTCCCTCAGGTGGCCCTGTGGCAGGCCCTAGCCCTCTGACAGCTCCCAGCTATCCCCGTATTCCATATGATCCAACCCTACATCGACAGTTCCCTCAAATCGAGAGTACCCCCGAATGCATCCACCACAAGATGCTGGTTCCATAGCTTGAAGGCCCACCCCTTCTCCGCCAGCTGACACCCCCAGACCAGTCAGGCACTCACAACCAATAACCTTCTACCCCCATGCCAAGAGCCCCCTGAAATTGCACAAGACACCTACAAGCCAGTCTGTCCCCCAGGAGGGAAGAGGACCCCCCCCCCCTCATGTAGTCCACCTTCCAATGCACAAGAGCAGGACTTCCATGTGAGCCAGGCTTCTCCTTAAATAAGTCTCCCTCAAGCCTCGTTGGCGAACCCCAAAACCCACTAGCCCCCCCCAAACCACAAGACAGCCCAAATTTTCCATTTCTCTACAGGTACAAAGGGATCACCCCAGGGGGCACCTGTGGCCAAACCCAGCATTATCTCAGATGTGAACCCCAAAACTAAATCATGACCCCCAAATACATCTTCTGATGCTGTCACTCCTGGGCCCCCAGCCCCAGGTTAGGCCTGCCTAACCCCTCCCCACAAACTCATACCCTCCCCCCCCCCAGCTTATAGCCCCCCCCCCCCCCATCATGCTTACCTTGGTTGTCACTATACAGAGACAGTCCATGTTGGGGGGGCTGGCCGCGGCGGCGGGTAAGGGGCTCTGACTTCATCGGAGTTTCGTTCCTCCCCTCCGTGGGTTCTCACCCCTCCCCCCTCCGCACCCCACTTTTGCAGGGGGGGCCAGGATGGGGGGAGGGGTGAGAGGGGAAAGAGGGGGTTGGAGAAGGGAAGGGGAGGGAGCGTGGGAGGGAGGGGAAGGGGGCCCTAAAAGGGGGTCCCCAATGGAGGGGAGGGGGCTTGGGGAGCACACCCCGATTCTCAGGAGGGGCGGGGGCACCGGGGGCTGGCAGCCCCGGAGTTCGGGGGCTGGGGCATGAGCTGGGGTGGGGGAGGGGAACTGGATTTCGGGGAGCCCCGGGGTAGGGGGGGGTCTTGCCTAACGGCCAGGGGCTAGGGGCCGTGGCGGGGGAGTGGGGTGGGGGGGGTCGGAGGCGGCAGCGGCCGAGGGAGCCGTGGAGCCGAGGAGGGAAGGGGAGAGAGGAGGAGAGAGGAAGCAGGGGGAGGGAGGGAGGGAGCGAGGAGCGAGAATGGGGGGGTGCCTTGGCAGAGTTAACTGCTTCGGTGCTGGCAGGAACCCGGATAATGGGAAAGGAGATAACAGCAGATGCAGAGAGGCCCTGTGGCAAAGATGGAGGCCTGGCCGGGCACCAGCGCCGACAGCAGAGATGATGAGGAGGGAGCACCCATGCTGGTTTAAATACTGGAGCCAGGCCCTGGCCGGGGGCAGGGTGTGAGGGAGGGGCTGGCAGGAGGGAATCCCTGGGGGGCTATTTCCCCCTCAGGATTCACAGGAGGAAGCCTGAAAAGTAATTTTGTCCTGGACTCTTTGGTGCCTGAAACTGGGGCAAAGAAAAGGGGGGGAGCGGGAGGAGGAAGGGCTGCAGGGTAGGAGAGAGAACATTCTCTGCACCCCTGACTCGGGATTTTGTCCCCAGGGCCCCCAAGTCTTCAACATTGGCTGTCTTCGCTCCAGCCCTGCCCGCTCCCCTGAGGCAGCGGCCCCACCTCACCCCCTTACCTGGCTCTCTGAGATACAAGCCTCATAATAGTCGAGGATGTCTGTCACCAGAACAGAGCTGAGTTACCCTCCCCCACCCCTGCCTCCCGGGCCACCCCTGCCACCATCTCTGGCCTCCTTCTGTCGGGTGAGGGAGGAGCTCCTCCAGCCAGGGCTGCTGGACTTTGATGGGGGACAGTCAGGACGACCGACCCCTGCTTGGACCAAGGGGACCTCCACGCCCCCAACCAGCCCCCAAGTTTGGGCATTGCCCTCACAGGCCCAGGCCAGCCCTTTCCAAACACTGCCCCTCAGATGATTGGGGCTACTCACCCAGCAAGGCCTGGAAGAGGTCACTGTGCAGCACGGTGAGGAGAGGGGGTGCCCACCGCAGTAGTGGGGGGGCCAGGAGCCAGAGGGCTGACCGGGGAGCTGGAGAATAATGGGGGTGGGGTTGGGACAGGGAAGACACAGAGGGACCAAGACATTCACCTTCCCCAGCCTGTGCCTTTTCACCCCAGATTCTATGGGAAGGTTCCGGAGAAGGGTCCCCAAATCCCAGTCCCCGCCCCCACCAGCTCAAGCCCCCAGGCCTTTCGTTTTTCACCTCTGGGTCCCTCGGACATCTCTCTCTTCTGTCACTTTAATCTCCCTAATCCGCAGGGTTGGAGCTGAGCTGCCTTCTCCCCACCCGGTTCCAGCTGTTAGCCTAAGGAGGCAGTCTTATCTCCTCCTGGAACTTCGCACCCTGGCCTGTCTCCCCAGAGCCACGGAGCCATGGATGAGAGTTTGCTACACTTTTCGAGGGAAGGGGACCCCCCCCAAGGAGGCTCCAGCCACCCCAAAGGAGAGGAAGCTGAGCCCAGATCTTTCCTTGGGGGGGGGGGGTGTTCCCAGTAAGGATGGCAGAGAGGGGGTATGAGTTACCGAGGACTCCTCGGCCCAGGGCTAGAGAAGCGGGGGCTGGGGGACGTGAGCACCCCTACAGCTCCTCACAGGCTGGGAAGCAACCAGAATGCCAGCCGTCTAGCCTGGGCACATGGTCTCAGGAACAAGGGCAGACAGATACAGGCATTCAGGAAGGTCTCAGAGGCCCTCAAGGGGAGGCAGCGAATTGGCAGAGGGGAGGGGACGGTCCTACGCTGAAAATTCAGGTGTTTCCAAAGTTAGTGACACCTCCTAGGTCTCAGGAGAAATGTGCTTGGGACACTCGCCCTGCAGCTGGAGCCCCCCACCCCACCATGTCCCTGCCTTTCGTGTGGGTGGAGACGGATTTCACAAGGGACCCCAATGGGTCGTCTTTCCGTGCCTCTGCCTCTGGCATCTATCGTAAGCTTCTTCCTTCCCACCTCTCCCTTCCAACTCCACCTGGGAAGTCCTCCTTTCCGTCTACCCTCCATCCCTCTGGCTGCGGTCGCCTAAGCCTCTCCCTCTTCCGTCCCAGCCGGTCCCGTCACCCCTCCCACACTCTAGGTGGGACAGGCGGGACCAGGCGTTTGGGGGAGGCGGGGACGTTCGGAGACCGCCCTAGGTCAACCAGAATACAGAGGCCGAGGGCGCGCCGGAACTACAGCTCCCGGCATGCCCCGAGGCCGGAAGCCCCGCCCGCCCACCTCGCGGTGCATTGTGGAGCAAGAGTCAAGACTAGGTGGGGGCGCCCAGACTCGGGCAGACGGGACCGCGGCGCTGGTTCCGCGCTCGAGGCGGCGGCGGCTCGAGCAGTTCGAAGATGCAGGCGGTACGGACGGCCCCGATCGTGGGGCAGCAGCTGCGGAGGTTGGGGGTCGGAAGGTGTGTGTTGGACAGAAGGGATGGAACGGGGGTGGCCTTGGACCTGGGGACCGGGCCGGGACTGAAACCCCCGCTCCCCCACAGCTCGTGGCCCCGTGCGCTCCTGGGGCAGACCCCGCTCGGCCTGGCCCGGCGACCCTATGCCAGTGGGGCGACTCAGGTGAGTGACGGCGGCCTGGGGCGCGGCGTGTGGGAGTGAGGGTCCGCCCCGGCGTCCCCTTCCCCGCCGCCGGCAGGGGTCTCCCTCTCTACCCTGGTCACCTGCCGCCGAAAGTAGGGGAAAGGTCAGGCCAGGGTGCCCTGGTGATGGAATTGGGGGAAAGGTCGCCGCACCCGCCCGACGCCGCCACCCAGCTGTCCCCCTGGACTCTCCTTGGCATCTCGGAAGCCCCTTCCCGGCCTCGCTAACTAAACGTCTCCCCAGGCGGTTCTGGAGAAGTCAGATCCCCTTTCCCCTGAGGCTTCGACCCAGGAGAAGCAGGCCAAGGCGGTAGGTGGCCCCCAGGCCGGGAGTTGCTAAGCCAGGGGCTCACCCACCGCGGACAGCTCCCTGAAACCCCCTTCTCCCTGCGCAGGAATCGAAGTCCTTTGCAGCCGGGATGTTCCGGGGCCAGCTCACCACCAACCAGGTGTTCCCTTACCCGTCTGGTAAGGGGTAGTCACAGCTGGGTGGGGCAAGGCAGCTTCCCTTGACCGCCTGGGCGGCCTGACCAGCCTGTCCTTCCCCACCCCCACAGTGCTCAACGAGGAGCAGATACAGTTTCTCAAAGAGCTGGTGGGGCCTGTGTCCCGTTTCTTTGAGGTGAGGAGTGACTGGGGCGGGGGAATTGATAGCTTGGTTCCTGATGGGGTGGCAGAGGTGCTCAGCAGTTTAAAAGGAGCTTGGTGGCGTCTGGTGACTCAGTCAATTGGGCCTCCAGCTCTTGGTCTCAGCTCTGGTCGTGATGTCTCAGTTCGTGGGTCCTGGCCCTGCCTCAGGCTCTGAGCTACCGGGTAGACCCTGCTTGGGATTCTCTTTCCCGGTCTCTGTCCCTCCTTCCACTTGCTCTCTCTCAACATAAATAAACTTAAGAAAAATTTGGAAAAGAAAAAAAAAGGAGCGTGGATGCATCCTGTGCCCGCCCTCCCCAGGAGGTCAACGATCCTGCCAAGAACGACATGATGGAGAAGGTGGAGGAGACCACTATGCAGGGTCTCAAGGAGCTGGGGGCCTTTGGTCTGCAAGTGCCCAGCGAACTGGGCGGCGTGGGCCTCTGTAACACCCAGGTGAGGGGGGTCCCCTCGGTCACTCCCAGCATCCCAGTCTACCCCAGCTTTGCCGTGATTAAGTTCCTTGCTCACCTGACCCAAGGCTCAGGTCCACCAAATACCTGCCCGTGTTGACCCTCCCAGGATGCACATACCTGTCCCAAACAAATCACCAAACTGGACACAGTCCCTTAGGGCTGTGGACTTCTCCCAGGCTCACAAGTCCTAATGGCAGAGACTGACAATAGGTTAGGAAGCCTCTCTCCCAAGAGCTGGGGAGACACCCGTGTCCCTCTCTATCACGGTGACATTTTGGCTCTCTAGTCACAGTGTGGGCTGCCCAGGTCAGGCCCTGCCTGTGGCCCACACTTCCCTGCTACGGCCCCATGCAGCCAGTAATAGCCCCGGATGCCTGCTTTTCCCCGCAGTATGCCCGCTTAGTGGAGATCGTGGGCACTCATGACCTTGGCGTGGGCATCACCCTGGGGGCTCATCAGAGCATCGGATTCAAAGGCATCCTGCTCTTTGGCACAAAGGCTCAGAAAGAAAAGTACCTCCCCAAACTGGCATCTGGTGAGGCAGCCCCGAGAGACCCAGGGACTGGGGGCATCCTAGGCCAGTGGTACTAAGGTCACCACACAGCTGGGTGGGTCAGTTGGGCAAGATTCTGGGAAGGGATCCGTGTGCTGGTCGGGAAATGTGAAGAAGGTGAACGGGATGCCAGAGATGTTAAGGAGTTGCGTGTGTGTGTGTGTGTTGGGGAGGGAAAGGTGCAGTGAGGGGCCTCTGATGCCCATCAGGACCCCGTTTAAAGGCACTGTCTACCTCCAGGGGAGACCATAGCTGCTTTCTGTCTAACCGAGCCCTCCAGTGGGTCGGATGCAGCCTCCATCCGAAGTTCGGCTGTGCCCAGCCCCTGTGGAAAATATTACACCCTCAATGGAAGCAAGATTTGGATCAGGCAATCTTCCCGTTTCTTTCCTCCTGTCCACCTCCACCCAACTCCCGGCCCCCACTGTTCTGTCCTGTCCTCCGCACCCTGACTGGCCCTCCTTTGTCCACAGTAACGGGGGCCTGGCAGATATCTTCACGGTCTTTGCCAAGACACCAGTTACAGATGCAGCCACGGGGGCCGTGAAAGAGAAGATCACAGCTTTTGTGGTGGAAAGGAGCTTTGGAGGTGTTACCCAGTGAGTGGGTTTGGGGAGGAAGGAAAAGGTCAGGCCAGGTTTGGGGGCAGCACAGAGCAGACGGCATCACAGGTCACCCCGGGGACGTGTGCAAAACCCAAAGAGCTAGATGGCATGTTCTCTTTGGGACCAATCTGCACAGAACCAACATAAAGGTCCGGCTCCCGCAACCAGCGAGCCCAGCATCCGGTGGGCTACATAGCCAGGCATCCTTCCCCTCCGGGCAGGCAGGGACAGTTGCCCGCACCCTCCCACGCCCTTTCCTGGCCGATGTAATTCCTCCTTGGCTGGCAACAAATGCCCCCCCCCCCCCACCCCCGCGACCTGTTGAGCACGCCTCTGCTTCTCCACCCCACCCTGTCACAGCGGGCCCCCGGAGAAGAAGATGGGCATCAAGGCCTCAAACACGGCAGAGGTGTACTTTGATGGAGTACGGGTGCCGGCAGAAAACGTGCTGGGCGAGGTAGGGGGTGGCTTCAAGGTCGCCATGCACATTCTCAACAACGGAAGGTTCGGCATGGCCGCGGCCCTTGCAGGCACCATGAAGGGCATCATCGCTAAGGCGGTGAGTACCATGCCTGGACAGAAGTCACACGGTCCCCCTTCCCATGTGGCCCTGTCCCCTTGAGGGTATCCCGTCCCCCCAGAACCCCCTCCCATGCTGGCAGCTCCCAGGCCTGATCGCTCAGGTCTGTGTCCAGCCCAGGCCCTCTGCCGGGGGGGGGGCGGGGGGCACTGGGTTAACCACAGTGGGGCCCGTGTGCCTTCTTCCAGGTGGATCATGCTACGAATCGTACCCAATTTGGGGATAAAATTCACAACTTTGGGCTGATCCAGGAGAAGCTGGCCCGGATGGCTATACTGCACTACGTGACTGAGGTGAGAGTCTTCCCGCGCCGCGCTCCCCAGAGCCCCGGGGCCTTCTTCCCCGTCGTCGGTCGGACCACGACCCCCAGCAGCACCTGGGGCAGTGGGTCTCCAGCTTCACACCAATGCCCTAGGGGATGCGGGGAGGCGTAGTCAGCTCAGTCGCTGCACGAGGGGGAGAGCCGTGCCGTTCGGAGATGCTTCCAGAAGTAGCTGAAGTTTATTCCGCCTGCACCCCCGCCCCTACCTCTTCGCCCCCTTCAAAGAAGTCAGATGCCCAGAAGCCCCCAATGAACTGACTCGGGGGACCCAGTGTTTCACCGTGCCTGATGGGTGGAGCTAGAAGGTGAAGGCCAGGGCCACGAGGAGCTAGGGCAGACGCAGGTGGTCGGGTCGAGTCTGACGCGCTGCTTTTCCTTTCCGTGTCCCCACCCCGCAACCTCAGTCCATGGCTTACATGGTGAGTGCCAACATGGACCAGGGATCCACGGACTTCCAGATAGAAGCCGCCATCAGTAAGATCTTTGGCTCGGTGAGGTCCCAGGCCCACAGGGCGGGAGAACCCAGCGTGGGAGCTTGGCTCCAAGACCAGTCTTACAGGGCTCTCTGTTCCCAGGAGGCAGCCTGGAAGGTGACCGACGAGTGCATCCAGATCATGGGCGGCATGGGCTTCATGACGGTACAGGCTGGCTCTGTGCCCCGGTTGGCCACGGCTGGGACGGGGGGAGGGGCAGGTGGGTGCACCTCGGCAGGGGTGTACGTTCTGCCTTCCTGTGGCAGGAGCCTGGGGTGGAGCGCGTTCTCCGAGATCTTCGCATCTTCCGGATCTTCGAAGGGACGAACGACATTCTCCGACTGTTTGTGGCTCTGCAGGGCTGTATGGTAAGAGGGAACGGGGTGGGGGTGGAGGCGTGGGAGTAGGGAGAAGAGCATGTCCTGAGCACTAGGCCCTCTCCCCACACAGGACAAAGGAAAGGAACTCTCTGGACTCGGCAATGCTCTGAAGAATCCTTTTGGGAACGCCGGCCTTCTCTTAGGCGAGGCGGGCAAGCAGCTGAGGAGGTCAGCTCAGAGCCGGGGTGGGGCTGGTAGGGGCACGGGGCGGCCACTAACCCGTCACTCTCCCCGTCCTCTCAGGCGGGCAGGGCTGGGCAGTGGCCTGAGTCTCAGCGGCGTCATCCACCAGGAGCTGAGCCGCAGCGGGGAGCTGGTGAGTAGTCGGGCGGGCCTGAAGGAGGCGGCGGAGGGCCCGTGTGGCTGGGCTCCCTCCCCCAGCCCCTCTCCTCTCGGGGCAGGTGGTGCAGGCCTTGGAGCAGTTCGCTGCCGTGGTGGAGGCCAAGTTGATAAAACACAAGAAGGGGATTGTCAGTGAGTGAGATCTACCCCCCCCCACACTCCCCCCCCCCCCCTGCTCCCTCTCCCTCCGGCTGACACCTCCCCCCCGCCGTCCCACGTACCCGACAGATGAACAGTTTGTGCTGCAGCGTCTGGCAGACAGTGCCATTGACCTCTACACCATGGTGGTAGTGCTGTCCAGGTGAGGGGGTGGCGTGGGAGGCCTGAGCCGCAGGGGTCCCGGGTCGGGGCTCCCAGCCCAGCTGTGTGGTCTCTTCTTGCCGTGCACCAGGGCCTCGAGATCCCTGAGCGAGGGCCACCCTACAGCCCAGCACGAGAAGATGCTCTGCGACAGCTGGTGTATCGAGGTGAGGCTCGGGGTTACCGAGGGCGCGCGGGGGGCTGGAGGCGCAGGCCTGGATCTCTCCTGCCCTCTCCCCTGCCCTCTCCCCAGGCGGCCGCGCGGGTCCGGGAGACCATGACCGCTCTGCAGTCTGACCCGCAGCAACAGGAGCTCTTCCGGAACTTCAAAAGCATCTCCACGGCCTTGGTGGAGCGAGGCGGTGTGGTCACCAGCAACCCCCTCGGCTTCTGAGGACTCCCCGCCACCTGCCCGCCGGCCCCCCCGTGCCTTCTCCCAAGCCAAAGCCCAGCCCCCTCATTCTGCCTTAAGGAGGGCCTGGCCCCCGGGCGGCGGCTGCTCTCGGAGGCCCACTGCCTGCCTCACAAGTAAAGGTTCTCACCAGCCGTGCCTCGCTGCTGCCTCGGTTCTCTCCCTCACTGCCTGCCTCCCTCCCAAAGAAAGGAGCCAGAGGCGTGCGCAGTTGGCCTCTATTGCTTTATTTGGTGTCTTACACAGGTGACTAAATAAATAGAGTAACAAAAGCAGCTACACGGGCCCCCGAGACCGAACACCCCACCTTCCTTTGCTGTCTAGGGTGCCCAGCCCTTCCTCCTCCCAGGGTACCGCTGACCACCGCTACCCTGCACAGGACAGAGTTGGACGGACAGAGGAGGAGGTCACATTTCAGGGTTGGGAAGGGCCCAGGAGATAGAGGTTCTTCGTATAAAAAGAGAAACATCTACTAAAAAAATAGTCCGAAAAATGTACGAAAGTCTACTTCAACCCCCCCCCCCAAAAGGCGTACAAAAACAGTAAAGCTAAAAATAACCCAAGGTCCCTTGCGCACCCCCGGAGGGAAAGGGGAGGAACCAGGCACTGCTGGTGAGAGTCCTAGGGGCGGCCGCCTCCCAGCAGCCCACAGGCCGGGCTGAGCTGGGCCAGAGGAGTGCCAGGCACGTGATGGACGAGACCCCCGGCACAGGACAGAAGCACCAAGCGCTGACTGGACAGGCCCGCCACGTGCTCTACATGACATCCACAAAGAACTCACTGGGGTTGCCCATGGCCATGTGGAAGCTCTGGCGGCTGGCGGTCAGCTCCGGGGGCACAGAGCCCAGGTCTCTGACCGGAGGGGCCCCCGGGGGCTGCACTGCTGGAGGCACGGGGGGCGGGGGCGGGGGCACCATGACCACCATCATGGGATTGTAGGGGAGGGCCATGCCAGGGGGTGGTCCGTACGGATGCAGCCCGGGGTGGGCTCGGAGATTGGGCGCGCCCCCCGAAGAGCCTCTGGAAGGGGGTGGGCCCCCATCACCAGCCCCACCAGGGTCCCCCCCCCGCCGAAGGCTGCCCCCCCGGGTGGAGGGCTCAGACTCACTGCCGCTGCCGGACTTGGACTCGGGGGCCCGTTCCTCAGGCCTCCCCGTACGCCCCGCCCCCCCATCGCTCCGTGTTGACCCACTGCTCCGGCTCCCTGTGGGGTGGAGGAGAGGAGGCGAACTGAGCCCTAGCCCAGCAGCCCCGGGTCACCCCCCGCTCTGCCCCTGCACCAGCCTCTCCTGCCTGCATCCTCTCCACCCCCCCCCCCCCCCACCTCTGGTGTCTAGCCGCGACTTACCCTCGCTGTGCTGGCTGCTGGCACTGCCCCCGCCGTAGGTGTAGGATGAGAGCTCATGGTAGGGTGGCGGCTGGGGGCTGTATGGGTGCGGGGCCGGGTACTGGTAGGAGAAGGTGGGCAGGAGGGGCCACGGGGTCGCCCCAGGCAGCGGGGCCAAGGTGTCCTGGTCCGAAGCCCCGCTGGAACCGTCATCGTTCAGGGACAGGTTGACCAGGTCTGGAGAGCGAGAGGGAGACCGGGAGTCACTGCTTCCAGTGGCCAGGACGCAAAGATGGTGAACGGAGGGAAACCGGGCACTGCTTCCCCAGAACCATCCACGAGGGGGGGCGGAGATGAGGGCCTCTGACAGGAAACACCCACCCCTCTGCCGCGGTCAGGGCAGAGCTCACCCAGGGCCCCGAGTCCCACACTCTCCTGAGACTCAGGAGACTCCGCTCCCCCCCAGCACACAGCCCTGCGCGTGGCGCACAGCTTGACAGGACGCAAGTGGGTGTTGGCCAGGGCGGAGCCTGACGCAGGACACACACTGCTCAAGTGACCACGGGCACCCTGGCGGGCTGTGGGCCGGAGACAGGAAGGGGCGGGGATGGGGGCGGGATGGGGGCGGGGGGGGGGGGCACTTACAGCTCTCACAGCCGCCACTGAGGTCCCCGAACACGTAATAGCACTGCTCAGAGAAGGTGATTTTGTTCACCGTGTGTCGGATGAGGCCAGCCTTGAGCAGCCCGCTGGCGTATTTGCGGGCCTCCCGGCGCTCAGGAAAGCCTTCCACGTGATGGTAAAGCCAGTCAACTACGTCCGAGCCTGGGGGCGCACGGAGCAGAAAAAGTGCTCAGGTTTTCCTTCCCGACTGCTGCCTCACCCCAGCCTGGGCCCTTCCCAGCCTGGGCCTCCTGCCCCGCCCCGCCCCCCCCCCCGCCCCCCCCCGGCACCACCTGCCCAGAGACCAGAGCTACCCAGGAAGGCGTTAGGGATGGTGATCTTGAGCCACATGCGGTCCCGAACTTCCAGTCCAGATTCGGGAGCTGCCATGGCCTTGGTCACAGACGCCATGTCTGTGTGGATGGAGAGACCCCGCCCCTCACAACCTGTCAGAGAAAGGAGGCGGCAGGGTAGGGCCCCAGCACCACAGAGAGGCCTCCCAGGGAGGGGAAAGAGGCGGGGCTGGGGGCTCACCGTCAGGCAGAGAGGACCCCGATGTCATGGTGCTCATGGACGAGGAACCCGGATAGGCTGGGAAGGTGCCCGTCAGCGCGGCGGAGTGGGACACCCAGGCAGCGGGGTCAATGGGCTGGATGGGCTCGTCTGGGACAGAGGAGGCCCCCGAGACGGATGCTTCCCCAGCCCTCCCCGACTCAGACTCCCACCCCGCCTCCCTCCCGACCCTCCCCCACCGCCTCCCGCCACGTGGAGGCCCAACCCCGATCCCTGCTCTCTTGCCCAGGCAGCCACAGACCCTCCCTGGCGCCACTCACTCCGAGGAAGGGTGAAGTAGGCCTGGGGAGAGGGATCCCAGCACTTGGCCACCGTCAGCACGATGGGGCTGTGGGAGGGGAGAAGCGGTCAGGCGGGGGTGGCTGGCGAGGGCTCGGGAGTGTGCAGGCCTGGAACCAACGGGCTGAGGGACAGGACGGAGAAGACACCAGAGACAGAGGGACCCACCAACACAGACCAGTCTAGAAATGCCGCTGAGCGTAAGTCCCAGAACCAGAGAGCTAACCGATGCGGTTCACGAACCCGCATACATGCGTGCGCACGCACACGAGGTGGGGGGACCGAATGGAGCAGTGACAGCAAGGCAGGAGAACAATGCCCTCCGGGGAGACTGAGGACAGGGCGTCGGAGGCGCCGGCCACCTTCTAGGTCACGACCTGAGCCGGGCTCACACCGGCACCCCCACGCCACAGTTACTTGTCACGTCACACGGTCCCACCTCGTGCTCTCGGGACACGCGTGATGTCACGCCCCCGCTAACCGAGACGCCGCCACCACTAGGAGAGCAGACCCAGGCCGGGCCAGCGGCTCACCCCGGCTTGTGCACGATGTCCCGCAGCACCCGCACCGCGTCGTCATTGCTCATGTTCTCGAAGTTCACGTCGTTCACCTGGAAGCCAGGCCAGCGGGTCAGAGGCCGCCGGGGCCCCCAACCCTACCCCCCCGCCCCGGGGCCCAGGACCAGCGCACCTGCAGCAACATGTCGCCCGGCTCGATGCGCCCGTCGGCCGCCACGGCGCCCCCCTTCATGATGGAGCCGATGTAGATGCCGCCGTCGCCCCGCTCGTTGCTCTGGCCCACGATGGAGATGCCCAGGAAGTTGTACTTCTCTGCGGAGGGGGCGCGGGTGACCGGAGGCAGCCCGCCGCGCACCCCCTGGGCCCCCGCAGACCCGGCCCCCGCCCGGGCTCCCCCGTACCCATGTTGAGCGTGACCGTGATGATGTTGAGGGACATGGTGGAGTCGGTGACGCTGCTGAAGGACGAGGCCTGTCGGGGAAACGGGGAAGGAGCCGCACTGCCTCCGACGACCCAGGGACGGGCCCTGGGGTGCTCGCTTCCTGTGCCCTCGTACCCCCTGAACCAAGGCCCCCGACTTCTCCAAGGGCCAGCTGTCCCGTGAGAGCCCCCTCACCCTCTCCAGGCGGGGCGGCCGCTGCTTCCTCCGCCGCCGGTGGCGCTTCAGGAGGCGGGAGGCACTGCTCTGCTCCGTGGAGCTGCTGAACCTGTCAGGAGGCGGAGGCGGTCACGGGGGAAAGAGGAGGAAGGGAGGATGGGCAGAGGAGGGACAGAAGGAGGAGGAGGAGGAGGAGGAGGAGGAGGACAGGAGGACGGGCGGTGCCCTACCTGCTCATGGTGTCGTCGTCATCAGAGTCGCCCAGGCTGGTGCTCTCCAGCTCGCTGGTCATGAGCGTCGAGGAGCTCTCGTACCCGGCCAGGTGGCGCTCCAGCCTCGAGGGGCCGCCAGGCCTGTGGCCCCCCGCTGAGCATGAACAGGAACCTCAGGAAGCTGTCCCCCCTCCTCACGCCCACCACCGCCCTCCCTGGGCTCCCGGAGGACCCGGCCTCGGGCCCGCCCCCCCTCACCGCCATGCTCACTGCTGTCTCTCCTGCGAGGCCGTTCCCGCCGCAGAGACACCACCGACTCCGTTTCTGTCTCGGGCTCCAGGTTTTCCCGGCTGCTGGACACGTTAGGGCTGGACGGGCAGAGACGGTTCGCAGCCCGCATCAGTGGGCTGGGGCTCCACATCCTCGACTCCCTCCCCTGGACTCAAGGATCCCCAATCTCACTGGAAGGATGGAGGTCTGGAGTCGCCAATGCCACTGGTCCTCTCCGGCGGCAAAGGGGGTAACGGTGGCGGCGGTGGCGCCAGCTCGGTCCGAGGCTCGTGGGCTGGGGGAGCCACCTCGGGTTGGGGGTTATCCGATGACACCAGCTGAAAAGTACAAAGACAGAAACTGGCTCGACCAGGAAGTGAGGCGTCCCAGGACGGGGAGAGGGGCAGGGGGTGGGTCTGAGCGAGGACGGGACTTGGGATGAGCACAGAGAGAGCAGGAGCTGGCAGTACGGGCCCCAGAGAAGGCTGATGGGCCGCGGCTGGCTCTCCAAGCCGCCGAGGAAGCAAAGAGCCAAGGCCTCCAACGAGTGGGCCGGGGGCACTGAGGCTCAGAGCGCCTGGCGGCGTGAGAGGGACGGCCGCTCACCCAGGACACCACCCTTCCGTTGAAGCAGGGGAGGCGGGCGCTGTCATCTGAAATCTCCTCCTTCACCACCCTGCCGAGAGAGGGCACAAAGGCCGGTGAGACTGGCCTCACCACACCCCCAACACACCCCCAATTCAAACCTCCTGACCTGCATCCATGGAGCTCGGGGGTGCCGACTTTCTCCAGCCCTGACCCAGTCCTCTTCCCTGACACTGAAACCCTTCGCTTGCACACCTACGGGGTCTCCCCATTCGCTCCCTTTCCTTCCTTCTCTCCCCAACTCATCCTCCGGGCTCAATGCAGCTCCAAAGATTTCCTGGGGTCCGCTTCCAACTTCTCACTCGGATCTCAGAGACCGTCCTGTCCCCTTGGGTGACCCTACAGGTAGGTCTGTCTCACCTTAGGAGCCTTGCCGGCACCTCCCCCAACCCCCACCCCACTCCTCACACCCTGTCCCCAAAACCTTTGGCCCCGAAGCCTCTAGTCTCGCGTTTTCCTTGCTTTTCTCTCTCTCTCTCCCTCCCAGAGAGCTCTCCAAATGGGCTACTTTTCCCCACGTGAAAACACCCGCTAGACCAAAAATGGTACCTCCTCACTAGGCGGGGCCCTCCCAGGGACAGACAAACCCCAGCCATGACCCGCCCCCCCCCCCCCCCCCCCGTGCTTCCCACAGGTCTCTGCACCAAGCAACCTGTCTTGCCTGACAGACCCCAAAGCCCAGCGTCAGGATGGACACGACTCGCTCCTTCTTCTCACCCACCACGTGAAATCACGGCCGCCTGTTCTGTTCGGCACCCTGTCCTGGCCACACAGCGACAGACCGGATACTTGTTAAGCATCAACAAACGTTGGTCGAATAAATACACGAACTACGAGAATCTCTGCCCTCAACGGGTTCTCTCTCTCACACGCACACATTCTCACCTCCAAATTCGAACAGCCTGTCTCATTAACCCTCTGGCTTAACGTGGTCCTAGAAGCCTGGATATGTGACATCTTAATCCCATTTGTTACCAATGGGACAACTCAGCCCAATCACTGTCAATCAATCTCGATACAACACAGGATGTTTTATAACATAATTCCGTCTCTGCGTAACCTAGTCTGGCAAATCACTCCGTCTTATGTCACACCATAACCTCACTTATGGACAGGTCAGACCCGACGTTATTAACGACGGTACCCACTTACTGAAAAGCTGCTGTGCGCCACGCACCTATGTGAGATTTTCTATACTAACTACGTCAACATACTGCTAACAAACAGTAGAACCTTGATTTAAATCCCAGCCAAGCCCCAGGGGGCGCCTGGGTGGCTCGGTTGGTTGAGCATCCAACTTCGGCTCAGGTCATGATCTCACGGTTCCTGGGTTCGAGCTCCACATCGGGCTCGCTGCTGTCAGTGCAGAGCCTGCTTCAGATCCTCTGCTCCCCCCATCTCTTTCCCCCTCCCCCTCTTTCTCTTTCCGTCTCTCTCTCTCAAAATCAACCAATCAATCAGTCAACCCCAGGTAACTCCCAAGATAATACCGCCTTCCCAACATCCAACAAACAGTCTTTCTCGGTAGAAGCCAGTCTGTTCAGCTATCCATAGAAGCCAGACTGCCCCAGTCTAAACCAGCCTGCCTTCAAGAGCTGAAGGTGGAGGGCTCCCCGTCTCAAGAGCTATAAACCCAAAAGGGCTCACTGTGTATTAAAAATCCTAGTCGAGTCCAGAATGACCCAAATTACTCCAGAATAGCCCAATATATTTTAGAAACAGCTGACAACGTCCTCACATGCAGCTGTCTGTACCAATATAGAGCGGATTACCTCTATACAGTTGTCCGTACTGGCATAGACCCCCCAAAGCCCTGCTCGTCTGTCCCTGAACTGAGGCTCAATAAAAACCAAACCCCAGCAAAAACTACCATCAACCAATACAACCCAGTCTCTACTGGGTTGTAGAGACCAGGGTGGCCCAAGTTTTTCCCAGTCTCATCCACCCCATGGCAGCCTAGAACATCCCAATACAGCATTCTTTGCATTAGTACATACCAAAACGTCCCCAAACAATCCTGTCTGCTCTAATGCAGTCCAGGATGTCCCAAATTGCCCCAACACAAATCAATCTATACCCGAAGATTCCACGACATCCCTCATAGCCTGTGTGCTATAGGACTGCTCGGAATACAGGACGGGTGAATTCAGCACCTCCCCAAATAAAGCACTGTGTCCCACTCTATTCCAGGATAGCCTAATCTCCCCTAATCTGGTTTAGCACAGCCCAGTCTGTCGTCCGACAGCGCCGAGCGCCCCAATCTGTCCAAGCATAACCTGGCCCGTCCTGGGATAGGCAATCTAACCCCAGCATAACACAATCTGCTCCACTAGAACCCAGAAAACCCAGTACGGCCCAAAGCAGACCTGTGCCCCTCGATATTGCCCAATCCACGCCAGCACGGCCCCCCATCGGCTGCAATCTAGGCCTCGCGCTCACCCGAAATCCTGATCCATTGACTTGAAAAAGTACTTAGCGCCCGCGGGCCGCTGCAGGACGCTCTTGAAATCGCCCAGGGTGATGCGCTCCGCGGGGACGGGAATCTTCACCAGGTACGGGGTCTCTTCTTCATCCAGGTGGTAAATCACCTTCGTCTCCCCGACACCACCGCCCCCCGCGCCGCTGCCCGCCATGGTCTCGCCCGCGCGCTCCCGGGCTCCGCCGCCCACCCAAAGGGGCGAAGCGCCCCCGCCGCGCCTGCGCACACCCGCCACCCGACGCGCGAGGCGACCAGGACCGGCCCGGCGCCGGAGAGGGGCAGCGGGGCGGAGGGCGGGGGGCAGCGGGGTGGCGGCCGAGGGAAGGGGGGACGGGCCGTAGGGCTCGACCCGAGGCCGTAGACGCCGCAGCCGCCGCCTCCTCCGCCGCCGCCGCCGCCGCCGCCGCGCGCCACCGCCGCCGACGTCGCGGGCGCCCTTCAGCACCCCGCCCACCTCTCCCCATGTCACGTGGTCCGCGTCGGCCCGCCCTCCGCCACGTGATCCCCTCCCGGTCACGTGACCTCCCGGCTCCTCCCAGGGCCCCTGACACGTGATCGTTGCTTTCAGCAACGGTCTCCCAACCCTCAACGGCCCCGCCCCCGAATGTGTCCCCACCCGCGTCCACCCGGCCTCTGCCCCCCCCCCCGCCCTCCCCCCAGCACCCACCCTGCTCTGCTCCGCTCAGGCGGGGTGCTCAGAGCAAGTCTGATCCCCTGGAGCGTGCGTGTCGGGGGAGCGGATGGGGGGGGGGGGGTGTGGGGGTCCCGGGCTGGGGGGAGGGGGGAAGGCGCGCCGCCAGGTCGTGGAGGTGGGTTTCGGCCCCACTCCCAGCCAGTCTTCGGTCAGCTTTTCCCAAGCCTCCCTCCCAAGCAGGACAGTCAGTGAGGGCTATAAACACAAAAGAGCCCACTCCGCTTTATTTACAACACGCAGGCTGTCTGTACAAACAGCTGGCCGACGGTATTAAAAACAAAAGAGGTGAGTGAGTCCCGTCACCTGTTTTCCTTCCTCCCCTCGGCCAGGCTCTGGTTGGCCCTCCACCTCCGAGCTGCCCTGCCCGAAAGGGGAAGGCCGAAATTAAAACTACAACCGGTGTAGAATAAATGGGGAGTGAGAGAAAAGACGAGGAAGGGGAGGGGGGTGCTGTATTTACACTCGAGTTTTACAGACAACTGTCCCATTCCACCCCAATTCCAACGCTGGCCCACAAGGTGAGGGGTGGCAGGTCTAAGGGGCAGAAATGAAGTGGCGAGGGACCCAGGCGGCCTCCTACCCCCAACCGTAATGGGTCCACGTTCAAGTCCACAAGGTGGGAAGGAAAGGTAAGGTTGGAGCCGAGACACTCATTTCCAAACCAGCCTCCCTCGGGTATTCCTGCCTTTGAAGTGGGACAATATCCAAGCTCCAGGGGACATACTGAGGACCCCGAGGCTCAGTTCCCAAGTCCTGTTGTCATTTGGAAGTCCCAGCCTAGAGATGGCGATGTCACGGCTCTCCCGATTTGGGAGGCCCCCCTAACCGCCGGGCCTCTGGCCGCAGTTCCTTGCATTTCTGGCAGTAAAAGAAGTCGGGGACGTTGGTCTTCTTAATCTTCGCACAGGACAGGTGGATCCATGTCCCACACAGGCTGCACTCGATCATGGGCCGCCCTGCAAAGGGCTTTCGGCAGTAACACGTGATCAGGTCCCATGAGTCATCACCTGGGGAAAGAAGGTTTGTTTGGTGCTCTGCCCGAGCTCTTGGGTCCCCAGCAGCCCCGAGCCCGTCCTCCTAGCTAACCCGGGCCAGCCCCAAACCTCGCACCTGATTCCACCATGATGTCCTCGTCCATGACGCGCATCTCGCCTTCGCTGGAGCTGGCGTCTCCGTCTTGGCTGGTTTCCGTGCTCCCCACGTCCTTGCTTTCGCTGTCAGTGGGAGGGGCTCCTTCGGGGTGCACCGTGGCAGGAGGCCTAGGAGCCTCTGGGGGTGTTGGCAGCACGGGGGCGGGGGCTTCACCCCCCACCATTGCCGCCATCTCTTCTTCCTCCTCCTCTTCCTCTTCTTCCTCCTCCTCTTCAGAGTCTGTGTCGCTGGGGGGTGCCCGGGGAGGCCCAGGAGGTGGGAGTCTATCCCCCCGCTCTGCCTTTTTCAACTTCCGTTTCTTGCTCTTCTTAATTCGAGACCTCTTTTCCCCATCCCCGGGAGCCGGCCGAGGCCTCCGGAGCACCCCAAAGCCAGCCCCCCCTCCCGGCCCCAACTTTCGGTTCTTTCGGTCCTTCTTTCGAGGAGGTTGGGAGAGGTCCCCCTGGGAAAGGGGTACCGGGGTGAGAGCAGCAGGGGGCCGGGAGGCATGTGTCAGGGATGTGGGGGACAGTGGAGACGCCATTTTGGGCCCATCTAGATCAAAGAGCGAGTCCTTGAGCTTCATCTTCTCAAGCAGGGTCGCGCTGTCAGGGGCCTGCAGACGAGAAAAAGTGGACCTTGGGGGTCCTGGTTGAGTGGGGCCTGCTTGAGCCGCCCTTCTCTTGGATGACTTTGCTTTCTTAACAAAGGTCTGGATGGTTCGGAGATCTGAGGGGGCCGAGTCCCAGCCATCACTGTCTGCCGCACTCTCACCTCGCAAAGGAGAGCTGGAGCCTGAGGCTGGCCAATCACTTTCCTTAAATGGGGGAAAGAGACCAGGGTCAGCAGGGGCCCAGGGGCACCTCAGCCCCTGTACAAACCCAGCCTAAAAACCAGGGACAAGATCTACCCCGAGATACCCTGGCCCAAACCACTAAAACAAAAAACAAAATCACTGTACTCAGAAACTTTGTCCCCTCCCCAATTCCCCTCAGCATCTCCCCTTGAACACCTGCACGTCCCCTCTGCAGTCCCCACAGCCTTGCGGCATTGTCACCCGCAGACCAGAGCGCGATTTCTTTTACCTGTTTCCGTATAGCCACGTTTGTTGCCATTTTCGGCTTCCTAATACTTATCCAGCAGCGCCCTCCCATTAATACCCCAAGACCGACCATTCACTGCTGCTCGGCCCCGCCGAGTCTCTGAATCACCCAGCTGCCCCCAGGTACTGGTTTTCCCACGTTTCCCATTTCCCTGGTCTTCTGTGTCCCATCATCGGGTAGAGGTTTCCCTTACACAGTGACACAGACTGCCCTCTCCAGTCCTAGGACACCCACCCTCAGGCTACTGGCCCTCCAGTCCCTACCTCTTTGCTAGAGGGAATGTAACCGGCATAGGCCAACACGAAACTGCAGAATTTGTTGAAGTCCTCAATTGTTCTCCGACGTTTCTCTGGTGGCTGAAAGGAAACATGTATCACAAGGAATTTAAGAGGGGCATTCCCAAAGGCAGAAACCCCGGAGCAAGGGATCTACAAGAGGCAGGAGGAAGGGGAAGAGGGAGAAGTGGGGGGGGGGGGGGGGGGGGGGAGAGAGAGAGAGAGAGGAGGGGGAGGGCCCCCCGGCAGCAAAAGGAAGAGAAACCTCACCTGAGTTTCTGGCTTAAGGGTCGGAGGTGGATCTGTGGAAGCAATAAAAGCTGAGTCAAGGCACTAGCGAAGAGTCCGCATGAAACCCCACCTCTAAATCTCGGAGGATCCAGGCAGACCCCCTCTTCTCTCCGGTCTCCCCCGGCCAGGCCGGCAGGTCCCCAGCTGTGCTGGACCCGCCCCTGCTCCCCCTTCCGCCCTGCGAGGGGCGGAGCCAGGGCGCGGCGCCCTCTCAGGCCTCGCTATAGCGCTCCCCTTCCCCCCACCGGAGGCCTGGCGCCCCGCCCCCCCAACTCACGGTTTCTCTAGACTCCAGTCTACTCGATCACTCGGCGCCCCACCCCGCCATACCGCTCCCCGGACCGAGCCCGGGCGGCCGCCTGCCCCTGTCCTTCACACGCGCCCAGAGCCCCGAGTTCCTACCCGGTCGCGATCTGCCGCCCGGGGCCCTCCGCGACCGCACAAGCAACCCGCCCGCCCCCAGGGTCCAGGATGACCACGCCGAACCGCTCCCCGCCCTCCGGGCCCCTTCTACTCGAGCACGAGGCCCGGCGCGCCCCTCACCCCCACCCTAAACACACACAGGCTCACACATCCAACGCCACTTCGCGTCCGGGACAGACGAGCGAGCACTAACCCGGACGCGGCCCCACCTGCCCCCCCATACCGCGCTCCCCACAATTTCGCCGTCCCTCCGCCCCCATCCGGGGCTTTGGCCCCTCCCCGTCTCGAGCTCCTCGGGCTCCCCGCCGGGCCCCCGGGCCCAGTTCCGAGCCCTCCGGCCGCCGCCCCCCCTCCGCCCCCGTACTCACCGCCAAGTGACTAGGCTGCGGACCCCTAAACTCTAGCCCCCCCCCCCCGCCAGCTACTCTCCCTCTACAGCGACCCCCGCTGCTGCCGCCTGCCCCCCTCGCCCTCCGCAACTCCCGGGCTCTAGCCTTCGCCGACCAACAGCACCCCCCCCCCCCGCAACTCGCCGGTCTCAACCCCCCCACACACCCCGCCCCACCGCCCCTACAACTACCCGGCTCTCCTCGCTTCCCGGCGCTCTCTCCCCACAACTACCCGCCCTGTACAGGTCCCTCTACCGCAGACAATACCCAGACCCCCTCTTCTCCCCACAACTATCTGCCCACCCCTCCAACGATCCCCGGGCTCTCTCCGGCGGCAACTACCCGGAGCTCCGGCACCACCGCCACAAACTCCCCCACCTCGGCCAACTACCGGGCTCCTCACTCAGTCCCCTTCCACATCCTCCCTCCTCAACAACTCTCCGGCCCCCAGATTCCCCCAGCCTCCCGGCCTCAGGGCCCCAACGTGCTGGAGGCCCTCTCGGCCCCTAACCCCCGGAGCTCCGGGGTTCAAGCTCCCGCTCCCCACCCCCCACCCCTACACACACACATTCACGGTGTCTGATCTCCAGCTACCCCCAGCCCGAGCTCCCACTCCTCTTTCACCAAGGTCTCCCAACTCGCCGCTCTCCTACCTCCAGGGGCAGGCCCCCGACCCCCTCCCCGCGCTCCCCCGCCGGGCTCCGGGCTCGACCTCCAAGTTTGCCAATTGATTCCTCGCCCGCCCCCCACCGGCTCAGCGCTCCGTGCCGGTCGAGAGCTCACCTTCGGGACTGGGCTCCGCCATGGCTTCCAGCATCGCCCCCTCCCCTCCTCCCGGTCCGGCGCCCCCCTCCCCTGAGCCGGGGATCCCGGTGCCGCCTCCGGTGCTCGGTGCTCCTACTGCCTCGCTCCACAGAGGTGTCTGCCTCGGCCTGGTAATGACTCGAGTCCGCTAGCCGCTGCCGCCACCTCCCTCTACCCCTGCCTCCCGCACTCCCGGACCGGGCCCCCTCCCCCCGCGCCGCCGGCCGCCTGCTCCCTCCTCCTCCTCTCTCCTCCCTCCTCCCTCCCTCCTCCTCTCTCCCTCCTCCCTCCGCGGGCGCCGACGCGCAATGCATCAAGGGGCCTGTAGTCCGTCTAGGGGCAGCGGAAAGGGGACCCCATAGGCCTCTGGAACTTCAGTTCCCAGCAAGCCAAGGATGGGCGCAGGCGCATTAGTCCGCTCCCCTCCCCCGGGGAGTGGCGGGGAGATTGGGAGCAGAGGGTAGGGCGGAAGAGCGCGCGCAGGATCCTGGGAAATGTAGGCTGGGCGGGACTAAGAAAGAAGGAAAAGAAGGGATTAGAACTCTCGGCCACCATACTGCCTCTTTCTGCGGCTTCTTTCTCCCCCGTGGGACCGCCCCACTTCCGGCCAGAGGGAGAAAGGGTTGCTGGGGGATGAAGTCCTCCTGATGATAATGGCTCTCTCCTCCCCGTCTTCTGCCTCCCTTGAATTCCACACACCGGCATTAGTCTGGCCAAGCGAGATGCCAAGCGAGGACGGAGTCCATTCACCAGCTCCCACACTCGACCAGCTCTTCCCTAACCCAAAGGCCGTAACAAACTTGGGAGGTATTTATTTGAAGCAGGTACTTTCCGACTTTGTCCACCGGAACCCACGGTGTAAAAAACAAAAACGATTCTTTATATCAAGACCCAAAAGACAGGTATATAAAACAGAAGTTTCATGAAATGATACTCCGTATTCCTTTCATCACACCAAAAACACTGCCCCTTCCTCCCCGGCCCCCCCCCCCCCCAAGGAAAAAAACCAACATGAACAGAGGAAAACAAAATATATTACTGTCCCTCCAACCGCCACTTTGCCCACCTCCGGATAACTATCCCCACCTCGGGACAACTAAAAAGAAAAAGAAGGAGGGAAGCAACACAAAGCAAGATCCAGTTCGTCTCGGTGGTTTCCTCTTTATTGATGTGCCTCCTACCTTCCCCCCACAATTACAGTCCCTCCCCTCTACCCCCCAAAAAGAAGGTAGTGAAAGGAAGGGAATGTCGGGGTTCTGAGCCCCTTGGGCAGTTAGAAAGGGAACAGGAACCAAAACAATCCTAGACGTGACAGAGATTGACAATCGAGAAGTCTAAAGCACAGTGGGGAAGGCGGAAAGAGAAAGGGGGCAAAGGAGAGGTCCTAGAAGCCACCTCCCCCACGAGCCCTCCTGCCAAGAGGGGCTGGAGGAGAGCCTCGAACGCTAGGAAGTGCAGGTCCTGAAGGAGGGAGGTGGTGGTCGAGCCTGAAGGAGGACTCGGTCAAGGAGGGGGGCCACCTCTCTCTTTGTAGGCTGGGACCCCCCACCTCAGGGGCAGCAGCTTCACAGACCGTAGACGCTTTCATCACTGTAGGCGATGTATAGAAAGAAGTCTTCTTCGTGATGTTCCTGGGGCAGAAGCAGAGAACACCGGTACTCACGCGCCCGGGCTACAGTCACTTGAACCACCCGCTGCCCCCCTCCTTCTCCAAAGTCCCGTTCTCGAGGCAGACCCCCCCCCCCAAAACTAGCGTCCTCACTCACTCCCTCACTTCAGACCGTAGCAGCCAAGCAGCATCACCCCCAGCAGCAGTCCTGGGCACAAAGCTCTCCCTCTGACTGTTCTCTGCCTTGGGACGGGGAGGACGCTGGGGCAGGTGAAGGATCGGGACGGCGGTCCACCTCACCTTTCTCTCCCTTCTGGCCATTCCCATGGCCTCCTCCAAACCTCCAACCCAGGACCTTGCTGAAACTCTGAGGCCGAAGATAAAGTGGAGAGCGGAGCAAGGCAGCGGGTCCAGGAACTGCTGACTTAGCACTTTCTTCCCCCCAAGCTCTCCCCACACCGCTCCGAAGCCTCCCGGCTTCCCCAGGGACATACCTGGTACAGCTGACCCATTGTGGCACTGGTGGGTGGAATGACATTGTTGACAAAGAAAAACAAGGCATCCTCAGCTCGGAGATGAATTCGCTTCCGAATCAAGAAGTAGAACTGACCAACTGCCAAAGAGACAACGCAGGATGAAGCCAGAGATCACAAGTGCCCCCGAGAGAGAGAGCAGTTACAATGTGGAACCTTCTCCCACAAGGATGCCCGGCCACCCATAGGAAGCTAACCCGGGGCCTGGGTCAGGTCCCCACCTGTGAGATCAGAAGGCACCAGATATTTCTTCTTGTCCAGGTCTCCTATCCGAGCTTTGGGAGCCTTTTCTACAATCACCTGATGAAGGGTAGAAGAAAATTAGGAAATATTAGGTGTATGGTCCCAGAGTTACCCCTGCCAAGAACTCGAGTAACACAATTCCCAGCACCCAAATCTGTCCGACTCCGTTTTCTTTGTCTCTGAACACGCGGCGCAGCCTTGAGCAGAGATCCTGACCCCACTGTGCTGAACTCACCCAAACATTCAGGATCCCTCAGTAGGGCGTCATAATAAACAACTATCCTAACAGGGCACGGACGACTCGAGTGGGCCGCCTAGAGCTTCAGGCTCAGAAACCTGGCTAGCTCGGGGTAAAGACCATGAGCAGCTCAGGCTGTCAAACTCCCTGCAGCCTGGCACACCAATCCCCAGGTCTCCCTCTCCCATCCGTGTCCCCCCACCCCCAGCTCTCCCGCCACCCCGCTTTCAACCTCCGAGCCCGGGGACAGCAGGGTCGCGCCCGCCACAGCCGGCAGCCCAGTGCCCGCGCCGCCTGGCCAGACCCAAACCCAGGCTGTGGCGTCAGAGCCAGCGCCCCGCGCCCTCGGCCCTGACTACCGTCCTCACCGGAACCCGGTCCGGGTATTTCTTTCGGATCTTCTCGCCCTCAGAGCGGCGCTTCTCGAACGGATGCTCCTCTTTATACACGAACTTCATCCTCCCGGGAACCGGGCTGGACCGGGCTGGGCTGAGGGAACCCGGGGGGGGCCGGGACGGGGGGCGGCGGCGACGGCGGCGACGCGCGGGCGGATTCAGCGGAGCGATCCCGGGACTTGCGCCACTTCCCTATTCACCAACCCCACCCACGACGATCCGGGGCCGCCCCGCCTGCTACGTTACGCCACCAGCGCAGCGGCCATAACGCCGCCAGCGTAGCACCACCCCCTGACCGCCCCCCCTCACGCCGTCTGCGTAATCGCTTTGGAATCAACTTGTGGGCTACGCAGACGACGTAGCAAAGGTGGTTGGCTTGTGCTATGGTCGAAAATAACCGAAAACCCACATTCTGACCTTCCCCACGAGGCTGGGGATGAAAAGGGCTGCGAGTCCGTAACTGTAATTTGAGACTCGGTTCTCCGAAAGTTCTTTTCGGAAATAACGTAAAGAGGGGGAAAAAAAAAAAAAAGGCAGAGATAATTACAAGGATAGCTATTCACGAAACGCGTTGGTACGCCGACGGCGGCAGCTGACACCAAAACAAAGTAGTACCCAAGTCGGGGAGCTGGTCTCCGGAAATGAAGGGGGACAGAAACGAAACACACGTTCGGGGAAACGCACCGGACGCCTAGGTTCCAGGGAAGAGTGGACCAATAGGGACCTGAGAGGAGGTCCGAAAGGTAGGGACTACGTCATCGCGGAGGAACACACTCGGCGGTCGCGAGAGAAAATCATGTGATCTCAGAGAAGGGCGGAGCGTCACGTGGCGGCCGCGGGAAGTAGAGCCGGCCGCGGGGAGGTGGGGGGAGGGGCGCTGGGGGGCGGGGCCGGGGCGGCCGGAGCGGGGCCGGGCCTGGCGCTAGGCCCCCCGCCGTCGGGCGTGTCCGCGTCGGCCCCCGGCGAGGTCCCGCCTGTCTGGCTTCTGGTCCAGTATCTCCTGCCGCCACACTGCCGCGTCGTCCTAGCCCGCAGGCCAGGTTCCTTCAGGACACACGGCCGCCCTCCCGGTCCCCACCGGGACGCCCATCCCGTCTCCAAGACCCTTTCCGCCAGAGCACCTGATGTCGAGGCTCCCCACTCCTCCCCCAAAGCCAACAGCACCTCGCCCCGACAGGGGGGACGTGAACAAAGACGCCTCCCTTCATCTCCCAACCCCCAGAGAAGGACCTGGGGCAGCTTTGGTTTCAAAGTTATAATGCATGGTTTAAAAGAGAGAAAGGAGGAAAAAAAAAAAAAAAAAAAAAAAAAAGCTGGTTACAGGTCTGAGGGAGTCTAGGAAGAAGGGAAAATAGAAGGAAAAGAAAGGGGGGAGGGCAGGACAAGTTTGGGGAAAATCCAGTGGCCCAAAATCCCAGTTTCCCACCCACAGCCCAGCCCTTGGAGTGAAGAATTAGATCAGTTTTGTACAAGAGTTTTTAAAAAATCAAATCACAACAAAGCTGGCTTGGCTTTTCTTTGAGCCTCCCGGATTACCGAATGTCTGTCTCTCATTCTGGCCGGTCTGGTCTCTCCACCAAACAGTTCGGGCTCTCCCAGGCCTCCGCTTCTGTCCCAGTCTGGGGTTTCCAGGGAGCGCGAACTCGAAGTCAGAGTGAGGCTGCTTGCGAGTGTGGCCCGTGTGTCTGTCCAGACTCCACACGGAGCGCAGGGCTCCCAGGGCAGAGAGGGGCGGGAGGGGCAGGTCCTGCCCAGGCAGTCCTCACCATCGGACAGGGCATCAGACGGCATCCCGAGAGCTCACCCTCCCTCTCCCCCCCACCCCAGCGCAGGTGGAGGGGGAGCAGCCGTCACCAGAGCCTGTGTTGGTGAAGGTTTCGGCTCAGCACAGAACGAACATCGGCGGTGAACCTGGGATGACAAGATGAAGCCTCGTTGGAGATGGGGGGGGGAGGAAATAATCACCATTCTCACATGACACTGAGGTCCAGTTTGCCCAAAACCCACTGGCTACAGGTGATGAGCTTTACTGTAAGAACACCTGGGTTCAAAGGCTAAGTTCTTAAGGGAAAAGAGTTAAGTCAAACAGGACGCGTTTTTATTCCCTCTCGGGATCCCCCACCTCCTTTCCTCAGCAATGTGTCTGGCTTCTGTTACCTGAGGGCGTCCAGCATGGGAAGCAGGTTGAGGAGGGCGGTGTCGCTGGGGTCACTGAACCACGATTTGATGGGGATGGCGTTGTCTAGGGAGGGTGAAAATAAGCGCACGTGAAAAAAACCACACAATTCAAGACTCAGGCCGGTTTTTCTTTCCTTTGGGAAAATGGGGATCATTACTTTAAAATCCGTACCCTCTCCCTGACCCACTCAAACCTAACCACCTAGGTAAACCTTCCTATTTTATTCTCCAAAACAAACTTTTTAAAAGAGGCATTCATATTCATGTCTAATTGAGAGATGGGGGTGGATGCGTGAGTGGGAGAAAGGAGCAGAGGGAGAGACTCCCAAGCAGGCTCCACGCTCAGTGCAAAGCCCGACACGGGGCTCGATCCCATGACCCTGGGATCGTGACCTGAGCCTACATCAGAGTCAGATGCTCAAATGACTGAGCCACCCAGGCCCCTCCCCCAAGATAAAATTAACCTATAATCACCGTATCTCACATTAACGTGAGGCTTCTAATGAAATTTATTGCTACTGTGTCTCACCTGAAGCAAACTGATACGAGCAACGTGACCTATGAAGTGGACAAGTGGGGAAAGGAGAGTGTCTCCCAGAAACCAGAAACACCTGGCATCCTGACCCACAGTAAGCCAGGAATCCCAGCTCCAGGCATTCAAAATAACCTTCTCAGAACCACTTCCTGGTCCTGCCAGACTCACCCCCACCCCCCATACCTGGGTGGCTCCGGTAGGCCCCTGGGGAGTTATCCAGGATCACGATGCTGGAGAGGTCGCTGTGGACCACGGAGAGGTCCTTGATGTAGCTGCCCAGTTCCAAAGTGCAGTGCTGGAGGGTAGGGCCACGCTGGGCATCAAAAGGAGACTCGGCCCCTGTGACGGCTGCCCAGTCCCAACAATGCCCATGGGCAGCCACCTCCCACAGAGGGGGTCATGCAGTACGCCTCCGCTCACCCCCCAGAAGGTCCCTTTCTGGGGAACCTGCTCACACCCAGACCCCTCCCTGCCAGCCTGCCTCCCGAGCCTCCTCTTACCTGTCTGTAGTATCTCCTCTTGAGAATGCTTCTGCTATTGTCCAGTTTATCTGCCACAGCAGAGCCGTAAATCTCCATGCTTGCTGTGAACACCACCAGCTCGTACCACTGGCTCACCTGAAATTGATCAGGGGGAGGGTGGGGTCAGAAGAAGCGATCCTTCCCCTGAACCCACAACTCTCCTTCACTGGACTCCAGCCCGGTCCTTCAGGCCTTTCAAGAGCATCAGATGTCTCTGAGAGCACAAAATTCTGAAGGCCCCCAAACTCAAGAGTCTTAGGCCCCGTACACCCTTAAAGATTCAGAGGTGCAAGAACAGAAGATCAGGAAGCTGTGGAAGAACAGAATTGCATCAGCACCACAAATGAACCCAAGCTACTGACAGCCGCCCTCTGACCGGCCCACAACTGCCCTTCTCCAAAACTGCCCATACCTATTTTCTCCTCACCCTGTACTTCCTCCAACCGCTCTGAATTCCCAGAGCCTTAACGCCATTCCTTCATCACAGGGCTCCCCACAGCTTCTACAAATTCACCATTTCTTTTTTTTTTTTTAATTTTTTTAATTTTTTTTTTTTTTTTGAGAGTGAGTGTGTGAGCCGGGGGGGGGCAGAGAGAGAGACGGAGACACAGAATCCAAAGCAGGCTCCAGGCTCTGAGCTGTGAGCACAGAGCCCGACGTGGGGCTCGGAACCACGAACCACGAGATCATCATGACCTGAGCCGAAGTCAGATACTCAACCGACTGAGCCCCCCAGGTGCCCCCAAACTCACCACTTCTAAGAAGAAATCCACATGGGGCCTCTTATGTACAAAAAACCGGACGGGATGTTTGTCTATTACCACCTGTAGAGGAACAGGGAAGAGCTGGGGGGGGGGTCCTGAGCACAGGCCTGAAGGACACACACCCCTCCCTGCCACCCCCCACCTCCCCCCCACCCCCACTGCCTGCTTCCCTCCTGGCTGCCGCTGGTGCCAGAGGATGGGGACAAGGACGATATGCTCTGGGACTGGGAAAGGAAGTCTAGTTGTGAGCAGAATCACAGGCATGACCATCCCATCACTTCCCACCCCAACACACCTTAAGGATGAAGTCGGGAGGCGTTCCAGGCCGGACGGTAGGCCTCAGGACCCCATCGTGATGGGAGTGGATAAGTGTCTCATCCAGATCCAGCACCAGGATCTTCCTCTTCACCTGGCCTGGACCACAACAGCCAGGAATGATACCCACCAACCTCCAGCCCACACCTTGAGCCCCACCTCACCTTACAGGAGCCTTCCCAGCCAGCACACTCACCTAGCCGATTCCGGGACACGGGAGATAAGGGAAGGATATCATAGCGAACAGTTTGGTACTGAATTATCTAAAAACAGCAAGAGAGAGGATTAGATCCCTTGAGCGGGAGATCTTGACAAAGGAACGTTTACTATATACGGGGCATCGTGGAAGTGACTGATAATCACCTCATTTAATCCTCAAGAACGCGGTAACGACGCTATAATAACGACAATGACAGCAACATCATCGTGTCTATTTTAACAACGGAGAGACCGAGGCTTAGCCAGGTTAGATGCCTTGTGTAAGACCACACTGCTAGGAATTATCTTATTTGGTCATTTGTCCCCCTAGTTAGAATGAAAACCTGGCGAGAGCACCCGGTCCCAGCTGCGTTCCCAGGACACTGTCACAGGGTGGGTGGTTAATATCAGAGCGGATGCAGTGGTGGCGCCAGGACCGCCCTAAGGCAGGCCGACCCAAAACCTGCCCTCTTCCCTGTGCTCTGCAAGGAACAGAGACACGCACGGCTCCCCACATTTCCGCCCCATGGATCCTGCGTGACAACTCTCGTCACTCGGGGGACTGAGAGGAGTCAGGATAGGAGGTCCTTGGGTACCTAAGGGGAATGAAGGGCAAGGAGGGAATCCAGGGGTTCTCAGGTCAGCTAAGTTCCCCTGGCTGGTGGCCGCCAGGCCTATTTTAACCAGCCACCTGTCCATTTCTGTCTCTACCAGCCAAGTCACAAGTGGCAGAGAACCTCAGCCCTCCGCGCTGCCTCCTTATTCCGGTACCCAGGACAAGGCACACTGGGAAGCCCCACCCACCAGGCTGACTGATAGGGTGGCGAGAAGGCCAGAGTGAATGAAGGGCTGTGAGGGACGTCAAGAGGGGACAAGGACGTCAACCTTCCAGCTCCTCCGAGTCTTCTCTAGAAGCTCCTGTTTCTAGCACTCAGTTCTCTTCCCCGCGAGCCTGGCAGTCCCTTCCTCTGCTCTTTTCTTCTAGGCTTCTGTCTGTCCCTAGGCCCCATCCCTAGGCCCCAGCCTCGCCAGAACCAGTCTCGCCCCTTGCAAGCCACAGGGCCCTCTCCTCCGAATGCCAAGGCACCTGTCCTTTTCTCCCTGCAGCAGGATGAAGGCCGCAACAGCTCGGGTGTCCTGGCCTGCTATCTCGGGTTGCACATGCTGGGCATGTAGGGAATGCTCCAAGCATCTGCCAGCAAGGGGGCGGGGGGAGAAACCAGATTGGAAGGGAAGGAAGGGAAGACAAAAGGCCGTGGGGTCAGCGCTTGCCCGGAGAGGTGCGGTTTTGCCAAAAGCTAGCCTCTAGAGGGGCTGGAGCTCTACTCCCTGCTTCCAGAACAGAAATTTCAGGGGCAAACGGGGCGTGCTCGGAGCAAAGCCAGGCAGGTAGAACAGCAGCTGACATGTAGAGAAAACCCCAGGAGCCAGCCCCACACACACCTCAGCATCTCTGACCCCAAATTCTTCCGGGCTCCTAACATGTGTTTCGGGGAAATAGCCTTGCCTACCACCGTGATCACCCAGAAACAACCCTCACCCTAAATCAGGAAGCGGAAGGCATAGACTGGTAAAGGAGACACCGAATCTGAAGCAGGCCCACTCCCCCAAGTCGGTCAACAACGACCACCACCACCCAGGGCTCTCTGGAGACTCTCGGACCTTCCAGGTATTACTGAGGTACAACGAAGAGCACGGGCCAGGGAACTTCTGCATGTCGGCTTCCTGAATTCTCCCCAGCAGTGAGAACACAGCACATTCGCTAAAGGATGTTAGCCTACGGGAGCTCTGACCTTGGAGAGAAGCTCTCTGGGGGAGGGAACCCACAGATACTTGGGGACGTGCAGTCTTCGCTGCCCACAGGACCCCTCTCAAAGCTGGGGTCTCCTGGAGAGGCAAGCCTGCCCTCAGGCTCAAGCCTACAACTGCCAAGCACTGTCTTCCCAGAGAGACACCCCAACACCAATGTGCTCCTTTCCCTAAAGCCCAACATAAAACCATCCTCCTTAGTCCCAGGGACTAGGTGACCCAGATGCCCACACCAGGAAATAAGTTTCCGGGGCCCTTTTTGGACGAGTCCCCGTAAAGCCAACGGCCCGGGTTTCTCCTTCACACCCAAGGCTGTTCCCCTGTTTGTCACGTATGGTCTCCCACCCACACCCCTACGCTTGCCACATAAGCCCGTCTGTCCCTTGTTCTGAGCCCTAACACACAGGGAGGCTCCTAGTAACGGAAGGGTCTGTCACAAGCCCACAGCCGACAGAGCCGGTGCCATCAAACAGGTGTTCCCCTCCTCTTGGTCTCTAACAACAACTCCAGCTTTCCTAAACGCGCCCCACCCACCACCCTGGCCCCCAAGAGTTGCCACATCCAGTCTCCGTCTTGCCCCCCCCCCCGCCCCGATCTCGGTTGTCCTACGGGGGTCTCCCCCCTCCCCATGCCACCCCATGCCCAGCCAAGGGTGCCCCAACCCTCGAACGGGAAAAGCCGCCGCCAGGACTCCGTTCCGAAGCCCAAACAGAGGCCCGACACTTTCCGAAAACCCGTGAGCACCGCTGACACGGGTTCCCACCACCACCAGCGCCCACCCAGGCTCACCGTGCGGATCTGCCTCCGCAAAAGGTAAATGAAGAAGCTCCAGAGCTTGGCGGCGAAGGCCACGAACGTGCGCAGCCCCAGCAGACACTGCGTCCGCATCATCCCGATGACCCCGGCACCGCCGGCCCCGGGGCCCCCGCGGCCCAGCTCCGCCAGCCCCCCGGGGGCAGCCCCCCGCCTCCGGGAGGGGGAACGGGGGCCCCGAGTGGCAGGAAAGGCTGCAGAGAGGGGCACGGAGCGGGCGGCTCAGAAAGCCACCCCCGGCGAGGGGAAAGCCCAGCGGAACCGGGAGCTGGGGGACAGGCGTGGGCAGCCCGCGGGGGCCCACATGGGCGGGGAGTGGCACCGACGGCTTCGCGGAGGTTGCGGGCCGAGACGGGTCGGGCTAGGACGGGGTCCTCAGAGACCGGGAGGGAAGGGGATGGAGAATTGGGGGAGGGGGCAGTGGGGGAGGGGGCCAGGGAGAAGGGAGGGAGGGAGGAGGGAGGGGGAGGGGAAGGGGGAAGCGGAGGGTGGCCCGCTGCGCAGGCGCGTTAGGGGGCTGCCCGCGGGAAAGGGCGGGCGGGGGCCGCGGCGCGCGAAGGGCCGCCGCGGCAGCGGCGGCGGCGGCGGACGGGCCGGCTGGGCGAAGGAACGGGGAAGGAGGGGGAGGGGGAGCCGAAGGGCGCGGATGGCTAGACCGGAGCGGCCTCCCCCTCCCCGAAGTCGGGGGTGCCTTAGCCGCTGGGGAGCGGGGCTGCAGCCTCTGCAGCCTCTGCAGCTGGATTTCCCACTCTGACAGGCGCCATTTTACCGCCCTAAGGGCTCCCTCCTCCCTTCTTCCCCCCTCCTCTTCCCCTCTGACACTGCTTCCGGTGGTGACGTGTATTCGCTTCACCGGGACTAAAGTTCCCCCTCCTCGGTCTATGGGGGCGGGTAGAGGAAAGCCGAGAGCGCTCCCAACAAGGCCGCAGTATCGCGCAAGCGCGGAAGGTGGCAGCGGGGCGGACCCCGGGGGCGAGGCGGGCCCCGCCTGGAGCGGCGTGGGCGGGGCGGGTGACGTCTCTCGTCCCCGGGTGTCGGGCCGTCGGACGGGCTCGTGCGGCCTCCTACCCCTCCCGCCGACAACTGCCCCCAACGGCTCTTCTGGCCCCAGTCGTGGTAAAAATGTCCTGCGTCTGTGCGCCGGAGCTCGGGAGGGGCCCCTCCGCGTGAGCGCCCCCTGGGATATTGGACATAATCACCTCTCATTCCGGACCGGGCCGGGTCTCGGTTGTGGGAGGACTCATGGGTGCCCCGCCCCTTTTCCCTGGAGGGGGCGGAGCGGCGGGCCGTGACGCCATCAGAGGGCGCCCGAGGAGGGACGGGACGCCAGTTGGAGATGGAGTCGGTGCTGGCTCTGCGCGGCCTGGTGCTGCTGCGGGGTGAGGGCCAGAGGCGCCGGGGGTTGCGAGCTGGGCTCGAGGGGCGGCAGCGGAGAGGAAGAGCCGCGTGTCACCGGCGAGGGGTGGTCCCCCGGGGTCGGTGAGGACGGAAACGTCAGCGTTCTCACGCTGGTTATCCGTCCCTCGCTCTCCCCAGACTCCGTGGAGTGGGAGGGGCGCAGTCTCTTGAAGGCGCTTATCAAGAAAGCTGCGCTGGGGTGAGTATCCCGCAGCCTTCCCCCCAAAGTCCCCGGGAAGGAAGGCTGGGCCCAGCTCTGTGACACTCTCTTTCATCTCTGCCTTAGTGGGGAGCAGGTCCACATCCTGGGCTGTGAAGTGAGCGAGGAAGAGTTTCGTGCAGGTTTTGACTCCAGTATCAACAGCCGGTAAGCACAGATTGGGAGAGAGTTTGTTGGGTGTAGGATCCCTGTAAGGAAATTGCTCTACGGCATATTCATTGAAGGAATGAATATGTGTCTTTTGGGAGGCCAAGATTCGTAAGAGAAATGAGGAGTGGCGAGTTAATGGAGAACCCAGAGCATGGGCCATAGAAGCGCAGACGGAAATGGAGCGTAATAAGAGGCCGACGCTGTAGTTTCGCACCAGAAGCTGTACTGGTGGATAAAAATGAACATATTCTGTCTTTTGAGGTATTCAGAATCCGGGGATGGTTATTCCAGACGTGGATTCCAGATTTGCACCAACACTAGCTGCCAGCTACTGAGCGATTTGTTCTAGAGGCGAAAGTAACAGACTGTGCAAAATTAGGGACGTATGGGAAGGCATGGCTGTTCATGGGAGTTGGAAGAGCTTCCTGAGACCAGACCGATAGCAAAGGGTCTCAGCGTGAAAATGAGTTCAGTTGTTATCCCAAAGGCAGTGACGGCCCTTTCAACGTGTAAGAGGCGAGTGATAATCTCATACTGTTAGACTACTCCAGTGACCAGTGTGGAGAATGGATTAGAAGGGGGCAGCCTCAGACAGACCGGGAGGGAAGGCTGCTGTGGTAGTCCAGGTTCGCTCAGGGGTGTATGTGTACTGAGCACCAGTTACGAACCGGGTGCTGTGGTAGGCGTGGTGAATGAGACCGGTGTGGTCTCTAATGCATCTTAGGGAAAGATGATAGGGGGTGACAGATCTGGCTTAAGACAGTAGCGGTAAGTAAGCATAGAGAGTTTAAGAGGAAAGTAAAAGGACTCTAGCAGGTAGAATTTCCAGGAGTTATAGACTGATGTGGAATAGACCTTAGGAGACTCCTGAACCCACCTGTGTGCCTGGATAAAAAAGATTACTTCCCGGTCTAGACAGCTCAGTAGCTTACATCTGTGTTCAGCTCTGGTTTTTCAACCATGTGATGGAAGTGATGTTTCATGTTAAGGTGGCACTTAACAAGAGAAGCAACAGATAGGACGGTGGTGTCCAGGAACAAGTTGGGCCACCGTGAATCCGATCCCAGGATTTCTAACCCACGTCAGACTCCTTTTTTCTGTGGTGCTATTTTATCTATAGTTAGTAGGACAGGATCTAATTCTTGATCTTCTCTAAACTGTCCTACAGGCAGGAACCATGTCTCACATCCTGTCCTCTCCCTGTTCCTCCAGGGAATGACACGAGTTAGGCTCCGCTCGGGAAATGTTTGATGGTGATGATAACTAACGTTTGTCAAGCGTTTGATACGTGTTAAGGATCGTTCTAAAGATCAAACAGTTGGTATCTGTGCATTTGTTCTACAAATGAAGAAACAGTTTTAGGATAAGTAGTTTATCAGTTAGGTGACCTTGGGTAAGTAGTAAAGCCACGCTTAGAGCTCAGGGCTTTCTGACACCAAAGCCTGTGCTGCCCACATGGTAGTCTGTGTCTCAGTTTTAGCTCTAAGTCACAGAGAGCCACAGAGATCACAGGGTGAAGTTCAAGATTGAGGGGAAGGGGCAGGGTTAATAAGTTGTCTCCTGTTTTCCATTTGCAGGCTGGTTTACTATGACCTCTTCAGAGACCCGCTCAACTGGGCACAGACTGGGGAAGCCCTTCCGGGGGGACCCCTGGGAGCCTTGCAGGCCATGTGCGAGAGGACGGACCCTGGTCCTGTCACTGTGGCTCTCGATTCACTGAGCTGGCTGCTGCTGCGTCTTCCCTGTGCCGCCCTCTGCCAGGCCCTCTGTGCCATGAGCCGTCAGCACGCCTGCCGTGGTGAGACCCCCTTCGTTACTACTCGTCGTGTACCTTCCCCTGCCAAGGAGTAAGCCCTCTTCCATTCTGAGTAAGAATATGATTAGGGATTGCCAGTTGGGCCTTATTCCATCTCTTTCATGTTTATTCTAGTTCTGGACTTCTTCGTAACCAGGCTTTTGTTCCTCTTCCGGGTTCATTTTTACTCATTTGTTTCATTCGCTCACTCAATGAGTACAAATTACGTGCTATGTGTCAGGCACAAATCTAGATACCAGGAGAGTAAAGACTAACTGTGCTCAGGTTCCTGTCTTCCAGGAGCTCAAAGTGCCAAAAAGGATACAGACAAGTTAGCAGTTACAAGACAGTCTGATAGCAGCCGTGGTGATAAAGGAACATACACAGGGTGTCCTAAGGAAAGAACTATCTCGAAGAGGAAGGGGTTAGCCAGGCAAATTTGGCCAGACCAGGGGCCCGGGAGTAGCCCTGAAGTATACCGTGGATTCTAGAACTGACCGTGCAGTCAGCTACCCAACTTTGTGTTAAGGTGCTTGAGTCTCTCAGTGTTTCGGTTTACTCTGTAAGAGTGGGGGGAAGGGGTGAAATTACAGTATTAGCATGAACTATTTAATTTTTTTTAATGTTTATTTTTGAGAGAGAGTGTAAGTGGGGTAGAGGCAGAGAGGGAGACACAGAATCCGAAGCAGGCTCCAGGCTCTGAGCTGTCCGCACAGAGCCCGACGCGGGGCTCGAACTTACAGACCGTGAGATCGTGACCTGAGCTGAAGTTAGACGCTTAATCAACTGAGCCCCCCAGGCGCGCCTAGGAGGAACCATTTAGAATTGCTGTTAGGTCAAGTGATAGCGACGTCATATGCTTGAGCCCAAACATGCCGCCGTTTGTAAGCGTCAAAACACAAGGGCATCTTCTAGCACAGTGCTGATGCTCTTTAAGCGTGTGTGTGCGCGCTCCGCAAAAGAGAGAGACAACGGGAGGGAGTCAAAGGCACTGACTGGGATGGGGTCAAGTTCCAAAAGCCTCAAGTAGTTCATCGTGTAAGGGATGAGGCTGGGAAGTAAGCAGACTGGAAGAGGAAGGGGTTAACTCCGTCCCAAAGGCCCTGAGGGAGGAGCTCCGAGGAGGACCGAGGACCAAGTCAGAGTAGGCCTGGCTCACACTCACTCTGAGGAGGTGAGGGCTGCAGCTCCGCAGTCCCAGCCTCACCAAGGGAAGTCAGGATTGTGGCGGAGCAGCCACGGAACGTGGGGCACCCCCTCCTTCCTCCTCCTTTGCTGCTCCACCCCTGGCCTGCGCTCTGAGTGTTCCCCACTGCCCTTTGCGCCCCACGCTTGTTGTCCTTCCAGGTGGCGGCCCCGCAGCGGAGCAGCTGTGCGTGCTAGGCCTGCTGCACCGAGAGCTCCACGGCCCGGGCCCCATGGGAGCGTTGAGCAGCCTTGCCCAGGCCGAGGTGACCCTGAGTGGTACAGCGGGCCAGGCCTCGGCCCACATGCTCCGTCGGAGGCCCCGACAGCGCCCAACCCTCGAGGTCAGGAGAACCCCAGGGAAGCACTAAGGTCAGGGTCAGACGGAAGGGGAGCCTTGGTGGAAAGAAGAGCAAGAAAGCTGGTGTGGCCGAGCGCTTCCCTCTGTGTCCTTGTTGTGTCACTTCCCTCCTGATCCTCACCACGGCCCTGGGAGGTGGCTTGTTTTGTTGTCCCCTTACCCGAGTTACAGACAGTGAGTGGTAGAGCCAGGATTTGAACGCAGGATTGCCTCATTCGGATCCCGTGGGCTTAACCAAGAGGAGATCTTGACTTCCAAGAAACGGCAAAGGAGAAAAGACTGGGAGCGGCTGTTGGGGGAGAAGGAGCGAGTCCCTTCGGAGAGCTTTGAAGGAGGGCGAGGGGAAGAGCAGGGGCGGGAAGCTGTTACACTGATGGTGGGGCGGGCAGGGGTGGGCAGGGGCAGGGCCGGCGGGGGGTGGGGGGTCCAAGTTCTTCTCTCTGGTTTGTTCCGTCAGGTGGAAACAACCTTTCTGTTAATGCTCTTTCTTCTCCCCCAGACTCTGTGGTTCTCCGTCCTGCCTGACTTGAGCCTGGATCTCCAAGGGGGACCCCCGCTAGAGTCCCAGCCCCACCCAGATCCTCACACACCGCAGGTATCTCGCAGGCCAGGGGCGGGAACGAGGGAACAGAGCTTGTGGGTCTGGTGAAAGGAGAGACTGGAAACTGCAGGGGGTGGGGGTGGGGTCAGGGGTGCAGCCATGAGGCAGTGGCAGTATCCCTCGTGCCTGCAGGTGGACCCTGCCTCCCACTTGACCTTTAACCTCCACCTGTCCAAGAGAGAGCGAGAAGCCAAGGATAGCCTGACGCTGCCTTTCCAGTTCAGCTCCGAAAAGTAAGGTTGGGGGCCAGGCGCCTGGGTTCCTGAGTAGAGCCCCGCGTCCGGGCCTGAGAGGTGGGGTGATGGCAGGTTATTGATTAACCTCAGACTTTACAGGGGCTGAAGTCCACCTCCAAAGACGAGTCTGGGGAGTGGTTCTCGACCCGCTCCTGCCCCAACGAGGCTAAAGGGCCTCTATGTCTCCTTTCTCGCCATTAGAGCCTTGGGTCACAGAGCAATCGGGTCTGGGCTGAGCCAGACCAGACCCTGGGGAAGTGGCCCTGCCCCTCTCTAGGCAGGGAGGACGGACGGGAAGCCGGTTGGGTGTGGTAGAGACAGGTTCATAATGGCCTCTGTATGCCCGTCGTTCTGTGCTCAGTGTGTGGGCGGGCGAAGCCACACCGGGGCAGGATCTGTGCCCTCCAGCTGCTCAGAACGTAGGGGATCGTTCGCAGAGCGGCATCAGTCTATCCCGGCGCCGGATGCGGCTCCCATGCTGACTAAACGAGGAGGTCAGAGAAAGGGCCTTGAACCCAGAAAACACGAAAGCCAACGAGAAAGAGGAGGGAGTCAGTCACCAGGAAGCGTGTCCAGACAGGACCCCGTTACCCACCCTCACCAGCACCCGCTCCCCCCTCCTCTCCCCAGACAGCAGGCTCTGCTGCGCCCTGGGCCCAGCCCTGCTACCAGCCGCATCTTCTATGAGCCAGACGCGTTCGATGACCTGGACCCAGAAGACCCAGATGGTGACCTGGATGTTTGACGGGGAGCCTTGACTAGCCTGTACTGGGGAGGGGGGAGAGAGACCTTGGATGCGTTACCATCCTTTCGTTGTTTGCGGCGGCCTTACCCTGCCCCACCTGTGTTCCCTGTGGGCGGAGGTCCTGCCTCGTGACCCCCGAGTCAGGGAGTAGCTTCCAGGCGGGACAAAACATGGGAAGGGGCAGAGGGGAAGGCGAGGGAACAGAGACGCCTCCCTTCCCAGCCTAATAAAATCTCTTTTTTTTTACGAAAAAAGAAACTTTGCTAGCTGTGTAAGCGGGAGTTGGCAGTGGGAGGGACTGCGTGGGAAGAGGCAGGGAAGCCAGGCACCTGAGTCTTGGAGAGTCACTAGCATTGGGGCCCAAGTGACAACGGTGCCACAGGGAGGGCCTTGCACACCGATAGCGCTCAGGGTGTGTTGTTTTAAACTGAAGCAGACACACTTAAAGGTTCCGGGTTCCCTGCAAGGATCTGGGTGGAAAGAAAGCAGAGACCCTGAAGGGGGAGGGAAAAAAAGCCTCCTTTCCAAAACATACGGTTTTATTCCTGTACAAAAAGCACACCCTCCTCTTTTTGCGTCCCTCACCCAACCCCCTCCGGGGAACTGTACAAGGTGCGCAAGCGGGGTGGCGGGGCTTGTCTGTCTCCGCACCCCGCCCACAGGCCGAGCTCTGCCCCAGGCCGGTTCAGGCCCCCGGGCACACCATAGGCTGCCAGGCCGGGCCAGGGGGCCCCCGGCTCACACATACTCCTTGGCAGAGTTGGGCTTGGGGTAGGAGCGGGGTGCACGGTACCCAGCTTTGCTGTCACTCCCGGGACAGGAGCAAGAGAGCAGGGCGCCTCCCAGGATGACCAGAGCCGACCCCGCCCAGCCAATGAAGATGGCAGGACCGAACTCGTACCTATGGAGAGAGGGGGTTCGGGTCAGAAACGCTGCCTTTCCTGGAGGGGGATCCGGAACTGTCGCCCCTTTAGGAGGCCGGGCTCCCATACTTACTTCAGATTCATGGGGACCAACGGGTTATAAAAGTCTGTGACAATCTGGTGGCCATACCAGGAACAAGCTACCAAGGCAGCAAGACCTGGGGGAGAGAAAGACCGGCATGTTAGGAGGCCCCAGGCCGGCACCTTGCACGCCTCCACGCTGCGACTGGAGAAGAGAGGCGCTGGGCCCTCCTTGGGCCTGCTGCTCACCTGCCACGATGAAAACGATGCCTCCGGTCATGGCTATCCGGGCCTTCTTCACTTTGTCGTCTCCCCCGCAGCTTGTACACTTCATGCCCATCGTGGCCACGAACATGGCCAGGAAGCCCAGCACCAGGGACACCACCATGAGGGCTCGGGTGGCCTGTATGGCCGCTGCGGGGAAGGGGGAAGGACGCCCTCATTTCTGGAAACGCGGGTCGCTGGGCTGGGGCCCCTTGGGCGTCCAAGCCCCGAGCAGCGCCGGGTGGATCCCGCCCCCTCCCGGCTCCGCGGCCTTGCCGCTCCGCCCCGCCCTCCTTCTGCCCTAGGACCCGCCCGGGGCGCGAGGGTTTCGGCGAAACCGCCCCGGCTGGGGAGAGGGGGGGGGCAGGGAGGAAGGGGCCCGCGGAGAGGGGCGGCGACGGCGGCGGCCGGAGCCCCCGCACGGGCCGCAGATCTCGGCCCGCGGCCCAGCCCTGACCCCCACTATCGCGGCCACCGGCTCTGTGGCTTCGGCTAATCGGCCGATAAGATTACAGGCCGCAGGCGGCGGCCCTCGTCTGACGGCGCGCAAGGCTCCTCCGCGGACCCAGCGCCCTCCGCCCCGCGCCGCCTTTTGTCCGAGAGAAAAGGGCGGGAGACGGAGGCCGCCAGCCGCGCAGGGCGGCGGGGGTAGGAGAGGCCTAGAGGGGGCTGGGCCGCCGGGCGCCGAGACCCGGGGAGGCTCGGCTGTGTGTGGGGGGGGAGGTGGGGCGCGCAGCCGACGTGCAGCCCCCACCACCCCGCCCCCGGCCCGGTCCGGCCGCTTCCGCGTCCTGCTCCCCGGCAACCCCGGGCGTCGGGCCTCGCGCCCTTGCCCCGCACCCCGCCCGGCGCCCTCGTTCCCCAGGCGCGTCCGCCCCGTCGGCCCCGCGGCCTTACCCGGCAGGGCGAGCACCGAGTCGTACATCTTGCAGCTCATCATGCCCGTGCTCTGCGTGACGCAGTCCATCCACAGCCCCTTGTACATGGCCTGGGCCGTGATGATGTTGTCGCCCGCGTACGAGCTCATCTGCCACTGCGGGATGGCGGTGGCCGCCACCAGGCCCACCCAGCCCAGCAGGGCCAAGGCAAAGCCCAGCAGCTGCAGGCCCGAATTGGCCATCTTCGCCCTCGGAAGAGCCTGGGGACGCCGGGCGGGCGACCCTGCGGTAAAGCAAACCCACCTCGGGGGGGCAGCCCCACAGAAAGAGACGAGTCACCCGAAGAGAAGTTTGGGGTCAAGTGACTGCAGATCTTTTTGTCACTCGAGAAAAACACCAAAAAACAAAAAAAAACCACACACACACACAAATCGATCCTTCAGGCGGGGCAAGGGTCTCACAGAAGGATCAGGCCACGCCCGGGGACTGGTGGTCGAAAAAGCGATCCCGCGAAGGCCAGGCGGTCCCCTCCGGCGTTCTCCGCGACCCTACCCAGACGAAAGGCGGAGGGGCGGTGTGCGCGCGGTCCTGGGTACTGGAAGCCCCCAAAGTGCCCTGGGCTGTCGGCCTGAGGCTGCAGTGCCCGGTGGCTCGGCGGTGAGCGGGCAGGTGCGGGCGGACAGGTGCGGCGCACCTGAGTATATGTAGGGCGTCAGGGGCGCGCCCCCGCGGGCACCGGGAGCGCGGGGGGGAGGCGGGACCGGAGGGCGGCCGAGGGTGACCTGACGTCACCGAAGGGACACTCACCTGAGCCGGAAGTCCTGGCCCCCACCCCTCCTTGCCCAGGTGAAGAGGAAGAAACCTGAGCCCCAGGGTCACGCCCCTTCTCCTGCCCGGCTTGGATTGCGGGGAGGGAGGAGGCGGCGGCTTCTCCGGAGTTCCCAGCTTGGAGTCAGCCCCTCCAGACTGGACTTCCCTGGGCAGCGGGATGCCCCTTCTCCTCTCCCCGGCAGGTGCGCCTGGGATACTGCCGCCCCAGAGCGGGGGGGACGCCCTGGGCCCCTCGGTTCCGCCCCCCCCCCACCCCTCCCCTCCGCTGGGACTCTTGGTTTCTACTCTAGGCGCTCTTTGTCCTGCCCTACTTTCGTCCCCACCCCTCTGCTCTTCCTTTTCTTCAGTCGGCTCTCTTAAGCGTCCCCACCTCGGGGAACCCTAGCTCCAGTCCCTCAGAACTGCCCCCCTTCAGCAGCCTCCTTGGAGTCTGCATTCCCAGAACCACCGGCCCAGCAGCACCCCGACGCCCCGTGCCCCCTGGCCGCCACCCTCCTGTCCCGCCCTCCAGCTGACACCTGGCTCCCAGGCCCCGGCCTCCACAGCCCCGTCTTCTTGGCTGTCCATTCCAATCCCTATCCCTGACCTGCCTGGACCCTTGGCACCCCACCTCTAGGGGGTCACTCACTATCCCCCACCTGCGACGAGGGTCCTTCCTAGCAAAAGGAAGAAAGCACTGAGGCCAGAAGTCAGCAGAGGGTGGGGAGCGGGGTCAGGCCTAGGTGACATTCTTGGCCACACCTGTCGCTCCCTTCCCTTGGAGACTTTCCAAACCTGTACTCCACTTTCTCCTTCCCTCCCGTCTTACACACATTTCCCTTTCCTTCTTTCTGAGCCTGGACCTGACTCTGTGCACCCTCTCCGCGTCATGCAGGGCTTCCTCCCTCAGGAGTCTACCTCCCAGCCCCTTCCCTGCCCCCGCGCACCGCGGCGCCACTCTGCTGCCTCCTTGCCGGGAGTCCTCCCCACCCATCTCTCCGCTCCCAGACCCACATGTTTCCAGCCCCCTCTCCATGTCTATTTTTTCCCTCCACTCTCCCACATTTCCCATTTTTCTTCCTCCTCTCAAACATTTCTCTGTAAGGCTCTCCTTTTTTGATTCATGGTGAGGTGTTTTTTTTTTTTTAACCTATCTTTTTTTCTTATAATTTATTTTGAGAGAGAGAGAGAGAGAGAGAGAGAGAGAGAGAATCCCAAGCAGGCTCCACACTGTCAGCCCAGAGCCCGATGTGGCCCAAACCCACAAGAGTGAGATCGTGACTTAAGCCAAAATCAGGAGTCAGAAGCCCAACCAACTGAGCCACCCAGGTGCCCCGAGTTGGTTTTGTGTTTTTTTTTTTAAGGTGCTTTCCAGCTCCAAAATGTTATGTTTCTCATTACGGAAGTATATCCAGCTTGTGTGCAAGCTCACTGCCACACCTCAGTCCGACCCGCCACGTCTGCCTCTTGCCTGCCCACCCCAGCTGCCTCCAAACCGACAGCCCCGTTTCCCCGCTTGTCCTTTTGAAATCTATTCTCCGGAAGTGAACTGGTTTGTTTGTTTCAGACTTGGGTCCCGTTACTTTCTGTTTAAAATCCTTAAAGCAGGGGGTACCTGGGTGGCTCAGTTGGTTAAGTGTCTGATTTTGGCTCAGGGCCTGATCTCACGGTTCGTGAGCTCGAGCCCCATGTCGGGCTCTGAGCTGACGGCGCTGAGCCTGATCCTCTCTCTCTCTGCCCCTCCCCTACTCGTTCCCGGGCGCCCGTGCATGCGTGCGCGCGCTCTCTCTCTCTGTCTCTCGCTCTCTCAATAAATACACTTAAAAAAATGAAAATAAAACAAAATCCTTAAAAGCCTCCAATGTCTCTCCTCGCTCCAGTGTTGCTACACTGGGCTTGGCAAAATAAATGCCGTGTGTGGCTCGCCGGACTGTGCCTCGGCCATACGTGCCCTCTCTCTGCTCCCGATGTGTATCTCTTTTACTACTTTCCTTCACACACTCTGTTCTCTACGCCTGGATGCTCTTGTCCCTGTCCCCTCCCCTCCTTCCTCTACCCTGCTGACCGACGCATCCGACTCATCCTTCAGCAATCAGCTGGAGCCTCGCTTCTCCTGGGAAGCTTGACCTGACCACCCCGCCCGAGACTGAGTCATATCCCTCGGTGGATGTGCTCACTCACTGCTACTTGGTGCTTTAACTGCACGACTTCTTATCACAGAAACTATTTACTCGTGTGCCTATTTACTCAGTGTCAGTCTTCCCCTGTCGATGCCTCCGGGTTTATCGCCAATAAATATTTGATGAATGAATGAAAAAATAAACTACAAATTAACGATGTTTTCATCCACTGGTTCAACAAATGTTTCCCGAGGGCCCGTATAAATGGCTCCAGACGTTGCTCCGGACGTACAGCTGGAACGACCCAGATGAGGACACTGCCCTCCTCGGGTCACTCGGATGCTAGAGGGAGGAAGCAGACAATAAAGGCATAAAAAAGATGCCACATGTTTTCAAGGCAATAAAACAGGGCAATATGATGAGGTTGGGTCCACTGGAGGGAGACCTTTCTAGGAAGTGACTAGCAAGGAACCAGCCAAGAGAAAACCATGTTGGGTGAAGAAAGTGGAAAGGGCCGAGCGACCCTGTGTGGGTTGCCCCTTTGCGATTTTGTAGTATTCATTTCTTTTTTTTTAATTGTCTTTAACATTTAATTATTTTTCGGAGAGACGGAATGCGAGCAGGAGATGGGCGGAGAGAGAGGGAGACAGAATCCAAAACAGGATGAAGGCTCTGAGCTGTCGGCCCAGAGCCCGACGTGGGGCTCGACCCCACAAACCGTGATATCATGACCTGAGCCCAAATCAGGCACTTAACCAACTGAGCCACCCACGTGCGCCTATGGTACTAATTTTAAAGCAGGAGCTCTCAACCTCAGCACCATTGACATTTGGGGCCAGATAACTCTTTGTTGCAGGTGACTGTCCTGTTCATTATAGGATATTTAGCATAACATCTTTGACTTCTATTGATTAGATGCCAGGAGAGCCCTCCGCTGAGCCCCAAGGTGACAATCCAAAATGGCTCCAGACGTTGCCGGATGTCGGGGTGACGAGAGGGGCAAAATGGGTCCCGGCGAAGAGCCACCGATTTAAAGCGTGGCCAGGCAACATCACTGTGGCTGCTTTGCTCTGGTAGCCTCCAGTAAACAGTTGGGTACAAGGAGCGAGTAGACGGATGATTGCACTTGACCACGGTTGGGATTTTACTAAGGAGAGGAAGGAGTTTGAGGTATTTGCACGAGAGCGCTTCAGGTGTTCGAGCCCGGATGTAAATTGGGTCGTAAGAAGAGTAAACGCAAAAGGCTTGGGCGTTAGTGGAAAACTGGGGGGTGGATGGTGTGGAGGTCTCTCCCCACGAAGAGAAGGGAGCGAGATACCTGGGAAGATGAGCTGGCCGGCTGGGAGGGGCCTGGGACCGCCGGAAGAGAAAGATGAGGTTCAACATCTTGATGACAAGAACTTCTAGCAAACAAAGATTAGAAAGGACATTCTTATACCTCGTGAAAAAGTATCAGGCTCACCTCTTTTATTTTCGGGAAAAGGATAAAGAAAGTCACTGTTACCGCTTTTGTTTGGACCAAGTTCTGGAGGTCTTGATTGCTACTACAAAGAAATAAAAGAAGGAGGTGGTGCAATGATTGAAAGGGACAAAATGAAACTGATTTGCAGATGTTATAACTGTATCCTTAGAAAAGCGAATGGAGGGGCACCCGGGGGGCTCGGCTGGTTGAGCATGCAACTCTTGATTTCGGCTCAGGTCGTGACCTCACGGTTTGTGGGTTCGAGCCCCCACGTCAGGTTCTGCGCTGACAGCACGTTCTGCTTGGGATTCTGTCTCCCTCTCTCTCCTCCCCTCCTCCCTGCTCCTTATCTCTCTCCCTTAAAAAAAAAAAAAAAAAGGGAATAGAATCGAGAGACACTATTGGTAGTTAGTTTCAGCAAGGTTGCTGTATGCGAGATGCAGCTACAAAAAACAAAACAAAACAAAACAAATTGCTAGCATTTTACTACACCAGTAATAACCAACTGGAAAATACAATGTAAAATAACATTCGATTTGCATCAAAATTATAAAGCGCCTAGGAATTAACCAAGTATTGACAAGACCTCAGTGGGAGAAAAAAACAGTTTAGTTCAAATAAAGGACATAGATAACTTGGAAGAATAGAGAAACAGCCCCTGCGCTTATAAATGCGGTGACTTCACATTATAAAGACATCAGTTGTCTCCAGAATAAATAATTGTATATATTACCAGTAAAATCCAATTAAAAAAATGTTTATTTAGAGAGCGCGTGAGCGTGAACGGAGGAGGGGCAGACAGCGAGGAAGATAGCAAGAATCCCAAGCAGGCTCCTCACTGTCAGCACAGAGTCTGATTCAGAGCTCGAACTCTCAAACGGGGAACTGATGACCTGAGCCGAAACCAAGAGTCGGACACTTAGCCGACTGAGCCACCCAGGCGCCCCAAAAAGGAATGAACTCTTGAGATACACAACAGCATGGATGAATCTCAAAATAATTACATAGTGAAAGAAGCCAGACCCCCCCCCCCATACATCCTGTATGTCTCCGTTTGCATAAAATTCCAGAAAATGCGAAGTGTTCTAGAAAGACTGGCACTGGCTGCCTACAGGGGTGGGTGGAAAGGGCTGTAGGGACGGATTACAAAGAGGTAAAGGAAACCCCGGGGGATGATGGATATGTCCACTATCTTGATGACGGGGATGGTTTCATGGGTGTGGACATCGGTCAAAACTTACCAAATTGTACATTTGAAATATGTGCAGTTTATTGTTTGTGAATTATACCTCAATAAAGCCGTTAAAACAAAACAAAACAAAACAAAACAAAACAAAACAAAAACATAACTGGGTTTGATCCACTGTAAGCACCATATGAGTGTTCCATTATTCCCCTTCATTAAAACCCTAAGATGTAGATGCTATTATTATCTCCCTTCTCGTTTTACAGATGAGGTATATAAGACACAAAGAGCTTAGGTAACTTTCCCAAGGGCAAAGTTAGCAAGTTGGTAAGGGCACTCAAACTCAGGGAGTGTGAGCCCGGAGTCCATACTTTTTTTTTTTTTCATGTTTATTTGTTTTTGAGAGAGAGACAGAGCATGAGCCCGGGAGGGGCAGAGAGAAAGGGGGACACAGGATCCGAAGCAGGCTCCAGGCTCTGAGCTGTCGGCACAGAGCCCGACGCGGGGCTCGAACTCACAGACCGTGAGATCAAGACCTGAGCCGAGGTCAGGCGCTCAACCAACTGAGCCCCCCAGGCGCTCCCCGGGGTCCATACTCCTAACTGCGCTGCATCTAGCCGTTTGCTGAGAGGCTGGGGCGGTAACAGAAGCCTCTCGCACTCTTGCACTGCTGATGGACGCGGAGCCCGGGACAGTCAGTCTTCAGAGCAAGCTGGTAGTACTTAGTCAAAGTAGGTGTAAGTATGCCCTATGACTCAGAAATTCCACTTGTGTAGACAGATATAATTAATAATAGACATACGGATAGGCAGCGATGTCTCTCCCAGAGAAGTTCTCACAGGAAGCGGTAACAAGCCGGGTAGGAAATGTGCATTGACACATTCTTTTGCTGCGTTTGGGAACCGCAGGTGACACGGGTGTTCATCAGCGGGACCTCGAGCAACTACACGTGGCGTGAGTGACACCGTGGAGCCCCCATGCATCAGACAGAGCATGAAGGAGGACGGAAACCATGGTGCTTACAAGGGCACCTGGGGGGCTCAGTCGGTTAAGCATGGGACTCGTCATTTTGGCTCAGGTCATCGAGTCCCGAGTGGGGCTCTGCACTGATCGCAGGGAGCCTGCTTGGGATTCTCTCTCTCTCTCTCTCTCTCTATCCCAACCCCACTCGTGTTCTCTCTCTCTCTCTCTCTCTCTCACACACACACACTCTCTCTCTCTCTCTCTCTCTCTCTCAAAATAAATAAACTAAAAAAAAAAAAAACATAGTGCTTCTGGTCAGTAAGTAGGATCGGAACGAAATATATAACAAGATGCTATTACATAAATTAGAAATGTTTGCAGGAATGCCAGCTGGTGCAGCCACTCTGGAAAACAGCATGGAGGTTCCTCAAAAAGCTAAAAATAGAACTACCCTAGGACCCGCTGACTGCACTACTAGGCATTTATCCACGGGGTACAGGTGTGCTGTTTCGAAGGGACACATGCACCCCCATGTTTATAGCAGCCCTATCGACAAGAGCCAAAGTCTGGAAAGAGCCCAAATGTCCATCGATGGATGAATGGATAAAGAAGATGAGGTATATACATGCAATGGAGTATTACTCGGCAATCAAAAAGAAGGAAATGTTGCCATTTGCAACTACGTGGATGGAACTGGAGGGTCTTATGCTAAGTGAAATTAGAGAAAGACAAAAATCATAGGACTTCACTCATATGAGGACTTTAAGACACAGAACAGATGAACACAGGGAAGGGAAGCAAAAATAACATAAAAACAGGGAGAGGGGCAAAACAGAAGAGACTCAGAAATATGGAGAACAAACTGAGGGTTGCTGGAGGGGGTGTGGGGGGGGAATGGGCTAAGTGGGGGAGGGGCATTAGGGAATCTACTCTTTTTTTTTTTTTCAACGTTTATTTATTTTTGGGACAGAGAGAGACAGAGCATGAACGGGGAAGGGGCAGAGAGAGAGGGAGACACAGAATCGGAAACAGGCTCCAGGCTCTGAGCCATCAGCCCAGAGCCCGACGCGGGGCTCGAACTCACGGACCGCGAGATCGTGACCTGGCTGAAGTCGGACGCTTAACCGACTGCGCCACCCAGGCGCCCCTGGGAATCTACTCTTGAAATCATCGCTGCACCATATGCTAACTACTTTGGATGTAAGTTTAAGAAAATAAAATTAATAAAATAGGATTTGTCAAAAAATAAAAGTAAAAATAAAGAAATGTTTGCACAGAAAACAACTGATGTTTTGCAAGAGCACAAACACAAGCGAGCATGAAATGCATTGGAATGACTGCCTTTTGAGGGAGGACAAAGGGAAATGGGTTGTGAATCCAAAAAAGTTTTGTTTTCCTTTTTTTTTTAAGTAAGCTCTATGCCCAACGTGGGGCTTGAACTCACAACCCTGAGATCAAGAGTCACATACTGTACCAACTGAGCCAGCCAGATGCCCCCAAAGAGAATAGCTTTTAAAATGAAAACAAGACGTATGGGGCGTCTGGGTGGCTCAGTGGGTTGAGCATCCAACTTGGGCTCAGGTCACGATCTCACAGTTCGTGAGTTTGAGCCCCGCGTCAGGCTCTGTGCTGACAGCTCGCAGCCTGGAGCCTGCTTCAGATCCTCTGTTCCCCTCTCTCTCTGCCCCTCCCCTGCTCAAACGCGCGCTCTCTCTCTCAAAAGTAAAGGTAAACATTTCAAAATAAAATAAAAACAAGACATCAATCAACACAGACAATGCACCAAGAACTGTGTCATTAATTCAATCCTCTGCACCTCAGACCCTGATCTATAGACAAAATGCAGCGAAGGAGCAAACAGGGGAGACAGCATTGCTGAAGCTCGGGAATCCAGGTTGCCTTCCAGAAACTGGAAGCCAAATGGTCCTGTGAAGTAGGAGCAGAAGGTAGTGTGTGTGTGTGTGTGTGTGTGTGTGTGTGTGGCGGGGGCGGGGGCGTCCTGGCTTTCTCCTGCCCCCTCCCACCTCCGTCGCTTACCCATCACGGGCTGAACCCAGCCAGAAGGCAGTGGTCACAGGAGCTTTGGAAACAAAAGCCTGCAGGGATGAACTCCCCGTGGCAGAGGGCAGAGTTTGGGAAGGGCTACAGCTGTCTATCAAGAAGCAAGACACACACACACACACACACACACACACACACACATGCACGCATGCACGCGCGCACGTGCGCTCCGATGTAAAGCCCCCCCCCCAATGTCATGTGTCTCTCCTCTCCTTCCATCTTCTATCAACAACCCCTTCCTCACCTTCCAGGCCACCTTTCTTTCTCCCTCCCAGCTCTCCTGACTTCTCTCTTGTCTAGAAGGGTCGCTGAGAAGCATCGGAAACACAGCATCTGAATGAGAGCAGGAATGTGCCCTCGTAGAACGGAGCCCAGAACCTCACCTGCTACACTGACTTTCCATCTGCCCCCAGTCTGCGCCCCCCTTTAACCCCTCTGTTCCAGACACCTTGCTTGGCTTTTCCCCTCCTCCCCTTGTAGCATCCCCGAGTCCTTGGTTCCTCGTTGGCCCTTCCCTGCTTCTATCAATGGCCTCTGCTCCTTTCGGCTCCTAAAGGATTGGTACTCCTCAATGTTGACACTTTAGTTCTTCATCTATGCCCCCTTGGCCAGATAGGTGGAGCCAATCCCCTGATAGTTCCCTCTTTTGTGCCGGCTCTCCAGCCTGTGCTCTTGGCCATAAGGCCAGACCTTCATTCATCCATCCATCCATCCATTCATTCATTCATTCATTCATCCATCCATTCATCCAACATGTACTGAGTGCCCGCCACTAAGGCTGGGTGCTGGGAGCACAGAGGGAAACAAGGTGAACTTCTATGCTCAAGGCTTAAGTACAGAGGGAAGAAAACAAATGACAATCTACTATGCTGGGGACACGGGGCTTTCTTTCTCTACCCCCGCCCCCCAGAGGAAGGCCAAGAAAGGTTTCAGAGAGGAGGTGGGCATTTTTTGAAGGGTGAACAGATTGAGAGATTTCCAGATTGGTTTTCCAGATTGAGAGATTCGTACAGCAAAGGCACTCAGGATAGAAATGACACCATGTGTTCTGGGTACAAAGAGTCAGGTATCGGGCCCCTGGGTGGCTCAGTGGGTTAAGCGTCCAATTTCGGCTCAGGTCATGATCTCCCGGTCTGTGAGTTCCAGCCCCCCTATGGGCTCTGCACTGACAATTCAGAGCCTGCTTGGGATTCTCTCTCTGCCTCTCTTTCTCTGCCCCTGCCCCACTTGTGCTCACTCTCTCAAAATAAATCAATAAGCTTAAAAACAACAACCACCACCAAGGGGTTAGGTATTGCCTAGAACACGAGGGAAAAGAAGGGAAGGTGAGGCAGAGATAAGAAAAACAGGAGTTTTCACTCTGAAAAGGGGTTTGAATTTGACGTGGGGGCAACAAGGAACCAGAGAGTTTGGGGGCAGGAGTGATGAGGTTGAACTTTTTGCCTTGAACGCCGTCCTCCGCGGCAGGGAAAGTAAGGAGCAGGAGGTTAATGGTGGTCTGGACCAAGGCGGCAGCAAGGCAGGTGGAGAAAATCTGATGAATGTGAATTTAGGAGGTCAGCGCACCAAAGCTGGTAACGCACTGGATAAAGGCGGGAGGCGGGAAGGGGAGGAGGGGAAGGGGCAAGGGAGGAGGAAGCAAGCAGGACCTCCGGGATTCCCCCAGGAGTGACAGGGTGGCCAACGGGACCATCCACTGGGATGAAGAGGTCAGGAGGAAGAGCGGGTGTGGGCATGCTGATGATCCGAGCCGCCCGGCGCAGGCGGTAGCTGAATACTGGGGTCCGGAGCTCCCGAAGGAGGCCTGGGCTGGATGTAACGAAGCCTTTCCGAGGCGGACCTGCGAGGGACAGGGGGCCAGAGACGACTGTGCCCGGATCCGCTGCGGATCCTCGCTCGCCCCGCAGGTGGTGCTACAGCCCCGCGCTTCGGGGACCCGAGGGCTGCGCCGCGCGTTCCGCGGAACGCTCGGCGCGCCAACACTAGGTCGCGTCCTCCTGGCTGGGGGTTCAGACCCGGAGCGGCCTCTGGAGAGCGTGTCCAAGTCGTCCACGCGGCCGGCACACTGGTGGCGGCTCGGGAACCTCAGGCTGGTGGCGTGACTGGTGTGAACAGCTGTCCTTCAGGCCGCCTCCAGGAGCCAGTGTGCGGAACGGGTGTAGGGGGAGGGCCAGATAGGTGCAGGGGTGCACGGAAGGAGGACCTCCAGGCCCACACACGCCACCCTCTAGGAGCGGAATTTCCTGTCCCCCTCCTCCCACCCGGGCCGTCCCCGCGTGGGAAGCGCGCCTCGGACCCTTTAAGGCTCCATCTCCCTGCCCTCCCCCGCCCGGGACAGGCCGGGACACCCGGGACCTGACATTTGGCATCTCCCAACGTGGGAGCTAAAAATAGCCGCGGGGGGGGGTTACTCCAGGCCATTGCTCGCCAGCCACCCCGCGCGCCACCTCGTGCGCGCTGCGTCGGGCCGCCAGACTTCTCTCCCGGGCCAGCCTACCTGCCGCATCCCCTCCTCCCGGACCCCGCGGTCCCAACCCGCGGCTCAGGGCACCCAAGTCGCCTCTTCGACCCCAACCCCGGCTGCGGGGCGGAGTCTCCGCACGCGGCGGGGCGGGGCCGCTGTGTCCTGGGACCGGGTCTCCAAACTTGCCCGCGGGAGGCGGGCGGGAACCCGCGGGGCGTGTCCCGTCGGGCACGTCGGGGAGGCGTGGTCTCGCCGGCCCCACCCGCTCCCCCGTGCCAAATCGTGAACACGAGGCTTAGGGAGGGGCGTGGCCTTCTGGGGTGTGCGGGCTCCTGGCCAATGGGTGCTGCGAAGGGCGTGGCCCGTGGGGGTTGCGGGGGCTCTTCGGGTCTCTCCCCCCAGCCCCGCTGCGCCAGATCCCGGGGAGCCCTGCCGCTCTCTGCATCCTTGGCTCGCGGCAGTGGGTCCCGCCAGGCTCGCCCTCCGCGCGGTCGCTCCGGGACGCCCGTCGCCCCGCCAGGCCGGGACCGCCGACCCCCAGTCGCCTCCCCGTTAACTGCTGCTCCTGCGCCTCGGGTTCTTGAGACAAGATGCCGTCGGGTTTCCAACAGATCGGCTCCGAAGTACGGTTCAGCATGAGGGGGCGGGACGGGGGCACAGGGCCCTCTTTCTCGGGCTGGGGTCGCCTTTGGGGTCAGCTAGGGGGCGGTCCCTGCGCAGGCGCAGGGGGGAGGGTGGGGGTGGGGGTGGGGGCCTGGCTATTTATACCCCTGCGGGGCAACCCGTGACTGTCGGATTCCAGGCCTTCCAAGAGGCTGAGTGGGTCTCGGGGACAGTTCGGGGACACGGGCCACCACTGGATTTCCCGAGTCCAGGGTTCGCTCCCTTCTCCAGTACGAGGCGCGCTGCGCCGGGATCGGGGACACACTGCCCTCGATCCAGCTTGAGAAAACAGATCCAGGCGAGCCGTGCCCTCCTGGAGCTGTCCGTCTGTCCCGGCTCTCTCGGGAAGTTTTTCGAGGACCGGAGGCTCTCCGTGGGCCCCCACCCCCACCCCTGGCCGTCCTCCAGGACGCTGAACTTTCCCTCAGCCCCACGGTTGGTGGAGGGGCTGAGGGGAGTGTCAGCCCCCCCCCCCTCCCCCAGCTCAGGTTTCCGCTTAGAGACAGTCCGTACCGCCAGCGAGCGGCCACCACCGCCACCGCCCCTCACACCACCTTCCCGCCCCCATCCCCTGGGCCTGGCTCCCCCAGGCAGAAGCCGGGCACGGCCCCCCGCCCTTCGTCGGAGCCTGGAGGGGGAAGGGAGGCCGGGGCGGGGACAGAGAAGGCCACCCCAAGGGCCATATGCGGGAGGAATGACCGCGATGTCCTTTTTGGAATTGTCTTTTGTTGAGCTTGTTGGGCGCCTCCGGGAGCCCGCTGAGGGAGCCCCAGAGGGGGAGCGGAAAGAGGGCAGAGGCAGATGATAAGGCCCGCTTCGCTTTATCAACCCAGCAGTGTCCGGAATACTGTTAACACTTGACTTTGACTTTCTGACTTTTACTGACAGGTAGGCAAAGCAGGCAACATCACCCCTACCCGCCCCCCCCCCAACAACCCAGTGGAAACCTAGGCTCAGAGTGGGGAAGGGACTCACCCAAGGTCACCCAAATTCCAACTCAAGTCTTAAGGCCAAGCCTGTCCCAAGGTCACAGAGGAATGGTGAGGCCCGAGGTCCTCAAACATTTCTCAGCTTGCTGGACCCAAAGACCCAGTTTTGGTTTTTTGTTTTTTGGTTTTTTTTTTCTTGTTCATGGCTGATCACTGTTGGGTTCTTCCTAGTACTGTTTACACTGAGATCTTTGCTCTATTCCTAATATGGCCCAGTTTCCCTCACCCAACATGTTGGATAGAACCCAGCATCTTAAAGCTCCGGCTGGGCCCGGGCCCCTGGAGGAAAGAAAGGAAGCATGATTCTGTGTGACATGCCTCGTCTCTTCTTCTGCCTACCCAGGACGGGGAGCCCCCACGGCAGCGAGTAACTGGGACCCTGGTCCTCGCCGTGTTCTCTGCTGTGCTTGGCTCCCTCCAGTTTGGCTATAACATTGGGGTCATCAATGCCCCGCAGAAGGTGAGGGGTCTGTGGCTGGCAGGGTGTGGACTGTCTAAACAAGGAGGGCAGGGGACAGCAAGGGACAGCAGAGGGAGACGCCTCTGCAGGCAGTCACTCTTACGCTGTCCCCCCAGGTGATTGAACAGAGCTACAATGAGACGTGGCTGGGGAGGCAGGGGCCGGAGGGACCCAGCTCCATCCCGCCAGGCACCCTCACCACCCTCTGGGCTCTGTCCGTGGCCATCTTTTCTGTAGGCGGCATGATCTCCTCTTTCCTCATTGGTGTCATCTCTCAGTGGCTGGGAAGGTATGGGCCTGGAGGGCAGGGGTGAGGGACAGGACCAGGGGTCACAGCATGGCACCCTAACTTCCAGCCCCACTCTTTGCCCGTCAGGAAGAGGGCCATGCTGGTCAACAACATCCTGGCGGTGCTGGGGGGCACCCTCATGGGCCTGGCCAATGCTGCTGCGTCCTACGAGATGCTCATTCTCGGACGGTTCCTCATTGGCGCCTACTCAGGTACCGACGGGCGCCATGGCCCTGCCCAGTGCCCTGCTATCTTGTCCGTTCACCATCACTGAACCTGCAGGGGGGAGTGGCCAGCTGCCCTCAGCCCTCTCTTCTTCTCTCTGCCCAGGGCTCACGTCGGGGCTGGTGCCCATGTACGTGGGGGAGATCGCCCCCACTCACTTGCGGGGCGCCTTGGGGACGCTCAACCAACTGGCCATCGTCATTGGCATTCTGATCGCCCAGGTGACCGGGCCAGGCCTTATGAGTGGCTAGGCGGGGGGCGGGGGGCGGGGGGCTGGGTGGGGCTCCGGGCTGAATGGCCTGTCCCGTTTCCCACCCTCGTTCCTCAGGTGCTGGGCTTGGAGTCCATGCTGGGCACGGCCACCCTGTGGCCACTACTGCTGGGCATCACGGTGCTGCCTGCCCTCCTGCAGCTGGTCCTGCTGCCCCTGTGCCCGGAAAGCCCCCGCTACCTCTACATCAGCCGGAACCTGGAGGGGCCGGCCAGAAAGAGTGAGCCTGTGCCCCACCTTGCTCGGCCGCCCTCCCAGGCCCCCCCCCAGGTCCCCCTCCCTGCCCTCCCTGGTCCCCTCCCTGCCCTCCCAGACCCCGTCCCCGCCAGCCCTCCCTCTCAGGCCCCACCCTCCTCGCCCCCAGGCCTGAAGCGCCTCACGGGCTGGGCTGACGTGTCTGGAGCGCTGGCTGAGCTGAAGGAGGAGAAGCGGAAGCTGGAGCGTGAGCGGCCGCTGTCCCTGCTCCAGCTCCTGGGCAGCCGCACCCACCGGCAGCCCCTGGCCATCGCTGTCGTGCTGCAGCTGAGTCAGCAGCTCTCGGGCATCAACGCTGTACGCGAGCCGCAGCCTCCGGGAAGGGCAGGGGTCGGGGCCCGGCCCAAGTGGAGGGGAGAAGAAGGGCGCAGGCTCCCTGTGTTCAAACTCGGGGCGGTCGGGCTTCGTGTGGCCACCAGGGGGGAGAGGGTCACCCTTGCCATCCCCTTCTCTTCTCCCCCGTTCCTAGGTGTTCTACTATTCAACCAGCATCTTCGAGACAGCAGGGGTAGGACGGCCAGCCTACGCCACCATAGGGGCCGGCGTGGTCAACACGGTCTTCACCTTGGTCTCGGTAACTGTGGGCGCCCACCATCGCCTTCGTGTCCTCCACTAGCCCCCACCCGCCCAGTCCCTCCCACTCCTGTGCCCGGAGGCCCCCTGCCAAGCTGTGACTCTTCCTCGCAGGTGTTCTTGGTAGAGCGCGCGGGGCGTCGGACCCTCCACCTCCTGGGCCTGGCGGGGATGTGTGGCTGTGCCATCTTGATGACCATAGCTTTGCTGCTGCTGGTGAGGCCTGGGGAGGGGGAGGGAGCCAGCGGCCCAGCCCGAGGGCACCGCCCCGAGGAGCTCTGGGGCCAGCCTCGGGCCAGGACCATGGTCCGCGTTCCCCTATGTTCCTGCACCTCTTCCTGCTCTGGGAGGAAGCTCGGACTGAACCCTGGCAGCCAGGGAGGAGAGCCACTGTCTAGTTTTAGGAACAACAATTCCTAAGGACCCAGTTTGAGAACCAAGAGAGAACCAACTAGCTTTTCTTCTTTTTTTTTTTTGTTTTTTGTTTTTTGAGAGAGAGAAGGAGAGAGAGCGCAAGCAGGGGAAGGGCAGAGCGAGAGGGAGAGAGAGAATCCCCAGCAGGTTCCACGCTGTCCGTGCAGAGCCCAGTGCGGGGCTCGAACCCACAGAACCATGAGATCACGACCTGGGTCGAAATCAAGAGTCAGACGCTTAACGGACTGAGCCACTCAGGCACCCGGAGAAGCGACCACCTTGATAGCTGAGAACGTAGAACATTCTCTCTGCCCTGAATGGAGTAGCAGTTGGGCAGCCAGCTGGATTTCAGTGGTCAGAAATGCTCCAAGACCTGTTCTAACTTAGGGGGGCAGGCTCTTCCGTGAGCTGCTGGGAGGGATAGAGGTCAGTTCCCTGCCCTGAGAGCAAAGGAAGATCCAGAAAGACGGGACCTGAATTCCTTCCTCTCCTTGCCCGTCCCCCAGGAGCGGGTTCCAGCCATGAGCTACGTCTCCATCGTGGCCATCTTTGGCTTTGTGGCATTCTTTGAGATTGGCCCCGGGCCCATCCCCTGGTTCATCGTGGCTGAGCTGTTCAGCCAGGGCCCCCGCCCGGCGGCCATGGCCGTGGCTGGTTTCTCCAACTGGACGTGCAACTTCATCATCGGCATGGGTTTCCAGTACATAGCGGTAGGTGCCCTGCCGCCGTCCCACCTCCTACCCGGTAGGCCAGGGTGGGGCAGGTCCCCGCCAGCCCCCTTGCTTCCTCCAGCCCCACCCCCATCCCCGACCCCAGGGTCGCTCTGGTGGACCACGTGGGCCCTGAAGACCACCTGCTCCACTAGAGTCGAAGGAGACAAGGGAGCTGAAGGGGTAACGACAGAAGGGCCTCCGAGCTGTGGTGTAACTGCAGAGTAACACGCCCAGCTTCACGTCCACACTGCAGGTGGCTGGGGATCCAAGCTGAGCGGAACGCTCTGGCCCTCACCATGGTAAAGACGGCGAAAAATTCCGAGAGAGGCTGGGGAACGGAGAATCCTTTCCTCCCTCCATTCTCATTCCTGGTTGTTCCCCCTGCCCCACGAAGGAACCACCTGCTGTGTGTGTAGCACCCCCCCCCCCCGCCCTCCCCTCTGTCAACACCTCTTCCTCCGCCTGTCCAGGAGGCGATGGGTCCATACGTCTTCCTTCTGTTCGCGGTCCTTCTGCTCTGCTTTTTCACCTTCACCTTCCTAAGAGTGCCTGAGACCCGAGGCCGGACATTTGACCAGATCTCTGCCGACTTCCGCCGGACGCCCTCTCTCTTAGAGCAGGAGGTGAAGCCCAGCACGGAACTGGAGTACTTGGGGCCGGACGATGAGAATGACTGAGGGGCCTGGCAGGGGCGGGAGGGCCGTGCTCTCGCCCACCCCCACCCCCACCCAGACCCCCTCCTCACCTGTGCACTTTAACCCTCTCTTCCCTGTTACTTCCAGGGCGGAGGAGCCCCTGCAGCCTGGGGGGGTCGGGAAGCTGGAGGGAAGGGCGGTCTTGGCAACGCCTCATTCCCCTCGTGTGACTCGTGGATTATTGATGTGGTGTGATTAGGCTGTGGCCGTCAGGGTGGGCCGTTCTCCCGTCTCGCCCCCTCCTTCCTCCGTGGCCCACCCCACCCACCCCCCCCCCAGTTCCAGAAGACGTGGCTCCCTTGCTAGAGAAGGGGGGCTGCGGGGAGGGGAGGCCCGGGGACCGTTTGTTTAGTGGGCAGACTGAAGCAGAGAGGACCAGAGCCGTGGCCCCTGCCACCTCGGACTCGCCCTCCTCCTCTGGCACTTTGCTCTGAGTTCTTGCCTCATAGACCCTGGGCCAAGCGGGTCCGGTTTCGACCCCTCCCAGGGCCTACGCTCCCCTCCCCTGGCAGGCTCAGCCCTCTGGGCCCAACCTTCTGGGGCAAGAGGGGAGCACGGGCCAACGCGCGGGGAGAGGGGGCCCTGCTCTGGTCTCTTCTCCCGACCCGAAGGGTGTTGTACCCACAAGCTTTTGACCAACTAAGGGAAAGAGGAATTTGAAAGGCGGCCTGTAAACGGGGTGGGAGGAGCCTTTCGATATTTTTGTATATGTTTGGAAAAGGGGCAGGGGGAAGGAACCAAAGGTCTGTTGTACCACGTGTATATAGGAGATGCAGACATAAAGTCGCCGTACGAGACGCGCGTCCTGTCGTGGGGGCACCCAAGGACCGGCTGGACAGCGAGCACAGCTCCCCTTCCCCCCGCTGTCTCTCTCACCCTGCCTTAGCTCAAGGCCAAAGAATCCTCCATAGGCAGTCACTCCGCCCCCACTTGTTTCTAGTCATGGTTTTAAAAAACACAAAACACACACCCGACATGGGGACTGAACCCACGGCCCTGAGATCAAGAGTCACAGGCTCTACACCGAGCCTGCTGGGCACCCCCAGTCATTGCTCTTATCGACGGCGAATGAGCAGTAAGTTGGAGCCGAAAGTGCCAGAGCTGCTCTCAGGACTTTCCAGACCACTCATCCTGCAGGAGAGACACCAGCCCCAGGTTACAGATGGGAAAGGGACTCTCACGGGCCAGAGACGCCAGGAGGAGGGCTCGAGGCCTGAGTGATTCTCCACAGAAAAGAGGCAGAGACAAGACCACAGAAAAGCCTGTTTTCGTTTTTACTGGAGGCTCAGGTGGTACATGACGGTTCATAAAATGGCTTCAGAGGGACGGGCTGGAAGGGAGACGAAAAATAAACTGGGTGGGAAAGAACAACCAGGAGGAGGTAAGGGCCGGCTGGTTCCTTCTCAGGCTGATTCAGGGCAGGGCGGTGGGGCCTCTGAACAAGAAGGCTGAGTCCCTTCCCTCCACCCACGGTGGGAGAGAGAGAAAGCAAAAGGCGGTTGTTTGGGCCCTCCTGAGTCTCAAGGAAAAGGGGAAAGCCGCTGTTTCCATGTCAGGAACTGGGGGAAGGGGGGAGGGGGTGCTGGGGGGGGGGGGGGAGTACAGAGCAGTTGGAAAAACTGGCAGATAACCTGAGAGAGAGAAACGGATAAATCGTGAGTGGGGACTCCTCAGGCACAGCGCCCCACTGCCCGGCACCGGGGCCGCCGCTCACCAGATGATAGCTCTATGTGTCCTTTGAGTTGGGGTCACTCCAGTATGGTGGTGGGGGGCTCCCCACTGTTGATGGGGGCTGAGGTCTAGAGAGAACAGGGGCGGTCAGCCCCGGACCCCAGCCTTCTCGCAGGCACCCTTTTTCTTTCCGCTCCTCCCCAGCTCACACCCACGAGCGGCCGCAGTGGCTCCAAGCAGCGCAAGAGAGGGGTCTGCAGGGGCTTGGGGTCAGGGGGCTCCTGGGCTGCGTGTCCTGGAGGATGGGGGGGGCTTGCAGTCTGGGCCCTCTGGTTCAGGTGGGGGGCGGAGCTGGGTGAGGGGAAAGGGAAAGAGGGCGAGTGGGCCCCAGCCTCTCCTCTTACCTGCCCCCCACCCCCCAAGCGGCCCAGGTGCTCACCTCCGGGGCTGCGGGCTGCCTGGGTCCGGGCGGCTGCTGCCGCCGCCGCTGGAAGTAGGGCCGGTTTCGTGGGCGCTGGGGCTCGGGCCGAGACCCGTCCGCGGGGCCCTGGCTGGGCTTGGTCTCACCATCCCCACCTTCTGTGGTAGGCTGCTGGGGCGGCCTGGGGCGGAAAGGCCTGGGGAGAGGAGCAGGAGGGCCGTGGGGGGAGCAGGGACCCAGTGTGCCCCACCTCCCTCCCTTCCGGGGCTCCCCCAGCAGAGGGGGACCGTGGTGCCTCCCCATCCGGCACCCCCGCCCCAGGAGCCAGGCTTCCAACGCCCTCCCCCACCGGGCCCCTTATCAGCCATCACGGAACTGCCAGCCCCTCACCGCCAGCTCCAGATTCTCCTAGAACTTGGCTCTTCCCCCTTCCCGGGAGGGCCCAATGCCGGACAGCAGAGGGAAGACAGCCCCAGAGAGGGACTCTCACCTTCGGTACCTAGGCCGGAATCTGGGTGGGGGGACCCGCTCGTCTCCCTGCTGTTGATCCCCCTCCAATGGGGCTGTCTCTTTGGGCTCCACCCCATCGGTGCCCTAGGAACACACGAAGGCCTGGGGGAGCCTGGGGAACGAGGCCGCCCGGCGCCGGGCGTCGGCGGCCCTTCCCAGCCCTCCGGGGGTCTCTGTTCTCGCGGGCGCCCTTCCCGGGGTGGTAGCGGCTTCCGCGTCCCCAGGCCCCCTCACCTCTATAGGCTGCTGCTGGTTGGGGGGCCGAGGGCCTCTCACAAAGCGCCGTCGGTAGAAGAAGGGGGGCGGGCGCCGCCGCCTGGGCCTCTGCCCGGAGTCCTCGGCGCGCTCCCCTTCGCTGCCTGGCTCCGTCCCGCCCGACGGGGCCTCGGCCACCATGGGCGGCGGGGCGGCCGGGCGCGGCCGGGGGATGAAGCGGCGGAACCGGCGTCGGTTGGGGGCGTAGCGGCTGCCCTTGACTGGCACGCCCCCCGGCCCAGTTACGTTCGCAGCTTCGGCGCCCTGGGGAGGGGGCGGGGAGCGCGCCGTGAGACCCTGGCCCAGCCACACGCGGTCCCGAACCTCCTTCCCCGCGTCCCGCTTCCCTCCGGCTCCTGCCTGCCTCCCCCGGGGAAGGAAAGAGCGGCTCCCGGACCCTCGGGGGGTGGGGGCCGGACGACAGACGCCGGCAAGTGCTGGGTGCAGGACGGAGAAGCCCGGAGGTCACCGGGTGCGGGGCAGGGATGCGGTCTGGAGTCCCCGGGCTAACGGGCCCCGTCCCCCGCCGCCGCCCGAACCTTCTCTCCCTCCACGACATCGAACTCCACCGTCTCCCCGTCGCCCACGCTGCGCAGGAACTTCCTAGGGTTGTTTCTTTTAATGGCCGTCTGGGAGGGGAAAGGCCACGGGAAGGTGAGGGCAGCGGGCCCGCGGCCTCCCTCCCCCCTCCCCCCACCCCCGCCGGGTCCGCCACCCCATTTCTCGGTCTTCAGCACCTTCCTTCCTCGTGGCCGGGCCGCAGGGTGAGCGCGGAGGCAGGCCCAGCTCAGCGGGGGAGAAGCCGCGAACTAGGGCCTCCCGGCAGCCTGTGCCCTCAGCACCGCCCCAGGGCGCACTCCCTCCTCCCTTCGCCCCGCAGGGGTTTCCGAAAGGGCGGCCAGAGACTAGAACTCAAGGCAGAACACACAGCGGAGGCGTCCGAAGTGGCAAAGCGGATAAACGCGCCGCGCCTCTTACCTGGGAGCTCCGGCCGCCACGGCAGCGGTTCTCAAACCGGGGCCGCATCAGCATCACCTGGAGAGCTCGTTACAACAGGTGGGCGGGCTCCTGCCCCGAGCCTGACTGATTCGGCACGTCTGGGGTGGGGCCCGAGAATCCGGCCGCCAGGTGATGCTGCTGCCGCGGGCCCGCACTTTGAGAACCAGCGCACCCAAGTATCGCTAGCCTGTGTCCTTTGCCTCTGAACACTGCCTAGGATTCCTTCTTGTGTCAGCGCGTCCCGATGTAGGTAGTGAGCATGCCGTGGCCAGAGGGCAACAAGTTGCTTCTCCCAAAGACACCCTGACACAAGTGGGGCCCATGGTGGTTAACACAGGCACCTGAGGCGGGTGGAGGGGGACCATTTCCTGCGGGGCACGCTGTGCGAGGGGAAGTCAGGAGAAACGCTGTGTGCGGCTAAGGGTTACGAGACAGGCCTCCCAGGAGAGGGTGGGTTCTCCCCCCCACCCAAAGACGACCCAGCACTTACCTGGTGAACAAAGACATCCTCCTTGGTGTCATTCCTGCAGAACAGGAGGGGTTGTTAGGGGGGGACCTTGGTGAGGCCTCCCCAGCTGCCTGTTCCTCAAAGCAGCAGGCCAGCATCCCCTGGCTTCTTGGGGGTACACAGGACGCATGGGGGGACAGGAGCTGGAAGCCCCAAAAACCTCCCTGAAAAGGCTGGGCTTTGTAAGGGTGGGGGGAGGGGTGCAAAGTCACCTTGAAGAAGCTGGGCCAGCTCTTACTTGCTGAGGACGCAACCCTCCACCCCAGGGGCACCGTAGGACCTGGCAGGACTGGGTACAACTGTCCCTGGCCAGCACCCCCTCCGTTCCAACCCCCATCCCGGCTGGAAAATCCCCGTGTCTTCCCTCCTATAGTCAAGGAGGAAGGTGGGGTGCGGGCGGAGGAGCAGAATATGTCTGAGAAGGGGACAACTTGTCAAGAGCCTGCTCTGAACATCCCCAAGACTTTATTCTCGCCCTCAGCCCAGAGGGGAACCCCAGGGTCAGGCCCCCACTCAACACACCCAGGGACCAAGGATGAGAAACAAGATCATACTCGATCCTTCTCTCTGCCTGCTCGCCCGTTACCCCAGTTTAGCCTAGCATCCCACGGCGGGGAGGGGAGAACGCAAAGGTTTTCCTTCAGAACCTCCCGGGAGTCCTCAGTTTCCAGAATTAGGGAGGGATCCTTCCCTAGATCAAATGTTCTAGCTTTAAAGCACTTGGATCTGTACAAAGGTCAGCCTGCTAAGAGGGAACTGGGGCCTCCCAGGAGGGCTGGGCTGGGCAGGGTGCCCGGGCTGGGGAAGGGCCTGCTGGGGGAGACCTGGCTCTGCTCACAATCAGCCACCACAGTCGCTCCCAGCAGCCCAACCGAAGAGAAGCAGCAGCAGCCGCCTCTGTCTGCGGGGGCTGGCTTCCTGCCTCGGCCCCAGCCCCCAGCCGGCACCGGCCTCCGGCCGGCCCGTCAGGTGGGGGATTCAAATGAGCCAGCCGCCCTTTCTAAGGGCGGTGAGTCAGGGGACCGTGCTGGGAGCCGCCCTGCACGGGAAACGAGTGAGGACTCCAGCCCCGAGCCCCGAGGCGCAGACAGCAGGTACATTCGGCCCCAGAGGTGAAGCAAACCAAAGCACAAGGTGAGACAGACGAGCAGCGGGAGGCCCGGAGCCAGGTTGGCCAAGTTCCTAGATCATTAACTCTCTGCTGCCCTTGAAGATCCCGAGGCGGCTCCATCCCCGCCCACGATTGTGCTGTGGTTAAAGACTTTCAATCAGCGTCAGCTGGACACTGCAACCACGTGCCTCGGCAGGGGTAGAGATGGGGCTGGGAAGGTGTCCAGCCCCACAGGCCAGTCTGGAAAACACCCGTCCCCCCCACCCCACCCCCCCACACCTGGGGTTCTCAGATACCTGTTGATGAATCCGTAACCGTTCCGGACGTTGAACCACTTGACGGTGCCCAGGACCTGGATCGCTGCCAGGCAGAAGCGCAGTGGGGACAAGAAGACGGGGGGAAGAGAGAGAGTCGGACTCAGTTTGGAGGCACTCCAGATCCAACCTACCTCCCCGTGACCTATGAAGCGCCACTTGAAGCCACCAGTTTCGCCCAGTGGCTTCAAGGCAATCCTGACCCGGTTCCCCCAAATTGAAGCGCCCGTACAGCAGGGCTCAGGCTTTCATGACCTTTCCATCCCTACGTCCTGTTCCTCGTGAGCTACAAATCCGGGTCCTTCACCTAGAACTAAGTACTCACCAGGCCCACCAAGTCCTGCCCTAGGGGTTCCTAGCGCACCTGCTGCCCGGGCTGAGTCAACCAGGCCAAGTCTCCCGCCGCGGGGACGTGCCCCAGACCCTAGCTGGACCTACCCACCGCGCCCTTGCTGCCAGGGAGGCGCGGCAGGACTTCCCATCAGGGGAACACGCTTGGGTCAGCTCTCCCCAGCCCAGCTAGTCCTTCGAGCCTCCGGGGCCAGGCCCGCCTTCGGCTTTCCGGGTTCTGTGGGCTCCACGACACTCCTCCCCCAGCCCGTCGACACCCTCAGAGCCGCTCTGGCACGCGCCCCCCCTCACCCAGCACCGGCTTGTCCGCCTGACTCCGGGCCGGGGGCGCGGGGGTCCCCGAGGCTGCCGTCGCCGGGTTGCCCGGGGTACGGGGACCCTGCGCCGAGGGGGTCCCGGCAGCGGGGCCCGAGGCGGCTCCGACCCCGCCGCCTGCCCCGCCGCCTGCTTTCTGTGGCTCCCCCGCGGGCACCGGTACCACCACCGCTACCACCCCTGCCGCCGTCGCGGGCACCGTCGCCGCGGTCGCCACCGCTGCCGCCTCCGCCTCGCTCATCCCGCCGGGTCCAGTACCGGCCCCCGCCGCCGCCACCGCCTCCTCCGCCGCCGCCACCGCCCCGGCCCCTCCCCCCGGCTCGCAAACCCGTCGCCCCGCTCAGTCCTCGCGCCCCGAGCCTCGCCCGCACGCCGGCAGCGGGCCCCGGGACGAGGCCAATCGCAGCCCGCAGCCGCGGCGCGCGCAGGCCCCGCCTGCCGCCCCCGGGCCAATCCCAGCGGAGCAGCCCCCCCGCCCCGGCCCGCACGCCGGCCACGCCTCCCGGGCTTCGCAAGGAGGCCGAGACCCGGGCTCGCCACCTCGTAAGTACACCTGGGCCCCGCCCCGAGGCCGTCACGTGACCTCCCCGCCCCAGCCCATTGGCCGACGGCCCCTTTCCCCTCCCCCTCCGCCCCTTTCCACCGGCCGCGGGAAATCAAACGGGCTGGTCGCGCCCCAACCGCCACCTGGCCTGTGCGCGCAGGGCGGGGCGGGGGGCGCAGCTTCGGGGTTGCCCCTGACGACCCGGGTGCGCGGCCGGCGCCCGCAGCCTCCGCTCTGGCTGCGCGCCGCACCACTCATCTCTGCCCTCGAGGCGGCACGTGCCCGCACACCGCCTCCTCCCGGCCCGGGGGATGCCCCGCACGCCCCGGGCCGGGGTCCCCGCCCGCCGAGCGAGCCTCCAGGCGCCGCGGAAGAACCACTCTCCCAGCTCGCAATTGCTCCCACTTTTATTTTTGAGGTGGGACGCACGGAGAGCGGAATGCACGACTCCGTTGTCCGCGCAGTCAGCGCCCTAAAGGAGAGAGCTCCCCCCGAGCCCTTTCCAGGCCTCCCCAAGGACCGTCGCCGCCGTGATGTCCGGCTCCCCGCAGCTTCCCCCGCCTTCCTTCTTTGCCTGCACCTGCGCTTGCCGCCACCTAGAACGCACCTCCGTGATTTGCAGAGCAACCTTTTCAAGTACCGGCTGACCTATCACTCCTCACCATCACGTCATCCTTTCCTTTTCTCGGGGCGTTTTTTGAAAATATGAGCGTATCTCGCCCTGTGCCCCCGCTGCGCTGGACGGAGCTGGTGGGCGTGCCTGACGCTTGCAGCACTGCCTGGCACAACGTGGACGCTCACTTGTTTCTTGAGTAATCGGATGGTCCCCATTGCACAGATGGGAAGACTGAGGCCCCGGCGCGAAGCTTGCCCCAGGTTTCCCCGGAGCCCGGGTGCTCGGCCCGGAGCTGCGATCTCCCTCCCAGAGTAGTGCGGCTCCAGAGTCGCTCCTCCCGAGGGCCGCCGCCCCGCCCCCGCTGCCGGACCCGGGCAGCGCGTATTTTTAGCCGGGACGGTGCGCGTGGACCAGCCTTCGTGCCCCTACGCGCCGCGGGCCCCAAGCGCGCCTCTCCAGCCCCGGGGTCCGCGCCAGGCTCGGCGGCGGCTCTCCGGCGGCCGTGCTCCAATCCCGGTCCCGGCGCGCCCTCTGCCGGCCGCTCCCGGAGGCGCCGGCGCCGCCTTCCTCGCGGTCCTGCCACCTGCGGCTTACTCCGCCCGCCCCACCCCTCCGGCGCTGTCCGAGGCGACAGTTCTGTGTCCCCGCGCAGCCGGCACCGCGGATAGAAAAAAAAAAAAAAAAAGCGGGAGAACAATTAAATCAAGAGGCAAGGCCGCGAAGGATGCAGAAATGACCACTCTCCCTCGGACTGTTAAGGACCCGTGTACCTGTGTCCAGCCCCGAGATCGAGGCAAGCAGACGAGGGCAGGGCTGGGGCAAGGCGAGCAGGAGACCTCCCAGTGCGGCCCCGGCAGCAGAGGAAGCACGCAAAAGGTACAGAGAGAGGGCAGGTGTGGGCTGGTTAAACCGTGACAGGAGAGGAAGCTCATAGGAAAGATGAGCCCTGTTTGCGGTAAGAGTTTTTAAGAAAAGATGTCAGGAGACCTCTGGGTGAGGGCGCTGAGGGGCAGGCGCCTGGCGACAGGAAACGACGCTTACTCCTACAACAGTAACATCCTCCCTATCTCCACGGTCAGGAATTAGCTGCCACCGAGAGAAGCAGTTCATTTCCCTGTTGCGTTGAAGGGTCTGCACGGGTGATTTTCTGGGGATTTACAGATGTTTAGGGGCTTGAGGTAGCCAGGGCTCTGGGCATCCCGGCAAAAAGGGTCCTCCTTTGTCGCTCTCTTTCCGTTTGCTCCCGTCCACTTGAAGTTCGCTGTCTCGCCCGCCTCGTTCACGGGTTTAAAACCAAACAAAACGCGAAAAACAACGCCTCCTTCACTGTGGCCCTTCGCGGCTCCTGCAGAGAAGAAGATGTGCGATGTCAAACGGAGACGCTGTTTGAAAGATTTAAGAGCCGGTGCCAAATCCTCCTGGCGACACACGTCTCCTCGCAGCCCAAACCAGAGCTTCCGCCCTCTCCCCTCTAACACCTGCTCGCTCGCTCTTTCTCTCTCTCTCTCTCTCCTCCGCTGCTCCAGAAAGTGCCACAGACCCTGCGGCCTTCTCTTCCCCGGTCGACTCTTCCGCGGCCTTTGCCTCCGTCTTCCCCTCCTTCCAAGCTCTACTAGGACTGCCAGATCCTTGACCTTTTCTCCGCCCTCTGCCCGTCTCCTTGTCCCCTCTGCCGCATCGGATATTATTTACACGTCCTTCTTGAAACTTCCTCCTTGTCTTGTTGGTGTTTTTGGTTTTGGGGGGTTTTTTTTACCCGAGAGCAGTCAGAGTTGAGATTTTTTTTTAGCACCTAACTATGTGCCACACACTGTGCTAAGCAGCCTAGGGGACTTCGGTCATTAATTCCTCACGGCAACCCTGGGGAGTGGGTACTATTATCGTTATACCCACTCTTCAGATAAGGAGACTGAGGCAGAGTGGAGGTAAGCCAGCAGCCCAAGACCACACAGCTCTGGAACCGGCCAAGCGGGGGGTTCAGATGCAGAGCAGCCTGACTCCAGGACCTTTCTTCTGAGTCACCAGCCTCCTGCCACCGCGCTGGGACTACACTTTTCCACCTTCCTCCTCCCCTCTAGTACTTTCCACATGTCAGGCTCTTCCTTCCCAACCAAGTGTCTTGAGAGGCCGCCCGCATTACGCAGGCTCTGCTTCTCCCCCAGGCCCGGCATCCGGGACCGGCGTTGATGTCGGTCGCACTACCTTGTTCGACGGACCCTTGCTTGCCCCCGTTCCTCCGCCTCCGTCCACGTGGCAGATGCCCACGGAGACCGTTTGGCTCTCAGATTTTTTCAGGGACTCCTCAGCCTCTCCCTCGCCCCTTCCTGGAGGTCAGAGCCCCCCAGTTCTTCTCTTCTTCTGACTCTGTGACCCCTCCCGTGGAGGCCCCTCCACCCCCACTGCTTCAAATATGACCTGTTAGGGGTCTACCTTCTTAAGCACCGAGCTTGTGGCATTTCGTTAATGCCAGCCCTAGGGAGGCAAAGACAACCTGAACCCAGTGACCCCCCAGCCCGGACCACCTGAGCCCCAGACCCACGATGGCCAGCTACCAGCGGGAAATCTCCAGGGTCCCCTGTCCGGGGAAAAGGTTCCACCATATCGGGTCGCAGAGATGTGAACCCCACCGCCCCCACCTGGTTCACACCGTCGGCATCTCTCACCCGCATCAGCTCAGTGGCCTCCCCCCTGCGTGGTTTCCTCGCCCTCAGAACTGCCCTCTCCAGTCCATTTTGCACAATGGACCTCACACCAGCTTAGCCTGTCCCACCGCCGTCCCGCTGCCCTGCTTGATTTCCACCGTAGTATTTATTCGTACCTGACATTTGCTTGTTTGTAATTTGTAAGCTTGGGATCTTGTCTGTCTTGTCCACTGCTGTATTCTCAGTGCCTCAAACTATACCCAACACGTAGTAGGTGACCGGTAACTACTTGACTGGATAAATGAAGGCAGCCAGAAACATCTTTTATTATTATTATTTTAAGTTTTTTTTTTATTTTTTTTCACGTTTATTTATTTTTGAGACAGAGAGAGACAGAGCATGAACGGGGGAGGGGCAGAGAGAGAGGGAGACGCAGAATTGGAAGCAGGCTCCAGGCTCCGAGCCATCAGCCCAGAGCCCCACGCGGGGCTGGAACTCAGGGACCTCGAGAGCGTGACCTGAGCTGAAGTCGGACGCTTAACCGACTGAGCCACCCAGGCATCCCTTAAGTTTATTTTATTTTGAGAGAGAGAGCACCAGCAAGGAAGGGGCAGAGAGAGGAGGAGAGAGAGAACCCCAAGCTGGCTCTGCGCTGTCCGCACAGAGCCCGATGCGGGGCTCGAACCCACCAACCGGAAGATCGTGCGTGACCTGAGCGGAAGCCGAGAGGCGGACGCTTAACTGACTGAGCCACCCCGGCGCCCTCCGAAACATCTTTCTGAAATGCATTTTGGTTTTCGCGATACTCAGGCACCTTCCACGTGCACATTGTCTATGGCCAGCAACTCATCTGCGGGGCACACGACACAAAGAGATTCCTTTCACAGATGTGCACGTAGACGTGCCTGGGAACGGGGAGGCCACCCGGGCGTCCATCGCTGGGCGCGTGCTGGGTAAAACGTGGTAGGTGTCCACCCAGAGTGTCATGCAGCACTTAGAAGTGACCCCGTGACAGGCCCCGTGCTCTGTGACAACACGGACGGACCCTCACAACACGGCCCTTAGAGAAAAAAGAATAGGAAACCAAACGAGAAAGAACGCAGGCTCACTTACTTAAAAAAAAAACACAGCCCCACAAACAACAAGTCACATCTGGTCAGAATACGTCAAAACCAGAAGGGAGGGGCGCCTCGGTGGCTCAGTCGGTTGAGCGTCCGCCTCTCGATTTCAGCTCAGGTCATGATCTCCCCGTTCGCGGGACTGAGCCCCACATCAGGCTCCGCACTGACAGCGTGGAGCCTGCCTGGGAGTCTCTCTCTCTCTGCTTCTCCCCTGCTTGCGCCCTCTCTCTCTTATAATAAACTTTAAAGAGATACACAACGGCATGATTCCCTACAGAAAGGCAGGGAAGAAGGGGGTGAGAGGTTAACAAAATAACCAAGCAAACTTATGAACGAATGAATGAAATACTCTATTCTGCCGTGACTTCTCATTAAAGGCTCACGGGTGACAGTCAAAGACCCAAGGTGAACTTAGCTCTAAAGGCCCACCATCCAGCCCTCTCTCTTCCTGTTGCCAATGAGTCTCTACTCACCCCGGCCCCTCACTCCCTCCTGACGGGTCCTCCCATTGTCTGAATGGGCCGATACAGCAGTCACTAGCGACCTGTGGCCATTTGAGTCCAGTTAAAATGAAATGAAATACGGAATCCACATTTGGTTCGGGAACAGGGATGGAACACGGCTGCGGAACACTTCTGTGGTCACGGAGAGTTCTAGCAGGCAACGTGGCTACACGTGCGTCTCTGTACATCGCAGCTTCCGTGACGCTAAATCTGTCCCCAAAGCCCAGGGATTCCTGCCTTGCCTTAATTTCACGGACACTTACGGACTACCTTCCTCTGGCCTCATAGCGAGGGAGGCAAGGGCACTAGCAGCTGTAACGGCCCCTGCAGTGCTCGCGGACCACTCTGCAAATCTCCTAAAGACGTCAGGTGGTTTACGGTCAAATGTGCCTCTTCATTTACGTCTCCCAAACAAACGTTTGTGGCGCACCTACTGTGTGCCAGGCGCTATAAAAAAAATAAATAAAAGGTGCTGCGGAAACGGTCGTGGACAAGACACGCGCGTTCCCTGCCCCCAGACAGCTCACGTTCCAGAAGGCCCCACGATGAAATAAGGAAATGGATGCACACGATAATTACAGATATGATCACAAGCCATGAAGGAAAGGCACAGACTGGTGTGATAGAGAGTAAGATGTGGGGGGGCGAATCTAGAATCGGGCCACCAGGCCCCCACCGCCAGGGGAGGTGTCACAGCCTATGCGGTGACCTGAAGCATGGGAAGAAGAGAGCCGAAGGAAAGGATGAGGAAAAGAGGGTTCCGGGCGCTTGAAGCCGCTCGTGCAAAGGCCCTGAGGCAGAAAAGCTTGAGCCCATTGGAGGAAAAAGTTTAATGGACAAAGAGGAGGGCAAGAAAGGCAAAGCCTGAGAAATGAAAACTTTGGAATCTGGATTTTATTCCACAAGTGATAGGAAGCGTTTGAGGGCTTTAAAAGGGGGAGTGAGTCATATGGCCTGATTTATTTATATATTTTTTAAATAGGGGCACCTGGGTGGCTTAGTCGGTTAAGCATCTAACTCTCGATTTCGGCTCAGGTCATGATCTCCCCATTCGTGAGTTCGAGCCCCACGTCAGGCTCTGCTCTAACAGCGTGGTGCCTGCTTGGGAATCTCTGTCTCCCTCTCTTCGTGCCTCTCCCCTGCTTATGATCTCTCTCTCTCTCTCTCTCTCTCTCTCTCTCTCTCTCTCAAAAATGAACAAACGTTAAATTTTTTTTAATTAACAAATTTATTTTTTAAAGATTTTATTTATTGTTTGCTTGTTTTTATTTATTTTTGAGAGAGAGAGAAAGACACAGAAGGTGAGCGGGGAAGGGGCAAAGAGAGGGAGACAGAATCCAAAGCAGGCTCCAGGCTGTGAGCTGTCAGCACAGAGCCTGATGCGGGGCTCGAACTCACGAAGCCTGAGATCATGACCTGAGCTGAAGTCCGACACTCAGCCGACTGAGCCCCCCCGGGGGGGGGGGTGGCCCTACTCCATCTGTTTTTAAAACATCGTCTGGCTGCCCTGTGGGACATAGAGCGGCCAGAGGCAGAGGTGATGGGGGTGCGGATTCGAGTGGCAGCAGCGAGGGGGGAGGAATGGGGGCCGGTATGAGATACGTTTTGGAAACAGGGTCTGCAGGACTTGGTGGAGGGCTGGATGTGGGGGTGAGGGGAAAGGAATCAAGAAATCTGGGTTTTTCGCTCCCCCCCACTCCCACCGTGGGTGACGATGCTGATTTCACTGAGCAGCCCCCGGGAGGCGCAGACAGGCAGGGGCTTGGTGTGGGGCTTGTTGGAGACCCCGGCCAGGAGAGCAGGGGCGGATGGTTGGAGGAGAGTCGAGTCAGGCTGGGGACAATCCCAGCCAGAGGCATCCACCTGGGAATCTGCACACACACACACACACACACACACACACACGCACGCGGGCAGGGTCACGTGAGCTCTCTAGGAGGTAGAGGGTTCCTCTCTCTATTGTCATAGCTGAGGAAGCCGCCCCCAGACAGTGAGTGACCCAGGAGCAGGGAAGGTGTGACGCGGGCTGTGGGGGGTGCAGGGGGCCTGCACGCGCCCTGTAGGGAAGCGGTGGGTTGCGTAGGGCCTGAATCCAGGTGGGAACTTGTTCTCCACCGACCGAGCCGGCCCCTGAATGGTGATCTAAAGCCCTTCACTGGGCTCTTGGTTGAATCGAATGGTCCCAGAGGACTGACACCACTGATGGGGATGTAGGCCTCGCGCCAGGCTCCAGGCTCCGGAAGGCACCGAGGTAGAGCAAACTCTGACATTACACCTCGGGCTGGGAGGCCAGGGGAGCCCTGAAGACCGGCTGCTTGGATGCACCGAGGGTTGGTGGGAAGAGAGACTCCCTCCTCTCTAAAGGGGCAGGAGACTTGGGCCCCAAGCGGGGGAGTCCCCTTGCTTGTCCGAGTCCCGTCCGGTATTCTTTTTTTTATAAAAATTTATTTATTTTGACAGAGAGAGAAGAGAGGGAGGGAGAGAGGGGGGGAGAGAGAGAATCCCAAGCAGGTTCCGCACCGTCAGCACAGAGCCCGATGTGGAGCTCGAACCCACGAACCCTGAGCCGAAATCAAGAGTCGGATGCTCAAGCAACTGAGCTCCCCCAGGCGCCCCAAGAATCTGGTATTCTAGGCTGGGTCGCACATCCTGAACAGGAGAGGAGGCATCCCGGGAGGGAGAAGGGATTCACAACCCACCACAAGCCAGACCCGGCTGTCGCAGTCCGGCGGGCTAGACGGCCACGCGCTCTGTGGGACAGGTGCTGGGCAGAGGTGAGCACGGGGGTGGTGAAGCAGGCGAGATGCCAACGCCATCGAAGTCAGCCCGGCAGGGGCAGGAGGCGGAGCCAGATCCCAGCTCTGGCCAGGAGGCGAGAGGGTAGCCGGGAACGGGGATTGGCATCGGGGTTGGGGGTAGGTGAACAGGCCTGGGACGCGAGCTCAGCGCGTGAGTCCCTGTCGGAGGTGAGGCCCCCGTCTGCCCTTGGACCTTTCTTCTCTGAACACGGATGTCATCGCCCGCTCACCTCCTCTCTCACATCTTGAGATATCCTTTTCATGGGTCTAGACCAGCCAAGAAGCTGGTCTATCGACGCCAAGAAATGTGGGTACCCAGCTAAGCTTTTTTTATCCGCTGTCCCCAGAACTCGTAGACCTTCCCTCATCCTGCTGAGGGCCGGCTTCCCTCACGTTCCTCGGCTCTGGCTTCTCCGTTGCCAAAAGACCGGCTTCTGGGCTGGGTTCGGCCCGGTCCTGGCGCTCACTCAGCCCCCACGTTCCCCGCATTTGGTCCCCCGTCTACGGCATTTTCCAACTTCTCTCTCTGACACCCAGGTTCAGCAAGGCCTCTGAGAATGGGGGATGAGGAGGGCTTTTGGGTAGGGCTTCTCCTCCGGGCCCAGAACCAGGCCTGCCTCCGTCTTCCGCACCTCCACTCTCTCCTTCTCAGCTTCCAAAGAGGCAAGGTCAAAGTCACAAAGATCCCTGTGGTATCTTCTTCTGAGGAGCTCCTCTGACTCTGGTAACTGCCGTTCATAAGCCCATCACTCACTTGTGGTAGACAGGTGGCCTGAACGCTCGTTACATGTTATATATTTTGTTGACAATCGATTGTTTTCCCCCCTCCCAGCTGTGGGGAAGGGGCCATACTGCTAAGGTCACCACCCCTGTGTCTCCAGTATCTGGCACCTAACAGATGCAGATATTTAAAAAAAAATTTGTTTATGTTTCTTTATTTTTGAGAGAGAGAGAGGGGGAGACAGAGCGCAAGGCGGGGAGGGTTCGAGAGAGAGGGAAACACAGAATCCAAAGCAGGCTCCAGGCTCCGAGCCGTCAGCCCAGAGCCTGATGGCCGGGCTCGAACTCACAGACCACGAAATCGTGACCTGAAGGCCCCCCCCCTCGTGCCCCTCAGATGTATCTCCCCCCCCCCCCCCCAGTATTTTGTTTCAGATGTATCTTTTAAAAGGCATAGAAAAAAGTTTGTAGGCAAATATGGTAAAACATTAATAGTTGCTGCCTCTGGGTCCTGGGGGTTATGTTTTTGTTTTTCTTTCTTTTCTGATTTTCCCAAATGTTTCCACAAAGACTTGTATTTTCATGATAAAGAAAACTTGACAGAATCTTTGTTGTCATGTAAAACCATTCCTCTTGATATGCCTGGAGCCCCTTTCCTGTCTGTGAGGGTCAGTGCTACTAAAAACAGCGGCCTTGTCCTCAACCCCAGTCCTACCCACCTTCCCAAGTCCAGCTCTGCTTGTGACTGGCTTGCACACCCCATCGCTCTGATGGCTTCCCAAGACTCTCAGAATCCTGGAATCCTTTATTTTTTTAAAAATTTACTTATTTATTTTTTTGAGAGACAGAGCACCAGCAGGGGAGGTGCACCAAATCCGAAGCAGGCCCGACACCGGGCTTGGTGGGCTTGAACTCACCGTGAGTTCACGGCCTGAGCCGAAGTCTGACGCTTAACCGACTGAGCCACCCAGGCGCCCCTACTGTTAGACTAGCTTGACCTAACACTACTTTCTATATGTCAGAACCTCCTTCCCAATCAGTGCGGGCTGCTAAATGTTACCAACCAGCTCTGGGAGATGGAAAACAACATCTGCCATAAACACTTCCACTGTGGTCAATTTCAAGCTTCCAGGAAGACATTATTGAATGTGCTGTTAGGAAGAGGTGTGCACAATTGCTTCTTACAAACCTACACATGCAGCCTCCACCGCACTGTTGGTTCCCATCCAAAGCCTCACTGCTGCTGCGGTGCCCCGGGGGCCCAGTGGGTTAAGCGTCCGACTTCGGCTCAGGTCATGATCTCACAGTTTGTGAGTTTGAGAGCCCGTGTCGGGCTCTGTGCTAACAGCCCGGAGCCTGGAGCCTGCTTCAAATTCTGTGTCTCCCTCTCTCTGTCTGCCTCAGACCCACTCGCCGTCTGCCTCTGTCTCTCAATAATAAACATTAAAAATAAAGAAATAAGCATTTAAAAACTTCAAACAAACAAACAAAAAAACCACACAAAACCTCCCTGGTAGTCCTTAAAGTATTTTTCATACCACTGTCGCGACTCTTCTGCATAGCAAAAGCTATTCCAAAATAGAAGGTTTGGAAAGTCTACCAGAAGAGATACAAACTTATTTGGCAAACTTCTTTCTCAGCAGAACGCTAAACTCTTACCCTCTGAGAAAGAAATGAGGAAATAATGAATCCGATGGATTGCCAGGACAGTATCCAAAGGCATTGAAAATCTATAGATGGGTAGCTGGAGAGTTCTCCCCGAATATCTGAATTTTAATCTTGGTGAGTGGGTGTAACCACAGAAGGTGGGAAAGAAATGCCATCTTAAGATAGAATCTGATCAAGTGCATTCAAATCAGTTCTCAAGAGAGAAATTTCTATGTGACCTAAAGGGGGTTGCTTGGTATGTAAATCATAAAAAAAAAAAAAAGAAGAAGACAGAGAGGTTCTCCAATGATTTTCAGGGGAGTTCTGATCCAAGATCATCACTATTCCAGGATTCTTTTTTTTTTTTTAAAGGATTTTTAAAAATATTTATTTATTTTGAGAGAGACAGTGAGCTGAGGAGGGACAGAGACAGATAGACAGACAGATGCAAAGCAGGTTCTAGACTCTGAGCTGTCAACACAGAGCCCAACGCAGGGCTCGAACCCACGATCTGTGAGATCACGACCTGAGCCAAAGTTGGATGCCTAACTGAGCCCCCCGGGCTCCCTTTCCAGGATTCTTTTTGAAGGGGAGACAGACTGGCCTTTTCACAATGAGGACAGAGGCACTGTGTTCTTCTGTTCTTAGAGCTGTGTGGTACCAAACGTTGGAGGACACGTAGCTAATTCCCTTGTCCAATGTCAAGGTTCTTTGACTAGATTTTGTCTTTCCACTTACATTTCCTTATAGACAAGAACGGAGAGTTGGACCAGCCAACATAGACGTTCTGTTGCTCTTCCCCATTTCAGTTCATTTATAGAGAAGCTGATATTCCCACTTTTTGGCCAATCTGTCGTGAGTCTGATTAGCCAGAGCCTTTCCTCAACGGTACCTTTCCTCAACGGTAAATTAGGATCGATAGCGTACCGTATTTGCCAGGCACAATTCTAGTTGCTGGGAACACAATAACGAACCAGACAGGTTCCCAACCCTACACAGGTTATATTCCAGTGGAGAAAGCCAGACATGAGTAGAGCAATTGCACACATAAATGGATGTCACCAGTATGTGACGGGCTCTATGTCTGCTGTGCGGGCACATAACATGAGAAGCCCCCTTAGTCTTGTAGCTCAGGAAAGGTGTCCCTCAAGAAGTGATTTGACTGGCCACGTAAACTGGGAGGGCTCCCAAAACTGAGGACTCTGCCCTGGGCTGTGGGGACTCCACACAGGCAATGCTGTGGTGCTTCGGCCGGGTACCAGGTACCTCATCACCCTACAATACTGAACAGTATTTTGCCCTTTTCTTCCTCTGAGTATGTAGAACTCCGTCTTTTGTCAAGGTTATCTGTGGCTTTTGGGGTGCCCAGATGGCTCAGTCTGTTAAGCGTCTACCTCTTGGTTCCTGCTCCGGTCATGATCTCATGGTTTGAGAAGTTTGAGCCCTGCATCGGGCTCTGCCCTGGCAGCACAGAGCCTGCTTGGGATTCTCTCTCTCTCTCTCTCTCTCTCTCTCTCTCTGTGTCTCTGCGCACCCCCACCCCCCACCTGCACAGTGTCTTCTCTCTCTCAAAATAAACTTAAAAAACAAAATTTGTTTTATTCATTTTTTTTTTTTTTACATTTATTTCTGAGAGACAGAGACAGAGCACGAGCAGGGGAGGGGCAGAGAGAGAGGGAGACACAGAATCCGAAGCAGACTCCAGGCTCTGAGCTGTCAGCACAGAGCCGGACGCAGGGCTCGAACTCACAAACTGTGAGATCGTGACAACCAAAGTCAGACACTTAACCGACTGAGCCACCCAGGCGCCCCCCAAAAACAAATTTAAGATTATCTGTGCCTTTTTTGAGTTTTGGATGGAAGTTGGCGAGGGTTGTTATCACTCAGTGCCCTTGTCATATCATGGAGCCTGTGCCTTAGGTCAGTGAGGACACGTCACCAATGTCTCAGGGAAATGAATCAATTAAGACAGGCACATGACACACAGGAGGTACAGTCACACAAAGACGACAGCACTTTTTTTTAAGGAATAACTTGATTGAGATATAATTCACATATCATCCAATTCAATTATTTAAAGTGTACAATTCAGTGTTTTTTAATATCTGAAGAATGGGACCATAGCTCCAATCAGTGTTAGAACATTTTCTTCACCACAAAAGCCATACTCTGCCCCTCCCTGTACTCTTTAGCAGTCCCTCTCTGGGTCCCCATTTCCCTCTAACTTCTCAACACTAGGTGTCTACTGATCTATTTTCTGTCTCCATGGATTTACCTATTGTGGACATGTCATGTAAGTGGAACTCTATACTATGTGGTCTTTTGTGACCGACTTTCATTTAACACGTTTCAAGGTTAATCCATGTTGTAGCATTTACCCGGTACTCCATCCTTTTTTATTGCCCTGTAATATTTCGTTGTATGGATACACCATACTCTATTTATCTATTCATCAGTTGATGGGCTCCAGGAGTTTCTGCTTTTTGGGCTATGATGAATAACGCTGCTTTGAACATTCCTGTACAAGTTTTGGTAATTGAAGTGAAATTCACATGGCATGACACTAACCATTTTTATTTTTGTTTTGTTTTGTTTTTTAACGTTTATTTATTTTTGAGACAGAGAGAGAGCATGAACGGGAGAGGGTCAGAGAGAGGGAGACACAGAACCTGAAACAGGCTCCAGGCTCTGAGCTGTCAGCACAGAGCCCCACGCGGGGCTTGAACGCACGGACCGCGAGATCATGACCTGAGCCTATGTCGGCCGCTTAACCAGTGAGCCACCCAGGCGCCCCAACACTAACCATTTTTAGATCAATGAAGTGCCAGTTAGAGCATTGGGTGTTGTGCAACCCCCACCTTCACCTAATTCTGAAACGCTTCATCATTCCAAACTAAAACCCCCTGCCCATTAACCCCACTCCCTGGTCCCCTCATTCCCCAGCACCTGGCAACCCCCAATCTACTTTCTGCTTCTAGGATTTACCTATTCTGGATAGTTCTTGCCATTCAAATCATAGGGTATGTGACCTTTTTTGTCTGACTTCTTTTACTTAGCATAATATTTTTGAAGTTCATCTAGTGGAAGCAGGTATTAGTACTTCATTCCTGTTTTGTGACTGAATAATATTCCATTGTACACCCCCCCCCCCTTTATCCATTCCTCTGTTGATGGATACTTGGGTTGTTCCTACCTTCTGACTACTGTGAATAACGCTGTTGTGAATATTTTCCTGCAAAGATTTAAGTAAATGTTGTTTTTTTTTTTTGATGATTTGGGGCATACACCTAGGAGAGTTGTTGGATCATATGGACAAACACATCTTTGAGAAGAGCAGGTAGGGGCTTTAAACAATGCGCCCAGACCCTTACGGGGGGAGGAGGGGAGTGGTGGTTTTGCGTTTCACAAAAAGGCGGAAACTTCAGAAAGCTGAGTGGAAGGAACAGGGAGTGATAGTGGACCACGCCGCATAAACGTATTAATTCAAGCCGGTGTTTGCGGTACGCATCTACCAGGTCACGGGATTCTAAAACAAAACAAGAACCGGATCCAGGGTTGGGGACTCCCAGCCCAGGTATGTGGCTGCTCGTCTTCTCTACAGGACTGCTGCCCGCCTGGTTTGCGGAAGCAAAGCAGGTGGCCACGAGGGTAGTGCCGGAAACCTGGAAACTGGAAGAAGACCACAGAGTTGCGGGAAAAGCGGCAGCTTTCTTCCCTAGGAGGAGGGCCAGAGAAATAAACCGCGAGAGACGGGTTGTCCCCTGCTTCGTGGTCGCCTTCCACGACCTGGAGAGCGTCAGCGAACCGTAACACGCCAGTCTGCTTTAGAGTTTTCCCAGGGTGCTCGCAGACAACTGCTGTGGAGCAGCCGGGGGACCGGGATCGGGGAGAAATAAATGCCTCGCGAAGCTCCCTAGAGCTCAGCCGTACGGCAGCCGCCCCGGCGGCCCCGCATCCAGGGAATCGACAAGATGGTGGCCGCGACCCGGGCGCTCTAGCTCCCGGGCGAAACTCTATGGCAGGCCCGAGGCCGGGAGGTGAAGCTGAGATGGGCGGTAACCCGACCACACTAGCGCGCTAGGAAGCGTGAGCGGAAAGAGCTCTTGCGCGCATGCGTGGACGGGGGGGATGGGCTTTGAGACGAGGGGCCCACCCCGCAATGCAAGTTTTCTGAAACGTGTGAGTCGTTTAAGTCCAGTTAAAGCCGAGGTGGGGCGTTCCCAAGACGCATGCGTCCTAGCCGAGCCCAGCGCTACAGTGGCGTGGTCTTTTCAACGCCCGGCGTACAGACGACGTCTGAGGTGGAAGGGGCGGTCAGGATTCCCAACACGCATGCGCTCTGAGGCCGAGGCGTTCCCTTCGGAGGGTGTGGAGTGCAGGGCTCCTGATTGCGCAGGCGCGAGTCCCGTCCGGTAGGGGTAGTGGTCTATCACGGGAAGGGAAGAGGAGGTTGAAGGGCTTAAAAAACCGGGTGCGCCTGCGCACTGCCTACTGGTGGGAAGCGCTCTGGGTTGGAGAGGGGCGGGGTCACGCGTACGCGTCATTGGATGGGAAGGTGGGAGGGAGGGTGGAGATCGGGGAGGGTCTGTGCGCTTGCGCAGTGCGGGGGTGGAGGGCGGAGGGGATAGATAGCACGCTTGCGCGGCTGTCACAGGGCTGCTTGGTTGGTCAGTGGGGAGTCGGCGCCTGCGTACTAAGACCCGTGTGCAGCAGCGGCGGCGGCGGTAGAGGCGGCGGCGGCGGCGGCAGCGGGCTCGGAGGCAGCGGTTGGGCTCGCGGCGGGCGGACCGGGTCGAGTCAGTGCGTTCGCGCGAGGTGAGAGCGGGCAGGGCGCGCGTGCGCGGAACCTCGGCTGGGGCTTGGGAGCGGAGATGGAACTGCTCGAGGGTCGGGGAGGGGGCAAAGGGGAGCGGCGGCGGCCGCCGCACAGGGTTCGGTCCGCGAGCGGCGCGAGGTGCGGAGAGGCGCGGGAGCGCGCCCCGGTTGGCGCGCGGGGTGACGGTTGGGGCCGGCCGGGTGACGTTGAAGCGACGCAGGGCGGGGGACGGCGAGCCGCGAGGCCGCCACGCGGGAGAGGCCGCCGGGCGGCCACGCCGGGGCGAGGGCCGGGGGCCAGATCGGCCCGGAAAGGCCAAGGTACCTGGGCCGTTGAGAACCGGGCGCCGCGGGGCCACGTGAGGTGGGGGAGGGGGCTATTCGGTGAGAGGGCAAGTGGGGGGGGGCTGGCGGCCGGCCGGAGAGGGGGGGAGGGGAGGCGGCGTGGCTCCGGCCTGGCGCGGCCTTTGAGGAGGGGGTGGCGGCGGCACCGGAAGTGTCCCCCCTACCGGAGGCTGCCCTCTGGGTCGGAGGCCGCATGGCCGAACGTGGACGGGGGCCGCATGGCAGCGCGGGGACCCCTCCCCCCAGATCCCGGCCACCGGAAGCCCCGGGAGGCCACATGGTGGGCGGGAGCCGGCAACCCCCAGCGCGGAGAGAGGTGGTCGGTCCTGGCGGGCGCCCAGGGTAGCTTGGAATTTTGGGGAGGGGGCGAAGGCTGAGGCCCGCACCTGATCTCCCGGGAGAGCCCGCTGCGGACATATGTTAGCGTGCCCCCGCCCCATGGGCCCCTGGCGCGCTACCCCCCCGCCCCGACTCCCCTGGGAAGTGAGGCGGCCAGCCAGGTGCGAGCAGCGCTCTCCCGTGCTGGGTGGCCGGAGAGACGGGAGACTGAGGGCGATTGGACGGGAGCCCAGCTCTTTTCGGCCGCGCCGACAGCGCCTTAAAGTCCCGAGCAGAGGAGCTCCCCGCTGTGATAGGTGCTCTTCACCTTGTCACGGTCTTCCTCCTTGTGTCTGATTTGCGGGCTCCTGCTTTCAGAGCCCCAACTCTGCCGGCCTAACAGAACTTCTGCTACTCACTACTCCCAGCGTTTTGCTTTCATTTTATTGTCATTCACGCTGCCCACTCCTCCACTTTCCACTGAGCGCACAGGCCCGGCCTGAAAAGCCGACAGGACCGGTGCATCCTGGGAAAAGGGGGAGGGCCCTCGAGGAGAGGCCGGGTTCCCGGGTTCCCTTTGGGAAACGAGATGGAGGTGTTTGGCAGGGGGAGAAGTCAGAGAACAGCTTTACTTTCTCTCCCTCGGCTGTGTCGGAAAAGGCCTGTTGGAGAGGCGGGAATCCCCCAAAGAGGCCTTGTGGTTTCCTGTACCAGTGACTGGCGCGTGTGGATCGGGTGGGGGGTGTAACAGACGGGTGGGGCCCTGTCCTCCGGTCTCCACCCTCCCCTCTCCCCGCTACGGTAGCCCCGCCCTTTTGCTGGCTCGCGGCTGCTCACCTAATTATAGCCCTGTTCTGTGTGGGGAAGAGGGGTGGTTGGTTTCAGCGGCCAGTAACACCTGAGTCTCCCCCCGCCTCCCAGGAATTAGGCGTTTGCCCATCTTGGAGATTTGGCATCCTAACTCCCCAGAGCCTTCTGTTCCCGGGCCACCCCTTTAGCTTTCAGTTGGGCTAGGGGTCCGGCTTGTGTTCCCACCACTTCATACACACGCCCCATCTTAAGGTTTGTGGTCCCAACTCCGTGTTTAACCTGGGCACTTTGACTTTCATTTAGGCGGGTGATGGAACGGAGGGCTGGGGAAGCCTGAAGCCTGTTTCCAGAGAGCAGTGGGGCAGATGGAGAGCTCTGTCGACCTCCACCTCTACTGACTCCGCTTCTCTTTGACTCTAGTTGGAATCGAAGCCTCTTAAAATGGCAGATGATTTGGACTTCGAGACAGGAGATGCAGGGGCCTCAGCCACCTTCCCGATGCAGTGCTCAGCATTACGTAAGAATGGCTTTGTGGTGCTCAAAGGCCGGCCCTGTAAGATCGTGGAGATGTCTACCTCCAAGACTGGCAAGCACGGCCATGCCAAGGTTAGAATTGGATCTCTCCATCTCTCGCCTTCCCCACACTTCCCTCATCCGTGGGGCTCCTGGCAGCAAGCTGCCCTCAGTCCTAGCCCTCTCCATTCCCGGAGCTCTCTTTTTACCCCCCAGTTCCTTGTGTAGTGCTCAGCCCTGGCTACCTTCCACCTTCCCCCGGCCTTCAGCCTTTCGTTACCTCCTGTGCCCCGTCATTGCCTTGTGCCCGGTCCTCTTCCCCACTGGTGAGTCTCTAAGTTTGCCAGGTGGTCTGGTCAGCAGCTCCTTCCTTCTTGGCTTTCACTTGTGGTTTTTCTTGCCTGGGGTTCTAGTTCCCAGGCTTTCTCTAGTCCCACTACAGAGCAGCTTTCCCTGGAGGGGGCCAGCGTACCTTGAGCTTCCAGATCCCCTCCTGCCCCACGCCCCCGATCTCCGATGCAGCGTCACACTGTGTCTCCGCCTGCCCCTCTCCCGGAGTTTCCTGAGCCTCCACCTCGCTCTTTTGGATCTGGACATTGTTGCTAGTGCTTGTCAGTTTTTGCTGCCCTCCCAAAACTGGACCTGACTTATCCTTGCTGGGGTTCTTGTGGTTTTGTTCCCTGGTTGGTTTGTCTTCTGTTGGCTCGGGGTTCACCCTGGGTCACTCCCAACGTCTACGTCCTTGTCTGTGTTCTTTTGTGGCGTTTATTCCCTTTGCATAATTTTCTGTCCTCAAAGCGTTTTCTTCTCAGTGCTCTTCCTTTCTTGTTGCTTCCTGTTTTCCCAAGTTCACCTTTTATGCTGACGTACAGATGCTTTTCCAAATGTTGTGCGTAGAGTCCTCCCAGTCCCCTGGGCACATCGGTCCGTGTTCTGGTAGCTCAGGGTAACTGGCTGCTTGGAGCCTGCCCTCTTGTTTTCTTTGTGCTGTCAACCCCAAAGTCAAGGGCAGTCTTTCTGCCTCCCTTTCTTAAAGGCTTTAGTGCTTCTTTGGGCTGATTGGTTTAGTTCTAGCTCCCCTGGTCTTTTCCCTGACAACCTCGTCGGACTTCTCTCACCAGTCAGGAGCACCTCGAGCCTTTCTCTTTTCCATCCTAGAGCTTGGTCGGGTTTCTCTTTCATGTGATGCACACATACAGGTCCACCTGGTTGGTATTGACATCTTTACTGGCAAGAAATACGAAGATATCTGCCCATCGACTCATAATATGGATGTCCCCAACATCAAAAGGAATGATTTCCAGGTATGTAGGTGGGTTAGTGGTTTGTCGGTGGCCATAGACTGACCGGGAGAGAGGGGAACGGCCAGAGAAGGGGTTTGGTGTTAGAGGTTTGCCACGTTTGTCCTCAGACCCTTTATCCTCCCCCCTACCTGGGCCAACCTGCAGCTTCCTTCCTCCTCTGCCCCCAGCTGATTGGCATCCAGGATGGGTATCTATCGCTGCTCCAGGACAGCGGGGAGGTGCGAGAGGACCTTCGCCTGCCCGAGGGAGACCTCGGCAAGGAGATTGAGCAGAAGTATGACTGCGGAGAAGAGATCCTGGTACGCCCCCCCCCCCCCCCCCGCCTTGTGCCCAGCTCCTCTCCTCGCACTGCTTCCTCTGATCTCATGTCTGACCTCCCCCACCCCCCCAGATCACGGTGCTGTCTGCCATGACAGAGGAGGCAGCAGTTGCAATCAAGGCCATGGCGAAATAACTGCTCCCAGGTGAGTGTGCCGGCTGCCCGTCCCCAGCCCCTGCACGTGCTCCGCGTCCCAGACAAAACCTGCCTCAGTCCTGTTCCAGGCTTCCCTTCCTGCCCCAGCAGGGTCGCCCCCCACCATGGACAGCGCAGTCCAGTGTCACCAGGTGTGTCTCCTCCCCAGGGTGGCGGTGGCGGAAGCAGTGATCCTCCAGCCTGGCCCAGCTCCGGCCCAGCCCCGGGCTGGACTCCTCCTACACAGTTTATTTGACGTTTTATTTCGGTTTCCCCCACACCCCCTCAATCTGTCGGGGAGCCCCTGCCCTTCATCCTGCTCCCTTGGCCAGGAGTGAGTGACCCATGGCCTTGGCGAAGTTGTCCTCCTCTTCTCCCCTCGCACTACAGTCCTGGTCGGGGAGAGGGGGCGGGTGCTGCTTGTGGTTTAGTGGGTTTTGTTTGGTTTTTGTTTCCTTTCTTTTTTTCTTTTTTTTTTTAAATTCAATCTGGAATCAGAAAGCTGTGGATTCTGGCAAATGGTCCTTGTGCCCTCCCCCCCTCATCCCTGCTCTGGTCCCTTGTTCCCCTTGGCCCTTTACCCCAAGCACCACCCCACAGACTGGGGACCAGCCCCCCTCCTGCCTATGTCTCTCCCCAAATCCCTTTAGCTGGGGAGGGAAAGGAGGAGAGGGGAGGGGACCTGCCCCCTCCTCAGGCATCTGGGAGGGCCCTGCCCCCACGGGCTTCACCCTTTCCTGTGGGCTCTCTCCCCGACACATTTGTTAAAATCAAACCTGAATAAAACTACAAGTTTAATATGAAGGCCCCAATTCAGTTGCTTCTTTGAATTGAATGGGCATTTGCGGACTGGAGGGGAGATAAATCCTGTCCACCAAACTCGGCCATCCGTTCCCGGCCAGCGTTCACTTGCTGTGCATCTGCCGGCCACCCCGCCCCTCCAGAGAGCCCTGGCCGCCTCCGGGTGAGGCCACACAAACAGCAGCAGCAGCCAGGGGCACTGGCAGGTAGATTTTATTGGACCGGGACACACCGGGGACCCTCACCCACGGCAGGGGGTGGGGGGAGGCTGAAGATAAAATCTGACGGTCACTTGTGGTAGAATCGCGGGTTCTGGCTGTGCTGGATGAAGGGGAGCCGAGGGCCAGGTTGGCTGGTAGCCGCAAAGCCCGACTGGTGGCAGTGACGAGAGGGGGGTTCGGTCAGCGAGCACCCTCTCCCTCCAAGCCCTTGAGCCTGCCGCCCCCCCCCCCCCCCGAGAGTGGGAAGGTGGGGGTCGGCGCACCTGGCTCCCGACCTTACCTTTCCCGCCGGTTGCATCTGCACAGGGAGCTGGGGAGAGGCCAGCAGTCCAGGGGCTGGATGCAGAGCTTGGGGATGCATGGGGCGCAGGGAGGACTGCGGAGAGGAGAGTCAGGACCGGAGGCAGCCGGGGGCTCCCCTGAACTCCCAAGACCCCATACTCTCCATACTCACAGAGTCCGAGAAGGTGGTCTGCTGGTTGGCGTGCTCCATCGGCTTCTGTAAGGACAGGGCGCCACCCGGCTGCAGGAATCCTAGGGAGGGAAGGAGGGAGGTGTGACGCAGCCGCTGGGGGCGGGGGAGGCGGGGAGGGCAGGGTGCACAGGGGTGTCATCACCTGTCTGGGTGGGCTGGAAGTGGCCGTGCACTGCGTAGGGCTGTGGCTGCGGCTGCGACAGGTACTGCACTGCAGGGAACGCCGAAGGTGCTGAGGAAGGGACGACGCACGGCCATCAGAGCCTCCTCATCTGGGTCTTGCCAGAGTCCCCCCCCCCCCGCCCCCCCACTCTGGGCCCACCACTCACCTCTGAGCTGCTGGCTAGGGCTATAGGCCGGCTGCGTGGGGCCATAGTGCGGCGGGGGCTGAGCGGTCCCATAGGCACCGCCGGGGCTGCCTTGGAATTGACCGTGCTCTGGGGTCCCTGCGAAAGCTGCCGCTGAGCCCACATAATGCCGAGTCTGAGGAGGGAGGACGAGAGCTGGCCGCTGTAAACTCCGAGGCGGGACCTCGGGCCCACCGTGCCCGGCTTTCCCCCACACCGTGAAGGGTCCGATGCCAGTAACGCCCATCATTTGAGTGCTGGGTCACTAAGGGCGCCTGGGTGTGGGTGGGAGAGGTCGGGGGAGAACAGGGCCGGATGCCCCATCCTACTCCTTACTGTAAGCACTTGGGGCCCGAACATCTGTTTGGCCCTGTCAGCCGCCATGAGGGTGCCTGGGCGATTGTGTCCTCCAGGGCTCCCTAGGGAGGGACAGGGGCTTCATGAGGCCGGAAGGGGTGGCTGTGACCCCCAGGAGGGCCCGTTTGGACACGCGGTCTCTCCACTCCTCACCCTGCATGCTGAGGAGGTGCGTTCCCGTGTGGACGGTCAGGCTCTGCTGGTACGCAGCTGATGTCAGAGTGGTCAGGTCACTGGGGCGAAAGGCGGGTGCGTCAGAGTCGGGGACAAACGCCCCCTTTTGCCACTAGACGCCGGTCGTTGTCACCCGATCCCAGTTACACCCTGCCCCGATTTTATTTTTAGCTCTCCAGTCCCACCTCTGCTCCTTTCGCCTCCGTTTCTCCTCCTCGTGTAAAACTTTCTTGAGCTGCAAGAAAAGCTGGTGCTTCTCCTCTTGTAAGGCCAAAAGCTTCTCCTGCAATTTCAGGATCTGAGAAGCAAGGGGAGCAGAGATGAAGGCAAGAGGGCCAGAGGGAAAGCGCTGTGAGAGATCAGGGGACTCGCTCACTTGCTCCTTGGTCTCCTCCAGAGACATTCTCTCTTCCATCTCCTTTTTCTTTCTCCTCTCCTGCTCCTCCTTCATCTTCTGTTCCATCATCTTGTCCACCTCTTCCTCTTCTGGAGAGAGAGTCGGGCAGAATGGGAAAACGGCAGGGTGGTTAACAAAGCCGCCTGTTGCGCACCGCGGGCCAGCGAGGCCCGGTCACCACGATGCCCCTCGTGCCTATCTCGGCAATGGCTCTTTCCCCGCGGAGGGGGCAGGCGGGTGGGTCTAGCAGGTGCTCTCCAAGGTCCTTCCCGACCCAAGGGTTCTGGAGCGGAGACCCGGCCTCCGGCTTCCACCACCCGCGGGCCTGTCTCATCCTTCCTGCGGCGCGGCCGCGGCGGCGCGCTGCACGGCCCGGGGTGGAGGCCTGCTCCGGGGAAGCGGCGCCGCCCCGGGGCCCTGTGTCCTCCCACTCGGGCCCGGCTCACCTTGACGCTTGCGCTCCCGCTCCATCATGATGTGCCGGTGCAACGCCCGGGCCATGGCGTTGGAAAGCTTGGGGCGCTCCAGGAGCGCGGGCATGATGCCGCCGGGGGCGCTCGGGCCGTGGGCGCCCGGCTCTGTCACTGACTGCCAGACCTCGGACCGGGCCTACCGGGAGGCGGGCGCTCAGGGCGGATCGCGCCCGGCCGGCAGAGGCGGAAGCCCTCCCGCCGCCCCCCTCCGCCCGGCCGGCCCTGGGGGCCCCCGCGTGCGCCGGCGGGCCGGGGTCTCCAGCCTCGGCGCTGCCCGCCCCCCGGCCCCTCCCTACCCGCCTGCTCTGCGCTTTCTCCGCGGCTCCTGCGCGCCTCGGCCGCGCGTCACATCCGGCCGCCGGGCCGACTCCTTCCGGAGCCGGGGCGGCCGCCGGCCTCGCGGGTCGGGCGCAGGGAAGGGCGGAAGCGGCCGCGACGGGTGCCGGCGGCGGTCAAACCCCGTCGCCGCGGCCCGCGCCCCCGGCGGGGCGGGCCCGGGGCTCGCGGGGGCGGTGCGCGCGCGCGAGAAACAGGCCGAGGCGCGCGCTCCGGGACGGCGTTTATTGGCTGCTTGGAAACCCGCGTCCGTAACAACTGTACAGAGGCCCGCCTTCCCCGCGAGCGCCCTCCCACCGCCCGGCGGCCCGGGAAGCGGCGGCCCGGAGGGGGATCCGGGCTGCTCGGGATTCACAGTAACAGGAACGAAAACGGAAATAAATTAAGTGGTACGGGGGAGGGAGTCCGGGGAGTCGTGCTCCCCAAGTCAGTGCATGAAAGGGGGGCTGCCGGGCCCGGCTCCCGCTCGCCCGCCGCGCGGTCGGGGATGGCTCTGCTGCCGCGGGCGCGGGAGGCAGGACTCGAGCTCCAGGGCCCCCTGCCTGTCCGGGCCCCGCGCGCGCGTGCCGGGGCGATCGTCGTCGGTCGTCACTCGGAGTCCCGGGCCCAGGGCCCCGCTGTGCTTGTCATCGCCAGGCAGCCCCTCATTCCACCCGCACCAGCAGAGCATAGAGGAGCGTGGCCCCCTTCTCCTTGGTCACCCACTCGAGTTCGGCTGGGCTGAAGTGAGGGTCCGGAGGTTCTCTGAGGGCGGCCGAGGGGGGCCCGGGGGTGTAGGAGCCGGGGCGCACGCACACCTGGAACGCCACCTGGGCCTGGTGCGTCCGCTGGGATTTGGGGTCCCGGAATCTGTCGAGGGGAGAAGAAATCCGGCCGTGAGGCCTCTGGTGCCTCTCCTCCCCTTGCTAACTGCAGGGCCACACAGGCCCTGCGGGGGCACCCCCACCTTGCAGGGGCCTTGCCCTCCCCCCGCTCCCCTCCCTACCGCCTTCCCCAACGACTGCTCAGCCGGCTCCCCGCTTCCGAGTGCAGGCCGCTGCCCACCCTGCTCCCCGTGCCCGCTCCACTCGCACTTCTGACCCACTGCACCCCCCCTTTTTGTCACCTTTAAAAATAGAAAATGCTTCTTAAATAACAATGTTCTAGAGCGAGAGAAGACCCAAGTGGCACAGGTGAGAGAAGGGAAGGCAAAAGGTGGAGACCCCGGGCGTGTCCCCCGGGTACTCACTGCACTTTGGATGCCAGGGTCTCGGCCCCAGCGTACTGCAGGGACGGGGAGAGCAGCACCGGAGGGGGCTGCTCCTCCCGGGGAGGGGCGCAGTTTTCGCCGGGCTCCTCAAACCCCACCCCGGGCTCGCCCTTCAGCGGCCGGCAGCTCAGGATAGAGGCAGCGCCTAGGAGGAGAGCTGCGTCAGGGCCGCCCTCCAGGGGCCGGGCCCACCTGCCCTGCCCCGCCCCGCCCCGCCCCTGCCGCCCCGTACCTGCTCCCAGCTCCCCTCGGTCCAGCACCCTCCGCACGGCTGCCACGTGGCTCCCGTGATATGCCATGTGCCACTTCTTGGTTAGCGTCCCAGCTTCCAGACGGGGATTCACCCTAGGATGTAGACAGGGCAGACCGGACAAAGGTCGCTGGCTCCCCAACACTGTCTCCTCTACAGGAAGTTCTGCCTCATCTTCCATGCACCCCCTGGGGAACCTCCTTCCTCTAGGGGAAAAGAACAGTAAGGGAGCTGCATGACCCTGCCCTGCGCACACCTGAGGTTGAACCTGCACCAGCCGAAGGGCAGGGCATATTCCCGAGGAGGCTCTCCCCGGCGCCTGTGGGCCTCGTCCCCTCGAAGCTTCCGGCAAGACTCACAGTAGCACAGGCTTCGCTTGGGCGGAGGCATAAAGTAATCCTCTGCGGGAAAGCGAGGGGCAGGCTGGGTGCCGAGGTGCCCAGCACTGCCCCGGGGAACGAGGCGGGTCCCGGGGGACTGGGGACTCACCGGGAAGCAACAGCAGTTCTTGGAAGCGGGAGCACAGGGCGTGATACTCGCAGCTCTTGAGAGGGCTGCCGGCAGGCAGCGGCCCCCAGCACACGCTCTCCTTCATACCTGCGCGGGCAGGAGGGGGCACAGGTCACAGGAGCCGGGGCGGCGCGGCACGGTGGGCGGGGCGGGGCTCTGCGGGCTGGCTCACCATCTACCATGTCCGCCTTCTCCATGTCCCCTTGGGTTCCCGCACTCTTGCCACTGGCAGCCCCTGGTTCAGGACTCACGATGGTCACCTGCAGGGGAGGGGGGCGGGAAATCAGCCTGGGCGTGCCCCAGCCCCCGGGGCCTGCCCGTGCCCTCACCAGTCGCCCCCTCCACCCTTCCTCCGTTACAGCCGACCTGCTCGCACTGGCCGTAGAGGTCCACCACCGCGTGGCAGGGCTGGGGCACGTCCGGTACGGCCACCCCCTGGTCCAGCCCATTGACATGGAGGTGCAGCCCCCCAGAGCTGTCCAGCCGCAGTCCCAGGACGGTGCCTTCAGGACACGTGTCCAGGTTTGGCCCAAACTTCTCACAGATCTAGGAGGAAAGACCTACTGTCTTCCCAGAGATCAGACGCCCACAGGCAACAGCCAGGCTCGCCCTTCACTCTGCTTCCGGTTGCCAGGCTCCAGGCTTGGCCTCCACGCCGGCCTGCTGCCCGAGCTCCACCCCCCTCCTCAAACATCTGGAGTCCACCTCCCCGCCAACCCCCCACTCCCCTCCCCCCAACATGCTCAGTGGCAGGAACCCAGGACAACGTGACAGCCTGAGCGTCCAGACAAGGCCCCCCACACTCGCTCACCCACCACGGGGTCTACCCCACTATGGGGCCCCTTTACGCCCGCAGTCCTACTGCCGGAGCCGGGGACCCTTTTGGCCAGACCCTCCCGACTCAAGGCCCCAGCCCCTCCCTCTTCTCTCTGCCCCCTACTCACCTTGAGACCATTGTGGAAGATGCCACGGCCCCGCAGCAGCCAGGCTGCCCGCTTGAGGGCACAGGCAGAAGCGGGGAAGTTGAGCCTCTCGGGCGGGCAGGTGATGACGCCCAGGACCAGGGAGGACGTCCACTGCCGGTTCAGGAAGTCTATCCGCACCTGGGGAAAGGGCAACTACTCCCCAGTCACGGCCTGCTGGGAAGAGGCCGCGCCCCAGCAGAACCAGGCTCCTCACCCCTGCCGGGTGGGAGGGGGGGAGCGACAGGACCTCCCACGGCGTGGCCTGGGATGCTGCCCTTCCCTCGCCTGGAGGAACCGCCAACTACAAACCGCTCGTTTCCTTCCCCACGTGAGCCTCGGCGCTGTCAGGACAGTAAGGGTCCCCACGCCCCGGCTTCCTAACTAAATCTCTCCGTTTGTGGCAAGCAGCAGAAAGGCCTCCTCCTCGGCAAAGCCGTCCACGTGCCCACGCGTAGGGCCGGCGTCTCTCTTGGCCTCCCCCAGCCCCTGCCCGCTGCCGCCGCCCCCACCGGTCGGCAAGTAAGGCTTCCTGATAAGCGACCTACGAACCCCACCGCGGGCACCAGCCCAAGCCCGGGAAGCTCATCCGAGGGGCTTGCCTTCCACCTCGTCCTCAGCTGGGAAGGGGTTCCTCCAGGAGGGCTGGCCCTGGGTCACCCCGAGCCAGAGGAGCGGCAGAGAAGGTGAGGCCCACCTGGACCAGCAGCTGGGGCACCAGGGGCTGGTTGATGACAACGATGCCCTGGTTGTAGCTGGCCACCCGCGTGGCGGTGCGGTTCCCGTTGGACAAGAGGATGTTCTTCCCGTGGTTCTCCAGGAACTCGAGGGCTGTGGGCATAATGGCCACTTGATTCTGGCCCTGGTGTGGAGGAGAGACCGAGCTGCTGGGTTGCCAATACGAGCCACCCCCCGCGGGCGTTTACACGGGGCTCGCGCGCAGGCGACCGGCCACCCGGGGTTGGGTCAGAGAGCCCCAGGACAGCCTAGTGTCCCGCGGACCACCGACCCCAGCCGCCCGTTCACGGGCCCCTCCTGCCCCGCGTGGCCTCTTACCCTCGGGCTGTGCTCCTCCCCGTCATCATCTTCCTCGCCCTCGCTGCCGGTGTCCGAGCTGGGGGAGGGAGGCTGGGTGCCTTCCGACTCCTCCAGCCTCGTGGAGCTGACCACAGACACGCTCCGTACGGGCCCGTAGAGGTCCAGCACGGCCCACACGTTCTGCGGGCACACACGACACAGGAGTCGGGTCCGCGGAAGGCCTCAAGCCCACTCCCCAAGCCCAAGGTTCCCTGGGTCTACCTTGGCGACGCCGGTGGCCGCAGGCCCCATGTCCTCTCCGTCTACCAGGATGTGCATTGTGTCGTCCGCCCCCCGGCGGATGCCCACGCGGCTGCCCACCTGGCGCCAAGGTGAGACAGGCTCGAATGCCTGGCCTCCCTCCCCCCCCCCCGCCCCTGCTGCACCTCCACCCCGACCCCGGAGCCGGCTGCCTCACCCCCAGCCTCTCCAGGTTCCGGCCGTAGTTCATCCTCTGGAGCTGGCCGTCGCGCCTCACTTCACAGCTGGACACCATCCAGGTGGTCTTTGTCCGGAGCTCCGGCAGGGAGGGCGGCAGCGCCGGGCCCCCGCCCGTGCCGGGCCCCATGTCCCCGGGCACCAGTGTGGTCAGTCCCAGGCGCAGGGAGCCCGCCCACTTCTCGTCCAGCTCGTCCACTTTGACCTGAGGGAGACAGAAGGTGGCGGCCGGCGCTAGCCAGGGACAGGGGGACAGCGGTGGGGGCGGGGGGCAGCCCGCCTCGCTGCGAGGGGCCCGCCGCCCACCTCGAACACTTCCTCCGTCTTGAGCTCCTTGGTGCTGAAGACCAGGCCGTGAGCGTAGCCGGCCGCGCGTACCGCCCTCGTGCCGTCCTCCTCCAGAGTGATGTTCTTGCCACACGTGCTGTGAAAGCGGTGAGCCACGCCAGCCACTGTGGGGAACAGGCGCAGCGGGAGGGGACAGTGGGACAGCAGGCTTCAGAAAGGACACGGAGCAGAGCTCTCGGGGGAAGCGGGAAGTTGCCGGAAAGGCCCCGTTTGCCATCAGTCCTCTGTTTGCCATCGGAGAGCCTCCGGCGCCTCTTTCCCCACGAGAGACCCGTTCCCAAAGCGGGCGTGCCCGGCTCCCGGCCTCCTGGTGGCTGAGAAGCGCCTCGGTGGGTCGTTCCAGCCAGCCGTGACCTCCTCCCTTCTTCTTGGCCGCCGCCTACCCTGGGCTCATCCCTCCCTTCAGGGGCGAGCCTGTCCTGACCCAGCTCCCTGAGCTGGAAGCGGCCCCCTCAGGCCCACGGTGAGGAAGCAGAGCCCGCCCCGCCGGCCGTACCTGGGGAGTGCAGGGGGAAGGACTTCTCAGTGGCCGTGTTGCTGGTCGCCAGGCTGTTGTCCATGGGGCCGGTGGCGTTGGTGATGGAGACTTGGACACACTGGCCATAAAGATCCACGACCGCGTACACTTCTGGGTGGCAAAAGAAGGGGTCAGAAGTCCGAGAGCCCGCGGGGCACCGGCACGAGGCGGGCAGGCCGAAAGCCACAGCGCAGTCACCTTTACCCGGAGGCAAGCCTGAGCAGGCGGCGCCTTGGTCCTGGCCGTTGATAAAGTAGTGCAGGTCGCCCTTGGCCGTTCGCATCATGCCGATGCGCGCGCCTGTGCCCAGCGCATCGAGGTCGCACCCGTAGTTGTTGCGCATCGTGTTTCCATCTTGCATGATGGCCGTGCCACTAGAGGGGCGACAGAAGGGGCCGGTGAGTCTCCCGGCTCTTTCCCACACAGGCCCCTGCTCGGGGTCTGCTCGTCAGAACCTTCCAGCGATGCGGCGCCTGGGTGGTTCAGTCGGTTGAACGTCTGACTTCGGCTCAGGTCACGATCTTGCAGCTCGTGAGTTCGAGCCCCGCGTCAGGCTCTGGGCTGATGGCTCAGAGCCTGGAGCCTGCTTCTGATTCTGTGTCTCCCTCTCTCTCTGCCCCTCCCCCATTCATGCTCTGTCTCTGTCTCAAAAATAAATAAACATTAAAAAAAAATTTTTTTTTAAAAGAACCTTCCAGCGCCTTGGATTGGGATCTCGATCTGGGGTCTGGGACCCAATCCCGTTTCCTATGCCTCCGGGACAGAGGAAAGCGGGAGCTTCCCCGAGAGGAGAGGGGGCTGAGCTGCTGCAGGGTGCGGGGCGATGTGGGAAGGCTACCCAGAAGCCCTCCGGTCTGTCACTGCCCAGGGCCACCGCGGGCCCCAAACCTCGCTTCCCTTATCCTAGCCGGCCGCACGGCCCGCAAAGCAGGCAATCTGACCTCAGCATCCACGTGTCATAGTCGATATCCGTCATGGTGTTGGGGAATTCAAGGTCCTCTGGCCGAATAGCGGTCACTCCTAGGAGGCAGGGGTAGGTCAGAGCCAAGCCCCCAGCAGTGGGCAGCCAGCAGCCACCACCCCCGCCCCCGGTGCGCGCACACACACGGGTGCCCTCACCGGCCTCGATGGAGCCTGACCAGCGGTCCACCATCTTCTGAATGACGATTTCAAATAGCTCCCCATCCCGCAGGGCCCTGCCAGGGACAGCGGCAATCAGACAGGCCCTGCTCGGTGGCCGAGGCTGGGCAGCGGGAAGCTGGGAGCACGAAGGCCCAGGCACTGACCGATTGGAGATGACGATGGCGTCGTTGAACTCGCTGCGGCAGTTATGGCGGAGCGCGGTGCGGCCCCCGTTGGTGATCACTGCGTTACTGCCGTGTAGCTGGTGGAAACGCAGGTCGGAGCCCCCGGCCCCCGATGACGGGGAGCTCGGGGACACCTGGTTGTTCCCTTCGGGGAGTGGCTCGGGGACTGGGGGCACCTCTGCATGAGTGGTCATCACCCATTAGGCTCACAGGGGTCTCTGAGGCCCCCCAAGGCCACCCCGACCCCCTGCCCCTGCCCATTCCGGCCCTCACCCACGTCGTCCACAATGGTGGCCTGGGCCGCCTGGCCGTAGAGGTCCACGACGGCGTAGACACCCGGGGGCACGTTCCAGGCCGCGGGGCCCTGAGTCATCCCGTTGACAAAGAAGTGCAGGGTCCCGTCCTCCCGCCGTACCACGCCCACCGTGTCCCCTGCCTTGGAAGAAGGGGGGCTGGAGTGAGGAGTCAGGCAGAGCTCCCGCCTGGGCTGGTCCTACGGCAGCCCCGCCTTGCCCGCCTCCCGCCGCCGGGCCCCGGCCGGACGCACGCTCTCCCACCTTGAGGCGGTCCAGGTTGTGCCCGTACTCGTCCAGGATGGTCGTCCCGTTGTGCATCACCCCGTTCCCGGTCATCATCCAGGTCCCTAGGGGGATGAGGGGGGACAGAGGACGTGAGCGGGGATCAGGGCTCCTGTCGTGCAGCGGTGCCCGCGTCCACCCCGCAAAGCCGCTGGCCCGGCCTGCCTTTTCTGACGGTCGGCTCTCTTCCCAGAGCTGAACAAGAAAACCCTGCACGTCCCAAGCCAGCCACAAGCCCCGTCCACGTGACAGGCAGGCCTCAGCCACCGGATGCGTCGTCACAAGTGTGACAAGCGAAAAAAGGGCCAGAGCACGAGCATCCAGGCTCCGGGGGGTGGCTTCCTCCCGAGGACCCTGTCCCGGCCCCGCCCCGCTGGGGGGCTCACCCGAGCGCAGGTTGGTCATGGTGGAGGGCAACTGGAGGTAGGCAGGGTTGTGGGTGGTGACACCGATCTCGATGGAGCCAGCCCACTTGTCCACCATCTTGTCGATGCGCACCTGGAACACCTCTCCGTCCCGCAGGGCTCTGCTGCTCAGCACTACGCCGTGATTGAAGTCATCGGTGGCACTGAGGGCACAGCACGTGGGGCCTCAGGCACGAGCGCGCGCTCTGAGCACGCCGCACCCCGGCCCGGTCGGTGCCTGCCTGACTCCTGCTGCCTCCAATCCACCTGCTGACCTTCGCTGTCCCGGAGGCTCCCCCCTTCTCAGTCACGACGGCCCCACTCAGAATCCCGCCGCCCCCCGCGTCCACGCCCCTCCCGCAAGCCCGTTAGAGCCCCTTCTGCGGGCTTCTCCCCACCCCCTGGGCCATACTGGGGCCTCAAGGCGGTGCGTCCCTCGTGGGTGATAGCCGCCTTCTGCCCGCAGTTCGGGTGGAAGAGCAGGCGCTCGGGCTCGGCCTGAGCGGCGGGGGCGGCGCGGCGGAGGGCACCCTCGGGAGACAGGGCCCGCAGGATGGCGTTGTTCCGGCGCAGACGGTCGCTGTGGTTGTTATTATGGACGATGGTCACCTTCACCGCCATCCCGTACAAGTCCACCACTCCATACACCACCGGGGGCGTCAGCGGGGTGGCCACGCCTGTGGGGGTGGAAGGCAAAGGAAGGGGTCAGACACAGGGACACCAGCCTCAAAGAGAGGCAGGAGTGTGAGGACCAGACCCCTGCACCGAGCGCCCTGGCCGCGCGGCCCCTACCCTGATCGATGCCGTTAATGAAGAAATGCAGGGCAGAGTTGGACTTCCTCGTGAGACCGATGTGGTCGCCCTCCTGGTCAAAGCAGAAAAGACGAAAGTCTGGAATCTATCCCCGGTCAGGCTCCAGACTTGTCCTGGGGACCCTGGAACAACGCGGTCCTAAAGCCTGCCCGCCAGCCCAGGCCGCAGGGGAACTGCTCCCAAGGTGCCGGAGTCACAGAGCCGCCCCGAACGCTCACTCCGAGGCCAGCGCTGCATTAAGCCATCTCATAGACATCACCCCACCTACCTCCCAAAGGAGTCTAGAAAATACTAACAGGCTCATTTTAAACGTTAGAAGGAAAAAAAAAAAAACCACCAAACTACCAAAGAGAACGAGTTTGTTGCCTCTGGTCACCACCACAAATGGCCAAACGATTAAGAAAAAGTAAAACTCTGACTTGGAAACCCGAGTGCCTAACTACTGGGCAGCCCTGCCTTCTCAGAAGGAACCTCTAGGCAAAAGCTAACAGGCCTTGGGGCGCCTGGGTGGCTCAGTCAGTGGAGCGTCCGACTTCGGCTCAGGTCATGATCTCACGGTTCATGAGTTCGAGCCCCACATCGGGCTCTGTGCTGACAGCTCAGAGCCTGGAGCCTGCCTCGGGTTCTGTGTCTCCCTCTCTCTGCCCCTTACCCACTCACGCTCTGCCTCTCTCTAACGTTTAAAGTAAATAAGCATTAAAAAAAAAAAGACTTTAAAAAAAGCTAACAGGCCTTGCTCTGGGTCACAGGGGAGACCATGGTGCACAGGCAGGGGCACAGGGAAACGGGGCTGCCCCACAGAGGGGCCCAGGCTCCACGCCCACCCTCACCTGTAGCTCATCCAGACTGAACTCACAGTACTCCCGGCGGGTGCCCTTGCCGTTGGTCAGGATCCCACAGCCACTCATCATGATGGTGCCTGGGGGGGAAGAGGACACCCCGCTCAGGACACGGGCTTCCTCCGCCTTAGGAAGGTGCCCCCCGCCCTGCCCGGGGCTGGTACCTGACTGCAGGTTGGTCATGGTGGCTGGGTACTCCAGGCTGTTGGGGTTGTGGGTGGTGACACCGATCTCAATGGAGCCAGACCACTTATCCACGAGCTTGTCGATGCGGATCTTGGGAGGGGTGACGACAGAAGGGAGAGACGGGGAACGTGAGCACAGAACAGGGCCCCTCAGTCCCCGGCTCTTTCTTGGGCCCCACCCTTCTAACGTCAAGGGTCAAGCCCCGTCTCGAGCCCCCGGAGAGTGACGTGCCAACCAGAGCCTGGGATCTCGCACACCTCAAACATCTCGTTGTCCCGGAGCGGACGGTTGGTCATGACCACGCCGTTGTTGAACTCATCCAGGGGCCGGCGGCGCTCGGCCGTCTTGTTATTGTTGCTGAGTTTGATGAGGGTTCCGCACTTCTCGTGAAAGAGCAGGGCGTCGTTGGAAGTGAGGACAGGCGAGGTGGCAGCGCCGCTGGGCCCCGGTCCTTCCCCGGCCGGGGGGGAGCTCAGGTTCACATTTAGGAGCCCCCCGTTGTAGGCAGACAGGATGGCGTTGCCCACCACCTCCGAGAGCTCCATGCTGGCAAAATCTGCAGCGGCGGGGCGGGGGAGGGAAGCTGGAATGAGGCCGTACGCCCTCTGGCTCGCCACTCGCCCCCTGGCCCTCTCCTGAGGTCCCTCCCCTCGCCTGGGCCACCTCACTTCCCACTGCCCTTCCCAGAGCCTCCCGGAAGCCCTCACCATTATGCGACTCAAGGCTGTTAGGAAACGTCTCCGGCCGGGCCTGCGCTGGGGACACCATGAAGGCTGGGGACCAGGCGGGATGGGAGGGGAATGAGGGTTCGGCCCCTGCTGCAGGGGCCCACAGCCAGGAGACCCCCTCCTCTAGCCCCTGCTTTCCCCTTCAACAGACTCGGGTGGGGGGGAAAGGGGTCGGAGCGGCCCTGCCCACACCCAGCCTCACGTGTCACTACACGTCACCCACTCCTTCAGCCGGTCCCCCTGCCCCGCCCCTCCACCGCTGCCCGAGCTGTATTCTCACCTTCGTCCCCCGGGGTCCCCTGTTCAGTCAAGGCAGAATCTTCAGGGGGCGCGGAGGGCTCGAGGGGGGGTGTAGGGATGGGAGCAGGGGGGCTGAAACCTGGCTCAGGGGGTAGCACGGTGATCTGCGTGCACTTGCCATAAAGGTCCACAACGGCCCAGACACGCGCGGGGAGGCCCGTGGCGGCCACCCCACAGTCCCGCCCGTTCACCCAGAGCCGCAGCTCCCCGGCAACTGTGCGCTCCACGCCCACACGGTCCCCTTCACCGAGCTGGTCCAGGTCCTGACCATACTCCTCCAGCACAGAACGTCCATCCCTCAGCACTGAGCAGCCCGACACCACCCATGAGCCCCCCTTCAGCCCCGTGGCGCTGCTTGGGAAGTCCAGCACACTGGGGTCCAGTGCCGTCACCCCAATCTCAATGGAGCCACTCCAGGAGTTGACCTGCGATGAGAGTGGTGGACAGGGACTCAGGAAGGGCCCCCACGGGTCTCCCACCACTAGGAAACCACACTTCACAGACCACCGTGTCCCCCCTCTTGCCACGTCTCAGCCAGCTGGCTCTTCTCTCTTGAGACGCGGGACACTAACCCAGAGGTGCGGTCCTACAAACAACTTCCTGGACTCTGTCTCAGGGACCGTGGGCACCGCTGTCCCCTAGCAACTCTGCTCCCTACTCTGGCGGCTCGGTGTCTCTGACACCATGCCTGTCCCCACCGTCTGGGCTAAATTCCCTGGCTGCAGCCCCTGCCTCCTCTAAGTGCCCGGTGTCCGTGACTTCTCAGCCACCCAGATGCACAGCTCTCCGAGTCCGTTCTCCCTGCTCTTGTACACCGCTCTCCTCCTCCCCTGGCCCATTTCTCTTCTAGGCCCTGGCTCCACTCAGATTCACTCACTTCCCAAATTCCACCTCTGTGCCCCCGGCCTCGTCACCAAACGACACACAAGAGGCACACCTCCCTCTCCCTGAGTGTCCCTCCCCACCCATCGTTCCCGCCTGAGTTTATCCTCCGATGGTTGTACTTCGCCTGGTTCTCTCTCCTCCTGTCAGGTCCCTGACATCTCTCCGTCCTCCGCCTGCCACAAGCCATTCCAGGAGACCTGTTCCCCAGCCATTCTAGTGGCTGAAGCCCGTGTCCCTTCCCTGCTCCTGGGTCCGGAGGAAATCAAGCTCTCCTTACCCGTTTCCCCTCCAGACTCAATGTTTCTACTTCCCGCTCCCCTCCTGCCCGTCACCGGGTGCCCATAAGGCCCGTCGGTTCCCTCTCGGTGCCCGGCGATGGGGCTGCCCCGGTTGTCCCCCATCCCGCCTCTCGCTCTCCCCCTCCCACCACCCTCCACATCTCGGTTCCGCGGACCCAGCTCCGCACCTTGCGGTCGATGCGGACGGTGAAGACGCGGCCGTCGCGCAAAGGCTCCCGGCTCAACACCAGCCCGTGGTTGAACTCCTGGCCCGGCTGCTGCCGCCGCGCTGTACGCCCACAGGCCGACAGGCTCACCAAGCGCCCGGTGCGCGGGTGCAGCTCCCCGCCGCTGCCCAGACCCCCGCCGGACCCCGGCCCTGGGCCGCTCCCGCCGGGGCCCCCACCCCCACCCGGCCCCGGCCCGGGGCCTCCCCCAGAGCCCCCGCTCCCACCCGACCCCGCCGCCATCGCCGCTGACACCCGGGCCGCGCGACAGCCGCGCTTGGCGGCACCGTGGCAACCGCGGTGCACACACACCCGGAGGGAATAGGGCTCCGGGCTGGGGCCAGGTATGCTTTACGGCACTGCCGGGCAACGAAGCATCCCGGGCTAGGGAACTAAAGACCACCGCGGTGGGAACAGAAGGACGACGGGGTCGGGCAGTCCTGCTTTACGGCACGGCCAGGTGACGGAGTGGCTCAGAGTGGGGTGCAGACTTGGGCAGCGAGCTTTTGCGACAGTAGAAGAAACGACCGCCTCAGGCATCTTTACGACGCAGGGGGTGCTGGCCCCCACCTTCAGCTTTGCGACAGCGGCCCCAACGACCCCGCCCCCGCCGAGGCAGGCGACGCCTTGAAGTTTTCGCTTTACGGCAACAGGAGGAGGTGTCTTGCCTTCGCGCTACACCCTTCGACGCCGTAAGAGCGGCGTCTGGAGCATCCAGAGAAGGGAACCGGTAGCTTTATAAATAAAAACCTTTGCCCTCGCACCGAGACCGGATATATTTTGCGACACTGTCGCAGTCCCTCCACTGTGTAGCGCACTTCTCGTGAGAGGCAAAGCGCGTCGACTTGGGGGGGGGGGGGGGGACCAAGGAAGGGGCTCGTGATATTCCTAAACAAGCCCACTTGAACTCCAATCTAGCCAAACCCTTAAATTTTAAAGCCACGGATGAAGAGTCCAATGAAACCCTGGCAGGCAGATTCAAGCAATGGCACTGACGGTCCTGCCCCCAAAACCCCGAGCTATCAAGCCCCCCCAGCCCAGCGGTCCGAGCTCGCGCTGAGGTTGGAGGACTATGACGTCACAATGAAGGCTTCCGCCCCATGACCGGGACCCCTGACTATGATTGGATAATTCGGATGAAGGCGGTGATGGGGAAGAAGGGCGGGAACAAATCCCAGAGACAAAGAAAGAAGGCCTTTGGGTGGGGCAGCCGGAGGGGCCCCTAGCCCGAGGTCCCTATATAAAGTCTCGATGCCGGGGCCGCGGCTCCAGGTAGCTGAGCGGGAGGGGACCCGGGCCTCAGCCCGAGCCCCCGACCTCCACGCCCCTCAGCCCAACGCCACGGTGGGGGCGGGGCCTCGGGGCGGGGCTATGAGGAACAAGTAGGCGGAGCGGGGCGGGGCAGCTAAGAGAGGTCCCCGGATGGGGCCATGGCGAAGCCCGAGGCTCTGGGGGCTGCCGGCGGCCGCAGTGGGGAATCCCCGGGAGAGGCGACCATGAGTGTGTCCGGAGGAATCACGGTCGAGGCAGACGCCGGGCCGCCCTCCAGCGTAGTCCCGTTTCACGGTTCTGGGCCCTCCCTGCACCCCGGGGGAATCGTAACTCGCAGTCCTGAATCTAGCCGGCCCTCCGGGGGCGTAGCAGTCCTCGGTTCCGGACCCAACCAGCACCCTGGGGAGGTTGCGAACCTCGGCACTGGGTCCGGCCCGTACCCAAGCGGATTACATGGCCCCTTCCCTGAAACTAGAGTATCCGGGACCTACAGGCTCGGGTCCGAGGGGTCTGGGGCGTACAACTCCGGACGCAGTCCGCGCTCCAAGTCAACTTGCTTGCACTCCCACAAACCTTGTGAGGACCGGCCCCGGAGCATCCTAAAAAGCAACGGCTCCGTCTTGATGCAGAAATCCCCCATTGCGGAGAAGTAAAGAGCTCAGCTCGGTTGCCACCCGGCTCGGAGCCCGGAGGGAGGGGTTTCGGACACTGGAGGGGGCGGGGCTAGGAGGAAGGGGCGGGGTCCTGAGAACTAGAAGAGAGAGTAGCTGAGGGCTTGGGCGGGGGGTGGAATCTGAGCTTCCAGGCCTCCGGGAGAGCAGGTACAGGGTAAACGCTGGCTACACCGTGTGTGATTATCATTAGGCGTGACCCCCGCCCTCACTGCTACGCCTCTGAGACTACGAGCGGTACAAGAAGTTTCTGAATGAAAGAAAGTGGGAGGGCTGTGAGGAGGAGGTCGCTGGAAGTTTTCCTACACCTTTTTGTGTCCTCCTACGCCAGGAACAAGTCTCAGCGGTGGGACGAAATGAATATCCTAGTCACCTACCACCCTGCTGACAAGGACTATGGATTTATGAAGGTGAATGAACCCAGCACTCCCTACCACAGGTGCTGAGCCCTCAGCCCTAACCTTTTAGCCCAGACCCTTCCCTATTCAAAGGCAGTGGGGGAGGCAGAGAGGCCCCAGGGATTGGATACTTCCAGATGCTTGCCCCTCACCATTGCTTACTCCCTCGTCTGCAGGCTGCAGGAGAGTGATAAGGACCTGCCTGGGGCATCCTCTCCCTCAGTGACTCCGGAGGTGCTGGCCAAGAGGTGAGAGTCCTGCCAGAGGTCAGTAGGGATGTGGGGCCTCTTTCTCCCTCCACCCCTGAGCTCTGAGGTCTGAGCCAGCTCTGCTTTTTGGCCACCAAAATGGGAGGCACTACAATTCCCATCTGGACTGACCAAGGCCAAGGTGGGGGAATTAGCCAGCTACATCTACCACCTGCCCCTCCTCATTCTCTCTGTTTGGTGCCCGCAACCAGTCTCCCTCCTCTTCAGGTTGGCAACAATGGACAATCTCTATCCCAAGGTCCTCCAGTATGGTGATACCAGAAGTTTGGGAGCTCCAGACCACTTTTCCAAGACACGGGAGATGAGGGGTGGGGATTGAGCGGAAAGGGGAGGCAGAGTGAACCGTCAGCGAGAGCCTGGCCGGAAAGCCAAGCTGTTTACAATGGCCCACAGACTCCAGTGACTTCATAAACCGCTGAAAGACACGTTACGATGAAGGAAAGGTCTTCGAGACTCAGAAAAGTTTTTCCTTCAATGATAATAAGCACGACAACAAAGCAGGCCGTGCCAATACAGGCAGTGGCGGTCGGGGCGTGATGCTGGACCCAGAGCCCAGGCCTGTGGAGAGAGGCTGGACAGGAGGACTGGCCAGAGGAGTCAACGATGAGATTGCCCTGGTCACCGGGAACCACATCCGAGAAGCCAAGGGTTAGCTGTGGTGGAGCCCCAGGGATTTGTGGGAATTGTAGTCCAGAGTCTTTGCCATACCCTATCTTTCTCAGTGGCCATTGGCCCAGGGCCTTGCTACCTGGGAGGGAGGTAATGGCAGGTGACCCCCAGGGAAGACGGAAGGCGGGTGGGGTGGGGGCCTCATCAGAATAGTCCTCAGGAAGCCCAAGAGAACCATGGGGGATGGAGAGGTCACTGGGATTTTCTAATACGGGAAGAGGCCAGAGAAGTGAGATGAGAACCCAGGGCTGGAACTTCTCCCCTGTGGAGGGGGCCATAATGGACACCTGGGGGTCCTGGATACCCTAGGTGGCCATAAGACCCAGATGGACTTGGATGATTCGGCAGATCCCCCTGCCTTCAGAAATCAGTGCCGAGGGGCGCCTGGGTGGCGCAGTCGGTTAAGCGTCCGACTTCAGCCAGGTCACGATCTCGCGGTCCGTGAGTTCGAGCCCCGCGTTGGGCTCTGGGCTGATGGCTCAGAGCCTGGAGCCTGTTTCCGATTCTGTGTCTCCCTCTCTCTCTGCCCCTCCCCCGTTCATGCTGTGTCTCTCTCTGTCCCAAAAATAAAAACAAACGTTGAAAAAAAAAAAAAAAATCAGTGCCGAGCTTCAGCCACCATCAGGTCAGGCCAGGAAAGTGGTCTGCAACAACGAAAGGAGTATTACATCAAAGGAAGATACCTGAGGAGCTCCCCCCACCCCGAGCTCGAGGAGGACACAGAAGATGAGCATGAGGAGCAGGACAGTGAGAGCTAGGCCGCGTCAGCCTGGGGCGGGGGGTGCTGACAACCCCAGACTGATGGGTGCCCCAGCCTTGACCCTGTGGTGTTTCCAGGCTCTGCAAACTTGAGCTGGGTGATTGAGAATCCCATAAGCACTGAGGTCGTCTGCTGGGCCACCCAGGAAGCCCCATTCAGGATCACAAGGCCACCAAGGACCGCCTGAAAGTGACAGTGACAAAATCGCAACCTGGTGAGGGCACCAGGCCCCAATAGCTGGCTCTTCACAAGCTCCCATTCCCCCACCCCCCCTTCTTTGCATACCAGTATACCTTCAACAGATGCTAAGAGCGGCCTTGGGCATCCTGGTGTGCAGGGCCCACGTTGTACAGAGAGGAACGAGGGAGGCTCAGAAGGGGTTGGGACCCCCTCCAGCTTGGCACTAGCTGTTGGTCCCGCGCCTCCCCCTGATTCCCCTTTGCCCCCACCCCCCTCCAGGTACCTCCCTGTCCTCCAAAGACAATGGGTCCAGATCAGAGTCAGGCTGGTGTCAGTGCCTGATATCCAAGGGGCTCACCTGGCAAAGGCCAGAAAGCTTGGAGAGGCAGCCTGGCAGCCACCGGAAGTCCCCACACCAAAACCAAAGCAGACGTCAGCCTGGGCGGGTGGGGGGCAAAGGGGCCGCCTGAACCAGCCCCGGAGAGAGGGCCTGAATGGGTGGGTTCCAGGGAGTTTCAGGGTCACGCGGGCCAGATCTCCTGCCTCCTGCAAGGAAGCCAATAACCCAGTCATTTCTCCCCAGATGAAAGCCTGCGTTTTCAACGGACACAAGAGGGGGAAGCCAAACAATGGAAAATGTAGCCAGCTGGGGATGGGGTGGGGCCCAGCCTCCCCCTGCCCACTGTCCTCAAGGTGGACCATAAAGAAAAGTGCAGGAGTCTGGGTGCTCCGAGTCGTTGGCCCTGCATGGGCCTGCTCAGCCACAGAGGAGAGGGGCGGAGGGAAGGACATCTGCATACAGGAAACCACAGCAGGCAGAGGAGCGGAGAAGAAAGCTTGGAACAGCCTGGGGCACTGGACTCAGGGAGGGCCTGGGAGGCCCAGAAGGCCCCCCCACTGCAGCAGGGGGACGGTGGGGTGGTTGGTGGGACCCCAAAACCACGAATGTACCAATGTCCTCTTTAATTCCTACGACATCTCTGGGCGGGGCGGTGGGGGGGGAGGTTGTCATGCCCATCTTCCAGATGAGGAAACTGAGGAATCAGAGAGCTTGCCCAGGGTCACACAGTCTCTGAGTGACAGAATCAGGACTGGAGCCTGTATCTGCCAGTCACCCCCAGCCCCCAGCACGGCTAAAGGAGAAAAAATCGGGGAAGGGGACTCTGGTAAGAAGGGGACTGCAGATTGTCTGTGTGGGTGGGGCTGTGGCTTTTCCTCCTGGCCCCGCCTCTGCCCCTCCCAGTACTGCCTGCAAGTGTGAGGTGAGAGCTCCTCCTTGCACACCCCTAACCCTTAGGGAAGGGATTGAGCCCCCTCCCCCACCCCCAGGCTCTCCCCAGGAGAGGACCCCCCCTCCTCCTCCTCACCAACCCCTCCTGGGGCAGGGAGCGCTTCCCCCTGCAGCCCCTGCCCGTCTGACCCCCCCGTGCAGCGGAGCAAGATGACGGTCAAGCTGGATTTCGAGGAGTGTCTCAAAGACTCACCCCGCTTCCGGTAAGTGTGCGCAGGTCTGGGTGGCAGAGGGAGTGAGGTCCGACCCCCATCCCCAATGGACACGCACACACACACACACACACACACAGGCCCTTCCCCAGGCCAGATGTCCTTCCCGGGAATGACTCTCAGCGGGACAAGATGGAGCTTCTAGGCCACTCGGAGGACTTAGTAGCACCTCTACTATGAACCCCCCAGACTCTGATGCTCTCTGCCCCCTTCACATGCAGAGGGGGCCTCTTCTAGCCCCTCTTACCCCCAGAGCGGACACTACCTCCTCGGCTCCTGGTACCCCCGCCCCTCCCCCAGCACCTGCTGGGGCGGTTAGCAACTTCCTGCCCTCGCCACATCCACCCTCCTTCTGCCCTTCCTGCTCTGGCCTGGGCCCTACTAGCTCTCAGACTGCGCGGAGTGAGGGAGGCGGCCAGGGCTTGCGGACAGGTCCCCGACCCCATCAGCCTTTCCTGTCTACGCCCTTACCCCCTCACCCCAGCCCCAGCCCTTCGGGGGCGCACAGACCAGATGGACCCAAGCTCTGTTCCCGTGACCCCTCTTTTCCCAGAGCCTCTATCGAGCTGGTGGAAGCTGAGGTGTCAGAACTGGAGACCCGGCTGGAAAAGGTGACATGGGCAGGGGACCCGGGATGGGGTAAAGACGAGAGGGGCGAGGCCAGGGAGAAAGTTGGAGACCACGAAGGAGTTCCTGGGGTTTTTGAATGCTAACCGTGCAGGGTAAATACTTTGGGGGCCATAGAGAAGCGGATGGAAGTTCTGCACCCTCAAAGAGCTCGAGGTCCTGGAAGACAAGACTCACTTGTGGGCCTTACCAGGTCCGCTGTGAGCCCGGGCCTCAGGACCGCAAGACCGCTCTGCCCCCAGGGAGCTCACAGCAGCTTTTGGGAGACAAAGCAGTGGGACACTGAAACACGGGACAGTAGGGCCCTCTGTGGCTACTCTTGATAAGATGGGCACACGCACGTGTGAACACTTCCCGCCCCCTTAGCCCCTTAGCGGGTTTGGTTTTTCTCTACAGCATTTACCCCAGTCTCACGTGTTACATACATATTGGTGCGTGAGCTTTCTACCGCCTGCGGAACAAGTTATGCCGAATTTAGTGACTTAAAACAACACACATTTGTTGGCATAGTTTCTGTAGGTCAGGAGTTGGGCGCGGCTCAGGGTCCCACGGGCTGCAGTCCATCTGAGGCTCAGGGTTTCCTTCCAAGCTCGCGTGGTTGTTGGCCGACTTCAGCTCCTTGCTGCTGTGGGACTGAGACCTTCACCTCCTCGAAGCTGCCCGGTGCCCTGTCATGTGGCCCTGCCCCTAGACAGCTTGCTTCCTCAAGGCCAGCTGGAGGAGCTTTCTAACTTTTTTTTTCATTTTATTTATTTGACAGAGAGAGAGAGAGCACAAGTGGGAGAGAGGGGCAGAGGGAGGGAGAGAGACAAACTCAAGCAGGCTCCACACTCAGTCCAGAGCCCGTGGAGGGGCTTGATCCCATGACACTGGGATCATGACCTGAGCTGAAATCAGGAGTCAGAAGCTTAACCGACCGAGCCACCCAGGCGCCCCAATGACAAATTAACATATATTTTTTAATTAAACTGTTGTCCTTTGAGTTAATTGCAGACTCACAAGAAGTCACAAAGACAGTAGAGGTCCCATGGACCCATCGCCCAGCTTCCCCCAATGGTGGCATTTGGGGTAATGCTAGTACTTTACCAAAAGCAGGAAATTGACGTCGTCATGGTACAATGACTGTCTGTGGACCTTACCTGGATTTTACCTGTTTTGCATATACCGTTGACTTTTGAACAACATGAACATTAGGGGCACTGACCACCCCCCCCCAGCACAGTCGAAAATTTACATATAATTCTTAAATCCCCAAAAACTTTACTGATAGCCTGCCACTGACCAGAAGCCTTACCGATAACGTAAACGGTTAATTCACACGTATTTTATGTGATATGTGTATCGTATGCTGTCTATACAATAAAGGGAGCTAGAAGAAAGAAAGTGTTATTAAGAAAATCATAAGGGGGCTCCTGGGTGGCTCAGTCGGTTAAGCGTCTGACTTGGGCTCAGGTCATGATCTCACAGTTCATGAGTTCGATCCCCACGTCGGTCCCTGTGCTGACAGCTCAAAGCCTGGAGCCTGCTTCAGATTCTGTGTCTCCCTCCTTCTCTCTCTCTCTCTCTCTCTCTCTCTCTGCCCCTCCTCCACTCACACTGTGTCTCTCTCTTTCTCTCAAAAATAAATAAACATTAAAAAAAAATACTCATAAGGAAGAGGGACACCTGGCTGGCTCAGTCATTGGAGTACGTGACTCTTAATCTCAGGGTCATGAGTTCAAGCTCCAAGTTGGGTGTAGAGTTAAATACATACATACATACATACATAATTAAATTTTTAAAAAATCAGGGGTGCCTGGATGGCTCAGTTAGGTAAGTGTCCAACCCTGAATTTGGCTCAGGTCATGATCCCAGGGTCATGGGATCGAGCCCCCATGCCGGGCTCAGACCTAAGTGTGGAGCCTGCTTGAGATTCTCTCTCTCCGTCTCCGCCCCTCCCTCCGTCACTCACACACCCGGACACGCACGCACTCTCTGTGTCTAAAAGAAAGAAAAAAAGCACAAGCAAGAGAAGATAACATTTACTGTATTTATCACAAAAAGTCCACTTCTACATGGACCAGCGCGGTTCAAACCCCTGCTGTGCGAGGGTCGACTGTCCTTTTTTTTCAAAACAAAACAAAACAAAGTCTGTGTGTACCATTCAACGGCGCTCTGTCACATGCCAGCATCTCGTTCAAGCCCTTAAACTCACCGCAAGGAGCTCTTGAGATACCCTCCCCTGCCTGCTCTGATCTGCTCATCCGTTCTTCTCCGGACGTTTGTCATTGCTACACTGTTACTTAAGTGAAGCCATACGCTGTGTGACCTCTCAAGATTAGCCTTTTTTGTCCTTGTTCTCTCTCAGAATAACGCCCCCCCCCCCCCCGAAGTTCGTTCGGTTTGCTACACATTAGTACAAGTAGTTCACGTGTGGATAGTTCCTTCCCTTGCCTGGCTCAGTGCTACTCCATTGCATGGACCCCCGAAGAGGCTGAGTTGTGGTTAGTTCCCTGATTGTGACTGACCCTGTCAGTCACCTTCAGGTAAAGCCATACCTCCCTGCAGCCTTCGTGAGCCCTAGGAAGTGTTTTTCAGTTTTCAAAAATCCACTGAGAACCCACGTGGCCCAAGTTCTCTTGAGCCCCCTCTGCCCAGGATTTTTCCACAGAGGTTCCCTGGTGGTCTCCTGTCCCCGGGGCCTGACCTGAGGGGCTCCACAGACACTTGTTCCATCCCTGTTGGGGTGACTCAGGCCAGAGCCAAGTCGTGTCACCTCAGGATGTAATGCGGTGACTGGTGACCGAAGATAACAAGGGCCAGAGGTCAGGAGATCTCACTTTGGTTTCTGACTCAGCCACCTGGCCCTACCAGAGGGACCCTGCTCAGGCCTGTCAGCTGTCCCCTTGTTTCTTTTATTTATGTATTTAATTAATTGATTAATTTTAACATTTGTTTATTTGGGGGAGACAGAGCATGAGCGGGGGAGGGGCAGAGAGGGACAGAGACACAGAATCCGAAGCAGGCTCCAGGCTCCGAGCTGTCGGCACAGAGCCCGACGCGGGGCTCGAACCCACAAACCGCGAGATCATGGCCTGAGCTGAAGTCAGACGCTTAACCGACTGAGCCACCCAGGCGCCCTTAGACTGCTAGAATTTAAGGCCACCCAGGCAGCACATCCATCCTGTGAGGCAGACAGTTGCGTGAGCAACTGGAGTTTCTGGGAAGCTCTGGATCCAGGCAGCCAGGGCAGGGCAGGGAGGGACACATGGAAGTGGACGCAGAAAGACGGGCTGGAGCCAGCTGACACTGGCTTCGGTGACAGGCCGGGAGGACTTTCCTTCCAGGCACAGAGCAGTGCGAGCAAAGCGGCAGAGATGAGAAAGAGCCAGCTGTGTGTTCGCAACTGGGAGTACTGGGCTGGGCCGCAGAGTTGCTTGGGCGAGGCTGGGAAGGAAGGGAGAGGGAGGGGGGGGCTGCTGTGAGGGGGTCACACAACTCCCTGCTCCCCCCTGTTGCTTCTTAGCTCCTCAAGCTGGGTAACGGCCTCCTGGAAAGTGGCCGCCATTACCTTGCGGCCGGCCGCACCTTCATTGCTGGCATTTGTGACCTGGCCCGTCTGGGTCCTCCCGAGCCCATGATGGCGGTATGTAGGGCTCCCCCCCCCCCACCCCGAGCAGGCTGGGTGGGGGGCCTGGAAGGCAGAGATCCTCTGGGATGGGAGGGGAGGGTCGGCCTGGGGTCTGCAGGGCCCAGGCCAGAGCGGGGCTGGGTCCGGAGACGGCGGCCCAGCTGCCCCACGCCTGCTCTCTCTCTGACTCTCCGTGCCCAGGAGTGTTTGGACAAATTCACCGAGAGCCTCAGCCACAAGCTGGACAGCCATGCGGTGAGCGGAAGCGGGTGGGGCTGGGGCTGGGCTGGGGGAGCCCTGGGCTGTCTGCGGCCTGACCCTCACCTGCCAGTGTCTGCTCCCCTCCCCGCAGGAGCTGTTGGACGCTACCCAGCACACCCTGCAGCAGCAAATCCAAACCCTGGTCAAGGAGTGAGTGTGGGGGGGGGGGGTACCCGGTCCTCCGTCCCTCGTCCCGTTACCACGGGGGCCTCCTTCGAGGCAGGAGCCGTGCGGTTGGGGGTTTCGGGTGGCCTGACAGCTGTCCCCCATCCCGACACCTCCTCGGAGGCCCGTCCAGAAGGCCGCGAGCGGGCCTCCACCGGGAACCACTCCGCCGGGGACCATTCTGCTGGGCTGGGGTTGGGGGAGTACAAGAGGGGTACCTGTGGTTGTGTGTTGTCCTTCCATCCCGCAGGGGTCTCCGGGCTTTCCGAGAGGCTCGCCGGGATTTCTGGAAGGGGGCTGAGAGCCTGGAGGCTGCTCTCATCCACAATGCCGAGGTCCCCCGGCGCCGGGCCCAGGAGGCCGAAGAGGCCGGAGCCGCTTTGAAGACTGCGCGGGCCGGGTACCGGGGACGAGCACTGGACTACGCACTGCAGGTGACCGCCCGGCCTGTCCCCCAGGACCCCTCGGGGCTGGAGAGGCCCCGGTGTGCGGTGGGCGGGGGCGCTATGTTTTCGAGACTCACCTGACGTCTTTCGGGGGCCCTCAGATCAACGTGATCGAGGACAAGAGGAAGTTTGACATCATGGAGTTTGTGAGTTGGGGGGGCGGCAAGTGCCACGTGATGAGGGGCCTGCTGGGCGGAGGGAAGAGGGAAAGACAGGAGGGTCCCTCGTCACCTCTGCCCCCTGCCCACCCTGTCACCCAGGTGCTGCGTCTGGTGGAGGCCCAGGCTACCCATTTCCAGCAGGGCCACGAGGAGCTGGGCAGGCTGGCCCAGTATCGCAGGGACCTGGGTGCCCAGGTGGGGCTCCGGAGAGCGGGCGGTGGTGGAGGGAGGGGGGCGCTCCAAGATGCCTCTCCTGGCCCGGTTCAGGAGAGGGGGCTGGGGACATCTGAAACGCCCCTCCCGTGCCCAGTTGCACCAGCTGGTCCTGAATTCGGCTCGCGACAGGAGGGACATGGAACAGAGGCACGTGCTGCTGAAGCAGAAGGTGAGGGTGTCCCCGCCCGCAGGAGGGTGTGCGGGGCCCTGCGCCCCGGCCTCTGCCTGTCAGCTGCCCGGGACCCTCCTGTGCCCCCAGGAGCTGGGCGGGGAGGAGCCAGAACCCAGCCTAAAGGAGGGGCCTGGCGGCCTGGTCATGGAAGGACACCTCTTCAAACGGGCCAGCAACGCATTTAAGACTTGGAGCAGGTGAGGAGAGGACCCCCAGTCACCCACACCCGCTCAGGTAAATGTTTCTTGAGTGGTTTTGTGTGCTAAGAGCAGTGAGAAAACAGACAAAACCCGCCGCCTTCGGGAAATTTCTGTTCCATCAGCAAAGACACACGGTAAACACGACAGTGAGTTATGTTACGTTACAAGGTAAGAGTGGCATCGGAGAAAAATAATAAAGCAGGGGATGCAGAGAGCTGTGGGAGGTTGCCGTTTTAAATTAAAAAAAAATTTTTTTGATGTTTGTATTTGAGAGAGAGGGAGCGTGAGTGGGGGAGGGGCAGAGAGAGAGGGAGACACAGAATCCCAAGCAGGCTCCAGGCTCCGAGCTGTCGGCACAGAGCCCGACGCGGGGCTCAAACTCACAGACCGCGAGATCATGCCCTGAGCCGAAGTCGGAAGCTTAACCGACTGAGCCCTCCAGGGGCCCCGGGGTTGCAGTTTTAAAGAGGGTGGTCAGGAAAGGCTTCATGAGAAGGTGACTTCTGAGTGAAGACTTGAAAGATATCTGGGGGGAGAATGTTCTAGGCAGAAGGAGGAGCCAGTGCCAAGGCCCTTGAAAAGCCCAGGGCATTGGAGAAACAGAGAGGGCACTTGGGTGCGGACGCGGGAGGGAGGAAGAAGCGGTCGGAGGTGCAGTCGGAGCTCACAGAGACGTGAGCCACGATAGGGCCTTGTCGGCTTCCGGCTTCCGGCTTCCGTAGGGACTTAGGAGCCACCACAGGTGTGGGGCAGGGGTGTCACCTACTCTGACTCCGCTCCTTCCCCTTCCAGGGCCACTGCCAGCCCGTGCAGGATATTTGTGCAAAGTAGAAAATTGCGCCCCTTCCGTAAGAAACTTCCATCTGTCAAAAAGTTGTGGCAATAGACTTGGGGCGCCTGGCTGGCTCAGTCAGTAGAGCGCGCAACCCTTGGTCTCTGGGGTTGTGAGTTCCAGCCCCATGCCGGGTGTAGCGACTATTTAAAAATATACTGCAGAGGAGCCCGGGGGGGTGGGGGGGGCTCAGTCGGTTAAGCATCCAGGTTCGGCTCAGGTCATGATCTCACGGTTCAGGAGTTCAAGCCCCACGTCAGGCTCTGTGCTGATGGCTCAGAGCCTGGAGCCTGCTTTGGATTCCGTGTCTCCCTCTCTCTCTGCCCCTCCCCTGCTCACTCTCTTTCTCTCTCTCAAAATAAAGAAGCTTAAAAATATATATAGAAATATATGTACTGTACACATTTTAAAAATTGGAGCCGTAGACCAGTTTTATCGGAAAAGCATTTTATTGCCATCTGCTGGAAAGTTGTCTTCCCAAATGTATCCAATCTGGGTTGTTGGAGATGTGAACAGCACCGCCTTCCGGGTCCCGACCTGCACGGCTCCGCGGCCCTGCTCTGGAGCATCTGACTGGATGGGACGGTCAGCCCAACCCTCCCAGCAAGATCCTTACGGGGCAGAGGGCGCAGCCTCTGTGCTGTTTCTGTCTCGAGCTCATCCCAGGGCTGCCCGTGTCCACAACTCTCTTTCCACCTCCTTCAGACGCTGGTTCACTATTCAGAGCAACCAACTGGTTTATCAGAAGAAGTACAAGGTAGGGAGACGCGTCCTGGCTGCCCCGGGCCCAGGGACGCTCCGCCCTGGCTGCAGCCGGCCGGCTGGCCCTCACCACCGTCCCGTTCCAGGACCCTGTGACTGTGGTGGTAGACGACCTTCGTCTCTGCACCGTGAAGCTCTGCCCTGACTCGGAAAGGCGGTTTTGCTTTGAGGTGGTGTCCCCCAGCAAGTGAGTGCAGATGTGGGGGGCGATGCCCTGATGCAGCTAAACCTTTACCGACAGGAAGGCAGGCCAATCGTAGGGGCGTCTTGGGGGCCCCTGTGTAGCACCAGGCATTAACGCTTTGGTGGCTGGATTGGGGGGCAGCGTGGGGGGGGAGGGTGCCTTTAGGGGCAGGGGATGGGGTGACGGGGGATACTTAGAAAGATGGGACCAACTGGTGCCAAATTTCTATCCGGCTGGTATCTCGTATCTCTTTACGGCGGGTACCAGCTGAATGGCAGGTGAATGTCAGCCCGCCTATCTCCCCCACGTGGCTCCCCCGGCCTCAGAAGCCTCCCCGCCCCACTGTCCCCTCCTGCCCAGGTCCTGCTTCCTGCAGGCCGACTCGGAGCGCCTCCTGCAGCTGTGGATCAACGCCGTGCAGAGCAGTATAGCCACGGCCTTCAGCCAGGCCCGCCTCGACGACGGCCCCTGGGGGCCAGGCCAGGTGCCTTAACAGGAGGGTGCGGGGGCCCGGCTGCCCAGGGAGACGAGGCACCCCTTCCCCAGGCCCCATGGCCACTCTGTCTCCCCCCGTCTCGCCCAGGGCTCAGGACCCCTGGCCGTGGGCTCCTCCGCCACGCTGGGCTGTGGCGGAACCGCCAGGGGACGGGAATCCGGCGGTGCTGGGCACGTGGCAGCCCAGGTGCAGAGCGTGGACGGCAACGCCCAGTGCTGTGACTGCCGAGAGCCAGCCCCCGAGTGGGCCAGCATCAACCTTGGTGTCACCCTCTGCATCCAGTGCTCCGGGATCCACAGGTCACCACCCATGACCCGAGCGCCGGGGGCTGCTCTCCTTCTGGCTGCGGGGGGGGAGGGGGGGGTTGGAAGGGGGGGGTGGGAGGGGGCGGGATTGAGCCCATCACACAGACCCCTCCCTCCCACCCTGTCCTGGCCTCCTTTCTTAGATCCTGGCCGGCCCTGGGCACAGGGTCCTGGTCTGGCCAGAGATGCTTAGTGGCTTGACCGTGGGGTCAGAGGTCTTGAGGGTAGGGGAGCCGATGGAGAGCAGCGAGAGAAGAGGTCACTAGGCCCCAGCAAGTCTATGAGGCCCTCCGCCCGGGTCAGCCTGGCAGAAGGAGGGGAGCAGCAGGGCGAGAAGAGGGAAACTGAAGGCCCTGAACGTGAAATGTGGGAGGGTGAAGCGGGACGGTGAGCAGAGCAAGGCCACGTGGCCCGCTGCCCTGCCCCCACCCGGCCAGCACCTCTGCTGCAGGGGGGCCCTGCCTCCAAGTCCTCCTGGGGAGCCGCGGCTGCTGCCACCCCACAAGGGGCCTGACCCCCGCTCTGGCCCTCCAGGAGCCTTGGAGTTCATTTCTCCAAAGTCCGGTCCCTGACCCTTGACTCGTGGGAACCAGAGCTGGTGAAGGTGACTGGCGGCGGGGGGGGGGGGGGTCTCCTGATGGGAAGGGGGATGTGGGGGGGGGGGGCTGAGTCCAGGGGCTGCAGAGCCCTGAGGACTCAGACACTCACCTCTCCCCTCCACCTGTCTCCGCCTCTGCCTGGGCCCACCCGAAGCTCATGTGCGAGCTGGGGAATGTAGTCATCAACCGGATCTATGAGGCCCGGGTGGAGGCCATGGCCGTGAAGAAACCTGGGCCCAGCTGCTCCCGGTGAGGTTGGGGTGTGTGTGGGGGGCTGCCCGCTGTGGGGAAGGAGGGAAGACGGTCCCCTCCTTCCCCACCACACTCTCACAGGCAGGAGAAGGAGGCCTGGATTCATGCCAAATACGTGGAAAAGAAGTTCCTGACCAAGCTTCCGGAGATTCGAGGGCGGAGAGGGGGCCGGGGGCCCCCCAGGGGGCAGCCTCCCGTGCCCCCAAAGCCTTCCGTCCGGCCCCAGCCCGGGAGCTTCAGATCCAGGCCAGGTAGAGGGCTGCTAGGGCATCGACTGAGCCCGGCTGTGTGCCCCGTGAGGAGGGCAGAGTACGGAGGCCCGAGCCTTCCCCTCACCAGTACTGGGGGGTGGGGGAGGGGGCAGACCACAGCAACACTGGTTTCACCAGGCAAGAGTTTGGGGGTTAAGGGAAGAATGGGAAGGAGTGTAGGGCTGGGAATAGGCTGCTGAGGGTGAGTGACGCTTGAGTTGGAGAAGGTGGTTGGACAGGGAGAGGTGAGGGACGCTGTCTATCCCCCCCTGCCCTAGGGACCCCCCCACACATGCACCTCCCACCCCGCACCATCCCGCCTGCACCTCGTACCGAAGTCCCCAGCGTCCTGAAGGCCCTCCCGAAACTGAGAAACGACCTGTCCCATTAGAGCATCTGCGAACTGTGCTGAGGGTCTCTTCCCACCCCCTAACAGAGCCCCCCTCTGATGACCTGGGCGCCCTCCACCCTGGGGCCCTGCTGTTTCGAGCTGCTGGGCATCCTCCCTCCCTGCCCACCATGGCTGATGCCCTTGCCCACGGAGCTGACGTCAACTGGGTCAACGGGGGTCAGGAGAATGCCACTCCGCTGATCCAGGCCACGGCTGCTGTGAGTCCTGCCCACTGCCCCGCCCCCACCGTTAGGCTCCTTCTCTCCCATTCCCACGGGGAGTCTGAGCCCTGCTCCTACCCCTCCTCCCACCCTGGAGAGAGTGATAATGATAACCCACAGACACTGGGTTGCGAAGGGTGTGTGATTTGGGGGCAGACAACCTGGGTTTGAATCCAAGCTCCCACCGCTTACAGTTGTGAACCTCTCTGTGCCTCAGTTTGCCCACCTGCGAAATAGGGTCAGCATACCTCATGTGAGGCTGGACTGTGGCTTTAACGCATGACCTACTGTCAAAAGCTAGGGCAGAGCCTGACCCAGCCGAACCCTTACACTCCTGGCTCCCCTACCCCACCCTCTCAGCCGATCCCATCCGAAAGTATCTTTGGCCTGCTTCTGAAGATGCCACCTTCCCTCCCCGCTTGCAACTTCTCGCTGCAGAATTCTCTTCTGGCCTGTGAGTTTCTCCTCCAGAACGGGGCGAACGTGAACCAAACGGACAACCACGGCCGGGGGCCGCTTCACCATGCGACCATTCTCGGCCACACGGGGTAGGGGCCGCGGGGATGACGGCTGTGGGAAAGAAGGCTCGGGTAGGCCGAGTGGCCGGCTGACCCTCGCTGTCATTTCTAGGCTGGCCTGCCTGTTCCTGAAACGGGGGGCCGACCTGGGAGCCCTGGACTCAGAAGGCAAGGACCCGCTGACCATCGCCATGGAAACAGCCAACGCTGACATCGTCACCCTGTGAGGAGGCCTGCGGGGCGGGGCTAGAGCTTGCCCTGCCCCCCTTGGGGCGGGGCTAGAGCTTGCCCTGCCTCCTTGGGGTGGGGCTAGAGCTTGCCCTGCCCCCCTTGGGGCGGGGCTAGACCTTGCCCTGCCCCCTTGGGGCGGGGCTAACGCCCAGACGGCCTGGGCCAGGCTGGAGAAGTGCTGTCCCCAGCGCAGATTGGGGCGTGGAGTGGGAAGGGGGCCGGGTAGGGTCCAGGGATGGTGAGTTCGTCCTGAGTGAGGGACGTCGATGTTGTCGAACGCCTTTAAGCACTGGACCCCGGGGCAGCAGATGAATTAAACCACCCAGCTTACAGGATGGGAAGTCCGAGTGGGGGGAGTGAAGCAAAAGTCACTCATACGTTCATTGCTTCCCCTTCAGGCTGCGACTGGCAAAGATGAGGGAGGCCGAAGCGGCTCAGGGCCAGGCAGGTAACGTACCCCCCGCCCCCGCCCCACACTGTAATTCGGGGCTTCTGGCCCCCGAAGCCCGGTCCCCGTCGCGCCCAGCTGCACTGATTAATGTCATACTTTTGCAACAAATCTGTGTGGGGCGCAGCTGGTGCGCCGGGTCCTCGGAACAAAGCGGAGAACCCGCGAGGGCGCTGCGCGTCGGCGCCGCTGTCCCTCCGGCCACGCCTCCAGCGCGCCCGCGGGCCGCGGGTCCCCCCACCCCCACCCCGCGCTCGGCCGCGCCCGCCCAGCCCTCCCTCCCCCCACCCAGGAGACGAGACGTATCTGGACATCTTCCGCGACTTCTCCCTCATGGCGTCGGACGACCCGGAGAAGCTGAGCCGGCGTAGCCACGACCTCCACACTCTTTGATCCCAGGCCTTCGTGGGCCCGCAGCCCCCAGTCCCCTCTCCCCGGCCGCTGGCCCCTCGGTCAATAAAGCCGCCGTGCTTTGCGCTTCCCGTCGTGGTTCTTTGGCAGGGCGCCGCCTTCGGGCCGGGCCGGGCCGGGGACTGGGCGCCGCGGCTGCCAGGGTGCGCGGGCGGTTGGGGTTTGCGAGCTCGAGTCACGCGAGGGGCGCCTTCCGGACAAACTAGGTGGTAGCTTCGCCGCAGCCCTGGCGCCGGGCGGCCCCGAGGCGGGGCTCTCGGGCTCGGGCGACGTGGCCAGACGAGTCCGGCCGGGGAGAGGCCGCCCGCGTGGGCTGGGGGCCGGCCTTCCGTAGGGGAGGGTAGCTGGCGTCGGGCCGGGACGGAGAGGCTGGCTTCGGCCACCCCGGCCAGGAGGCATCCCCGGAATGCGGCGGCTCAGCACCCGCCCCCTCGGGAATTCCCTGCGTGAGCGAGCGGGGAGGGCACCGCCTCCAAGCCGGGGACCGCCGGGCCTGGGGGCCCTCGTCGAGCTGCGGACGTGAGGCCCGGCACACCTGCGGGGCCTGCGGGGCGGACGCGGCCGCATCCGGAGCGACGCACCTGAGTCACCCTGCGGACCCCACCCCCGCCCGCGTCCGCCCGCGTCCGCCCGTGTCCGCTCGTCCAGCCCGTCCGCCCCGTCTCTCCGGTTCCAGACTCTCGGCTCCCACCTCCGCTCGGGCCGCGCGAGCCGGGCGGGGGCGGGGGGCGGGGCGCCAAGGGGGCGGGGCTGTCTCTTAAAGGGCTCCCAGCCGCTGCCCTTAGGCCACTTCCTGGGGGCGGAGAGGACTTCGGCGGCTGCGGCGACACCCGTGCAGGCGGCGGCGCCCGGGTCCCGAGAACCCCGGGCGGCTTCCCTCAGAGTGCTCCGGCGCGCCCGGCTCGCTCTGAGCGTGCGCCCTCGCTCCCCAGCGGATCCGGAGCCGCTCCGCCGCCAGCTGCGCTCAGCCCCGCCTCCGTCGCCAGAGACCCGCGCCGAAGCCAGGCCCTGCCGGGCCTCCGACTGGCCCCCGGCGCCGTGCGCGGACTCGCCCGCGGCGACAGCCATCGACCCGAGAACTCGGAGGCTGGGTCCTTCCGAGGGTCGGCCTGTGCTCGCCACCGTCACCTGCTGGCTGGACTCCGGAAACCCGCTGTCTGAAGACCGCAGAAGAGACTTGCTGACCCACCGCCCTGCATCGAATGCGTCTGGGCCGAAAGCTCCCTTCCCTCTCTGGCTTCTGTTCTTTTCGGCCGGCCGTGTCTGTGCCCGGAAACCATCCCCCACTACCAACGTAGCTGGGGTGAGCCCTAAATCTTCCTGCCTTGTGTTCCGACCTGTGCATCCAACCCCGAGAGAGTCTGAACGAACCTTAGGACCCAGTTCTGCCCACGCCCGCGGAGTTTGCGTTTTCTTCTCTGTCGGTGTCTCCTGTACTCCCCAAAATTTCGCCTCCTCCTGTGCCCTCTTCGCCCCCCTCTTTTGGGGGCCCTGTGACCCTGAATGTGGGGGGCACGCTCTATTCCACCACTTTGGAGACCCTGACTCGCTTCCCAGACTCCATGCTGGGGGCCATGTTTAGGGCGGGCACCCCCTTCCCCCCCAACCTCAACCCCCAGGGAGGTGGCCACTACTTCATCGACAGAGATGGCAAGGCCTTCCGGCACATCCTCAATTTCCTGCGGCTGGGCCGCCTGGACCTGCCCCGTGGCTATGGGGAGACGGCCCTGCTCAGGGCAGAGGCGGACTTCTACCAGATCCAGCCCCTCCTGGATGCCCTGCGGGAACTGGAGGCCTCTCGGGGGACCCCCGTGCCCACAGCTGCCCTGCTCCATGCAGATGTAGACGCCAGCCCCCGCCTGGTGCACTTCTCTGCTCGCCGGGGCCCACACCACTATGAGCTGAGCTCTGTGCAGGTGGATACGTTCCGAGCCAACATCTTCTGCACCGACCCCGAGTGCCTGGGCGCCATGCGGGCCCGATTTGGTGTGGCCAGTGAGGACAGGGCAGAGGGAGGCCCTCACTTTCGTCTGGAGTGGGCCCCCTGTCCCGCAGAGCTCCCTGAGGTGGAGTATAGGAGACTGGGGCTACAGCCTCTGTGGACTGGGGGGCCGGGGGAGCTGCGGGAGGTGGTGGGCACGCCGGGCTTCCTGGAGGAGGTGCTGCGGGTGGCTCTGGAGCACGGCTTCCGCCTAGACTCCGTCTTCCCTGACCCCGAGGACCTGCTCAACTCCCGATCTCTGCGCTTTGTGAGGCACTGAAAACGCGGCCGTCCCGTCTGCCTGGGAGGGGGAGAGAACGGACAGCAAAGAGAATGAGAGACTCCCCCCCCCCCCACCACCACCTCCGAAGCCTCTTCTTAGCTCTGCCTCTGGAGCTGTGAGGGTCAGGGCTGCACCTTGACTGGAGCCCAGATGTGGGCAGGAGCTCCCAAACCTGAGCCGTGCAAAGGGTCTGGCTTGGTGCTAATCCTGGGAGGGGCGGGGAAGATCCCCTGGCTTGCTCTTGCGTGAGGCTGGGGGCCTGCAGTGTCTCCCCGTTGGAGCTCAGTATTTCAAGGGTCTAGAGAAATAGGGACACCTCTCTGCCCAGGCTAGGCCTCGCAGAACCCTGGGGGGGGACACCGAAGTGTGGGAGAAAGGAGGACTTTGAACTGCTCTGATGTGGTCTCCTGGACCGTGGCTTCTCCTGCGGCTGGATGGCCTGGCCAGGCCTGACAGAAGACAGACCAGAACATTCTGGAATATGGGAAGGGGGATCCTTTGCTCTGTCTCAAGTCACCTCCTGAGGGAGACAGAGAGGCCACACCCCACCCCACGGTGGCCTAAGGGAGCTAGGAGAATCCCATTTACAATGGGGCTGGAGCCCCACACTCTAGAAAGCCAAGTTTTTAAAGGACCCTCCATTGATGGTGGAGCTGGCCTTTGGGAAGAGGGTGGCATCTTCTTGGGCCTTGGCCTTACTGCCTTCATGTGTGCACGCGTGTCAGCCAGAGCGTCTGAGCGACGTCTGGGCCTCTCACATCCAGGCTCCCGTCCGTGTGACAGTCTCTCCGTGATCTCTGCCTGTGCAGGCCTGTTTGGGGTTGCCCAGCAACTGCTTTGGCGCTGGGTATGTCTGCCGTATGGGTGTGAGTAGATTGAGAATTAGTAGTTGAATCACGAGGGGGTGTGTGTGTGTGCGTGCACACGTGTGTTCACCTCCCCGCGTAGGCACGAAGGGCCTGTGGAGGCCTGGGTCGCCAGGGGCTTCCTGGTGAAAGGTAAGAGAAGTCACTGGGCCCCCCCCCCCCCCCCGGCCCTTGGAGGCCTGTGTAGAACTCTTGGTTGCTAAGGCAACCGAGGGCAGGTTGCTAGGAGAGAGCTGGGAAGGCCCAAGGCGGCCCAGGGCAGAGGGGAGATGAACGGGAGGGTTGGGGGAGGATGTGGTTTCTGGGTCCCCGAGGGATGGGATCCTCACGCACGAGTTCTTCACGGTGGGAGGCGGGGGGGGGGGGGGGGGGCGGACTCACTCGCTGTTTATCGCGGGTCACGAACTTACAAGAAGAAAAATAAAATTGCTTTTTGGAACCTCAAACTTGTAAAGGCTGCTGCTGAGGGCCAGGGTGGGGGTGGGGGGCACTGCCCCCTTTGCAGCAGAAGCCCTGCGTTCTCTGCCCGGTCTTCTTCTGGCCCCCAGTTCCTTGGGCCCCTGCTTTGCCCTAGCCAGAGATGGAGCGGTGGTGCTGTTCCAGAATGCTCTAGAACCCCAAACCCCGGCTGTTCCGGAACAGTCTAGAACCTCCGGGCAAAGGGTTGGATCCAGGATCGAAGCATTCCAGGCCTTCCCAGCCTACATGGGGCCAGCCTCCCTGTGCCACCTGCTAGTGGGCCTAATGTGGACGCTGGCACTAGGTGGGGTCTTCCTGGCAACCGCCCAGGCCTGTGTCCTCTGTCACCTCTCAGACCGTGACCTGTCGGGCCGCCTGGCTCGACTCTGCAACCAGGTGAAGGCTCGGTGGGAGACCTGTGAGGCCTCCTGGACCTTCCCGGCCTTTGCCTTAGGTAGGATCAGACATCCAGGGCCCGGCCCGGCAGCATGTGGCTTCCCAGCTGAGCCCCTCGGCCACCACCTGAGTCCCCAGCCCTGGGAAAGTCAGGAAAGAGTCACAGGTCCTTGCCTGTCTCCACAGATGAGGTGTCCACGAACAAAGTCATAGAGAAGACTCACAGAGTCCTGAGGGTCATGGGTGAGATCAAGGGCGAAGGCATGACCTAGGGGCTTGGATGGGCACCAGGGAGGGGGATGGGAGGAGGGACCTGGGGAGGCAGGGAAGGGTGCAAGGCAGGTGGAGACGACGGGAAGGTGTAACCGGGGAGGTGCTGGGTGAAGCGTGGGAGGTGCGCCTGCCCTGGGGAGGCCCTGGGCAATACAGCTGCCCTCTGTCTCCCCAGAGATCAAAGGGTCTCCCTCCTCACTCCCTTTATATTGGCAATGGCTGCAAAAGGTCAAGTTTCCCGAGTACACCAGGGAAGGTACTGACGGGCAGGGACCTGGGGCACCCGGGATGTCCGGTGAAGGGGTGTGTGGCTGAGTGTCTCCTCTCTCCCCACCCCTCCTTGTCTCTGGTTTCAGCTTTCTGTGCTCCCGCCTGCCGTGAGTAGAAAAGGGAAGGGGTAGGTGAGGACGGGGGACCCGAGGAGAGCCTGGCGGTGGTCCCGGAGGGAGTGGGGTACTCTGGAAGGTGGGAGCCGGGACTCCCCCGCCCCAGCTCCGGCCCCGCTGTCTCCTGCAGGGGGCAGCACCGTCCTGTACAACTGTTCCACCTGCCAGAGCTTTGCCGTGCGCTGCTGGCCTCTAAAGCGCTGCCTCCCAGGTTCCGCTCCCCGCCCTCGCCTCACCCCTGCTCAGATCTCTGAGCTCGGGCTCCCTCCCGCCCTGCCCCGCCACAAGGACAAGCGAGGTCCCCAGGATCACTCACTCCTTCCTGGGTTCCCTGCAGGAAGTCACGATCTTCGGGAAGCCAGGATTCTGCTCCTCTCTGTGTTCATAACTGTCCTGCTCCTGGGCGTTCTGAGCCTCGTGGTGGAGTGAGTGGGCAGATGGCGGGTGTGGCCTCGCCACCCTTGACCCCCCAGCACCTTCTACCACCGTCCCTGTGCCCTCTCCTCCCGGCTGCCTGCCCTGCCCCTCTCAGGCCCCCCATTCTCTGTGTCCCCTCAGGTCCAGACACTTCAAAGCAAAAAGTGACATGTGAAGACAGCCTCCCAGCCCCCACGTCCTTTGGAAGGGACCCGCCAGCCCCTCACTTCCAATCCCAAAGGCTCAGCCTTCCAGACCCTAAACCCAGCCGCCTCCGTGATCCCAGTGTCAGATGGCCTCCAGGGGCCCAGGCACCCACAGCTGGAAAGTTCCTCCCCTCCGGCCCTCAACTAATCAGCCAGAAGCAGTCACTGATTCCAGGAAAATGTCTACAGGAGGAAAGAACCCCCTCCACACACACACACACACACACACACACCCCGCCGCCCCCACACCCCCTTCTGCCTGTTCTCGGAAAGCGGGGGCTGTTTGCCCCAGAAGCTGCTCTTGGCCCTCCTCTGACTGATTGGGAATCCGGGAACGAGGGTTCTGGAAAACTCCCTCCCTTTAGAGTGGCGACCACATCAGTCAGCCTGCTGGCATGCTATCCCTCCATTTAACATTGTGAAGCCTTGGCCTCCCACAGAGGCCTCCCTCCTGCCAAGATCAAGTAAACCTGCTTTTCAGTGGCCTCCGCCGGGCCTGGCCTCTGTCTACAACTGGGGAGGGCGGAGGGGGGACGGGAGACTCGGTGTAGCACAACGGTCCTCAACTGGGTGGGGGGTGGATTTCACACCCCAAGAGGCGTTCGGCAACATCTGGAGACGTTTTTTTATTGCTTCGATCGGGGGATGTGCTCCTGACATTTAGGGGGTACACACGAGCAATGCCGCTGGCACCTTATGATGAACGTGGGCGTCCTCTGCGACACAGAGTTGATCTGCCCGACACCTCTGTCGTGTGTGGTTCAGAGACCCTGGCGTTTAGTCCGCTGGCTATCAGGAGCTTTGGGTTGGGTAGATGGACGAGGAAACGTAAAAAGAGAGGCCTGTCGCCAACCCCAAGTCTCCGTCAGAGGGGCTGGGCCTGGAAGGGATCCTGACACACACCTAGCCCGGTGGTTTTCAAACTGGGTATCTAGAGGCTCCAGGGCAAAGGTTCTCATCCGCTGCACATCGAAGTCACCTGGGCTTTAGGTCCAGAGATTCTGAATTTAGTGGTGTGAGGTGGGGCCTCAGTGAATCTAACTTACAACCAGCCAGGGCTAGCACCGTTGGTTTTGGGGTGTCCATAAGGGTCCTGGGGATGGGGAGGGTGCCTACTCCTTCTAGGAAAGTACATTCGATATTATTGTACACATTCTGGTCCAATCCCTTCATTTTATAGCAAAAGGAGGGAAGGAAAGAAGGAGGGAGGAAGGAAGGAGGGAGGAAGGAAGGAGGGAAGGAAGAAGGAAGGAAGGAAGGAAGGAAGGACAAAGGAAGGAAGGAGGAAGGAAGGAAGGGGGAAGGAAGGAGGAAGGAAGGAAAGAAGGAAGAAGGAGGAAGGAAGGAAGGAAGGAAGGACAAAGGAAGGAAGGAGGAAGGAAGGAAAGAAGGAAGAAGGAGGAAGGAAGGAAGGAAGGAAGGAAGGACAAAGGAAGAAGGAAGGAAGGGGGAAGGAAGGAGGAAGGAAGTAAAGAAGGAAGAAGGAGGAAGGAAGGAAAGAAGGAAGAAGGAGGAAGGAAGGAAGGAAGGAAGGACAAAGGAAGAAGGAGGAAGGAAGGAAGGGGGAAGGAAGGAGGAAGGAAGTAAAGAAGGAAGAAGGAGGAAGGAAGGAAGGAAGGAAGGACAAAGGAAGGAAGGAGGAAGGAAGGAAAGAAGGAAGAAGGAGGAAGGAAGGAAGGAAGGAAGGACAAAGGAAGAAGGAGGAAGGAAGGAAGGGGGAAGGAAGGAGGAAGGAAGTAAAGAAGGAAGAAGGAGGAAGGAAGGAAGGAAGGAAGGACAAAGGAAGAAGGAGGAAGGAAGGAAGGGGGAAGGAAGGATGAAGGAAGGAAAGAAGGAAGGAAGGACGAAGGAAGGAGGAAGGAAGGAAGCAAGGAAGGAAGGAAGGAAGGAAGGAAGGAAGCAAGACCCGAAGATCATATGCCAAGTTCTTACAACCTGCCCAAGATTATACAACAAGTCACGTCCATTCATCTGATGGACGCTTAGCGAGTACGCGTTGGGTGCCAGGCAGTGTCACTGCCCAGCCTGGGGTGAGAAGCCACGACTGCCGACCGCCCGGGGAACAACGGCCCCCTCGGGTCTGCAGCAGCCCTTCCCTAGCCCTTCTTGCCTGTGGAATACAGTAGGCCTGGCCCTTGACCCTGACTTTCAAGACTCTCCATCAGCAGCTCCCCACGTCTTACTTGGTCCTCGTGCCAGAGCTCACCCATCTTGGCCCTAAGTGGAATCTCCACCCGAACGCCCCACAAGCCTGTCGGAGTCATGAGTCCAAACCCACCTTCCTCCCCGACCCCGCCTCCTCCTCGTGATCTCCCTCTGGGCTAATGGCGGTGCCAGGAGGAAGGGACATCCCCTTCCTCTCCCGCCGCATGCCTGCTTCTCATCAGTAAGCCGTCCACCTTCGTAATCCTTTTTGGAATCTGGCCCCCATGTGTCCCCGGAGCTTTATCTCAGCTCTGCCCGCCCTGCAGCCCCGCTGAATCACTTGCCCACTTTGTTTTCTCATGGCTCCTTGCCTCTGCCCAGGCTTGTTCCTGTATCCGGGATGCCCTTCTCCTTTGGCTCCGACATCACCTCTTCTGAGAAGCCTTCTCGGAGCTCCTGAGGCAGAGTAGAATGTCCCTTCTCCAGACATCTGTCATGGGGCGCCAACGTCAGGTGGGGGGGGGGTTCCTTAAAAATCTTCCCTCTCGACCATGTGCTACCCTATGAAGCTGCTACCTGAGGTTTTGTCTCTGCTTCCCCAGAACTGGGCCCGCGGTGACAGCAGGAAGCATCTCTAGCCATCTTGATCCCTCCTCTTCTGAACCTTGGTGACACCTCCCCCCCTCCGCACATGAGTTTTTCATGAACTTGTGACACAGGAGCCCGGCGGGGCTGGTGTTTTCTGTGCAGGGAAGGCCGACGGCCTGCCAGGGCAAGGCTGGTTCTTCTGAGCCCCTCACAAAATAAGAGGGGCCACGAGGGCTCTGGCAGTTTTAAACCACGGACCCTAAAGCCTTTGACATGCCTCCTCCATCAAGAGGTAGGGTCTCTGTAGCCTTCCCTTGAACGTGGGCTCTACGACGGGTTGACCAACCGAATGAGGCAAAGTGAACTGGGCCACTCCCTGGGCCAAGGCCTTGAGAAACTGGCAACTTCTGCCCTCTGCCTCTGAGGACATTCACTCTGAAACCCAGTGACCATGCTGTGATGATGTGCAGGCTACAGGGAGAGTCCACCCTGCGGCGGGGGGGGGGGGGGGGGCGGGTTTCAGTCAAAAGGCAATATCTTCTGCTACCACGGGAGCGATAATACAGCCCCCAGCTGTCAGGTCACCTGCAGACTTTGCGTTTTTCCAACGATGGCCCCAGACCCAGTAGGGCAGAGAACTTGTCCCCACCTTGTCCTCTTGGAGTTCCAGACTCTCAGAGCCCAGGAGCGTGATCAAGTGGTTGGTTTAGGCCACTCGATATCACTACTCAGCAGTAGAGGACAGTGGGGACAGAAGAAAGGAGCCTGGGACTGGGCACCTAAGGGCCTCACGACACAACTGGCTGTGTCACCATCTAGCTATGTGCAGGAGAAACATCACTCACCAGCTTCAGCCTTAGTCTTCCTACCAGTGCAGAGCCCGATGCAGGGCTTGAACTCATGAACTGTGAGTTCATGACCTGAGTGGAAACCAAGAGTCGGCTGCTTAACTCTTGAGCCATCTGGGCGCCCCCCTACCTGCAAAGTCAATGTTAATGGTGGCTAATGTACGGAGACGATGTGTCAGACACAGCCAGTTAGCTAAAGCTGTGTAACAAATGATGCCAAAAGTTAATTGTCTAAGGCAATAAAAATCATCTCATAGTTTCTGTGGGTCAGAAATTCGGGAGAAGCTTCCCCGGGTGGTTCTGGCTCATGGTTTCCCATGAGGGTGCTTCAAGACGTCCATCAGGGTTGCGGAAGTCTAGGGTTTGACCGGGGCCGGAGGATCATCTCTCAAGATGTCTCACTCACGTGCCTGGCAGGTTGGCGTTGGCTTGCTGGCAAGAGGCCTCAGTCCTTTGACTCGCGGAGCCCCTCCACAGGACTGCTTGAGCGTCCTCATGACCTGGTGCCTCAGTTCCCCCAGAGCGAGGGGTCCAAGAGAGCGGGGCAGAATCCTCGCGGTCTCGTACGAGCTCACTCGGAAGTCACACACCATCCTTTCTGCGACATCCCTCTGATGACACAGAGGAGCCCTCATCACTGTGGGAAGGCACCACATTCAACAGTGCTGGTGCCAGGAAGGAGTTTCATTGGCAGCCGCTTGGCTACCGGCTGGCGACCACCCAGCTGTGTAGACACAGCTAATTCTCCAATGACACCGAAGGTACGTACTGCAAACAGATGCATCTCGAAGAGGAGGACACAGAGGCCCAGAAATGGGAAGTAACTTGCTCAGATTCACAGGGGGGTAAGTGACAGAGTCACAAGATGCCAACTCAGGTGGTCAGTCTCCCAAGGCGGGGTCTAAGCTACCATGACCCCGAAGACAGACCTTCAGCTCCTCTGTGGCCTGGAAGGAACAGGGTGGATTCAGGACCGCTTCCACTCCGGAAAGCCAACCAACAGACGCGTACAGGGTGGTGGGCTGGTGACTCCAAAAACTAGCAAGACAAATGCAGCCTGGGAAGGATGGGACCTGGGGATGGGGTGATGGAACGGGAGGGTTTCACCCAAGGGTCTAGGGAGAGCCAAACTTGGGGGCCCAAACAGTGAGGAAGCAGGGACGGGTTGACCAGAGAATGCTTACGGTGAGGTCTGGGCACTCCTGTCCCCATCACTACCAGCAAAGAAGCTCTTGGCGTCAAAAAGTCTCCTTGGCCTCACCCTACCCAGATGGCATTGTCTCACCCAGTTGTTCAACAAAGGTTACTGAGCACTTATTGTACGAGCCAGGCACAGGACTGGGCAAGAGGGATGTGGCAATACCCAGGCGAGATAAAGTCCTTTTCTACCTGGAGCTTGGAATCTAGCAAGGGAGACAGACAAGTTACCGGCAAATTCTACAAGAACGAGTATGATGATGGGAAGGCGCAGGGATCTTGGGGTTTGGGGGAAGGGAGCAGATCAGGGAGGGACAGGCTTCCTGCGCTCAGCCAGAATGGGATAAGGGTGGGAGGACTTCCAAGCAGAGGGAGAGCCACACAAAGGCTCTGAAGAGAGGTGATTTCCCTCGTTGAGAGGTTGGCGTGGGTAAGGCGGAAGGGGAGAGCCCAGTGACTTCAAAGATCAGGGCAGGAAAGTGGGAGCTAAGGGGGAACGAACGTGGTTCCCCGAAGGAGAGGGGAGTTTTCCGCAGAGGGATGGGCCCTACCCCCGACCCGAACCCAAGGCAGTAGATGGGGAGGACCCCAGCAGGCCTCTCTGCTTACCCTTCTGGTTCCCTGGCCTGTGGGGAAAGACTTGGCCAGTGGTGCCAATGTGCTCATCCTTCCCGGATACAGAGCCCACAGGGCAGGGCAGAGGTTGGGGAAAAGCAGACGAAGCGGGAGTGATGCCAGATCTGGGCCTCCAGGTTTAAGGGTGAGCAGGAACCCCCCATCGTGGCTTAGAAGGGGCGCCCCTGAGGGTGGTCAGACAGTGCTTCCCCACACAGGTGGGGATGACAGAAGCTTAACTCCAAAAGTAAGAGATGAATAGGGACAAGGGGAGGAATAAAGAGGCCTCTCTGATTCCCTGGGTTTTGTCCAAGCCCCAGATGAAGGTGGGGCTGAGCCTCTGTGTCCGGTTTCCTGCTGGGGCAGAGGACCAGGGCCGGGAGTCCAGTCAATAATGCCCCCTCTCTTCACCGCCTCTCCATCCCGTCGCCAAGGCCGAAGCAGGGCCAGTCTCTGTCTCCGGAACCAATGGGAAGAGCCCCTTCCCTGAACTCCCTGCTCCTTCTCCCTCACCTTATCCCAGCCCCTTCCTGCAGCAGGGTGGTTCTGTCACTCCTCTGTTGACACCTTTCAGTGGTTATCAGGGCCCTCAGGCAAGGCCCAAGCTCCTGACCATGTTCTCCAAGGCGTTGCAGAAGTCCAACCAGGGCCATGGTCATGGCTGCTTGTTCACTCGGGTCCCCAAAACCTGGCATGGTGCAAGCTTGCTGAGGGGTGAACTGATGCCCGGTCTGGCTTCCACCAACCTCTCTGGCTGCACCTGCCTTCATATACCCCCAAGCGTGCTTCACGCACACGTTCAACTCCCAGAGGACGCCTCCAGTGCACCCGGATCTGGGAAGACACCGGACTCAGAGAAAACTCAGGCGTTACACGCTCTTCCTCGAAGAAGCTCATGGAGCCACGTGTTTCCCACCAAGAACTTGGGCGACATCAAGACGAATCTCAAAAACGCGCTGAGTCAAAGCAGCCAAGTGCAATTATAAACAGTATGTGACTCCGTGGATAAGAAGGTTGGGAGCAAGCAGCAGTGACCTTTGCGCTATAGAAATCAGAATAGTAGTTGACTCTGGAAAGTGGAATTGGCAAAAAATGGGCACGACGCAAGTTTCTGGGATCGTTGAAACGTTCCGAGTCTTTTTGTACATTGGCTGACGTGCACTGAGCCACGTGGTTAAATCTGGGCATGTTACTGAATGTGAGTTATACCTCAATAAAGTACTGTCAGTATACAAAATAGAGTAACGTTCGCATGAATATAACAATAACGAAAGACCCTCAGTGTCTGGATTAAAGAGCACATCAGATGTAAGCAAAGAGAGAACAATGAGCTGGAAGATGGACCCAAGGAGATTATCTAGATGGCATCACAGTGACACAAAGGTTGAAAGATATAGAAGGGAGGCAGATTACACGGAGGACGGGTTGAAAAGGTCTAGCATACTTTTTTTTAAATTTATTTTGAGAGAGAGAGACAGAGAGCGAGTGGAGGAGGGGCAGAGAGAGAGAGAGAGAGAGAGAGGGAGAGAGAGAATCCCAAGCAGACTCCATGCTGTCAGCACAGAGCCCAGCATGGGGCTTGAACTCACAAACTATGAGATCATGACTTGAATCGAAATCAAGAGTTGGCCGCTTAACCGAGAGTCACCCAGGCGCCCCTAAAAGGTCTAGCATACTTCTAGCCATAGTCCCCAAAGGAGCAAAGAATGGACGAAAAAGAATATTTGAGGAGATACTAGCTGAGAATTTCTCCAAACTGATGAAAGGTATGAATTCACAGATACAGGAAATACAAAATACTAAGAGAATAAATTAAAAAAGAATCTCTTCCTGGATACTTTGTAAAGAACTACAAAATACCAATGAATACCAATGATAGCTCTTTTTTTTTTTTTTTTAAGAAATGTTGACACTTTTTTAAAAAAGTTTATTTATTTCGAGAGAGAGAGAGAGCACAAGCAGGGTAGGGGCAGAGAGAAGGAGAGAGAGAGAATCCCCAAGCAGGCTCTGCACAGTGTGGAGCCTGACGTGGGGCTCAAACTCACGAGCTGTGAGATCATGACCGGAGCCAAAACCAAGAGTCGGACGCTTAACTCCCTGAGACACCCAGGTGCGCCACCAATGGTATCTCAAAAGCAGGGAGAAAAAGGCAGATCACCCACAAAGGAATGACAATGTGACTGAGCAGGCGTCTTCCCCAACAATATGCACCTGTTATATGCCTACACTGTCCCAGGTGCTAAGAACGCTAGGGTGAACAAGACAGCCCCGGCCCCTACCACGCGGAGCCCACGGTCTATCAGGAACAACAGACGTGGAGGAAGCAATTATATCGTGATGAGCTGGCCTGGCTGGAGGGCACGAGAATTGGCAAAAACATCAAACGGGTAGATCTGTGAACTGGGAAAAATTTCTCATCGGTGCCGCAATACCCTGTGTGTTTACCGAGATGGGGTAGGTTTTTTCCTCCATTGGACTCTGGGGGCAGCTCACACATCCTTCCAAAGACTTGGTGACTTCCTCCCTGGACCCCTGGAGGAAAGGGAGAGGGATGGTCCTCTTCAGACCCTTCTTCAAAGTCCTAGACTTTCTCCTGTGGCCACAGTCGAGGTAGCAGTGTGCAGAGGCTACATGGGGGGAAGGAGGGTTATGCCAGAATGAGGCCACTTAAATGCCAGTGATGGGGAGGGGTGTCCGATGGGACGGGGCTTAGGAGCCCACTCCCAACTTCTCCCCACCCTGCACCCACACACAAGACCTTCCACATGCTCCCCAAAACGTCCCTTTCAGGGGCAGCACACTGGACCCAGGTTCAGAGCTGGGAAACGGACAATCCTCCAATTTTAGACTCTGTCTAGGCTGGGGGTTGACTTCCTGCACCATCAGCACCTCTCTGCCCTGGCTCCATTTGTTTTTTTAAAAAACTTTTAATGTTTATTTATTTTTGAGAGAGAGAGAGAGAGAGCGAGCGCGGGCGCAACTGGGGGAGGGACAGAGAGAGAGGGAGACACAGAATCCGAAGCAGGCTCCAGGCTCTGAGCAGTCAGCACAGAGCCTGACGCGGGGCTCGAACCCGCAAACCGTGATCATGGCCTGAGCCAAAGTCGGATGCTTAACGGACTGAGCCCCCCCCCCCCCACACCCCGCCGCCCCCCAGGCGCCCCTGCCCTGGCTCCATTTCAAAGCACTTGTGCACCTTGCCTTTCTCCACGTGGGGGCTAGGAAGCTCTCTCCCCTGATGGGACCCGGGGACTTTGTCCTGTTTAGCCTTATACTCCCAGCGCCCGGGCCGTTATCTCCATCTGAGGCTGATTCCTTCGAGGGGTGGGACTCTGGCTGAGAGAGGTGATCTGGGGAGAGGGGAGCATGGGGGACAGGACGCCGAGGACGAAGTCTGGGAACCTGGGCGAAAGGCTCTTTGAAAGAGGCTGGAAAGAGGGTGTGCAGCAGGGGAGAGGGAAAGGACGGAGAAGGGCTTCTCGGGGTCTGGCCTGGCCGAGGAGAGGCCCCCAGCCCGCGGTCGCGGGGCTCCAGGAGTCGGGCCCGGGGACCCGGGCAGGGCGTGGGCTGGCCGGGACCCGCGCCAGGCCCCGCCCCCGGTCCCAGGCCCCGCCCCATAGGCCCCGCCCCGCCGCCTCGGCCCCGCCCGCCCCGGTATTTAGCGCTGGCGGCCTGGGCGGCTCCGCAGCCGCCGTTTCCGCTTTCTCCAGGTGAGGGTCCGGAGGAGCCGGGACGCCCCGCGCAGGGGCTGGCGGAGCCGCCGTCACTTGGGGTGCGTCCGCGGGTGCCCTGTTCGCCTTCCCTCCTTCCCTCCTCCCACTCTCCTTCCCCCCACCGCGGCCGCGTTTCCCCCGGCCCCCCTTCCCGTGCTTTCTCCCTCTCACCTGGCAGGTGGTCCCGGGTCTCTCAGTGTCGTGGCCTCTCTCCCCCCCCCCCGCCCCTCCTCGCGCCCAGTTCCTCGTTCAACCCTTCCTCCAGGTCTCCCTCGCGTGGGGGGACGGAGAGGTCCCGGCGTGTGTCAGGGAGAGCGCTGTGCAGGCAGCGGGCGCCCGGAGCACCGGGCCTTAGCGAGCAAAGATTGGTGGAGTTAGGTTGGTGACGCTCAAGGTGGCTTGAGTGACTCAGGGGTGCGGGCCGGGCGCTACCTGGAGCTGAGCTCAGGTGGGTGTGGAAGGGACTGTGCACCTGGCAGCACCTGCCTCTGTAGGCAGCGCCCGAGCTCAGCTGGCCTGCACCTGACCGCCAATCACAGACGCCCAGCGCGATTTCAAGCGTTGCCGCCTCCGGTGTAGGAAAGGCAGTGACCCTGGGCTTCTGTGGGCCGAGGGGCGGGATGCCTGAATGATTCAGGCCTGCGCGCCCAGCGTGCCCTGGCGTCCCCTGGCGTCCCCGTGGGTTGTGGCTTTACGGGGACCTTCACGTCTCGGACACGTGGACGGCCGTATCTCCCAGGCGGTGAGCTGCCGGGTCACAAGTAGGCACAGGAGGGAGGGTATGTGGCAGTATGAGCTGCGTTTCACGGCAGCGTCCCGAAGTGTCTCAGATCCGCGAGGCCACCTACCTGGGTGGCTCAGACACCCTCTGCAGCATGTTGTAGATCTCTGTGCGTGTGGCAGTGTTTTGAGCGTGGGAGGCATTGTACCTGTGTGTGTGTGGTTAGCATATCTGGGCATGTCTGGTAGGTCCCTGGTCCCTGGGCGTCTGGTCTGGGTGCGCTAAGCATACACAGGCTGCGTGCCTTCACAGCTCAGGAGTGAGCAAAGGAACGTCCCTGGGGTCTCCAGGGTGCTCAGCTCTCAGGTGTGAGGAGGGCGGGTTTCTCACTGCTGAGGCGGGTAGGGTAGTGGATCTCAGGCACGGGGGGGGGGGGGGGGGCGCTCTCCCTGGGGCTTGTGGGAGCGGCGGGATTCCTGGCTGCTCCTGGTGTGTCCCTCCCTCTGCCCCCCCCCCCCCCCCGAGCGTTTCTGATGGGTGGAAGGTGGAGGCGGCTGGCGAGCGTGTGTCTGGGGTCTCGGTCTCAGGTGCCTTCCTTGGGCTATGTGTCTGGCGGTGACTGCATCATCCTGAGGGATTCCTTCTGCACACATGCTCCCTGAGGCCAGCTCGCTGTGGCTGCTGCGCCTGCTCCGGGACATCCAGCTGGCCCAGTTCTACCGACCCATCCTCGAGGAACTTAATGTTACTCGGCCGGAGCATTTCGACTTTGTAAAGCCTGAAGACCTGGACGGCATCGGCATGGGCCGGCCCGGTAAGGGGCCCCTGCGCCGAGGTCCTGCTCTCTTGGTCCCCAGCCTCGTGGTTTCGAACCCCCTCTGCCCACCGCCCAACACACCAGCCCTCTTCTTTGCCTGTAAATCCTTCTGCAACCTCCATCCCCACCCCCACCCCCACATACCACCAAGTCCTCTGATTCTGACCTTCCCCAGCCCAGCGCAGACTGGCCGAAGCCCTGAAGAGACACCGTTCCGGGCTTAAGTCTAAGAACTGGGTCTACAAGGTGTGCATTTCCCGGTGGGGGCCGTGGACTTAAAGGGCCAGCTTAGGCCCGGGAATGGGGTGGGTTGAGTGTCAGGGAGGAGGACACCCACTTAATTTCCCACCCCTGCTTCAGATCCTTGGAGGCTTTGTACCTGAGCAGAAGGAGACCACCCCCCCTTCAGACAGCCCCCTGTTGTCCCTCCCTGAGCCCGAGGGGGGACTCAAGTGTCTGATCCCGGATGGTGCTGTGTGCAGAGGGGAGCTGCTGGGCTCTGGCTGCTTTGGAGTGGTGCACCGAGGGTTATGGACACTGCCCAGCGGTCAGAGTGTGAGTACCCAGGGGACCCAGTGCATTCTGGGTGCTGGGGCGGGCTGCCCGTCTCTTCCGCGTGCCCTCTGTGCTCTGGCCCCCACGTAGCTGTTCCCTAAGCGTCCTTCCCACCCCCCACCCCCCACTCCTCCCAGGTCCCAGTGGCTGTCAAGTCCCTCCGCGTGGGTCCTGAAGGCCCCGTGGGCACCGAGCTGGGGGACTTCCTTCGAGAGGTGTCCATCATGATGAACCTGGAGCACCCACACGTGCTGCGTCTGCACGGCCTCGTCCTGGGCCAGCCTCTGCAGATGGTGAGCAGACCCGGACAGCGGCTCCCAGGGCAGGTGGGCGGCAGGGTCCCCTGGGCCCGGACCTCTGCTCACGCAGCGCCGTGCTCCCGCAGGTGATGGAGCTGGCGCCCCTGGGCTCCCTGCACGCGCGCCTGACCGCCCCGGCCCCCACGCCCCCGCTGCCCGTGGCCCTGCTCTGCCTCTTCCTGCGGCAGCTGGCGGGGGCCATGGTGTACCTGGGGGCCCGGGGGCTGGTGCACCGAGACCTCGCCACGCGCAACCTGCTGCTGGCCTCCCCGCGCACGATCAAGGTGGCCGACTTCGGGCTGGTGCGGCCGCTGCGCGGCGCCCGGGGCCGCTACGTCATGGGCGGACCCCGCCCCATCCCCTATGCCTGGTGAGGGCGCGGAGCCGGGATCCCCGGGCACTAGAGGGCTCTAGAGGGCTGGGGCGGTGTGGACGGCTCCCTCCGGGGGAGGCTGGGACGAGGATTCTGGGAGGGCCCCTGGAAGTCCTCGAGAAGATCACCCAGCTCCTCCGGGAGGGACCCGTGCGGCCCGTTCAGCTGCATTTCCACAGGTGCGCCCCAGAGAGCCTGCGCCACGGGGCCTTCTCTTCTGCGTCTGACGTGTGGATGTTTGGGGTGACGCTGTGGGAGATGTTCTCCGGGGGCGAGGAGCCCTGGGCCCGCGTCCCGCCGTACCTCATCCTGCAGCGGCTGGAGAAGGGCCGAGCCCGGCTGCCTCGGCCTCCCCTCTGCCCCAGGGCTCTCTACGCCCTCGCCTTGCGCTGCTGGGCCCCCCACCCTGCCGACCGGCCCAGCTTTCCCCACCTGGAGGGGCTGCTCCAAGAGGTGGGAGCCCCCACCTCCCCAGATGCACCCAGTCTCTGGTTTCTCCCAGAGCTCTGCGCACAGGAGTGACAGATACTCCTGGGCTGGGGTCAGGGACCGGCTCTGGATAACCCGGATTCAGTGTCTACCTGCAGCAGGGCCCAGAGCCCTGGGGAGACAGCTTAGGGCTGCGGAGACGGATGCTGAGGGCTGGGGGACGGAGCACGGAACAGAGAGCAGTAGGTTTGACAGGCAGAGGGAAGAAAGGTCTGCATGCGACTGGGAAATACAGCTAAGGCGGCCCCAGCATCTCAGGTGCCCCGTGGAGGGCTATGCGAGGAATGATACGTAACCAGGGCCAGCCCTGGGAGACACCGTGCTAAGTGCTTCACATGTCTCCTTCTTGCACGTTGGCCCGCTTCATCCTCACAACAACCCCGTAAGGCCATTATTATCTGGAGTTTACAGATGGGGGCAGTTAAGGCAGTGACAGTTTAAGTGGAGGAGTTGGGATTTGAAGCAGTCAATTGACCCAAGAGTGCCGTCCCCTAAATCAGTAAACTGCGTTGTTGAAGACTCTGTCTTTACCCTGAAGGCACCTGGGAGCCATGGAGGGATTTTGAGCAGGGGAGTTCCCAGTCACTTTACATGTTCTCTCACTCTGGCTTGGAGCAAGGAGGGATGAGAGGAAGGAGACTGAACAAGGGAAGAGCAGGTGGCTGACAAGGGTCATGAAGCAGAAATGAAAGGATGTCTGCGGTCAGGGTCAAGGCAGCGGGGCTGGGAAGAAAAGGAAAATATTTCCAGAGACACTGGGAGGCAGAGTGGTGCGTGGGAGGACCCTCCCTTGGTTCTCCTAGGCAGAGACAGCCCCCCCCCCCCCTTTGTTGCTTCCTGACCCCTGGGGTACGTCCGGCTTGGTGTGGAACCCAGATCTGCCACCCCCTACTGGGGGATAGGGACAGTCCCCCCGGGCCCGGGACAGAGGACATACCTGGTATGGGTTTGATGGGTGGGTGCATAAACAGGAGTCTCCTTCCTCTCCTGCTCACGTGATCTTGCCCTTCTGACTCAGGCCACAAGCCCTGCCACCCTTTCTTCCTGTCTCTGCAGGCGTGGCCTCCTGAGGCACATTGTGTGAGGGAGGTCACAGAGCCAGGCGCCCTAAGGATGGAGACTGGTGACCCCATCACCGTCATCGAGGGCAGGTGACAGCCTCGGGCCTCCCACACGTCCCCAAGGAGGAGGACTCCCACCTGACCTGCCTGACCCTGGTCCCAATCTGCTGCCCCCCCCCCCCCAGCTCCCTGAACCCTGACCCTCTGCCTCCTCCCTTCCCCGCTGGGCCCCGGGAGCGCCACTAAAGTCGTGGCTCCCACTGGAGCCACCAAGCCCGTAGAGCCCTTTTGTGTTAGGGAGAAAAGAGCCTCCCTTCTTCCAGGCAGCTGCCGCTGCAGGCACACAGCTTGCGAGCTGAATGTGGGCCGGAGCCCAGCCCTCCTCCCCCTCCGTCCCCTCTAACAGTGCCTCTTCCCACAGCCCGGACTCCACGACCTGGAAGGGCCAGAATGGCCGCACATTCAAAGTAGGCAGCTTCCCAGCCTCAGCAGTGACACTGGCAGACTCGGGGGGCTCGCCAGCCACCCGTCCGGTCCACAGAGTGTCCCCTGCCCGGGGCGAGCTGCACCAGGGAAGCACGGATGGGTGAGTGGGGGACACAAGCCCAGCAATGCCTCTGGAAGGGAAGCTTGGGGAGGGGGTCTGGGTGGGGGGGTGGGCAGCTGGAGGGAAGGCTGGACTTGCCTCCCAGCTGGGGCTTCCACTCTGGGGCTCAGCCTGCCTGGGAGCCCCCCCCCCCAGAGTTTCTGGTGGGGGGGGGGCACACTGATGTGCCAGGTGGGGAGAATGAACCGGATTGCTCTCCAACAGGGATAGAGGGAAGGCCAAGCTTCGGGATTTGCCTCCGGCACAGGGCCAGAGAAGGAACGTGCCCCTGCAGAGGGCGAGAGGTGGGTGTGGTGCCGGGGACCCGGCTTCTCGCAATTCTGCCCCCCGCTCTGAGTCCTGACCTTGGTGTCGGCGATGCGGCGGCCCCCCATCTGCCCTCTCTAGCGCTGTGCGTCTCCCCCTGCAGCGCCCGCCCTCTCCGTTCTCTGGGGCCTCAGCTGCCTGGGCTGGGGTGTCTGTTCCACACACCTGTCTTCCTGTCCCCCACGAGCACGGCACAGACACAACGGGGAGAAGGCAGGGCCCAGCATCTGGGCCTCCTCTCAGGTTGATTATTTCTCAACTGTGTAGTCATTTCCAAGAGCCTGGAGTCTGTTCTGTCCCTGGGCTCCCGCCCCACAGGGGGTGGTTCCAGCCCCCCCGAACTTCGCCATGCCAGAGCCGTGACCCGGGGACCCCCTGGCCTGCCATCCTGCCCTCCCTTTGCCTCCAGTCCTTCTCAGCCCAGCCAGCCCCCCAGGGAGCGGCCTCCGTGGCCCAGAAGAGAACCCCTCCCCAGCCACCCCCCGGGAAAACCTGGAGCCGGCAAAGCCACCGTTCCCTCCGGAGGCCTCTTGCCCGACCCCGAGTTGCAGAGGAGGATTATGGAGGTGAGAACTCCCTGAGGTGGCCTGGTGTCCCGAGGGGCTACAGGCGGGACCGTGGCCTAAGCCGGACTTCGTGCCCCGTAGGTGGAGCTGAGCGTTCACGGAGTCACCCACCAGGAGTGCCAGGCGGCGCTAAGGGCCACTGGGGGAAACGTGGTTTCCGCCATCCGGAATCTCAAGGTAAAGCCAGACCCTTCTCTCGGGTTCCCACCCCTCCCGCCCCTGCCCTGTGGCAGCCACTGCCCTCCCTCCTGCCTCCGCAGGTGGACCAGCTCTTCCATCTGAGCAGCCGGTCCAGGGCCGACTGCCGACGCATCCTGGAGCATTACCAGTGGGACCTCTCGGCCGCCAGCCGCTACGTCCTGGCCCGGCCCTGAGGTCTGCTCCCTTGGGTGTGGATACTAGCCTGGGTCAAGGGCCTGGCCACGTGGGACCAAGCAGAACCCGGACAGGTCCCATCAGGGCAGAATTTCCCACCTGGGGAGATCGTTGGCAGGTACGGGAGGAGCCCGAGGTCACGCACTGCCGAATGTCTCCTCCCGCCCTGCCCCTTGGCCTCTGAGGCCTCACGCTCCCTCGGCTGGTTCATAGAAGGATCTCCTCCGCTCTGCCTCCCACATTGCCAACCACGAGGAGAACTCGGAGGGACACAGCTGCCACACGTCGCACCCACAGGAAGCTTCCACTTGCTACAGAGAGCGATCCAATGGCCATCCTGGGCCTCGGGGACAGCCATCCCAAACTGCCGTCAGCTGCCACACGGGTCTCTGTGGGAGCAGTCATCTCGGACGACGGAAGCGATCCCGCTGACTTGGGCTACGTGGCCTAGACTGCCTTGGCTTGGTCCGGGGCCATAATGGACGATGAAGTCGCCCTCTTGAACTCAGAGACGCTGGATCTTGGCAGCACGGATTATGAAACGGGCCAGCCCCCACCCAGCCCGGCTGTCCTACTTCCCATCGTGTCTTCCCATACCAACTCCCTTCTCCTCTCTCCCATCACATACATCTTCCGAAATCCAAAAAGTTACAAAGTTTATATGAATATAACATACAAAGATACAGCCTCCTTCCTAAGGCAAAGGGCAGGATGGGGTGCTTAAGGCTCCGGAGGAAGCTGCACGAAGCACCGGCTGTGGGCAGGGCCTGGGGGAGGCGGGGATCCCCTCAGAGCGCCACGGTCTGAGGTTGAACCGATTGGCCAAGCTGATGCGGGGCGAGAGCGGTCACGCCAGCCATCTTTGGTGCTGCAAACCCTTGCCCACCCCAGCTCCTGCCAGAAAGCCCGAGGGCCCTGGATTCCCAAGGCCGGATCTGGAGCACAGGCCCCGGAAGGGGGCCGGGGGAAGGGAGGGTAAAGCTGATATGCCTGTGTGCCAAGGGATCGGAGAGACAGCGGTGCGAGGGAGAAGGGTTCTCATACATACCCTTCCCCAGGGGCCAAGGCGAAGGAGGCCAGGGGATCGGGGCAGGGGTAGGGCGCCGCGGGCCCTAGACTCTCGGGCATCCCCGTCTGTCCCCTGCGGCAAACGTCGCGGAAAGCGGCCGCCTCTGACAGGTGGCCATCCTGGATTCTGGTTGAGGTGATGGTCTCCTCGCCCTGAGGTGGCCTCTAACTGGTGACGGCAGAGGGCCCAGCGCCTCCTCGCTTCTCGAAGAACATGTAGTCCTGACGGGAGGGCACGGTCAGCGGGGCTGGCGGGGCTGGCCTAGCTCAGCTCTCACAACCCGGGTCCCGAACCTGCACCCGCCCCCGGCCCCCCGCCCCCATAGAGCGTGTCTCTAATCTAGCAGGAGGCCAAGATGCGCACAGAGCCTTGATGGAGAGCGGGGTGGTGGGAGGGGAGGGGGGGCAGCCCACTCACAATGAGGAACGTGGCTCCCAGCAGCACCGCCTTCACCCTCACGTCCAGATCCAGCGGGAACTGTAGGCCGAAGTCATCTGCATCGGTGAGGGCTTCTTGGAGCAGCCCCCCCCACTGCTTGCTGATCCGGCCCACGCTGCGGGATTCATCTGGAGTCTTCACCTGTCGGGAAGGCAGGAGCCAACTGGGGGGGACGTGGCTGACCTCCCCTGCCGCCAGGCCCCCCCTCCCACCGTCGCCGCGTATGAGCGGCGCCGGCTCTGTCCTGAGCGAATCCTTCCAGCGGGTTTCCCCGTGGCATCCGGGGAAACCAAGTCACCCTCGGTCACGCTGCGTGTGTATAGTGCAGATCTGAGTTCAGACTCACATCTGTTGCTCCTGAAAGGCCATACGCGAAAACCGAACATAAGTAGCAGCAGGAACGTTAGCACCGAGTACTCATCTCCGTGTAGGGCTGCTTCCCAGGTTTGTTTTGGTCACCAAAGTGCCTGCCGCCCGTAGCTGGTGAAGTCAGCGCCCTGAACAGAGTGGCCTGGTCCAAGAGGGCTAGGGGGCTGTGCTTGACCAGCCAGCCAGGCGCCTAGAAGGCTGTGCCTGCCCAAAGAGGTGCCTTTACCCCGCAAAGTAGCAAGGGCCCTGTCCAAGCTTCATCCAGAGGGGATCCAAGCCCGTCTGGTGGGGGAGGGGCAGCAGTAAGTGGCCTCTAAGGACCAGGATTTCCACTGGCCTCTCCAGGCCCAAGAACAACAGGCCCTGGGGACGGACGAGGTAATTCACTGTGATTTCCTGATCGTTTCCTATGCTTATTTTCAGGGGCTAGAACTGAAGTGATTGCCTTCTGTGCCCTCCCGGTCCCCTTCCCCCACTGACAGCTCTGGGGCACTTCCTGCAGACCAGTCTCCGGCTGGGCAGGGCCTCTCCCAGCCAGCCCTGCCATCCCCAGTGCAGCCCCAGAGAAGGGCTGCTCATAACTACGTAAAAGGGAGCCTGGGTCTCCCAGGGCCCCACGGGCTGCACGTTCCCATGCAGAGGTCACCCAGTCATCTTTCTATCACAGAGCCTCCACCCAGCTCCCAAGGTGACTCGATTTGTAAAAGTAGGCTTAGGTAGGACACGTCATCGGAAGCCTTGGAAAGTCTACGGGCTTCTCCCTGTGATTTCTCCCTTATCTGCCCTGGTGATTATCCCTTAAAGAACCACAGTGTCGGGGAGGTGCCTCTGTCTTCTGGAAACAAAAGCGCTTCCCAGGCCTCACCGCTGGCACTGTCACCACTTGGGTTCTGAGGACGAGGACGTAGATCACCCGTGGGGTGGGGGCAAGCCGCAGGATGCTGACAAGTTACACTGGTGCTGGCTCCAGGGCCCGGGCTCACACGCTCATGCATAGCAGCTAGCCCGCAGCAGAGCCAGTGGTCATCCTGTGCCCCAAACCAAGCCTGGCCTTAGCTTGTTTCCCCCTCAACACGGGGCGGCAGGTGACAATCAGCATTGGTCCTTCAGAGGAAAGCCTCCCTGCCAAGCTTTCAGAAGGCCACCCGGCCACCCCCTTCTGAATGGAGAACACTGGAGATGTGCTAGGACCCTCCGTGGATTTGGATCAGTGAGCTCAGGGTCTTGCCCTTAGTGTTGGCCATCGCGCCTCACAGAAGCTGCCATCTTGGTTTATGAAGTTCCCAGGAATCTCCCCTTCTTCCCGGTACCTCAAAGTTGGTGTCTGTGCCACAGCCACAGGTCCAGCAGGGCCCCACCACGCGCAGGAGGGTCCGGCGATCGGCATCCTGGATGGACAACTTGGGGATGAAGGGATGCCAGGTCTGTAGCACGTGGCCAATGGTGGTGCCGGGAGGGGCCTGTACTTCCATCTGGAGTCAGGGGCAGGCAGGGTCACTGCGAGCCAGGGCACCCTGGCCCGAGCTCTCAGCTTCTGGGTCTACCACGCGCCCCGCTCCCCACTAGATCTCCCATCCCGTCTGCCACTCCCACCCGAGCTAAGCTTCATCCCAGGCCTCATCACGAGCGGACCACGTTCCATCCTCGGTCCTCCCCATTCCGGCCTGCCCCTCCCCCCACCCAACCCCGTCCCTGGCCCCAGCCATCCCTGCCCACCTCCTGGAGGCCACATGGGCAGCAGCTGCAGCCACAGTGCAGGGGGCGGAGCAGACGCAGCACCTCTCGATCACTGGGGTCCACCACGCGGACACGCAGGGGCCGGCGGGCGCCACAGCACAGGCGCGCGCAGCAGTGGCTCTCTTCGGCCGCCTGCCCCAGGGGCTGTCCGGCCCCCGAGCGCAGTTCATACCGGTTACATGTCTCCCAGCCCAGGAGCGCTGCCAAGGGGGACACGCTGAGGCTCAGGCCCCGCCACCTGCCCAAGAGCCCCCTGTCTCTGCCCTCGTCACGAGGCCCAACCTACTCCTTCCACTCACTTTCCACTCGCTCGGCCTTCTGGTGAATCAAGATCTGATCAATCTGGAAAGGCAGGAAGGTCCGCGCCCGATGTCAGCTGGCTGGTCTGGACGCCAGGGTCCCCTCCTCGTCACTCTCCCCGCCCCCCCCCCCCCACCCCGCGCCCTCCCACTCACCTGCACCAGGAATTCGAGGCCGGAAGGCACCCCGGGCAGTGGCAAGAACGGGGCAGCAGGCCCTGGGGCCCCGGGGCCGGGCGAAGGGAAAAGAGAGAAGCCGGGCGCAGGGGCAGGCATGTGGGGGGGCACTGGTGCCTGCCCGGGCCCGGGGTGCAGCGCTGGCTCCGGGTACCCAGCCGTCACAGGGTAGGGAGGAGGGGGTGAAGGGGCGTGGCCCTTGGGGGGCAAGTAGCCTGTTGGTGGGGGGACAGGGGTAGATTAGACGGGGACCCGCGGCCACATCCCCTCTCCCCTCGGGCCGCGAGGCTGCAGGGCGATGAGATGGGAAGAGACTGAGGACGACGGGGCGGGGGAGCAGGGCGGCGGCTCCCCGGGAGGAAGGGAGGGGCCCCACACGGCCAGTCGGAGCACATTCCCGCAGGGTGTGCTCGACGCCCAGCTCCCGAGTCCGTGGGGGGATAACGGAGACCCTCAGCCTCGCGCCCACTTACCTGCCATGGGAAAGGGGCGAGAGTTCGCCGGTGTCAGTGTCCGGGAGGCTTAGTTTTGGAGGTGGTGGCAAGTTCGGACACAGCCAGACAGACACAGACAGACACAAAGACGGACAGGCAAACGCGGAGAGGCGGCCGCGCGCGGCGCGGGCCCAGGGTCTCTTGGGCGGCGCCTCTGACTCAGGGAGAAACCGAAAGTGTCAGCGGGCAGGGCGGGTACCTGGGACCCTGGATTCCCTCGGGGGCCCCAGAACCGCCCCCTCCCTTTGTTCTCCCATTCTCCGCGGAGGCGGCTGCTGGCAGACGGCCGGAAGGATGGACCCGCGGTCCGAGCGACGGCCCGGCCTCGAGGGAGGCCTCCCGGCCCCCCTGCGCCCCAGTCCCCCCCGCTCACCTGAAGCCCCTAGAAGAGCTGGCGTGCCCAGCGCTCGGCGGCTCGCAGGAGCTCGGGGAGGCGGGCCCGGGCCTCGACCCCGCCCCTCGACCCGTCCAGGCCCCGCCCCTCCCGGCCCGGGCGGCGCGCGTGCGCACAAAGGGAGCCGGCTCTCCTGCGGGGCCGCGAGCGGTGCGCCGGGGAGCTCGCTGGCGTGGCCGGCGTCCCCGCCCGCTCCGCCCCGCCGCTCGACACCAGAGGAGGCCCGCCTGGGGAGCGCCGCCGGCCCAGACCTAGCCCGGCGACCCCCGCCGGGTCTGCGGGCGCAGAGCGCTCGGTGTCCCCGGGTGGGAAGCCAGGGCGGCTGGCGCGGCGCTGGACCCCAGGCTCCTCCTCCCGAGGGCGGTTCGGGCCTCGCTGACGCAGCGGAACACCCTCCACACTCCTTCTTTGGCTTCTAGGACTGGCCCCCCGGCTCCCTTTCCACCTCCCCGGGGGGCTGCCTCCGCGGCTGCTCGCCGTGACGCTGCGGTCATCCACACAGACACCTTGCTACGACAGTACGTCTTCCAGGAGCCCCTGGCCACGTGGGTGACAGGCCGCCAAACGGTGGCAACAGTGAGCGTCCGCGCAGTGAGGTCCGGGGGCGGCCAGGGGACGCGGCGCGGTTAGCAGGAAAGCCTCCCCCCGTCCCCACTGCCAGAGGAGTCGCTTCTTCTGGGTCCTGAGCAGAGAGGCCCGCAGGTGTAAGGAGGTGCTGAGCCTGGGGCCCTATAGGCAGAGCAACGAGGGAAGAGTTGAGAGAGGGAGGCCACCCGCCTACCTGCACGGAAGGCCTGGTGGCAGCTGGGACTTGGCCCCAGGGGCAGCGGGGGGCCCACCGAAAGATGTTAAGACCCAAAGAGAAGGTCGAATTTGGGTTTTAGAAAGACACATCTAAACCACAAGGTGGAGAACCACGAAGGCGCCCGGGGCTGGGTGGTGGACGGCGGCCGGAGGAGCGGGTGCTGTGCTAGGTGCACACAGGAGTGGTAGATCGGGGAGATGCTTACACAGCAAACCTAGAGCTTGTTTGAGGGGTGACATGTGCAGGTGAGGCGTTCCGGATGACCCCAGGTCCCTGTCTGGTGACCACGCAGGTGGAGGGGTCACCCACCAAGATGAACATACAGGGAGGGGCGGCGGCTGGGTGGCTCAGTCGGTTGAGCGTCTGTCTTTGGCTCAGGTCACCATCTCCCGGTTTGTGAGTTCAAGCCCCGAATTGGGGTGTCTGCTGTTAGAGCCCACTTCCGATCCTCTGTCGCCCTCTCAGTGTCCCTCCCCTGCTTGTGTGCGCGCTCTCTCTCTCTCAAAAATAAATCAATATTTAAAAAAAAAAAAAAAAAAAGATGAACATAGAAGCAGGTTTTCAGAGATGGGTCCAAGTTCTTCTGGGCTGGTCAGCTGCTCCCACAGCTTCAGCCATCATCAGCTTCGGACCCAAGTGCCTGACCTCTCCCCCCGGGGGTGCTTAAGTACCCCAGATTCTACGTGGCCCAGACCATGCACCGGCATCCACCAAAACATCAACATATACAGAAACTCGGTTACTCAACAAAGATTGAGTGAGCGCCTACTATATGTCAGACAGCTTTTGAGAGGAATATACAGCAGTTTTTTAAAAAAAATTAACCAAAATTGCTGATCTCCTGGGGCTTACGTTCTAGCAGAGAAGAGACAGATAAGGTAAAATATACTAGAAGTCAGAGGGTATGTCAAGTGCTATGGAGAAAAATTGAACAAGATGAGGAGGACAGAGAGTGGTGGGCAAGGGTTGCAATTTTGCAGAGGGTGAACTTGGAACGTATCACCCAGAAGGTGGTAGGTGAGCCAAGACCTGACTGTAGGAGGTCAAGGACGGAACCAGGCCGGCCTCTGGCATAAAAAAAAAAAAAAGTTTCAGGCAGCGCGAACAAGAAAGGCAAAGTGTGCCTTGGTCATTCAGTGAACAAAAGTGACACCAGTGTGGCTGGAATGGAACGAACCAGGCAGAAGGAATGGAGATCCCATGAGCCCAGATCACATACAGCCTTGCAGACCATTGGATTATACTGAGCGAGACAGGAAGTGTTGCAAGTTTCGGATAGAGACGTGAGCCTTACACACGCAGTGGTCCTCAGCTCTGGCCACAAGATAGAATCATCTGGGTGCTTCACAAAATACCTCTGCACGGGCCCCATGTCGTATCAACAATTTAATTAGAGTATTTGGGGTAAGGTGCAGATATCAGAACTTTCTGGGAATTTCTCCAAAGACTTTAATGTGTAGCTAAGGCTGAATAGCACTGTTACAGGGTCTCTCTCTCTCTCTCTCTCAGGCTGCTTTGTCTAGAGCAGGCTATAGTTAGGCAAGGGCAGAAGGACATTCCTGCAAAAAGCAAGGGGGGATGTGATGGTGACTTGGACCAGGGGCCAGAGCGGTAACAATGGAGGTGGTGGGAAATGGTCAGATTCTGGTTATGCATTCAGCCAATGACGTGTTGACTTGATAATGGCTTGGATACAGGATGTGAGGATAAGGGCAAAGTTGACTCAGGCTTGGCCCAGGAGGCCATTCCCAGTGGGCCCTGCTCTTCCTGTTTGGTCATTTCCTGTCTGCCCACTCCATCCTGAGCTCCAGACACTTCTGCTGTCTCTCTCGTCTCGTCACCAGTATGGTGTGTCCCTTTTCTTCTGGCGAACGAGTCACGCTGAAAGCTGGCATATGGACAGAAGTCTGTACCAGGCTCCAAAAACCAAAGGAGCCCACCTGGGCCGTACCAAACTATCTCTTGAAAGGATCGGTCTTCGCTGCGGAAGATTGGAGTTTCTTGGTGCTCACGGGAAGGAAAGAACTTAGCTCTGGGAATTGGGCAGAAGAGAGTTTGAACCCCAGGCCACGCTGGTCCCAACTACGATACAGAACAAGTTACTTCACCTCCGTGAGCTTTAGTTCCCACGCCGGACTATCGAGAAGATTGGACACAGTGCGCAGTAATAATAGGGACCGATTATCAAGCAGGCCTTATTTATCCTGGTTCCTCAAGAGCCCCGCTCACGGGCAGGGTCAAAGCTAAGGGATCACATTACATGGAGGGTGGCCATTCCAGATGTCGGCGCCTCCCCCACCTGGAGGTTTCCTCTGAGGCTGTATTTCAGCCATCACTAAAATGAAATATTGTGATCTTCTACTAATATACCTCAAATCATGCCTCCTCCCTGGATATAAATGTTTCAGTGGCTCCCCATTGCCCTCAGAAGAGAGTCCAACATCTCAGCCCAAGGCCCTCCATCATTTGCCCCTGCTGCCATCTTTCCCTACGACCCTCTCAAGGTCTTTCAAGCCAGCCACCAGGAATTTTTTGACGTCTCAAATGCCCCGGGCTCTCTTTGGCTTCAGGGCTGCCCGGATAGCTCTTGCCTGGGGTCTGCAACACACCCCTTCCCCTTCTGCATCACCGAACTCCTTCAAGGTCCCCACTGAACATTCTGGCACCCAGCAGCTGCTCCAAAGCTCTGGAGCTCAGTAGGGACTAGTTGGAGGGGAGACAGAAATTCTAGTATCCCTCTCATTTACAGAAATGGTCCATTTTTTGTTTATTTATTTCTGAGACAGAGAGAGACAGAGCATGAGTGGGGGAGGGGCAGAGAGAGAGGGAGACACAGAGTCCGAAGCAGGCTCCGGGCTCTGAGCTGTCAGCACAGAGCCCGACGCGGGGCTCAAACTCACAGACCGCAAGATCATGACCTGAGCCAAAGCTGGACGCTCAACCGACTGAGCCACCCAGGCGCCCCTGGTCCGTGCTTTTTTGAATGCAACTTTCTGAAAAGTTAAGCATGCACCTTTGATATATCACACAGATATGAACTTTATGAGACGTACACAAAAATGGAAAGTAAAAAGACGGAAGTTAAAATTTGTGTACATAGGGGCGCCTGGGTGGCTCAGTTGGTTGAGCATCTGACCTCGGCTCAGGTCACGATCTCATAGTTTGTGGGTTCGAGCCCCACGTCGGGCTCTGTGCTGACAGCTCGGAGCCTGGAACCTACTTCAGATACTGTGTCTCCCTCTCTCTGCCCCTCCCCTCTCTCAAAAATAAACAAACATTAAAAAAAAAATTGTGTACTGGGGTGCCTGGGTGGCTCAGTCGGTTGAGCGTCTGACTTCACTCAGGTCATGATCTCACAGTTCATGGGTTCGAGCCCCCACATCAGGCTCTGTGCTGACAGCTCGGAGCCTGGAATCTGCTTCAGATTCTGTCTCCCTCTCTCTGCCCCTCCCCTGCTCACACACTCTCTCTCTCTCTCTCAAAAATACACATTAAAATTTTTTACAAAAATTTGTGTACTTAGGAGCTCTAACTTTTTTCCATTAAAATTTGAAAACCATTGATTTAAAGTGGATAGAGAAGCCAGCCAGGCAGTCACAGCCAGAGGGAAAACCAGGAGGGGTGTCCTAGAAACAACAGGATGTATTTTAAGGACAGTGTGGCCAACTGTGTCAAATGCTGCAGAGGCTAAAGACAAGATAAAGTCAACCATTGAGGGCACCAGCCTGGCTCAGTCGGTACAGTGTGGGATGCTTGATCTCAGGGTTGTGAGTTCAAGCCCCACATTGAGCATGGAACCTACTTAAAAAAAAAAAAAAAAAAAAAAAAAAAAAAAGGGAGGTGCTTGGATGGCTCAGTTGATTGGGGTCCGATTCTTGATTTCAGCTCAGGTCTTGATCTTGGGGTCCTGCAATCAAGCCCCCTGTTGGGTTTCACGCCCAGCGTGGAGCCTAATTTAAAAAAAGAAAAGAAAGAAAAAAAAAAAAAGAAAGAAAGAAAATCATCCGTTGGATCAGGCAACCAAGACCTCTCAGCGATCCATGGATCCTTCTGAGGGCATTTGTGGGGAAGAGAGGGGATGGGAGACCGGCCAGAAGAGGGGTGCTGAGTAAACCTGAGTCCAGATCTTTTCCAAGCCCCCACACTTCCCCGAGCTCCCCAACAACCTACTTGGATGTGTTCCAGGCATTTCAGAAGCAACCTGCCCCAAACTGACTGCCTCCCCCTCATCTTCCCCCTCCTTCCGTTCTCATCTGAGTAACAGCACCTCCAACCACTAGGTGTATAAACAGGAAGCCTCCTGCTCATTTCACCCTTACATCCAATCCATTAGCAGTTCCTATCGGTACGACCCTCAAAATATATCCTGGATCGGACCCTTTCCACCACCTCTTCCACCCTAAGCCAAGCCACCACCATCATCTCATCCCTGGCCTTCCTGACTGGCCTGTGGCCACCCTGGCTTCCTCCAGATCTTTTAAGCATACAAATCACGGGCGCCTGGGTTAAGTGGGTTGAGCATCCAACTCTTGGTTTTGGCTCAGATCATGATCTCATGGTTTCATGAGTTCGAGCCCCAAGTCAGGATTCTCTCTCTCTCTCTCTGCCCCTCCTCCTGTCTCTCTCTAAATAGATAAATCCATAAAAATTACATGTATAAAAGAGCCTAGCCTTCTCTTACTTGAAACCTTTCAACAACTCACTGTTGCTCTACAGACAGATTTCAAGCGCTTTACTACTCCCTGCAAGGCCTGCACGGAGTACCTGGGGGCCCTCATCACTACCCATCAGCCACATGGTTTTGGCTCTTTCTCCAACCACCCTCCCCCCTGCCTGATTTTCTCCTGCCTCAATGATTTTGGACTGCTCCTTTCTAGCCCGTTTCGCCAGCTTGTCTTTCCACCTAGGACATGCTTCCCCTCCAACTCTGTACCTGGTTAGCTCCAGCTTCAATGGGACCTCCTCTGCGAGGCCTTCCCATCGGAGGGGGGACACACCCTCCACGACCCCACTGTCCAGCTGCCTCCCTGCTCTTTTCCTGCGCGTTCAGAGCACAACTCACAACCATCCATTTGTATGCTGAGCTGTTAAAGCCCATTTTTACTACTTTGAAACTCGGCCCACACAGATCGTGGAGCCCCACTCTGCCCCCCCTTCCCCACTTCTGTCTCTGTTCATGGTCTCCTCCACAACAGTCTTCTTTTTAAGTTTATTTATTTAAAAAAAATTTTGTTAATGTTTATTTTTGAGAGAGAGAGTGCACGAGCGCGAGCAGGGGAGGGGCAGAGGGAGAGGAAGTGACAGAATCAGAAGCAGGCTATTGGCTCTGAGCTGTTAGCACAGAGCCTGATGTGGGGCTCAAACTCACAGACTGCGAGTTCATGACCTGAGCGGAAATAGGGCGCTTCACCGACTGAGCCACCCAGGCACCCCTAAGTTTATTTATTTTGGGGGGGGGGAGGGGCAGAGAGAGAGAGGAAGACACAGAATGGGAAGCTGGCTCCTGGCTCTGAGCTGTCAGCACAGAGCCTGATGTGGGGCTCGAACTCACGGACCGCGAGACCATGCCCTGAGCTGAGACAGGACACTTAACCAACCGAGCCACCCAGGTTCCCCTAAGTTTGCTTGTTTTTTTTTTTTTTTTTAATTTTTAAAAAAATGTTTATTTACTTTTGAGACAGAGAGAGACAGAGCATGAATGGGGTTGGGTCAGAGAGAGGGAGACACAGAATCTGAAGCAGGCTCCAGGCTCCGAGCTGTCTGCACAGAGCCCGACACGGGGCTCGAGCCCACAGACTGTGAGATCATGACCTGAGCTGAAGTCGGACGCCTAACCGACTGAGCCACCCAAGCGCCCCCCCCCCCCCAAGTTTGTTTTTGAGCGAGAGGAAGAGAGAGTGCAAGAGGGAGACAGAATCCCAACCCTGCTCAGTGCTGTCAGTGCAGAGACCGACGCAGGGCTCGGACCCATGAACCGTGAGATCATGACCTGATCTGAGATCAAGAGTGGGGCGCTTAATGGACTGAGCCACCCAGGCGGCCCCACAACAGAGCTCTTTTAAGGATCATGTCAAGCACTGAAGCCTTTTATGCGCCCCCCATACATGATGATCTGTCCCTGCGTTGAACCCCAAAGAATTTTGTAACTAATGGCACCACTCCTGAGCTGCCTTGCCTTAACTCTGACTTCCAGAGTGAATGTTCAATAAATGTGTGGCCTGGCAGGCCTGAAAACTTTACCCTACAGGAACCTTCAGTTCTAGTGGGCAGCAGAACCGCACGGTGACTTGGGCCCAAAGAGTGCTTCCAAAAGATTCTGCAGTATTTCCAATATTCTTTAGGACTCTGACGCCCACCGGTTTCAGGACCTCCTAACAAGCTAACCTCGAATGAACAGAATCCCCAGACCCAAGATTCCGTCTCAGGAAAGGGAAGGAGTCCAGAGGTGGACAATGCTTACCCTTCTTTCTCCAAGAGGTTAGACGAACAAAGACTCGAGTTCTTTATTTGCCTTTCCCTTTTAATCTCCTCCCTGCTCCAACTCTTAAAGAAGTACCCAGCAATCAATTACAAAGAAGTTCAAAGGGCCAAGGCAAGCCAGCCCAAGATTAACAGGCTCCCTCCCACGGGGGCCAAAGTCTGGATGCTGGGGTCTCCACTCAGAGCCTGGTAGTAAAAGCTGGTGCAGAATAAGGTGGTTCCAGAGGCTAGCAGTAACCCGGCCTGAAGGAGATACAAGAATACAGGCCAGTAAGAACAGGGCGGACGGAGGGAGCTGGTGGGGCATGGTCAGGGTTGGGCATGGGTGTAGGATTACCCAGAGGGGCTTTCTGCAATGGGGCACCCCTAACAGAGCCAGGCTGTGGAAGAAATGGTGTTTGTTGGCCTTGTCGAAGAGCTGTAAGAAAAAGAGAAATGGAAGGCGGGGTGGGGGAAGACACTTCCTAAGCAACGCTGATGCCTGCATCCCGTGGGGGCACATCGGAAAAAGTTCGTCCCCCCGCTAAAGTCCCGGCTCGCCTGTCCCACCAGCACCCACGGCACATGCTCGCCGCCCTCGGTGCTCCGCCCCTCCCCTACTTCCCTCAGCGACCCCAGACTTGGGGCGCTCCTAGACCCGGAAGCTGGGCAGCCCCAAGTCCCTTCACCTCCTTCCCGTAGGCATCCGGGAACTGGGCGCCTGTGGAAGGAGAGGCAAAGGTTACCAGTCCGAGCACCTGCCTCCACCGCCCCGACTCCCGGGTGGAGGGAGGGCCCAGTTGGATGCCCCCAGAAGGCGTCTCATTGGTGGAAACGCACATGGGCGCTTCTGGGGACCAAACTGGACCAGGCAGAGGGCTGTCCGGTGGAGGGGAAAGCCGGCACTTCCCATAGACCCCGCCCCTGCACTAGACCCCGAAGGTCGACCCCAGCCCCCTGACCGTGCGCCCCGTAGGAGGCCAAGCCTAAGGCCCCGGCTCCGGACAAGGCGCCCAAGCGGCGGAAAGCAGCCCCCGGCCCGGCCATGGCAGTGGATGGTCACGCGCCGCAGGAACACCGCCCAGGCCACCCAAGAGGCCAGCCAATCCCAATCTCCCATGCAAATAATGTCCAAAAGTGCCCAATCCGGGACGTGTTCATTCCGGCGTCCAGTTCTTCACCCGGGTACTTGCGCCTTTGTAAAAGCTCTGCTGAGTGGCGAAGCCGCGTGGCGGGCGGAGAAACAAGAACCAATCAGGGTCGGAGGAGCCGAGCAGTGAGGGGCGGGGCGCGGAGGCGGGACTAGAGGATTTGCGTCACGGATTGGCCCACTTTCAAAGTTGATCGCTCCTTCCGATACCTACCCCCTCCCACCTCCGGCCAATTTCCAAAGATCCCGGTCCCCACGCGGAGTTCCGCCCCTTTCCCCACTGGCTCCTCCTTTTCAGCTTTAAACCAGGCCTACTCTCACAAGGAGGCGGCCGCTCGGGTAACCAAGCCCCACCCACCGCCGTCAAAACCCCGCCCACTGTCGAGATGGCCCCTCCCACGGACCCAATGCCCCGCCTTCTTCGTGTGATGCCCCGCCCCCTCGAGTTCACCCTCCCCCTCCCCCCACCCGCCCCCAACCCACCAACCGCGGGAGCCCGGAGGGTGGGAGACCCGGTGGGGGCGATGTCTCCACCCTGCCCCGGCCCGCTCCGTCCATCCGTCGGTCTGTCCGCTCCCGCCCCCTTCTCCCGTCTCCAATCCCCCCACACTCTGGAGGGCGGGCGGGCAGGCGGGTACGAGCGAGGGGTGTGCGCCGCTCTCTCCGCAGGGGGCGGGGGAGGCGGCCGCGCGGTGACGCGCGGGGCTGCTGCGGCTGCTCCGCCGGCGGATCATCACTCTCGGGCTGGGATGGACGCGGGGCGGGCGGGCCCTGGCGCGCGGAGCCAGGAGTCCGGGCCTCCTGGCTGCTGAGCGTCTCCCGAAGCCTCCCCTTTACCCCCGCTGCCCCTCCTAGGAGCCCTGCCGACCCCCACCCCGGGGCTCCAGACCCGGCTCCCGCCCTCCTCTGACTCCCTGGACCTCCCCCTCCCGCCCGCCCTCGGGATCGACTAGATCCCTCCCCCTCCCCGAGGATTCCGGCTGGATCCCTGCCCCTGCACCGCGGATCCTGCGCTCCCGGGCTCCGGGCCCCTGGGGATTGCCGTGGACACCTCTTCCCGCACCCGATCCCTTAGGATCTTCCGCCTGTACCACCTTCTGGTCCCTCGAAGCCGGCCCACGGAGCCAGTGGATCCCCAATCCAGTCCTGTCTCGTTGCCCCCTCTTCGCTCCGCCGGCCCCACTGCGGGGTTCCCTGTTCTCGGGTTCCTCCTGACCCCATCCCCTACCTCTCCTTTCCCCGGGGATCGACTGGATCCCGGCCCCGCCCCCCGGGGCTGGGGCGATCCCCCTCCCCCGCCCGGTGAGGCGCTGCGGGCGGGGGCTGGGCCTGCGGGGCCGCGGGGGCTCAGAGGCCGCCGCCCCCCTCCCGAAGCCCATCCGCCCCCTACTCGGAGCCCTGGATGGAGGCACCACGGCCCCAGGGCTGAGCCAGGTAGGAGCTAAGCCGGGCCGGGTGGAGGGGGGTGCGTGGCGGTCCACTGGGGTCTCCTTTTCCCCATCTCTCTCCCTGCGCCTGGTTTCCCCCCAGCCTGCTCTGTCTGCGTGTCTCCGCCTAGGGATGCTCTCGCCGTGTCTCTGCGTCTCGGTCTCTTTGTCTCTGCCTCTCTCCAGCCCATGAATGATCCTTTGAATGGGCCCACAGACCCCGTGTGTTCCCATCTCCCCCTCCCCCTCCTTCTCCCCTTCCCGGCCAAGCCATTTTCCCCACTGCAGGAAGGGGGGGGGGGGCTGCGGCCTGAGCCCCCCTCCCTCAATTCTCCCCGGCTGGGGGAGTCAGGCCTGGGCAGGAATGGAGAGAACAAGGCAGAGGGATAGGGAGAAGGAGGGGGAGAAAGATGTGGCAGACAGAGATGGGGCGAGAAAATGGGGGAGACAGAGGGAAAGAGGGGAGAGAGAGAGAGAAGTAGAAGGGGCTTAAGGGAGAAATTTGGGGAAGAGGTTTGAAGGAGAGAGAAAGATGAGCCACGGCGAGGAGGGAGATGTGGAAAGATTCGTAGAAGAGAGAAGGGGAAAGGACTGAAGGCAGAAACGAGAGCAAGCTGGAAGAGGCCGGGAAAGATGCTCCGAGGGAGCATCATGGAGAGGAGAGAGGGGAGGGGAGGGAAGGGAGAGAAGCTGGCAGTGAGGAGGCCAGGGGCCCAAAGTACCTTAAAGGGGGGGGGGGTGGCAGAAACAGACCATGTTAGTAGGGGGGGGGGGGGGAGGCAGGGCCATGGAAGCAGAACCCAGCCTGGCTTGGACAGAGGAGATCCTGAGGGAGCCAGCCCCAAGCCCCCTCCTGGTGATGGGGGAACAGGAGCTTAAGAGGACCTGAAGAGGGGGAGGGCACGATTGGGTGTGTGTGGTAAGGATTCCTGTGTCCTCAGCTCTGGAATAAATTGACACCTGCAGAGAGCCACCCGCGGGCTGGCGCCTGGCTCCGAAAACCCCGCGTCAGCAAACAGCTTTGGCGGCTGTTGGGGGGGGGGGGGGACAGGGGGCGCTTGCTGGAATGACCTGGGTGTCTGCCCCTTTGGTCTGATCTTGTCTCTTGTCCTGTCCCTGCTGTCCTGAGCATCCAGGCATCAGAGCAGCAACTGTGGGGGGGCTGGCAAGGGGAAGGGGACATCAGTAGCTGAGATGGGGTGAGCAGAAAGCCGAGGTTTGACCCCCCCCCAGGACGGAGGTCAAAATGCCACGCATGGAAGAGGCGTCTGGGGTGCAAGGCTGTTGGAGACTGTGGGAGGGGGGCAGTGGGTGGACGCATGTGATGCCCTCCAAACCCACCTCAGCACCCCTTCTCCCCAGCCAGAGGCCTGGTCACTAGGGCTAGGCTCTGATTGGCCCACAAGGGGCAAGAGGCGGATCTTTTAGGGTTCTCCAGGCCCCAATCTCCCGCTCCCCTCAACATATACACTTCTTTCTCTATGCTAAGGTTGGGGAAAACTCACGCCTCTGCCCTCATGCCCTGAATGTACCCTGCGACCAAGCCAGCCCCTTCCCCTCTTCCTCCAGACCCCCCTCTAGGGTTAAAGCTGCAGCCGGTTGCCGAGGTAACATTGCGGGGCAGCATCCCGTCGCCCGGCAACCGGCCGCAGGATCACGAATCTGTCCCCGGATTTGCCCCTCCAGCATCCCCTGCCTACTCGAGGCCCTGCCTCAAGGCACCTTAACTCCTGATGGAAGGAATGAGGAACACCTGGGGCAAAGGGGATCCCCCCGCCCCGACCCTGCTGCACAGATTCTTAGGGGATGGGCTGTGGAAGGAAGGAAAAGGTGCTGGGCTCCTGTGGTCCCAAGAAGGGCCCGAGTCTGGCCGGGGTGGGGGTTCAGTGCCTGGAAATTACAGCTGAGGAGTAATTAACACGTATAAACAAACCCGCCACTTCCTGCTAATTAATGGCTTGGTATTTTTATTTTCTCTTCCTTGTCTCTCTCATCCCTCCCAGGGAGGTGGGAACTGGGACTCCTGAGTCCCCCAGCAACGCCTGCCTAGGAGGGACAAAGCAGCTGGAAGGGTGGGGGGCAGGCTGGTTCTGGGGAGCTGGCCTGCTTCTCCTCTGGCTCTGTCCTGGACCTGTGCTGCATCTTGACCCTACCCTAGCCTTAGACTTTTCTATCTGGGTCCCTGCTTTGGGGGTGGGGTGCTGGGGTGGGAGGGGGAGGCACTAGGGGGCCGGACGGTGGAAGAAGGGGGGCAACTTGGTGTGGATTCCAAGTCACTAACCACTTGTCTCTTGTTTTCCCCATTCCCTTCTGTCTGCCCTGTCCAATTTCCCTTCCCTTCTTCCACTTCTCCCTATTGTTCTGTCTGTCTGTCTGTCTCTTGCATACCCCGTCCCTCCTCCCCCCCGCAGGTCGGGCCTGCCTTCACCTTCTCCCATTTCTTTCCCCTTCCCCACCCCTCGCCCCCTCCATGGAGAGGAACAGACCCCTTCTCTGTCCAGTCTAACCCAGGTCCCTCCCCACCCCCCTCCTCCCTCCTTTCCCCCACCCCCTTCCCCCCTCCTGGGGCAAGGGGGGCCTCCCTCCCTCTCCCCCCCCTTCTCTCTCTCTCCGAGGGGGGGGGTCCCGGGGAGGGAGGGGGGGTCCCCCGATCAGCATGTGGCTCCTGGCGCTGTGTCTGGTGGGGCTGGCAGGGGCTCAACGGGGGGGAGGGGGTCCTGGCGGCTCCCCGGGTGGCCCGGGTCTGGGCCTCAGCAGCCTCGGGGAGGAGCGCTTCCCAGTGGTGAACACGGCCTATGGGAGAGTGCGCGGCGTGCGCCGTGAGCTCAACAACGAGATCCTGGGCCCCGTCGTGCAGTTTTTGGGCGTACCCTACGCCACGCCACCCCTGGGCGCCCGCCGCTTCCAGCCGCCCGAGGCCCCCGCCTCGTGGCCCGGCGTGCGCAACGCCACCACCCTGCCGCCCGCCTGCCCGCAGAACCTGCACGGGGCGCTGCCCGCAATCATGCTGCCTGTGTGGTTCACCGACAACTTGGAGGCGGCCGCCACCTACGTGCAGAACCAGAGCGAGGACTGCCTGTATCTGAACCTCTACGTGCCCACCGAGGACGGTAAGGGCGCGGGCACCAGGCGGGGCACCCCGTGGACGCAGGCCACAAACGCGCATGCGGACCCTCGGGCGCCGGCCCCTGCTGGCCTTTGGGGGGGGCCGTGAGAGGCGCTGTGTGCCTGCGGGCGCCAAGTGCCCTCCGAGGGTGGCCCCGGGCGCCTGGCGGGCAGTCCCAGGAACGCATCCCACAGACAACCACCCCGGACGTTCTCTGGGGGGCTTAGCGACCCCATCCTCGCAAAGGCGCGCACAGAGTGGCCCCTGAGGGTGACCAGGCATCCGAAGGACCTGTTACCCGCCTAGACGCCCACTCCAGCTCTGTGCCACCTCCCACGCCCAGGCCTGGGCTCCTCCCGAGGAATACCCACTTTAGTGACTTCTGCCCCTCAAGACAGACAGAGACTCCCTTTCCTCCAGGTGTGCTTGGACAGACTGCCACCTCCCACATCGCATCCAGAGGGCCTCACCCGAGCTCAGCGTCTCCTCTTCAGGCAGCTCTGTCCCCTGACCCCTGTGCACCCCTGAAGGATCAGGGACCCCCCCCTCCCCCGCCTCGCCAGGGGCCCCTCCATTCAGAGCCCAGCACACCCATCCCCATCAGAACATCTTTCCCTCAGGGCTCTGGAGCGGGCTGCCCTCGTGAGGTGCGCCCCGGCAGGGCACACGGCCCCCAGCACACTGCCCGGAAAGTTCTCCCCGGGCCAGCCTTCAGCACACGGGGTATCTCTCAGGGTACCTTCCAGCTGTCCTTATATGATATCCTTGTATCACTGCTTCCGTCTATGTCCACGAACACCCCCATATCATTACTCCAGAACACCCCCACACCGCCACCTATGGATCACGTGATCTAGCGAGAGCGTTTACGGGAGTAACCCCGCACGTGGCCATTCACACCACAGTCCCCAGCACCCTCAACACCTCCCAGGCGTCGGTTACCCCAACCCTTCCTAGTCCCAGGAAGGGACTCGCATCACGACTCAGGCTGTGACAGTGCGCCCAACGGCCCTTTCCCCTACCCACAGATCCAGTGCTCGGACACCTCACGCCCAACACATTCCGTTCCAGCCACCCTGTGTTCCTTGTACCAGCCATGCACCCCAACACCGTAACCACCCTTCCCATAGAAACCATGCCTCCTAGCAACCCATGCCCACGACGCTCAGAAGTCTCACCTACTGCAATCCTACCCAGATTCCAAGCACCTCAATGCACCCCACACCTCCTCCCCAATACCGCGACCCCCTCCACGTGAGGGCCGTCCACCCCCCGCCCCCCTGCCCTCTCACGGGCCTCCCACCCCGACAGCCTACCTACCCCTAACGATGGCCTGTGAGTCGTCCACCCGGTACTTCCCACCAATGGGCTGTCCACCTTGCCCCCACGCCACCCACGCCCACACCTTCGGTATTTTTAACCGTCTCTTATCACAGACCTGCTTGGGGCCTGACACATTCAGGTGATCTCACTGAATCCTCACATCAGCTCTGGGAGGAAGAGGTTGACTCAGGCAGGCGCGCCCTCGCGCTGGCGCACGCGCGGGCACGGACGCACAACATTCTCACGCCCACACGTGCCCTGCTGACTTCATCCCCAGTCGCTTCCTGATCCTACTGGGTCCCTATGGGGCCATCACCGCCAGCTGGGAGAAGCCTTCCACAGACTGGCTTAGGCCTTGCGGACCCGTCCCTCCCCGCGCTGGTCCTTATGTCAATGCGGAGAGATCAATCAGCCGGGGGGACTGGGGGGGGGGGGGACCCCTCCGATTTCTGGGCTCTAGCTCTCCCCTGACCATTCCCCAGTCTGGGAGAAACCTGAAACCAAACTGCGAGCCCAGTCTGGGGCCTTTCCTTGACAAGGGGCACACTTTGTGCCTCCCGGCACGTTCTGGCTGGCACCTTATGTGTCAGGGCACTGTGTTTCCTGTTCCCTATGTGGGGACCGAACCCCGAACTGGGGAGGGGGCGCTTTCTGGCGTTAGAGCAGTGGCGGGGTGGGGTGGGGGGAGGTGCTCACGACCCTGGTGGGAAGTTTATCGTTCTGGACCGGGGTGGGGGAGAGTAGGCCTGGGTAAGGGGGGAGGTTGGGGGGTGCAGAGGGAAGAGGTGGAATGGAGGGCAAGACCTGATGACCCCTTTCCCTGCTTCGCCCCACACTGGGGAGGTGGGGTGAGAAGCCAGGCCCGTGAGTGCGGAAGGGAGAGGCGTGCTGGCGGGTGAGAGGCTGGGCAGGCGGGCGGGAGGCCCGACTGACCTACCCCCAGCCCTCCGGTGGGCAGCTGAGGGCCTCCAGAGGCTGCGAGCTCGGGAGTGGGGGGTCTCTGCTCTGCCACCCGGATCGGTCCTTTCCGCTGCAGCCCCCGTCTCTCAGTCTGGGGGAGCAGGCAGGTGCCGCTCGGGCCCTGAAGAGGGCCTGTGCAAGTGGTGGCCCCGTGGTACAGCTGGCCTTGGTGACCCGGGCTCGGGTGGGCCTCCCCTCCCCTCCCCACCCCCACCTCTAACACCGCTTAATTTCCAGCGATTAGCAAACACTTCGACAAGCCAAGTCAATGTCTTTAAAACAGGCTTCAGCCCACTCAGGCCCCGCCCCCCCCCCCCCCCCCTCCAAAACCAGCCTTTTCTTTGGGGCATGACTTTTTCCGGGAAGGGGAACAAAATCGGGTTGTAGAAACGTTTTTCTCTTTTCTTGGTTTCTTTTTCTTGCGACCAAATTTTGCTTTTTTCGGCTTATTTTTTCTGCCCCCACCCTCCCCTTTTCTGCTTTCTGCCCTCCCCTCCCCATCCACCACCTCCCCCCGACCCCCATCTTTCCCCACAAAATTGTCCTTTTTTCTCTGTTTTGTGTTCCCGGTCTTAGGTCCGCTCACAAAAAAACGTGACGAGGCGACGCTCAATCCGCCGGACACAGGTAGATTTAAAAATCCGGCTGCTGCATGTGGTTGCTGATAAGAGGACGGTCACGGCCCTGCCCCTAACTAAATGCCCCCGCAGCCCTCCAGGCCCCTAAGTCGTTGTCCCCAACTAAACACGAAAAAGAAAAGAAAAGAAAAATTTGTAATAATTGGAAACGAAAACGCAATCTGAACCATGTTGGACCCACTTAGCGAACCTGCAAGAAAAGCTAAACGCAGCAAAAATGAAAGTGAAAATACAATTGGATGTGTAGCGTTTGACAGAAATTTGGGCTGGTTTGCCACTCGTGACGAGTAACAGTTGAGGGAGAAAACAAAAAAGCCACACAAACTTTAATTTGGAGCAAGACTCCATTTGAAACAGACACAAATCTAAAGTTGGCAAATTGGTGGCCCAGTTGAAACGGCAGAACCAAAAGCCTGCTACGATTTCCAAAAGCCTAGCAGATGCAGGAAACGCAAACATTCGAAGCAAATTAAAGAATTTGGAAATTTTTGACAGCAGGGCCCAATAGCTTGGAGTTTCACCGCAAAATTTTGAAAAGAAAAAAAAAATGCAAAGAACTTTTTTCTTTTTTTCTTTTTTTCCGAAAAAAAAAATGGATCTTTTTGGGTTTGGGGGGTTTTTTGTTTTTTTTTTCTTTTCTTGTCGAATCTGCCCCCCCCCCCACCCCCGAGAGCTTCTTGTTTTTTGGGTGTTGTTTTTTTCTTTCTTTCTTCTTTCTTGATCCTGTTTTTTGTTGTTGGTTTTGAATTCTTGTCGCCCCCCAGCTCCCCTCCCTGCTCCTTCCCTTTCTGACCCCCCCCTCCTCCCACACTGGGAGTGGAGGGTGCTGGGTGGGGAGGAGGGGGAGAAACTGAGGACTTTAAGAGAGAGCCTTGCAGGGCGGACTCCAGCCCGAGTCTGGAGCAAGGGGAAGAACGAGGTTTGGAGAGGGCGCAGACAGGGCAGAGCCCATCAGGCATGGGGAGGTGGCAGAGAAGGTCCTGAGAGACTGGAGGCTGGAAAGCTGTCCGTAGGGGTGGAGGGGAGTGTCTCAGTGGCCTGCGGGCTGACCTCGTGGCAGGAGCAAAGTTTCCAGCAGGAGGGAGGTGAGCAGAGGCCCTGGGAATGGGCTGCGGAGGCCCAGGCCCGGCTCTCTCGTTTGTTGAATGCCCAGGCTAGTCAGACATGGCAGGTGTCAAGAAGGAGGAGGGCCCGTGGGGCCATGGGTGACCCCAGCCTGGCGCTGTGGCTGAATCGTGTGGGAGGGGCTGCAAGGGAGGGTACTTGCCATAGCCCTGGGGACCACTGTGGCGGGCCCTCCCAGGCTCCCACCCTCTTCTGGAATCTGTCACTCCTCGGTGTGGTCTGGAGGGCCTCAAGGGCCTACCGCACGTGGCAGTGATTGACGGGATCCTTTAGGGACGTGGCAAGAGGGATGTCCAGTGCAGAACCCAGGGTCAGGCCAGTTTGTTGCGGGGTGGGGGGGGGGGCGGTCTGAGAGTACAGAGCCGGGCCCTGGCTTTATCAGGCAGGCTCTCTCCCACCCTGCCTCCTCCTGCACAGTAATTAGGCTGGGGGTTGCCATGGTAACTGGGGAGGTGACCTAGAAAGGAATTAGGGCGGGGAGGAGACCAAGCCCCCAGGGACCCTAGGCTGGCACCCCCTCACCCACAGACCAGGCTACCATGTGGACGTGAGGCCCAAGGCCTGAGTCTGAGGAGCGGCCAGGACCCTCCCAGCATCCCTAGCGCCAGACTTGGGAGTCTGGTCTCCCTAGGAGCGGGAAGGCGATTTGCTGCGTGTGTGTGTGTGGGTTGGGGGGTCCCCCGGGTCCAGCAGATGCCCTGGGGAGGGTCCCCCGCTCACCCCGGCCTCTTAGGCTTCTCGGAAGGTCTGTGTGGCATTGGGAGACGTGCCGTGGGGCAGACTGGCAGGAGGTGAGGAGGGACCTTCGGCCAGGGCTAGACGGGGAGGGGGGGAGGGGAATCCGGTCTTGCCCCCCCAGGGATGGGAGCAACACGTCCCCTGAGCTCCGGGCCCGGTCCTCCGTAGCCCCAGGAGCTGGGCGGTGCTGCTTCTGGTCTGACTGTGCTCTTGTCCCCCGACCCTGGCCCACCGCCCGCCCCCTCCCCACGCAGATATCCGGGACTCTGGGAAGAAGCCCGTGATGCTGTTTCTGCACGGCGGCTCCTACATGGAGGGCACCGGCAACATGTTCGACGGCTCCGTCCTGGCCGCCTATGGGAACGTCATTGTAGCCACGCTCAACTACCGACTTGGGGTGCTCGGTGAGGGTGGACGGCCAACTCTAGGGGCTGGAGTCTGGGAGGGGGCCCTGGCGGGCGGTGTTCCCCTCGACCCGGCAGAAGCGGAAGGGCTTCTGGGCTAGACTGGGCTGCCCAGAGAGGGGGCCGGGGTGCTGCGACACCCCCAGGAAGGCCCTCTCCTCCTCTCCTCCCAGGTTTTCTCAGCACCGGGGACCAGGCTGCGAAAGGGAACTACGGCCTCCTGGACCAGATCCAGGCCCTGCGCTGGCTCAGCGAAAACATTGCCCACTTTGGGGGTGACCCCGAGCGCATCACCATCTTTGGATCTGGAGCGGGGGCCTCCTGTGTCAACCTTCTGATCCTCTCTCACCATTCGGAAGGTACCGGCGACCCCGCCGCCTGCCCCCTCTCCCCGTCCCCTTTGCCACACTCGGATGCTCCCGCCCCCCCCCCCCCCCTTCCCGCCTTGGGCTAACACAGCCCAGCCTGAGGTCTGCCTGTCCCTGCCAGGGTTGTTCCAGAAGGCCATCGCCCAGAGCGGCACCGCCATCTCCAGCTGGTCGGTCAACTACCAGCCGCTCAAGTACACGCGGCTGCTGGCGGCCAAGGTGGGCTGCGACCGCGAGGACAGCGCCGAGGCCGTGGAGTGTCTGCGCCGGAAGCCTTCCCGGGAGCTGGTGGACCAGGATGTGCAGCCCGCCCGGTATGGGGGTGGGAGAGGGCCCGGGCCAGGCCTTCACTTGCCTTGTTGGTTCCAAGGAGGTTGAGGGTGAGAGGTGCCCGCAGGCAAGGAGAGGTGGGCTTCGGGCCCCCCCACCGGCCCCGCCTTCTTCTCTCGGAAGCCTTCCCTAAGTGGAGGTGCCCAAACAGAGCGAGGGGGCGCACGGTGCCATGAGGTGCTTCAGGGACGACTTCCTGAGAGGCCAAGCACCCTGAAGACTCAGGAGATTTTTAAGTAGGGGAGAAGGGTCTTGTGAGCACAGGGCTCAGCAGGCTATGAGATGAGAGGAGGCCAGGGGGCAGGTGATGAGACCCTGACCCCTTCTCCCCAGCTACCACATCGCCTTCGGGCCCGTGGTGGACGGTGACGTCGTCCCCGATGACCCTGAGATCCTCATGCAGCAGGGAGAATTCCTCAACTATGACATGCTCATTGGTGTCAACCAAGGAGAAGGCCTCAAGTTCGTAGAGGACTCGGCGGAGAGCGAGGACGGCGTCTCCGCCAGCGCCTTCGACTTCACCGTCTCCAACTTCGTGGACAACCTGTATGGCTATCCGGAGGGCAAGGATGTGCTTCGAGAGACCATCAAGTTCATGTACACGGACTGGGCCGACCGGGACAACGGCGAGATGCGCCGAAAGACGCTGCTTGCGCTCTTTACAGACCACCAGTGGGTGGCGCCGGCCGTGGCCACCGCCAAGCTGCACGCTGACTACCAGTCCCCGGTCTACTTTTATACCTTCTACCACCACTGCCAGGCGGAGGGCCGGCCCGAGTGGGCGGACGCAGCGCACGGGGACGAACTACCCTACGTCTTCGGCGTGCCCATGGTGGGCGCCACCGACCTCTTCCCCTGCAACTTCTCCAAGAATGACGTCATGCTCAGCGCCGTGGTCATGACCTACTGGACCAACTTCGCCAAGACCGGGTGAGGGCCGGCGGGGCCGGGTGGGCGCCCCCTGCAGGCCAAGGCGCGCACACCCTCCATCCTCCGCGCGGTCTCCCTCGCGCCCCCCACACAGTCATCATTCCGGCATCTAACCCTGACCCTTCTCCGCCCAGGCACGTGCTGGACGCCTCCTCAGTGCCACGCACTGACCGTCCGCGGGGTCCGACAGAGAGGGCCCTGTCCTTCGCGGGGTGGGGCGGCTCGCTTGGCGGCTTTGGCTCCGGGTCTGTCTCTCCCGCCCTCCTCCTCCCTCTCTCCGGACACTCTGCTCTCGGTCTGATGCTCTGGGCTGTGTATGTGAGCGTGTGTGGGGATTTGTGTCTGTCCGGCTCTCTCTCACCGTCTCTTCGAATCCACGGATGCCTCTCCCTCTCTCTCTCTCTCTTCTGTTTACCTTTTGCCTGCTGGTTTCTCTCCTGTGTCTTCGACTCTCGGTTTCTGACGTTTTTATTTATTTTTGAGAGCTACAGACAGAGCGCGAGCAGGGGAGGGGCAGAGAGACAGACGGAGAGAGAGGGGGATGGAGACACAGAATCCGAAGCAGGCTCCAGGCTCTGAGCTGTCAGCCCAGAGCCCGATGCGGGGCTCGAACCCAGGAGATGTGAGATCACGACCTGAGCCGAGTCCGACGCTTAACCTACTGAGCCACCCGGGCACCCCTCTAAAATGTGTGCATCTCACTCAGTCGCAGCTGCTGCCCCTCTCACTGGCTGTCTCTCCTCCTGTCTCGTGTTCTCTGGCTTTCCTTCCGTGTCCCGGGCTCTCCGCATCTCTGTGGGGCGCGCGCGCGCACACACACACACACACACACACACCCCGTCCCCCACCCCCTCCCCCTCGGGGCCTCCCCCTCACTCCCCCTCTCCCTGCCCTCCTGTGCCCACAGCGACCCCAACCAGCCGGTGCCGCAGGACACCAAGTTCATCCACACCAAGCCCAACCGCTTCGAGGAGGTCGTGTGGAGCAAGTTCAACAGCAAGGAGAAGCAGTACCTGCACATCGGCCTGAAGCCGCGCGTGCGCGACAACTACCGCGCCAACAAGGTGGCCTTCTGGCTGGAGCTCGTGCCGCACCTGCACAACCTGCACACGGAGCTCTTCACCACCACCACGCGCCTGCCGCCCTACGCCACGCGCTGGCCGCCGCGCCCCCCGCCCGGCGCCCCGGGCACCCGCCGGCCCCCGCCGCCCGCCACGCTGCCGCCCGAGCCCGAGCCCGAGCCGGGGCCCCGGGCCTACGACCGCTTCCCGGGGGACTCCCGAGACTACTCCACGGAGCTCAGCGTCACGGTGGCCGTGGGCGCCTCGCTCCTCTTCCTCAACATCCTCGCCTTCGCCGCGCTCTACTACAAGCGGGACCGGCGGCAGGAGCTGCGGTGCCGGCGGCTCAGCCCCCCGGGCGGCTCGGGCTCCGGCGTGCCGGGAGGGGGCGCCCTGCTGCCCGCCGCCGGCCGCGAGCTGCCGCCCGAGGAGGAGCTCGTGTCGCTGCAGCTGAAGCGGGCGGGCGGCGTCGGGGCGGACCCCGCCGAGGCCCTGCGCCCCGCCTGCCCGCCCGACTACACCCTGGCCCTGCGCCGGGCGCCGGACGACGTGCCTCTGCTGGCCCCCGGGGCCCTGACCCTGCTGCCCAGCGGCCTGGGGCCCCCGCCGCCGCCGCCGCCCCCCTCCCTCCACCCCTTCGGGCCCTTCCCCCCGCCGCCCCCCACCGCTACCAGCCACAACAACACGCTACCGCACCCCCACTCCACCACTCGGGTATAGGGGGCGGCGGGGGGAGGCCCTCCTCCTCCCCAGCCGTCCCCCCACCCCCACCAACCCCCCCACCCCCCACCCCCCGCCGGCGGGCAGTGCCGCTCGCTCGGGAGGCAGGGAGGACCGCTCGGCGACAGGCTTTTCCTGCGCGGGGAGTGGCGGGGGCGGGGGGCGTCACGCGCGGAGGAGCATGAGGTGGACACGGGTTTTCCTCGCCAGGATGCCGAGAGGCCCTTTCTCTTCTCTGGACCTGGGCCTCGGAACAACTCGGGGGGGGGCGTTTCATCCCCTCCATTGGGACACCAGTCTTAGGTGTGCGGAAACGTGGAAGTATTTTCCCACGTGGAGGTGTGCTTTCTCACGAGGGGGTGCGTTTTGCCATGTGCAGGGTGAGGTTTTTTTTTTGCCGCCCTGGACACATGTTGGCCCCCTCGAAGAGTTTCTGCGGGGATTTGTACCCCAGAATCCCGTTCCCTCCTGCCTTCTCCCACCTCCTCCCCTCCCCCACCCCATGGAGACCCTGGAAATGGCGTGTTCACGGACCCGTGACCCTTGGCCACCGGACAGACACAGCAGGGTGGTGCCTGGGAAGCAGCGAGGAAATCACAGTCCCCCCCCCCCCCCCCCGCCCACCCCCACCCCCACCCCGGCTCCCTGCCCCACCCCCCTCTGCCCCAGCCAAGCATGTTTATTCCCCCCACCCCTGGCATATGTCAGATGAAGCACGTTCTCTGGGTGGGCCTGGCCTTCGCAGACGACAGACACAGATTCCCTGCCAGGGGAGGGAGGGAGGAGATCCGTGCACCCCCGTGCTCCACGGGGAACTTGTTTCCCCACGGGTCCGGGACACATTTCTCTGGGTGGAAACGCCTTCTTGCATGTGGATGTGTGTGTTCCCATGCGGACGGCCCCCGGCTCTCCGGCGCTCCTTGGCCTCCCCGCCAGGTCCAAGAAGGCCTAGCGCCCCGTTCCTCCCCACCCGGCAGGTGGGGACAGACTCCCGACAGACAGAAGCTGGGGGGGGGGGGATGTACAACTCCTGGGGGCAGAGCTCTGCCCCTCTCCAAGAGATGCTAAGTTGGGGGGGCATGGCGTGCCACCCACAGAGGCCATGCATGTTTGACCAAAGCCCTCACTGGGGTCTGAGGACAGCCTTTCCCTCAGTCCTCAGATCATTGCTCATCCGTGCCAAACTGCGTAGGTGGGTTTGAGGGGTGGGGTGGGGGGAAGACCCTCAAAACGTGCCAAGGATTCCCCAGTCCTGGGCCAGGGCAGGTAACTGTGGAGACAGGGGGGGACACGGGGTGGGGGGGGGAGGGGAAGCGGCAGCTACAAGGGTCCCGCCTGTGTCTCCGCTCTTCACTGTGTCTCATCCCCTCCTTCGGTGCCTCGGTGTCCTAATCCCCCAACCCTGTCTCCCTCTTTGAAGCCATCCCGTCTCGATGTCAGACCACCATCTCCCCTTGGATGTCCTCCCCTTCTCTGACCTGGCCCCCCCTTCCCTCAGCCGGCCAGGGCTCAAGGAAAGGCGCGGGGGAGAGCAGGGGGGCGAGGCTTCGAGGGACAGGTTGGAGAGAGAATGAGGTCAGCCGTGCCCAGGAACAGATGGAGGGGCAGTGGGGGGCGGGGCCTGGGCAGACAGCAGCAGGGAGAATCTGAAAGGACATGTGTGAGGTGACTGCCCGGGAAGGAGGTGCCCCAGGACAAAGGGCTTGGGCCTCTGGGGACAGGAACGTCGTCAGGAAGGGTTTGAAGGGACATCAGCAGGAGGAGCATCCTCGCCTGCTGGCATTTTGCGGGTTTGTGCCAAACTTGAGTAGGGGGTGGGGTGCTGTCTTCCACACCCGGGTCCAGAACCCCTGGCCTTGGCTCCCCAAAGCCCTTGCCTCCTGACTGTCCCTTCTCCCACCTCCCCCATGGAGACTTAGTTCTTTTCTGCCCCCTTCCCTTGCCTGGTCTAGCTCCTCTCCAAACAGCCACGTCCTCTAAATGCTAGGGACCTGGGCCCCGAACCCTGTAGACAGATGCCCCCCCCAAGCTGGGGCACGGGAGGGGGGCTGGGGGACCCCATGATTCAGCCACGGACTCCAATGCCCAGCCCCTCTCCCCAGAACAACCCCCTGACAATCCCATGTCCCTGCCCCAACCCTTCGCGGCTCTGTACACATTTTTAAACCTGGCAAAAGATGAAGAGAATATTGTAAATATAAAAATTTAACTGTTGTTCGTGCGTGCTCTGATGGGGGTGGGGGCCCGAGGAAACGAGCCGTCGGGAGGCCCCCCTGCCCGCGCCGGGGAGGCAGTCGGAGCCCACAGCCCATCTCGGCTGATGGCTTCGAAGGCTGAGAGAAAGGGGGAGAGGGTGCTGGGGTGAGGCTGCTATGGTGGCAGGGTTGTTTGGGGAGTTCCGTTCGGGGCCCAGGTGTGGGCAGGGGCTGAGCCTGGTGTAGAGGAGGAGCGGGCAGGGGCTGATGGGGGCGGGCAGCAGACAGGCCAGAGGGTCAGCCACGGGCCCAAGACTCTCCCTCTTGGCACATTGTGAGGGAGAGCCCCGGCATCATTGTGACCCGCTTACCCCCAGGAGCTTCTGGGACAGGCGGGCGGGCGGGCAGGCAGACGCTGTGGGCACAGTGGGCTGGGGGCCTAGGGGCCCCGGTGGCCCTAGGGACCCCCATGGCCATGGCTGAGCGGCCACGGCCTGGGTGGGCCTCATATCCCAGCTCCAGCACCAACAGCTGTCAGGACCTGGGCAACTCCATCCTGTTGCTGCTGGGTCTCATCATCTGCATTAACATTGGCATCAATATGGTGACGCTGGTCAGGGCGGTTCTGGCGGGAGGGGGACGGCAGGAGGGCTGGGGGAGGGCCTGGTGGCTGGGGCCTGCCTGGGGTCATTGTGTTCTCCATCGCCTAGCTCTGGCGCAGACTCCGCGCCTTCTTACATCGGGTGTTCCATGTTGTTTATGAGAAAGGTAAGCGGAGGCTGCTGGGGGCATAGGAGAGGCAGGACCCAGGGGTCTCCAGGCCTGACCCTGAGCCGGCCCCTTCCTCTCCAGCTTTCCCCTCTCAGACCCCACGGCGGTGCCCCCTCTCCCCCCACCCTGCACCCTGCCCTCCCCATCCCTGGAGGAACCAGCCTCCTCCCCCCCCCCCCCCGCCCCAGCCTCTCGCCTCCCCTTGATCCACAGAAGCTTCTAAGCCATCCTCACCTGAGAAGCAGACCCAGCCTCCGAAACAGAGCACCCCTGCGGTCCACCTTCGATGCACCATGGACCCTGTGAAAATGAACGTGACTCCCCCACCCACTCGCCGCCATCGCCACAGGGGCTCCTCGAGGCGCCAGGGGCACCACCCGGTCGCCTGGGCCCCCGACACTGACGACGAGGAGAAGCCCCCACATCGGCACCCAGCAGTCTGCTCCCACAACTGGGATCACTGCGCAGACTGGGAAAGCTTCCAATCCACCCAGGGGCTCTGGGCTCCCCACACCATTCGCTTCCAGCAGACCGTAGAAGGAAAGCCCCTCAAAGGAGAGATGCCGTCGGAGCTGGGCCTGGAGGCCTACGTGTACCCGGTGAACCCCCCACCCCCGAGCCCAAAGGCCCCGAGCCACAACAACTGTGGGGCGGGGGCGGGGGCGGGGACCCAGGCCGAGCAGGAGGAGGGCGCCCCTGCCCCTCCGGCCCCGCCTCCTGCCCGGGGCCCCGCAATCGTCCCAGACCTCCCCGGGCGCCCCTCCTCGCGCCGCGTATTGTATGACGCCCGAGAAGTGAGGCGGCGCCTCCGGGAGCTGACCCGCGAGGTAGAGGCCCTGTCCCACTGCTACCCGCTGATCTCCAAGTCCGGCAATGCCGAGGGGACGGGCAAGGACTGGGTACACCGTTCCCTGGCAGAGAGGTGACCGGGAGACAAATAAAAGGAAGAGAGGAGGTGGTTTGTGATGGTGTGGTGGGGAGGGGGGTGCCAGGGTCCCCACGGCACCCAAAAGCCCTGGTCGCTAAGACAACGCTCTCCCTGGCAACAGGGCCTAGAGAGCCCTAAGGACCCTCATCCACCTCTTGGCTGCCCTGGGCCCTGCCCACAGCTCTTTTTTCCTTCCAACGTTCCCACCTGTAGCTCCCGTTTCCCTTGGTGCCCAGAGCAGGTCCCCCAAATCCCTCCCCAGATCCTCAGGCAGACCTGCACTAGAGGGGGACCCCATCCCCATGGCCCTAGCCCTCGAGTGGCCTGGTTTCCGCCAGAGGTAGGCTGCAGCCACAGGGCGCGGTGTGGTTGCCTCTTAAAGCCCTGGTTTCTTGGAGGGTGGCCGGCCGACCGAGAGATCCAGGCCTTCAGAATTTCCCGGCCGGGACCTGAGGTTCTCGTACCCTAGAGTAGGCTCAGAGCAGAGGATGAAATCCTGGGGACATTCTCTGTGACTTCGCTCCTCTGATTAGCACCTGCCTGTCACAATGAGGAGAGCGAGGCTCAGAGAGGATAAGAGACTTATTCGCGGTCACACAGACACCAGGGATCAACCTCGCGGCCCCTGAGGCTCCGGGCACTGCTCCCGCGGGTAGATTTCACGGCCACCGAGTCAGCCTGGCCCAGCAGAATCTCCCACCTTCCTCAGCTTGCCGTGTGAACTCATCAGAATATTCCATCCACAGAGAGCAGGGAAACCCAGGCCCTACCCCACTCCTAGACAGTTGGGGTCACAGGCATGCACCCACGTACACGTGCACAGGCACGACCTTAGGGAAGGGAAGCCACGTGAGGGCAGGCGCCCAGGCGGAAGCAGCTTGGACTTCACCTTCCGGAGCAGGTGGAGTTCTGGAAGGCCCTTTGTGAATCAGCCTGCTTTAAGCTGATTCCCTTCAGTGAGTATGTCCCTACTAGGCGTTTGGAGGTTGGAGGGGAAACGCCCTGCCCGTCGGTTCTTCCTTTATTTTTGCTGAGTTGTTCCTCGAGCCAACCAAAGACTAGAGGTCCCCGGGGCACCACTTGCACGGACCCCCAGCGACGAACCTGGTTTAAAAGAAGACTCCTTCTGGCACATCGACAATTACATCTGTGCTGTGCTTTGTGTATTTCATGAGTTTTTTTTTTCTTAAGGTGGGAGCCAACAGTGTTTCAACTTGGAGGGATGGGCCAGTGGGAGGGCAGTTGGTTAGGAAGGGGAGAGACCACGGTTGGCGGTGGTCCCTGGCCGAGCGACCCCGGCAAGGCGGTGGTCAGTCTTGCTCTGAAGCGAAGCGGTCGCTGGGTTCAGTGACCACCACGCCTATGGCTGCAGCCACTGGCAGGACAGGGAGCGAAAACTGCAACCCTAGAGGGGACTCTCGCTGTCACCTTAGCTGCTGGCCCCAAGTGGGCGCGGGTGGAGAGTTCCATCAGGCTACTAAGCTGCCCTAAGGTCTCGAAAGAACAATGCACTGGAGGAAATCCTTTCTGGCTGATTCGGTCCCTATGAAGACTGTCTTGTGCCCACAGCTACCATATTTTGCAAATCCGCAATCAGGTGTTGACTTAAGCAAAGCCCTATGGAGACAGAGAGACAGAGGGAGCTCTGGGGTATCTGGGGACTGGACTCCCATCAGGTCGCAGCCAAGGTCAGAGACGGCCATGTAAAGAGCAAGCCAAGTGGATAAAGGAGCTGCCAGACGCTCATTGTGACTCCCCTGCCATGTGCCTCATTGTGACCCAACAGCCTCACCAGCTGGTAGGTGTCCCCAGGTCCTGGCATGAGCACAGTGTGGTCGGGGTGGGGGGGGGGCGCGGTGGCCCAGGTGGCCCTAGGACCCCCCCACCATGGAAAACCAGCTCTATTATGACAGCCTGGGGTCCTGCAGTCAATACCAAGAAGCTCCCCAGGGTGCCAACGACTTACTGCTCCTGCTGCTGGGTCTCGTCATTCTTGTCAACATTGGGATCAACGTGGTAACTGCGGTCAGTGAGGCATGGCCGTGGGCCACCCCGCCACCCCGGGGTGGAGAGGGCTGGGGGCGGACGTGGTCTTCACTCCCACCCCACCGTACCCCCAGATGTGGCATGGACTCCAGAATGCCTTAGACAAGATGATACATTGGATTCATCTGAAAAGTGAGTATGGCAGCAAGAGAGGTAGGGGACACCCCTCCCCCCGAGGCCACCGTCACCACCCTAGAAACCCAGGCCGCACTGTTCCCAACCCCGAGCTCTTCTGACATTCACCCTGTCCTCACGGACTCTCGTCGCCCCCAGATGAAATCTTCCAGGCTTCCGAAGGTTCCCCCAAAGACGCCCCGGCCAAGACCCAAGACGTTCACATCCACTGTGCCCTGGACCCTGTAGAAGTGAAGATGGCCCGGCCCACCTGCCATCGCTCTTCCTCCTACCGCTGTCTCCGCAGCCCCCGCTGCAGCTGTCGCCGCCACCGCCGCTGCAGCCACCGCCGTGGCCGGCACCCCAGCCACCACCGCCCCTGCAGCCACCAGTGGGGACTGAGGAACCATAGGCATTTTCCCCCCAACCGCTCCGTCTTCCACAGTCACTGTCACAGCCCCAAGATGTCACAGCTGCGGCCAGTGCCCTCCTTTGATGAGGACAACCTAGACTCCTGTCTGGAGGAGGATGACCTATCCTTCCCGCACCCCAAGTACCCATGGCGGGGCTGGAGAGGGCTCTACCAGCCGGTGGGCCTGCCCTCCAACTTGGGGCTGTGGGGCCGCCAGGGTGGGATCCTGGCCAGCCTGCCACCACCTTCTCTGTACCTGTCACCTGAGCCGCGCCGCATGCCCAAGCGCGTGGAGGCCAAGTCGGAGCTGAGGCTGCAGTCCTATGGGCCCCACTGCCCCCAGTCCCGAATCTGGGGCAATCTGGAGGCTGAGCAGCGGACCCCGTCTCCACCACCCGTCCGCCGGCTGCCCCCCGACCCCCCCCGGGTCCCCGCGGGACACAGCCCTTACCCCTCAGGGGCCCAGCTACTCCATGACTCCCGGAATCAGCGGTGGCGTGGTCTGGAGGGCTCCGGACCCCCCTGTGCCCTGGTGCCCCGGGGGTCCCGGCCCGAGGCCCGGGAGCCCTGCTGCCCCCAGGCCCACTGGCAGAGCCTCCCTGGCCACGCTCACAGCCAGTCCAACCGCAGCCCCCACCCATCCACGGGGCACTTGGGCTACGGCGCCCGGGACCCCCACGAGGTTCGGCGCCGGAGGGGCGAATGCACCGAGGCAACGCCCGCCCGGCACCCTCTGACCACCGCATCCCTCACCGTGCTGGGCGAGACCTCCCACCGACGGGCCCCGGCTCCCGGCTCAGCCCTGCTGCCCCGCTCCTCCCAGCCCCTGCCCGAAGTCCAGGCTCCGGAGCCGCCCCCAGCCCAGCCCACCTTCAGGCCACTCAGCCGGACCCCGGGGGCCAATGGCAGCTACCAGGTATACGACAGCCTGGAGCTGAAGCGGCAGGTCCAGGAGAGCAGAGCGCGGGCCAGCTCCCTGCCGCCCCCCCGCACCTCGGCCTCCAGGCCCTCCCTGCACAGGAGCCGGAACGGGAAACTCCACTGACCGGCGGGGAACACGGGTGGTGGGGGGGCGTGGAGAGAGGAATAAAGAGCAACAAAGTCCAGGAAGCGCTGTGATGTTCTGTGGCTTGGAATCGCCCCCTCCTCCTGCCAGCCCGGGTCCCCGCTCTTGGCTTCCTGACACGAGAAGCCAGTGTCCCCTTATCCGCGTGAGGCTCCCCTCGGCGGCGGCCACGCCCCCCCCCCCCCCCGGCCCCCGCAGGCCCCACGGTCCCGTGCCACGCACTAAGGACATCTTGCAGCCGCAGACTCCAAACCACGGGTCCCTGAGCACCTACGCTGGGTCCCTGTCGCCCTGATCCCAAAGTGGGCTCAGAGGCACAGCCCCACGCGAGACCGTGAGGTCAGATTCCAGACCCGTGGGGTCCACGTGTGGGCAGAGCCGGGACCACGGCCCGGCGAAGGGCAGGAAGCATGCCAGGGCTCTGGGGTCCAGCCGGGCCTTCCCCAGGGCTCTGAGGCCAAGGTCTCCCCGGCCTCAGGAGCCGCCAAGGGGATGGAATGTGCGTGTTTGATGGAGTGAGGCAGCGGGCAGTGGGGGACCCAGCCAGGGCCGCGGGGCAGGCACGCCGGCTTCCAGGCCCCACCTGACCGTCCGGGCTCAGGTGACCTAGTTACCAGGGCACACTGTCCCCGGCCCTCCCTCATTGTGACCCCAGCCGCCCAGCCCCATTATGACCCAGTCCTTCTCCCCCTCCCCCGCCAGAGGAGCCTGGCTCCTAGCGAGTATTTGGGGGCCAGGGGGCCCAGGCAGTCCTGGGACCCCCGGCCATGGGACAGCGAGCCCACCCCAGAGCACCGGGGTGCTCTGGCACCCACCCCAGGAAGTGCCAGGACCTCGGAGACTCAATTCTTCTGATTCTGGGCAGCTTCATCTTGCTCAACGTGGGGATCAACGTGGTGACTCTGGTCAGGGCAGGGCTGGGCACCAGGGGCGGGGGGCAGGGGCCTCAAAGGGGCCGAGGCGGGAGGGCAGCGGGCCTTCGGGGCTCACCGCGCTTCCGGACTCCCCCTTTCCCCGCGTCCCTCAGCTCTGGAGGCATCTGAAGAGCAACCTGCGGCTCCTCTTTCGTCACCTCTTCCCCAAAGGTGAGCGGGCCCCAGCGTGGCCTCAAGGGGATGTGGGCCTGTCCCCCTTTCTCGGGCCCCTCAGGAAGCCGGGCCTCGTCCCACCCCGATTTTCCTGCAGACAAGCAAGCCAGAGGCGTGGGCAACCGTCCCACGTGCGCGTGCTGCTCCGAGGACCCCAAGAACCTGTGCTCGAGAGTCTCTTCCGGCTACCATCGTCGCTTCCTGCCGGGGCGCTCTGACCACCTGGACTCCTGGAGAGTAGACACAAAAGACGAGAAGGCCTCCGGGTGCCGCTGGATGCCGCCTCGGGGTGGACACGCAGGGGGTCCTGTGGACGCGCCATGGGGACTGTGGAAGGAAGGGGTGATGGGAGCCGGGGAGGCCCCTCAGGTCACAGCCTCAGAGGCCCGGGCGCCCTTCCTCTCCAGGCACGAGACACCTTCCCAGTTCCCCTGGATGAGCAAGGCAGACATGGCTCCTCTCCACTTGCCCGAGACCAAGACTAAGACCCCAGAGTACGACTCGGCCCAGGCCCCGGCCCCGGCCCAGATCTCCCCGCCAGCTCACACCCCTGAGCACAACCCCCTCCAGGCCCAGACACAGACCCAGATCTCCCCCCCAGCCCACACCCCTGAGCACAACCCCCTCCAGGCCCAGCCCTCCTCCCCGGCCCTCACTCCTGAGCACCCCGACCCCCAAGCCCAGATCCTCTCCCCAGCCCCTGCCCCCGAGCATGCCTCAGCCCAGGCCCCTCCACATCCCCCAGGCCTCACCCCTGAGCACACCCAGCACACTGCTGCCCAGGCCCGTGACCCTGAGCACCCCTCAGCCCATTCCCTGGGTCACAGTCCCGGGCACACAATAGCCCATGCCCCAGCCTTCCCTCCGGCCCATGCTCGTGTGACCTATACCCCCACCCCTCACACTCTGCTCCCTGCTCCCGCCTCTGCCCCAGTGCCTCCCCCAACTGCTACCCCAGCCCCTGGCTCAATCTCTGTCCCAACCTCAGCTCTGGTCATGACCCTGACTACCGCTCCTGTCCCTATTCCTATCTCTGTCTCTGCCACCATACCTACCCCCATCCTAACTCCTATTCCCTCTACCCCGACTGCCTTCAGCCAAGGCCTCTCCACTGGCCAGGTGGTCTACGATGCCCGCAGGGCAAAGCAGAACTTATGCCACGTGTGCCCGCCCCAGAACTCTGGGTATTCCAGAAAGGACTTGGGCACCCTCCCCAGGGCCCAAGAGGGGCAGGGTCTGGGCAGTTCTGGGGCAGCGGAGCAAACACCGAAGCCACATAGTGGGGACAGTGCCAAGCCCTCCGCAGGGTCCATACTGGGTTACCTGGAGTTGGGGAATATGGAATGGAAGATCTCAAATGACACCAAAGACAAGTTCCTACAGCCCAAGACCTTCCCTTACTGCAGCTTCCACCCTTGCAGCTCTGAGAGGAAACACACAGATTCCCAGACTCCAGTCTACCCCAAGTGCGTGGTCTACTCCAAGGATGCCATACCTTCACAACCTTGCGTTCATTCTCCAACCGGTGGCCAGAGCGTGCTGGGCACTATTCCTCCACCATGCACTCTATCTCTGCCTCTTATGCCTCCCAAATCCTTTGTCCTCCGTCAACTCTCCAACCATCAAAATCCCCCAACCTCCAAGTCTTCTCCATCCACCCCCTCTTCCCAGTTTCCCATCCCTCCCCAGCTCTCCGAGACGTTCCAACCCCCAATCCAACCCCAGGCCCCTGAACTTCACGAGAGTCCGGGCCTCAACCAAAACTCTGACCTCCAAAGGATTCCAAACCTTTCAAGAGACTCAAGAGTTCCTAGGAACCCAGGCCTTGCCCCAAATCCAGGCCCCTACAAGAACCCAGGCCTTGTTCAAGATCTTGGCCTGAACAAGCCCCCAGGCCTTCCCCAAGACCCCTATCTTTACAAGAGTCCAAGCCCTTCCCAAGACTCTGGACTTCCCAAGAATCTAGTCCTTACCCAAGATTCTGGCCCCCAGAAGAATCTAGGTCCTATTCAAGATGGAGGTATCTCTAGGAGCCCATGTCTCACCCAACCTTCTGACCTCCACAAAATCACACCATTTCCCCAAACTTCTGACATTCATAGGAGCTCAGGCTTTATGCAAAACTCTGGAGTCTATAGGAATCTAGAACAAAACCAAGAGACTATACTCTATAAAAGTCAAGATTGCTCCCAAACAACTGGTCTCCATAACAGCCCAGGCCCTTCTCAAGATTCTGGAGGTTATAAGAGTACAGGTAATGCCAACGAGTCGGGAGTCTCTAGGAGTCTAGACCTTCCCCAAGATTCTTGCCCACGTAAGAGCCCATACCTTGCCCAAGACTCTGGAGTCAACAAAAGCCCAGGCTTGGTCCAAACCTCTGGCCTTCATAAGGGCTCAGGCCTTACCCAAGACTCAGGAGACTACAAGAACCCAGGCCTTCCCCAAGATTCTGGAGTCTACAGAAGCGTAGGCCTTACTCAAGATTCTGATCTCCATAAGAATCCAGGCCTTACACAAGCCACTGAAGTCAAAAGGAGATGCGGCCATATACAAGATGTTGGAATTCACAGGAGCCCAGAACGCACCCAAGACCCTAACTTCCACAAGTACCCAGGAATCAATCAAGATCCTGGCCCCCACAAGGGCCCAGCCCTTACCCAAGACCATGGCCTCCCCAGGACTCAAGGCCTTACTGGGGGATCGGGCCTCTGCAAGGATTCGTGCCTTACCCCAAGTCCCCACCACCACAAGAACCCAGGCCTTGTCCTAGGTACTGACACTGTCCAGGTCTCGGGCCTACCTCAGACCCCAAAGACAACACAAATGACAAAGTCATTTGTACCCAAGGAGGCTCCTCGGAAGGAGGGTCCAGAGCAGCACCTATCATGGATTTCTGTTCCACTGAGTGAGAACTCCTACTCCTCCAAACCCCAGGTGGTCTACAGTGACCTGCACACCTTCTCAGAGGTACCCGTGCTGATCGAGCTGCAGCCATCCCCCCGGCGAGCAGGCAGCCAAGACTGGGTGTATCGTCCCGTGAACACCATCCCTTCAGCCTGCCAGAACCATCGCCAGAAGTCTATGCCTCCCCAAAACAACTGGAAGCCCTACTGTCCTGGGTCGGGCACCCAGGTAGGGCACGTGGTCTTTGACGCCCGCCAAAGACAGCTGGGCAGGGACAAGTGCGAAGCTCTGTCTCCCAGGCGCGTTCGCCAAGAGGCACCCAGCAACTCACCGGAGACCATCAGGGAGTGGGGACATCAGTGTGTGGTGAGGACCCTGGAAAAAGAGGGGACAAAGGTGCATTGGGAATAAAGAGACAAGTGTTCTGTGGCTGATTGAGGACATCCACCCCAGCCCCATTCCCGACGCTGGCCAGCCACGGGGCCTCAGGAAGACTGGTGCTAGCCTTGTCCCTGCTCCTGCATTGCCACGTAGCGAAACCCATTGTCCCCAAGGCCCTCGAGCTGCATTGTCCGATACAGTAGCCACTGGCCACATATGGCGATTAAAACGTAATTTAACGAAAAGTAAACAAACTTCAGGGGCGCCCGGCACAGTTAGGTGGGGCGCGTAATTCTTGATCTTGGGCTCATGAGTTCAAGCCCCCCACTTTAAAAAAATGAAAGCAAAACAAAAGCAAAAAGAGTAAAATCCTGTTCCTCAGTCTCAGCATCTACATTTCAAGGGCCCAATAGGCACGGGTGGCTACTATATTGGACGGCACAGATTCAGAACATTTCCATCGTCACAGAAAATCCTGATGGACGGCAGTGCTTTATTCAGAGTTTAGAGAAACTTTTCCTTTCCCTAGTCACCCAAACCCACCATCGTCAAAGTTCACAGAACCCGGAGAACTTCGTTGTTTTTAGTGTGAGTGAGAGGTCACCCTCTGGGGAGGAGGGAAGATGTAGGGGTACCCTTTGCCTGATCACCCCAAAACTGTGAGATAGAGCCTCATCCTCAGTTTTCTCAATCAGGTCTCTTGGGTCACAGCCAGATATATGGGAACCTGCCTCCCCAGTTCTGGGCTGTGTTTTGGGGCTCGAGGTGGCCGAGGGAGAAGGGTTCTCTCTGTCAATGACTAGGAACCCCTGATTTCTGGGCTCCCCAAATTGAGCTCTGGATTCTGAGAGGTCCCCTCCACAGGCCATTATAATTTTTCTCGGTGTCTCTGCTTCATTCTCTTGCCATTGACTCAGGCTTATCTCACTTCAGACCCAGTCCCCAGGGCGGCAGGAGAGGGGAGGGCGCCTGGTCCAGCCATGGGTCGCTCTGAGCTGTGAGCCTGTCCCTGGTTTCCTGTGGCTCTGTCTTCTCGTTCTGGCTCCTAGTCTCATCCCCGACTTAAGCTGTGCCTCTGATAGCCGTGGTAACTGAAAGCCATTTTTTCTCTTGATAATTTCCCCTTGCCCTGCCCCAGCCCAGCTGGGATTTTCCTCTGGACTTGATTTTTTGGTCCTGATAACTCTTCCATGTACATACACGAGCTGGCAGATGTCAAAGTGGTTTTTTTTTTTTTTCCCCTGCCCTCACTCGTGTCTGAGGTGGGCATCATTAATATGCAGGTCCCTTCCCTGAGCCAGATGTGTATTCCTGGGTCACCTCCTGTGTGTTCTTGCTTACCCCTGACTCCAAAGAGATGCCTCCCCACCCAGCTGCGAGCCGCTTTCCGACACCCCTCTGGCTCAGCTCTATCATGGGCAACCTTCGTGGGCTGCAGTCTTTTCTCTAAAATGCAGTTATGGGGGGCACCTGGGTAGCTCAGTCGGCTAAGCACGCCAATCCACTCAGGTCACGATCTCGAGGTTTGTGAGTTCCGGTCCCATATTGAGGGGTCTTCACCGACAATGCTTGGGATTCTCTCTCTCTCAAAATAAACTTAAAAAATAAAATAAAATGCAGTTAGGATCGCATGGACGAACCCTCCTAGGTCTAAGCGATTAGGGCTCCTCCATTCACACAGGGATGCGGAGACCCCTATTTCTCCCCGGGCTCTGGGGTGTGTCCCCCACTATTATCTGCTGTTCAGATCCATCCTCTGTCCCAACCCCACGGGATCTTTTTGTGCCTGGCTGACCTGGGCTCGAAAGTCACGAACAGTTGATCTCCATAGAAACTACAACTTCCATCAGGCACTACTTCAGCGGAACAGGAAAGGATGTGGGGGCGTGGCCCCAACGCCCTGGTAGCTCGGAAGACAAACTACAACCCCCAGGACAGCGCGAGATCTCAGCAGAGGGAAGAGTGACTGAGCTCTGGCTGGAGGCGAGGCCGGCCCGGAAGCACCAGGCCGGCCGCCAGAAGGGGGCGTGGTCGCAATGGGGGGCGTGGCCCTAGGAGCTACAGGAAGAAGACACCTGTTGAACCTTTCCATCCGTTCCCTTCCCAGCCCTTGCAGCTGCCCCTGAGAGGGAAGCCGCAGGCCACAAGCCTCTTCCCTTCCCAAATAGGTGAGTGGAGGTAGACAAGGGGCGGCGGCGGAGACTATTTCATCCCGCAGGAGGGGCCTAACGGCTACTTTTTACCTGCTGAGTCAGGTGAGCCGCTCCACGGGGGCGGGACCAGCGTGTGAGAAAAGGGCAACGCCGGAGGAGGTATTTACTGGTTCGTTTTCAAGACTAAATTTAGAGCCCTCCATCTGCAGACCCATTGACGAACTGTGCTTGGGCTCGCTCCGCCTGGGGAAGCGAGAAGAACGCGGGCGACTTTTTGGCAGCAAAGGAACGGCCCGTCTAAGCTTCCTCCCGTCCGTGTTTTCCCCTAGCCCCAAACGATTGAGTTGCATGGCTTCCGCGGTCTGGGGGAGTGCGCCCTGGTGGGGCCCGCCGCCCCCAGCCCCCGCCCGGCCGCTCACGGACATCGACTTTTGCTCTGGGGCGCAGCTGCAGGAACTAACCCAGCTGATCCAGGAGCTGGGTGTGCAGGAAAGCTGGAGTGACGCGCCCAAGCCGGGGCCAGACCTCCTCCGGGCCAAGGACTTTGTCTTCTCTTTGCTGGGTAAGTAACTCTCCCTGCCTTCGGGTGCTCGCGGCTCTCAGTCCCGCCCCGTCCAGTCCAGTCCCGCCCCGTCCCGTCCCGGCTTTGGGTCGTGCCCTCCCGATCCTGTCTTTTCTTGTAGGTCTTATTCACCGCCGGGACCCCCGCTTTCCTCCCCAAGCGGAGCTCTTGCTGCTTCGTGGCGGGATTCGCGAGGGCTCCCTGGATCTGGGACCTGCACCCTTAGGTCCCTACGTCCGGGGACCTCATTACGACGCCGGCTTTACACTCCTAGTGCCCGTGTTTTCGCTAGACGGCACCGGGCAGGAGCTGCGACTGGACGTGGACTCCTCTTACGCGTGGCTGTGCCTCCCAGAGTGCATACGCGGAACCTCGGTTCGGGAGGCATGGCAGGATTGCCTAGGACCTCCAGTCCCAGGAGGACGTGATTCCACCCACCGAACCGAAAGTGAAGGAAGTCCCAAGAGCCGGCAAAGCTCCGTGGACCAGCCGCACGGTTCTGTCACTGAGGCTGATCCAAACGTGGCTTTGGAAAAATCACCTCCTAACGTTTCGGGGCAAGAGCCGCCTGGGCCAGGCATCATGGATCTTGGCTTTCCCACCCCGCTGGAAAACCTGAACGGTGACGTCAGGAAAGCAGCCGTCGTTAGCCCAGGCCTGCAGCAGACGGAGGGGTGGGAGGCATGGCCCACACTTTGCCCCGCCCAGGTGGCCGCGTGGTTCTTTGCCTCACTGGCCGCGGTCGCCGAGTCCCTGTTCCCGGTCCCGGGTGCCCCGCGCTTGGTCCACGCAGCCCGCCACGCGGGGTTCACCACCGTCCTCCTGGCTACGCCGGAGCCCCCGCGCCGCCTCCTGCTCTTCGACCTGATTCCCGTGGTGTCGGTGGCCGGCTGGCCCGAGGGCGCTCGGAGCCACTCGTGGGCCGGCCCGCTGGCCTCCGAGTCCTCATCCTTCTACCTGGTGCCCGGCGGCCACAGCGAGCAGCCAGGCGCCTCCGGCTGGCAGCTCTGCTTCGCCCGCCAGGAGCTGGCGCTCAAGGCGCGCATACCCGCTCCGCTGCTGCAAGCGCACGCGGCGGCCCAGGCGCTGCTGCGCCCGCTGGTGGCCGGGACCCGGGCCGCGGCGCCCTACCTCCTGCGGACGTTGCTCTACTGGGCGTGCGAGCGGCTGCCCGCGCTCTATCTCGCGCGGCCGGAGAACGCGGGCGCCTGCTGCCTCGGGCTGCTGGATGAGCTGGGCCGTGTGCTCGAGGCCGGGACGCTGCCCCACTATTTCCTGAGCGGCCGAAAGCTCCGTGCGGGGGATGGCGCCGCTGGGCTGCTCGGGGCGTTGGCCGGGCTCCGCGGGGACCCTGCCCGGGCCCTGCGCGCCGCGGTGGAGGAGGCCAAGGCTGCGCGCAAGGGGGGCGGCTTAGCTGGCGTGGGAGGCGGGGCCCATTAAAGACGCTGCTCCTACCCGCGTGGAAAGTGCTTCTGTTGGCTGGCGGGGTGTGGTGGGGGGCCGCCGGCCCCTCGCCTGGAAGGCAGGCTGAGCGTCCTGGGCCCGAAGATCAGTCTAGAAGGCTTCCTCGCGGGTCGTTCCCCACCCTCCTGCCCCGTCCCCGGGCCCTGACCTGTGGTCGTCCCACTTCTGGCCTCTCTGCTCCTCAGATCTGTGGCGGCCAGCACCCCTCGCCGCCCGGTGCTTCCTCAGGCAACCATCTTCCCCAGTTCTTATGGTCTTTTCTCTTAGGAGTCAATAGGGAAGGGGGAGGGGGGCATATTGCTGACAAAACGCAGAAAGAAGGCACGGAGACCAGAGACTGACCAATCTGGCTCCCACAAAATCGGAGATTAAGAAGGCCGGATTCAGCCCCAGGCTAGACCTCACCACCACCTCTACCTACTCTCCCCCACTTTCCCCCTTCAGTTCTGCCCTCCCATCCGGGGCAGTAGGGTCCCCTTCTCCATTCTCCCAGCGTCCGCCATTCCATCCATCTTAAGCCCAACCTCTCCTCCCATCCAGGGATCCGCTCAGTGGAGTCGCCTCCTTGCCCCTCCTCCTCTGAACCCCAAGACGTGCGGCCTTGCCTCGGCTCCGCCTGCCTCTGAGACCGTCCCCACTCCCTGCCTCCAAGGAACCCCGGGGTTCCTCCCGCCCGGCTTCACCCCCCCCCCCTCCTTCCCGGCGTCTCCGCCCCCTGCCCCGCCCCCGGGCCGGCTCTCGGAGGAGGGGGAGCCGCTGTCGCCGCCGCTGCCTAGCTCCCCACTGCCGCTGCCGCCGCCGCCGCCGCTCTGCTGGGTCCAGCCGCCAGGCCCGGGGCTCTGACTTCGCCGGACCAGGGCGCTCTGCGGAGACACCCTCCCTCCTTCCTGGGGGTCCGGGGCGCCTAGCCCGGCGTGGAGGGAGGCTCCGCTCGCGAGGGACAGGGAGGGAGGAGCCTGGAACCGGAGCCAGAGCCACCCGTCGCCGGATCAACAAGACAGGACAGGTTGAGGGGCGTCGGGGAAGGAAGAGGGTGCTATAGGCTATCCCGGGGAAGCCCTGTCGCAGAAAGCTCTGACGCGCCCTGACTTGTAGGGAGCCTGTTCACATTCGGGGACTGGTGATAACGTGGGTGCACGCCTCTCGGGGGGCTGGTTGGATTGGAGGGCGTGGGATCTAAACAAGCACCAGCTGTCCCCGAGGAAATTAAGGGGCAACCCGGGGGGGGGGGGCGGGAAACAACGGATGCTCCTTGTCGCGAGGTGACAGAGGCCCTCCAGACAACCACCTACCTGGTGAACCCACCAGGAAGGGTGGATTTGGAGGTGACTTCAAAAGGAGTGGGGGGTAACAAGGTGAGGAAGGGGGTTCAGCAGCTGGGAACCATGTGAAAAAAGGTATTGCCCAGAGACAGGGTCGGGGAACCCCTAATCGCTGAGCGGGGGACAGCCTGGGCTTCCCCAGACATAGTTTTGGGGGACTTCAGTGGAAAAAAGTGGGGGACCCACATGGAAGGTGGCAAAGACACCAAGGTTGGGTTCCTCCCTGACATTGGCAGTGCCCCAGTAGGGATGAGTCAAAGCTAAGGACCCACACCCTTTAGATTACAAGGGTGGGTTTGGCAGGAGTGCGGGTCCCCAAAATAGGGTGGAAAGGTGCTTCGGGGTATTGCAACCACATCTTGGAAATTTTGAGGGTCTTGACTTTGGGATAAGGGAAGAGGGGACAGGGACACCGGAGAACAGGGAAAGGGGGTAGTTTTCAGTAGGGGGCAAAAGTCCAGGGTGGGGTCAACAGAGATACATAGGCTGCTGGATCCAGTGGGGCTAGAACGGGGCCCAAGGGTGGGAGCTGGCGGCCGAGGGGTGGCGGGGGGCAGGGGCCCTGGGGCTTATCCTCAGCTCCAGTGGGTGGGGCGGTGAGTTGGGACCCCAGCGTCAAGAGCATGCCCCGGTGAGCGCGCTGGGGGCGCCTGCCGGTTTGGGGGTGTCTCCTCCCGGGGCGCCATGGCGGCGCTGGCCAGTAGCCTGATCCGGCAGAAGCGGGAGGTCCGCGAGCCCGGGGGCAGCCGGCCGGTGTCGGCGCAGCGGCGCGTGTGTCCCCGCGGCACCAAGTCCCTTTGCCAGAAGCAGCTCGTCATCCTTCTGTCCAAGGTGCGACTGTGCGGGGGGCGGCCCGCGCGGCCGGACCGCGGCCCTGGTGAGTGGCTGGAGCGGGGTCTCCGGGTCTGGGAGGTTGAGGCCAGGGACGCCGAAGGATGGGGCCCGACTGAGGGGGGCTCCCCGAAAGTGAGAGGTGGGGTGGGCCAGGACGACACAGCTCCTGCCAGATCGTGCCTCAGTTTCCCTTCTCTTTTGCCCATACCCCCGAGTCTCCTTGCTGTCGAGGGCAAGGGGAAGGCTTGAGGGGCTAGGTCTGGCGCTCCGAAGCCTCGCGGCTCCGGCTCGGCCCCCCACTCCTCCTCCCCCCCCCAACACAGGAGTCCCCACCCCCACCCCCACCGTCCGCCGCCTACGTGCCGGCTCTCGCGATTCTTTCAATCCCGAGCGCAGGGGCCTGGGGGTTCCGGACGCCTGGGTCACCCCGAGGGTTTCTGCAGCTCTGGCAGCCCCGCCCCCGCCCCGGTTCTCCCGCCCCTCCACGCCTTGGCTCGGTTCCCGCTGGCCGAGCCTGCCTGGCGCGGCGCCAATCTCCCCAGCTCTCCCCCGGGTGTCCTTGCAGCTACCTCGCCAGCCCGCCCCTCTGTGCGCCCGCCTCTGTGACCTGCGCTTCGAGAGGGGAGCCGGCCACCCCCCCCATTACCCCCTACGCGACTCCGAAGGGGGCTCCCACACGATCGGGGGACCCTCCGGCGCCAGCAGCTCCGACCCAGTACAGGGCTGGAGACCCGCTGGGAGACTGGGGGGTCGTACCACCTACAAGGGGGTACAGGGAAGTCGGCCGAGCGCAAGCGACGGGGGAAGGAGAGTTGTGAGGGTTAGCGCGTGGTCCCCGTCCAGGCTCGGCTGGCAGCAGGCCCTCTGGCCCCGCTCCCGCCGGCTCCCAGCTCCCCCAGGGGCAGCCCCCTCGTGCCCTCCTCCCCCCGCCGCCGGCCCTCCGCTTGGTACGGTCCGCAGCCCACCCTCTGAGTGGGACCCGGCCCCCACGTGACTCAGCCTGCCTCGCCAGCTCCCGGGCCCCCTTCTCCGCTTTCCTCGCTTTGGTACCGCACGTCCCCCACCTCAGGCGGGTTACCTGGCTGAAAGGGAGAGGCTGAGCCTCGGGGAGGGCTGGGCCCCCCGCGAGCCAGCAGACTGACAGACAGACAGACAGACAGATGGGTCAGTGTCAGACAGGCCGGCACTGGGCCAAGGCAAGGCCCGCGCCAAGCGAGCGGCAGCCGCAGCAGCAGGTGCTGAGTCAGCGTCAGCCCCAGCCCCACCCCCACTCCCGAGGGGGCGCCCCTACCCCGTGGTCACCTGGCCGCCCCCCACGGCCGCAAGCACACTGCCCCTTCGGCGGTCCAGCCTGGCGCCCTCCGCCCTCTGCCTTTGGATGGATCTCCCCTTCCTTTTCCAACTCTTCTCCCCTCCCCCACTGGTGGTTGAGCTGTAGGGTAGGAATTAAGCCATTTAAATAAATTTCAATAAATTAAACAGAAAGCTGGGGGTTAGAGGAAGCAGAAGGGCCCCACCCCCCAGGTTCCTCCCGAGTCAAAGAGAGGTGGCTGAGAGCGTGCTTAGAGGGGCTGAGGGCTGGGGCCCTGGGACCCGCGTCCTCCCCTCCATTCTCCCCTGGTTCTCTCCTCTGATCCCGCCAAGTGTAGGAATGTTTCTGGGAACAGAGATGTCATTTTCAAAGATGAATGTCTCTCTCTCCAGAGCCTCAGCTCAAAGGCATCGTCACCAAATTGTTCTGCCGCCAGGGTTTCTACCTCCAGGCGAATCCTGACGGGACCATCCAGGGCACCCCAGAGGACACCAGCTCTTTCAGTGAGAGAGGAAGCCAGCTGCTGGGGGGGAGGGGAGGGGAGAGTGGGGCTAGGAGGTGGCCATCCTGTGCCTGCTTCAAGTGCTGTCATTCTCCGTCTGGCTCTTTGACACCCCCCCCCACCACCACCACCAAGGGAAGCAGGGGAGCCAGGATGGGGGTCTGAGGCTCGGGACACTGATGCCCCCTCTCTCCACCCCCAGCCCACTTCAACCTGATCCCCGTGGGGCTCCGTGTGGTCACCATCCAGAGTGCCAAGCTGGGTCACTACATGGCCATGAACGCCGAGGGGCTGCTCTACAGCTCGGTGAGACACTGAGGCCGAGTGGCCAGGGGATCGCCGGCCCTGCCAGGGCTCCCCAGCTACAGCCTTAACTACCGCTAGGACTCCCTCTCCCTCCAGCTCTTGCTGATGTGCTGTTATTGCCCACCGCAGAGCACCTCTGCTAGGGTCCCTCCCATCCCTGCTGCCTGCGTAGCCCCCCAAGAACCACCAGGCTCTTTGGCCAACTCTTCCGGCCTTTTGGAACTCCTGCACATCCTACTCCCTCCAGATTTCATGGTTACTGAACTTCGCCAGACTCAGCCCGGAGAGGGGCTGGCAAGAGAGGCTGGAAGGAGAGTAGAGAGCAGGTATCTTCTTATTCCAGGCCCCACCCCCACCTCCTGGGGGGGGGGGGTGCTGACCAGATGCTCCCTCGTTCCCCCTTTCTCCTAGTTTCTACACGGAGTAAGAAGTTGGCCCTCCAGCCCAAAACGCAGGGGTTGTATCCTGACTGGTTATTTTTTTTTTTAAGTTTATTTATTTTAGAGAGAGAGAGCAGGGGAGGGGCAGAGAGAGAGAGAGAGGGAGACGCAGAATCCAAAGCAGGCTCCAGGCTCCGAGCTGTCTGCACAGAGTCCGACCGGGGCTCGAAATCTCGAGCTGTGAGATCATGACCTGAGCCGAAGTGGGACGCTCAACCGACCGAGTCACCCAGGCGCCCCCTGGCTGCTTCTTCTCGGGGCTCCTTCTGTCCAGTGATAAGTCTTTTCGTCTCTGTCTCTGTGTGCCTTTCTGGCTCTTTGTCTCGTCAGCCGCATTTCACAGCTGAGTGTCGCTTTAAGGAATGCGTCTTCGAGAATTACTACGTCCTGTATGCCTCTGCTCTCTATCGCCAGCGCCGCTCTGGCCGGGCCTGGTACCTGGGCCTGGACAAGGAGGGCCGAGTCATGAAGGGAAATCGAGTCAAGAAGACCAAGGCAGCGGCCCACTTTGTGCCCAAGCTCCTGGAAGGTGAGTATGGATGGACTCAAGGAAAGGACGTCGGGGGGAGGGTGCTGGCCTCGATGTGAACATTGAGTGACACATAGCTAAGGTACTAAAGAGGACACCTGTTATGAGGGGTCAAACCAGGAAGGCTCCGGCCCCTGGCCCCTGGGACTTTGGGGAGCCCTTCTCCTGTGGGTTGGGATTCCCAGAGGATGGGTGTTGGGGATGGGAGCCCTTTCAAAGCTGATTCTTCCCACGTCTCTCCGTGCCTAATTCTCCTTCCTGCTCCTCTCTCTCCCCTTCACAGTGGCCATGTACCGGGAGCCATCTCTCCACAGTGTCCCTGAGACCTCCCCTTCCAGTCCCCCTGCCCCCTGAAATGTAGTCCGTGGACTGGAGGCTCCTGGCACTTGCACGGAGCCAGCCACAGCCACAGCCTGTCTCCCAGCCCTGCTCCCGGCCCCGCCCCCACCCGTGCCGCCACACTCATGCCCTGAGCAGCCAGGTCCCACCAGGTGCTCGATCCTGAGGGAGCCAAGGGGCTGGTTGTGACTCCCCAGGCTTCCCTGCTCCTCGGGCCTGGGAGTTCAGAGAGGGGGAGGCTGACAGTGATCCTGGCTGATCCCTTCTTTCCTTCCACACTCACAGCCCCGCAAAGCCTTTTCCCAAGAAGGCGCCCGGGTTCCCAAAATGACAGAACCAGGACATAAATATTCCCCACCCCGGGGCTCAGCCAGTTCCTGGAGCCCTATGCCCTTTTCATTGCCACTGAACCATAGATTTATAGGTCTAATGGAGCTCAGGATCAGTTTCCTTTTTTCCATCCTCCACCTTCTGCCTTGTTCTGGACAGGTTCTGGAACACCAGGCACCCTAGCCAGGGCCCTTTTTGCACTCAGGCTCTGGGCTGGAATGCTGGCATGCTGCCAGGCTCTGTTCTGGATCCATCAGGCTTCTGTCCTTGACCCAGATGGACCCCCTGGTTTCCAGGTAGAGAGGGGCTGGGTATGAGCCCTGTCCAGCTGCTGACCTTGGCCTGAACTAGGACCGGTCCCAGAACACCACAGTTTTAACTTTCTTATCCCAAAGACACCCACTGCTAGAGCATGGTGTTCTAGACACATATGGAGCCATACTTCCTCCTGAATCTCGGCTCTAGGACGTAGACCAGGACTCAGCCCTTTCCTCCAGGATGGAAACGAGGCCTGAATAGCCATATTAATGCTCATATAGAGGAAGCTCTAGACCCATCCCCCTACCTTCTCTAGTAATGCGTTTCTTGGTGAATCAAGAAACACTTCTTGTTTTTCCTAGGTTTTCTAAAAATCTGATTCTTCCTATAGAATGCTAACCTTATTTATACATGCAGTTTCTAGCTCCTGCAACTCAGCTGGGGTCCCGCCAGGGAAACAGAGTCTGAGGAAGGGCAGAGGAGTTTGGGCAGGAATCCTTGGCTCATAGTAGGGAGGTTGGGATGGGCAGGGGGCCACAACCATGGCTTGTTTCGGCTGTGCTTGGGTTGGGGGGGGGGGGGACATGAACACTTAGCTACCTCAGCAGGAATTCCTCCCAGGTCCCCTTTAAAGCTGAGGTCTTTAGGGTAATGAGTCTAGAATAAAAAGGATAAGAGGAGGGACACAACCTTGATCCCCCAGTGCAGAGACCCCAGTTCAGCAATAAGTTCCACCCCACTCCCCTACCAATCAGGCCAAGGAAGGCGAGGGCCTCTCGGGGCTCTAGACCTCATATACCCCCAGAGCTTCTAACTGACTAGAACTTGCTTAACTTACAGCTTATAACCTCAGCTAAGTTTTAGGTACCCAAAAAGGACCTGACTAGATTTTCCCAAAAAAGCGTGGAGAGCTTGGGGTAGGCCTGGAAAAGACCAGGAAGCCACCAGTGACTAGGAGGGACACTCTGAGTAGCCTCAGACCTGGGCAGGGTAGAGGAGAGGGCCCTAAAGGGAGGGGCTGGGGCTCAGAGGCTGGTCACTTTTCCTCAGGCTCTATTTCTGGCTTGTTGCAAGAGGGGCGCATATTCCCCTCACCCACACAGACCCCGCTCAGGCTCCACCCGTCTCCTGGCTCTGCTCCCAGGGGACAGGGTCTCCACTCCATGCTTTCTCAATTAAAGACGATTTGTACAACGATTTACACGTTGTCTGTCATCTGTGGGTGGCGGGCATTGGCAGTTGCTTGGGGCGGGACCAAGCCCCAGGGGCGGGGCGGGTGGGCTGGCGGCTGCCCCCCAACAACAGGTGCACATTCCTGGGCGCCTCGTCACTTCCCCTGCGCTGGCGAACGGAGCGAAGTCACTGAGCTACGCGGCCGGGCTATGACCTCTGGGGCGCTGCTGCTGCTGCTGCTGGGGGCGCTGGGGGCGCCGCTCGCCCCGGGTAAGTGCGGGCCTCAGAGGAGCAGTGACAGGACCAGGGGTCGTGGCAGGGCACGGTGGCTTCACTCAGTGCCCTCCTCTTCCAGGCGCCCATGGCTCGGAGGCGGAGGGCCGGCTCCTCGAGAAGCTTTTCTCGGGCTACGATAGCTCGGTGCGGCCGGCGCGGGAGGTGGGAGACCGTGTCGGGGTCAGCATTGGCCTCAGCCTGGCGCAGCTCATCAGCCTGGTGAGGGCGCACGCCGGGGTTTGAGGTCCGACTTGCGGAACGGCTGGGGGCGTGGCCTGGGGCGGGGCGGGGCCGTCTGGGGGCGTGGCCAGGCCGGGAGATAGGCCGTGAGCCGAGATTGGGTCGAAATCGGGCCAATGGACAAGCTGTGGGCGTGGCCGCCGGCCAGGCCAGGGGTGGGGCAGGCTAGGGCGGCGAGCCGGACTGCGGGCGGATCCTGAAGTGAAGCCGGGACTCCACGGCGCGCTGGGGGGCGGGTCTTGAGGCGGGGTCGCAGGCTGGGGCGGAGCATGGTGCGGGACCGGGTCAAGAGACCACAGCGGCCGGAGATGCAGGGTTGGGTGAACTGCAGGCTGTGGGCGGGGCCGGGAGTGGGCGGACTGGTAGATGAATTGGCTGGCCGGGTAGACGGCCGGAAGTTTCTGACATACAGGCGGGGCTCAAACCAGGGCAGCATCTTGGAGGCAGGGCTTGGACCCGAGAGAGTGGGACTCCGGAAAAAGAGGGGTTTCCAGAGGGAGCCCCTTCATCGCTCTCTATTCACGTCACCTCTACCCTTGAAATTTTTCCCTTCTAGAACGAGAAGGATGAAGAGATGAGCACAAAGGTGTACTTAGACCTGGTACGGAGACCCCGTGGGGTGGGAAAGGGCGTCCCGCTGCCTTTACAATTTCCTCCAACGTCCCGCTCAGTAAGAGTATTATTTCTAAGAATCACGACCTCGGAGCACATGACCCAAAGGGAAGCTTCAGGAAACAATACGTATATTTACTATGAGAGTTGCATTCCATATTCTAATTTTTTTTCACACTTTGGGTACACCAAGTTTTTTATTTATTTTTGAGAGTGTGTGTGCACAAGCAGGGGAGGGGCAGAGAGACAGAGGGAGACACAGAAGCGGAAGCAGGCTCCAGGCTCTGAGCGGTCAGCCCAGAGCCTGACGCGGGGCTGGAACTCACGAACTGTGAGATCATGACCTGAGCCAAAGATTGACGTTTAACTAAGCCCCCAGGGGCCGCTTATTTGATTCCAGACCCGCTGAAGGGTCGCCAGCTGTAGTTTGAAAAACACTGTTTTAGTGGCTAGCTAGTGCCACCTGCTCAGTGGGGGAGGGGGAAATTAGCCGACGGGGTCCCAGCCAGTAAAGGTGCAGCCGGGATCAGAACCCCGACTTCCAGAACCCTAGTCCCTGCCTGCCGGCTTCCCTCCCTGGCACTCCCTTCCCGGGCTTCCTTCGGCCATCCCCAGTCCCCTCCCAGCCTCCAGCCCCGGACAGCCCCTCGGCCTCTGCTTCCACAGGGGTGGACTGACTACAGGCTGAGCTGGGACCCCGCGGAGCACGAGGGCATCGATTCACTGCGCATCGCGGCTGCATCCGTGTGGCTACCGGACGTGGTGCTCCTAAACAAGTAGGGTCTTCCCAAAGACCGGGAGGTGGGCGGGGTCTCCGGAGGGCGGGGTCCTAATCCTGGCAGCTGAGAAGACCCTTCACCCGCAGCAACGACGGAAATTTTGGCGTTGCTCTGGACTTGAACGTGGTTGTGTCCTCCGACGGCTCCGTGCGCTGGCAGCCTCCAGGCCTCTACCGCAGCAGCTGCAGCATCGAGGTGGCCGGGCTCCCCCTGGGAAGCTCAGGGCTCACAGAAACCTTGCTTCTCCCCAGAGGCTGACGCCCCTCCCTCCTCCCATATGCCCTCAACCTCACATCTCTCCCGCCCTCCTGATTTTCCGTTGTTGTGTGTGGTTTTTTTTAATGTTTATTTATTCTTGAGAGAGAGCCAGAGAGAGCCAGAGCGTGAGCGGGGGAGGGGCAGAGAGAGAGGGAGACACAGAATCTAAGCAGGCCCCAGGCTCTGAGCTGTCAGCACAGAGCCTGCCGCAGGGCTGGAACCCACAAACCACGTGATCGTGACCTGCGCTGAAGTCAGACACTTAACCGACTGAGCCACCCAGGTGGCCCGATTTTCCGTTGTTTCTTCTCCCGTCACTGTCCCTGACTTCCAGTCTTTCTCAGTGATCCCGCTTCCGTTGGCCAAGGCCACCCCTAATAACCTTCCAATTCGTCTGTGACCTTCCAACTCCCCCAGCACCCCCCCCCCGGAACAGTTCTCTGGCAGCCCTGGTGACTCCCCCCCCCCCCCATCCAGGTCACCTACTTCCCCTTCGACTGGCAGAACTGCACCATGGTGTTCAGTTCTTACAGCTATGACAGCTCAGAGGTCAGCCTGCAGACCGCGTTGGGTCCTGACGAGCAGAAACGGCAGGAAGTGTACATTCATGAAGGGACCTTCATTGGTGAGCGGGCATGGCTCCCACGTCCATGGGCTTTATGCTTTCTGGTTTCTAAGAGGCTGATAAATACCGCCCCCTCTCCAACCTCCCCCCTTCCCCCTTCAGCAATGCCCGGGACAGCCCTGTGGGGTCAGCAAGACAAGTTTCACAGATATGGAAAACTGAGACTTGTTCACGTTTATCAGAGATGGGCTGCCCAGCCTGATGTCCACAGCTAGCCCTTATCACATCAGCCACCTGAGGGTTAGGATGTGGCAGATCAAGCCGTATCTGGCACCGGTAAGGTCAGGTCCTACATCTGTGTCCCATTCTTCTCTCTTCCCTTCTCCTTCCTCCCAGAGAATGGCCAATGGGAAATTATCCACAAGCCTTCTCGGCTAATCCAGCCTCCGGTGGATCTGAGGGGAGGCGGGGAAGGACAGCGGGAAGAAGTCACCTTCTACCTCATCATTCGTCGGAAGCCTCTCTTCTACCTGGTCAATGTCATTGCCCCGTGCATCCTCATCACTCTCCTGGCCATCTTCGTCTTCTACCTGCCTCCAGATGCAGGTAAGGGAGGGAGGGGCCCTGCCAACCTCCCCACTTCTCTCCATCCAGTAACTTCTGCCTCTTCCCTTTCAGAATCCTAGGATCTCCTTCTTGGGACCAACAAGCTCCTGGGATTAGACAATTCTCCTTTATCCTTCTCCCATTCCTGGTATCCTCCCCAGCTCACTCCCCTCTTTTCCAGACACCTACTAGTCCCTTGGCCTCCTATCCCCCTTCGAAACAATAGTGACATTTCTCTAGGAGGCAGCAGAGTAACCTTGGGCAAATTCTTTCCTCTCTCTGTGTCTCAATTTCCTGATCTGGAAATGGGGACAATTGTTGTCTCGACCTGATAGGATTATTCTGAGGATGAATTGAGTTAATAGAACCGTGCCCGGCACCAAGTAAGTTCTGTGTAAGCATTAGTATTATTTTTACTATTTTTGAGCCTTGCTAGAAGTAGTATAATGAACATGTTGCATATATTAACTCAACTCTAATCTTTACAACTCCGTGAGATAAGTACTGAACTGTCTTCCCATTTTACGGAGGAAGACAAAGAGGCTGAGAGAGTTTAAGGCATTTGCCTGACATTAGGCAGTCAGAGAGAGTTGGTGCCAGCCTGATTCACATACAGAAATCCTCAACTCTGGTATTTAAAGCACTCTTTCCTTCTCTCTGGCATTGAGTTCTCCGTCTAGAGAAGAAGAATGATCCAGCTCTAGAACACACTTCCAAATGTAACTTCTACTTCCTCCCTGAGCAGGGCAAATCTTGGAACCCAATATTATAGGACTAAAGTAGAACAGACCATAAAAGTTATTTATTTCCATACCTTCCTTGAAGTTTGAGGTGCCTGTTGTATGCCCCGAGAATAATCAGCCACCTGGCACATCCTTATATACTTTGTTTCATTTTTAGATCCTTCAAATTGCTATTTAGTTCCTTAAAAAAGCTACAAGGGTTGGTCTATTCATTCGTGCAATGATATTTGTTGAGCATCTATAACGTGCGAGGCACTGGGGCTACCTCAGTGAATAAAAGAGACAAAAATCTCTGCCCTCCTGGAGTTTATGGTCTAGTGGGGGAAACAGCCAACAACCAAAATAAATAAATCTATTAGGGTGTATACTGGGAGAGGACAAGTCCTAAAGAGGAAAATAAAGTAGGAAAAGCGGTTAGGGAGGATGAGAATGGGGGCAGGGGTTGTAATTTAAACTAGAATGGTCAGGGGTGCCTGGCTGGCTCGGTCGGTATAGCACGTGACTCTTGATCTCAGGGTTGTGAGTTCAAACCCCATGGGGGGTGTAGAGATGACTTAAAATCTTAACGGGCGCCTTGGTGGCTCGGTCAGATGAGGGACCACCTCTTGATTTCAGCTCAGGTCATGATCCCAGGGTCATGGGATCAAGCCCCATGGCGGGCTCTTGGTGCTGAGCATGGAGCCTGCTTACGATTTTCTCCCTCCCTCTCTCTCCCTCTCTCTCCCTCTCCCGCTCTCTCTCCCTCTCTCTCTCTGTCTCTGTCTCTGTCTCTTCCCTGCTCGTGCTATCTCTATCTCTCTAAGAAATAAATAAAATAAAATCTTAAGGAATAGAACGGTCAGCCAGTGCCTCACTAAAAAGGAAATACTGGATCAGTATTTGAACAAAGAGTGAAGGGGTTGAGAGAATGTTCCCTGGCAGATATCTGGGGGGAAGAATGTATCAGGTGGAGTTAGCAGTGAATGCGGACTCTGGAGTGGGAGTGAGCCTTGCGTATTCGAGAAGTAGCCAGGATGACTGAGTGAAGTAAGCGAGAAGGAAAACAGTAGGAGATAAAGTCAGAGAGTTAGCAGAAGGCCTTGTCAACCATACTAAACACTTTGGCTTTTATGCCGAAGAAGATGAGAAGCCACTGGAAGGTTCTGAGAAGGAAAGGGATGTATCTGATTTCCATTTTAACAGGATCAGTCTGGCTGCTCTGTTGAGAACAGTCAGCAGGGGTAAAGACAATGAAGCAAAGAGGAAGCCTTCTATTTTTTTTAACTTTCTTTATTTTTTAATGTTTATTTATTTTTGAGGAGAGAGAAACAGTGCGTGTGAGTGGGGGAGGAGCAGAGATCTGGGGGGGGGGGTGGGTACAGAGGATCTGAAGCGGGCTCTGGGCTGACAGCAGAGAGCCCCAGGTGGGGCTCGAACTCACCAGCCGTAAGATCATGACCTGAGCAGAAGTCGCACGCTTAACCAACTGAGCCACCCAGGCGCCCCGAGGAGGCCTTTATAATAACTCAGACCTGAGGTCATGGTACTTTGTATGGTTATATTTTGAAAGGAAAACCAGTAGGGTTTGCTATGGATTGGGTATGGGTTAAGAGAGAGGGAGGAGAGTTGAGCAGGACTGAGAGCCACAAAAATGATGGATTTGTCACTTCTGAAGTGGGAAAGGCTGTGGGAGGGGTTGGTGGTCGAGGGATTAGGTTTTGGACAGGTTAATTTTGAGATGTCTCTTGGACATCCAGGTGGAGAAGTTAAATCGGCAGGTGGCTATAAATCTGGAGTGTAGGAGAGTAAGTCCGAGCTGGAGGTTATCGTTGTAGGACTCATCTGCCTGCAGTTGGCCCTTCCAAAAGCCTGTCCTTGAGTGGCCTGGAGACATGGTCACTGATTATGCCATGGAAATCGCCTTCTGGCAAAGCCTAATCCTTCCACCTTCCTCTCTGCCCTGCAAGGAGAGAAGATGGGGCTCTCGATCTTTGCCCTGCTGACCCTGACTGTGTTCCTGCTGCTGCTGGCAGACAAAGTTCCTGAGACCTCCCTGTCTGTCCCCATCATTATCAAGTACCTCATGTTCACCATGGTGCTCGTCACTTTCTCAGTCATCCTTAGCGTCGTAGTCCTCAACCTGCACCATCGCTCACCCCACACCCACCAAATGCCCATTTGGGTCCGTCAGGTAAGATGTCCTTCTCCAACCAGTGTTAACTCTCAGTCCTAGCATTCGTCTTTTTGTGCAGGTGCCACTCCTCTCTCCTACCAACTTCACAGACCTGAGCGATAACTACAACCCCTGGTAGAGTGTTCAAGTGCCAAGGCCAGTTGGGTGTTGAAAGGTTGCACAGTCAACTTTACCCTCCTGACATTATCATGTCCTAGATCCCCTATTGGCTTCATCAATACTGCCCATCCCTGGGTCGCAGGGAAACATCCTCGGGCTCAGGTCCTGTCAGGGTGGAAGCCGTCGGAACTTTGTTTTCGGGACAGGATGCCTCCAACCCACTTAAATTAAGGCCGTGTGGTTGCACTTCCTCGCTGTGCAGCTGGGGGACGCGCGCACGCATGCGCAGGGATGGGCAGGTGGTTGGGGATGGTGAGCTACTTCCCTTCTCGTCTGAAGGCATGAGAGCGCCCCCCCCCCAGCCCCCCACGACCAATATGCCTTTCTACTCAGCAGATCTTCATCCACAAACTCCCTCCATACCTGGGTCTGAAGAGGCCCAAACCTGAGAGAGACCTGATGCCGGAGCCACCTCCTGTAGCCCTCAGGGACTCTCCAGCAAGTGGCTGGGGTCGAGGAACAGATGAATATTTCATCCGGAAGCCACCGAACGATTTTCTCTTCCCCAAACCCAACAGGTAGTACCTACTCTCCGTCGCCTACAAGGAAGGGAGAGCGTGAACTACCGTTCCCAGAAGGCTGTGCAGAGGCAGACGGCTTAAGGTCCCGGAAGATGCCCTTGAGCATCATGGGAAGTGTAGTACCCCTTCTGCCGCCTACTTTGCGGAAAGGCGGAAACTAAAGCGTAGAGGGATGGGAGGAATTGCGGAAGACTGGAGAGGTCGTCGCTGACGGGGAGAGCCTAGAGGGCCCTCTCACGTTTCGAAAACTGACAAGAATGTTGGAGGAGGGAATTGGGATGGAGCCTAGAGCGTGGCCAAACTGTCCCGCCTCTTCCAGGTTCCAGCCTGAACTGTCTGCCCCGGACCTGCGGCGATTTATCGATGGCCCAAACCGGGCTGTGGGCCTGCCTCCCGAGCTGCGGGAGGTCGTTTCCTCGATCAGCTACATCGCTCGACAGCTGCAGGAACAGGAGGACCACGACGCGGTAAGTCCAATGAGGGTGGAGCAGGGCAGGGCCTGGGTGGCCTTGGCTCCACCCGCCAATCCAGGCTCCGCCCCTAGCACTCGGTTTGGTTTCTGATTGGAAGCTTGCCTCCTTTGGTTCCGCCCCCTGTTTTCCGACTGGCTCTTCACTCCATCCATCGCCCGCAGTTTCGCTTTCCTCTGTCCCACGGCCCGCCCCTGTCTCAGCTCGTAGGACAGGGTAAGGGTAGCAGGCAGACCTTCCCCTGGGGGTCTGCAGCTCAGGAACAGTTTACTCTGCCTACCCCCAGCTGAAGGAAGACTGGCAATTTGTGGCCATGGTAGTGGATCGCCTTTTCCTCTGGACCTTCATCATCTTCACGAGCGTTGGGACCCTCGTCATCTTCCTGGATGCCTCGTACCACTTGCCCCCTGCCGACCCCTTTCCTTGAGGACAGAGGGCCAAGACCCAGGTCCTCTGCGGGCTGCATTGAGAGTCCGGCCGTACTCTCGAGTCCTATCCCTTTCTGCCTCTCGACTCCACTAGGAATCCGGCCCTCCCAGGTCATTGCCTTTATGGGGAGCGAGCCGAAGTGGGACGGGGCCGACTGAAGCCTTGGGCCCCGCTAGACATGCACTATCAGTTTATTTAGTCTTTGGTTTCTTGTAGAAGTTCCTTTGGATAGCAACACTAGCTTCCCAGTATAATGGAACAAAGAACAAGAACTAGACTGTAAGCCTTTTGAGGGCAGGAACTGTGCCTCGTTCACTGTAATATCCCCAGCTCCTAGCACAGGTCCTGACCTATAGGATTGTAGGTGCTTAACGTCTGTTGAGTGAATAGGGGTTTTGTTGTTGTTGTTGTTGTTTTTTCCTGGAAGGAAATGCACCAAATAATAGTGCTTATGTTTGCATGTTGAGACCAGTGATCTTTGTTTTCACCTTTCTGTAATTTATTTTTTTGTAATAAGTATTATCTTTAGGATAAAAAAAAAAGGTTATGTCTAGAAGGATGCATTTGTAATAAGGGGGGCGGGGAGAAAGAGCCCTTTAAAATCCTTCCTTCAGGTTTCAGCTTTGGTGCTCAAACTTTGGATAAGCTAAGCTATTGAACTGCTCTGGGCCTAAGTTTCCACATCTGTAAAATGAGGCGAATGACAGGACCTACTCCCTTAGTCTGAGGGTCATGTGACAAGATGGGAGCAAACGCACGATACAGCAGACATCAGAGGTTGCCAACTGGTGTGTTTTGTTTGACCTGTGTTGTTGACCTCACAGGTTTCAGTGTGAGTTCACTACTTTAAAAGTTTGGATAGTGCACAGAGAAATTTGGATGTCCGGCTTCCCTTGGGGGAGGGAAATTAAAAATACGGTAACACCAGGCCTGACTCCCCTGTTGGCAGCAACCTGAGGGGTAGTGGCTGCCTGGTCTGGTCAAGGTTATTTGTACCAGAATTCTTCAAAGCCCCCACCCACCTGACCCACAACTTCCCTCATTTTACTTGCCTGTCCCATTAGACAAAGTAAAGGGGGGGGGGATGAGGAGTTGAAGGTAGTGGGGGGCTAGGAGTGGAAAAAGAAAGCTTGCCGTATCCCATGACTGTCACTTGTTTTGTGCGTCGGTTTCCTTTCAATTTGGAGACAGGGTTGCACCTGGTTTAAGGCGCATGGGCCACTAGGATCTTGTGCCCAGCAGGCTGTGTGAACTGGACTGAGTTCATGTTTCTGCCTGGAGGTCAGACCAAAGTCAGCTTGAGCCTGGTGGCTGCGGCCATTATGGTGAAGCATGTAGGGTCACCAGGCCCTCACACCTCCTCGGTTGCTGGAAGCTGTGGCCCCAAGAGGGATAATACAGCTGCAGCTCCCAGGATCCCTGTGGGACAGGGCAAGCGTGTCCCTGTCCAGCCGACCCACCAGCCACGAAAACAAGTGCGCTTGGCGTACTACGGAGGAGGACAGTTTGTTTGTCTTGTTGGTTTATTGGCCTAGAGAGTTGGACACACACACAGATGCGGAGATAAATATTGGTCAGTTTCTCTAAATCTGGGTCCTCACTACATATAGAGCTATAGTCTGTAGAATTCTAAACCTTGCGTGCTGTGGCACAGAACCAGTGGCCTTCCCATTCCTCCGTCACCCCTCTTCCCAGGGAGCATGGGGAAAGAGGGCACAAACTGACAAGACCCCAATGACTTTCAAAAGACGAGATTGCAAAATCCCAAATTTCCAACCTCTGAAATTCACAATATTCAGGTTCCCCAGCTCAGATACATATTTTTAATCTCCGATTTTGCCACAATCTCATTGATTGCCCAGAACGACCACATTCTGGAAACTATTTTCCTAAATCGTCATTTAAAAAAAAAAAAAAATGTCTACAATCTCAGTTCTCCCAAAATGTCCACAGTTTTGGAATTTTGACCTGTTCTGAAATTCGAATTGCCCGGTCCACCCTCAACTCCTTCCATTTCCTGTGCCTTTTTGCCTCAGAGGAGTGCAGGTTAAGGATCTAGGGGAAGCAATGGTAGCATCTGCTCCCTGCCTCCAAGGCCTTTCTGTCTCTCTTGTGGTTCCGCTGTGTGTATGTGTGTGTGTGTGTGTGTGTGTGTGTGTGTGTAGGTGTGTATATATATGTGTGTGTAGATATATATATAAAATTTGTGTGTAGATATATATATGTATTTTTTATTATGTTCTTTTTTCGCAGTTTTTCTAAAGTGCCAGAAACAAGATTTGTGGGAATTTTTTAGTGATTTTTTTTTTTTGCATTTTCCCGTTTTAAGCATTTTTCCCCCTTAAAAATTGGAACTTGGTACATTCAGTAGGAAACTCTTCACTCGGACTGTGGCCAAGACCAAGAAAAGTGCAAAGAGACAGAGGAGGAGTGGAGGAGTGATACTCCTCCATGGTTAACATTCAGGAGCCTGTCAGAAACCTCCCCCTTCCTATATGCTAGGAGGGTCAGATGCTCCTGGTCCTTCCCTCGAGCTCACCTCCCTCCAAAAGCCATGGTCTTGCCCTTTCAGCATCGTTGAGAGGGCGGCCATCTTGGCCCCAGAAAACAGTAGCTGGGAAAAAGCTGCCATTTAGGTGATGGCAGCCTTTCCCCTTTTTAAACTGCACTCCTGTAATTCCCATTTGTCAAATTTCCTCCCCCAAACTGGCTCTCCCCTTGTGAGCTGTTTTTATTTGGGGGGGGGAGGAGGTGGGTGGGATGGGAAATGTTCATCCAATCACAGAGTGGGGACGCCCGGTCATCAAAGAGAATTAGGAGCAAACGTTTCTTCAACTCCCCTGCTGGAAGGAAACATACGGACCCCTGACCAGGGTTAACTAGTGCAAATTAGGGATTAGGGACTGTTTCGGGTCCCTGCACCCCATCCCTAGGCTGGGATCTTTGGGTGTGGGGAACTGAGTCAAAGATGGGGTGTAAGGTGCTATTTTGGAGGAAAAATTGGTGGGGATACCCCAAAGCCCACCAAGGGAGTAGGATGGTTCCCCAAAAACCACCTGGAGTGAATGGTGAGGGAAGCGACACTGGGGAAGATGGAGGTAAAAGTAAGGACGGGAGGTCATGTGCAAATCTTGGGCTTACCCACCCATCCAACCCCCATCACTTTTCTGGCTATTTGGTCTAGTCTGGGAGAAACCATCAGGAAAAAAAAACAAAAAAAACAGGGAGAAAGTAGATTCTCTTCCCCATCCCATATGGAGCTCCTCCCTCCTGGCCCCCAAATCTGATTTAGCCCAGAAGAGGCCATAGGTAGAGGCAGGAAGAGGTGTGATCTACTCACCTCTTTGCCTTGGAAGAAGAATCTGGGGCTCACTGGATTTGAGGGTCAAGATAGGGCTGAGATTAGTGCTGCCCTGGGCTGGGGAAGTGCTCAGCCGTGGAACAGATGGGTAGCCCTCCCCCCAACACCTCCTTGACCTGGATGGGAAGAGGCCATCTCCAGAGTCTAGGAGAATGAGGAGGAATGTGGAAGATCCAAAGGCATGGAAGCCAAAGAAGGCATGGCGTCTTAACGTGAAGGGAACAGGGACACAGAACCCCACCCCTGGGAAGAATGGAACCTGGAGCCAAGCTCCCAGATGGGTGGGTGTTGGATATCACAATGGTCTGGTCCAGGCCCTGGGCCACAGAGAATGGAATGTGCTAGGAAGCATCTAGGCAGGGGCTTGGAGAAAGCTGCACAACGAGGGGAGGTCACTAGGCGAGAGAGATGGTTCCCCCCCCTCCCCCGGGTTTACGAATCAGGAGGGTGGGTTAGACATTCAGAGCTGGTGGGGGCCGTGAGTAGAGATTCCTAGAAGTATATTGCTCAGTTGCCCCAAGGGCTGAAGAAGGGATGGGGGCTGGCCCTGCCCCTCGCGGAGGCCATTCCCTGGAGGAGAACCGAGAGAACCGAGAGAACCAAAGATCCCTCCCCAGGAGACGGGAAAACTACAATCTCACACAAAGCAGCCTGACCCCTGAGCTCCAGGGGCCCCCAAGTCCCTGCACAAGAGTGTGGAGGGGCTCCCAAGGGGCAGGGAAGCCAGGGAGCTGGTAGTGGCAGGGGGTTCAGGGAGGGTGGCATCTGGTGAAAGGGGGGAGGTGGGCCCAGAGCTCACCCCACATCTCCCTTCTGGGTTCTCTCAAGCCCCGCCCTTTCCCCCTCTCCCTTCGGGGGGACTGGGGGAGGAAGAGTCGGGGGAGGTGGAGTCGGGGGCGTAGGGGGTGCTGCTTGAGGATTGACTGCGTAGCCAAAGACCCCTGGAAGGAAGGGGAGGGCGCCCCCACCCTTCTCGTCAGGTAGGACCATGTTGAGAGCAACCGGGAGTGCGGTCAAGTTGCTGAAGTTGTAAGGGTAGGCGGCAAGGAGCTGGGGGCCATAGACCAGTGGGTAGGGCTCGGGGTAGAAGGTGACTTTGGCGGCCCCCATCCCCTCCACGCGGTCCCCCTCCCCGGCCCCCACCGGCCCCTCGCTCCCCGCTTTGCCCCTCCCACCACTAGGTTCCCTGCCGCTCCCGATCAGAGCCAGTGGAAATTCCTGCACGGGCGGATAGGCATAGGTGCCCCCTCCTGCCACCAGCGGGGGCTCCTCACCCCCGGAGATGACAGGGTCCTGGAGAGACGCGGTCTCGGAAGCTTCCTCCGCGGCCGCGCCCCCGCCCCCTGCCTCCCCGCTGGAAGAGGAGACTTGCATCTCCTGGGGGGCCTCCTCCTTGACATCCCCGGGTCTGGTGGCAGCGCTGCCCTTGGAGTAGGCGATGACGGGCGTGGGGGTGCCCCCGGGCCGCTCGGCGGCGTGCCTCTGCGCGTGGCGGCTCAGGGCGGCCGCCGTCTTGCACACCTTGGCGCAGTGAGGGCAGGCGAAGCGGGTGGAGGGCCGCCGGCCGGCCCGGGAGCCGTGCGCGCCGCCGCCGTGCGCCTCCTGGTGCTTGCGCAGCTTCCGCAGGGTGGCGAAGGTCTGGGCGCAGTCCCCGCAGCGGTGCCTCCGCTCGCCCCGGGCGCGCCCCGCGGGGCCCTCGGCCGCCGCCGCCGCCGGGGTGTCCTCCCAGCTCCGGCGCTCCGACTTCTGTCTCCAGCGGGGCTGCCGGCGGCCTCTGGGCAGCGCGCTGCCCCCGGTGCTGCCCGCGCCCGCGGCTCCGGCCTTGCGCTTGGGCTTGTAGGAGTAGTAGGGCCTCCAGAGCTGGTCCTCCCCGCCGGCGCTCGCTTCCTCGTCGTCGTCGTCGTCGTCGTCCTCGTCGTCGTCGTCGTCCTCGTCGTCGTCGTCGTCGTCGTCCTCGCTCTCCTCCACCTCCTCTCCGCTCAGCTCCCCGGGACGCAGGTCAGTCTCTGAGATGCGGCGCTTGACAATGGCCTCCTCCCCGATTCGCACAGTGATCTGACACAGTGGAGGTGGAGCCTGTAGCTGAGAGGGGCCCCGGCCAGGCCCCGCGGGGGGACCCCCACCCCCGCCAATCCCGCCGGCTGGCTTGGCCGTGTAGGTCAGTGTCCTTCCGGCCCGTGGGTTCCGGCCCTTGGCCTCCTCCGTGGCTGTGGCCGGCCCCGCGGCTGTGGCCGGGCTGCCCGCCGTGGCGGGGCTGGTCGGTGTGGCTGCAGGCTGAGGGGGAGGAGGCGGGTACTCACGTTTTTTGGGGGGCCTCGGGGGAGCGGTGTAAGTGATGACCGAGGCAGCCTGGGCTCCCCCGGTGCTGGCCGGGCCCCCCCCTGCTCCACCACCGCTCCCGCCCCCGTGCACAATGACCGAGGGAGCTGGGTGGGCAAAAGTGATAACAGAGGGTGGGGGGCCGGGCTGGGGGGCGGGTGGGGGGCCGGGTGGTGGGCTGGCAGGCATTGCTACAGGGGCCGGCGTGTTGAGGCTTGGAGAAAGGGGGGCCTCGGGGGCTCCCTGGCTGTAGGTCTTATAGGGCCGCTTGGCTGCCCGCATGGGGAGCAGGCGGTACAGCTTGAGGGTATTGAGCTTGGGCTTGTAGCCTCCATTGGGTGTCTTCTCACTGGCTAAGAGGCCGGGGCTAATGCCATGGAAGGCTCGCTGGTGGGTCTTCAGGTTATAATAAGTGACAAAGGTCTCCCAGCAGAAGATGCACTGGTACCTGGGCCGGGACAGCAGGGAACAGGGCAGGGACAGAGACGCTGGAGTCAGGGGCCCGGCAGCCAGGGCCTCAGCTTCCCACGTCCTCCGCTCAGACCTAGAACTCCCCCAGCCATTCCCTCGCCCTCCTTTCATGCTGCCTGTCCTATCCTGCCAGCTTCCGGGGAGGAACACCCCCCCTCGTCCTAGCTCAGGGCCCCCCCGGGTGGCTGGGAGTCACCAGGCCCCAGCTGCTCCATCTGTGAACCGGGAAGAAGCACGCACCTCGCCTAACTCACAGCTCCGGGGACAGAACGGGGACACGTCTTATGAACGGGGACGTATTATGGAGACACGTGTCACAACTACCAGACAGGCCCGCGCTCCCCACAGTCTTGTCCTGGGAGGACAGCTTCTTCTGCCCTCCTCGGCCTCGGGCACAGCACCAGGCCCCACCCCACCCGGAGCATCTGGGGGCGCTGGTGAGCGTTCACGGAGGGAGCGGAGGCAGGGGGGAGGCAGGTGCGTGAGCGACCACGAGCAGGCGAGCAGGGGCGAGTGGGTGAGCAGGCCAGCCTCTCGATGACTCTCTCGGCCCCCCTCCTTCCCTTGTCAGTGGTCCCCGCGCGCGCCTCCTGACCCTGCACCCGCCACCCGCGCCCCGATCTCCAGGACCCCCGCGCTCACCTGCGCTCCCCAGTGTGCCACACCTCGTGCTTGGTTCGGTACTCAGCCAGGGCGAACACCTTCTCACAGTAGCGGCAGGGGTACTTCCTCCGCCAGGAGTGCACGTTGCTGTGCCGCTTCAGGCTGGACAGGGTCACGTAGGAACGCTCGCAGGCCGCGCACACGTACAGCACGTGGCCACCCACCACCTTCACCACGTGCTCAGGGCCACCTCGGAAGCCCACCGGCGGGGGCAGGGCTGAGGCATCCACTCCCGCAGGACCACTGGGGCCAGAGCCCCCGGAGCCCAGCCCCGCAGGCCCTCGAGGGCCGGCCCCCCGTCGGCACTGAGCCTCATGGGTCTGCAGCCGCTTGGGATGGATGAAGCTCTTCCCACATCGGGGGCAGGGGAGGGGCCGCCGGGACAGCGGGGGCTGGGAGTCAGAGGCCTGGGCCTCGGCCCTGTCGCCCTCCCAGTCCCCTGCCGGCCTAGGCCCGGGCCCGAAGCTGTCGTCTTCAGGCTGCGAGCTGGCCATGGGGGCTGGGGCAGGAGGTACCCAGGCATCGCCTCCCTCCCCCAGGCCCTGCAGGCGGGAGATGCCCAGACGCCGCCCCAGAGCCCCGATCTCTGCCACGGCTGCCCCGTCCCCTCCGCCGCCTGGGAGTGCGAGCCGGGCGCTATAGATGAAGTTGAGGACATCAGAGAAGGCGGCGGCCGGGACCCCCGGCAGCTCCAGGACCCGGGGTGGGGAGGAAGTGGGGGGTGAGGCCGGAGGGGGAGAAGACGAGGAAGAGGAAGAAGACGAGGAGGAAGAGGAAGAAGAGGAGGACGAGGAGGAGGAGGAGGAGGAGGAAGAGGCAGCTGTGGTGGTGGCCGGGTTGGGGGCAGGGCCCCCAGTCACTGGTGGGAGGGGCAGCGGAGCCGAAGCAAGCAGAGCCTCTCTGAAGAAAGGACTAGACGCGGCCAGGACACTGCGGTGCGCGGGGAACTTGGTGTCTCCAGCTATGAGGGTGACGTCACAGAAGAGGCCACGGAGCCGCTGCTCGTTGAGCTGGCGCAAGACGGCGGGAGCATGGGACGGGTCCGTCACCTCTGCTGGGGGGGGCATGGCGCCAGCCTAGACAGACGAGAACAGGAAGGGGGGGGCGGTGAGCGGGGAGGGCAGCGGAGGCTGTTGGTCAGAGACCAGTGGGAGACTGACAACCTTCCGGTCACAGAAGGCAGGGGTTAATCTTAGCCACGCGACTCTGGCGGGCATCCGACAGTAGTACGTCGAACCTCTGGGGCTGGAAGAGGCTAGGAGTGGCTCAGGTCACGATGAAGGTCAAGGGTGAAAGCCTCCAAAGCCACAGACAGAGAGGAAAGCAGTGGCCACTTCTCTCCTGGCGGGAGGAAGAGGGAGCCCCCACGGGGACTGGTGACCCCTTCACAGGACGCCCGCGTCTAGAAAAACATGACTGCCCTTGCCTCCCGTCCGACTTCTCCCAGCCTCAGACTCTCGCAACGTCTCACCTGAGGGCACAGTCAACATGGAGCAGAGCGGGGGCTGGCTCAGCGAGTCCCTTCTGTGGGGCCTCTTCCTTCTGCGGAGACACAGAAACCGTGTTCTCAGGAAGGGAGCCGGGAAGGAAAGGACCCCAGGAGGGGGGGGCGGCCACAGCCCTTGGGGTCAAAGAGAACGCCCGGGGCTGCTCTGGAGACCCTGACCCTTCCGGGGACCTGTCAGGTTATTTGTCTAGCTGCATCCGATTGGACCTAGGAGGTCACACGCAGATAATTGCAGACCCCTGCCTGCCGGCCCAGAGTACAGGCACAAGGCAATTTGCATAGTCCCAATTCACCTCAAAACAACACGACGGCGGTGGCGTAGTTCAGTCCCATAGGTCCAGGGGAGCCTCTCGGATCAGTCTCAAGTCCCTTTGGCCCAATCTTCGGGGCTCAAAGAAAATCAAAGATTTGCATGTTGTCTTTCATTATAAGAGTCTCATTTCCACATCAAAATAGATTTGCTAGAGCTTTTTTTTTCATTGGACCAAACTGCTAGATATTCCACTTAGGAGAGGACTGCACACACGCACACACGCACGCACACACACACACACCAGGCCCACAAATCTTAGAGGGGGTTTCTGGTGCCAGGTGACCACCAAAGACCATGGGTTCATACATACGTGCCAGCTCGTTGCCGTCTCTGGAGGGCACTGGAAAAAGGCCGCCAGACCGAGAGTGAGGAGGCTTGGGTCCCACTCCTTACTCTGAAAGCTGGTGGCTTTGGGACTTTGGCTTAAAAGGGGGGGGGGGGAGAGAAAGATACCCCCTACCTCACCTCTTGCTAGAAGGCTCATCCGAAAGGAATAGCAGGCACCCCAAATTTGAGCTGTTGTGGTCACCGCACAGAAAGCACCTCACAGCCACTGTGGGCACAGTCAGGGCTTTGGGGTCCCATTTTTCAGTTGAAGATCCAAGTTCCAGAGCCGTACGGTGACATAGCCAAAGTCACACACAGCTGATAATAACCGGGGGGGGGGGGGGGCGCTGATCACAGAGCCAGACCTACAGACCCGAGCTCTGGGCCCCTCATCCACCCTGCATGAAACCCAGGAACACTCTCCTTCCAAATGCCCTGGGTCACACACGTCCTCTGAGATATACCGCATCTGGGGTTCCTCATTACCCGCCCCCAAAGGCTCTTTAGCATCTGGGCTGAAAGGCCTCCCTGCCACAGCCCACTTCATGCTCTGATTCCTCCTGGAGGAGGAAGGTGGCAATGGGGGAGGGGGTGATATTCAAAAGTTCTAACAGCCCCAAGTGCTAGGCACACAGCAGTACCGGGCCAGGTGTTCCCCGTAACATTGCCATATTGCACAGGGGTCGGGAATCCTGCAGAAGCGCCCCTGCCCCCGCCAGCCGCCCTGCATGTGGCCTGGGGTCCAGTTCTGGCTGTAAAGTGACAAGAGAGAAAGGCTTCCCACTCCCTTCCAAGGTAGCCGCTGGCCCCCTGGGACCCTTAAGATCCAGTACCTTCCTTGTATTACCTCCTCTGCTCCTCATCACTATCCTACAAGGTAGTGCTTAGCTTCCCCGTTTTAAGGATTTTAAGTAACCCCTACACCCAACGTGGGGCTCGAACTCACAACTCTGAGGTCAAGCATTGCATCGACTGAGCCAGCCAGGCGCCCTGGCTTCCCCATTTTTAATGGACAGACTTGAGCTAGAGATGTGTGGCCAGTTAGTAGGAGGGCTGAAATCTGATACCAGAAAAGTGTGGTGATAAAGTCTGTATTCTGGGGGTGCCTGGGTGGTTCAGTTGGTTAAGTGTCTGACTTCAGCTCAGGTCATGATCTCACGGTTCATGGGTTCGAGCCCCGCATCGGGCTCTGTGCTGAGAGCTCAGAGCCCGGAGCCTGCTTTGGATTCTGTCTCTCTCTCTCTCTCTCTCTCTCTCTGCCCTTGCCCCTGCTCACGCTCTCTCTCTCAAAAATCAATAAACATTAACAACAACAACAACCCCAAAAAACAAAGCCGGTATTCTGGACTATAGCCCCTCACGATGAAGGACCAGTTTATAGCTGTGATATTTATGATACAATAAAAAATACGTACATAATTCGTCTTCATCCCCATTCCTGACACAGAGCTCCTCAAACTCCTCTAATTTCCCAAGTGATAAGGGTGCTGGGAGCATCTTTGTTGCTAACATTGGGTGGTTGACCCTGAGCCCTGACACAGGGCTCCTCAATCCCTTGGAATTTCCTGGGTGACAGGAGCGTCTTTTGTTCTAATGAGGTGACCTTGGTAGTCTCCTGGAAAGCTTCGGGATGGGGGCCGGTCACCAGAAATACCAAACCATGAGTGGAAGCTTGAAACGTTCAGCCCACATCCCTCCGCCACGGAGGGGAGAGGGGCTGGAGACTGAGTTAATCACGGATCGTGACTACGTGCTGAGGCTTCCGTGAAAATCTCTAGCCTGTGGGGTTCAGAGAGCTTCTAGGTCGGTGAACATGCATGGGACAGAAGGGTGGTGAACCCCAGCCCGGGGAGACGGCAGGTCCTGTGCTCAGGGCCTCTCCAGATTTTGCCCTATGTATCTCCTTCATTTGGCCGTTCGCCTGTATTACCGTATCCTTTATTATACAATAAACCGGTAAACCCTAAGTAAGCGTCTCCCTCCGTTCCATGAGCCACCCTGGCAAATTGTCAAGGCTGAAGGGGGGGGGGGGCATGGGAAACCCCGATTTACAGCTGGTCAGAGGCCCAGGCTTGTGGGTGACTGACATCCGAAGCGGGCGGTCTCACGGGACTGAGTCCTTAACCTGTGGGATCTGACGGTACCTCCAGGGAGACAGGGTCAGAATTGAGCTGAGCTGCAGGACGCCCAGCTGGCGTCAGAGCCTTGGTCGGTGTGGGAAAACCCCACGCATTTGCTGTCGCCAGTGTTGTGAGGAGAGTGGATAGAAAAACAGCACCCGCTAGGGCCCCCGCCGGCCCATCTAGTACCTTTGTGAAAATGAGAGGAAGGGAAAGAAATTCAAGGAGGGGCCCCTTCCTCCGGAGGTAGCAGGCCTGTCTGTACAGGCAAGCATGACAGAAGTTCAGTTCCATGCCCCCCGGCCCCCCTCGGCCAGGCCTGGCCACCTGCACGGGCACGCGGGCTTGGTGCCTCCTGAGGCGTGGCTGTGTGCCGACTGCCAAAATGCTTGGACGAGGCCCGTGAGGGCTTCTTAGAACCACGGAGGTCCCAAGCTGGCCTGGCCCTCGGCGACCGGCCGGACGCATCATCATCGTGGAACTTGTAGCTGCCGTGTGTGACATCCTTATGCGAGGAGCACAGTGCGAAGCATTTTATCTGCACTCAAGTGTCATTTCGACACTTGCAAGGCCCCCAGATGGCCGCAGCGGGGGCTATTGTCAACCCTGCTGTACAGAGGAGGAAACTGAGGCTTGAAATACGCCAACCCCCTCACCTGGGAGTAGAGAGAACGCGGTGCCGGGGGCGACCTGCCCCTGGTCTCGGGGTTTGGACCCAGCTCCCCGGAGTTCAACCGCTACCCTACGAGGTTTGACGGGAGGTGAAGACGGCAGTCACGTGACCCGGGGCCGGTTGCTTCACCCCTCCGTATCTCAGTTTCCTTGTCTGTAAGGCGGGGATAAGGAGCGGTTCCCACTTGGCAGGGTCGTGAGGATGAATGCGCTCCTGGCCGGCAGGACCCAGGGCAGTACTAGGTACGTGCTGAAAGTTCAGTTAACGCTGGTTCTTATTATCTCGGAACTCAGTCCCGGAAAATGGGGGGCGGGGGCAGGGGGAAGCCGTAGAGAAGAAATTCAGCTTCATGGGAAGTTTGGCGGCTCTGTGGTTTTTTAGTTTCTTGTTTGTTTTCACGGGTCCCTCCACTCTTGACCAGCTGTGTGATCTGGGCGGCGTGACTGACGTGGGGCTCTGTGCACCGCCACCAGACGTGCTCTGTCTCTTGCTGTCCCCCCTGCCCAGAATGTTCTTCCCTCGGGCAGCCCCGGGCCTCGCCGCCCCACCTCCTTGAAGCCTTGACTCAAGTCACCATCTCCTGGAGGCCTTGGTGGCCACCCCCACCTCCCCAGACTTCCTACCCCCTCCCTTCCCCCTTCTCCTTGGCACTTAGCAAAGCGTACTATTCATGTATTTCTAGAACGTAAGCTCCAAGGGAGAGAGATCCTTACTGCTGTTTTCACTACTGTCACCGGTGCTTAGACCGGTGCCTGGTACAAGGGGAGATTTAAAATTGGTGAATGAATGAATCTGCCTTCTTCAGGGTCTTCCTGGGGTCTGTCCACCCTCAGGAAAGGAGCCATCCCTCAGTGCCAGACTGAGCTGGCCAGCAGCCGGGATGACGCATATAACTCGACCCCTTCTGGGGCCCTCACGCTTTGCCTGATATACTTCCAGTGCTTTCCGTGGGCTGTCTCACGGAACGACTTCCTCAAAACAGCCACCCAGAGTCAGTATTTATATGATCCCAGTTTGACAGATGAGGAAACCGAGGCTCGTGGAGGGGCACGTCCTGCTCAAGGTCACACAGCTTGTGAGCACCAGAGTCAGAATTCAAATCTGGGCTTATGTGAACCCAGATGCTAAATCTTTTCCCCCTGCCACGGCCCTGATCCTGCTCTGGAGGGGCCTACGGCTGGCCAGCGGGTTACAGAAATCACAGAAGGGCTCACGTGCTGAGTGCTAACTGTGTCACGACTGACCCCGCCCTTTCCTCCACTCCCCGCATCCAGCCGTCACCAGGCTGGGTCGGATCTGCGGCCCAGCTCGGGAATGGCTCTGGAAACCTTCCCTTCAACCCGCCTCTGGCCCCCGAGCAAGCTCAGGCCCCAGTTAACACTTGCGTGGCCCAAGGCTCTTCTCCCGCCTCCAAGCCTCCTCTCACTGACGGTCCGCGTCCCCAGAAACCTCCGCTGGTCTCCACTCACTCGGGAATGAGGTTCAGATTCCTCAGCCAGGCACTCAAGGGTCCAATTCCAATCTTCCTTTCCAATCTTGCCCGGTGTTGGACTCCCCTCGAGCACCCAGGGCGCTCCCCCCCCCCCCTCAACGCGCCCCACAGCCCCCTGCCTTTACCCTCCTGGCATAAATGCAACCTTCCCTAACCTCTTCCCCAAAGCCCTCCAAAATGTGCAGATGTAACTCAAATGCCACCTCCCTCTCGGCCCTCCCTGACCCACAGGGCAAGGACAATCCCTCCTGTGCCTGGCTTATCAACATTCTGTGCCCCCATGGCCGGCACCCAGCAGCAGATATTAGATTAGGTTCTCACTCCCAAGGCCAGGACTGTCCGAGTCACTGTCTCAGCACACTGGTCTTCCGACACGACACCGACTGGTACAGGTGCTAAATTCTGGAGAAACTGGGGAGAAGTGTGTGTGTGTGTGTGTGTGTGTAGGTGGGGGGTGCACAGAGAGGCCCGCAGAAAGCTTCAGAAAGGCAGCAGAAAACAGTGTATAAGCACACAGGATCTAGAAGCTGACTGCCAGGTTCAAATCCAGCTTTACCTCTTAGCAGCTAAGTGACTTTGAGCAAATTACTTAACTTCTCTGGGCCTCAGCTGTCCCATCTGAAAAAGGGGGGTAATCAGGACACCTACCTCCATGGGGGTTTGCAGAGAGTAAATGAACGATCATATGTGAAAGCACAGAGGACAGCGTCCTGGTACCCAGCGAGCGCCAAATACGGGCTTACTACTATTGTCATCAGCCAAGCCCCGAGGAGGGGACCCCCAGCGGCTGGCACAGGCGTAGCCCCCAAACCGTAGCTACTTACCAGGTACATCTCCCATAGTGCCACTTACGCCCCTGTTGGAAGATAGGCAGGGCAGGTAATTAGCCCCATTTTACAGATGAGGACCTGAGGCTCACTCGGGGAAAGTGCCGGTGAGGTCGAGGCAGGGCCAGAACTCCTCACTCCCAGGCCTCCTTCCCCCCCACCAGGCCACGGTGCACCTGTTGTTCAGGCCTCACACAGCAGACAGCACCCCCAACTCCCATCTGACAAGAGGGCCCCCGCTGTGGTGCCCACCCACCCACCCCCTGCACAATCACCCTCCCCCCAGCCAGGCCAGGCACAACGCGCGCGCGCACACACACACACACACACACACACACACACACATCTACAGAAGGGCCCAGGCACCAAAGGTGAGGAAAACCTGTTCTGAGCAATCTGCCTAGCGAGCGAATTCCATTCCCAGACCCCTCCACAGTGGCGGGAGCGGCCCAGTGTGCGTCACAGAGAGCAGGAAAAGCAGAGATCCCCGCCAGGGGGGCAGAGAGAGGGTGAAGCAGGAGGAGGGGACTGCAAACTTCGTGTTTCTTTTTCCTTTCAGTGACAAGAGTCACACCCGGCCTTTACGTAAACACGGCCAAGAAGGCGCTGCGTCCCAGCTTGGTTTCCTTGCGGCCGCCAGGCCTCTCCTCCCGGTGACCCTGACACGCCAGGCGGGCCGTTGAGGGGCCAAGCGCTCAGACCCCGCACGGGGACCAGCTGGGCCACCCGACAGCTCCCAGGCCTGCCCTTGTCTGCCCCATATTTATCTCCCGGCCTTCCTCCTCCCGTATCCCCACAGCAGCCTCACGCGGCCACTCCAGCGCGGAAGGCAGGCTGCACACAAGGCTGGCGGCTGATCTCTCCAGTCTGAGGCCCACATTGCCCTTGTCACGCCACCTCCCTCCCCACAAGTGTTTTCTGACCAGCTCGCCTCCCGGTCCAACAGCACGGACGGGCTCCCACAAACAACGTCACAAAAGAATCCCATAGAGAACGTTATAAACACACAGCCTTCCCCTCGCTCGGCTGCCCACGATCCCATAAACACAACCTGCACTTTCCACACACCCCCCCCCCCAGCCCCTTGCACGCTGGTGCCCGCTGCCCCACAAGTACCTGGGACACACCCTGGGGGCCCCCACTCCCCACAGATCCTCAGGACCTGAGTTCTAGACCTGCTCTCCACTTACAACTCACTCCACACACAGACACACAAACCCAACCTGCGGGGGGGGGGGGGGCGACCTCGCTGACACCGGACCACACCTCAGCAGGGCCACAGAAAGGGGACCCGGACGTGACGCCTTCTGACTCAAAGGTACACAACCGCCCCCTCCAAAGGGGCGCGCGTGCACGCTGCACTCTGGTGCCCTCCACAAGCACGCACACTAACCACGACAGCTATGCAGAAAACAACAGTTCAGAAATAGTTCATGTGTACAGCAAAAGACACATACGTGCAAGAAAACACACGCGGGTCTCAAATCTACAGAAAACCACCCATCTGACAAAACTCCGCATGTATCATTGCCCCGCTCCCCAATGCGGACCTGTCACCCAAAGCCACCGGGCCGCATCTTGTAATTCTGCCCCCCACACCATCGGACGCCCCTCCACGAGGCTTCCTGTCCCCGTGGCCCACGGAGGGCCCTACCCGGACCCCTGGCTGCCGGACCAGCAAACAGTGGTGCCCAGGACAGGTTTACCTTGCCCCACAACACAGCGGGAGATACACAATCTCCAGGACTCACAGCCACGACCCTGCCCCGACGGCACGATGGCTCCGGGGCCCCTGCCCGCCCCGCGCACCCCGCACACCCCAACTCTGGGGCGCTGGGCGGCCCACCCCTCCCCCTCTCCGCCTGGCTCCTACGCCATCGCCCTCCCGGCAGCTTGCAGCGCCGGCCCGGGCTCACACCCGCCCCACCCCACCCCCAACCTGCCCCACGGGGGGGAGGGGGGCACCGGGCTGCAGAATTAACCCTTCCGAAGGGGAGGGCGCGGGGCCCCCCTCCCCGGCCCCGGGCGATCGCGCCCCCCCTCCACCGGCCGCCGCCGCCGCCGCCGCCGCCGGACCGGCCGCCGCACCGGGGCCCCCTTAGCCGCCCCCCAGCGCCGCGCGCGCCTGGAGGCGGGGCTAGGCTCAGCCCCCGACCCCGGAGCCCCCAGGTCAACCCCAAAGGGAGCGGTCGCGGCGCGGGGCGCGGCCCGGGCCCCCGCGGCGCCGGGCAGCGGGGAGGGGGCCCGGCTGTTGGCTCCGGTCCGCCCTGGCCCTGCCCGGTTCGCCCCGGGGCCCACCTGACTGCGATGGCGCCGAGTCCGCCAGGCCCGGCTCATCCCCGTGGCCGCCCCCGGCCGCTCCGCTCTCGCCCGCCTCCAGCTCCGGCTCCGGCTCCGGCTCCGGCCCCGGCCCCCCCAGCGCCCGGCCCCGGCCCGGCCCCGCCGCCGCCGCCGCCGCCGCCGCTGACATCATCGGCTCCCCCCGCCCCGGTCCTACCCCCACCCCCACCCCCGGAAACAGTACCCCCCCAGCGCCGCCGCCGCCGCCGAGAGGAGGCCGGCGCAGCGCAGCCGACACCGACGCAGGGCTCCGGGCTCGGGCTCCGGGCGAGCGCGCCCGACGGCCTCGGCCCGGACAGATCGCGGGACGGGACCCGCGCGGCGCAGGGCCGCCGGACGGGCGGGCACCGAGCGGGCGCGGGGCTCCCCGGCTGCGGCACCCCCGCCGGGCCGCACGACCACCCGCTGCCTAGCGAGGGACGCCCCCCTCCCTCCCGCCCCCTGCACGCCCTTCACTCGGCGGGGCACAGCGCCCGGAGCACGCACACCCTCTCCGCGGACACACAACATGGCAGGCTCGCGATCCGAACGGGTGGGTCCCTCAGACCCGGCCTCAGCACACGCACAGGGGCAGCCCCGGACACACGCACGTGCCCACCCACCCTTCCCAGAAACGCGCAGGGACCCCCACCAGGCCGCGGCCCGGGCAGGCCCCAGCCCTAAGGAGCAGACACACGTAAATGACTACCAGTGCAGATGACCACGCAGCTTGGTATTTTGTCCCCACCGGCAGAAATATCCACATCTATATACTTCTGCGTAAATGCAGAGGCCCTGGTGTGCGCCTCCCGGGGCGGCACCGACAAAACACCAGGTGAAAAGCACACACAAGAAACACATTCCTGAAACTCCAGAGGGACAGTCCCAGAGACTCCTCCCTGGTGTTCAAAAATCCACAACTCAGGGGAGACAGAGCGGTCGGCCCTCAGCTCCCTCCCGCAAAACCTTTCTTTGGAAACAAGGTGAGACATAAACGAGTTCATTTAAAACCAAACAAGTCTCATCACAGAGCTACTCCTCCAGAGAAAAAGAGAAGGAGACCCACTTCGGAGGCACAGAGACAGACACAAAGCAAGCAGGGCTGGAAATCACGAGAGAAACTAGGCCCACCCCCACCCCAGCCCTACCCCACCCCCACCCCTGCCTCAGGAAGGTTCCAGGGGAGAACCTCCCGCCCCCACCTCAGGAAGGTTCCAGAGAAGAACCCCGCTCCCACTCCATCCAGGTCACAAGGGCTGGAGCTCCGAAGGGCTCAGGCCCCCTGAGCCAGGCATAGAGGAGGAGGCCCGAGGAAAGATGGTGAGTGCGGGGTCAGGGAGACAGAGCCCCCTTCCCTGTAGCTCCTGGCTGCTCCCTTTGGTCTCTTCCCCCCAAACTTCCCAGCTGTGCTAGAGACACCCCCAAATGAAACTCACAATGGTGTACCCAGATGTCCCTGGAACCTGTGACATCACACAGACGCACGGCATCTGAGGCTGCCTCCTCTTCCCCAGACCAACAGGGCACCCCCCCGGGTCCTCCTTTTCTTCTCCCAGGAATTTACCCAGAGAAACACGATGCCCCTGGACCGCTCACCCCCTGCTTCCTGCTTTAGAGGCCCAAGGCCCACGCTGTATCACCTCATCCACGTTCAGGCCCTTTCTAGCTCCCAAGAGCTCCTCAGCGAGACGGCCCGCCCCTCTACTGTCCCGAGAGACGGGTCCCACAGCCCAGCCTGGCGTTCGCCCTGCCCCCCGGTCCCCTGGGCTATGGCTGCCCTAATGCCCGAGCTCCTTTCTCCCTAACAGGCCGGCAGTCACCCCTACTTCAACCTGCCCGACTTCACCCAGCCATCGCCGCCCTCCACTCCGCCCAGCCTCCCCTCGCACCAGCGCTGCCGGCCCTCCGATGCCACCAAGGGCCTGCTTGTGGCCCTGCTGGGTGGGGGCCTGCCCGCTGGCTTCGTGGGCCCCTTCTCTCGTATGGCTTACCAGGCTTCCCACTTCCCCTCGCTGGAGCTGCTCATCTGTCGATGTCTCTTCCACCTCCCCATTGCGCTACTACTTAAACTGCGCGGCGACCCTCTGTTGGGACCTCCCGACGTCCGGGCCCGGGCCTGCCTCCACGCCCTGCTCAACGTCCTCAGCATCGGATGCGCCTACAGTGCGGTTCAGGTGGTGCCGGCCGGCAACGCTGCCACGGTCCGCAAGGGCTCTTCCACAATGTGCTCTGCCCTCCTCGCCCTCTGCCTCGAGAGCCAGGGTCTCAGCGGCTACGACTGGTGTGGCCTGTTGGGCAGCACCCTGGGACTCATCATCATTGTGGGACCGGGACTAGGGACGCTGCAGGAGGGGACCACGGGCCTCTACACCGCCCTGGGCTACGTGCTCGCCTTCCTGGGCGGCCTCGCGCTGTCGCTGGGGCTGCTGGTATACCGCTCTCTGGACTTCCCCTCTTGCCTCCCGACGGTGGCCTTCCTGTTTGGCTTGGTGGGGCTGGTGGGCTCTGTGCCAGGCCTCTTTGTACTGCAGACCCCTGTGCTGCCCAACGACCCTCTGAGCTGGAGCTGCGTGGGGGCGGTGGGGATCCTGGCCCTGGTCTCCTTTGTGTGCGTGAGCTACGCAGTCACCAAGGTCCACCCCGCCCTGGTGTGCGCCGTCCTGCACTCCGAGGTGGTGGTGGCCCTGATGCTGCAGTACTACGTGCTCTATGAGACAGTGGCACCTTCTGACATCATGGGGGCAGGGGTGGTGTTGGGTAGCATTGCCATCATCACCGCCCAGAACCTCAGCTGTGAGAAGGAAGGGCAGGTGGAGGAGTGACATTGAACTTGAGAGCCTGGGGGTTGGGGGTGGGGGGGGCAGGGGGAAATAGAAGGAGAAGGAGAGACTGGCAGGCAAGCAGGGGAGGGCACGTGACCGGGAAAGAACTGGAGATGGGAGAGGGGCACCCCTTGGGAGTCAAGGGTGACCTGGGGACTCAGTGGAGAAGGGACTGTCTGGAAGAGCTGGGACGAGCGTGGGGATCAAGAGATGTGGAGTCTAGGCTGGGGCTTGGGGATCAGGACGTGACTGTGGGGTAAGTAAGGTCTGAGGAGCACATCAAAGGGGTGAGGCAGGCCGGCCGTGAACCACGGGGAGGATTTTCCCCTCAGTAGCAGACAGAAGAGCACTGGGGTTGGGCTGTTTGGGGCTTTCAGGCCAGCGGACAGAGCCAGCGGCCGGCGTGAGGGAGTGTGCCTTTTTCCCTTAGAGACAGTTTCCTTTCCTCATGGTTATGCTCCCCCCCACCCCCGGGGTGGTGACGTGACATTGACATCAAACAAGGATCACTCTGAATGTGGCTGTGCCGTTGGTGTCATCTCTGCTTTGGAAGGAGAGCGAGAGCCCTACTCGGCTCTCATTGGAGAATCCCTTGGGATCCTTGCCCCCTCTCCCCCCTCTCCCCCCGCCAGTCTTATTTCTGAAATATTCTGGAAGGGGGAGGATGTCCTAACGTTCAGATGCCTTGACCCCGAATCCCTCAGGACTTCTGTGTCCCGCCCCGTGGCTAATCTGCTTTTCCTGGATTGTGGCGGTCCCGTGATCTCTCCCGGACAGTGGCCAGCCTCCTTCCGGAGAAGGCTCCCCGAGCCCAGAGTCCAGGCCTCTTCGAGCGGCTCAGAGCCGGGGGGGGGGGGGGGGGGGGGTGACCCAGGACCCGAGTTCCGGGCGGCTCTCCATTTGAGGCCCGGAGGTGCCCACCCGTCCCAGGAGGCCGCTCCACAAACATCAGCTACTTCCGGACAGGCGATTGGCTTCGCCATCTTGATCGATTCATGCATATTCAGCGTGGTTACTGCATATTCATGACCAAGGACGGTCCCAGCGCTCTCCCCGCCGCCCCCCCCCCCCCCCAGGAACCCTCTTGGGAGGACGCGACCGGCCCCGCCTCCTTCATTACCGATTCGCCGAACAGACCATTTTCCAGCGGGAGGGGGGGGGAGACTTTTGCTGAAGACGAAAGCACAGTCCAAACTAGAATAAAAGCGGCCTATATTTCCCCTAGATCCTTCACACCTTAAATCTCGGCCGGGAGGGAAGCAGAAAGGGGAGGCGGCGGGGTAAAAAAAAAAAAAAGTCCCCCTCCCCCTTGTCGCTTCAAAAGGCCGCCCAACCCGGGTGCCGGGGAGGGAGGACCAACGACTCGAGCGCGCGCTCCGTGCAGGCCGGCGCAGGCGACCCCGTAGCGCAAGGGAGGGCGGGAAAGGAAGGGGCGGGGATGCAGGGGCGAATCTATAAAGGGCGTCATTCGGCCAGTTCGCTCCTCAGAAGCGCCGAGAGCGCGGCCGGGACGGTTGGAGAAGAAGGCGGCTCCCGGAAGGGGGAGAGACAAACTGCCGTAACCTCTGCCGTTCAGGAGCCTGGTTACTTATTTATTCGTTACCCTTTTTCTTCTTCCTCCCCCCGAAACCTTTTCCTTTCCCCCTCCCTCTTTTTTTTCCTTTTTGGGAGACGAAAAATCTCCGGAAAGGGGGAGGAGAGCTCTTTTCGCTCCTTTTCACTTCCCCGCCTTCTTCCCTCCCCCACCTTTCCCTCCTCCGGCTTTTTCCTCCCAACTCGGGGAGGTCCTTCCCGGTGGCCGCCCCGACGGGGTCTGAGCACCTAGGCGGAGGCGGCGCAGGGTTTTTGTAGAGAGGTTTGCGCCTGCGCAGCGCGCCCGCCTCCGCGATGCACGGGGGTGGCCCCCCCTCCGGGGACAGCGCATGCCCGCTGCGCACCATCAAGCGAGTGCAGTTCGGAGTCCTCAGTCCGGATGAACTGGTAAGCGGCCTGCCCTCCCTCTGCGTTCTGCCGCGCCGCGGGCGGGGCTCCACGGTGGCCTAGGGGACGGGCCTGGAGCACGGGCCGCCGGGGCGGACTGGTCGCAGCCGGGAGGGAGTCGATGCAGAAGGACTTCTGGGGGGGTGGGGGGGAGGCTTTTCAAGTTTGGATACGAAGCCGGACCCCAGATCTTTTTCTCCTCTCCCCTTCTGCAAGTATGAATTGAACGCCTGTCGTGGGATAGACGCAGAGCAGACACTAAACACATAAATGAATGAACGAGGGGATTCCGTTAATGGCGAGTACTTTGAATGGAGTGAAGCGGTGCGTGCTGCCACGAGGTGTGAAGTTCCTGTAGATGGGGTAGTGTCAGGGTCCACAGGCCCTGCCTGGGGAGGTGACATTACCTGGATGAGGAGAAGCAGCCAGTAGTCTAGGCCACAAATTGGGGGACAAGAGCTCTTCAGACAGAGGAAACAGCAGGTGCAAAGGGCCTGAGGGAGGCATGAATTTGGTGTGGCCCCCGGGGCTTCAAAGAATTGTGCGTGTGTGACTGGGGTTCAGCCGAGTGAGGACAGTTGTGGAAATGGGCTGGAGAAGCATGAGACCGGGCAGGCCAGGTGAGATGTTGGAAATCATGGTAAGGAATCCTGGGGTTTAATTCTATTTTTCATAGGAAGCCGTTGGAGAATTAGAAGTCGGAGAGGGACATCAAGTTTACGTTTAAAAAAAAAAAACAAAACGGACTACTCCTACTTCGGTTGCCCTGTGAAGAACCCATTGCCGAGGAAGAGGAGGGCTAAGGAGGGAAGCAGGAGAGATCAGGGAGGAGGGGAGTTGTGGGGGAGAACTGTTGGTGACTTGAACTTGGACTCCTTTGTGGAGGGAACTGGAGGGAGCCAGTGGGCTGGAGAGAATGGAGTTGAATGGCTGTGTTTGTGGATGGAGATCGTCTTGCTGGAGGACAGGGCTCAGCCACGTGAATTGAAAGTTGTGTCAGGAGTCAGGACCTCGTAAACGCACCATTCCAAAGAAATTCCAGGTGGAGTCAAGGTTTAAGGCTGGAAAGATAAACTAGGAAGCCCTAGAGACCTACAGAAGCCTTGTGGGGGCCGATTCCGGGGACAGAACCCCTCAATAGGAATGAATGAATTATAGGCGGGGCGCATGATAGGCACTGAGCTAAGCATTTTATGCACAGGGAAGAGCCGGGCACGTTTCACTACTTGAAAATAAGAGGTGCTTCTCTTTATCGGAGGCACCGGGGACAGCTGAAAAGCAGATTGGGAAACAGTATTTGCGCGGTGATAGACCAGGTCAGATTTCTTAATACACAAGGAACGTTTATAAACCAGTAAGGAAAGCACACACCTGTTAGGCAAGCAGAAGAAGGATACAGACAGTTCACAGAAGTAGTGCAAGTGGCCAATAAAAAATATTCAGCTTACTAATAAAAACATGCAAATTTAGATGAAGTGTTTTTTCTTTATCTGATTGTTCTCTGCTGGCCCAAATCCTGGGAAGTGAGCACGCTTAGCCCCTGTTGGTAGGAGGCTAATAAACTGGTGTCGCCTTTTGGGAGGACCGTCTGACAAGTTGATGTTGTTTAATATGCACAGACCTTGCTCCGGCCCTACCGCTTCTAAAAACGTATCCTGAAATGAAAACCTCTTTAATTTCTCCTCTTGAGCGTGCCCCTCCCCGGGTCTTGCCCGGTTCGCCAAGTGCCTCTACCATTCACCCACTTCCTCGGGCCAGAAACCCAAAAGCCGTCTTTGATTCCTCGCCTTCTCACAACTTCCACTTGGTCCATCTGCCAGTCTGTCGGCTCTGCCTTTCAAAATAGGCCTGGAATCCAGCCATTTGTGACCATCTCCATCTGGACCGGCAGGGTCCGCGCCGCCCTCGTCTTTCCGGGCAGTAGCCCCGGCTGCTAGCTGTTCCCTCTGCGGTGCGCAGAGCGGCTAGAGAGCTCTTTTTTTCCCCGGGCTCTTCCCTGCGCCCAGTCCTCTCCGAAGGGTCCGAGCGGCTTACTCTGACCCGCGGGGTCCTGCGTTACCTGCCCCCTGCCTGCCTCTCCAGCTCCTCGCCAGACTCCTCTTTCACTCTTTAACCACACCCATGTGCCCATTCTTCCAACAGTATGAGTTCATTCCTGCCTCGGGGACTTTATTATTCACCGCTCCTGCTGCTTAGGGCATTGCCCGCAGCTCCCCAGGCTTCTGCCTTTCTGTCCGTGTGTTCTCTGCTCAGATAGCCTATTATTACGGGGTGCTTTCCTGACCTGTGCGTTCTCTAACCCCTGGCTCTTGGCTTTCTCATTTTTTTTTTTTTTTAAATAATCTCGACACCCAATGTGGGGCCCGAATTTACAACCCCGAGATCAAGAGTTATGTGCTCCACCGACTGAGCCAGCCAGGCACCCCTCTAACCCTTGGTCTTGACCTTATTTTACCTCATAGCCTGTCACAACCTGGAAAGATTAGTTTTTCTGTTCCTCGCTCCCTCAGGAGGATGTAAATTTTGTGAGGGACCTTGTATTCACCTCTGTAACGTCAGCCTCTCAAATCGTGCCCAGCACATAATCCTGGTGTGTAATTAGAGCCCGTTAAATGAATGAGAGAATGAAATAATTGCCAAGTTCACAAAGATATGTGTGGGAGGATTTTTTATCACAACGTCGTTTGACAAGGATATTGTTTGAAATTCTAAATTGCCTAGATATTTACTGATAGGAATCTTAGGGAGTAACTCTGGGCGTGTATTCCTAGAAGAGAAAAGATCTTCCCGTTAGGCTGAGTTCCCTGTTCCCCAAACTGTGCTGAGCCAGCTCGGCGAACTCTCGGGCCCAGTGAGGGGTTTTAAATTTTCAGGAGAAGCTCCAGAGCTCAGCTCCATGTGTCTGATGTCTTGGGAATTTGGAGTTCCTGGTAGCTGCCTTTCAGCGTTAGATGGCGCCAGATCCCTTTCAGTGACGTCATATCTTTGGGGAGCTGGGTTTTTAGCAGCTGCTAATAGATACAGGGGGAAAAAATCAGTCTAGAGCAAGAAATCGGGGTGGTGCTGACCAATCTGGTTCCAAGATCTGCCAAGCAGTACCGTGCCCAACAGGTGTCGTAAGTAATTGTGGTTATCTAGGAAATAAAAATATTTTTCTTTCTAAAATATTGGAATCTTTTTCTCAATTTATGTGTGTTGTTTCAAATGGCTATTGAGTCGGTAGGATATAGATGTTTAGTGAGTTGTTTGGATTTAGGTACTTAGTAAGTGGATCTCTCTTGGCCCAGGGAGTGCTGTGAAAATTACTGAGACACCAAGGGCACGAGGAACCAATAAAGTTTAGGAATCGGATAAACGTTACTGAACAGTGTGCAGAATGAGACCCTGTTTATGTAAAAATAGGAACATAGTTGCATTTTATTTTTGTATTTAAAAAAAATGTTAAGGTTTATTCATTTTAGAGAGACCGAGCGTGACTGGGGGATGGGCAGAGAGAGAGACACACACACAGACACACACACACACACACACACACACACACACACAGAATCCGAAGCAGCTCCAGGCTCTGAGCTGTCAGCCCAGAGCCAGATGCACGAACCTGAGAGATCGTGACCTGAGCCATCCAGGTGCCCCGGAACATACTTGCATTTTAAAAAGCGTGTGGCAGGCCAGCTGCTCGCAAAACTGGACGGGGGTCGGGGGGTCATCTCTGGTAGGCAGGCTTATGGGAAAGTGATTTTACCCTGCATGGCTTGCAGTTTGTATAGTGCTCTTGTAGTTTGAGGGAGTAACAGCTCCACTTTGGGTAGGAGGACCGGCGGGCAAGGGACCTCTTATGGAACAGGTAGCATTTAAGAGTAGGGCTGTGTGTCGAGGTACTGAGGACTCTTAGAATTGGCTGTAAGACGGGGCGCCTGGGTCGCTCAGTCGGTTAAGCGTCCGACTCTCGGTTTCAGCTCGGGTCGTGATCTCGCGGTTTTGTGAGTTCGAGCCCCACATCAGGCTGTGTGCTGACGGTGCAGAGCCTGCTTAGGATTCTCTCTCCCCCTCCTCTTGCTCCTCCCCTACTCACGCTGTCTCTGTCTCAAAATAAATAAATAACCTTAAAAAAAAAATGGCCGTAAGCTGGAGCTGCTCTCTCGGCCATTGTGGCGGGTTTGGATGTTGCGGAGTGAGGGCGAGGACGCAAGGAGGGCTGGCGCTGGGACTTTCCTGCAAAGCCGGTACCAAGTCAGGGGAGACGGGTGCTCCGTTACACGTGACGAGATTGGCTCCTTTTCGTTAAAAGCAGCCATCTGCCAGGAAGAGTATAACTTTATTTATTTACACCCCAACTTACTCCAAGAAGGATTTAAAACAATAATAGATTCTGATACGTGTGGGTTACGTCGGCGGATCAGAAGCTTATTCTCGTCCTCACGTTATTTATAATCTAAGGAAGGACTTCCTGTACTTGCAGCAGCTACTTGCTGAGCCCTATCACATGCTGGCCACTGTGCAACATGATCCTTGCCCTCAAGGACTGTGGGCCGGTGCCAGAGACGGGAGGAAACAAGGAAAGACGGTGGCCGAGCACCTCTTGGGGTGTGGATGAGGCCAGGGACAGCTCAGTGACCATTACGGAGAGGGGACATTGGATTGGATCTTAAAGAACGGAAAGAAGTGTACCGGGAAGGGGGCATGTGAAGGAAAGGAATTTTGAGAGATCTCTGTGGTTGGAGCATAGATGTCGCGGGGGCAGGGCGGGTACCGCATCTGTACAAGTGGCCCAAAGCCCAGTTCCAAGGACAAGTGTTTTCTTCTTTCCTTCCTTCCTTCCTTCCTTCCTTCCTTCCTTCCTTCCTTCCCTCCCTCCCTCCCTCCCTCCCTCCCTCCCTCCCTCCCTCCCTTCCTTCTTTCTTTCTTTCTTTCTTTCTTTCTTTCTTTCTTTCTTTCTTTCTTTCTTTCTTTCTTTCTTTCTTTCATGTTTATCTATTTTGAGAGAGCACACAGGCAGGTTGGGGAGGGGCAGAGGAGAGAGAGAGAGAATCCCAAGCAGGCTCTGCACTGTCAGCTCAGAGCCCGACGCGGGGCTCAGTCTCACAAACCATGAGACCGTGACCTGAACCAAGATCAAGAGACAGATGCCTAACCGACTGAGCCACGCAGGCGCCCCTCCAAGTGTGTTTCTCTAAAGGCAGAGAAAAGAGAATGAGTGTTTCCTGAGACTCTGTGGCAGGCTTCTGTTCTGTGACCTCAGGGCCACCCTCTGGGACCAGCCACCCCCTCAGGAGCCTACCCCTTACGTAGGTCATGAGAACCAGGGTTTGGATGAAAGGCTGCGGGCTGATGTCATGGATATATATAATCCGAAATGAAGTGTGTTACCTTCTGGTAGAGAGAGATTCCAGAACATTCCAGGACAGCCCCCAGCTGCTTCCCAATACCTGCAGGCAGAATAGTCCTTGCAGATGGGTGGTTTGGCGGGCTTGGGCTCGGAGCAGAGAAAGCCACAAAGTCTTGAGCTTGATCGCCCTGAGCGCTCTAGTGACCCTGGTGGCAGCCCGAGTCAGGCCCGCTTCTGCTTTCCTGTGTTTCCTTCAAGGTGAGCAGAGCCTTTCGTTTTCTCACAAGACACGATGCAGCTGAAGGGGTTCCAGCTCTGGGAATCCAGTCACCCCAGCCTTGTCTTCCTGATGAACGTTGTGGGTGCTCAGAGCCTTCTCAGCCTCACATCAGTAGGCCGTTAGGTTTCTGCTCAGCATGGCTGGTCAGACCCGTTATGAGGGGATCGCGGGCTTGGCTGGCAGGGGCCAGTCTTTTTTCCAAGTTCTTTGAACACACTTCCCTGTACCGGAGGGTCCTGAGCGGTGGAGTTCCGTCTCACAAACATTCATTAGGGGCCGTGGGATCCAGGACGAGAGAGAAATGCTGTCTGCCGAGTGATGCTTATAATCTGTGGGAAAACAGACCCCCCCCCCCCCAGTAGGTAATTTGATTGCATTAGGAGAGGTGCAGTGGGAGAGGGGTTATGGAAGCCTAGAGGAGGGGTGCCGGTCTGTCTTGGGGAGGCTCTGGAAAGGCTTTCTGGAAGAAGCAGTGCCTGAGCTGGGTCTTTAAATAGCAATTTGCCTTGTGGGGAAGGGCCTTCCAGAAGACAATGAGGAGGGCAGCTCACGTGCTGGCGGATGGGGAGACCGCAGGGGAGTCTGTTACCCAGGTGGGAAAAGAAAGGAAGGTAGAAACATCATAAAACCCATTTTGTAAGCTCTGCTTACTCCTACTGAGCTTGGATGTCATTCCGAGGACAGGAGGGTACAAAGATCAGATTTCCATTTTAAGAGGAGCACCCCACGTGTGTGGACGGATTGACGGGAGGCAGGCTGGCCACTGAAGGAATGCTCTGATGTAGATGGCAAAGGAAAGGCCTGACCTGAGGCAGGGCTTGTGGGGTTGGAGAAGAGGGGCGAGATTCAGAACCCGTTTAGGAGGTGAAAGTGACCAGAGCTTGCTGAGTGATTAGATCATGAGCGCTGTCATTTACTGAGCACCTGTCACGTGCCGGGTTTAAGCAGGTAAATGAAGTTGCATAGTTGGTAAATGGTGGAGCCAGGATTGCAAACCAGAGGTCTCTGGCCCCAGCCCGTGTTCTCTCAACCATTTTGCGCCTGAGGGTGAGGAAGGGCAGGTACTGGCTTCTGACGTGAGTGCCCCCTCTTAGGTGGGAAGGATATGAGGCTTGGTGAAGTGGCCCACCTGCCGAGTGTCACGGGCCCACAAGCTCAGACCGGCCGGCTCCGCTGGCTTGGGCGGAGTGCAGCTCCTTGGTCCGTCTGGCGTGGTTTCGGGGCCTTGGTGGTGGCCGTAGTGGAAGTAGGTGGAGTCGCCACGTTGTGCCAGTTAGAACCCACTGTCCGTTTCCTCGGCATGATGCACTAGAAAGGACGCACAGGTGATCCTGGCCCCGTTCCTTTCTAGCCCCGTGTCCTTGGGCCCCTCGGTGTTGTAATCTGTAAAATGGGACTGTGGTGCCTATTGGTCAGCTGTGAAGAGAAGACCAGTCAGCCAGTGCTGTGCTTGCCACCGAGAAGCTGTACCCCAGAGCTTAGGCGCTTACCGGGCCGCGGGACGGACTGTGATTGGCCCACAGAGGCTTGGGTCCGACTTCCGGTGGCTCCTGGAGGTAGAGGCCTTGGACGAGTCCCTTCACGCAGCCTCAGGTTTCTCCTGTCTAAGGACAGGACCTCATTCCTGGGAGGTGAGCAGTTAGGGTTAGACAGACAAGGTGCACGGAGCGCGGTTGGTGGCGGCCTGAAGTTGACGTGCTGATTGATCAAAGCTTTTATTAGGTTTAAGTTCGCTCTGGAAGTCGAGTGGGCCAAACCCAGCTCATTGCCAAGCCCTTGGTTTTCAGGGTGTGAAAAGTAAAGGTTTCCTTAGCCCGCCTCTCGCCCAGGGCAGAGATCTCTTCTCTAACACACACAGGCCTCTGAACTCCTCTGTCCCCCGCTCCCGCCCCTGTCAGCATCCCACCCCGGGTTCTGCCTCCCTCTCCTGGGGCGCCTGGGTACACTTCGCCAGGTCATTCTCACCGACCTTCCACTCCCACACCTGCCTTTCCCGTCTTACCACGAGCTCTCCATCTGAAGAGGAAGGGTTCTGAAGAGCTGGCCCGGCCCTTGTTGGGGAGGAGGAGGCGACAAGGATGAGAGCCGGTTACTCGGCAGGCCACGTCTTAGGGCAGGACACGTGCGCCGTCACGGCGGGGCGCCGCACAGAGGGGTTCCTGCCAGGGGCTCGGGTTCTGGGCTTGTTTTCAGCTTTGGGGCTGCATCCTGTGGATGCCAGAGACCAGGAATTCGGTCTGGAGGGGTGTCTGGAGCTTGAGTCCAAGAGCTAGCCAGCTTCTCTGGGGGCTGGGGTCCACGGCCCACTAGTGTGAGCGCCCCCTCCCACTCAGGCAGTGGCTGGGACCCCGATACTCTGGCTCTGTCACTCGCAGAGGAGCACACACACTGATGCCCTGTTCCCCTCACCCCGGGCTGTACCCGGCTCTCTCTGCTCTGGGTAGTTGGGGTTCTTCGAGGCCTTAGCATATGAAAGCTGGAAAGTAGGAATCCTATTTAGTTGTTACTGGTCTTTTTCTCTGTAGAAACGAATGTCCGTGACCGAGGGGGGTATCAAATACCCCGAGACGACTGAGGGAGGCCGCCCCAAGCTTGGGGGGCTGATGGATCCAAGGCAGGGGGTGATCGAGCGGACTGGCCGCTGCCAGACCTGTGCAGGTGAGTGCTGGGGGGCTGGGGCGGCGCCCCAAAGGGAGCAGGAGGCTGGGCTCCTTGGGCCCCGGCCCGAGGGTGGACACCTGGGGACCTGGTCTCTGAGGTGTGTGTCCCCACAGGAAACATGACAGAGTGCCCTGGCCACTTTGGCCACATTGAGCTGGCCAAACCTGTGTTTCACGTGGGCTTCCTGGTGAAGACGATGAAAGTTCTGCGCTGTGTCTGCTTCTTCTGCTCCAAACTTCTCGTGGACTCTGTGAGTGGGGGCGGCCCTGGCCCTGGCCCCGGGGGAGGGGATGCCTGGGGGGGCTGAGGAGCAGGCCCAACCGACCCTGCTCTGCCGTGTCCCCAGAACAACCCAAAGATCAAGGACATTCTGGCCAAGTCCAAGGGGCAGCCCAAGAAGCGGCTCACACACGTGTACGACCTGTGCAAGGGCAAGAACATCTGCGAGGGCGGAGAGGAGATGGACAATAAGTTCGGTGTGGAGCAGCCGGAGGGCGACGAGGACCTGGCCAAGGAGAAGGTAGCGGCCGTCGGGGACGCCGCGCGGGGTGGGGGGGGCGGCAGAAGACACCGGGAGGGCACAGAGGCGCCGGCACCTCCCGGCTCTGACGGCCCCCCCTCTGTCTGGAAGGGCCACGGTGGCTGCGGGCGGTACCAGCCCAGGATCCGGCGCTCCGGCCTCGAGCTGTATGCCGAGTGGAAGCACGTCAACGAGGACTCGCAGGAGAAGAAGATCCTGCTGAGTCCCGAGCGTGTGCACGAGATCTTCAAGCGCATCTCCGACGAGGAGTGTTTCGTGCTGGGCATGGAGCCCCGCTTCGCGCGGCCCGAGTGGATGATCGTTACGGTGCTGCCCGTGCCCCCGCTGTCCGTGCGGCCCGCCGTCGTGATGCAGGGCTCCGCCCGCAACCAGGTCGGCGGCCCGGGGACCCTGCCTGTCCGGGCGGATGGGGGGGGGGACAGGGAACAGCGCGGGTGCGGGCGTGCAGGGGTGACCGCCGCTTGCTAGCCGTGCGCCTTTCAACGAGGCCCTTAATGCGGTGACGGTCACAGAGGTGCCTCTGTACCTGGGAGAGGAGGGATGGGCAGGGCCCGCCCGCCCGGGGGTGAGGGAGACCCCAAGCGCCTGGCGGTGAGATCGCCGACTTTCCGCCGCAGGACGACCTGACGCACAAGCTGGCTGACATCGTGAAGATCAACAACCAGCTGCGGCGGAACGAGCAGAACGGCGCGGCGGCACATGTCATCGCCGAGGACGTGAAGCTCCTCCAGTTCCACGTGGCCACCATGGTGGACAACGAGCTGCCCGGCCTGCCCCGCGTGAGTCCGCACGCCCCCCCCCCCCCCCCCCCCCCCCCCCGCCTGCCCTGCGCCCCTGCGTCTCTGCCCCGGAGGAGGGGCCGTGCTGACTGCGGCCGCCTCCCCGTATGTCCTCACAGGCCATGCAGAAGTCCGGACGCCCCCTCAAGTCCCTGAAGCAGCGGTTGAAGGGCAAGGAAGGCCGGGTCCGGGGGAACCTGATGGGCAAGCGAGTGGACTTCTCGGCCCGCACCGTCATCACCCCCGACCCCAACCTCTCCATCGACCAGGTCGGTGTGCCCCGCTCCATCGCTGCCAACATGACTTTTGCGGAGATTGTCACGCCCTTCAACATCGACAGGTGGGCTCCGCGTTGGGACCCTGCCGGGAGGGCTGTGGACACACGAGGGGAGTGGGCCCTCACCGAGAGCTCCGGTTGAGTGAGGCAGCGGGGGCTCCTGGGAGGTGTGTGTTCATCGTGCCTCTGTCCTCCTTAGACTTCAGGAGCTGGTGCGCAGGGGGAACAGCCAGTACCCGGGCGCCAAGTACATCATCCGGGACAACGGCGATCGTATCGACCTGCGTTTCCACCCCAAGCCCAGTGACCTTCACCTGCAGACCGGCTACAAGGCACGTGACAGGCCAGGGCCTCTGTCCCCTGAGCAGGAAGCTCTCTGGCAGGGGGCCCTGGGGGCGGGGGGATCCTGTCCTCTTGGTTAGGATCCAGGTGCGTGGAGACTCTGAGACTGCTGCCTCCTAGTGGAGCCAGAGCTGCTGGCCGTGGCCATCTGGGGTGGGGGTCGCATAAACCCAAGTGCAGCGCGAGGGGTGTATGTGGCAGGGAAGGGAGATCCAGGGGAGGAACAGGACAGGAGGCTTCGTGTCCAGGGTCTCTGGGCTTTCTCTCACAGCTGAGTTCCCTGAGGCTGGTGGATAACTGTGCCTTGTCATCGCTGATAACCCGGCCCGAAGCTTGTGGTTGACACGTGTTCCATGTGAAATTAACCCCACAGTGCCGTCTGTTTCCACGTGTAGAGCATTTCAGGCCCACGGTCCTGTCCTCCTACTCATAGCGCCTTCCCTAAGACCTGTCCACACTTCCTCCGACAGGTGGAGCGGCACATGTGTGACGGAGACATTGTTATCTTCAACCGTCAGCCGACTTTGCACAAAATGTCCATGATGGGGCATCGGGTCCGCATCCTGCCCTGGTCGACTTTCCGCTTGAATCTGAGGTCAGCGCCCTGGCTGAGGGAGGCAGGCGGGGCGGGGCTGCTCCCTGACGCCTCCCTGCAGGCGTCTTCCTGACCCCGGCTTCCGTCTGTCACCGCAGCGTGACCACTCCGTACAATGCTGATTTTGACGGGGACGAGATGAACTTGCACCTGCCACAGTCTCTGGAGACCCGGGCGGAGATCCAGGAGCTCGCCATGGTGCCACGCATGATTGTCACCCCCCAGAGCAATCGCCCCGTCATGGGCATCGTGCAGGACACGCTCACCGCAGTGCGCAAATTCACAAAGAGAGACGTGTTCTTGGAGCGGGTGTGTGCCCCTGGGGAGGGAGCCTGACTTGGGAAGGGCAGAGGGGCCCCAGGGCGGCGAGGGGATGATTGGGAGGGCGAGTCAGGACTCTTGCCTTGACTCGCGTCACACGGACCTGCATGTGAGGCAGAAGGAAAATGGGGTCAGGCGGATCACGGGCCGAAACGTTTACCACTTCAGCTCGCTGTTCAGTTCGTTTTTTGCTCGTTTATTTTTGAGAGCAAGAGAGCATGAGTGGGGAGGGGCAGAGAGAGAAGGAGCCAGGAGAGCCGAGGCAGGGCTCCACCCTGACAGCATCGAGCCCAACACGGGGCTCAAACTCATGAACCGCGAGGTCATGACCTGAGCCGAAGTTGGACACAACTGACAGCCACCCGGGCGCCCCGGTTACTTCCTAATTATTTAAAGTAATTTGTACTTACTGTCTAAAAGAAGAAAAACCCGAAGTCTAGCTGTTGTATTTTCAATTAAAATTTTGGAAAACACTTCCTGGCATCTGTCTGCCTCCAGAATCTGGCTGTCACCCTTGGGCAGGTGACATTCCCAAGAGCGGGGCCTGCAATTCTGAAGTCTGTTGGCCTGCTCTTCCCTCCCAGGGTGAGGTGATGAACCTCCTGATGTTCCTGTCCACGTGGGACGGGAAGGTCCCGCAGCCAGCCATTCTGAAGCCCCGTCCCCTGTGGACGGGCAAGCAGATCTTCTCCCTCATCATACCGGGCCACATCAACTGCATCCGCACCCACAGCACCCACCCCGACGATGAGGACAGTGGTCCCTACAAGCACATCTCTCCCGGGGACACCAAGGTAGGACCTGGTCTCTGCATGTGTGGGAACAGCATGCGGACCTGGCCGCCACCTTGCCTCTTGGCCTTCTGGCTGAAACCCATGGGATTTCCAGGGGAGCCACTGCAGGGGCCTTGAGAGGGTGCTTTGTGCACAGGTGGTGGTGGAGAACGGGGAGCTGATCATGGGCATCTTGTGTAAGAAGTCCCTGGGCACGTCTGCCGGCTCGCTGGTCCACATCTCGTACCTGGAGATGGGTCACGACATCACTCGCCTCTTCTACTCCAACATTCAGACCGTCATTAACAACTGGCTGCTCATCGAGGGTGAGTGGAAGGCTCTAGCAAACCTGCCCTGAACCCTTACTCCGTCTTTTTACTGCTCTTCTTCAGCCTTTTCTCTTCCCTGCTTGGATTTGGCACTCTCTTGGCTGTGATTCCATCCCAGGTCTTTGGGGAGCCCTCAGAGGGTGTTGATGCTTCTCCTTCTGCCTAGGTCATACCATTGGCATCGGGGACTCCATTGCAGACTCTAAAACTTACCAGGACATTCAGAACACGATTAAGAAGGCCAAGCAGGATGTGATAGAGGTGGGCAGAACACTCAGAGACTTTGAACGTGATGTCCGCGAGAGCCCAGCGGGTGTGAGGGAAGGGGAGTAGGACGGGCACTGAGGTCTGCCCCCGCCCACGTACCCAGGTCATCGAGAAGGCTCATAACAATGAGCTGGAGCCCACCCCGGGGAATACTCTGCGGCAGACGTTTGAGAACCAGGTGAACCGCATTCTCAACGACGCCCGAGACAAGACCGGCTCCTCCGCCCAGAAGTCCCTGTCTGAATACAACAACTTCAAGTCCATGGTCGTGTCCGGGGCCAAAGGTTCCAAGATCAACATCTCCCAGGTGGGGAGCCCTGTCTTTCCAGATCTGGGCCTCAGAGAAGGCTGGGAGCGGCGGAGGGGGTAGTGCTGGGAGCCCCCGCTCCTGGTGCAGAGGGCGCCGGGTGCACCCCGCCTCTCACTTCCCAGGTCATCGCCGTCGTCGGGCAGCAGAACGTAGAGGGCAAGCGGATCCCGTTCGGCTTCAAGCACCGGACCCTGCCCCACTTCATCAAGGACGACTACGGGCCCGAGAGCCGAGGCTTCGTGGAGAACTCCTACCTGGCCGGCCTCACGCCCACCGAGTTCTTCTTCCATGCCATGGGGGGTCGCGAGGGGCTCATCGACACTGCTGTCAAGACAGCTGAGACTGGTGAGGCCTTCGGGCCCGTGCGTATCGGCCGGGGTGGAGGGGGGGGGTGGGGGCGCGGGTGCAGGGCGTGGAGGGAGGGGTAGGCGTTCTCCTGGACATGTGGTTTGTCCCTCGTGGGGGGAACGACAGCCACAGCCAGGGAGCCGCCCCCGTGTGACGGCCCTGCAGCCTTCCATGTGCAGGGGAGGAGCTCGGGGTCTCTGTCGTGCACTGTGACGCAGGGGCTGGTTCCTAGGGCACTCTTCTGGGCCCCGTCCGGTGGCTGGTTCCTAAGGGACCCTTCCGGGCCCGGTTCCGGTCGGTGGTAGGCTCGGCTTTCATGGAGAGGCCTCGGGGACCAGGGGGCTACCGGCTGCCCCCTCTGAGGTTCGGGTGGGCTAAGGCCCTCGGGCCGCCGGCAGGGCTCGCTCTGAGAGAGGCTCTTTGGGCCACATGTTCGCCTCGTTGCCCTGCGGCCCGTGGTGAGGCCCCGGTGACCTCCTCGCAGGGTACATCCAGCGGCGGCTCATCAAGTCCATGGAGTCGGTGATGGTGAAGTACGACGCCACCGTGCGCAACTCCATCAACCAGGTGGTTCAGCTCCGCTACGGCGAGGACGGCCTGGCCGGCGAGAGCGTCGAGTTCCAGAACCTGGCCACCCTCAAGCCGTCCAACAAGGCTTTTGAGAAGAAGTGAGGAGGAGGCAGGGGATGGTTCTCGCTTCCTGGGGGCCCCCCCTCCCTGCACACAGACTGCTTGCCTGGACTGTGCCTCGCAGGCAGCTCGATCCCCCAGAGCCCCGCGCCCACCCGGGTGACGGACGCCGCGTGGTGGGAGTGGGTGGGTGGGGAACAGACCTGAGACCCGTCCCCGGCCCGTGCCCGATGACCCGACAGAGCAAACCCAGACGGGCTGCCCCGCCCCAGGTCCTTTTTGCAGTTTCCCTGCCCGAGAGTCTCGCCTCCACAGCCCCGTTGTGCAGACCTTGCCCCTTCGGGAGCCTCGGAGCCTCGGTGCCCCAGGCAGGGGTCAGGCCCTGGGCCCGCCTGCCCCTTGACGCCACCTCCTGCCGCATGCAGGTTCCGCTTCGATTACACCAACGAGAGGGCCCTGCGGCGGACTCTGCAGGAGGACCTGGTGAAGGACGTGCTGAGCAACGCGCACATTCAGAACGAGCTGGAGCGCGAATTTGAGCGGATGCGTGAGGATCGGGAGGTGCTCAGGGTCATCTTCCCAACCGGCGACAGCAAGGTACGCGTGGGCGGGAAGGCTGGGCTGGCGAGCTGCCGCCCCCGAGAGACTGTGCCCACTCGCGATCCTCGCTCCCTCTCGTCCTCCCACAGGTGGTCCTCCCCTGCAACCTGCTGCGCATGATCTGGAACGCTCAGAAGATCTTCCACATCAACCCTCGCCTCCCCTCCGACCTGCACCCCATCAAGGTCGTAGAGGGTGAGTAGCTGCTCTCGGGTCTCCAGGCCGGGCGGGGGACAGGAGGGAGCTGGGCCCCGGTCTGCAACGTCTTTACCTCCTTTGGCCGTCCCAGGAGTCAAGGAATTGAGCAAGAAGCTGGTGATCGTGAATGGGGACGACCCCCTGAGCCGGCAAGCCCAGGAGAACGCCACGCTCCTCTTCAATATCCACCTGCGCTCCACGCTGTGCTCCCGCCGCATGGCCGAGGAGTTCCGGCTCAGCGGGGAGGCCTTCGACTGGCTGCTCGGAGAGATCGAGTCCAAGTTCAACCAAGCCATTGTGAGTGGTGTTCTCAGCCTTGCTCTTCTCCTTTGACCTGCTGACGCGTCTGGGCTCTGAGAGCAGCCCCCCCACCCCCCGCCGATGATGGCCCTTGTTCACGGAGGGGCTGCTTCAGTTCTTAGCGGTCTCGAGACCACCCGGCAACTTGGGAGCCCCATGTTTCAGACACGAAAACTGGGCCTTGGAGGGACAGAGTGACCACTCTAGGACAGGCAGTTGTACAGGAAGGAAGCTGCGTGGTTGCGCTATGCAATGGGAGGATTGTTCTTTATTTTCTTCGAGTGCCTGCCGTGTGCCAAATTCCAGTTTAGGTGGAGGTAGGGGATCGGGGAGAGTGAGCAGGACAGCAACTAGGCATACTACCAGTGGTTTGGTTTTGTTTTAACTTTATTTATTTAGAGAGCATGAGCGGGAGAGGGGCAGAGAGAGGAAGAGACAGAATCCCAAGCAGACCCCGCGTTGTCAGCACAGAGCCCCCACGTGAGGCTCAAACTCATGGTTGTGAGATCATGACCTGAGCAGAAATGAAGAGTCAGACGCCTGACTGACTGAGCCAGCCAGGCGCCACACCATCACTGTCTTTAAGGATTGTACGGAGCAGTGGGAAGAGAGAAGCGTTATAATTATAGGCGTACTTCCGAATATATTTGACGTAAATCCAGTATCCGAGGATAGCAGCAAGAAAACGAGAAGACAATCCAGAACAGGAGGAAACATTTGCAAATCGCATGCGTGACAAGGTTGTGTATGAAAAATACACGAAGGACTATTGAGAGTCAGCAACAAAAAGAAAAACGTCAAAGGATTCGAGTAGACCTTTCCCCCGAAGAGTTCACGTAAGCGAGCGGTAAACACGTGAAGAGATGCTCGACGTCCTCAGCCGTCAAGGAACTGTGGGTGAAAGCCACGGTGAGCTTCCGGTTCACGCCCCACGAGTTTAGGATGGCTACAGTGGGGAATAAAGGGACGGCGGGCGCGGATGTGGAGGAATCAGAAGTCTCCTGGACCGCTGCTGGGGATCAGGGCCCGCTGCTCCTCTCCAGGTGGGACACAGAGTTCCCGTTTGAACCAGCAGTCCCACTAGGAGTGTCCCCAAGAGACGGCGGAGCGTGTGTCCACAAGGCCCAGTACAAGTGTTCAGGGCCCCATCATTCCTAATAGCCAGGCGGTGGAAACAGGCCGAAAGTCCATCCGCTGACGAATGGGTAAACCAAACTGCTAAAGCCGTACAAAGGAATGTTATTCTGTGATGAAAGCCGTGAGGGGCCCAGCCATCAGAAGACGATACGGTAACTTGTATCTAAGCGAAAGGAATCGGTCTGAAAAGGCTACGTACCGTATGATTCGCGTTGAAAGGTTAAATTTTATGTGCTCATAACCTCGATGACAGTTGGGAGCTTCCTGTTCGGAAAACCCCTATAGAGTGAACATTTAGCCTGTAACGTTGGCGTACTTTGGAAACGGGGGTTTTGGGTGGGAGAGCCTTTTTCTGGGTGTGCACCCCCGGGGGGCAAACGTGTGTCACTTGAGGCACTGAGGAAGGGAGGGGTACGCGGGACTCCACTCTAAGTCTCTGCCTCGTGCAGACGCCTCTGTCCCCGTCCTGACCGCGTCTCGTTCTCAGCCAGAAGGGAGGGGTTTGCGGATTCTGATGCTGGCCTTTCTTACTCCGCAGGCCCATCCCGGGGAGATGGTGGGGGCCCTGGCTGCACAGTCCCTTGGAGAACCCGCCACCCAGATGACCTTGAACACCTTCCACTACGCCGGTGTGTCCGCCAAGAACGTGACCCTGGGCGTGCCGCGACTCAAGGAGCTGATCAACATTTCCAAGAAACCAAAGACCCCGTCACTCACGGTCTTCCTGCTGGGCCAGTCTGCTCGGGACGCCGAGAGGGCCAAGGTAGGGGTGGGTCGATGCACTTGCTGGCAGGATGAAAAGGAGAACTCTCATCCTGGAATAACTCCTCTCTGCAGAGGGTTTGGAGGGGCCTTTGGAGCCGCCCACGTGCCGCGTCCTCAGTCTCTCTTTGTCCCAGGACATTCTGTGCCGCCTGGAGCATACGACGTTGAGGAAGGTGACCGCCAACACAGCCATCTACTACGACCCCAACCCCCAGAGCACAGTGGTGGCCGAGGACCAGGAGTGGGTGAACGTCTACTATGAGATGCCTGACTTTGACGTGGCCCGAATCTCCCCCTGGCTTTTGCGGGTGGAGCTGGACCGGAAGCACATGACTGACCGGAAGCTGACCATGGAGCAGATTGCCGAAAAGATCAATGCTGGTGAGGCGGCGGGGGCAGGCCCGGCTCGGGGTCCTGCCTGGGCTCCCTGTCTGTCACGTCACCGCCCGCCCATCCCCAGCGAGCCACCCTCCCTCTCTGCCTTCTGTGCTCAGTGTTTCCCCACTTCTAGACGGTTCTGTGAGAGGGAGGAGAAGCCAGAAGGAGCCCCATCTGGGAGAGCTGTGGATGAACAGTGACTGCGAGGTGTGGTCGCGGCCGTCTTTCTCACAGTTCTTGCTCCCCCCCAGGTTTTGGCGATGACTTGAATTGCATCTTTAACGATGATAACGCGGAGAAGCTGGTGCTGCGGATCCGCATCATGAACAGCGACGAGAACAAGATGCAGGAGGTAACGGACGCCCTAGGGCATCGGCAGTGTGGGATGTGGGAGGCTGTGAAGCCTCGTTCGGGCCAGAGAAGTCCCGACGGAAGCGTTGAGGGACGAGGCACGCCAGCTGCCATAGGGATGGGGAGTGGGGGAGTAGCAGGGATTCCCAGACTTCTAGCCGCAGGAGCCTTGGAAAACCGGGGCAGCGGCCCTGTCGAAAAAACAGATGGTGTCGAAGCAGGGGAGTCACTGGGCTTTCCTCCCGGGAGGCTCCTGCATGAGGGCAGAGCCAGAGGCAGGTTGACAGCAAAATTGCCGTGTCCCGTGGAAAGTGGCATGCCAGCGGGTATCACAAGACCCAAGGAAACGTTGGAGCGGTGACTTCCCTCCTGAGCACCGCTCCGAAAATACTGTTCAGCATGTGGGGTGCCTGGCGTATTAACAACAAAAACTCAGAACTTACTGTCGAACTATCGGAGAGTAGACTGCAGGATTTTGACGTGTCTCGACATCTTATGCTCCAGGTCTCCCTGAACGAGCTCCTTTGTCCAGGAAGTAGCGGCCTGGGCAAGTAGCGAGTGCCATTAAGGCAGGGGGTGGTGCTGCTTGTGCAGTTACAGTCCTGGGGCCGTGTGTGCACAGATGCACACACACACACACACCACACACGGAAATTGTGTTAGGAGGGTGGAGTGTGGGTGCTTTTCCTTAGGTTTCTTTTACTAGGATCGTAAAAACACGATAAAAGGGAACTCAGTGGGACGGAGGGGGGCAGGGTCTGGCGCCTGACTCGACTTGTGGGTTCCCTGGGGGCGCTGAGGTGGGGCGTGCGGGAGCCCAGGACGCGATGAGGGTTCCAAGACTCTGGCTTCGCTCTTGGCACAGGAAGAAGAGGTGGTGGACAAGATGGACGACGACGTTTTCCTGCGCTGCATCGAGTCCAACATGCTGACGGACATGACCCTGCAGGGCATTGAGCAGATCAGCAAGGTCGGCCCTCCCGCCCCGTCCCGCCCCCAGTGAGCTCCCGCCCCGCCCCCCGCCCCCGCCCCCAGTGAGCTCACGCCGTCCCCGCAGGTGTACATGCACCTGCCGCAGACGGACAACAAGAAGAAGATCATCATCACGGAGGACGGAGAATTCAAGGCCCTGCAGGAGTGGATCCTGGAGACCGACGGTGTGAGCCTGATGCGGGTGCTGAGTGAGAAGGACGTGGACCCCGTGCGCACCACGTCCAACGACATCGTGGAGATCTTCACGGTGAGCCGCTCGAGCCCGGAAGCTCCCGCACCGCATCTCCTCGCTCAGGGTTATCCGTGCCCGAGTCCACTGTCGAGTCTGGGCCGCGCCGACTCCCGACCGTCCCTCCGGATGGGGAGTGGGGGGCGGGTGGCAAGAGGAGAGCACGGTCACTCGGTCCTGACCCTTCGCCCCCAACCCCGTGCCAGGTGCTGGGCATCGAAGCCGTGCGGAAGGCCTTGGAGCGAGAGCTCTACCACGTCATCTCCTTTGACGGTTCCTACGTCAATTACCGCCACTTGGCTCTCCTGTGTGATACCATGACCTGTCGTGGCCACTTGATGGCCATCACGCGACACGGGGTTAACCGCCAGGATACGGGACCTCTCATGAAATGCTCCTTTGAGGAAACGGTAACGGCGGAACGGAGCAGGGGCGGACGGAGGGGGCAGGAGGAGGGAGCGCCGTGGGAAGAGGGGAGGCGTTGCCGCTGCCCCGGCCCCGTCGGGCGGGTGTGTGCCCCGGGGGCGGCGGGGCTCACGGGGGCCCCGTCGTCCGGCCGTTCAGGTGGATGTGCTCATGGAAGCGGCCGCGCACGGGGAGAGCGACCCCATGAAGGGGGTGTCTGAGAACATCATGCTGGGCCAGCTCGCTCCGGCCGGCACCGGCTGCTTCGACCTCCTGCTCGACGCAGAGAAGTGCAAGTACGGCATGGAGATCCCCGCCAACATCCCCGGCCTGGGGGCCGCCGGACGTGAGTAGGAGGGCTCGGGGCGGCGGGGGAGGGACAGGCCGGTCCCCGGACGCCGCGCTCACCAGTCCCTGCGCATCCTCCTCGCACAGCCACGGGCATGTTCTTCGGCTCAGCGCCCAGTCCCATGGGAGGCATTTCTCCGGCCATGACTCCCTGGAACCAGGGCGCCACTCCGGCCTACGGCGCCTGGTCTCCCAGTGTCGGTGAGCGACCCCGGCTGGCAGAGGGGCCCCCGGGGGGGGGGGGGGGGTCACAGGAGGGTGAGGAGTCAGGCGTGGGGTGGGGCAAGGTGGGGGGCGGGGCTCCAGCTCTGGTTTTAATACCTGCTCCCTCTGTCTGTCACTCCACAGGAAGTGGGATGACCCCAGGAGCGGCTGGCTTCTCCCCTAGTGCCGCTTCGGATGCCAGCGGCTTCAGTCCAGGCTACTCCCCTGCGTGGTCCCCCACGCCGGGCTCGCCGGGCTCCCCGGGCCCCTCGAGCCCCTACATCCCCTCCCCAGGTGAGCAGGCCCTGTCCGTCTGTGGGGGCCAAGTTCGCTTCGTCCCGGTCCTTCCCTCCGGGTGGCTCTCCCTCACGTGGCTCCTCTCGGCTTTTCCTCCTCCAGGTGGTGCCATGTCTCCTAGCTACTCACCCACGTCTCCTGCCTACGAGCCTCGCTCCCCCGGGGGCTACACCCCCCAGAGCCCCTCCTACTCCCCCACCTCGCCCTCCTACTCCCCAACCTCTCCATCCTACTCTCCCACCAGTCCTAACTATAGCCCCACGTCCCCCAGCTACTCCCCGACCTCCCCCAGCTACTCCCCCACGTCCCCCAGCTACTCCCCGACCTCCCCCAGCTACTCCCCGACCTCCCCCAGCTACTCCCCCACGTCCCCCAGCTACTCCCCGACCTCTCCCAGCTACTCCCCGACCTCCCCCAGCTACTCCCCCACGTCCCCCAGCTACTCCCCCACGTCCCCCAGCTACTCCCCCACGTCCCCCAGCTACTCCCCCACATCCCCCAGCTACTCCCCCACATCCCCCAGCTACTCTCCCACATCCCCCAGCTACTCCCCCACATCCCCAAGCTACTCCCCGACCAGCCCTAACTACTCTCCGACCAGCCCCAATTATACCCCAACGTCCCCCAGCTATAGCCCGACATCACCCAGCTACTCCCCGACGAGCCCTAACTACACACCGACAAGCCCTAACTACAGCCCAACCTCTCCCAGCTACTCTCCGACTTCACCCAGCTACTCCCCGACCTCGCCAAGCTACTCCCCGTCAAGCCCACGATACACACCGCAGTCTCCGACCTACACCCCGAGCTCCCCCAGCTACAGCCCCAGCTCCCCCAGCTATAGCCCCACCTCGCCGAAGTATACCCCCACCAGTCCCTCTTACAGCCCCAGTTCCCCGGAGTACACCCCGACCTCCCCCAAGTACTCACCCACCAGCCCCAAGTACTCACCCACCTCCCCCAAGTACTCACCCACCAGCCCCACCTACTCACCTACCACCCCAAAATATTCCCCAACGTCTCCTACTTACTCGCCAACCTCTCCGGTCTATACCCCAACCTCCCCCAAGTACTCGCCCACCAGCCCCACCTACTCGCCCACCTCCCCCAAGTACTCGCCCACCAGCCCCACCTACTCGCCCACCTCCCCCAAAGGCTCCACCTACTCGCCCACCTCCCCCGGCTACTCGCCCACCAGCCCCACCTACAGCCTCACCAGCCCGGCCATCAGCCCAGACGACAGTGATGAGGAGAACTGAGGGTGAGCAGGGCGCAGCGGCCATCGGCCAGGGCGAAGGGCAGCCCGGGGGGTGCCCTCACGAGGCGCAGGCCCCCGGCCCGCCTCCCTTGTACATAGTTCTTGTGACAAAGTTCCTCGTTGACGTTCTGGTCCTGTTTCCGCTGGGGCTTCGTGTCTCGTTCTCCACTTGTGCTGCCTCAGAATCCACTCGCCTGGCTCTGGTGGTCTTCCTACCCCACCCACCCCGGGCCCGTCCCCGAATTGAGGATCCCTCCTTGCCTGTGGCTTGATTGGGGGTAAAGGGTATTTTAACTTCTTAGGGGTAGTTCCTGCTTTGGGTCATTCTGTCTGATCCTATGGAAGAACAAAGCTAAAGCTGCCTTTCGTCTGTTATTTTATTTTTTTGAAGTTCAAATAAAGTTTACTAATTTTGGCCAAAAACGTGACGTTGAGTGCCTTACTGGGAGGCAGCTGTGGCTGGCCCACTCGCCTGGGCTGCTGCTGAGTGTGGGGACCCCTGCCCAGGCCGGGAAGAGGCGGGAGACGCCCCCCGAGGGTACACGTATTCTCTGAACAAATACCTACCACGTGTTCCGTGGTGCTTTTTACCAGCTTGCTGGGCGAGCAGGTCAGGCCCTTGCCTTAGCTTAAAGCGTGTTCCACATGACAGCTTTTTAACCCGTCTGCCTCTCCCCGTCCGGAGTTTGGACAAGTGCAGCAACGTATGCGCCACAGAAGCAGAAAACGTCTTGCCCTTCAAGCCGCCACCAGGAGGCACGTTTTCTTTTGGTATTTTTCCTACACGTTTCTCAAGTCACCACTGACCAGTTTTTGTTTTGGCCTCCAACCAACAACGAGAAGGTTCTGGATGCTGTAATACGTTTGAAAACTAAAATTAAAGGATTTGGGAATAATTTATTGTTTGTGGCCACTTCATATTTTTTTCATTAGTTTCTTGTTCGTTTGGAGATCAACATTCCTCTGTCCTCTGCAGGTTATTTCCGCTTCACTTTGAATGTTTTAAATTCATCTTTCAAATTGAAGTGTTTCAAAGAACGGTATCGAAAGTATTATGACCAAGATCTATTAACATCACCAAGATTATGTAGATGCCATTTGGGTATATTTAACCCCAATCTTAAGTTGTTTTGAAAGAAATGACTTCTTTTTTTTAAAGTTTTTTTTAACATTCATATTTGAGAGAGAGAGAGAGAGGGAGACACAGAATCCGAGGCAGGCTCCAGGCTCCGAGCCGTCAGCACAGAGCCCGTCGCGGGGCTCGAACCCACAAACTGTGAGATCATGACCTGAGCCGAAGTCGGACACTCAACCGACTGAGCCGCCCAAGCGCCCCAGAAATGACTAATTTTTATAAAAAGGGTATACGTTTATTACAAAAGATCGAAACACTGTAGAAAGAAATGCCAAATCTTCCCAAATCCCACCACCAAAAACTGAGCGCCAGCACTTGGTGAATGTAAGTGCAGACATCTCTCGGGTTGTGTAGGAAGAGAGGAGGTTACACACAAGTCATGTAAGAATAGGATTGTTTGCATACTGTCTGGATCTGGGCCGCTACAACCATACCGTAGACTGGCTTATAAGCAACAGCGATTTCTCGAAACAGCTCTGGAGGCTGGGGAATCCAAGATCAAGGCAACTGACAGATTTGGTGCCCAAGGAGGGTTCATACATGGCCATCTTCTCACTGCGTCCTCACGCTCAGAAGGGGCAGGGAGCCCTTGGGGGTCTTTTATGAGACACCCCTCCCAAGAGGGCTTCACCCTCGTGACCTAAGCACCTCCCCAAAGCGCCACCTCCAAATAACGTTAGGGATTTGTTTTCAACGTGGGCATTTGGGGGAGACCAACATTCAGGACATGGCCCATACTATTTAATAAACTCAATCATGTTTAAGAAGAAAACGCTTCGGCGAATTCATACATCTCCACGAGAAATCTTCCTAAAAGCTCCCTCTCCATTAACCTACGTGTGAAAACAAAACGAATGAATAAACGAAAGGCAGAATCAGACCCACAAATAGAACAAACATGGTGGCCAGAGGGGGTGAGGAAGGGGATGGTGGGTGGAGGGGAGGTGAGAGGCCCATCCAGGCTTCCAGTTCTGGAACGAAGAAGTCCTGGGGGATGAAAAGCAGCGTGGGAATTCTAGCCCCCGGTATCCTGCGGGGGCAGGAAGCAGCCACACTTGTGGAGAAGGCAACATAACGTATAGACACGTCCACTCACTACTGTGCACCTGACTTCAGTGGAACACTGCCAACTATGCTTCAGTTTAAAAAAGTAAACGGGGGGCGTCTGGGTGGCTCAGTCGGTTGAGCGTCCGACTCCGGCTCAGGTCAATGATCTCACGGTTCGTGGGTTCGAGCCTCGCGTCGGGCTCTATGCTGACAGCTCAGAGCCTGGAGCCTGCTTCGGATTCTGTGTCTCCCTGTCTCTCTTGCCCTTCCCCTGCTCGTGCTCTGTCTCTCTCTCTTTCAAAAATACATAAACATTTAAGATAAAGTTTCATTAAATCTATAGCTCATGTAATTAATGTATTTATATATAGTTAATATATCATAGTTTATGTGTATTAATTGTTTTTATTTGAGAGGGAGAGAGATCATGCATGTCAGTAGGGGAGAGGAGCAGAGGAGAGAGAGAATCTCAAGCAGGCTCCTTGCTCAGCACAGAGCCCCACGCATAGCTCGATCCTACAACCCTGGGATCATGACCTGAGCCGAAATCAAGAGTCAGACTCTCACCTTTATATTCTCTCTAGTCTTATATTTTTTATATTTCTGATTCTTTATATTTTTTATAGATATAATACAGTATCTTTTTTCATACCTCATTTTCTCACATCTTGGTGTACAGAAACGAAATAATTTCTGTATATTGATTTTATATCCAGCAAACTCCATAATCTCTCAATAATCTCTTAATTTATATGTAGTACTTTTGCTCCAGACATAAAGAGTCATGTCATATACACATGATGCCGATTCTGTTTCTACCTTCCCAGTTATCCAAACCTTTATTCCTGGGGCACTTGGCTGGCTCAGTCAGTGGAGCATGCAAATTTTGATCTCAGGGTCATGAGTTCAAGCCCCCTGTAGGGTGTAGAGCTCACTTAGAAAGAAACAAACAAGGAAAACAACAAAAAAAACCCCTTGACTCCCTGTGTTACTCTATGTACTCTGACGAATTTGCACTAGTTGTTTACTAGAATCACTCACCTTCGTGAGCTCTTGATCTTAAAAAAGAATGCTTTCATTATTTCACCATGAGTATGATGTACATTATAGTTTTATCTTATTTTTTATTAAAAATATTTTAAATATTTAAAAAAAATTTTTTTTAATATTTATTTATTTTTGAGACAGAGAGAGAGAGAGAGAGCATGAACAGGGGAGGGTCAGAGGAAGAGGGAGACACAGGTTCCGAAACAGGCTCCAGGCTCTGAGCCGTCAGCACAGAGCCTGACGCGGGGCTCGAACCCACAGACCGCAAGATCATGACCTGAGCCGAAGCCGGACGCTTAACCGACTGAGCCACCCAGGCGCCCTAAATGTTTTTAAATTTATTTTTGAGAGAAAGAGAGAGAAAGACAGAGTGCAAGTGGGGAAGAAGCAGAGAGAAAGGGAGACCCAGAATCGGAAGCAGGCTCCAGGCTCCGAGCCGTCAGCCCAGAGCCCGATGTGGGGGTCGAACCCACGAGCTGTGAGATCGTGACCTGAGCTGAAGTCGGACGCTCAACCGATGGAGCCACCCAGGGGCCCCTAGTTTTATTTTTCTTTAAATAAACATTTATCAAGTTAAGGATGTATCCTTCTACATCTAGTTTGCCGTAAGATCTAACTATGAATAAATATCAAATTTTCTGAAACATACGTTTTTTTCTTTTTAAAAATTTTCTAAGTTTATTTCTCTTTTTTAGTAATCTCTACACCCAAGGTGAGGCTAAAACTCACGACCCTGAGGTCAAGAGTTGCACACTCTTCCGACTGAACAAGCCAAGCACTCCTATGAAACTTATTTTGTCCAAGGCTTTCCTAGCCTCAAAAGTGTTTGGGATTATTTCCTCACTTCCTGACCTTTCAGAATAATACAAGACTACCTGTCCTGTATTTGGCAACACTGTCCTTAAATAGTCAGGGCCAACTGCGATGTGTTTTCCTTGTGGGAAGACAGATATATATCCATTCAGTCTCCTTATCAATAGGACTAGTCATCTTTTCTGTTTCTTCTTGACTTAGTTTTTTTTTTTTTAAGTACATATATGTATATATAAAGATTTTATTTTAAGTAATCTCTACACCCAACATAGGACTCGAACTCATAATCCCAAGATCAGGCATTGCACACTCCATTAACTGAGCCAGCCAGGTGCCCCTCTTCTTGACTTAGCTTTAGTAAATGGCATATTTCCCTAGAAACATGTTATCAAATAAAGTTATTTCTATCTTATTTCCATCATCTTTATTTATTATTATTATCTGCTTAATTTCTTCTGTTTCTGGAGTTCTACCATTTTGTGCCTTGTACTGTTTATTTATTCTTCGTTTAGCCATCTTGCCATAGGGTTGTCTCTTTACTTCTAAACAATGAATTTTTGGCCGTGTTGACTTTTACATGTTTGAATTCTAATTAATTTCTCTGTTTAGTTATTGTTTCCTACTTTCTTTGGATTCATTCCACTATTTTCATGGTTTCGTTAATTTGGGGTTTGTTTTGTTTTGTTTTTGTTTTTGCTGTCAACAGTCATGTCGTATTTCAAAGAAATGAACAGAAAAACAAGAGTCTTGTATTTACTTAGAGATTGATTGATTGATTGATTGATCAATTGACTTTTATGCCTGGAGATTTAGCATTTCCCAAGCTCTCATTCCTTCCCCCAAAGTGTGAGTTTCCTTCTGGTATCTTCCCTTCAGCCGAAACAACTTCCTTCAGTATTTGTTAAAGAGTCAGGCTGTTGTCGACGAGTGACCTTTGTTTTCTTTTATCCGCAAATGCCTATTTCATTTTTTTTTTAATTTTTTTTTAATGTTTTATTTATTTTTGAGACAGAGAGAGACAGAGCATGAACGGGGGAGGGGCAGAGAGAGAGGGAGACACAGAATCGGAAGCAGGCTCCAGGCTCCGAGCCGTCAGCCCAGAGCCCGACGCGGGGCTCGAACTCACGGACCGCGAGATCGTGACCTGAGCTGAAGTCGGCCGATTAACTGACTGAGCCACCCAGGCGCCCCTGCCTATTTCATTTTAATTCCTCAAGGATATCTTCACTGGATATTACATTCTGGTGTGAGGTTTATTTTTTAATTTTAGCCCTTTTTTTTCTTTGCTCCCATTCTCCCCACCCCCGAGTTTTACTGAGATACAATCGACATATAGAAGTTTAAAGCATGAAGACCTGACTTACATATATTGGGAAGTGATCACCACAGTACGTTAGCTCAACATCCATAATCTCATAGATTTTTTTTTTCAAGTTTTTTCCTTGTGATGAGAACCCATAGGATTTACTCTCTTCACAACATTCAAATATACCATACAGTGGTAACTATAGTCATTGATACATTACAGCCCCAGTACGTATTTGTCTTATAACTGGAGGTTTGTATCCTTAAACTACCCTCATCCAATCCCCCACCCCACCCTCCTCCTCTGGTAACCACAAATCTGATCTCTTTTTCTATGAGTCTGGACTTTGGTTTATTTAGATTCAATATACAAGTGAGATTGTACAGTTTCTAGTCTCTGATTTATTTCACTTAGCAGAATGCCCTCAAAATGCACCCATCTTGGGGCATCTGGGTGGCTCAGTTCATTACGTGTCTGACTTCGGTTCAGGTCAATATCTCGCTGTTCATGGGCGGGAGCCCCACGCCGGGCTCTGTGCTGATGGCCGGGAGCCTGGAGCCTGCTTGGGATTCTGTGTCTCCCTCTCTCTCCGCCCCTCCCCTACTTGTGCTCTGTATCTCTTTCTCTCTAAAAAATAAATAACATTAAAAAAAATTTTTTTAATGCACCCATCTTGTTGCACATGGAAGGATTTTCTCCTTTTTCTGGCTGAATAATATTCCATTATATATAGATCTATATTTATCTATATTTATCTATATTTATCTATCTATCTCTATATCCCGACAACTTCTTTATCTGTCTTCCATTCATCTGCCAATGGACGCTTGGGTCGTTTCCATGTCTTGGTCATTGCAAATAATGAGGCAATGAACACGGGGGTGCAGACACCTCTTCTACACAGTGTTTTGGTTTCTGTTGGATATGTTCCCGGAAGTGGAACTATGTAGTTCTATTTGTAATTTTTTGAAGAAACTTCATGGTGTTTTCCACAGTGGGTGCACCAATTCACAATCCCACCAACAACGTGTGAGGATCCCCTTTCTCCGCATCCTCGCCAACATTTGTTATTTCTTGTCTTTTTGGTGATAGCCATTCCGATACGCCTGACAGGCAATTTCACTGTGGTTTGGATTTGCATTTCCCTTCAACTAGTGATCTCGATCAAGCGTCTTTCCATGCACCTGTTGGCCAGTCATATATCTTCTTCAGGAAAATGTCTATTTGGGTCTTTGCTCATTTTTTACTTGGATTATTTGGGTTTTATTTTGTTTGCTATCAAGATGTATGCGTTCTTTATGTATTTTGGATACGAACCCCTTATCAGAGTATGATTGACAAATACTTTTTCCAGTCTGTAGGCTGTCTTTTCATGTTGCTGATTGCTTCTTTATTTTATTTATTTTTATTTATTTACTTTGAGAGAGAGAGAGAGAGAGCAGGGAAGGGGCAGAGAGAGAGGGAGAGAATCCCAAGAAGTCTCCACCCTCAGACAGAGCCCTATGTGGGGCTCGATTCCACGTCGGTGAGATCATGACCTGAGCCGAAGTCAAGACTAGGGTGCTTCACCGAATGAGCCCCCGAGGCGCCCCTCGTTGCGTGGATGGTTTCTTTTGCCATGCGGAAGCTTTTTGGTTTGATGTGGTTCTGCTTGTTTTTTATTATGTTGCTTGTGCTTTGGGGCTCATCTTTCAGCACTTTGAAGATGTCCTAGATTTCTGGCTTGCATAGCTTGTGATAAATTTGCAGAATTATTGCTTCCTCGTGTTATTTCCCTCTGGGTGCTTTCAAGCCTTTTTTTTTTTTTTTTTTCTAAATCTGTGATTTTTCAGCCATTTGACGCTGGTGTGCCTAAGCATAGTTTTAAAATGTATCCTGTTTGGCATTCCCTGAGAAAAGTTTGATCTTGTGAATGTGTGTCTTTCACCATATTTGGAACTTTTCAGACATTATTCTTTCAAATATTTTTTTTTTCTGTTCCACTCTTTTCTCTCCTTCTGGTAGTCACTAATATGCACATTAGACTTTTTGATTCTCCCCATATGTCTCTGAGGCTCTTACTAATGTTTTGGGTTTTTAAAAATTTTTTTGAATGTTTATTTATTTTTGAGAGAGAGACAGAGAGACAGAGAATGAGCTGAGGAGGAGCAGAGAGAGAGACTCTGAAGCAGGCTCCAGGATCTGAGCTGTCAGCACAGAGCCCAACATGGGGCTCGAACTCACAAGCTACAGGATCATGACCAGAGCCGAAGTCGGATGCTTAACCAACGGAGCCACGCAGGTGCCCCAATATTTTTATTGTTTAAATGTTTATTTATTTTTGAGAGAGAAAGAGAGAGAGCACACATGAATAGGGAAGGGGCAGAGAGAGGGGGAGACAGAGAATCCCAAGCAGTCTCCATACTGCCTGTGCAAAGCCCAATTCAGGGCTCAAACCCACAAACCATAAGATCATGACCCGAGCCCGAATCAAGAATCAGACGGTCAACCAACTGAGCCACCCAGGTGCCCCTGATAATTATGTTTTATGAAGTCACCATGGACACTGAATTAGCAAATGTTGAACTTTTACTCATATGAGAAAAGCAGGGTTAGATTCCTAAAAGCTTCTGGTCACAACATTTTCATCCACTGATCAATATATAACCTGGGTTTTTATGTGTGTCTGTTTAAAGACACCGAAAGTGACCATAGGTTGTATGGATGATATAAAACATAGGTTTATTTCTGGACTCTCAGTTCTATTCCTGAATACACACTTTCCTGGGGAAGATATATGATTGGCCAATGGGTATATGTAAAAGATGGTCAACATCACAAGTTGAAGGGAAATGCAAATCAAAACCAGTTCAGTTCTGTCCCGTTGGTTTGCAGGAGTATCTTTTTTTTTTTTAAATTTTTTTTTAATGTTTATTATTTTTGAGAGAGAGACAGAGAGCAAGCAAGGGAGGGGCAGAGAGACAGGGAGACACAGAATCTGAAGCGGGAGCTCCAGGCTCCGAGCTGTCAGCACAGAGCCCGACGTGGGGCTCGAGCTCATGAATCATGAGATCATGAGCTGAGCAGAAATCGGACACTCAACCAGTCGGTTGAGCCACCCAGGTACCCCTCGTTTATTTATTTGTTTATTTTTAAGTCATTTCTACACCCAACGTGGGGCTCAAACTCACAACCCTGAGGTTAAAAGATACATGCCCTTACAACTGAGCCAGACGTCCCTTATTTCTATATTTTTGAAGTCCAATAATGTAACCAGAGTGTATTATATTATCTATTGCTGTGTAACAAATTACCCCCAAATCTAATGGCTTAAAAGCATTTATTATATCACAGTTTCTGTGGATCAGGAATCCATGTGTTTTTGTTTTTGTTTTTAATTGAGGCGAAATTCACAAAGCTTAAAATGAACTAAAGTGTACAAGTCGGGCACATGCAGTACGTTCACGGGGTGGCACGGCCACCACCTCCATCTCGTTCCAAAATACGTTCGTCACTCCAAAGAAAACACTGTACCTTTTAGCCGTCCTTCCTTGCTCTCCTTTCTCCCAACCCCGGACACCCACTGGGTGGAGGAGTAAGAAAGGGGAACCTTCCCAAAGAACAAGATTTATTTCTATTCTATTCTATTCTATTCTATTCTATTCTATTCTATTGTAAATAAAATGGCTTAGTACCCTCAGAGAGTTAGACGTACTGGAGTAGAATTAAGAGCCTACTTAATTGACCTACACATGCACAGATTATGACACACGATAGCAATGGAATGGCAGATCAGTGGGGAGGAGAGGCACTATTTCATTAACGAGGGGAAAAAACTGGCCAAATGGGGAAAAAAGATGATATTGGATCCTACCTCCAAAACCCAATCCCAGGGGCACCTGAGTGGCTCAGGTGGTTAAGCATCAGTCTCCCGATTTCAGCTCAGGTCACGATCTCACGATTCATGAGTTCGAGCCCCACATCGTGCTCTGTGCTGTCGGCACCGAACCTGCTTGGGGTTCTCTGTCTTCCTCTCTCTCTGCTCCTCCTCCTGCAAATAACTAAATGAACTTTAAAAAAAAAACACAAAAACAATCCCAGATGGATGGAAAACTGAAATGTCAAAAGAAAAAGTTTAAATTTGTAGTTAAAATAGACTATGTTTTTCTGAGGTTGGGCTAGGGAAAATTTTATTAAATATGACACACAAAAAGTGCAAACTAATAAAAAAATACATTTGAAGAAATTGAAATTAAGGGGGCACTTGGCTGGATCAGTCAGTAGAGCATGCACCTCTCGATCTCAGGCTGTGGGTTTGAGCCCCATGTTGGGTGCAGAGATCACTTTTAGAAAAATTAGAATTAAGAACATCTGTTCATCAAAAGACGCCATGAGGAAAGTGAATAAATAAGTTGCAAAGCTGGGGAAAGAGGTTTGCAACCCATACAACTGACAAAGTATACCTTGGAAACTTCTAAAAATGGGGTGCCTGGGTGGCTCAGTTGGTTAAGCGTCCGACTTCAGCTGAGGTCATGATCTCATGGTTCGTGGGTTCCAGCCCCGCGTCAGGCTCGGTGCTGACAGCTCGGATAAAAATTACTCACGTTTAGAAGTGAATAAGGAGAGAATTAATCACCCGATAGAAACAATGGACAAAAACACAGAACTCAGCACTTCAGAGATAAGCCACAAACAATGAGATGTTCGGCTTTCTCTGTAAGTAGGGAATTCAAATCAAAATTGTAGTTAGATACTATTTTACATCCAACTGACTGGCAGAATAAGGAATTTTGCAAAATAGCAAGTATCGAGGGGATAAGGATCAAGAGGGTGGGTCCCGCTCAAGGGAGGAAGTGTAAATTTGTTTGGAAAAGTTTGACGTCACTTCGCAAAGTTGGACGTTATCCACCCCCGGACCTCGGATTCCAATCCTAACTCTGTGCTCAGAGTTCATCTGAGCACCAGGAAGCATGTATAAACACGTTCATGACAGCAGCGTTTATAATGGCAAACACATGAGAACAACTCAAGTGTCTATAGGCAGGAGAATGAATATGTATATCATGGCGTAATCGCCAAATGGAATATTATACAGTCATTTGAACCACGACAACATGGTTGAATCTTAGACATCGAATATTAAACGAAAAAAAAAATCTCAGAAGATACTGCTTTTATTTATTTTTATTTTTTTCATAGCGTTTTTATAAAGCTAATAGTTAACTAAAATTAAGCAATATTTTAGCACCACACACGTATGTGACACATGCAAGAGACAGCCATGCCAAGTGATGTCAACGAGTTGGCAGAAGAGGGGTTACGTACATCATCCCGGCACAGAATATTGATTTTGGAAACCAGCCAGGGATGAGAGTATCTTTGTGGGAGTCCAGGAGTCCAGGAGTCCAGCGAAGTTCCAGCACCCTGTTGGAAGAAAACATTTGAGACACGCTGAAATGGATAAGATGATCAGTTTCACGTTCCCTCATGGCGCCTTCCCGAAGGCAGCACAGCCCAGCGCGGAGAGAGACCCTCCCACCCCAGCCCGCGATGTCTCCCAGGGGTTAAGGCGAACACATGGTGAGCGGGTACCCAGCTCCCTCAGCGGTGCAGGACACTGCCCAAGGGACACTCTACTTCCCCACCCTTCCCGCAATCCTGAGGTATTGGCAGGAGAAGGGGGGGAGAGGCCGGGAGCACAGCAACCGAGGCTCAGAAGTCAGCAAAGGGCTGCCAACCTCAGAGTGTTCAAGGCATCCGTCGGGAAGCCTGTCCCCACGCTGCTTAGAACAGGTGTACGAAAAGATGCTCAACGTCACTGAACCTGAGGGAGATGCTGACCGAAGCTACGACGAGGCATCATTTCACACTTGTTAGGATGGCTACTATCAAAACCGCAAAAGGTATGAAGTGCGGACAACAGTGTGGAGCAAGGCCGACCTGGTGCGCGTTTGGTGGGAAGGTAAATTGCTTACAGCTGCCGTGGAAAACAGTCTAGCGTTTCCTCAAAAACTTCAAAATAGAACCACTATATGATCCGGCACTCGCGATTCTGGGTATATACCCAAAGGAAATGAAATCACACTCTCGAAAAGGTAGCCGCACCCCCATCTTTACGGCGGCATTATTCACAGTAGCCAAGGCGGGGAAGTGAACCAAATGTCCATTGATGGATGAATGGATAAAGGAAATGGGGTGCGTACATACAATGGCGTATTCTTCAGCCTCACAAAGGAAGGAAACCCTGCCATTTGCAACAGCGTGGTTGAGACTAGAGGACACAATACTAAGAGAAGCCACACGCAGAAAGGTAAAAAAGACACGATCTCACCCCTATGTGGCATCTTAAAAAGGTGAATGGTGGTGGCCAGGGGCTGGGGTAAGGGGGAAATGGGAACAGGTTGGTCACTTACAGTTATGAGATGAACAAATTCTGGAGACCTGATGTACAACACGGGGACTAGAGTTGATAATGATGTATTGTGCGCTTGAAATTTGCCAAGGGAACAGATTTCGCCTGTTGTCACCACACACATGTGAGGTGATGGATCTGTTAATTAGCTTGATGGGGGTAATCATTTCGCAGCCTATACATATATCAAATTATTGTGTTGTGCACATTAAAAATGTTGTTTTGTTTATTTATTTAAGTACCTCCATACTCAACGTGGGGCTCAAACTCATGACCTCTGAGATCAAAAGCCCCATGCTCTTCTGACTGAGCCAGCCCGGTGCCCCCATGTTGTATATCTTCAATATATATAATTTAATCTGTCGATCATACTTTAATAAAGGCGGGGGAGCAAGAAAGAGTTAATGCAAGATTCAGGATGGTGATCACTGTATGTTGGGGCTGTCAGGGAAGCTGGTTGGTGAGAAGCACATAGGTAGACATGAGTTATAATCAGTGTTTTCTTATTTTTTATTTATTTTTAATTTTTTTAATTTTTATTTTTTTAATTTTTTTTTAACATTTATTTATTTTTGAGACAGAGAGAGACAGAGCATGAACGGGGGAGGGGCAGAGAGAGAGGGAGACACAGAATCGGAAGCAGGCTCCAGGCTCTGAGCCGTCAGCCCAGAGCCTGATGCGGGGCTCGAACTCACAGACCGTGAGATCATGACCTGAGCCGAAGTCGGACGGTCAACCGACTGAGCCACCCAGGCGCCCCTATTTTTAATTTTTTAAATGTGTATTTACTTATTTATTTTTTTGAGAGCGACAGAGTGCGAGTGGGGGAGGGGCAGAGAGCGAGGGAGAGAGAGAATCCCAAGCAGGTTGTGAGCTGTCAGCACAAAGCCAACACGGGGCTCGAACCCACAAACTGTTGAGATCATGACCCGAGCCAAAGTCAGGCACTCAACCGACTGAGCCACTCAGGCTTCCCTTAAAAAGAAAAGCTTTAAAAAAAAAAAAAGAGACTGGAGAAACATTCTTTTTAAGATCTGGAATGAGACAAGTGTGGCCTCTGTTGCCTTCATTCTTCAAGAAAAAAGCCTGCTCAGACTCCTTCGTGACCTTTATGTGAATTGCGCGACAGAGACACCAGAATGCCAGACTCCCACAAACCCTAAATGCCTCCTCTGCTGGCAAGTTCTGAAAAAGATCCCATTTGTGAAAGGCAGGAAAGGACATTGGGAACTTGAGAAGCAGAAGGGTGACTTCGGGAAGAAGCCACGCCCCCTGCCAAGCAGGCCTCTGCCGGGTTCCCACGGAAGGCACCAAAAATGTGATCTTGTCTACTCTGTGTCCAAATTTCCAAAATTGCAACATCAGACGCGAATCCTTTTTGGAAGCTTAGAAAGAGAGCCAGGGTTCGGAGTGGAGGCCGCAGTTTTACATTTTCCTCTCTGCGTATCTGAGTCTATCTTCATACTGTGTTTTGACTTTTAGTACGGCTTGTAAATTTTTGTCCGCAAGCCAGACAGCAGGCACGGGGTGAAAGAGACGGCTATAAATAGACCTTTAGTGATGCGGCCGCCAGGGGTGGGGGAGGGGAGCCCTGTTAGGGAGCCTGGGTTCCCTGGGCTGTAAGCTTCACAGGTGCTTCTCAGTTACTGTTTTTAACTGGAGTTTCGTTTGTTCGTTGATTACTTTTTAAGTTTTATTTATTGAAATAATCTCTACGCTCAGCATGAGGCTCCAACTGACGGCCTCAAATTCAAGAGTCAGATGCTCTACCCCCTGAGCCAACCGGGCGCCCCAAGTTTGTTTGTTCAAAAAATTGTTTCAATGTTTATTTTTGAGAGACAGAGCACGAGTGGGGGAGGGGCAGAGAGAGAGAGGGAGACACAGAATCCGAAGCAGGCTCCAGGCCCTGAAGCTCGGGGCTTGAACTCACGACCTGGAGATTAAGAGTCGCATACTCTAGCCACCCTGGAGCCTAGTTGACCCACATGTATTACACACATTAGTTTCAGGTGCAGCAAGCTTCCAGTTCTTTCTCCCCCTTGGGAGGGCCAGAACCACTAGGGAGGGCTGGGAGTGGGTATTTCCCTTCTGCCAGGTGAGTTAGGTTGTGATTACATTTCAGTAGGTTAGGCTCTGGTAAAATAGCTTCTCTGGAGGCCAGGCCTTGGCAAGAAGGACGGAATGTTCCAGATGAATTTCAAAACGGCTACTTTTCCCTCCCCTGCAAGGCGCAGAGGGGGATTTCCTCCCCATCTTCTCTGTAAGAACCTAGTGGGGCTCTTGGAGGGGGGGCTCGAACTCGCAATCCCGAGATCGAGAGTTGAGTTCTCTTCCCACTGAGCCAGCCGGGCGCCCCTCTCCCTGGGGTTTTTAACTCTTGGACTTGTCTACACTGAGCCCCCAGCAATTCCTCAAGAGCCACTCAGTTGTCCCCCCAACCTGATGGAGGTTTCTGCTCTGGTAAGTTGTAATTCTTAAAAAAAAAATTTTTTTTTAACGTTTATTAGAAAGAGAGAGAGCGAGGGAGGGGCAGAGAGAGAGGGAAACACAGAATCCGAAGCAGATTCCAGTCTCCGAGCTGTCAGCGCAGAGCCCGACTCCGGGCTCGAACTCACACACCGTGAGATCGTGACCTGAGAGCGGAAGTCACACGCAAGTTGAAATTCTTTGTATCTGCCCGTCCGTCTCTCCATTTCGAGGTGACAGTAGCTTGCTGCTGTGACCTCAGTTCTCAGATGAGTCTAAGAGTTGTCGATGTTTGCTCTGTTCAGCTTTCTTCCTGTTAGGCTGGAGTGACAACCCCCAAGCTCCTTAACACGCAGGACGGGAAACTGGAAGTCTCTCTCTCTCTCTTTTTGAACGGCAGCTTTACCGACACGTAACCCGTATCCCATCAACTCTGCCCTTTTGGGGTGTTAAGACTTGGTGATTTTCAGGATATTCACAACGTTGTGCGACCGTCACCACCAGCCAATTTCAGAACGTTTTTATCACCCCAGGAAGAAACTCCAGGGGCAATCGATTCCCTATTCCCCCTTCTCCCCGCCCTAGGCAACCGCTCTTCCTGTCTCTATGGATTTGCCTGTTCCAGAAGTGTGATATAAGTGGAATCGTAATATGCGGTCTTTTGGGTCTGGTTTCTTTCACGATGTTCTCAAGGCTCATCTATGTTGTAGCCCACATGAGGACTTCGTCCCTTTTTACGCTCAAATCATACTCCGTTGTAGGGCCCCACCGCGTGTTACGTATCCTTTCGTCAGTTGATGGACATTTGGGTTGCTTCTACTTTTTGGCGGTTGTGAATAATGCTGCTTTGAACATTCCATGTGCAGACTTTTGTGTAAACATGTTTTTAATTTCCTCGGATAGACACCGGGGTGTGGAATTTCTGGGTCGTACGGAAGCCTGTAGTTAACATTTTGAGGAACTGTGTTCATTGGCCGTTTTCACATCTTCTTTAGAGAAATGCCTGTGAAAATCTTTTGCCCATTTTTTCTCCTTTCCATCTTTTTTAATGTTTGTTTATTTTGAGAAAGAGAGCGAGACAGCGTGCGAGCAGGGGAGGGGGAGAGAGAGAGGGAGATGGAGAATCTCAAGCAGGCTCCGCACAGAGCCCCATGTGGGGCTCGATCCCACAAGTCATGAGATCGTGACTTGAGCCAAATCAAGAGTTGGTCGCTTAACCGACTGAGCCTCCCAGGCACCCCAAATTTTTTTGTGTTTTGATTTTTCCCTAAGTAACCTCTACGCCCAATGTGGGGCTTGAACTCACAACCCCAAGATCAAGAGTTGTGAGTTCAAGCCAGCCCCACACTGGACATACAGCTTACTTAAAAAAAAAAAAAAATCACATGCTGTATCCACTGATCCAGCCATGTGTCCCTGATTTGAAAGAGGAGGACGCCAGGTGGGTGTCTAGGGAAAGCTTGCCCCAGGCCAGTGGTTCTCAGCCAGTGGTGATTCTGCCCTCTTACCCCAAAGGGGTGATTTTTGCCAATGTCTGAAGACATGTTTGCTTGTCACGACTGAGGCTGGAGGAGAGTCTAGTAGGGAGGGGCCCTTGACATCCTAAATGCACAGGACGGCCCCCACAACAAGGAATCATCTGGCCCAAAGAGTCAGTAGTGCCCAGGTTGAGAGACTCTGGCCTAGTGCAGGGAACACCCAGTGCAAGGGGCCTGTGGCTCACGTACCTGGTGCTTGCAAAACTGCTGAGAGCCCGCAGGGCTGGAGAGAGACGACAGCAGCCAAGTTGGGAGAGGATGGGCCACCCGACCTAGGGCAGGGAGGCCCTGTGAGGACTTTTACGGCGGCGCTCTTTGTGACAAGAGGAAGGATCTGAAGTCGGGGACTGATGTCATCTCACAGAATGTTTTAGAGGCTTAGCTGGCTGCTGGGTCGGGAACAGGCGGGGAGACAGGGCTGTGTCAGTGGCGGGACAGGAGCCACAGGAGGCCAATGGTGGGACCCCAGGAGCCAGCCGGCCGCCTGTTTGGAGTCTTCTCTCCCCTGAGGACCTCACCTCGGGCTCCAGAGTTTGAAAAACAGCAGCCGTCAGCTTGGACTTAGCCTTCCCCCCCTCCAGACCTCCAATCCTGCAGGCCCTCGCCTTCAACACACAGCCCGGCTCTGATCCCTCCCACGTAAGCTCCCAACAGCCCAAATACACAAAACTGCGCTTCAACCCCGGAAACTCCGGATGGGGTCCCCTCTCAGTGCAAACCTTCTGCGCCCTTGAATTCCTCTATGATGAAGGGCCCTAGGGTTCCCGCCATCTCCCAGAAGCATGCGGCCCTTTTGCAAGTAAAACAGAAGGGGAGAATTTTAAATATTTGACCAAAAAACCCAAACAACAACAACAAACTGATCAGATCTAGATAACACCCTCCCACCGGCCCCGGGGCTGGGGGGCCTTTGGCTACCCCCTGCCCCCAATATCTGCCACCTTCTCCCCTTGGGGTCCAACCGCTGCTTCCCCACCTGCGCCCAGGCTGTCCTAACCGGCCTGTGAGATCTGCACGACGGACCCCTCCCCCTCCCTGCCTCCCTCTGCTGGTGGGGGTGGGGGTACTGCTCCCCTTCCAGGCTTTCAGAGCTCCCGGGGGTGCAGGGAGCTCAGCCTGACTCTCCCCGCCCCCCTTGATCCTCTCCCTGGGCTTTAAATGCCACGTATTTAAAATATCGCTTCTACCCTCAGCCTGGCTGCAGCCCGGAACACCCGGGGTGCCAGCCAGATCTCGCAGAGGACAGCGCCTTTGTCTGCAATGCCTTCCTCCCCCGAGGTCCGCGGCTCCCTGTCCGTGCGGCACCCACGTCCACCCAGAGGCCTGAGCCGCCAGAGCCCGCCTCCGCCTCCGCCTCCGCCTCCGGGACGGCGTCCAGGTCGTGCGCTGTGCCGGTTCAGGCCGAATGCGCCTCCAGGCAGCCCACACCCTCCGTTCCCACCGCCTCCCACTTTGCCTAAACTGCCAGCATTCCCCGCCCGGCCAGCTGCGGGGCCTCTAACCCGGCTGCTTCGCGTGATCTTTGTCGGATCAAGTCTCCTCCCTCCCGGGCTCCCGGCCGGTTTAATGGTTTCCCTCTGTCCTCAGGGTAAACTCCGAGCTGTTGAGGACGGTCTGAAGGCGGGCAGTTCCCTCATCGGGACCCCTGGGTGGGGGGGGGGGGGCTTCATCTGCCATCTGGGGATGCTCTTCCCCACCCCACCCCATATATTATCTAGGTTAACATATTTCTTACTGGTTGTTAAATTTTTTTTAATTGTAGGGGGCGCATGGGTGGCTGGGTCGGTTGAGTGCCGGACTGGCTTACAGCTCAGGTCACGATCTCACAGTTGGTGAGTTGGTGAGTTCGAGCCCTGCGTGGGGCTCCGTGATGAGCATGGAACCTGCTTGGGATTCTCTCTCTCTCTCTAAATAAATTTATAAAATATTTTAAATTGTGGTAAGAGATGCATAACATAAAATTTATCATTGTACCCATTTTTTATCTCAACCATTTAAAAATTTTTTTAATGTTTTTTTTTTTTTTTTGAGAGAGAGAGAGAGAGAGAGAGACAGTACAAGCAGGGGAGGGAGACACAGAATCCGAAGCAGGCTCTAGGCTCCGAGCTGGCAGCACAGGGCCTGACGTGGGGCTCGAACCCGTGAACCCCGAGATCATGACCTGAGCCGGAGTTGGATGCTCAACCAACTGAGCCACCCAGGCGCCCCCGCCATGCTGTTTTCTATAGCAGCTGCGCCCTTTTATGTTCCCACCATCAGGGCACAAAGGTCCCACCTTCCCTGCCTCCCTGCCAACACTTTTATCTCGTGGGTCTTTTGTAGGTTTCCAATGGGTGTGAGGCGGTATCTCACTGTGGTTTTGATTTGCATTTTCCTAATGACTAGAAATCATTGCCAAGCTTTTTCCCTGGTGTGTTTTCTTCCAAGAGTTTTAGAGTTGTAGCTGGGAATGTTCACAAACTTCTCTCTCCCTGGCTAATTCCAATTCCAGTTTTGCTGCGTGACGAATTTCCTTCCCGGGAGGCCATGTTGCCACTTGCCCTGTGACATTTTCTCATGGCCCACACAGTACATCCTTCCCTTCGTGGCCCTTTGCACGAGTGTGCTGAGGTTTTTTAATTGGCGGGCATTTATGGTCTTGAAGATAGGAGTCTCTTGTTCTCGACAACCAACACCCAGTACGGCACCTGCTACCTCCCGGGTACATTTTTGTTGAGTGAATGGACAGCTGAATGAATGCATGAGTCAAGTCAATGGGACAGACAACCACAGGGGGAGGGTAAAGTCTGTGGTCAGAAAAAGGAGAAATCTGAGCCGAGCCTTGAAGACCAGGAAAGGTTTGGAAAGAAAAGAAGTTTGGGAAGGGCTTCTGGCCAGAGGGAACAGCACAGCCACGGAGATGACAATGAGCAAGGCCATCTGACATCAATAGGTGGCCAGCCTGGCAGGAGCAGGGCGAAGGGGGCAGGGCGGTCCCGCCTGCCCTGGGCACGTGAGTCTGACCAGAGGGATGAGGGGAGCCAGGGAGGGGTCAGAACCACCCTGTGACAGACTAAGATGCTGCTTCTTGGGGCGCCTGGGTAGCTCAGTCAGTTGAGCCTCGGACTTCCGCTCAGGTCCTGATCTCACAGTTCATGAGTTCGAGCCCCGCCTCGGGCTCTGTGCTGATGGCTCAGAGCCTGGAGCCTGCTTCGGATTCTGTGTCTCCCTCTCTCTCTGCCCCTCTCCTACTCATGCTCTGTCTCACTCTGTCTCAAAAATAAATAAATAAGCCAACAAATTTTTGTAAAATGCTGCTTCTGGAAGATTCTCTGGCAGCAGGGTGCAGGATGGCTGTGAGTGGGGGAGGAGCTGGAGATACAGAGGCCAGCATGGAAACTTCTGCTCCTTTGAAACCTTTTCCACACTGAGAACCAAGCTCGTTTCTCTTTCTTTTTTCTTTTCTTTTCCTTGCCTTTCTTTTCTCTTTTCTTTCCTTTTCCCTTTCCTTTCCTTTTCTCTCTTAATGTTTATATTTGAGAGAGAGAGAGAAAGGCAGTGCATGAGTGGGGGGGTGGGGGGAGAGAGAGACACAGAATCCGAAGCAGCTCCAGGCTCTGAGCCATCAGCACAGAGCCTGACGTGGGGCTCGAACCCTCGAACCCACGAGCCCTGAGATGACCTGAGCCGAAGTCGCCCAACCGACTGAGCCCCCCAGGCGCCCCCCAAACCTGTTCCTTCAGCGCTGTGGCCTTTCAAGCTTTTGAAGAGCTCTTTGCTGATTCAGCTCTTTGCTGGTTCTGTCCCTGTCGCCTGCTGCCCCCCGCCCCCTCCAATGGGATGTGTTGCGGGCCGGGAATGACAGGTCAGGTGGATGGATGCTTTAACACAGGGGTTTTTTCAGCTCCCTGCAAAACGGGGCCTGTCCTTCTGTGGTACTTTAAGAGAGAAGCCTGGAAGGTTTCCTCAGAATAAAGCCTGGCCGGGCAGGACACCGGATACGTTCTTGTATTCAGCTACCATTTCCTGTGTGTGCAAACCGTGCGCGCAAATTGCCTCTTACAGCTCCTTGCATGCGAGTGAGGGCTCAGCAAATGACTGTTAGCGGGAACAGCGCCTCACGAGTTGGCTGACTAGCCCAAGCATGACTCAAGAACATAAGAATAGAAGCAAAGCTCAGCATCCAGCAAAAGCCCGGGGACAGCGCTGCCATCGGTGTGGACATTTGGTGTTCCATGGCGGCCCAACATCTAATCACCACGTCTGGGGCATTAGGAGATGGAGCTTTGCACCCTCGCTGGAGGCCTCAAAGCCAGAGATTTGCTTTCCCAGCATCCCTTGCAGCTGACCAGGGGTTGGGGGGCGGCACATGGCATCATCTGTCTTGGGGCCAGTGGCGCCCTCCAGAGTCTGGGGCCAGCGGTGCTGGCCTTCCTGACTGTGTGTCTGCCCTGCCGGGCCTGTGGTAGGTGTGTCCTCATCAGGGCAGATCGGCAGTGAGCTTTGGCCCCTGTCCATGCTGCAGGTTTCTTATCCAGCCTTTCTGGTGGTTCCAGAAGCTACCTCTGGCCTTCCAGTAAACTCCTTTCCTCCTGAAGATTACCGGGGTGCTTTTGAATTGTAAAAACTCTCATGGTTCTAGCACAGACAAGAACTTGAACGTGAAAAAAAAAAAACAAAAAAACTTGAACTCGAGCTGGAGGCTTTTAGTCCTGCTGGTCTGAGGGCCATGCATCGGTTTAGGGCCTAGACTCCATCCAGGGGCCCCCTCCAGTGGAGAGTGAGCAGGACCCCGAAGCTGCAGGGACAGGCAGAGAAAGCCTCACCAGCAGCATCTCCTGAAACGCGAATTCTCCTTCCAGCCACGCAGAATCAGAAACCCTGGGGAGAAGGCCCGGCAGCTGGTGTTTTCACAGGCCCTCTAGTGATGCACATGCCCCCCAAAACGTGCCCTAGTGTCTCAAGGAGGAGCCGCGTGCTCCAGAAAAAGCAACAGACACAAATCAGAGACCCTCAGGGCGCCTGGTGGCTCAGTGGTTAAGCATCAGATCCTGGCTCAGATCATGATCTCGTGGTTCATGGGTTCGAGCTCCCGATAGAGTTCGGCACTGACAGTGCAGAGCCTGCTTGGGATTCTCCCTCGGCCTCTCCCCCACTGGCAGGCCCTCTCTCTCTCTCAAAATAAATAAACTTAAAAAAAAAAATCAGGGGCCCATTTCTAGCCCTTGACTCATTGGCCTTGTACACGTTTGCCTTACCTCTGAATCTACTCTTTCATCTGTACAATGGGCATCATTGTATCACCAGAGAAGTTTTTCTAAGGATTAAATTAAAAAATACTGGGGCACCTGGGTGGCTCAGTCGGTTGAGTGAGTGACCAGTTCAGGTCATGATCTCGCAGTTCGTGGGTTCGAGCCCTGCATCGGGATCTGTGCTGATGGCTCAGTGTCTCCCTCTCTCTCTGCGCCTCCCCTCCTCTGTCTCTGTCTTTCAAAAATAAATAAATATTAAAAAAAATTTTTTTAATTAAATAATACTGTATCCATACAGTGCCCGGCACTCGGCAGAAGCCCAGTAAATGTCAGCCGTCGCCGTTAAGACTGCTTGGAATCCATCCCCTTCGTACACAGCCGTGCAGATTTGGGCCAGGCCTCCAGCTTTTCAGCCTCATTTTATTTTTTATTCTGTAACATGCAGATAACAGCCCTCACCTCCCAGCCCTGTTTGGAAGGCTCAAGGAAGATAAAATAAGAAAGCAGTGTTTTATCTAAGCTAAAATGTACAACTGTGGAACAGGAAGTAAAACACAAAAGTTAAAAAATATCCAGCCTATGCGTGCCCGGCTGGCTCGGTCAGGACAGCGTGTGACTCTTGATCTCAAGGTTGTGTGTTTGAGCCCCACGCTGGTGTGGAGCCTACTTCAAAAGAAAAAAAAAAGGGGGAAAGCAAAAAAGGAAAAGAAATATCCCGCGTACTAGACACGAGCACAAGATGAGGTGGGGCTCACTGTGGGCTTGCTGTTTAGCAGTCCCTGGGCTCCTCCCGAGCACGGGAACCGTGCATTAGACACTGGGGACCAGCAGTGACCTGGCAGATCTGTTCTCTGCCCTTGAGGCTGCTTGTAATTTCACTTTCAACTCCTTCAAACCTGACTAGACCGCTTATATTTCTACAATGGAACATTTATATATAGGTATGTACATAAATATGCTTATATACATTTATAACTACAAAACTCTCTTTCTCCATTATATATATACATTTGTCTCTCTCTGTGTTAAATATGTATATGTGTAGGGGCGCCTGGGTGGCTCAGTCGGTTAAGCGTCCAACTCTTTTTTTTTTTTTAATGTTTTATTTATTTTTGAGACAGAGAGAGACAGAGCACGAGCAGGGGAGGGGCAGAGAGAGAGAGGGAAACACAGAATCCGAAGCAGCACAGAGCCCGACGTGGGGCTCGAACTCATGGACCGAGAGATCATGACCCGAGCCGAAGTCGGATGCTTAACCGACTGAGCCACCCAGGCACTACTCTTTTTTTTTTTCTAAATGTTTATTTATTTATTTTGAGCGAGAGAGTAAACACGCATGTGTGCAAGTGGGAGAGGGACAGAAAGAGAGAGGGAGAGAGAGATAGAACCCTAAGCAGGCTCCATGCTCCATGCATGAGCCTGACAAAGGGCTCGATCCCACAACCCTGGGACCACGACCGGAACCAAAATCAGGAGTCGGACACTCAACCGACCGAGCCACCCAGGCACCCCCCTCCCACCCCCCCCGCCCCCCAATTCCTTTTCTACCGAAGAAGCTGTTGGTAGCAGTTTCTTGTGTCTCCTTCCAGACGCACAGGCTGTGCACACACAAGAGTGCAAGGCGTGTGTGCGTTCCGCGTTTTTGTTTTCCACTTTGCTGTGTACGTGAGAGCTTGTTTCTAAAATGGTGCACGTGTACGTTAGGTTTTGTCCGGTTTCTCTACCACAAACAGTCGTACAATGAAAAAACACACTGTTTTAGAGTGGGCCGCGAGGGGACCCCAACTCTCCGCTCCCGCAGAGTGCTGCCCCCACCCAGGTCGGATTTCTTTCCAGCTCGTTTTCCCTTCCGAGACCCAAAGGGCTGGGTGGTCCACCCAAGGCCTTGCCAAAGTCCAGAAACCAGTGGAGCCCGGAATCCAGGTTCCTCGTTTCCCAGCTCACCTCTGGCCACGAGGTGAATGGCTGTTGGCCATACAGGCCTTGATGTTTTTTTTTTTTAACTAATTTCTGCATTTACATTTGACTTCCCTAAATGGTCTGAGGCAGCTGCCATTGAGGTATCGGGAGGTATGTTTGCTTTTGCCACATTCTCTTCTGCATACAGGGGGGCCGGATGGTCTGGCCCATCAGAGCCAAGCTAGGACAGAGCGAAGCTGTCAGCTCGGGGCCAAGGCTACGGCAGGTGCCAAGGGCCAGGGGCCGACACGGCCAAGTCTGAGCTTCAGGCCAGAAGGCCAGAGGGTAGACTCACCTCCTGGCCCCCTCCTGACACACAGTTCTTGTCTGGGCTCAATCTTCCTTACTTTGCGACACGTATGTGACGGATGGAGAGCTGGGACAAAAGTTAAACCACGTGACCCAGGAATCTCTGAAACAGAGAAGGTGCAAAAGCCAAAGAAGCCGATGAAAGGCAGGCAACTGCCCACCGGGCCTTGAAATGCTGACCCCGCCTCCTCGCTCGACATCCTCCCTCGTCTTCAAAGCTGGGTCCTCTTTCCCCTGTGGAAAGGAATGGAAGCTTCGAGGAGAGAGGAGGTCTGAATGCTGGTGCCTTCACTTCCAGCTTGTGGCATCTGAGCAAAATCACTCGTCTAATGCAGCCAATGTCCACGGGATACCTGCCGTGGGTAAGGCACTTGACCGGGTTCGGGGACACAAAGGCAAATAGGTCACAGTTCCCGCACCCAGGAAGCTGACAGTAGGACGGCGGGGTGAGTGACATGATGGGGGTGGCGAGGCTCGGGCTGAGCGCGGGCAGCACAAGGCAGGGGGAGGCCCTAACCAGGGAGAGCACGGGCAGAGCCCCTGAAAGGCCCCTTGGGGCACTCCTTGGGACCAGCCGAGGAAAAGCAGCCGTTCATCCAACAAATACACAAAGTGCCTACCGCACACCAAGCAAGGTGCTCGAGACACAAGGGTGCTCAAGGCAGACATGTCCCCCGCGCTCAGGGAACTTGACATTCAAGTGAGGGAGACGGGCAGCAAATATAAACTGTGGTAAACAGGGGTAGGAACACAGTGTCGTGAATAGGCATACGGGGGAGGGGATGCGAACACGGGGCGGGTGATGAGGAGGAACCTGGAGGTGTCGCACCAGGATCACGGGTGACATTACACTTTTATTATATAATATTTACATATCCTACCTCTGTCTGACAAAGGAGCCTACAGTCAGTGACACTTACAGGAGAACTGAGTTCTTCTGTGACCTTGGCTTCTCAATAACCTTGTCCGTGACAGGAAACAGAGTTCCTGGAAGAAATGGCTGCTGATCCCGGAGCTGGTGCTGCAGAAGGACGAAGCGTGCCTAGAACATCGTATGGTGACAGAAGAGAGAAGGCAGAGACAGAGGGGGGGGGAGGAGGAGGACAAAGGCAGGAGGCGGGGAAAAATATAAATATTAAAATCATAATAATTTAATGGGTTACAATACATTAAAAAATACAGGGGCACCTGGGCGGCTCAGTCGTTTGAACTTCCGACTCTTGGTTTCCCCCCAGGTCATGATCTCCCGGTTCTTGCGTTGGTGGTGCAGAGCCTGCTTGGGTTTCTCTCTCTCCCTCTCCCCCCCCACCCCCCCCTCCCGCTTGCGCACGCGCTCTGTCTCTCTCAAAATAAAGCAATACAATTTAAAAAATAATAAAATACCCAAGTAATGAGTGCATGGTTGTGCTAAAAATAAAAACAAATAGATGGGGGAGAAGGGCGATTACTGTCGAATGTATTTAATACGTGTAGAGGGAGAACTAAGAAATCTGATCTCAAACCAACAGAGTCATCGTTGATTCAGGCAAGAATCACTTACAGATGCTAAAATCGTTAGGTAGAAGTTTGATGGAGAACAGGATCCTGGAGAACAGTCTCAAATGTCTTTCCGCAGACTATTGGTTCATTGCAAAGACGATGGTAACTTTAGGGTAGAGAAGCCTGGTACACGTGACCTTGAGCAAGGGCATCAAAGTTAGCATCACCAGTAATGGACTGAATTGATGTCCTGGGCTAGGACATCAATTTTTTTTTTAATCTTGATTTCTTTTTGAGAGAGAAAAAGCAGCAGCGGGGAGGGGCAGAGAGAGAGGGACCCAGAATCCGAAGCAGGTTCCAGGCTCCGAGCTGACAGCGCAGAGCCCGATGCGGGGTTCGAACCCATGAACCGTGAGATCACAACCTGAGCCAAAGTCGGACCCTTAACTGAGCCACCCAGGCGCCCCAAAGATGAATAAATATTTAAAAATAAAATAAAAATGCGCAACCTGGATTTAACCGTAAGAGAAAAATGAGGGGACGTTCTGTGCTCTTGTGATTTATAATAAATATAGAATTTCACTCTTGTCCTGATCTCTGGCACAGACCTCCTAAAACCCTTGGAACAATAAGGACAACGGGAGCATCTGTTGGGCTCTTTGGGTTTGTCATCCGGGTTCCGGGGAAATCGCTCCCGAACCAAAAGAGGTGAAAGGCGTGTCGGGTGTCCTAACAGCCCCTGTCAACCGCACCCGACTTTATGTTAATGAATTAGATTAATAGAAGCTCTTAAAGGTGGGCTGGTTGCCAGAAGAATCCTGGCGATGATAGGGTTGGGACTTTCTCCCCCGCCTCCCACCTCCGGGGAGGGAAGAGGGACTAAAAGATTGAGTCCGGTCACCAAGGACTGGGGATTTAACCCACGGGGCCTCGTGTAATGAAGCCTCCATAAAACCCCCAGAGCCCCTGGGCTGGTGAACACGGGGAGGTGTGGGGAGGGGGGCGCCCCCCCTACACGCACCTCGCCCGGTGCACCTCTCCCTCTGCCTGTCCCGGAGTCGTGCCCTCTGGTAATAAAACCTTGGTAAGTGAACTGCGTTCTTGAGTTCTGTGAGCTGCTGGAACAGATTAATCAAACCCGAGGAGGAAGTCTTGGGAACCTCCGATAACCCGTCAGCCAGAAGCACAGGGGCCAACTTGGACTTGTGGAGTGTGTCTGGAGTGTGTGGGGGCGGGGAGAGCCCCTCCTTCACCTGCAGGCCCCACAGCTGTCTCTCAGAATGGAGTTGGTCATCTGATGAGGGAGCCGAGGGCCAGCCGAGGGCCAAGTGCAAGCTAGCCCCGCCCAGCCCCCCAGATGGATGTGTGTGACATTCCTCAGGCACTCCCGGCCGCCGAGAAGAAAGGAGGGGAAAGAAAACCGAATGGTTAACTGACAGAGATTACAGTAATCGTGCGGGCCCTGAGTCTCCTCCCATCAGTTTACAAATACCGTAGTAAATACAAGAAAAAGGCAATCTTATCGATAGCCTCATCTCCAGACACCTGTAGACTCAGTTTCCTGGAGCCCCAGCATCACCCTCCCATGCCTAGTGATGTGGGGAACACAGGCGAGAAGGAAATAGGTATGGGGCGCCTGGGTGGCTCCGTGGATTAAGCCTCCGACTTGGGGTCAGGTCATGAACCCACTGTGAGTTCAAGCCTTGCTTGGAACTCTGTGCTGACAGCTCGAGCCCGGAGCCTGCTTCAGATTCTGTCTGCGTCTCTCTGCCCCTCCTCTCCCCTGCTCTCTCTCTGTCTCAAGTGTAAAATAAAACATTAAAAATTAAAAAAAAAAAAGAAGGAAATGGCAGGTGACATTAAATGTCCTGATAATCGGCAGCCCATTGAGGCAAATCCAGAGAACATTTCTCCAGGAAGCCCCTACCGTCCTCCTGTCGATGTCTCACTGGAGGGGAAAACAGCCTTAGCCTGACAATGGCTGGGCCTTGGGTATCTTAGGAGTCCTCTTTGGCGTATCAAAGTCCTTCTGGAAACCTCCCTTTGGTCCTCACCTCCCCAACGCCTTAGTATATAAGCAGCCTTCACAGCCCCAGGGCAGTTCTTTCTCCCCAGGGGTGCTTTAATAAAATCACCGTTTTTGCACCAAAGACGTCTCAAGAATTCTTCCTTGGGTCAGCTCAGCTCCGAACCCCCATCTCTCCAAAAACCCATCACATGGGTCGCTCAGTCGGTGTCGCAGAATTGGTCGATGGGTGGGAAACCCACGTACCTGCCGTCGGAAGTAAAGCCGTGTAGCACGGAGAGTAGAGGAGACACACGCAGAAGTGAGTGGGTCCTTTACACAGTCTAGAAAACAACAGACCTGTATTCAAAAACGTCAATGTCACAGGGGCCGGCTGACTCAGTCGGTTAAGCATCCAACTCTCGGTTTCAGTTCAGGACATGATCTCATGGTTCGTGAGATCGAGCCGCACGTCAGGCTCTGGGCTGAGAGCGTGAGCCTGCTTGGGATTCTCTCTCTCACTCTCTTTGCCCCTCCCCTGCTTGTGCTCCCTCTCTCTCTCCCTCCCTCAAAATAAATAAATAAACCAAAAAAAAAAAAAATCAATGTCACAGGGACACCTGGCTGGCTCAAGCTGGTAGAATATGGAGTGCTTGATCTTGGGGTTGTGTTGGGAGTTCAAGCCCCATGTTGGGTGTAGAGGTCACTAAAAATAAAAGATAAACTTAAAAAACATTTTAGGGGTGCCTGGGTGACTCAGTGGGTTAAGTGTCTGACTTTTGCTCACGTCGTGATCTCATTGTTCACAGGTTCAAGCCCTGCGTCGGGCTCCGTGCTGACAGCTGAGAGCCTGGAGCCTGCTTCTGATTCTGTGTCTCCCTCCCTCTCTCTCTGCCCCTCCCCTACTTGTGTGCATGCGAGCACTCCCTCCCTCTCTCTCTTAAAATAAATAAATTAAAAATTTTTTTCTTTTAAAGCATTGCCAGTGTAAAATACTCTAGGGTGAGTTCAGCGATCAATTATGGAATGTGTATGTAAACTCTTGTTAAAAAACAAATTGCGCGGCCGGGAAAAAAAACAAAAACAAAAACAAATTGCAACCAAGTAAATTTGAAGAGCTCATTGGCATTATTACTTTTTATTTATTTATTTATTTATTTATTTATTTATTCATTTAATGTTTTATTTATTTTTGAGAGAGAGAGAGAGAGAGAGAGAGAGAGACAGAGTGCAAGCGGGGGAGGGGCAGAGAGTGAGGGACACAGAATCTGAAGCAGGCTCCAGGCTCGGAGCCATCAGCACAGAGCCTGATGCAGGGCTCGAACCTGCAAACTATGAGATCGTGACCTGAGCTGAAGTCAGACGCTTAACCGACTGAGCCAACCAGGCACCCCCACTTTTTTTTTTCTTTTTATGTAATCTCTTAGCTCCACGTGGGGCTCGAACCCAGGACTCCGAGATCAAGAGTCACAGCCAGGGGTCCCTCTCATTGGTTTCATTAAAGAGAAACCGTTCACGAATGGGGCAGCAGGACGGGATCCAGCAAGGAGAGAGACACGGGGAAGGGTAGTACAAAACAGGAGGCTTTTATAGGAGGAGGGTGGGGCCAGAAAGTTATTGGCAAAAGAAAGGATTGTTCCAGGCAGGCCTGCTTTCTCGGGTGGCGGGGGAGTGGGGAGCAAGGTGTCTCACTGTGCACAGGGCCTCATCCTTCCCTGAACGACAGGGATGAGGAAGGGGGGTGGTGGCCCTCTCCTGCCAGACCCCAAATCCCTGGATGACGTTAGCACTACATTTCTGGGGGAGCTTAAAAGAAATGGTGTACAGAACACTGCTTTGGGGACTCTGAGGGATACCATTTGGGGCCTGCGATGTCTTTTTTAACACGTTCAACAAACTTTTGCTGGCACGGAAAATACGAGGCCAGCGGAACGTTCCCAGCCCCCACCCTTACAGACCGTGGGAAATTCCTTCTCTGCACATAAGCGATATCAATCAAACTGGGCCTCTAAAAACAAAACAAAACAAAACAAAAAAGCAAAACAAACAACAACAAAAACCCCCAAACCCCCAAAGCCTTATTTTCTCTCGTGATAATGGTAGAAAATTTGAGAAGAAAAGCGTAAAAAGCCAGAGGAAAACAAATCACAGTGACGGATTTCCTTTCGGTATTTTTCCTACGATTCCCTCTTTTCCCCAGTCGCTTCCACTTGGTGTCCAAAAAAATGCAAGTTAATTCTCGCATTGGCCACAAACCAAGAGCAAAAAGGTTAAACGTACTGAATGAATTTTTCAAGCCAAAGTTAAAGGCTCAGAGGGTGATGTGCGGTCTCCAAGGGTCCAATCCCTGTTTTTTTCCATTAGCAGGTGTGACCCCAGGCCTGGTGGAGGCCACATGGCTCTCCCCCGCTCAGCAAGATTCCTGCTTTCTTTTGCAATTTTTTTTTCTTTCTACAAACTGAAATGCTGCGTTCACTTGATAGCAAATCCAGCAGAACAGAGATTTCCATGGAAAACAACACTGCCTCACGCCTTCCCATCCAGTCTCACCCCGCCCCACCCCTTCGACTTAGACACAAGCACCGTTAAAGGTTCCTGTTCCTGCTTCTTCTGGAAGTTATTTCCGAAACCCTAGCTAAAACGAGCGTACTTGGATTTGTTTTCTATATTGCCTTTAGCGAATATTGACTTTCCGACACACAACGTGAGGCCTTTAACTCACCCCTACTTCTTCGTCCCCTTTTTCCAGCGATCACTACTTGTATAAATATTTTTGTTTTTGTATTACTCATTTCTCTTAAAGAGGTGAGCCTCTGTTCTAATTTTATCAGTGTCTTTGGCGAGAGAAGCCAGCTCGTAACTCCTCTTTCTCCACTTCCACAGGCAACCTCTTCTTGCCTCACAGTTACAAAGTTAAGATTTTGAGTATCAACAGTCTTTCCTGCAACCATAACCAAGTGTTCTGGAATTTTCTACAGGTTGACTCTAAAACACAAGCCGTACATGTCCTAGTTCCTGCATGCAACCCTACAGTCCAGGAGAACGTTTCAAGCATTCAAGGTCATTCATTAAAAGTGTATCAGTTAGGGGCACCTGAGTGGCTCAGTCAGTTAAGCTCCTAACTCTTGATCTCGGCGTCCTGAGTTCAGGCCCTGCATTCGGCTCTGTGCTGGGCATAAAGCCTACTTTAAAAAAAAAAAAAAAAAAAAAGCATATCAATATTACGTAAGGATTTTCTTTTCTTTTCTTTTCCTTTTTTTCTTTTCTTTTTTTTCTTTTCTTTTCTTTTCTTTTCAGGTAGGCTCCACACCCCACGTGGATCCCTATCTTATTTTTCATTTAAATGAAGAGTTTCTTGGGGCACCCAGCTGGCTCAGTCAATGGAGCATGTGACTCTTGATCTCTGGGTGGTGAGTTCAAACCTCACATTGGGAGTAGAGATTACTTAAAAATAAAATCTTAGCAGCACTCAGCTGGCTCAGTCAGAAGAACAATTCTTGATCTTGGAGTCGTGAGTTCGAGTCCCATGCTGGGTGTGGAGATTACTAAAAAAAAAATTAAGAAAGAGTTTCTTCTTCAGTTTTGGAATTTTTCTACTAGAGATTCTAATTGTTTTTCTTTCTTCTTGTACTCTTTACCTATATAATATCTTTTTTTGTTTGTTTTTTTAAAGTTTATGGGGTGCCTGGGTGGCTCAGTTGGTTAAGTGTCTGACTTTGGCTTGGGTCGTGATCTCACAGTTTGTGGATTCGAGCCCCATGTCGGGCTCTGTGCTGACAGCTGGGAGCCTGGAGCCTGCTTCGGATTCTGTGTCTCCCTCCCTCTCTGCCCCTCCACCACTCATGCTCTGTCTCTCAAAAATGAATAAATATTTTTAAAAAATTAAAACAAAATAAAGATAAAGTTTATTTAAAACCTCAGGGCACCTGGGTGACCAGTTGGTTGGGCATGGGACTCTTGATCTCGGCTCAGGTCATGATCTCACAGTTCATGAGTTCGAGCCCCACACTGGGCTTTGCGCTGACAGTGCTGAGCCTGTTTGAGATTCTCTCTCTCCCTCTTTCTCTGTCCCTCCCCTGCACATGTGCGCGCGCTCTCTCTCTAAATAAAAACAAACATTTTTAAAAAATAAATAAAGCGGGGTGCCTAGGTGGCTCGGTCGGTTAAGCATCCGACTTCGGCTCAGGTCATGATCTCACGGTCTGTGAGTTCGAGCCCCGCGTCGGGCTCTGTGCTGACAGCTCAGAGCCTGGAGCCTGTTTCGGATTCTGTGTCTCCCTCTCTCTCTGCCCCTCCCCCGTTCATGCTCTGTCTCTCTCTGTCTCAAAAATAAACATTAAAAAAAAAAAAAGGAAACTTTTAACATCTTCCCTTTATTCCTGATGTTGTGAAATTTCACGAGGAAGTATCTACACATGGATAATTTTTCATTCATTAGCTTGAGCACACAACAGACCCGTCCAGAATGAAGACAAGCCTTTCAGTTCTGGAAATTATCTCTGATCGTTTTCCTAAGATATTTTTCTTCCCTCCCTTTTATTCAAATTCATTTTCTAGGATTCCTAATAACCGTATAGTCCTCCTGGATTGGTCCTCTGTGTTTGCTATCTTCTCTCCCTGATTTCCCGCTTTTCATCTTTTTTGCTGTATACAGTTGTTTTCCTCAACTCTGGTTTTGTTTTGTTTTTTTTTTTAAGATTTTAATTTTAAGTTATCTCTATGCCCAATGTGGGGCTCAAACTTACAACAGCAAAAACAAAACAAAAAAACAAAAAAAAACCCCTTACAACCACGAGATCAAGAGTCACGTGCTAACTAACTGAGCCAGCCAGGTCTCTGTTTTTAATCTTTCTATGAAACATTTTATTTTTATGGTGCCGCCTGGCTCGCTTAGTTGGAAGAGTGTGCAACTCTTGATCTTGGGGTGTGGGTTTGAGCCCCAGGTTGAGAGTAGAGATTACTAAAAAAAAAAATAAAAATTGTAAACAATTAAAAAGAGGCACCTGGTGGCTCAGTCGATTGAGTCCAACTCTTGGTCTTAGCTCAGGTCTTGATTTCAGGGTTGTGAGTTCAAGCCCTACATTGGGCTCTGCACTGGCATGAAACCTACTTAAAATTATTTTATTTTATTTTGCAACCATATTTTTAGCCACTGGGAAATATTGCTTTCTGATTGTTCCTTTTTCATGTAGTATCTACTTCTTATGTTATGAATGTTTTGTCTTCAATCTCTTTAAGGGATGCCTGGGGGGCTCAGTCGGTTGAGCATCTAACTTCCGCTCTGGCTCTCTCTCTCTCTGCCCCTCCCCTGCTCGTGCTCTGTCTCTCTCTCTTTCAAAAATAAATTTAAAAAAAAATAATAAAAACATTAAAAACAACAACAAAAAACAATCAGGGGCACCTGGCTGGCTCGTCGGGTAGAGCGTGCAACTCCTGACCTCAAGGACATGAGTTTGAGCCCCATTTTGGGTGTAGAGATTACCTTAAAAAAAAAAAAAGGCTAAAACAAATCAGCTGATTATCAATAGAAATACCAACTGACCGTTTACACTTTAAGACTATTTGAGCCTCTCACCTTGTTGTGTAAATTCTCCATGATTCCACCCTAACCCTTACCTACCTTAATCAACAACCCCTGTTCCTGCCCCTGCATGGGAACACCTGCTTGAAACCAGACTTTAAGGTCTCAATAAATGTCGTGGGCTTGCCCATTTCCCTATGAGGTGTCAGACCTTTGAGGGGCAAGCAATAAAGTCTAATTTGTCTTCTCAACAGTTTGTTCTAGTGACATTTGGGGAACCAGCATTTGACAAGGTGCTGGGAACATAGTGAATAAAGTCCTCATAGAATTTACCTTCTAGAAATAGACGCTTCTTCTAGAAGCAGAAGCCAGAAAATATATAATTTTATACTTTACAATGTAGATGGGGAGATAGTAGCCAATCTATCATTATAAATTGTGAGAGCTGAGAAACCGATAAGGGGTACCAGAACAGAGAATGAGGGAAGTTTGGATCCTGTTTAGAAAAGATGATCTGGAAAACCCTCCAAAATGACTCTGAGCTGGGGTGGTCTGAGTGTCCCAAGTATGGGGAATAAAAGTGATGAGACCCTGAAGGAGGAAGGTAGGTCAGCAGGTTCCAGAACAAAAGGGCAGGACAACATAGAGCCTCAAGGCAGAAGTTTCTCCATACACTTCCCTTAGAATCACTGCTTTACCCTCTTTAATTATTCCTCTTGCAACAGAATTGTTTGCTAATCCTTTTTCACTGCAAATGTGCGGAAGTGAATGTTAACAGGTGAAATGCATTCTTTTTAGTTAGTTATTTATTTATTTATTTTGAGCGCGAGGGAGAGAAACAGTCCTAGTGAGGGGAGGGCAGAGAGAGGAAGAGAGAGAATCCCAAGCAGGCTTTGCATGCTCACCGAGGAGCCCGGTGAGCCCGGCGAGGGGCTCGAACGCAGGAAACCATGAGATCATGACAGGAGCTGAAACCAAGAATCCGAGGAGCCACCCAGGCGCCCCATGTGTTAAATGCATTCTTGAGGGTCCGGCTTTTACCAAATTCATTTATAGGGCTCTCCTAGAGCTCATTTAGGCCCTGTGATTACCGGAAGCAGCCCGTGTGTTTCCAGACACATGCATTTGGGGAACACTAACGGGGCAGAGGATGACGCAACCCACCGCCAGATGCTCACGTTTTTTAACTGACCACCAACTGATCTGCCCAGAGTAGTGAAAACAGGACCCGCGTTAACCATGTCCTCAGGTTCTTTTCCAGTTCCTCGTGATGGGGTTTTGAAGAGGGAAGGGGGTTCAGAGCTGAGCTGACAGCCGAGAAAGAATTCTTGAGACATCATTGGTGCAAAACAAGATGATTTTATTAAAGCACGGGGACAGGACCCCTGGGTAGAAAGAGTTGCCCCGGGGGGTTGTGAAGGCTGCTTATATACTAAGGCGTTGGGGAGGTGAGGACCAAAGGGAGGTTTCCAGAAGGACTTTGATACGCCAAAGAGGACTCCTAAGATACCCAAGGCCCAGCCATTGTCAGGCTAAGGCTGTTTTCCCCTCCAGTGAGACATCGACAGGAGGACGGTAGGGGCTTCCTGGAGAAATGTTCTCTGGATTTGCCTCAATGGGCTGCCGATTATCAGGACATTTAATGTCACCTGCCATTTCCTTCTTTTTTTTTTTTAATTTTTAATGTTTTATTTTACACTTGAGACAGAGAGAGAGCAGGGGAGAGGAGGGGCAGAGAGACGCAGACAGAATCTGAAGCAGGCTCCGGGCTCGAGCTGTCAGCACAGAGTTCCAAGCAAGGCTTGAACTCACAGTGAGTTCATGACCTGACCCCAAGTCGGAGGCTTAATCCACGGAGCCACCCAGGCGCCCCATACCTATTTCCTTCTCGCCTGTGTTCCCCACATCACTAGGCAGGGGAGGGTGATGCTGGGGCTCCAGGAAACTGAGTCTACAGGTGTCTGGAGATGAGGCTATCGATAAGATTGCCTTTTTCTTGTATTTTACTAAAATATTTACAGGCTGATGGGAGACTCAGGTCCTGCACGACTGTGATCTCTATCAGTTAACCATTCGTTTTTCTTTCCTTTCCTTTGTTCTCGGGCGGCCGGGAGTGCCTGAGGAATAGCACACACATCCCATCTCGGGGGTGGGGGCAGGGGAGGGCGGGGAGGGGGGGGATCGTGCTGGCTTGCGCTTGGCCCTCAATGGGCCTTAGGCTCTCTCATCACTTGCACGGAAGTACCGGCCTGCGGTGCAGCCGATAAAGTCCAAACTTGCTCTGGACCCGACCACACCGCGCGGTGACCTCGGGCAGGAGCCCGAAATCAACTAGACCCGTCGGAGGCGCGGGGGTCCCGCCGCCGCCGCCAACGCCGCCGCCGCCGCCCTCGGGCCGGGTGGAGGCCCCGCGCGCCGCGCCCCCGCCGCCCCCCTCCCACCCCCGGGCCGGGGCCCCTCCCGCCAACCCCGGCCCCGCGGGCGCACGGGGCCGACGGCGCGGGCCTCCTCCCGGGGTCTGCGCGGTGCACGCGCCCGGCCGCCCGCGCCCCGGCGCACGAGCAGCGTCCGGCTTCCTGAGCGCTCCCCTCCCCGGGCGCGTCCGTCGCCCCTCCCTCTCCGCCGCCCGCTCCGCCCGCTCCCCCTCCCTTGCCCCCGCGGGTCCCGGGAGGGGGGGGCGGCGCGGCAGGCACAGCCCCCCGCCCCCATGGCCGGCCGTCGGAGCCAGAGGCGGAGGGGGCTCCTGGGGGAGCCGGGCACCGCCCTGCTGGCCCCGCTCGCGCTGGGCCTGGGCCTGGCGCTCGCCTGCCTCGGCCTCCTGCTGGCCGCGGTCAGCCTGGGGCGCCGGCCCCCGCCGCCCGCCCAGGTGAGGCCCCTGCGGCGCAGCCCTCCCGGGGCCGGCCCGGAGCCGCGTCTGCGGAGCGGCGGGCGCGGCCGGGTGGGCCGAGGGCTCGGGGCCAGGAAGATGGGTGGAGGGTGAGATGTCAGGTGGAGGAGGGCTGGGTGACGCTGCCTCCTTCCCAGCAGGAGCCTTCCCAGGGGGAGCTGGTGGCAGAGGAGGACCCGGACCCGCCGGTGAGTGGCCGTGGGCGGCGGGCGCGCGCGTCTGGGCGTGGGGAGCGTGTGCGAGCGGAGGGTGCGGGGTGTGCCCTGGCGGCGCCGGCCGCGCGTGTGCGCGGGGGTGTGCACCGCCGTGCACGGGTAAGCGAGGGGGAGAGAGGGTGACGGCTGCGTGCAAGGGGTCTGGGTCACCTGAGTACGGAGTGTTTATTGGCCGCGGGTGAAGGGGGGGTATGAGACGTGGGGGGGGGGGACCTTGCCTCCCCTTGGACCCCCCCCCCCCCCAAGGCTTCTGTGCCTGCTGCTGGCTGGTGCCTCTCCTGACGGGGCCCCCTGTCGGTCTCAGTTTACGTCTCTGCTGGTCCCCAGGCAAGACCCTGGTTTAGCCCTGCCCTTCATTCCCTTAGGAACTGAATCTCCAGATACAGGAAAGCCGAGATGCCGGGCCTTTCCTGAAGCGGCTGGCGCGGCCTCGCAGAAGCGGTGAGCACCCCTTATCCCACCTTCCAGAATAGGAACAGTGACGGGTCTGCCGTGGCTTCTGCACTCATTATTGCGTTTGTTTGCCCTAATAGCCCCACAAAGCGGGCAGAGCCGAAACCACGAACCTCACTGACAGGCGGGATGGAGAAACTGAGGCACAGACAGTGTTGGGCGGGGCGGGGGGGGGTGCGGTTCACAGTCATGCAGCTAACCAGTTGAGGCACGCTCAAACCTAGAATTCTGGCCCTCTCTCTGAAGCCTGTTCCATCACTTGGACCTGCTTCTCATTTCAAACCCTATGCCAAATGGAAGGAGGGATGGTCTGGGGTTAGGAGAGCCCCTGGGGTCCTGATGGAGACACAGAGGGGCGTTGGGGAGTCAGGGGCCCGGGCCCAAATAAGCTAAGAAACTTCTGAATGGGATGATCGTATGACTACAGGCCCAGGTTTGCACAGGACTGTCCCAGCTTACCAGTGTTTTGTCAGTGCGATTATTAATAGCAAGACTTTTGCTCTCAGAAACAACCCAGTTTGGATGAGAAATGATATAGTGGTTCTACTTGTGGAGAGAGAGAAGGCCTGAGGTTCTGAGGACAGGAGCCTGGACCAGAAGGGGGATGCTGGGCTTCTGAGAGGGAGAAGGGGCTGGAGAGTGGCTTTTGGGCACTATTTTGCCCATCTGTCTTTCCTTCATTCTCAGCCCCCAAAGGCCGGAAAGCAAGGGCTCGCAGAGCGATCGCAGCTCACTATGAAGGTGAGTGATGGGGGAGCTATGCCCAGGGAGGGCGGGTGGTGGAGGGGCAGGCCAGGTCTCACCCACCCTTTCCTGTGTCTTCCAGTTCACCCACGACCGGGACAGGACGGAACGCAGGCCGGTGAGACCCCATTCCCACCTGCCCCTGCTCTCCCCCTGCCCCCCACAGCACTGACCTCCTGGAGAAGGAGCCCCTCAAAACCTTTCCCTTCCCACCGTCCTCCCTGCCTTCAGCTGGGGAACCCCAGAAGCCAGTTCAAGAAAATCTTCAGGGGCTCGGTTCTCTCAGCCCCCACACCTGGACTTTGTCTGTGACCCAGGCGTGGGAACCCAGGCAGTCTGCCCCCACCCAAGCACTAGGCCTTGCTCTTGTGCAAGAAGCACATTGGATTCTTCCCTCCTCTCCCCCCGCCACCCCCCTCCCGTATTCTATGAATCTTCACCACTCTGATCACTTTTCTCAAAATGTTTCTACTGGGCTCTTCTTTTCCACCTTTACCCGACCTTCCAACTCAGCACTATGACCTGAGAACCTCAAACCCAGTCTCTGGCCCCTTCCCCTCCCAGACTCTCCTCCCCGCACCCCCCCCCCCCAGCTACTCCATCCCACCTGCATTGCCAAGGCCTCTAAGTGAAGTAGATAGATTCGGTATGTGGCTTGAAGCTAGCGGCTTGCTTATGAGTCGGCTGTGCGGGGGAAGGGGAAGGAAGGAATCACAAATGACTTCTAGGTTTTGAACTTGGGCATCTTTGGGAATTGTGATGCCATTTATTTTTTTTTAACGTTTATTCATTATTGAGAGAGAGAGACACAGAGCGTAAGCAGGGGAGAGGCAGAGAGAGAGGGAGACACAGAATCCGAAGCAGGCTCCAGGCTCCGAGCTGTCAGCGCAGGGCCCGACGCGTGGCTCGAACCCAGGAACCGCGAGATCATGACCTGAGCTGAAGTCAGACGCTTAACCGACTGAGCCACCCAGGCGCCCCTAACCCTAATGATGCCATTTATTGAGGTGGCGTTAACCAGGGGAGAAATGGGTTGGGAGATACATAAATTAATCATTAAGTGTTTAATAATCAGCCAGCGGCTTCCACAAATAGCTGGCCGGACATCGTGGGCCGGCTCAGGCTAGGTCAGGACGCGAATAGTCAGGCGTCACAGCCACAGACGTGGTATTGAGAGCTGTAGGATTGGATGAAACACCACGAGGAAGAAGCACCCCCAGAGTGAGTTCCTGAGGCTCTCGGGACATCCAGAGGGGAGGCCAAAGACAGCCCAATGGACGCTGAGAAAAGCAGCCGGACAGAAGGGAAGAAACCGGGGAGGGGAGTGTCCTGTGATCTGGGAGAAGACTCGGTCTCACCCAGGAGGGTGTGGCCATCTGTGCCCCATGCAGCTGAGTGGTCACATGAGATGACTGCTGGGTTTGGTAACCTTAAAAGTCAGCTGGTGACCTGGACGTGGGCGGTTTCAGTGGCCCTGTTAGGAGGGACGCCAGTGTGGATTGGGTTAAAAGAAAATGGGAACTAGGAATTGGAGACGGTGACAACCCTTTCTAGAAGTTTCTCTGTGACAAGCGGAGCAACAGGCCAGTAGCTGGAGGGAGCTGTGTATGGAGGAAGGGTGCAGTCCTTCTGGTGATGAGCAACCCTACAGGGGTCTTAGCCAACGGCTACTGAATGGAACATTCATCCAGTCTCTGCAATAGCCCTAAAAGGAAGCTGTCAGCACGGAGCCCGATGCGGGGCTCGATCTCACGAACTGCGAGATCATGACCTAAGCCAAAACCAAGAGGTGGGCGCTTAACCGACTGAGCCACCCAGGCGGCCCGGTAGATAGAGGCCACTTAACCTGTGTGAGGCCTCGAGGATACCCAGGGGTGGAGCCCGGGTTTGAACCCAGCCGGCGCGGGCTTGTGTCCCAGACATGCCTGGTGCGGGGGTGGGGGGAGCCTGCAGGGCAGCGTCCAGGAAGGGGGCCAGGGGTGGGTTCCAGAACCAAGAGAGGAACACATCATCCCCTGGAGCATGTGACGACAGGTCAGTTTTTAGTGCTGGTGGGGGGACGTGAGGGAGCCCTTGCGTGATGACTTCTAGGTCCTCGGGAGAATGAGGAGGGTGGGCAGGGGGTGAGCAGAGGTGGTACAAAACGCTTATCTTGAGGACTACAAGGGCGAGCTTCGTGGGGAGGAGCAGGAAGGCTGCCAGGCTATAAAGAATGTCCATTTGAGGTTTGTGGTGGTGACACTGGCGGACATCATGGTCCCAGGGACCCCGTGCCCCCTGGCCACAACCAGCCTTCGCCCAGGCTGGTCCCATAGTGGGGCGCGCCCTCCCTCCTTCTCTCCCCCTCCTCTTCAGGCCCCAGGCCAGCCTTCCTCCCCTCCAGATGGGCCATTTATTTTAGCAGCTACCCAGACATTCATTCGTCCCCTGACGGAACACACACGCACTGAGCACCTGCTATTGGTAAGGACCGGGCCGGGCGCCCACGGGGGAATGATACCCAGACCTGTTCGCGAGAAAAAGTCACTGTCTAGGAGAGGAGACAGGCATAGGGATTTGCAAGTTACGGTAGGCTGGGACAGGAACAAAAATGAAAGTAGCCAGAGGTAGGCGGTGGCGAAGAGGAAGACACCCAACTTTACAGTGGAGTCGGGATTCCTGTCTCAAAAAGGCGCAGACCCTGAAGCGCGAATGTAAGATGGACCACCAGGGGTCAAGGGCGTGCCAGGTGGAAGGAGCCGCTTGTGCCAAAGCCCGAGTCTGGCAAGAGGATGATGAGGCCGGGCGACCAGGAGAAGCCCAGCGTGGTCGGAGGGGAACAGGGTCGGAGCTGGAACAGCATGAGACTCAAGGTTGGACGAGAATATGGAGCCGGGCCACACAGGCGTTCTGGAAATCATTCCAAGGTCAAAGCAAGTAGAGGCAGGCTCACATCTGCGTTTTTGAAACCTCGCTCCCCGTGGCTGTGTGTAGGGAATATACTGGAGCCGGGGACCGGGGAGACCGGGGGGCGGCGGGGGGGGGGGGGCAAGGAGGAAGGAGGCTGGGAAGAATCCCGGTGAGAGTGGAGGAGACCACACCGTGGGGGGCAGAGAGGGGCCTGGGTACCCCGTGGGGGCAAGAACCCGGAGCCAGATGCGGGAACAGAGACAGAAAGTGAGGCCGGCGTGGAGGCGCCGCGCTCAGTTTGGGTCCGGATGGTATTACGGTCCGATGGTGACGGCACAGTGAGCGGGGTGGGGAGGACGCAGGAAAGAGCAGGGCTGGAGGCCCACATGGGAGTCTACAGGGTGACGGGTATCTCATAGGTGGGCAGGAGAACGCCTGCCAGGCGTTACCACGTCCTTGCGAAAGTAGCAAGGACAGCGCCCCGGGGCTGGCAGAGGGGGAAGGCCGCCAGCGAGGCTCGGGACAGCAGCCGCCAGAGCCACACGAAGCCAGAGCCGGGGGGCCATGTTGGCCACCCCCCTCCTTCCTCCCACCAGTGTCCTCTGGGCGCCCACTCCGAGCAGGCCCAGCCCCGGGGGCCACGGCACAGTAGACAGTAAGGCCGGGTGGGACCCCACACTTCCTCCTGTGTAACTAAACCGGATGACTTGCTGCGACATCGGCTGCTCCGAAGGCGGGGGGCCGTGGCGAGCAGGTGAAAGACAGGCCGGACTGGCCACGCCAGGGTGGCCGGGGAAGGGTTCCCAGCGGAGTCGGGATCTGGCCGAGGGAAGGTGCCAGGTGTGCGGCGGGAACAGGAAGGAGGCGGGAGTCCTGTGAGCTGGCACAGCGAGAGGAGAGGGGACATTGGGGAAGTGGACTGGGGCGGGCCTGGGAGGACCCGGGAAGCCACTTGAGTTGTGCGCTGTCATTTTAGTATTCACCTTCTTTGCAATTTGTAACTGGTCCGGCTCTAGAGTGGTGTTTTTTTGTTTGTTTGTTTGTTTGGTTGGTTTTTCCGGTACATCTTTATGGAGCTGTGCTTCAGGGTCCATACAATTCGCCCATTTAAACTCTATTTTTAAAAGTTTACTTATTTTGGGGTGGGGGGGCAGAGAGAGAGGGCAAGAGAGAGAATCCCAAGCAGGCTCCACGATCCCAGAGGAGCCCGACAAAGGGCTCAATCCCATGACCTGAGGCAAAATCAAAAGCTGGACGTTCAATTGGGTGAGCCAGCCAGGCGCCCCCGTAGCATTTCTTTTTGTGGTTGAATAATTTCTCATTGTATGGATACACCACAATTTTCCTTACCCATTCATCGTCTGATGGACACTTGGGTACCACTTTTTTTTTAATGTTTATTTTTGAGAGAGAGAGAGAACACAAGCAGAGGAGGGGCAGAGAGAGAGGGAGACACAGAATCTGAAACGGGCTCCAGGCTCTGAGCTGCCAGCACAGAGCCCAATGCGGGGCTTGAACTCACGGACCGCGAGATCGTGACCTGAGCTGAAGCCGGATGCCCAACCGTCTGAGCCACCCAGGCGCCCCTTGTTATTTTCAATTTTAATAACCCCAGTAGTATACGATTCAAGTACCGTATATGGTCTCAAAGTAAAACAGACAAACAGTAGAGACAGGGGCTTCCGGGTGGCTCAGTTGGTCAAGCATCTGACCCTTGCTTTCAGCTCAGGTCATGATCTCAGGGTTCGTGGGATCAAGCCCCTCCACAGACTGTGCTGAACATGGAGCCTGCTTGGGATTCTCTCTCTCTCTCTCTCTCTCTCTCTCTCTCTCTCCCTCTGCTTTCCCCCCACTCTTGCTCACTCCCCCCCAAAAATAAATATTTTAAAAAATATTTAAAAAACTAGAGACACAAAATATCAACCCCCCCCCCCCTCCTTCCATCTGGCTCTTCTCCCCAGAAGTGGCTGGTGATGGGTTGCTCCCGAGCCCTCTGGTCACACATACGTTGCATTTCTGCACGGAACTTCCTATTACACTACAGGCTCCGTGGGCCGTGACTCCACCCGGGGCCCGGGGCCACGTGTCTGTCTTCTGGGCCCAGCGGGCCCCCGAGTCTTCTGGACCCGATGGGTCTTTGGGGAGTGTGAGGAAGTCCTGGAAAGGGACTCTCCCCGATCTCTGAACACCCACATTCAGGTGTGGACGGGACGGTGAGTGGCTGGGAGGAGGCCAAAATCAACAGCTCCAACCCACTGCGCTATGACCGCCAGAGCGGGGAATTTACAGTCACTCGGGCTGGGCTCTACTACCTGTACAGTCAGGTAAGCCCCACCTGGCTCCGGGGGGGGGAAGCGGGAACCGGGGGACAAGGGTCCGGGGCACGGGGCGGGGGCAGCTCCAGGTGGGCGGGGAGCTCGGGCTTTGCGCTGGGGTTGGGGGGGGGGTGGATCCCTGGGTCACCGAGGACAGGGGACACGGAGACCGTGTCGCCTCCTGCCTCCCCGTAGGTGCACTTTGACGAGGGGAAGGCCGTCTACCTGAAGCTCGATTTGCTGGTGGACGACGCGCTGGCCCTGCGCTGCCTGGAAGAATTCTCCGCCACGGCCGCCAGCTCCCCGGGGTCCCAGGTCCGCCTCTGCCACGTGTCTGGGCTGTTGCCCCTCCGGCCAGGGTCCTCCCTGCGGATCCGCACCCTCCCCTGGGCCCATCTCAAGGCCGCCCCCTTCCTCACCTACTTCGGACTCTTCCAGGTTCACTGAGGGGCCCCGGTGGCGCCCCGGGCCCCACCCTCCGCTGCTCCTCGCCCCAGACCTGCCCCCCCTCTGCAGGCTGCTTGGGCTGTTCACGTGTTGCCACGCCACATAGATAACCCCCTTCTCCTCTGACACCCACTCCCCCCTGCACCTCACTAGCTCCTGAACCCCTGGTCTTTTGACGCCCCCCCCCCCATTTATCTCCTGACTCCCCGCCCTGGCCACAACCTCCCCACCCTGCCCCCGGACACTGTGTCTACTCTACTCTGGGTGAGGGTGGGTCCCCACCGCCTGTTCAGGCACTAAGAGGGGCTGGACGCCAGGGAGACTGAGACGGGGCCAGGAGTTCCCAAACGTGAGGGCTAAGAGCAAGACGAGATCCTTCCCGATAATTCCCTGTGGATTTTTAAAACAGATATTATTTTTATTATTATTGTGACAAAATGTTGATAAGTGAATATTAAAGAGAATAAGCCACGGTCTCTCTCTCTTTTTTTTTTAATGTTTTTGAGAGAGAGGGAGAGAGAGAGAGACAATGCACGAGTAGGGGAGGGGCAGAGAGAGAGAGAGAGACACAGAACGTGAAGCAGGCTGCAGGCTCCAAGCTGTCAGCACAGAGCCGCACGCGGGGCCCGAACCCATGAACCGTGAGATCGTGACCTGAGCCAAAGTCGGAAGCTTAACTGACTGAGCCCCCCAGGCGCCCCCACGGTCTCTCTATTGGGACTTAGGGAACAGTTCTCAGGGTAGCCGAGGGCCATGGCAAGGGGGGCTGGGCATCGAAGGGTGGGGTGTGGGACGGCTGGGACTCCAGGGCAATGTACAGGCTCGGGAATGGGGACCCACATGCTTCTGACCCCTGAGGCATGAACAGAGAGTCAAAAGGCAAACTGCCAGGAAAAAAAATCAATCCTCTGCCCAAGGTCCAGCAGAAGCCGCCTCATTTACCTAGGAGGCGGGCTTCCTCCCGAGGGTGATCCCTGGCTGGGAGGAGCGGGAGCCTCTGGACATTCAGCAGGTGCGGGCCCAAGCCCTGGCCTGGATGTGGGGTGGGAGCAGGCTCGCAGGGGAGCTCGGGGTCAGGAAGCAGGATGCGGCCGGGGGAGTGGGGGGGCCTGGGTCCAGGGGAGGAACCTTCCAGCGGTAGGGTGCTTGGGGCTGTCTCTTTCTCTCTTTGACCAGAGCCTTATGTAAGAGCTTTTCTCGGGAAACAGGAAGTCCTGCTTGCCAAGTTCAGCACAGGGAGTAGCGCAGGCCTTATTCCAACACACCCGGCCTGGCCCTAACCCCAGAACTCGGCCAGTTTCTGGCTTCCGCGACCCTGGTTCTCCTCCCCATCCGCCCCCTCCCCTCCTTTTGCACGTTCAGTCATTCCCAGCCAACTTGCCCAGAGACCTCTCCCGTGGCTCAGCCAGAGGGTCTCCCACCCTCACCCCTTGACCCCCAAGCCGCCCAGCTTGTCCCTCCATCCCTGCTCTTGGCACTGTGCCCCGGGGCAGCCGACCTTCCCTCCCCCACTCCTGGGGCCCTCCCAGGGTTCCCGTGCTCGGGCTGCTTCCTGGGTGTCACTGGCAGTCCCGTCCTTCCTAGACAGATTGTCACCAAATTCTCCTGAGGCTGGAGAAGGGTGTGGGGGGGAGGGGGGCGGGGGAGCGTGTCTCAAGACGCCACCGGCCCCGCAGTGGGGTGCCAGGAGCTCCGGCCGGTTTTCCTCCTCCTTCCTTTTTATTCTCAAGTTCCTTTTTATTTCTCCCTTGCGTAACACTCTTCTTCTTCCCTTCTGCACCCCCACCCTCCCCACCACCTCCTCGCCACCCCACTCCCGAGGCCACTGCTCTCTGCAGGGTCCCCAGCTCATGCCAGCCTCGTCTCCTTCCTTGCCAGCCCCCAGAGGGCCACCGGGAGACATGGGGGGCCCGGCCCGAGAGCCGGCGCTCTCAGTCGCCCTCTGGTTGAGTTGGGGGGCGGCTCTAGGGGCTGTGGCGTGTGCCATGGCCCTGCTGACCCAGCAAACGGAGCTGCAAAATCTAAGGAGAGAGGTGACTCGGCTGCAGAGGACTGGAGGGCCCTGCAAGGAGGAAGAAGGGCATCCGTGGCCGAGCCTCCGGGAGCAGGTGCGTGAGGGGAGAAGGGCGTGGGGGAGAAAGGGATGGATGGCGGGGCCATCTCCGGACCTCTTGGTTCTAGCCTCTCGGTCTGTAAAGTTTTGAGTAGGTGCAAGAGAGGGTCCCAGGTTTGGAGGTCAAGGGAGCAGCCATTCCAGGAAAGGAAATTGTTAAAGATTAATGCTTCTCGTACCTAACAGATCCTGGAGGAGAGCCAGCACCGAGACTCAGGTTGCTGGGGAAGAGTGCATGAGAGATGTGAGGCACTCCTGGGGCGGAGGGAGGGGGCGGGCTGGGAAGAGAGGCTGCCTGGGACCCTTGCATCTCAGCCTAACCCCGACCCTCTTTCCGTGAGCAGAGCCCTGACGCCCTGGAAGCCTGGGAGAATGGGGAGAGGTCCCGGAGAAAGAGAGCAGTGCTCACCCATAAACAGAAGAGTGAGGCCTCCGGGGTGCAGCCGGGGTGGGAGGTGATCCAGCCGCATGGGGATCTGGGGACGGTGATCTGCAGCCAGGGTGAGGGTGGAGGGGCTGAGCACAGGGCGGCTGGGGCAGGTGGGCACTGCTCAGATTCCCCTCTCTCCTCAGAGAAGCACTCCGTTCTGCACCTTGTCCCCATCAACATCACCTCTAAGGGTGAGCAGCTTTCTTCGATAACGGCTTTTGGGGAGGGGCCGGATTGGGGAACTGGGGGGCTGGCACCTAGGCCCAAGAGACTCCTGGGGGCGAAGAGTGTCTGAGAATGCAGGGAGATCCTGACTGCCCCACTCCTCACCCCCAGAGGACTCTGATGTGACAGAGGTGATCTGGCAACCAGCTCTTAAGCGTGGGAGAAGCCTGGAGGCCCAAGGATACGTTGTTCGAGTCTGGGACACTGGAGTTTATCTGCTGTATAGCCAGGTAATCCCAAACATACCCTACGCCTCATGTGGGGGGCCGGAGGTCTGTTCTCCCAGGGCCGGTAAGTCCTGCTACTGAGAATTCCCGACCCTTCTGTTCATACCAAACTTAGAAGACCCTCCTTCCTTCCTTGGCTCTCTTGTCCAGACTCCCGAGGCCTCCCAGCACTGAGCCATCTCGTTTCTCCTCCGTTCCCTGCCAGGTCCTGTTCCACGACGTGACTTTCACCATGGGTCAGGTGGTGTCCCGGGAGGGCCGGGGAAGGCAGGAGACGCTATTCCGTTGTATACGAAGTATGCCTTCCAATCCGGACTGGGCCTACAATAGTTGCTACAGTGCAGGTGGGAGCCCTGTGGGCGGCGGAGGGGGGAGGGGTCGTGAGGAGAGCAGGGTCTCTCTGACCCCGGGGGTGGGAGTGACGAGGAAGCTCCGGCAGGGGGTTGGAAGCCTGGGTGGAGAGGTGGCCCTGGAATGAAGGACAGAAAGCGCAAAAGAGGTTGAGCTGGAGAAGGGAGGGGAGACGTCATTCTGCGTGACCGTGACCTCACTGAGCATCTCTTCTCTCCTCTCAGGTGTCTTCCACCTACACCAAGGGGATATTCTGAGTGTCACAATCCCCCGGGGAAGGGCGAAGCTTAGCCTCTCGCCATCTGGAACCTTCCTGGGCTTTGTGAAACTGTGATTTTGAGGTGGTCTCAAGCTCGGAAGACTGGGGTGGGGACATACTGGAGGCAGCCAAGAGCTAACAGGAACAGAGGCCTCTTCTAGGGTTGACTGGAACCCTGGGTTTGACGACTCACGAATCTCCGTGCCTCCCTTCTCCCTTTCCGCCCCCATCCCCTGGACTTCGACTTCACGGTTATTAAAGAAGTGTAATTCTTGCTCTCGTCCCCCATCCAGCCCCACATTCTTGGGGGGTGGGGGGAGAAAAGGGGGGCAGTGCCAGGCCTTGGGGGAGACCTACTTTAAGTCCCACTGGAATGCTTCCAGAACAGCACCACCATCTAGCGGCAGCTTGAGAGAAGCAGCCTGCCTGTTGGCAGAAGTCCACGAAGCCTCCCTCCACTCGGGAAACTCCTGGTTCCCCACGCCACACCTCTCCAGGTACCCGCTGCCTCCTCCCTCCACAAGAAGCCCCGCCCTCACCTCCCTCTCCACCAACGGGGCCCCGGCTCGGCTCCCATCACTATCTCCAGGGGTGTGTTTATTGTGCGCCCGTCTGGGGGGGGGGGGAGGAGGAGGGGGTGCCCGACGACGACGACAGTCCCTTTGCAGACACACCACCCTACGGGTGCCAAGTTCCGCCTTTCCTGCCCTCCGCTCCCCTAGCGTGACGGGCCCTCCAAGCCTCTCGGGGCTGGGACGGGTCGCCGGGCAGCCTCGGGTAAATCTTGGCCCGAATGCTGGTCTTCCTTCACTCCTCGAGCTTTCTTTCTGCTCAAGACCCGCTTAAACTTAAATAGGAGAGTAAACGACTTCCACTCCCCCCGCTGCCTTGCCTCAGCCCCGTCCCTGTACCGGGATCTCCCGGCCCTCCCGGCTGTCCTCCGGCGCGCCGCCGGGGACCGAGGTACCAAGGCCCCGGGGTTCGGGCCCCGCCAGTGCCGAGAAGCGCTACGCAGCGGGACACGCAGCGGTGGGGGACGCGCAGGCGCAAAAGGGAACGCGATGGGATAGTCGCGCGCGGCCGGGAGCAGCCAGCGTGCGCAGGCGCAGCCCTGCACGGGGCTCGGGGGCGGGACGGTCCCGTGGCGTCTACGTTCGGGGGTAGGCGGGACTAGGCGCGCGCTGGCCGCGCCGGCGCTCTTCGCCGGCTGTGACGTACTAATCGTGCGCCGCCAGCGCCGGTGGGCCTGGGGCTCGCGGGAGGGGAAGGAGGAGAAGGAGGAGGAGGAGGGGGAGGTGGTGGAGGTGGAGGCTGGAGCAGAGCAAACGGCGGCCGCGGCGGGGCGGCTCGGCGGCGCGGCGCGCGGCCCAGAAGCGTTGGAATCCTGAATTGAGAGGGCTGCGCCTGAAGACAGCAGGAGTGGCGGGGCCGCCGCCGTCGCCGGAGAGATGAGCCGGGAAGCTTGAGGCCGGAGACGCCCGCCCTCGGGCCCGTCCGCCCGGCTTCCCCGCTCCCGGTGAGGACGCCCCCTACCCTTCCCCCAGCCCTGCCGCGGCCTCTCCCATTCCTGGATCTCATTCCCACCAAACCGGGGCCCAGGAGGCCCTCGAAGGGGCTTCTTCAGGCCCTCGGGCGCCGAACTGTCCAGGACCAAACCGGTGTGGGACGCATTCTGGCCCCCGGGAGCGGAGCAGGAGAGGGGGCTGGGCTAACCTGGCTCACGCGGCTCAGTTCTGTCCCAGCGGCTTGATCCGGCTGCCTGAGCACCGGTTGGGTTCTCTTTCAGTTTCCCTTAACATTCTTCCGTTTTCGTTAGATTTTACTACCTGAACCGTAGCCCTGGGATCCCCATTCCCTCCTGAGACGACCTGAGCATGCCCGTACCCTCCCCACCCCACCCCATTCATTCCGAGGTGGTAGAGCACTCTCTCCCCACTCTAGACCCCGGTTTCCCCGTGGAAGCTGTGTCCTCAGGTATCTCTGTATCCTGTCAGGAGTCTCCTGCTGAGCCATTGCCCTTACTAGGTTCTCAATTAGGATACTCCTGGTGGCATTAAATACTGACAACAGTGGCTTTAACCTGGGTATCCAAGAAATAAGATCCTGCTGCTTAGCCATTCTCCCTTGCTTCTCTGTGGTCGGGGGAGAGATGGGGGCATGGACTCTGAAGGGCCCCTGTGGATCTTATTAACCGAAAAGATCGGAAATTCGTAGGGGTTTTGCACTTTTTCCTCTTTTCTTAGGTTATTTGTATCTGATTCCAGAGGAGGCGTGCTGAGGAAGAGAGGCAGGATCTGGGGTGCGGGGTGTTTGCATTCTGACACTCTAACCATTGTTTTACAGGCTACCGGAAGATGAAAGAGACTATACAAGGGACCGGGTCTTGGGGGCCTGAGCCTCCTGGACCTGGCGTGGCCCCGGCTTACTCAAGTCCCAGGCGGGAGCGTCTTCGTTGGCCCCCACCCCCTAAACCCCGACTTAAATCAGGTGGAGGGTTTGGGCCAGATCCTGGGTCAGGGACCACAGTGCCAGCCAGACGCCTCCCTGTCCCTCGGCCCTCTTTTGATGCGTCAGCTAGTGAAGAGGACGAGGAAGAAGAGGACGATGAGGATGAAGATGAGGAAGAGGAAGGGGCAGCTTGGAGGCTGCCCCCCAGATGGGGTCAGCTGGGAACCTCCCAGCGGCCTCGCCCTCCTCGCCCTACTCATCGGAAAACCTGCTCCCAGCGCCGCCGCAGAGCCATGCGAGCCTTCCGGATGCTGCTGTACTCAAAAAGCACCTCGTTGACATTCCACTGGAAGCTTTGGGGGCGCCACCGGGGCCGGCGGCGGAGCCTCGCACACCCCAAGAACCATCTTTCACCCCAGGAAGGGGGTGCGACACCACAGCTGCCATCCCCCTGCTGTCGTTTTGACTCCCCTCGGGGGCCACCTCCGCCCCGGCTCGGTCTGCTAGGTGCTCTCATGGCTGAGGACGGGGTGAGAGGGTCTCCACCAATGTCCTCTGGGCCCCCAGTGGAGGAAGATGGATTAAGGTGGACTCCAAAGTCTCCTCTGGACCCTGACTCCGGTAAGGTGGGAATGGGGTGTGGGAAGGGTGGGGGCAGGGTTCAGATCCAGGAGGATTGGGAGCCTCTTGCTGTGGTGAGAGCCGGGCCTAAGGAAGGCGGGACGGCAGAGCGAGGGGGTCCAGAATAGCTGTGAAATGTCTTAAGCCCCCACTTTGAGCAAGATCTAAGTCTGGGGAGACGGTCAAGGCCGGGTGACAGAGTCCCCGAGCCGAGTAGGCGTCCTGTGTACGGATGAGAACGGGAGATGAGGTTTAGAAAAGTTAGTCTTATTATCCACGCAAGCTCCCTTTTCGTTTGGCCTTTCCGAATAAAGGGGCCCTTGCCTGTGCATCTGCGAAGGGTGCCACTCTAGTGCTGGGATGGGATTTCTCTGCAGTTACCACCTGTATAGCCGTGTGTGACATTCGCACTCGGAATGTTTCTTTCGGGGACGCAAGCAGACCATGTCAGGCTGTGTTTTTATCAGTCCCTGGAGTATTTATCGAGCCTTCGGTGTGCACCGGGTGCCGTACTCGGTGCCAGGTATATATGGTGGTGGTAAATGTCTCGGGCGTGTGCCTCTCTCCGAGTCTTAGTCTTCTTTTGCTTCTGTCCTGTGACGAGCACCTCTTCTCTTCAGTTCCTCTGTAACCTGTTAGACATGCTTCTCTCACGCTTTACGGTTGCCATCCCCTAGAGTTCCTATCGGGAGATTCCGTTTCGGTTCCTCCCCGTGGTCTTAGAATTTGTATCGTTTGATCTCACCATTGTTCCTTGATCTTAGCCAATTTCTCATCCCCATCCTGTTTCCCCTGCGCTGTAGGCCTCCTCTCCTGTACTCTTCCCAATGGCTTTGGGGGACCGCCTGGGCCAGAAGGGGAGCGAGGCCTGGCACCCCCTGACGCCAGCATCCTCATCAGCAATGTGTGCAGCATCGGGGACCACGTGGCCCAGGAACTTTTTCAGGGCTCAGACCTGGGCACCGCAGAAGAGGCGGAGCGGCCCGGGGAGAAGGCCGGCCAGCACAGCCCCCTGCGAGAGGAGCATGTGACCTGCGTGCAGAGTAAGGGAGCCCAGACGGCCGGGCCTTCTCTTCTCTCAGCCAGCTCCTAAGTTGGAGTGTGGAGGCCTCACACGCTCCTCTTCCTCTCCGCTCAGGCATCTTGGATGAATTCCTTCAGACTTACGGCAGCCTCATTCCCCTCAGCACTGATGAGGTGGTGGAGAAACTGGAGGACATCTTTCAGCAGGAGTTCTCTACACCTTCCAGGTGAGGCAGGACAGGGGGGTCCTCAGAAGAGGGCCGGGGCCTGAGGGGCCCTAGGGGTCAGGGGTCGGGAGAGAATGCTGCCCAGAGGGACCGACTCAGGGGAGGAGGAGGGAGCAGGGACCGAGGGGGAGGAATCTGCAGGTGAAGCGCGAAGCCCCTGTAAGCAGATGGGGGCGGTCCTTCCCCGGGCCCCTGAAATATGCCCCGTGCTCACGTGCCTCCTTCCAAGGAGCGGGCCCTTCAGCAGGCCCTCGGAAGGCTACGCGAGCCCCGATGGGGACTAGTTGAGACAGATCCTGATTCTGGGCAGTAGAAGGTCCTTCTGTATGCCCTAGCCCCCTCGTCTCTTGTGTGACTCCACCCTTGGCCTACTCAGGAAGGGCCTGGTGCTGCAGCTCATCCAGTCGTACCAGCGCATGCCAGGCAACGCCATGGTGAGGGGCTTCCGAGTGGCCTATAAGCGGCACGTGCTGACGATGGACGACCTGGGGACTCTGTACGGACAGAACTGGCTCAATGACCAGGTGAGGAGGAGGGAGAAACGGGCCCCGAAGGGGATGTGGGGAGCAGGGTGTCTGGGGCCCTCTGCTCGGGGGAGCCCTGTGCCCACGCTGCACCCTCCATGGCAAGTTGCCGCCCGTCTTCTCCCCAGGTGATGAACATGTATGGAGACCTGGTCATGGACACGGTCCCTGAAAAGGTAGGCGTGACAGGGTACTTCAGTCCCCAGGAGGACTTCTGCAGGTCCCAGCAGCTTTTGCACTCCCTTTGGTCTCGTCCCTTTTCACGGAGGGAGGGTCTTTGTTTGGGGGAGAGGTGGTGAAAGGCGGTCTGTTAAATTCAAACCTGTAACCCGGGTCCTGAACTTCTCTGTCCCTTTCCCCCCGGTCGGCAGTGGTTCTCCCTGTGGCTCACCCCACCAGTTGGGAGGGGCAGCAGGAAGAGAATTGGGTTTCTGCCCCCAGTGGATTGCAGTGGAGGTTGTTGAAACTGGCCCTCGGAGCCCCAGTGACATGGAGCGGACTGGGCGGAGGAGACTTGGCAGGGAGGCCTGAAGCTCTCTTAACTCCATCCAGCTCTTTTGTGTCATTGGCACAGGTGCATTTCTTCAACAGTTTCTTCTACGATAAACTCCGTACCAAGGGTTATGATGGGGTGAAAAGGTGGACCAAAAACGTGAGTTGCCAGTTCACGTGTATGTGGGTAACGCCTTGCCTGTAAAGGATCAGAGTTCCGCTTTCTAGGAGTCCCTTCCCTGAGGCTGCCCACTCAGTCTTTCAAGTAACATGGGTCTTCTGTGTGTTCGGTACTGTCGTGGGCAGCAAGGACTCGGTGTTAAGTAAGGAAGACTTCTCGCCTTCGTGGAGTGTGAATAAGTAAGTTACATTTCAGCTAGTGTTAGGCGCCGTGAACAAATTAAAAGGGAGATGTAGTAGCGTGGGATGTGGGTGGCTCCGGGAAGGCCACTCTTCTCTGAGCCTGGAATGACGAGGGCCCGGTCACGTGTGGCTCGGGGGCAAGAGTGGTTTAGGCGAAGGGGACGGCGAGTACATGGGACACAAGGTGAGACTGTGGGGGGCCCAGAAGGCCCACAGGAGTGTCTGGTGTGGTTGGGGCAGGGTGAGCGGGGGGAATATGATCAGAAGCTTGGCCAGGGCTGATCGCGTGGGGCGTGGAGGCCGCTGTCACCGTGTGCGCTGAGGCGCCGTTGACGAGCCTTAAGCAGGCTGGGAAGAGCCTCCTGTTTTGACGGAGATTGGAAGTGGGGCAAGAGTGGGAGCAGGCGGACCAACTAGGAGGCGAGCAAAGAAGGCGAGACAGACGCTCGACCAGGATGCTGAGGGAGGAGCAGGAGCGCTCTCTAGGGTGGGTTTTGCAGGTAGAACCGAAGTACTTTCTGGCAGGTTGGACGAGGGAACGAAGAAAAGCTCGGAATCAGGGTGATGCCTGGGTTTGCAGCAGACGTTACTGGGGAAGACAGGAGAGAGCACGTTTGGCGAGGGGGAAAAGATAGTTCTCGTTAGTTTCCCTGCCCTGTAATTCCAAGGCCAGGAAATTTCTACAGTGAGGTAGGACCGTGGGCTGCAGCATTTCTTAGTTTCTGTCCCCAGGCTCAGGAGCTCACACCCTCCCCAACCTGGCAGGCCTACTGCTCCCGATAGAGGTGGGGGGACCTACAGTGAAAGAACTTGGCCTCTGCATACTGCATCTGAGTCCCACGTCTGCCCCTTCCGTGACCTTCAGCGAGTTGCCTAGTCTTCTAAGCTGCCGTTTCCTCCGTTAGATCGAGGGAGAGAACTTCCTCGGAGGATTGTTGTGGTAACTGACCGACCACTTGCCGGGGACCCAGCGTTGTCCTCGGTGTGACTTAATTCTCAGAACAAACAGAGGAGGTAGCGGCTGTCGTTTCCAGCCTTTTACAGTGAAGAGAACTGAGGCGTATAGAGTGGCTCGCCCATGGCCACGAGCTAGGAAAGGCAGGAGCTAGATCTAAACCCCCGCAGTCTGGCTCTAGAGTGCTGAGCCTCGGTTCTTCGCTCCTGAGCACTGGTACCTTTAATGTGTGGAAAGTACCCGGGCCATCCTGGGCTCTCAGGTGTGTGCTCTGACACCGCCCCTTCCGGTGGAGGGCTGGGCCTTGTGCCCTCCCATGCGGCTTCCTGCCAGCGCCTCCACTCGTCTCTAGACCCCTCATGACGGTAGGCAGGACTCTCGTGCCCTCTGACCAGACCCCTGGCACTGCCCCCCTTAGGTGGACATCTTCAATAAGGAGCTACTGCTGATCCCCATCCACCTGGAGGTGCATTGGTCCCTCATCTCGGTTGATGTGAGGCGACGCACCATCACCTACTTTGACTCGCAGCGCACCCTGAACCGCCGCTGCCCTAAGGTCTGAGTGGGAAGGAGGGAGGCGGGAAGAGTGGGGAGGAAATCCAGTGGCGGCACTCGCGGCGGAAGGGTGGGCCTGGGGCCTCTGAGGAGCAAACCTGGGCTTGGTGCCTGTGACCACCATACCCCGGGCTCCTGTGGGAGACACCGGGCATCGCTCCCTCCTTTTCTCCGTCTGCACAGCATATTGCCAAGTACCTACAGGCAGAGGCCGTGAAGAAAGACCGGCTGGATTTCCACCAGGGCTGGAAAGGTTACTTCAAAATGGTAAGTTTCTAGAGGGAGGAGTACGGGGTGGTGATAGAGGTAAGGCAGGAGGCAGAAGTTGAGGCCACACCCCTAGGAGCCTCCAAACGAAGGGCCTGCCTTCTTCTCCTTTTCTAGAATGTGGCCAGGCAGAATAATGACAGTGACTGCGGTGCCTTTGTGTTACAGGTAAGCAGATGGCAGTTGGGTTAAAGGGCTGGGCAAGAGGAGGGAGGCTGTTCTGCAACCCGCGCCCGCCCCGTTGCTCACAGCCCCTTGTGGAGCAGAGAGTAACCTTAGGTGTCAGAAAGCGCAAACATGGATTTCGTCGGCTCTCCTGGCTTCCCCGTCCCACATCGGGGCTGGGTCTCTTGCTCCTTGGTTTCTGGCCCTAAGAAGAGTGGCCTCCTAACCGCCAATGCAGAGTATTTTAACACCGGGTATTTCAGGTACCAAGAGCAGTGATTTTAGACTTTGAGCCCCAGGCTGGGGCACCTTGGCTCCCTTTGTGAAATGTGGATGTTCTCTGAAAGTTCCAGGGAGGTGGATCTCACTCACGCGAAGGGGGTAGCACAGGTCCTGACTTGGGGGGTGGGGGATGCTCACGGCCTGCTTTGTTAACACCCAGTACTGCAAGCACCTGGCGCTGGCCCAGCCGTTCAGCTTCACCCAGCAGGACATGCCCAAACTTCGTCGGCAGATCTACAAGGAGCTGTGTCACTGCAAACTCACTGTGTGAGCCTCGGATCCCAGGCCTCAAGCCCGTTTATGAATGGGCATGGGGACATGGGGGACCCTTCCTTCCCAAGAAACTCCCATTCCTTTCCTCTCTTGCCTCTCCCCACCCAGTTCCCTTTTGGTTTTTCATATTTAAATGTTTTAATTGATTTCTGTATTTTTTTTTTTCCTTTTGAGAGAATACTTGTTGATTTCTGATGTTCAGGGGGTGGCCATGAAAAAGCCTCTTTTTTCTCTGTGCCCTGGGGGAGCGTGGCCTTGTGGCCTGGGTGGGGCAGCCATCCGTCCCCCTTCTGTGTGCAGGGGCGGGGGCAGGAAAATCTGTGCTGGGGGTGGAGGGCGGGCAAAGGGATTCCGGCCTGCCAGATCTTCAAACTTTTTTTTATATATATATATAAATGCCACGGTCCTGCTCTGGTCAATAAAGGATCCTTTGGAGATACACAGTGGTGGTCGTCCTTAAGGGGCATCAAACTAGTGGATATGCTCGCTCTCAGGCTTTGATTCAGCAGCCCCTGTTAGCTCCCCTTTTCGTGGGCATGGAGACCTCAGCCTTCCACCCCTGGCTCGCTGGCCAGCACCCTGTCTTCATCATCCCTAAAGAGTCCCGTAAGGGAGCTTGAGAGGTGCTGGAGCTGGGCAACAGGACACTTAAGAGAGCCAGACAAAGTTCATGACAGCGACCCCAAATGCTGGGGAAGCCAGGAAGTCGGCTGTCCCATCCCTGTCCCTCCCTGTGGCCGGGGGGGGGCCCTGTCGCGGGGGCGTACCGCCTGATCCCATCATCCCCGGCACCCCCGGAACGGGGCGGGACGGTGTCCGATCTACCTTTGTTCCAGGAGAGAACGGAACAGAATGTAGGTCCAGGGCAGACTCAGAGCAGAGGCGAAGGGAAGCGGCGGTCTCTGGAGCCCGGAAGTCCCTGGAGGCTGAAACCTCGCCCCTCTCGCGTGATAGGGCGCGCTGGGCCACATGACCAAGGCGCTCTCTCCTCCGCACGTGTAGGGGCGCTGGGCCCCAAGATGGCTGCCAGGCCTCGAGGCCCGACTCCCATATGTCACTTCCGTACCGGCGAGAAAGGCGGGCCCCAGAGCCAATGGGGCCGCGGGGCGGGTCTTCCCCTTGACAGATGTCCAGGCGATCCAATGGTGGCCGCGTGCCGGAGCTCCTGCGAGCTGACGTCACGCCGAGTCGCTGAACGCCGGCAGGCGGGGCCGAGGTGGCCAAGCCAATGCGATGGCTGGGGCGGGGTCGGGCGCTCTATAAGTTGTCGATAGGCGGGCACTCCGCCCTAGTTTGTAAGGATCATGTCTGCGAGTCAGGATTCCCGGTAAGAAACCCTTTTGCAAGAGGTCGAGGCTACTTACCCAGCCGCTCCCTCCCGAGGGCCCCGCGGGGGGAGCTGAGGCCCACCGCCCTGGGCACCCCTCCCCCCACCCGGGGTTGCGGGGCAGCCACGCCGGGAGGCCCGGTCCTGGGGAGCGAGTAGGCGCGGCCCGCCGGGAGGCCGGCGCCGAGCGCCAGGCGAGGCCGCGGCCGGGCGTGGGAGGCGGACGCGGCCGCCGCCGCGTGTGGCCCGAGCCGGCGGGTCCGGGCGCCTCTCTGCCTGAGGGAGGGCTCGCGCGCGCTCGGGATTCCGGAGGGTTCCGACGGGACCACTCGCCGGAGCGGGGACGCCCGGGTCCTGCGAGCCGGGCGCGTCGTCGCGCGGAGCGATGGGTCGGGGCGGAAGAAGCCGGCCGTTCAGTGTGCTGGTTTTCTTGACGGCCAGGACCGAGCCTGACCCCGAGGAGCGGCCGCGTGAGGCACCGGGAGCCCACCCGGCGCCGGGCGGGCGGGTCCATTTTGCCGCACGAGCCGGGCAATTGGCAAACTGCGGATGGGCAGGTCCACTTTCCTTCGGGGGTGAGCGGCCTGAGGTATGGGAGGGCGACGCCATTTCGCGACGGGGGCGGGCGGGATGTGGATTGTGCCGTGGCGGGGGGTGGGGGGAGACGCCGCTGGGTGGTCGAGGGAGCGAGCACATGGCGGCCCGAGGGGCTCCCCTCCCCCAGCCCGCTTCGCTTCTCAGTGTTGTGCAATCTCCCCCTTCGCTAGCTCGGCTGGGGCTCATTGTGCGCGAGGCCGCCACCGCCCGCGGCCTCCCACATCCGGGCACCGCGAGGGGGGGAGACGGGCTGGAGAGGGTGGGGGAGGGCGCGGGCGGAGTGACGTGGGGGGAAGGGGATGTCCTACCCTCGCATCGGGGAGGTGCGGGGCGGGACTTCCGGCGCGCCGGGGCCGCGGTGGGAGGTGCACGCGCTCGGACTCGGAGCGGCCCGGCCCCGGACACGTGGGCCCGGCCGCAGGGACCACCTCCGGTCCCCCGGAAGCGCCGACGCCGTTCCTTCCAGCCTCCGGGCCTTCGGGGATTGGGTCGTCCCCTCAGTGGCGGGGGCCAGAGGCCTGACTCGGTTGTAAATTGAGCACTGTGTCTCCTGGGGACCAGGATGGGGTCGGGTCGGGGAGCGTGGGCTGATGGCATCGTGCGAGGCCGGTTGCTGGTAGGAAGAGCCTGGCCGTCGGGATTTCTGGCGTCTCAGTCGGCCTACTTCTACTTTAAACCAACAGATCCAGAGACAATGGCCCCGATGGGATGGAGCCCGAAGGCGTCATCGAGGTGAGATTGCACTCCTGAGCCACTGTCTTTAGTCCCTGGGAAAGGCAGTGTCTCCTGGTTTCTGGAGAGCTGCTTGCCTAACTCCCAAGTAGATGACTTCTCCTACCCACCCTAAGTCCTTTCCAGTGATCTGTTCCAAGTCGGTAGGTCCCTGAGTGTGTGTCAAACACGTCCTGTGTGTTGAGTCTCCTCTCTCCTATACTGTCCAGCCTCTCCTCTTACAAGCGGACCGGCCCCTTAGAGTGACTTCCCAGACCGCGTAGAGCCAACCAGCTTCCCAGGTGGGAGGAGAGGCTGTGGGCTCTGGAGCTTTGGTCCTGTTTGCTCCACTTCTGGGACACCGCGTCGCCTCTTCTACCATTTGAATTGTTTTGTACCCCACAGAGTAACTGGAACGAGATCGTTGACAGCTTTGACGACATGAACCTCTCCGAGTCTCTTCTCCGGGGCATCTATGCCTATGGTTTCGAGAAGCCTTCTGCCATCCAGCAGCGAGCCATTCTTCCTTGTATCAAGGGTAAGATAAGATCCCTCTGCCTCAGAATGAGTTCTGCACGGTCCCTGACCTGGGTGGAGTGGCACCTGGTCAGTGGTGCCAGCCTCATATCAGTCTGGGGCAAAGCAATTCCTTGTTTATCCCAGCTTGGCTTTTGGTTTGTGCCGGTGCCTGGTTCATGCCCTGGACACATGGATGGCTGGTTGGATTTCAGTAAGGTGGTATTTTAGCCAGTTCTTCACTGCTATTGGTATTTTAGGTCAAAGGTCAATTCTGGGCAGTCCTAAATGAATGAATAATCTAACCTGGTTTCCAGATGTTCCCATTTGGGCACTAGGTTGTGGCGCGGTAAAGTCTGGGAGGCACTAAATGCTTGGCACTTAGCTCTTATCAATTGCTTGTTGATTGAGCAGAGCCTTGAACGTGTCTCCTGATAGCAACGTGTACGTACTCTCACGTCAAGTTTCTTCTACTCTGTTTAGGTTATGATGTGATCGCTCAAGCCCAGTCTGGGACTGGGAAAACAGCCACTTTTGCCATATCGATTCTGCAACAGATTGAATTGGATCTCAAGGCCACACAGGCCTTGGTCCTGGCGCCCACTAGAGAGCTGGCTCAGCAGGTGAGCGTGTGGCTTCCCTCCCCTGGAGGGTGCTCTGGGAAGGAGCATAATCAAAAAGTCTGAGGTGTGCTCCCTAAGGGCCACCACCTCAAGATCTGAAGCGTTGGGGAAGAGACATCTAAAGAAAATGAGCCAAGGCCTGCTGGATCTCTGAAGGCTGGCTGGGGTTAATTATATGCTCTTTCCTACCGAACAATAAGCATCGTTTCCTCCGCCCATTTCCTGAGTCCAGGGAAAAGGCAGCTAGGTGGAGCCCGGCTGGCTGAGCAAGTTTGGTGGCTGTTGTGTGAACAAACCCCCTGGTGATGGGCAAAGAGACACCTCGGTGATGGTGCTGCTCTTATATCAGCCTGGGGCAGAGCAGACGCAGTCCTTTGTTCATCCTAGCTTGATGCCTGGGTTGGTGGCCAGAGCTGTTTCATGCCTGGGGCACATGAAATCCTAATGATGGACTTTTCTTGGGTCTCGGAGGAGAAAGAATGAGAAACGTTCGTTTCCTAGTTATTTTTAAACCCTCGCTGGGGAAGTTATGATTCTCTGCTAACTTGTAGATACAGGTGAAGTAAGTAAAGAAGTTCGGGAAGGATTCCTTAGGGCGTTAATGGGCAGAACACACTTTTTTCAAGAGCGAACATGGCAGCTAGCGTCGATCGGTTCAGTGGCAGGACAACGCAGGTAGAGGTCATTGTGTTCACTAAACTGGTCGCTTTGAGATCTAATGAATGGGTCGCTCTTGGCTTTTAGAAAGGGCTGTTACTGTGAATCCTTGTATTCTTCGGGACCAGACCAAGTTCAGATCCTGTGCCTGCCCCTTCTTGGCAGCGTGGTCTTAAATGAAGTCGTCTGCTTGTTTCTTGTCCGGGAAGTGAGTTTAACGGCGCATGTGTGATCTGGAGAATGACACGAGAAGCCTTTCCGGTGGGGTCTGGCACGGTTGTAGCTAATCTACGGGTCCTTCTGTTTCTCTGGGTTCAGATACAGAAGGTGGTCATGGCGTTGGGAGATTACATGGGTGCCTCCTGCCATGCCTGCATCGGAGGGACCAATGTACGTGCCGAGGTGCAGAAGCTTCAGATGGAAGCACCCCATATCATTGTGGGGACCCCGGGACGTGTGTTCGACATGCTTAACCGGAGATACCTATGTGAGTGTCAGCTTTCTGCTTCCCCATCTTCTCTGTCCTCACCTGACTACAACCTCATCCCCTAGGCCGTCTGTTTTCGCCAGAGGAAGAGTTGCTCTGTGATGAACCCATGCGTGTCATCTGAGCCTGGCTTGGCTCCCCTGTCTTCTCAGCCCGGGGAGTGTTCTACTTCCCAGGCCTGTCGCCTGGCCTGGCACGGGGGTCCCAGGCAAAGGATCAGCCTTTGTATTCTGAGAGCAGACCTCTCGTCCGTTCTTTCTCTGGAGGTTGAAGCCTGACTTCATAGTTCTCTAGTTTTGTTACCTGTTGTTTTTCCTGTCGTAGCTCCCAAATACATCAAGATGTTTGTGCTGGATGAAGCTGACGAAATGTTAAGCCGCGGGTTCAAGGACCAGATCTATGACATATTCCAGAAGCTCAACAGTAACACCCAGGTGAGCAAGCCGTTAGAGACTGGTGTGGTTGCGGGGGGGATAGGACAGCGATGGCAAGTGCCAGAGAAACCACAGGAATTCCGGGTGTCTCGCTTCGGGCCTCTTTACACGCCGGCTTCTGTTTGAGGGGGCAGGCATCGTGGAGGAGCCCCTACCCCGAGGCTTTTCTCTTCCCTTAGGTGGTCTTGCTGTCTGCTACAATGCCTTCCGATGTGCTCGAGGTGACCAAGAAGTTCATGAGGGACCCCATTCGAATTCTGGTCAAGAAGGAGGAGTTGACCCTGGAGGGTATCCGCCAGTTCTACATCAATGTGGAACGAGAGGTGGGGCCCCGGGGCAGGGGGCGGGCCTGGTGGTGCCTCGTTGGTACAGCCCCTGACTGATCTCCCCGCCCCTGCCCCGCCCCCTCCAGGAGTGGAAGCTGGACACACTGTGTGACTTGTACGAGACCCTGACCATCACGCAGGCAGTCATCTTCATCAACACCCGAAGGAAGGTCGATTGGCTCACCGAGAAGATGCACGCCCGAGACTTCACCGTGTCCGCGATGGTGAGTTCTCTCCACCTGGCTACCGGCAGCGCGTGCGTCCGCACCCTGCTCACCACCGGTCCTCAGGACGCACCCTCCATTTCCTGTTCCAGCACGGAGACATGGACCAAAAGGAGCGAGACGTTATCATGAGGGAGTTCCGCTCTGGCTCTAGCAGAGTATTGATCACCACTGACCTGCTGGTGAGTAGAGCGGACTCGGGAGAAGACTGGGAAGGAAGAAGGGAAAATCCAAGGTGATTCCCTCTCCAAGGGGCCTGCTCGTGCCCCTCTTCAGGAAAGTAGCAGCTTGGAACAGAACCTGGCAAGCCTCAGGCCGTTGGGGGAGGGGAGGTTTGTTTCCTTCGCCTGCCTTCGGCTGCCTACACCGCGCTCCAGTCCCTCCTGCACCGATACTGTGCTCCTCTCTTTTCCCTTGCTCACCTCTTGTTCACACGCTGACCCGTCCTCTCCTTTGCCCCAGGCCAGAGGCATTGACGTCCAGCAGGTTTCCTTAGTCATCAACTACGACCTTCCCACCAACAGGGAAAACTACATCCACAGGTAAGTGTGGCTCTGGAACGTGGCCTCCCCTCTCCCTGTGCTGCGGCCCCCCCCCCCCCGGCCCCCCTTCCCTTCATCCTACCTACTGAGGCGCCCTGTTTTCCGCCAGAATTGGTCGCGGTGGACGATTTGGCCGTAAGGGTGTGGCTATCAACATGGTGACAGAAGAAGACAAGAGGACACTTCGAGACATCGAGACCTTCTACAACACCTCCATTGAGGAGATGCCCCTCAATGTTGCTGACCTCATCTGAGGGGCTGTCCTGCGCCCTGGCCCTACCCAGGCTTCAGTCCTTGGGGGGCTGAAGAGGAGCAGGAGGGGGGAGGGAAGGGAGCCAAGGGATGGACATCTTGTCATTTTTTTTCTTTTTTTTTTTTTTTTCTTTGAATAAATGTCACTTTTTGAGGCAAAAGGAGGAACCGTGAACATTTTAGACACCCTTTTCTTTGGGGCAGATTCCTGCCCCAGGCGCCGTCTCTTCTCCCAAAAACACTAATCCATGTCCGTAACCCACTCAGCCTCCAAACCCCAGAGGCTCTCCCCCACCCAGCTGCCCGCCTCTAAAGAGGATTCAAGGGGCTATAGTGTCACCCAACCTCATTTGCTGGACCAAATCTGGAGAACCCTTGAGCTAGGTGGCCCATGGGGTTGTCCCCAAGTGGGGGGAGCAGGGGAGAGAAAATGGTAGCCATTTTTACATTGTTTTGTATAGTATTTATTGATTCAGGAAACAAACAACAAAATTCTGAATAAAATGACTTGGAAACTGCCTGTTGGGCTTCTCATTTCTTGCCTCCCCTTCCCTCCCACCCGTTACTGGGTACATCTCTGGCTGGGTCCCCAGCTACTACCCTTCTAGATTTCCCTTGTGTCGCTGCTTCCCAACTATGTGACCGGGAAATGGTCACGATGACTGGGTAACATGACCCTCTGTACGTGGTTGGGCGCGGGCACCATCACAAGTGCCTCACGTGTCTCCAAGAGGAAGTAACAGATGGAGGGAAGAGGGAGTAAACCGCCCCCCCCCCACCCCTTCCTCCTAGAGAACAGGGAGGGAAGAGGCCATCTCCCCGCCCTGGTTCCCTAACAGCTTGGAACCCCTCCCCTCAGGGCTTTCCTAAAGCAGACAAGTGAGTCCCCATGGGATAGCTGCCCCCTAACTCCCTGTGGCTCATTCGTGCAGCCAAGGCCAATCCCCTAACTTGGTGATGACAGCTCAATGACTAAGCGGTGGCTGGTGCTGAGGTGCCTGAGTCAGGTTGGGGACAGGCACTGTCTCAGTTGCAGGAAATCATAAGCTTAATTCCTCCTTTTCCAAAAGAGCGGAGGGAACAGGGTTGAGCAAGCAGCTGGGACTGACTGGACCGACTGGGTGAGGCTGTCCTGCCATGAGGCTGGTGGTGGTTTTCTCGGGGGCCTTGTTGGGGCTTCTAGTCGGTAAGGAGACCGGCCCCAAGGGGAGGGGCCCTGGGGGGAGCGCGCCCCTGGGCCGCTAACCAGGCTGTTCCTCTGCCCAAAGCCCAAGGGACAGTGAATAGCTGTCCTCACAAAAAATCGGCCACTCTGCTGCCATCCTTCACGGTGACACCCACAGCTACAGAAAGCACAGCAAGGCCCGCGACCACCAGCCACAGAACCACCACCACGGGCGCCACCAGCCACGAGCCCACAACGGCCACCCACCATACGGTCACCACCCCCAGTCACGGGAACGCCACGGTTCACCCGACGACAAACAACAGCACGGCCACCAGCCCGAGAGCCCCCACCACTGCCCCCCACCCGGGACCCCCTCCACCCCCTCCAAGCCCGAGCCCAGGCTCCAAGGGCGCTGTAGGGGACTACACATGGACTAATGGCTCCCAGCCCTGCGTCCGGCTCCAAGGCCAGATCCAGATCGGAATTCTGTACCCGACCCAGGACGGAGGAAAGGTAAAGCTGGGGGACCGTGGACATGAGGGGAAGCCAGTGAGGCCACAGGCCGTGGCTCAGAAGGAAGAGTGGAGGAGGGCGCGGGGTGGGGATGAAGGAGACCTTGGATGGCACGGCTGCGTTGTCTTACAAAACTGCTGAACTTCTGCAGGCCTGGGGCATCTCTGTGCTGAACCCCAACAAAACCAAGGCGCAGGGGGACTGTGAGGGTGCCCACACCCACCTGCTTCTCTCGTTCCCCTACGGACAGCTCAGCTTTGGATTCAAGCAGGTACTTCGCCCTCAGCCCTCACCCTCCACGCGCCCTTTCCCTCCCTGTCCCTCGCTGTGCCCCCGACCCCACAGACACGGACGCCACTCTCCCCAGCCACCCTGAGCCTTCCCGGTCCCCTTCCCAGGAGCCACAGCAGAGCGCTGTCTACCTGAGCTACATGGCTCTGGAGTACAACGTGTCCCTTCCACAGGCGGCACGTGAGTGACCTCCCCTCCCGTCGTCCCTTGCACTGGCTGCCTGCGCTCCTGCGAGGGGGTGGGGGGGCTGAGCCGAGGGGTGGGGACACGGACACAGAGCTGACCCTTCCTCACTCTTCCAGAGTGGATGTTCTCCGTTGAGAACTCATCCCTTCACGCTCTCCAAGCCCCCCTGGGCCAGAGCTTCAGCTGCGGGAACGCAAGCCTCTCTCTCTCCCCAGCACTGCGCCTTGACCTGCTACACCTGAGGCTCCAGGCTGCCCAGCTGCCCCCCTCAGGGGCCTTTGGGCCAAGTAAGACCTACTCCTTGCCTTACCTGCCCCCCCAGCACCCCCCCCCCCCGTCCCTGTCCACCCCACCCCACCCCAGGCCTCCCTGCTCCCACCCGAAACTTTCCTTCCTCTCTCAGGCTGCTCGTAACTATAGAGCACGTGTTCTTCCTCCAGAAGACTCTGTCCTCTTCTCCCCTTTTATCTACTGCTCAGAGTCAGCTAGGAGAGCTCCTCCCCAGTCCCCCTACTTCCCTACAAGCGCCACCTCCCCTCCACCCTCTTCCCACCTGTCCCCAGCACCACCACCATGCCTCCCTGCCCTCCCCTTCGGCCAGGTTTCCCTTGTCCGACTGACCAGTTCCTCCTGCTGCCCCTCGTCATTGGCCTGGTCTCCCTGGGCCTCCTCTCCCTGGTGCTCGCTACGTTCTGCATCGTCCGGAGACGCCCGCCCACCTACCAGCCCCTCTGAGCTCGAGGCCCAGGGGCTGCCTTCACTCCTCACCACTCAGCTGACTCAGAAACAAAGCGGCCTCCCTTCCCTCTCAGTCTTTGAGAACAAAAGTACAGATAATGCAACCTGGGGGGGCGGGGGGGGGGGGGAACGAGAGGAAAGAGGTTTATTGAATGTGATGAGTTTCTCCTCCCCCGTCCCCAGAAAAATAAAACTTGCTCCAACCTCTGTCCTTGCTTTCCCCGTCCTTCTGGCTGGGATGAAAAGCCGTGAGTTTCTTGAAGAGTCCCGTGCCTTTCTGCGCCTTCCGCAGTTGAGTCTCAGGGAGCCAGACGGCTGGTGAGGGACGAAAACGCTATGTATGACCACATGTCCTCATGGGTTCGCCCCCCCACCGCCACCGCCAACCTGGCAGAGGCTGGTGGAGGGTCTGCCTCCACCCCTTCCTCCTCCTCTGGGGCCCCTGGCTGGCTGCTCCGGTTCCCCCACCCCTCCAATCCTGTTAGGCAAATACAGGTGAAGCAGATAGATCACACCTGTGCCATTTCCTTTCCCAAGGCCCCTTAGCAACGAATGCTCTGCCCTGCCCGTGCTCCTCTCTCACCTGCAAAGGGTTTCATCAGCCCTGGCAGCAGCAGGTACCCTGCCCTGCACGTGCGATTCTCCTCTGTGCTCCTAGGAACAACATGCCTCCAGCCTGAGCCACCCACCAAGCTGACCCTGAAGTCCTCCCAGTGGCGGTCTCCCTGGTGGGAGTGGGTGGCACCCCGGGACAGCCCGTGTCCAGAATCTAGAAAGGGCCTCCCGTACAGCCACAGCCTGCACCACGACTGAGGGTCAAGGGGCAATGGCTGGGGGTCAGGACGCGACCGTTCCGGTCTCGTAGCCTAGTATAAGGTCCAACATCCACCCCGCTGGGGGCGGCCTGCTCGCGGCGCGTCTCCCCAGCAGCCCCACCACCGCGTCCCCGACGTCCCGCGTGACCCTGCTGAGTATGGCCAAGAACGGCCGCTCGACAGCGTGGTGGCTGCGGCGGCGCCCGGCCGCCAGGGTGTGACGGCCAGGCCCACCTCCACCAGGAGGGCTGAGAGCTGGGGTCCCAGCGCTGGGGGGCGGAGGGCATCGTTCCCACCCGGCGGTCCGAGGGCCCCTTTCCCAAGAGGGGCTGCTGGGCCCGCCGGCCCCGCTGCTGTTCACGCCCAGCACGCGGCGGGGCCGACGGGGTGGGAGAGAGCCCTCGGGCATGTGCCGAGCCTCGCGGGGCCTGGGATCGCCTTCCCCGCCGCCTCCTCTTCTGCTTCGCGGTCCCGGCCCGGCAGCTGCCCAAGCACCCAGCCTCGGAGGCCCGGGCGAACCGGGGGAGAGACACGGGCCCTGCGCGCAGCTTCGGCGCCGACCGTCCTGCTCCCGCCGGCGCCGTTCCTTCTAGAGACGCCGAGAGCACAGGAGACGGGGAGCCACGCCGCCCCCACCCAACGCCCTTTCGCAGACTCCTGCTCCTTCTCTCTCAACTTCGAACAAGGCGAGGTCTGCCGGGCGAAGACAAGATGGCGCCGCGCAGGAGGCGCCGAGAGGAGGCTAAATGTGGCCTCCGAATTGGAAGCGTAAACAAAGGCGCTAAAGATGGAACTGCGCAGGCGCACAGCCTTAGCACGCCGCAAAACTGGAACAGGGAGGGCGCGTCCAAAACGTGGTCTCTGGACGAGACCTATTTCACGCTGCAGAAAGTGGGGAGGAGTAAGAAAAAGCGGGGAACAGGGGGCGGTACAGCTGAGTCGCGGGGAGGTAGGGGGCGGAGTGTCCAGAGCGCGCATGCGCATCGTACGTCAATGGCGGCCAGGAGAGACTGGCGGAAGCTAGTTTTGCAACATGGCGGCCGAGGCGGACGGCCCGCTCAAACGAGTGCTGGTGCCGCTTCTCTTACCTGAGAAATGCTACGACCAAATTTTCGTCCAGTGGGACTTGCTTCACGGTGAGTTTAATTCGGCATCCTAGCAAAGTTCTGCTCGAGCGCCCTCGGCCGTAAGCGGGGCGTGACTGCGGGTTAGGTGGCCGCGACTGCGGCCCCGCAGCGCTGGGCGGAAGTCACTCCAGACCGGGCCGGAAGTGCCTCGGTCTCCTTAGAGGGAGCTCGCCATATTTGGGCGGGAGGAAGGCGGAACCATTCCTTTGTGAGGCTTGCGCTTTAGCGATGGTCCCGGACGGAGGGACTCAGATTTTACAAAACAAAGTTAAAATCTGACCAGATCGTTCCAGTCTTTAATAGGTCACAATTCTTTCAGGGGCCAAGTTACACTTGTTTCAAAGGCTCCTTCCACCCTCCGCTTCTGCTCTTGGTTTACTTTTGGAACAACCCGCCTTCTTACTCCGTCTGTCAGGCAGTGGCACACAAAGCCCACCTCAGGCACCAGACCCTTTAGGAGGCCTTCCCAGTCTGTTCTTGTCAGTTTCTGGTCCGCCACCGCGCTCCTGGGACACGATTTGGTCGAAGTCATGACTCCCACTTGGCTAACCAAGCTCCTTGGGCGGGTAGAGCTTCCAGGATCGGAAGATGCGGGCCAGGGACAGAGGGTTCAGGCATGAGGGACAGGGAGACCTGTCTTTGGAATGGATCCTAGTTGTTCAGGAGAATAAAGGCTTGGAGGACCCTTGGGCATTGCTCAGCTTTTCAGTGAAGCAATGGAGAGCCTTGGAAGTCAGAAGACCAAGAAGTTTAGCTGTAATCTGCACGGTATAAGCTGCTTTGGAAAGTCACCTGCCTGACAGTGATAGGATTTGAAGCAGGAAGGGCCATACAGCCCAGGGCTTCCTTGTGTGGGTAGGTCAGGGTCTAAAGGAGCAGCGACAAGCATAGGAGCATGAAAATCCTTTATTTACCCCTGGCCTGGGGGCCAGGGACCTCCTTCCATGTACCCCTTTTTCTCTTCTCAGTTCCCTGTCTCAAGATTCTCCTCAGCAAAGGCCTGGGTCTGGGCATTGTGGCTGGGTCTCTGCTGGGTATGTATCTTCTCTTCTCTTCCAGTTGTGGGGATGAGGGTGGAGGGCTGAGAGGCTGTGAACTGGGCAGGTCCCTTGGCCAGAACCGGGGTTAACACGCTTCCCAGGCCACTCTGTAGCTGTTGAGTTGCACTCCCACGGGATGTCGTCTCCTCATCCCTGCCCTTCTCATCCTTTCTCTTAGTAAAACTGCCCCAGGTTTTCAAAATTCTGAGAGCCAAGAGTGCCGAAGGGTTGAGCCTTCAGTCCGTGATGTTAGAACTGGTGGCGTTGACAGGCACCATGGTCTACAGCATCACCAACAACTTCCCCTTCAGGTGAGGGGGGCTGCCCTTTACCCCCCAGGCTGAATGCTGACAACTCTAGCGGGGCATTGGGGAGAGGCAGATGCAGGGGCAGGAAGCCTTAAGATTTCCTCCTGGAAATCTGGCCATTGTTTGTGGCCGTGATGAGAGGGAGGTGAGCCTCCCAAGAATGCCCGGGATCTGGACTGAGTCAGTCGGGTGGGGGCTGTTTGGAAACCAGTAGGGCTGTGGAGGACAGGGAGCGATCAGAAGTGTGTCCCCAGATGGACGGGCCATGGAGGCTCTCCCTGCCTCTTTCCAGGCCCGCCTTTCTTCTTCCCAACTCTTGACTCCGCAGCTCTTGGGGTGAAGCCCTGTTCCTGATGCTCCAGACAGTCACCATCTGCTTCCTGGTCCTGCACTACAGAGGACAGACTGCGAAAGGTGCTGGGGATTTACCCAAGAGCAGAGTGTGGCTCTTGGGGGCCCTGCCGGGAACTCGCGCTTGGGGAAGGAAGCCAGAGCACTGGAGAGGTTGATCGGGACTCCTTATCTCCCCGACCCCCAGGTGTCACTTTCCTACTGTGCTATGCACTGGTCCTGCTGGTCCTGCTGTCACCACTGACGCCCCTGTCTGTGGTCACCCTGCTCCAGGCCTCCAACGTGCCTGCTGTAGTAGGGGGGAGGGTGAGTACCAGGAGCGAGAGAAGGATATTGCATGGGGTGAGCATGGTAAGAGTTCAGATGACAGAACCGAGTCCCAATTTCCCCCCTAGCTGCTCCAGGCAGCCACTAACTACCGGAACGGGCACACAGGCCAGCTCTCCGCTGTCACGGTCTTTCTGCTCTTTGGGGGCTCCTTGGCCAGAATCTTCACCTCCGTACAGGTGAGTGCACCTTCTGCCCTCTAGAGGGCACTAAAACCTGGTCTCCTGGCTCTCCAGGGAGGACTGCTCAAGTGACCCCGGCTGTCTCTCTCACCTAGGAGACCGGAGACCCCCTCATGGCTGGAACCTTCGTGGTCTCTTCCCTCTGCAACGGCCTAATTGCTTCCCAGCTCATCTATTACTGGAACGTCAAGGCCCCCATCAAGAAGAAAAAGCAGTAGGGATGAGCCGGCTACTGGAGTCCGCTCCACGTTTCCATCCACCCACCAACCCTTGGGGTCGTTCTCATCCGAACCAGTCCGCTGGTGTGACTTTTAATCATTCATTCCACTGCAATTGTAAAATTCTGAGCCAGTTTTAGCGGAACTGCAGATCCTTAGAAGGGGTAGGGATTCCCAGGCTGATGTTTGGCAGTTCCTGCCCGCTGTCCCGTGCATGTACTACCGGTTCATTTATTTTGGCTGAGATTCCTCCCACTCAGGTATCCTGGGGCCAAAGTCGGCCCTGTCCTCCCCATCTCCCTACTTCCCTGATGGCCTAGAGGACAGAGTCTGGGCAGTGGAAGGAACTAGGGGTTTGCGGCCGCCTCCCTCCCTGAACCTGGTTGGCACGGTCTCCAGGACCCCAGTGCTGGGTAGGGGGTGGGGAAGGGGGACGAGAATGACTCAGGCAGGGCCCCAGGGTGGGGTGAGGAGGTTCCTGCTCTGGCAGGTCCAGGCGGAAGGGAGTGGAGGCTGCTGGTTCCTGCTGCAGTGAAGGGGAACAGAAATGGGGCAATAAAGACTCAGAGACCTGGTTTAATCATAAAAACTGTGTTTGTCCTAAAAAAAATCATGTGTTGTATTTTGGGGGCAGGGAGAGGGAACCGCAGCACAGGCTTCTGAACTGTGGGCCAACAGGGTTCTAAAGAAGGGTTTGCAGCCTGGGGTGGGAGGTTCTGGGTGAAAAAGGAGAGTGAAGCCGTTCCTGGGAGGTCCATGTTCATGAGAGTTAGAGGTGGGTCAGGGGCATGGGGGTCCCTGACAGGGGAGGGTTGTACGCAGTGGGGGAGCCTGGGGGTAGGTAGGGGCTGTAGTGGGGGAGCAGCTCACCCTGGAGCCTCGGGTTACTCTGAGGGAGGGAGCACGGCGACGAGGCCTCTGGTTTGCAGTGGGAAGAGCTGCAAAGAGAGACACTGGGGTTAGAGAGTGCGTTCCTGGGTTGGGAGGGGCCAGCAGGGCCCCCCAGCTCACAATTGGGGGCGGGGCGCCTCCGCTCTAGCCAACGGAGGCAGAACCTGTCACCCACGTACCCCTCTCCCTGGCTCTCCGGGCCCCACCGGGTACCGCGGGTTCAGAACCAGAGCCCAGCATGGCTTAAGAGCAGTGCAGCGGCCGTGTCGGGGCACGCTCCGGAGCCGGCTTGCGTGCTGCGCCTGTTTTCCTCTTTCGGGGCAGCAGGCCAGGAAGGGGCAGAGTTGGGCCTGGCCTCTCCTTGCCCCGCGGGCTGGGAGAGGAAGCCGGGTCACGGGAGGGCCAGAAGCGGGGAGGAAACGGGAAATTCAGGTAACTAGAACGTGATCACGTCCGGGGGAGGGGGGGATGTCCTGCGGGGCTGCCCCTATCGGGCCAGGATGGAAACATCTTTCAGGGAAACCTGGGCCACCAGGGCGCTCCCGGCCCAGGCTTCACGGGGCACTGGGGGTGGGGTGGGTGGGTGTGCCCCCGGTCTCTCCTGGGAACGACCTCTGCACGGGGCGTACTCGGGGCCCCTGCCCGTCCCTCACCGCGCGTCCCAGGCACTCACCCGTAACCGGCAGGCAGGTAAGCTGTCGAGTAGTTGGGCGGCTGGTACCCAAAGCCTCTGCTCCCCTGCGTGGTCGCGTACCCGGGACCCCAGACCGGCCCGCCGCCAGCCACGCCGCCGCCTCCCTGGCCAAAGTGGGGCGGCCCGGCGGCCGCGCTCTTGGTCTTGCGCCGAGGCCGGTACTTGTAGTCGGGGTAGTCGCGCAGGTGCCGCGCCCGGAGCCGCTTGGCCTCTTCCACGAAGGGCCGCTTCTCGTCCTCGCCCAGCAGCTTCCACTGCGCGCCCAGGCGCTTGGAGATCTCCGAGTTGTGCATCTTTGGGTTCTGCTGCGCCATCTGGCGGCGCTGCGCGGAGCTCCACACCATGAACGCGTTCATGGGTCGCTTCACCTTCTCCAAGGGAAGCCCCCCGGACACCACCGGGCTGCCGGCGCCTTCCCGCTCCTGGCAGCCCGAGGACGAGTTGGTAGGAGCAGCGGGAGCGGGCGGCTCCAAGCCCCAGGCCTGGTCGTGTGAAGAGCCCGGAAGCGCCATGGGGGCCGGTGGGGTGCAGGGAAGGCTTTAGAGGGCGTCCTACACGCCCTCCCCTCCAAAGTGAAACGCTGATGCCCAGGACCGGTGTCCGGATGATGGAAGGGTCTCCCTAGTCTGGAGTCGTCCCAGAGAAACTCACGGCCTTAAGAAGTATACGTCGTCCCCAAGTTCAGAGTCTTTAGAATGGAGCGCCTGCTCCCAACCAATCAGGCACCCTCTGGAGAGCCAGGCGCTAAATCCGCTGCCCCGTACCCCGCAGGGGAGGGGATGTCCTCTCCGACCCTTGAAGCCGCGGGGTCCCGGACCCAGCCCGCTGCCCCGCGGTCGCGCTCCCGGTCCCTGGAGTCCCGCGGCCGGATCGCCGCAGCCCCTCTCACCTGGCCTCAGCGTCTGTGGCTGGCGGGTGGGCCAGGCCGGGAACAGCTTTTAACCAGACTCCTCCCCACTCCCTCCCAGCAGACCGCGCCTCCTTAAGGGCGCCAACGTTCCCCCTCCCTTAGGCAAACCCAGGTGTCCCGGGCCTCCCAGCCCCCAACGCTCCCCCTGGGGCACCACGCCCCCTCCCCACCCAAGACCCAGATGTGGAGCCTTCCGCCCCTGGTAGCTCTGATCCGCTTCCCCTCCCTTCTTGAGCTTTGGCAATTTAAAGTCAATTTTTTGGCACAATGGGATCAAGCACAGGAGAATCAAAAGCCCTCAGGGTCACAATTGAGCCTGGAGGAAGTTGGGAACACCCCACCCCCTACCCCAAACCCTTTTCTAGTGCCTACTGCTCCTCCAAACCCCTGACCTGGCCCTGGGGCAAGAAAGGCAGTCGGGAGGCAGGCCATTTTTGTTTCCTGAGTCATCCCAGCAGGTGCTCAAGTGATGATTCAGCCCCTTTCTCCAGGTGAGAAAACTTCAATCCTCCCAACTCCAGCCCCCAAACCGTGGTTTCTCCACTGCCTGTTGTATCTCCAAGCCGGAGTCTGAAGGGAGGGAGCCAGGGACCCCAAGACAACCCACCCCCAGGACTGAGCAGTCAGCAGCGTGGATGCCAGAGAAAAAGCCAGCATCCCGAGCAGAGAACCAGCAGGAGCGAGAGAGCTGGCCACCTAAGTCGCAGAGGCTGTCGTGAGGGAACCCTGCTCCCCATCCCGCCCCAGGCCCAGCCCAAGCCCCAGGCCTCAGGTAATCGGATTAAACAGCCGCCTCGGCTCTCAGCAGAAACGGAGCCCGAGCGCAGAGCAGCCCTACCTAGCCTGCTGTGACTCAGGGTAAAGGAGTGGCCCAGCTCTCCTACCAGCAACCCTGGGGGAGGGGAGCAGCCAGAAGCCACAGGCCACGGTCCTCCGGACTTGAAGGCGACCAGGGCCTGGAGAAGCTAGGAATGTCAGGAATTCCCAGAAGTAGACAATCTTTGGAACCCTAGAGAAGCCAGGTGTGGAGAAAACGGAAATGAGGGCCCGGGCAAGTCAAGCCTAGAGAAACCGATGTGCCAAACTTGGCACAAGGAAGGCGCGAGAACCACAGCCATTTGGATTTTTTTATTCTCTTTTTAAATACTGTACAGTGAAAAATAAATACGCCTTCTCATCCACCAGACAAGGTTGGTCCCCCCTCCCCTGGGGGACCTTGTCACCCCCCTTCATACACACCCCTGGTTCTACTCCAAAACCTTCCCCATGCCTCCCACCCACTTATACCCTTACTATCCCCGTCTTCCACAGTGATGAGGCCCCAGAAATGGGGGGTACAGGATGGGAGGAGGGATAGCAGGGGAGCCCCCCTGAACTGTCAAATCTGGGTGGATCAAGGAGCACCCCGCACCAGCAGGCGGAGAATGGGGGTGTTCAGAGAGATCGGGGCATTGGAGGATAAAGGCACATCCAGTCTGATGGGGAAGGAGAGAGGCTCCCCTCACCCTGGGGGTAAGGGTGGACAAGAGGGAGGGGGGTATGACCCTGTTACACACCCCTCCACGAGCTCCTGGAGGTTGAGGGGGGACCCAAGCTGCTGTGCCACCCCCCTCCCCCCTAGATAAGAGCAGCTCCAGCGCAGGTCAGTCGGGCCTGTGAGGCCATGGTGTTGGGCAGCAAGCGAGATGGAGAAGGGAGGGATGCGGGCTGGAGGTTTTATGAAACCCCATTCACCAAACTCCCCAACTCCAGGGGGGCGGAGAGCTCCCCGTTCTCTGAGGGGCCCTTAGGAAGCTTGCTGACAGAGTCGCCCTGGGGAGGAAGTGGGAAAGGAGGGAGGATGGTCAGTAGAAATTCAGGTAAGACATCCCTCACCATCCTAGTGCTGTGGCATCTGGCGCCCCAACGGCTAGTCCCGAGCGGAGGCTCTAATAACTCTTACAAGAGTCCAGAAGCACCTTAACAAACCTCCCTCTGTCCTGCTCAAACTTTCCACTATTCTAGACGGCGGTCTAGACTCCGGACATCGCTTCCTCTGCGATTTAGCAAGAGGTTCCTTTGTGAATTCCTTGTGCCCGCCCAGCAGAGAAAAGGAGGTGGGCTGAATGATGTCTTGCCCGCCTACCTTCTGTCCTGAAAGAGAGTCCTCGGAGGGTTTAGTGCGTTCCAGGGGCGGCCGCTGGCGGCTCTGAGACTCTGCTCGGGAGATGTAGTCAGCCACAGTCACTGGGAAAGGCAGAGGACCAAGAGTTTCAGAAGGAACCAGGTGTCCAGCTCCCGGACACCCACCAGACCCCAACCCCCCCGTTTTCATACGGTGGGAGGCAGCCCGTTCTCTCAGCTCCGAGGAAGGACGCCGGCACCCAGTGTGAGCTGACCTGGCTGCCGGTCTCCACTGATGGAGCCATCGGTCCTGTTCCCACGGTTACGGCGACGGCGGCTCCGGTTCCGACGCTGGGGTCTTGACTCGTCTTCTGTGGGACAGAGAAAAACCAAGCCGTGCACCTCATCTCCCACACCTCCGTTCCTGCCCAGCTCGAACTCTTTGAGACCCCAGGCAGAGCCCTTACCCAGGCCATTCTCCGTCATGCTGGGCCCGTCCGATTCCAGGCCTCCGTCCATGACAGTCCTGTCGTCATCTGTGCGGCGGCGGCGGGAGCGGCGGCGCCTGGCGCTTGCTGGGGGGGGTTCCCCGGGCTCTGAATCAACCGGGGGCTCTGGTTCAGACGTGTCCAGTAGGCTGTAGGGGTTACTGTCTGGATCTTTCAGCACTGGTTACAGGAAGAGGAGAACCTGGTCATCACGTGTCCATCATTTTCCCTTTCGGCCTACGCTCTCGAACCCAGATGTCTGATACTGGTACCTGAGCTAATAGACGAAGCGTTGTATCTTGTGGTGGGCCGGGGGGCAGGTGGGGGCCCCCTACCCCGGCCCCCAATCGGCCGCCTCCGGCTTTCTTCCCCCCGGGTTGGGGGGTCCCGGTCACCAGGCCCAGCTCTGTTGGGCTCCTCCCTCTTCTCGGACTCCGTCTCAGAAGCTGTGGATGGGTCTGAGCTGGGGCCTGAAGGACACAGCGGGCTTCAGTCAGGGTCACTCACCCCACCCCTCCCACTCACAAGTCCCCCCGCCAACCGCATCTTCAACGTGTCCATCGCCCTTCCCTGGAGATTCCGCCCAGACCCCTGCTTCTCCAAGGCCCACCGCTGTTCACCTCCCGCAGCCGTCTTACCGTAGGCGGGACCGCCCGTCCTCCGGCCGCGGCCCCGGCCCCCATAGCTGCCCCCGTAGGTTCGGGTGGTGTGGAGGGAAGAGGAGGAGCTCTCATCCGTGGTATAGCCAGCCTTGTCACTGCCACCGCTGCCGCGCCCGCTCCCGGGAGGGCGGAAGCCCAGCCCTATCTGGCGAAGCTGTTCGTCAATCTGCAGCCTCTCCAAGCGAAGCTGCTCCACCTCCTGGTTGGGTGGGAGATAGAGAAAGATACTGAAGGGGGAACAGACGTGAGCTCAACGACCAATCCTCACTCAGGCTTCTGCGCCCTGACCGTCCCCATACACCTAAACTCTCAGGAATGCAAGACGGAAGACACTGGCTAAGCAAGGAAGATTCTGCGGTCCCACCCTACAGCCCCAGATCTCCATTCAGTGCTTTCTGTTCTACTCAAGATACAAACTGGGCGTCACAACTGCTAACTTTATCCACCAGTAGCCTTCGTCTCCTTCCTACACCCAGATCTTTCCCGTCCCAGGCTTCCGGCTCGGGTACCTGAAGGTAGGAGAGATGATATTCCAGCAGAGCCTGGGCATTACTGATATTCTCCCGGGTGCCAACAAATATGAAGGGAACCATGCCCTGCGCGGCAGAGAGGACGGGAGGGTTAGGAGGGTCGATGCGAGTAGTAAGTCCACCCTGGCCCCTCCGGAAGCTCAGCCAGTGGGACCACTCTGGGCTCTGCATCTTCTGGAGGACACAAGTCCCCATCCTCCACCCCTAGAGATCCGGGCCCACGGAGAAGGGGCTCTGCGAACAACCCCACCTACTCCTAGAAACCAATCTCCAGATGCAGACGCCCCGTACCTCCTCCCTGGGGTTCTTCTTGTCATTGTCACCTTCTACGCGAACCCTCACCACACCAGATTTATCCACAATCTCCTGGATCACTTTCCCGTTCTTCCCAATCACTTTGCCTGAATGGGTAAAGGAGGAATTAGGCCTTTTTTTTTTTTTCAACAGAAAAGAAAAAAAGTAAAAACAGATCAACAGTTTTCCAGTTTCTATATATGGATTCGGTTTAAGTATTCTCCTGCTTCTAAATCTCTGGTGAGTTTTCACAGGACAAAAGTTTACGATCCCTGGAAATCTGTTCTTCCATTTCCCTCAATCCTACAAGACTGCTGGCTCTGTCCTTGTGAAACTGGGAGTCCGCAGGGAGGCGCCAAGCCTAGAACCCCTTTAGGGAATCTCACACCGAGCCCCACCTGTATTCTTTTATCTGCACACACCCTCAACTCACCAACAAGGTTCCTGGGCACTTGCACGGAGTCCTCAGAAAACTCCAGGTAGCTTCGGGCCTGTCGGCACGCCTCAGGAGTCTACAGAGAGCAGCGGGGAGCAGTTACTCACACAGGGGCCCTGGATCTCAATCCTCTTCCTGCCACCCTCTGCCTTTGGGAAAGCATGCTGCCACCAAGTCAGAGAAGGAGGTGGACAGGACTCAGGCTTCCTTGCCACCTCACCCTTTCTTCTCTCTACCCCCAAGCCACCTAAGCAACAGCTGGCTTTTGCTGACCTCCCCATAGATGCGGAAAGTGCAGGTCTCTTCACCCAACTCAATGGCGGTCACCCCAGGTACTTTTCGGGCCTGCTGGATGTTGGCACCGTGAGTCCCAATCGCCAGTCCCATCAGGTCTTCTCGCACCGTGAACTCCTCCTGGAAGGCTGCCGCCAGCTGCTTACTTGTCTGAAAGGAAAAGGCGCTGCCGGATCCCTGGTGGTGGAGCCCCACACACCCGTCCCAGGCACCTGACGCTCGGCATGACTTCGATGAGAGAAAAACGTATGGAAACAAGTCAGAACTACCCCAGATCCACTGACCCCAGGACCTGCACAGAGAATTCGGGAATCTTTCATTCCACTCCTACCTTGCAGACGCCAGTGGCCTGGCGGGGAGAGGAGGTAAATGAGGGCAGAGTTTGGCTGGCAGCCGCCAAAGTTCTGGATTTGGCTCTAACATGATCTGGCTATGTGATCCTAAACAAAACACGCTCTCTGCGTCTCTATTCTGTCATCTGCTAAATGATTACACCTGACTTACCCCATTCCCAGACTAGCAAGAGGATTAAGTAAAGTCAGTGAGAAAGGACCTTTCACAAGGTAAATGCAAGGCTAAGGAACTACTGTTACCTTAACCAAACTATTATCAACCCCCAAAATAAAACCCAACAAGTGGAGTAGAAAGCAGGGGTTGAGAAAGCAGGAAAGGAGCCGTGGACCACCACACGACCTCATTTCGCAACCTGCTCTTAGACACCTGGGTACCAGGGCAGGAAGACAGGGAAGGTTCTAGAAGAGGGAGTCCTAGGTAGGAAGCCCCAAACAAGAAAGATTTCTGAAAAGGGACATTCTACTTCCTACTTCCACGACAGATGAGGTTGTGCTACGGCAACGACTTACACTGAGGCAAAAAGAGAAAGCTGAATAAAAGGGACTACATTGGGCATTCAAAATAAAAGAATTAGGGAGGGAAGAAGAGGATTTACAATGATTTACAAATGTCCTCTAGAGAAGTTTGCCAAGGGTTTTATTTCTTAGACGGCCTGATGAGTACATGGGCACTTGTATTTTTTTCCTTTGCAATGTTTCAAAACAATTAGAAAAAAAAAAAAAGGCTAAAAAATAAGAGCAATTCTCTCAAAAACAAAGACATGCTCCTATTCTTTTTTTTAAATGTTTATTTTTGAGAGAGAAGAGCACGCATGCACACATGAGGGACAGGCAGAGAGAGGGAGGGAGACAGAGGATTCGAAGCAGGCTCCGTGCTGAGCAAAGAGCCCGATGTGGGGCTCAAACCCACTAACCTCGGGGTCATGACCTGAGCCAAAGTCGGACGCTTAACCGAGTCACCCAAGCACCCCTATTTTTTTAATTTAACTTTTAATGTTTTTATTTATTTTTGAGAGAGAGCAAGACAGAGTGTGAGCAGGGGAGGGACAGATAGAGAGGGAGACACAGAATCCAAAGCAGGCTCCAGGCTCCGAACTGTCAGCAGAGAGCTCCATGCAGGGCCCAAATCCACAAGCTATGAGATCATGACCTGAGCCCAGGTCGGACGCTTAACCAACTGAGTCACCCAGGTGCCCCCTATTTTTTTTTTTTTTTTTTTTTTTTGAGTAAGCTCCACGCCCAACGTGGGGCTTGAACTCAATCCTGAGATCGAGTCGGATACTCTACTGACTGAGCTAGCCAGGCGCCCTGTTCCTATTCTTAAGACCTTGCACATATGGCTAACTTAGTATCCGGCACACTTTGCCACACTGATCAATACACCCAGGTCCTAGGAGAGTCAAACAGTCTACTTTCGGTCACCAGAGAATCTGCTCGCTGGGACCTGGAGCAGACAGAATTTGTATCATCTGGGGGAAAAGGTGAATTTTTAACTGCCAGTGCTCTGAGTAGCATCCCTGCAAAAGTGAAAGATTAGCATGATCCAGAATTTGTTCAAGCTCAGAGAAAAGCCTCCCCAAAAGCTCAGTTCTCTTGATAAATGGAAACACACACCCACCCTGCTTGTTTAGGACAGTATACTGCCTAAGGAAAGAGAATCTGACCATAAGATATCAGAACTGGAAAAGACCTTGTAGGAATATTCTAGTCTAACTACCTCATTATCACACATGGAGATAAAGCCCACAGAAATCAAATGATCTGCCAAAGGTCAATATTTGACAAAACAAGACTTGGGATTCCAAGTCCAGTGGTCCTTCCGGCGTACAAATGGTTCTCACATATATCCTGCAAAGCATTTTGATTCCCAGAAGGGATATGGGGGAGGCTGGTGGAAGTCCAAGCCACACCCCCTCTTCTACTTTTAGACAGAGCTGCTCTGATTGATCTGTTTTATGCACTGCGTTTTCAAGTAAAATTTCACTTGATCAAAAGGTCCCACAGTGAAGAAAAAAGTTTGAGAACAACTGTACTATTATAACACGACGGAGCTCTGCCATCTGGAGGAGTCTGGGATAACACAGTAGACTCAAGTTTAATGGCCCAGAAAGACCTTAGTCTTTCTATTCTGTAAACACAAGAGCATGAGTGAAGGATGCAGGTGGGACAGGGGGAGGACAACAATACCATTCAGCAGGGAAAAGCGGAGCCAGAACTCACCTCTAGGTGTTTGGTAGCTTCTTCGTTGCGGGACATGAGTAGCAGTTTGGTGCGCAGGCTTCGAAAATGCATATCACCCAACAGGGACGCCCGCTTCACGGGAGCCTCTGTGGTTGACTGGAAGAAACCAATGGAAAAGTCATTTAAAAAAAGACTGAATACACACTGGGGGAGAGCCAAGAGCTGGGATATCTGGATGCCTGAATATCTAGAAAAGGACAGGTGGTATGAAATGAAGCTAAGGAAGAGAAAAATCATTGTCCGTCTCACAAGGGCCTACTATCTGAGGACCTAGGGGAAGTGATTTTAGGGAGCAAGCAGGGCTGAGAACCGTACAGTCTACTTGAGTCCAAATACGCAAGGGAGGGTCCAGCCCAGATGGCAATACAATAGACAGGTTAGAAAAATAAATGATGGTCCTACACGAGGGAAACTAGGGAAACGTGGGCTACCTGGGCCCTCGGGGGTCAGGAACAATAAAGTCTCCTTTGACAAGTAAATATAAGCACCTCTGAGCCCCTTCCTTTCTGCAAAGGAGTTAAAAAGGTAGAAGGAAAAATTGCTAAAAGGGCTTACGTGAAATTCAGGTGGAGTAACTCACCAGAATGAAGAGCTCACTATTTGTGATGTTGAGAAAGATGCAGTTCGCTCCCAGCGCTTTCTTGAACTCTTTATGGACGTTTTCATTTGAGCAGCTGCAGAGGAAGAGAAGAGCGCTCAGAGGCACAGAGCAGAGTGCAGTCAGAGGCTCAGGGAAGAGGGGGGGATGACAAAAACAAGAAAAGACGAAGGACTGAAGTAGAGAACAGGGATGAAGAGAGGAACTGGGAGCAGAAGGGGCTCTGGAGAAGACAGGATGGAGAGCTCTGGGAGAAATCAGGGCAGAGGAGGAATGTCAAGGGGCCCCCTCCCGACACCAGTAACTCACGCCTCTCTCAGATCCTCAGGCACGGCCATGGTCACTTTGAAGAAGCTGCCTTTGGTTGCAAGAGGATTGGGATTGACTGGCCGGAGCCGCTCCAGGGTGACAATCTCATTGTAAGTGGCATCACAGGCAGCATATTCGATGACATAGAACTGGCAGAAAGGGAGAAAGAATGGAGAAGTTGGGGATGACCTGAGCACCTGTCTCCCACCCTTCTGTGACCACGGTCTTTGCCTCAACAGCTCTCCAAGGGCCTCCGAGTCAACTCACATCTCCCTTCATCATCCGCACCCTGGCCAGCCACCAGCCGCAAGGTTCCTGTTCGTTGGCTCGAGAATAAACCTGAAGAAAAGTTGAAAATAAAAGACTTACTGAGGACCATCCCCAAACATCACGAGTTGAAGCAGCATTCAGACACCTGACTGGCGCGCTACGCCAAGACAAAGGAAACTAGAGGAAGGAGCAAACTAAAAATCAGACTGTGATTTTACGTGCCGTTACCATAGGAGGAGGAAAAGTGACTCCTCGAAACTGGGAGGCCCCTGAGAGTCTGGTTGGACACACAGTGACAGGGAACCGGTGCATTTCACTTTTTCACAGGCCACCGGGCTGGGTGTAGCGGCTCAGCATGGAGAGGGAAGGAGAGTGAACCAAGCAGTGAGGAGCCTAGGGTACTAGTATCAGGGCAAGGAAGATGGCAGAATCCTGGGAAAAGTGACATCTAGAAAGGGTGGGCCCCGTGGCCCTTACCTCAACCTCATCCCCTTCTGTGATCTCTTTATTATAGTCAGCTGGAGGCGGTAGCCGGACGTCCCCAAAGGGAATCTGTCTCTCACTCTGCCAGCTGCAAGGGAAACCGTGACATGAAAGCCATTCGGGCCAATGTGGTTGCCCGTTTTTTCAGGAGGAGGTTATGGCCTCTTCTGGGCAATTGCCACCTTCTCTGGTGATCAGAGGCTAAATTCCAGGTCCTCCTCCATACTGGTGTCTTCTGTCACTTGCTAGCACCTAAATACTAGGTCAAATGTCCCCCACCCTCACCTGGGATCCACAGAAGTTGACCGCCCCTCTCCCAAAGCCCTGGCTCTCTCCCACCTATTACAGGCCTCATAGGACTCAGCCACCCCTTCTTCTCCACTCTCCTTCTAGGACCCAGTATGCTGCATTCTCTATTCCCAAGGTCTTACTTGTTTTCAAAGAAGATGGTGACAGAGTCTTCATGGACATCCTTCACAAAGCCCTAGAATGGATTTTAGGACAAATTAGATGAAAGAAAGAAAAGAAAGAAGAAAGAAAGGAAAGGAAAGGAAAGGAAGAAAAAGAAAGAAAGAAAGAAAAGAAAAGAAAAGAAAAGAAAAGAAAAGAAAAGAAAAGAAAAGAAAAGAAAAGAAAAGAGAGAAAGAAAATGACAATTTACCACCACTGTGGCCATCAAGGGAACAGAGATATTTAGAGGCCGTTACCTAGAGTATTAGATGGGGACAGAAGCAATCTAAAGATAGGGCCGGAAAAACCTGTACTGGGGAAAAAGTACGAAATGTTGGGATAGAGACAAAGGACATGGTACTGGCATGGAAAGAAAAGTGGCAAAATCCACAAATAAGATGAGACAGAAGTTAAATAGAAGGGGGACAAACCACCTCCAACAGAACAGCTTGGAAACCGATGCGATGGTCTAGCATGGCTCCCACAGGGGCCTCCCTATCTGTCTGTCTCCTGTTGTGCTGAGCAACTTGCCAGAGTTCAATTAAAATACCAACAACACTCAGCAGGGCTAAGAATATCCCATGAGACAGTGTGAGGCTGTCCTGGAACACCTAGAGGACATCAGGATCCGCCAAGAGAGAGAAGGGTCTAGCGCCCCGATGCAGCAAGAGACCTGAGCAAACTTGGTGCCTTCACGGCTGGGTCCTAAGTGGATAATCAGAACACTGGTGTTCAAAACGATGAACACAATTTACAGAAGGAAAAATCGTGACTTAAGTGATGTGAGATTCTGGAATCCTAGACCGTGATACACTGCTATGAATATGAAAAGGATAAAATTCGTAGAAAACCCTAATCTTGAGATCATGACATGGGAGAGGAACAGGGATGACGGACTAGCTGGTCCACTTCCTACTGCCTGTGTCCTCACTGAAGAGGCCAAGGCTGTGTGTTCCCCCATTTTTCTACCTTCTCTCTCGATTTTTCACATACTCCAAATGAGGGACTAACTCTGAAAGTCTAACTGATCAATCTGTTCTTTTAGAATTGAGCTTTTAGTTTCCTAAGAAACCTTTGCCTAATCTAAGGCGACAAGGTTTTCTTATATTTCTTCCTCTGAAGTTTCATAGTGTTTATTTTACATTTAGGTTTGTGATCCACTTTGAGTTGAATTCTGCATATGGTGCGAGATATGATCAAAAACCATTTTTTATTCATGAATAGCCAGTTATTTGAAAAGTCTTTGTTGAAAAGACTACCCTTTCGCTACTGAATTGCCTTTTCACTTTAGTTCAAAAATCAGGAAGTGCAAATTAATTTATTAATGACAGAAAGCAGATCCATGATTGACAGGGAACTTTTGGCAGTGAAGGAAATATCTTGATTGTGGTCACGATCTGACATAGATCTATACAGATATTTAGACAGATATATGTATGTCAAAACTTGAACAAACTATATTTTGAATACAGGTACTTCACTGTTTATACCTCAATAAAGCTGTTTTTAAAAATTAGGGGTTTCAGGGGCACCCGGGTGGCTCAGTCGGTTAGGCATCCAACTTCGGCTCAGGTCATGATCTCACAGGCCTTAAGTTCGAGCCCCGCATCGGGCTCTGTGCTGACAGCTCAGAGCCTGGAGCCTGCGTTGGATTCTGTGTCTCCCTCTGTCTCTGCTCCTCCCCCACTCATGCTGTCTCTCTGTCTCTCAAAAATAAAACATTAACAAAAAAATTTTTTAAATAAAAATTTAAAAATTAGGGGTTTCAAAAGGCTAATGCACAAGAACTATTCCCGAGCTTTGCAGCTAGGCACAAAAGCTGAGCTCAGGAGAGAAAATACCAAAAATGCAGACTCGTCTCCCTCGCACCTCCAAGAACTGGTCAATCGCATTTTACTGTACTGCTGTTTCCTTACGGTGGGAAAAGCGAAATCCAGATTTCACTCTCGATACCGATACCGGCTGACCACCCTTCCCTTCTTTCGGCATAGATCTTATGACACCTTCCTACTGTCCAGGGAACTTAGTACTCCCGGGGCTGCCTGGGCTCTTCCTCACCTGTACTTTACTCTTCTCTGTCATTCCCCTCCCCAGACAGGTTTTCTCCACTCTTCATTCAGCTCCATCAATACCCACTCCTACTATTCTCCATGCCAACTCTTCTGACACAGTTTTGCCCCTCAGTTATTTGCCCAAGTCCTTCTTGCCTTTTGGGTCCTCCTCCCATAAGCACTCACACTGCATCTCTGGCTTCCCTCTTCTTTTCTCCCTTTACGAGGGTCTGTCTGGATTTCTAGAGGCATTTCAACCGGCCTCTTCTGCTGACTTTATCCAATTCTTTGTCCAAAACGTCTATCTCCAAGCTTGAAAAACAGTGTGAGAGCGAGATCTATTCTCAAAACATTTAGGGATGAGATACAAGGCAGTGGAAGAGACAGAAGAAGAGAACCACTTGTCTTCTCCCTTGGGAAGAGGTTCCCACTCCTAGATATACTCACCCACAAAAGATATGCCTACAGCCCTAATCCAGTTCTCCCCCAATATGTCAGGGTTGGCCCTCAGGCAGAAGTAGCAATCCCTGTGTTTTCAGCTACCATCATCCCCAAGGCAGAAACGTAGAGCTCAGAAATGGAGTTTCTCTACACATTACTCAGCAGTTCCACCAAATGCCACACACTCTTATACTTCCAGGGTCTTTTTCCTTCAAATATTCTCCCAAACAAGCTTGCTCCTCGACTTCATATTCCAACCCAGTCTCTGCTCCTTACTCTCACCTGCATCACCGGTCTGTTTCCCTCCAAAGATACCAGTGGAAGAAGGTGAGCTCCCAGTTCTGCTCAGTCCATGCTCATTAAGAAGATAAGCAGGTGAGGGCAGGAGCAGGTGAGTCAATCTCTACAAGGCCAACTAGATGCAAAGATGACTCAATTCGGCGGCCATGGCATATCGTGGCTTTGGCTTATAGGGCCTAGGACCAGACAGAAGAGTGACCCAGGTTTCTAGATGCTTGTTTCCTCAGATTACAAAGTATGCAATTAGCCCTCACCTCCATCCTAGTCCTGGGCTCTGAGAGGAGGGACTTCTGGGAGAAAAGCAGGCAGGGCCTGGGTAAAAACCACAGGTTGAGGCTGAGGATGCTAAATTTCTTGAGAAAGGAATGGAAATTTGGGTACCCAGGCAAGGCCTGGGAACTGGATAACTGTGCCCTGAAAGGTGAACAGACATTTCATCTGAGAGTACAGCTCAGAGAATAAAATACACTTAAGAGCCGGAAGAGAAGACTTGGCGGGACAGCTACAGGAGAAGCGAGGGCCCAGACCCGACCTCTGTCCTAACTTGGAGGATCAACAGCAGGACCCAATTCTAAGACAGGAGAAAGGGGCCTTCCCAAATTCATAATTCTAGAAACATGGTAAACACTCTTTGACCCACACCAAAGTTTGCTGAGTCATGAATATTAAATCAGTAGCAAGGTCAGAATGGCTAAGTATCTATATGGCACTGAAAAGTTGAAGAAAGATTAGTCTGAATTTACGGACTTGTTTGTTCTTAACTGTGCCATGGGGCACAAAATGCTAACGTGGCCCGAACAGAAAACCCACATCACCTGGCTTTCAGCTCAACTGCAGACTCTACTCTCTGATTTCAAAATATCCTCTCCCTGATTCTCCCAAGCCCATCACTGCCACGGCCCACAGCGGAAAAAAGGAAAAACTCAGAGAGAGATTTCGGTCTGACGCTTACACGTGGAGAGGGAAACGTCTCCCTTCCCATTCGTCTCACGCAGTTAATCTGAACTAGATACCAATCTTTCCCAGCGATGCTTAGCTCCTCTGCTTCCTAGAACAAAAGCAAACGTCGTCTCTCAATCTCAAACACTAAGCATCACTTTTCTTGGAACCCAGAGTTTAGGAGTGGGACAGACCAGGACGAAGGACAAAACAGTGGGGGAACACGGGGCTAAAATCTTAGCAGGAAGGGCCTTTCAACAAAGGTAACGCAAGTTTGAAGAAAAAGGAGACAAGAGACAAATGTACTCGATCGGAATCGGAAAGGAATTAGAGACTTTTGCCAAAGAAAACAGAAATGCTATGGAGGCAGGCTAGAAGAAAAAGTCCCATGTTAGAAAAGTATGCACAAAAAGATGACAGAAGAGATCTTCTGGGAGTTTCCTTCAGACTTGGAATAAGGTGGTTCCTGGGGGAATACACTGGAACACAGAAGTGGAACACAGATAAAACGCCAAAGACTGAACTTGATAGGATAAGTTAAGACAGATAAGAGTAGCCAGAGGCACTGACTATAAAGAAATCTGGGGAGGGAGGCCAGGCAGAAATGCACAGGCATTTAGGGTGGGTAACAAAGGCTGCACTGAACTGATCACCTGAAGCTGGGGCAGAAGCCTTCCACTACAAGGGCAAATTCGAGACCCTTTCCACCTACACGCCTTCACAGGAGAAGAGCTGGAGAAAGTCATTTCCAAGGGCACGAAGGTGGAGCGATCTACTAAGGGAGAGAAGGCACGAAAAGAAGTGAAAGAAAGGGGGCCCTTCTCCAGACCTGTGATGTTACACGAAGCTATCTCTGCTGTTGCTCCTCAGGGCAAAATGAAAGAAGGCGGGGAAATCAAAAAAGTCTCTGCGGCGATTCCAGGCACAAAAGTCCAAAAGAGTCTCAAAATAACAACAGTCACACAAAGAAAAATTCCTGGGCGGCAAGAGGAGTCTCCCTCTGGCTTAATCTAAATGAGGGGAAGAAGAAAAAAAAAAAAAGTCCTAGAAAATGGATTCGGAATAAAGAAGGTGGTAGTAAAAGGAGTTGTAAGGAACCAAACAAGGACCCTTTACAACCCCCTTGTCCAAAAGAAGGCGGATCAGATTCCCAAATTGAGAGAGTCGGCCAAGAAGTCTTCTGGAAGTGGAAACCCTTAAGATCCTTAAGGAAAATCCCCACACATTCCCCCCTTCAGAGGTTACAGATGGTGAACACGAAGCCTGCACCCGCCGAGATGCGAAGAACCTACAAGAACGATCTCAAGACATCTGAGGTCAAAATGAGATGACAAAAAGAACCCCATCCCCGTAGAACCGTAGAGCGGCTAGCCTTGGGATAAAGGGGTGGGGTAAGAGACTCGTGAAAAGATGCCACCTTACGGCTAGGAGGGAACTTGACCGGCACAACCCAGAGTTGCCGAGGTCAAAGATAGCAAATGTCACAAATGGATTCCGACCGTTTCTCCTTGGGTTGGGAGCAGAAACGTAACACGAAAGTGGGGTGAGTCTTCCAGGGCCAGGAGGCAGAGGCCTCTGTGAGGAAGATAAAAGGATCTAATATGGGACGGCCTTCCCAAGGGGGTAATAGGGAAGAAGAAAGAGAATTCTCCATGTGCTTGGACCGTGCGGAAGAGGGGGGTGGGGGGTGGGATGTGATTCAGGTCTAAGGTAGGTCTCCTACTAGGAAACAAGAAAAGTCGATGAGAAGCGGGGAAAATGGGGTCTCCGTTGCGGGGGGGCGGGGGGCGGACGCTGATCCAAGCACAATAATGAACACGGATGTTCATTCTCTCCGAGACCGGGGTCAAGAGCAGGTGTAATTAATAGAGAGACCAAAAATAGGAGGAAGGGGGTGAACTTCCAGAGGTCTCCCCGGGAGGGCTGCGGGTGGGAGCGTGGGTCTAAGGTTCGAAGGGCCAGGACTTCGCTCCAGAGGCGCGATCCCGCCCCACTCTCCCCCTCCCTGGCTGGGGGGAGGGCGCCGAAGACCGGTGTCCCCGGCCGGCGCGCCGCCTCACCTTGTAGAAGGCCCCGTTGGAGCCGCGCACCTCGACGGGCAGTCCCGGCTCCACGTCCCCCCCGGAGGCCAGGCCGCCCATGGCGCCGCCGCCGCCTCCGACTGCCCCGGCGGCGGCTGCAGCGGCGGTCTGAGTCCGGGCCGGGCCGGGCCCCCGGCGTCTCCCCGGGGGAGGAGCCGGAGGGGGAGCCGCGGGGGGCGGGAGCCGGGCCGGCCCCACGGCGGCCCTGCCACAGCCAACGAGCAGGGGGCCGGGGCCGGGCCGCTCCCCGTCCGCCGCCGCCGCCTTGGTCTCCGCCACCGTGAGGGAAACGGCCGCCGCCGCCGCTGCCTTCGTCACCTCAGCTTCCGCCTGCCGCCGCCCCCGCTGCTGCCTCAGTCCCGGGACCCGCTGCTGCCGCTGCCGCTCCACGGCCTCCACCTCCCCCTGCCGCCGCCGCCTACTGCGCAGGCGCACCGGGCACCCGCCCGCCGCGCGCGGGGCCCCGAGGGCCACGGCGCAGGCGTCAAGGCTGGCGACCCAGCTCGCGCTCGCCAGCGCATTAGGGCTTCCACACTCCCTTTTGCTCTCTCACGCCCTCTCCTGGTCGCCTCCTTGCGCCTGCGCAGAGCCAGACGGCTCTCTTTCTTCGCCACCCCCCCCCGCCCCACTCCACCGCCCACATCTCTTCCTTTCCCCGCCCCACAACACTGATAACTAACCAATCGTGCGGAGGGAGGGGCCGAGCCCACTCAGTCGGATTGGATTTCTGCTGCTCCTGGGCAGGCCACACCCACCTCGCCGCTGTGAGCTTCCCGGGGCTGGGGCAAGTGAGGGATGGGCATGCGCCTGAATGACTGCTTGGTCACTTTCCCCACCTTTGTCTTTCTCGGTGCGCACGCTCCAAAGGAAAAAATAAAAAGAGGAGTCAAAGGAAAAAAAAAAAAAAAAAAAAAAGGCCTGGTGCGCGTGCGCTGTGCTTAATCGTCCACAAGCACGTATCGACTCCTGGGAGCGTGTGTGACTCTGTGCTGTAGATTGAAGAGTCGCGTTCTTACCTGGAGAAGATTCCGATCATGCATATAATGAAAGGTTAATTTCAAGGCAGTACCAAAAAGCGAAGGCAACTTAGATTAGCACAAGATTTGGTATCCAAATGCTGAGCATGTTCAAAATAGGAAAAAATGTTACGGAGTAAGGGTAGTAGAGGGAAAACTCCGGATTCTTGAACTGAGATAGGGAATTTAGTTGCAGAAATAAAGTAGCACAGAAATTAGGATCACGTGTTGTGCATTTGATCCGTTAGCAAGTGTTTATATCGACCTCACTGTGTTCCAACAGCCTTAATAAGTGCCAGGGATACAAAGACGAGATGTAGTAGTGCCCCCCCCCCCCAATAACGATTTTATAATACATTGGGGAAGGGACTGACAAGTTTAAACAAATTAACAAATAAGTGCATCGGGTTCCACTGACGTCTTGATAGAGATAAGGACTAGGTAGAGAGGGAATCCCAATGAGACCATGAAAAGTTGTTCTTCAGAGTAACCTTCAGGAAAGTCTTCAGGAAAGACTGAGGAGGGGAAGCGAATGGAGAGGTGGGGGCTGAGTAGGCGTTTGCGAGAGGAAAAGTGCAGTAAAAGGATTCTTGAGATATCAGGAATTACAGTGATGCAGAGAAGCAGAAAGCATGTCCTTTGGGGAACCACAACCGGTTCAAGTAGCATTTGGCTTGAGGAGCTACGGGAAGGTAGGCTGTGAGGGACTTGTAAATCAGATGAAGGAGAGTGGCTTTTCCCTTATCAATACTGAAGAGCCACTGAGAGATTTTAAGCAGTGTAATCGGATAAGATTTTCATTCTACAACTATGGAGGATAAAGAGTAAGGGTGGTCCCAAGGCGCGGGACCCCGTGAAGAGCTATTGATTGCAGGGAAGAGAGAGGCCGAGGACCTAACTTGGATGAGGGCTGCCAGCAACAGAGGGACAAGCTGGTCTGAGCCTGTTCCGTTTGCAGCGGGATCAACAAGAATTGGTGATGAGGGTGGAGTGGGGTGGGGTCAGGAGTCCCTGAAGAAGTACTCAGGGTTACTGAGTGAATGGTGATGCCAAACATGGAAGAAAGAACTCAGGAGGCAAAGTTTTGGAAGACACGTTGGTGAGGTTGAGGGTCCACCATTCAGGGGGACATCTCTTGTCTTCAACAAACGTCTCGTTCAACATATATAATTTCTTTTAGTCTTCCACTGTGCCTATACTAGGTTGGTTCTTAAGCATCCTATACTCCTTTGGGGTGCTCATCGTGGTTGTACTATTAATAATTTGTCCAGCGTCTGTCTTCTGCCATCTGTGAGGTCCGCGAGGCCAGAGACTGGGTTCCGTGTCTGTCTGTGCCCACCATTGTATACCCGGTACCTAGCACGGTTCCTGGCCTGGCAAATATTAACCGAAATGAAGGGATCAATGCTCTGCAGGTCAATCGACACACATGTTCTTGCTCCAGGAGAGGTCTCAGCTGGAGAGATGGATGTTGGAATCATCGGCATATGAGTCGTAGTTAAAGCTATAAAACAAAAATAAACCTTGGGGCGCCTGGGTGGCTCAGTTAAGCATCTGACTCTTGACTTCACAGTTCACGAGATAGAGCCCCGGGTTGGGTTTAGGCGGTGCAGGAGTTCAAGCCCCGGGTAGCGCTCTGTGCTGCCGGGTTCGGAGCCTGGAGCCTGCTTCGGATTCTGTGTTTCCCTCTCTGTACTCCTCCCCCACTTGTGCGTGCTCGCTTGCGTGCTCTCTCTCTCTCCCTCCCCCCCTTAAAAATAAATACAATTTTTAAAAAAGAAGAGTACAGGCCGTCAGACTGGAGAATTTGAATTTGGGCTCTTAAGCAATAGCAGTAGCTGAATTTTGTTTTAGAAGTGACACCGTCACCAACTTCCGAGCCTCTGACACCAACAGTCCTTTCGGGTTTAACGTTTGTTCACCGGCTGTAGTCATTGTTCATTCAGGCAAAGGATGGGAGTGGGAAAAAGGAGAACAACATTTCCGATGGGGAATGGCATATTCACAAGGCCCAGAGGGGAGAGTACAGTGCCTCTGAGGTACAGAGGTTAGACTGCATAGAGTCTAACTAACATGGTTATAACCAGCATGGACGGGAAACACGTGGCCGGAAGGGTTGGGCCAAACCTTGCAGGGGCTGGAACATATTTAGGAGTTTGGACTTTCTACTGAGAGAAGTGGGAACCATTACAGGACTTTCAGCCAAACTGCCTTTTAGTAAGATTACTCTAGCTGGATGATGAAGGATGTGTCAAAAGAGTGGCCCAGCTTGTCTTTGGACTTCTAAGTACATCGGGATTGGGAGGAAGACAGAATGATGGGTAGATTGCTAGATGAATGTTGGCTAGATACTGAAAATGGGAACTAAATGAAAGTTTACATACTGAATGTTGAGACTTGCCTCAGATTTCTTCTTCACCCAGCTCTAAGAATATGTACAGACTGGACCGCCCAGCTGGCTCAGCTTTTGGAGCACGAGACTCTTGATCTTACGGTCGTGAGTTCAAGCTCCTTGTCGGCTGTAGAGATTACTGAAATAAGTAAAATTTAAAAGAAGAAGAAGAATATATACAGCCAAGCTTCTACCTTCCAAATGGGAGTCTGGAAGAGTCTTCTGGTAAATCTGATCAGATGAGAAAAAAGACAAAGGATACTGGCATTAGGGGTTCCTCAAGGAAATGGCCTAGCGGATCACCCTAGAGTGAAGTCCACCGTCAACACACCTCCTTATCTGCCACACACACACACACACACACACACACGAGTTTCCACTTGTACCTTAGCATCCCAATCTTAAATATGAGCAGACAACTGAGGACTGCCTGACACTTGAGGAAAGCCTCTAAAATGAAAGATTATGCAAGACGAAAAACATTTAAAAAAAAAAATATATCCTCAGAAAGATGAAAACATATATCCATGAAGCAACAGAATGTTTTTAAAATGCAAAGAACAAAAAACAAAAAAAGATCTCCTAGAAATTAAAAACATGAAAGCAGAAATGAAAATTCAATAGAAGTGTTAGGAAATAAAATTTTAAAAATCTCCCAGAGGGGTACCCAGGTGGCTCAATTTTTTTACATTTATTTATTTCTGATAGAGACAGAGCACAAGTGGGGGAGGGGCAGAGAGAGAAGGAGAAACAGAAACAGAAGCAGGCTTCAGGCACCAAGCTGTCAGCACAGAGCCCGACGCGGGGCTCGAACCCACAAACTGTGAGATCGTGACCTGAGCCAAAGTCGGATGCTCAACTGACTGAGCCACCCACGTGCCCCCAAAACAATAATAATTTTAAAAATGTTTTCTGTAACCAAAGAACATGAGTTTCGAGATGGCAAAGACCCAGTGGGTCCACACTAAAATATTTCCACATAAGATGTCAGAAGGCTAGGAAAAACTGAAGATCCTAAAAGTTGTGGTTGGGGGAAAAGAGAAGGAGGGTAAAAATAGGCTTCATACAAAGACTCCAGAATAAGAAACTTTTCAGGCTTCTTGGTAAGAAGCAACAGCAGAAGCTTGAAAGGCCATGGAGAAATGCCTTCAAAATTCTTAGGGCACATTATTTCCAACCTAGTGTTAGATACCCAGCCACGCTGTCAAGTACAAGAGTAGAACAAAAACATTTTCAGACTTGCAAGGTCCCAACAAATTTTTTTTTGTAGTTTTTATTTAAGCAATCTCTACACCCAACGTCAGGTTCAAACTCACGACCCTGACACCTTGAGATCAAGAGTTGCATTCTCTTCCAACCCAGCCAGCCAGGTGCCCGAAGGTCCCAACAAATTTATCTCCCAAGTATCTTTTCTTAAGAAGCTCCATCAAGGGGCACCTGGGTGGCTCAGTCGGTTAAGCAACTGACTTCGGCTCAGGTCATGATCTCACGGTTTGTGGGTTCGAGCCTCGCATCCGGTTCTGCGCGGACAGCTCGGAGCCTGGAGCCTGCTTCGGATTCTGTGTCTCCCTCTCTCTGCCCCTCCCCTACTTGTGCGTGTGCGTGCTCTCTATCAAAAATAAATAAAATGTAAAAAAAAAAAAGAAGAAGAAGAAGCTCTATCAAAATAAACCAAGGAAAAGATGAAGAGACAGGTATCCTGCAAGGGAATCCAGAAGGCGGGCGCCCGGGTGACTCAGTTGGTTAAGTGTCTCTCGATTTCAGTTCAGGTCGTGATCTCACCGTGTGTGAGTTCGAGCCCCACGCCGGGCTCTGTGCTGATGGTGTGTGTGGAGCCTGCCTGGAATTCTCTCTCTCTCTCTCTCTCTCTCTCTCTCTCTCTCTCCCCTTCCCCCATGCTCACTCTCTCTCTCTCTCAGAATAAATAAATAAAAACTTAAAAGAAAAGATGACTGTGCAGGGAGAACCCCCAGTGCGGTCTAAAGATCAGCCACTCTGTTGGAGCAAGCAGGTCTAAAGTCTCCGCCAGAAGATTCTTCAACTGGAAGAGATCAAATTCCTTACGTGTTTGTATACCCTTAGAGCACAGATAACACAACTAAAGGAGAAATTGGGGGGCGCAGTACACAGAAAACTAAGCAAACAAAAAGGACAAAAAAAGGATCAGTTCCAGAAAACACATAAATGGCTGGGGGGTGGGGGGGGGAAGACCCACAGGGCTCAACTGTGAAGATCATTTGCATAATCACGGCAGTGTAAACACCCAACAGATCCATCCGGAATTGTGATACAATGTTGGAAGCACGGCAGGCTGGGGGATGGGGGTGGGGTGGCGGTGGCCGAGGAACAGAGAGTGAGCGGTGGGAAGTCAGGGCTCATGCTAAAACAGAAGCATGGAGAAGCGGCAGCATTTGGGTGCTATTTTTAGTCTGACATATACAGATGAGTCCAAGACAAAACATAGTAACAATTTAAGCACTCAATTGAACCAATGGTCTTTGGAGAACCTTGGGAGCTGTAAGACTACTGTTTTTTTCTATCAGCGGTAGAGCAGTATGGGACTCTTTAAATAATATCAATTAGGGGCGCCTGGGTGTAGCTCAGTTGATTGAGCAGCTGACTTGGGCTCTGGTCTGGGTCTCAGGGTTGGTGAGTTCCAGCCCCGCATCTGGCTCACCGCTGTCAGCGTGGAGCCTGCTCTGGATCCTCTGTCCCCTTCCTTGCCCCAACCCGCTTGCACTCTCTCTCTCTCAAAAAAACAAAACAAAAAAACACAACATTTTAGGTAAATAATAGATAAATGCATAACTATGATTAAAAAAAAAAAATACCGGGGCCCCTGGGTGGCTCCGTCAATTAAACATCTGACTTCGGCTCAGGTCATGATCTTGCGGTTTGTGCCGAGTCGGATTCTGTGCTGACAGCCCCGAGCCTGCTTTGGATCCCGTGTCTCCCTCTCTCCCTGCCCCTCCCCTGCTTGTGCTCTCTCTCTGTCTCAAAAAATATATATTAAAAAAATATTAATAACCTCATGGAAGGGGGCTCTTACAGGAGGGGGCTGGGAAGTCAGGAGGCTACGGCAACTTTCAAAGAGTGGTGATAGCAATGTGCAAGTTTGACAGATTTGAGAGTTGTCTTAATGATGCTTTCTCAATGCTCCCTTTAAAAAGCCCTCCTCTTCAGTGCCCTCCCCTCTGTTCTCCCGGCCATGGCCAGAACCCAGGGCCTTATCACCTCATACAGATCAGCCCCAACGTCTAACAGAATCACCTCGCAGGAGGCTCAAACAGTGATGAGTGGGCAGGAACCCAAGGCCGGCTGTGGCTGCAGCTGCAGCACAGAGCGATGCTGGAGTACAGACATCCTGCCAAGACTGGCCGAGAGAATAACATGAAAACCGTGAACACCAAGAAGCAAAGGCAAAACAAGATGGGGACAAGAGAAATTTGGGAAACGTTACGTTTCCTAGTTTATGCCCTTTTCTTCTGCATTAAACATTTTTTTTTTAAATGTATTTACTTATTTTGAGAGAGGGAGAGAGTGCAGAAGCAGAGAGGAGAGACAGAATCCCAAGCGGCAGAGCCTGATGTGGGGCTCGAACCCACGAACGGTGAGATCATGACCGGAGATCGAGAGTTGGTCGCTTAACCCCACGGAGGCAGCCAGGTGCCCCTGCATTGAGTTTTACTTATGTATCCTTTTGTTTGAAGAAGAAGAAGAAGGAGGAGGAGGAGGAGGAGGAGGAGGAGGAGGAAGAGGAGGAGTTGGAGGAGGAGGAAAAGAAGTGAAAGCTGGCATGGCAGAAAACTCAGGAAATCTGAAGTAGCAAGTGGGAAAATCTGTCCCCTGGACACCCAGACCCCTTCCTCAGAAGCAACTACACTCTCTTTATGCATCTCTCCAGAAAGGATGCATTCTAATGCAATTGACATTGAAAAACAGCCCCATCACTAGATAAGTTGATCACGTTCAAAAGATATAAATCCTGTCAGATTGAGATGAGCCAAGGAGCCATAGGAGACTGGATTTTTCTGGCTCCCATCTGGGGAAGGGGTTGACCAGCTTCATTATCTCCTGATCAAGATTGTCCTAAGGCCCATCTGCTCTAAATTGGTGTGAAGGGCCCCAAATTGGAATCATTCAAGAAGAATTGAGCCCCTGATGTGTTCTCTTTGGCTGAATTTTTTTTTTTTTTTAAGATTTCATCTTTAAGTAATGTCTACACCCAACATGGGGCTCCAACTCACGACCCTGAGATCAAGAGTTGCACGCTGTTCAGGCACCCCTCTTTTGTTTTTATAATTTAGATTTTAAGGTGGATCGTCAACCTTTTGTTTTTGTTTTTAATGTTTGCTTATTTTTGAGAGAATGGAACAGAGAGAGAGGGAGAAAATCCGAAGCAGGCTTTGCACTAACAGCAGACATGGGGCTTGAACCCACAAACCACGAGATCATGACCTCTGACCTCTGATCATGAGCTGGACACTCAACTGACTGAGCCACCCAGACACCCCAGATCTTCAATTCTTTACATTGCCGTAGAAGTCTAGAGATTGTGTTTCTTACAATTTATACATTTATGTTACTTGCCTGCCCTCATTCAGTGTCTAAATTATGACCAATGGTTCATCAACAAAAAGAATAATATGCCACCAGGGGCGCCTGGGTGGCTCAGTCAGTTAGTTGTCCAACTTCGGCTCGGGTCATGATCTCACAGTTCATAGGTTCGAGCCCCGTGTCGGCCTCTGTGCCGACAGCTCGGAGCCTGGAGCCTGCTTCAGAATCTGTGACTCCCTCTTTCTCTGCTCCTCCCCCACTCACACTCTGTCTCTCTCTCTCTCAAAAATAAATAAACATGAAAAAAAACTAAAAAAAAAAAAGAAGAATATGCCACCCACAAAAGTGACGACGGATGTACGTTTAATAGCACAGGGAGATGGGTCTGATATATTGTTGGAAAGTATACGATCCCACCTCTACTCACTTAACTACTCATGTGTATGTATGGGCATTGAAAATTCTAAAGAGTTGATACCAGAGGATTAATAACAGTTATATAAGTAAGATTACAAATTCTGCTTTTTTTTTTTCTTTTTCAGTGAAGCCCAACATGGGGCTTGAACTCACAACCCTGAGATCAAGACCTGAGCTGAGACCAAGAGTCAGATGCTCAACCGACTGGGCCACCCAGGCGCCCCTACGCATTCTATTTTTATTTCACGCGAACATTCCACATTTTCTACAACGAACCCGCATTATCTGTGTAATAAGATAGTACGAAAGTAGGACGTAAGCTCGTTTCCTTCCTTGTTTCCCGGGTCCTTTGGTTTTGCTGAACTGAAAATACGGACTTTGTGACTTCTGGGGGGAAAAAAAAAAAGCACTAGCAGGCTGAGCAGACTTTTTTTTTAAGTGGAGGCCAGTGGTCCTTCCCAGGGCCCCCGAAACACCACCAGCAGGTGGCATCCTGCTCCAAATGTTGAGCCAGCGGGCCAGCCTCACTCCTGCGTCCTGTAGCGTGCAGTTCAGACACTGGAGGCCTTTGTCTGAGTCCCAACTGTGACCAACAAGACTGATGTGCCAAGCTGGCACTTTGCTCTTCTTTTCTCCATGTTCCACAGCCCGGAGCCAGGGCTCTGGCCCACGGAGGGTGAGCGAAAGTCACCTTGGGCCCACCTTTCCCCCCCGGGCAGCAGCCTCACCGAGCAGGGCACTCGAGAAGGGTCCTGAAGTGGCCGGAGCTTTATTGCACCATCAACTCCTCCTCCACCAGCACCACATCGGGACTCAGCAACTCTCATCCTCAACAGGGAGATGGAAGGGCCTCTCCCTCAGTTTTGCTCTCAGTTCTGTCCTTCCGGTTGAGCGGCTCCCAACCTCTCTTCCTTCCGGGAGGCCTCTGTCTGGAGTGCTTGGGCAGGTGGGGAGGGAGGAGGCCAAAGACAGAGATGCCCAAGGAACGGCGTCACTTTCCTGCCAACTCCCTCATCGCCTCTTCTTCGAAGCGAAAGGAGTGCCAGCCCTCGGCTTCAGTCAGGTCTCGGGCACCCAGGGCCTTGTACAAGTCCATGGCCCCCTTGTTCCAGTCCAGGACTGTGAGACGCAACTGGGAGCAGCCCCTTTCCAGGGCCACCTGTGGGAGAAGACATCACTTAGCCTTTCTCTCAAAAGGAAGCTTTCCTCACCATTCAACCCGAGGGGGGTTGGGCTCCTCTCATACATGCTTGCTTTTCCAGAACCCGCCTGGTGGCCCCATCCCTCTCCTCACCTCAGCCACCTTTTTGATTATTTTGGAACCGATCCCCTGACCTGTTGTGGGAGAAAAGAGACCAAAAAAACAAAACAAAACAAAAAAGATTGTTTCAGTTGAAGGGGATCTGAAAAGGTCATAAGGCTGGGATTAGGAGGCAGGGGATGCTGGTGGGTCTGGGTTGATTTCCTACCACCCCAGCCTCAGCCTCTGCCCCCCCCCCCACTCCCCGTACCCCGGTATTCGGGCTTCACATAGATGTCTTCCAGATAAACATTGCGCCCCTTCCAAGTGCTATAGATGAAGTAGTATAGCCCATAGCCCACCACCACACAGGGCCCTGAGAAGGAGAGAAAAAAAAGGGCTCAGGCCTCTGGGCCCCTGAGGGAGACCTCTGAGAGGGACAGGCGAGGGGAACCTCCCAGGTCCCAGGGTTCTTACCCTGTGGCTCCCCGGGGGCGGGAAGAAGTTCAGCCACCAAACAGCAATAGAAAGGATTCTCTCCGAAGCCGTCTGCTCTCAGGGCTGCGGAGATCCGAGTCGTGGGAAAGAGAGAAAAAGCCTGGGTGTGTGCCTGGCCTGGGAACCCATCCATCCCTTACCTCCTCCCCAGCCTCCATCAGGATGCCGGTGCTGGGCCCCCACCTTCCTCACTGATCTTCACCTGGTCCGAGAGTTTCTCGTACTCGGCTAGTTCCTAGGGTGTGGGGGACAGAGGCTGGGTCAGGGCAGGGGGTCCCGGCGTGGGGAGAGAGGCTGGGTCAGGGCAGGGGATCCCGGCGTGGGGACAGGAGCTGGATCAGGGCAGGGGGTCCCGGCGTGGGGACAGAGGCTGGATCAGGGCAGCACCCTCCCCAGGCGCGCCCCTCCCGCTGCAGCCTGGCCTCCCCGCCCCCACCCGCGGCCAGGCTGCCGGGGCCCTCTCCGGGCCCCCGGTTTCCGGCCCGCAGCCTTCACCCGAATCAGCTTCAGGATATTTCCACAGTCTCCCTCCTCGGCCTGTCGGATCCGCACGGAAGCCATCGCCATCCCCACCGTCTGGGACTGAAGTCTGGGACCCTCCCTTCCGTTCCGCAGACGCGGCTAAAAAGCAGGTAGCTCTCGAACGGGCCCGCACACACCGGCCCCGAAGAGCCGGGGGCGCCGCGGGCAGCGGTCGCGGGAGTGGTGGGCGCCCCCCTCCCCCCCGCCCCGCACCCTGCCCCGGGCGCGCCCCCGCCAGCCAATCAGCTGGCAGAGCAGGCTCGCCCCGCCCCCCCCCGCCCTACCCCCCCACTCCCGCCCCCCCCCCCCCCCCCCCGCCACCGCCAGCCCCGTGACTGGGCCCCCGGGCAGGGGTCAAGGCTGGACTGCGGGCTCCCTCGCTGTGGTTGCCTGGGTGCTGGTCGTCCCGTGGTGCTGTTCAGCCTCTGTGGTTGAAACCGCATGGATCAAAAGTCACCTGCCATCCGGCCCCGAGTCCCCCCCACCGCCACCACCCCTGCTCCAGCTGTGAGAGCTGTTTCCTAGGGGTCTTGAGTGGCTCCGAGTGGCCCTGCCCTCGGGAACAGTGGTATTTCAACACGGGTCAGGGAGGGGGTGATGAATTTCTATCGGTACGTGGTAAGATAATGAGGAGCGGCGGACGGGGCCTCTTCTTAGGAGCCACTAAATCACCCTCCCGGACGGTACCTCCCCGCTGAGGCGAGCCTCCGAGGCCTGGGAAGATAGTGAGGGAGGAGCTCAGAGCAGATACCAGGCCCTGTGCCTGCATGATCTCCATGAATCGTCATTCGCAGTCACCCCGTAAAGTAGGTATTATTTTTCACATTTTGTCAGCAAGGACACTACAGCACCATGGTGGAGGGACTTGTGCAGAGGCACCCAGCTAGATATTTGGTATTCCACATTTCAGCTGTAGTGCTTGCTTTCTTCTTCTTTTTTTATTTGTGATGTTTATTTATTTTTGAGGCGGGGGAGGAGCAGAGAGAGAGGGAGACAAAGGATCCCAAACAGCCCGTGGCTGACAGCAGAGAGCCCCAGGTGGGGCTGGAACTCACCAATGGTGAGATCAGGACCTGAGCCGAAGTCGGAGGCTTAACCCACCGAGCCACCCACCCAGGCGCCCCTCCGCTGTTGTTCTGATGGAGGATGCTGCTTGGGGTGCAGGGCAGGACTGCGTCTGGACCTCGGGCCTGGGGAGGCAGCCTCCTCAGGTGGGCAAAAGACTTCGGGGACCCAGGTCAGGCTCTAGAGGAGGAGAGGGGAAAATGGGGTATCTGTCCTGGCTCCTACACTTTCCCAGCAGGGGGAGCATAAGTGGACGAGCCCTGTCCCTCCCCCGATTTGTCCGCAGAGGGGGCGGAGGGTGAGTGCCCAGTCTCCTGCCCCCCTTCTTTCCACCCCGCCCCTGCCCGGGGACAACCTTTAACCCAACACCAACTGCCTGTCCCCAACACATTCTCCCCAGGGTGATCTGAGCCACAGAGAGGACCGCGGCCCATTATGGAGAGCAGAGGCCCACTGGCCGCATCGCCGGGGCTGCTGCTGCTGCCGCTGCCACCTCACGGCCACCAGGTAAGGGCCCTGAGACAGTCTCTCTACCCAGGTGCAGGATTAGGACAAGGTGTGTCAGCCCGTGTGTGCGTAGAAATGAGCTACCCTTCGGCTCTGGCCTCTTCCTTCCTCTCCTCTTCGTGCGGTAGCCTGTGTCTCTCCTGCCGTCGTCGCTGGGTCTCTGGTGTGTCTTCCTACCTTGTTTATTTTCTCTCTCTGATAGAGGATCCAGGACCCTCCTGCTGTGCACCTCAGCAGTGGTTCAGGACAAGAGCCTATCACCATCATGACCTTTGACTTCACCAAGATCAGGAAGTATGAGGTTGACATAGCCCCTTGACCTGGTCCCCTGACCCTACCTTCTATGCCTCGGATCTTCTCTTTTCCCTGCTTCCCTCTCCGCCGCTTCACCATCCCTGACCCCGCTTTTGTCCCCACAGGCCATGCCCCACGCACCATCTTTCCTTCTGTGTCCTTCCAGAACCTCTTCCTCCTTTGAGCTTTGAAGCTGGGATCCAGAGGGAGTGATTTTTTATGGCGATACCAACCCCCAGAAGGACTGGTTTGTGCTGGGGCTTCAAGATGGCAGGCCCGAGATCCAAATGCGCAACCACTTGGCCCAGCTTACGGTGGGCGCCGGGCCCCGGCTGGACGATGGGAAGTGGCACCAGGTGAGCCAGGTCCAGGCCTGCGCTGGCCTGCGGAAGGGGAACAGAACCGGGTCTCCGGGCAACCCCTTACCACCGTCCTCTTATTTGACCCGCAACAAAACCGCTATGGAGTTGCGATTCTTGTCTCCATTTTTTCAGAGGGGAATTTGAGGCTCACGTCCTGAGTGAGCCCAGGATGCTAGCTGCCTCTACAAGTCCATGTTCTTTCTGCTATACTTGGCTGCCTCTGCAGAAGGCGGTGGAGGCAGGCCCCGGGGGCCTCTGATTCAGCTTCGCTTCGCCCCGTCCGGCAGGTGGAAGTGAAGGTCCTCAGGGATTCGCTGCTGCTGAGTGTGGATGGGGAGGAGGTGCTGTGCCTGAGACAGGTCTCTGGGCCTCTGGCCGGCAAAGTCCAGCCTGTCGTGAGGATTGCACTGGGGGGACTGTTGTTCCCTGTCTCCAGTCTCCGTTTGCCGGTAACCGACAGCACAAGGGTGGGAACCCACCCCAGGTGGTAAAGTGTTGCTGCCCAGGGGACCACGGGGGTCTAAGTCCACACTCTTAAAGGAGAGGGACAGCATGATAGCTGCGTGGGAGAGGCCAAAGGCTTGTGTCTCAGAGGAGAATAAACTGAGCGTGGAGAGGCTGGGACAGGGGTTCACGTGTCTTGATTGCCACATCCCCACATCTTCCCTTCCCTGCACCGGCTCCAGCTGGTCCCCACCCTGGATGGCTGTCTGCGCCGGGAAAATTGGCTGGACCAACAGGCCCAGACCTCGGTGTCTGCCCTTACCAGCAGCCTCAGAAGCTGCGCTGCCGAGTCCCAGCCTGGCACATTCTTCCCTCGTGGGACTCGAGCAGAATTCAGTCTCCAAGGTAAAGGCGGTTTTTCCCTCCATGGCCGACCCTGTGTCTGCCTTCCCTTGTCTCCTTCCACCACTAGTTTGCCTCCTTCCTTGAGTCCCCAGCCTTGAGTCCTCAGAAAGGGTCACCCATCCCCCCACCCCAGACATCCCCCAGCCTCATGCAGAGCCCTGGGCCTTCTCTCTGGACCTGGGACTCCAGCTGGCAGCAGGTTCTGGCCACCTCCTTGCCCTTGGGACCCCAGAAAACCCTCCTTGGCTCAGCCTCCAGCTCCAAGATCAAGTAAGAGGGGGTGTTGCCTGTATTCAGTGGAGCCTGGGAGTGGCAGGGGGAAAGGGGGACCCCAGACTGTCAATATTAGGAAAGCTTAAGGTGGACGGTAGGGACATATCTTGACACGGACCAGGGGCGCCTGGGTGGCTCTGGCGGTTGAGCGTCCGGCTTCAGCTCAGGTCACGATCTCACGGTCCGTGAGTTCGAGCCCCGCGTCGGGCTCTGGGCTGACAGCTCGGAGCCCGGAGCCTGCTTCGGATTCTGGGTCTCCCTCTCTCTCTGCCCCTCCCCTGCTCATGCTCTGTCTCTGTCTCTCTCTGTCTCTCAAAAATAAATATTAAAAAAAAGAAAAAAAACTGCCCACAGCAAGCAAATGGCATTTATTTATTTATATTTGTTATTTATTTATTTATTTTTAAAGATTTATTATTTATTTTAGAAAGAGAGAGCATGTGCATGGGCTAGCGGGGGAGAGGAGCCAAGAGGGGGAGAGAGAGAATCCTAAGCAGGCTCCATGCTCAGTGAGGAACCCACCGCGGGGCTCGATCTCATGATCCTGGGATCGTGACCTGAGCCAAAATCAAGAGTCGGATGCTCAATGGATTCAGCCTCCCCAGGCGCCCCAAGATTTTATTTTTAAGTAATCTCTACACCCAACGTGGGGCTTGAATTTATAACCCCAAGATCAAGAGTCACATGCTCTACCGAGTGAGCCAGCCAGGTGCCCCTACAAATGGCTTTTACCTGGATCGTATTTACTTGGGATCGGTGTGGTTTTATGGAACATCAAGCCAGGAAGATTGGGGCAGCACGTAGGGGGCGGAAATGGTTGGTAGACAGAAGGTACCGCTCAGAGGCCCGACTGAGGCAGCAAGGGGTGTGGGGCCACAGGGGTCCAGGCGGTTTGCTCTTTCCTCCCCCGGTCACGTCCCTGTCCCACACACTCCGCAGAAAGTGGTGCTGTCCTCTGTGTCGGGCCCACAGCTGGATCTGCCTCTGGTCTTGGGACCCCCTCTTCAGCTGAAGCTGGGCGAGTCTGGGGTAGTCTTGAGCCAGAGGCCTAAGAAGGAGATCCTTGCCCTGCCTCTCTTGGATCCTGCCTCCCTCCTCAACCTCTGGGTCCAGCCACAGGGGCGCCTCTTCCTGGGGGCTCTGCCAGGTAAGAGCGATGTTCACGCTCCTCAGCACGCCGTTGGAATCAGCTAGGGGGAGAGGAGAAGACAGGCAAGGCCACGTTTTTAGGGAAAGGAAACTTCTGGGAGCCTAGAAGAAAAGGCCACAAGAAGAGAGGGGATAAAGGACCAGTGAGAGGAAGTGCTTTAGAAAATTTAGGTCAGAGAGCTGGGGTGGGGAGGAGCTTTGTGGGTCCAAGCTGCCCTCATGACCCCTCTGTGTCCCCTCCCTCTAGGAGAGGCTTCTTCGGCCTCCTTTTGCTTGGATGGCCTTTGGGCACAAGGCCAGAAGTTGGACATGGACCGGGCCCTGAGCAGAAGTGAGAACATCTGGACTCACAGCTGTCCCCAGAGCCTAGGCAATGACACAGACAGCACCCATTAAACCCCCACCTAAGAATCCCCTTGAATGTCACTCGTTCATTCACTCGACACATCTTTACGGGGTATCTGCAACGTACCAGGCACTGCGCTGAGCGATGGGCTGTACTGATGAGTAACCTCCCCCTGCCCCCCTTGGTTCCTGCCCTCTGGCTGCTCAAGGTCCCCCGGGGGAGGCAGACATCCATCAAAGACTAACAAGTAAGTGGATAATCGGAAACTGATAAGCGCCGTAGAGGGAATTGTAAAAGCTTGAAGACCAGGGGCCTTAACCTAGTCTGGGGGTCCAGGCAAGCTTCCCGACGAGGAGGAAGCCGTGACTTCTCAGCCTGGGAGTTCAGCAGCACCGACAGGCAGATGTGCGCACCAGATACGGGTCACTTTCTGGGAGCCAGGAGCCCCCTCCTTCCCCAGCATTTCCTGCCTGTGGGCCTTTAGCATTCCCCTCGCGGAGGCTGGTCCTGAGAGGCCTGGAAGGAAGGGAAGAAATGGAATCCTGCTGTTCCCTTAGCCGGGCCACTGCTGTGCAAAGAAGGAGCAGCAGGGGGCATGGGAGAGCCCTAGAGGGAGGGGGGCAGGGGTTCTGGGGACCGGGGCGGAAGCAGCAGGGAGAAGGAAAAAGGGAGTGGGGCAGAGGGCGAAGCAGCCGGCATCTCTCCTAGTCTCGTTTCCGTCCCCTTGCTGCCTTCCCAGACGAACCCGTCTCTACTCCATTCAAGGAGAGCTGGTTTATGCTGGTCCCAGCTGGGAAAAACAGACAGATTCGGGACTATCTCTGCCCTCAGAGAATGTGGTGACCCAGTCCTCCGCCCCGCCCCTTCCCGTCGCCTCGGCAGAATCTTGGTGTCCCAACCCCTACTTGGGGCACCCTCGGGAGCCCTGGCACCTGTTCTCCATCCTCTCCTCTCGAGGACTGTTAGCCCATCCCCCAACCCCCCAACCCATGGGGATCCCAGTGTCCCGGCCTCCTGGCTTCTTAAAATGATTTGCCTGCCAGTCACCCTGTTGCCAGGGTGACTCACTCATTGGACCTGTCATCCCCTTCTGCAGGGATCAGCCAGGACCGAAGTGACCCCAGGGTAAGGAGGCTCCAGGACTGTGTCTGGGGTGGAAGACAGCCTAGGCTTCTCCTTGGACCCTCCCAGTCTCGAGTTTGCTGGTCTACAGCTGCTGCCACACAGGCAGAGTGCCTTTGGAGCGTCCTCAGCATGGCCGGGAAGCCCAAATTCAACTCTGGTCCCCTGGGCAATGTTTGGGGCCCACCTGGGCCATTGGGTATGTCCATTCGACCGAGAGTCACTGAGGACCTACTGCGTATCAGGCATTGTTCTAGACGCTGAGGATGCCCGGATGAACAAGACAGACACGGTGCCTGCTTTTGTGGAGCTCACACTGGCGGGGAGGCGGGGGTGGGGGGGTGGGCAGGGGGGAGGTGGGCAGGGGCAGACGGCCCATAAGAAAAACAAATAAGCAAGATCATTTCAGGGAGCGGTTAGTGCTATAAAGGGAATAATATCCTGTAACGTAATAGAGGGCGGCAGTCGATAGACAGCCTTAGCCGGTGGTCAGGGAAGGCCTCTCTCAGGCAGTGTTACTTGAGCAAAGACTTGAATAATGAAAAGAAACCAGTCCCGTGGGGGCCTCGGGTGTGAGCCAGTGGGGGGTGGGGAGGGAGAGTTAAAAGACGCAAACACACCTGGGTTCCCATCAAGGGGTTGTTCTGAGCGGCAGCTTCGTGAATTTTTGTCCCTGAGGATTCTTCCCCGGGGCTGGCTTTTCTCTCGTCCCTGCACCCCACCCCGTCCAGGACACCGTGCCCCCAACCTCTCTTTCTCCAGGCTGTCCTAGATTCCAGGATTCCTGATTACCATCCAGAGCTGTCTACACTCTTTCATTAAGACTGACTTTGCTCCGACACAGACCCTGCCAGGCCCCCACCAAGGGCACCTACGGCGTCTGCCCAGTGTCCCCTGCCTCTCCCCCACCCTTGCGGACCTTTCCGGAACTTGGCAGGATACCCCACAGCCTCCAGGCCTGGTCTACCCACTCACTCCACCTTCTGTGCTTCCCCTCTCTTCCCTCCCTCCTTCCCCTTCTTCTCTTTTTCCTTCTTTTAACCGAGTTTCTCCGTTCCGGGCAACCATCACCACTGGCCATCTCCGGATCTTTTCATCCTGAAACACCGAAGCTCTGTCCCCGTTAAATAATAACCCCCCACCCCCACGCACACACACACGCACCCACATGTGTGTGTTAGAGCCCGCTTCTTTCCTTGTTCTTGTCTCTGCTCAGGGCATGCAGACCTCATGACAGACCCTGGATGTGGGAGAGGGGCTGTGGGAGTTTTTCTTCCCTTCCCTTGTTTCTGGAGATGCCGGAGGCAGGACTGGGTTCCGGGAAGAGGTTGGTTCTTTGACCCCCATTCCTTCCTTCCTTCCTTAGCCAACTTCCCTGTGAACACCGATGCTGCAACGCTCCCTCCATCACACCCCTCCTCATGCTGACCCTCACAGGGGAAGATGTGCATGGAACAGCAGGTTCCACAGCCTTCCCCTGAAACGTACGGACGCGTTCATTCTTTTCCGAGGGTGTACAGGACAGAACTGAGCTAGCAGTCTGGAGGGCATCCCCAGGCCAGCGTCTGCCAGGCTGTGTGTGTTGAGGGTAGGGTCTAGGCCTCATCTCTCCAGATCGGACCTAGCTCATTTTGATTCTCCTTGTCTCATGGAGGAAAGGGCAAGTTGCTTCCGCGCAGTTTCTAGCAGAAGGAGGCATTCTATGTCCAAGTCCAATTCGGCAACCGGACGCTGTTTTCCATGGCTCTGTGGAGTGCTCGGGTATAGAGGGTATATACGACAGGGTATATAAGACAGAGGCCTGTTCTCGAAATGCTTGCAACCTGGTTGAAAGATAAAATACCATAAGAGTCAGGGCGCCCGGGGGGCTCAGTGGGTTAAGCATCCAACTCTTGATTTCGGCTCAGATTATGATCTCACGGTTCGTGGGTTCCGGCCCCGCGTCGGGCTCTGGGCTGACAGCTCGGAGCCTGGAGCCTGACTCAGACTCTGTATCTCCCTCTCTCTCTGCCCCTCCCCTGCTCATGCTCTGTCTCTCTCTCTCCCTCTCAAACATAAATAAACGCTTTAAAAAAAAATCCAAACTATGCCCTTTGGCCTACAAGGACCTGTATGATGTGCCTACCTCTCGGATCTCTTGCTGCGTTAATCTTGCTTTCCCTCATTTGAAGCCCAGCTTTTGCACTTAGACTTTCCTCCTCCTGGAAGATTCTTCTACAGTTCTCCGTGGTTCCTTGGGTGCCTTGGGTGTCACACTGAACGTTAGCTCTCCAGTAAGGCCCTCCCTGCCCATGCAGGGGCTCTCTGGCACATCACCCTGTTTTATTTTTTCTGCGTAATATTATACTACATTGTTTTAGTTGTTTGCTTGTCTTTTTCGTTTATTGGAATGAGAGTCCCAGGAGCACAGGGACCAGAACAGTGCCTGGCTCTAAGTAAATGCTCATTAGATACGCATTGAATGAATGAATGGGAGTTGCGGCTGGCCTCTGAAGGGTGGGCAGCCGTCCAGGACAAGGGAATGAAATGGACAAAGGTGTGAAGTCAGGAGTGAGCACAGCCTGTCCTAGGAGTGGCCGGGTCAGGCTCAGCTCCAGCAGAGGATCAGTTGGGTCCTAGAGGGAAAGGGGGCTGGGGACACAGGCTGGGGCTAGGCACTGGAATGCCCTGAGGCTTAGACAAAAGAATCAGGACTCCGTCCTGCACAGGGTGACAGGAAGCCAGTGAAGACCTTTGAGCTGAGGAGTGGCCTAATTAAAACTGTATCTGGAGAAAATTAATCCGGAGGCTGCAGAAGGGACTAAGCAGAGCCCGCTGTATAATTTGCAGGACCCGGTCCAAAACGAAGATGTGGGATCCCTTGTTCAGAAGGCAGGAAAAAAGTGCCGCTCACGGTACCGAAAGGGAACATGTTTTCATTTCTTCCGTGGTTCTTTTCTCAACTTCTCATGGTGTTGTTTTTTTTTTGTTTGTTTGTTTGTTTTTGCTATTTAACGTTGTTTGAAATAGAGAAAAATTAACTTTTTCCTGCCCTCGGCTTACTAATGAGCACGGAAGGACTAGAAGCCAAAGGAATTATGGGCAGCTCAGCTTTTCCCTTTCCTTCCCTGTCATGTCATGAGCAGAAGTGGTTGGCTGAATCAGGAAACAGTGGGACCCAGAAAGGGGAGGAGAAGAAGAAGATGCCTCAGTCACCCGTGTCTCCCAGAAGGCCATTGCCTTCTAGGGTTCAAGGTCATTCAGCTGGACGCATAACACGCTTGCTGTGTCTTGACTCTGAGTCTTGCTGAGCTCGCACGCACGATGGGTCCACTGGAGTTCTACACCGGGCGGCCTCACGATGGCACGTTACATGTATCTCCTCGCTCACACGCGTCCTCCATTGTCCCGTTGGACTTCACGCACAAATTACAAGTTCAAAGATAAAATTACGAAGAGTTACGAGATGGTGAAAGCACCAGACCAGCCACAGGGGCCATTCTGAGTGGGAGCTTTGGTTGAACAGACCCCCAAGTCCGTAAAGCTGGGCTGGAGGGAGAGAATTTGAGGAGGAGGGCGAGAGTCAGAACCTGGCAGTGGTGAGGACTAGAGCCAAGGAAATTGGGTGAGAGGCCGAAGAAGAAACCCCTCTCCAAGGCAAAGTGACAAGATCTGAAGAGAGATGAAAAGAGAGACATCATGATTCTTAACTCGAGGTCTTTAGAGGCTCTTGTACCCCCCCCTCCCCAACTAGACTGGGTCTCTGGAGCCCCGTGAGAACTGCGAGGTTGCCTCCCCAGGGCTAGAGTTGCACAAAGTCTCTAACAGGTGCTCAAATGGGCCATGTCTGTGGACCCCAATGGGCAAATGGGGAGGGGGAGTTCACACCTGGGGGTTGGGGGGACACACAACACCTGAGGAGATCTGGATCCCGGCTGGGGTCTCCGGGCAAAGCTAGGGGCTAGGGATGTGGGGACGGGGAGAGTTGGGCGGGGACATGGGGAAGCCCCTAGGCTTGGAGAGAACCAGGGGCTGTGGGATTGGAGAAGGAGGTGTTGGGGGGAGCTGGTAGCGGCTCCCCCAAAGGGAATTTCCCTCCTGTGGTGGCCTCTCTCCATCCTGTGTGGCCTGTTCTAGCTTCCATCCCGGCGGGTCTAGCGCCCTGGCTGGTGCCTTCTGTTTTTCTTGGTCTCTGGCTCTTTCTCTATCCCTCTCACATTTGGCCCTGTCTGTCTCCGGATCTTAGTCTCCCACGGCCGGCCTGGGGCCCCTTCGCCGCAAAGATCGGCTTCCCTCTCCAGCTCTGTCTCTCTCCGGGGTTCCCTTTCCCTCCACTCCGCCCAGACACGCCCTCCATCCCCTTCTTCCACCTGATCCAGTGTGGTACCTGGGCTGGGGGGAGGGGAGAGACCTCCGGGTCTTAAAGAGGCGGCAGGGGGGCGGACCCAATCCCTCTCTCCATATTTGCATATGCATGAGGTCGCCCGGGCCAGCGGCGAGGAGGCGGGGCTTCTGGGGGTGGGAAGGGGGCGGGCCCCCCACCGCCGCCGAGTATAAAGACTGCGTGCCGAGCCCGCCAGCCCCGCACTGCTGAGGAGCGGAGCCTCCGCCGGGGGGACCCCCATCCCTGGCTGTCCCCCAATTGCGCGTCCCTGCCCCACCCCCGCGGCCGAGCCACCACTGGTGTGGCGGTCTCCGCTTGGCGTAAGAGCCTTGAGCGGCCACCCGGTCCCTCCCCACGGCCTCTTTGCATCTTGGATTTCGGGGCAGCCCCCTCCCCCACCCCTCCCTTGCCTCCTTGCACCCCTATTTTTTCTGCGCCTCGCTCGGGTTTTGCAGCCGTCTGTTTTTGCATCCCTTTTCATTTTGTTTCTAGAAGGTTTGGGGGGTAAGGCTGCGTCGCACCCCTTCCTCTTTCTAACCTCCCCTGCTCTGACAGCCCCCTTTTCATCGGAGCCCGGGGGCGGGGTGGGGGGGCGCTAGGATCGGTGCATCCCACGCCGCGCTGCCAGCACCCCGCAGCGCGTGGCCGTGCACCCCGGAATTTGCAGCGGCTGCCCATCTGGGGAGGGTCTCCCTCGCCCCCGCTGCCTTCGCTCCCCGCGCGTTCCGGAGCGTGGCGGGGGGGCTTCTGCGCGCCGCACCCCAGCTTCTCCGCAGCCCCCCGCCCGGCGCGGGACTCGCCCCCCGCCGCCGAGATGGTCATCCAGAAGGAGACGAAGAGCTGCGGGCAGGTGGTTGAGGAGTGGAAGGAGTTCGTGTGGAACCCGAGGACGCACCAGTTCATGGGCCGCACCGGGACCAGCTGGGGTACGCAGGGCGGGCCGCGCGCGGGGCGGGGCGGGGGTCCTCCGGGCGACGCCCCGGGGGGCACCAGGTCCCGCGGGCTCGGCCCCGGTTCCCTTCCCGGGTCCCCGGCGTCCTGCCCTCCCCCCCCACCCCCCCCCCCCCGCCCTGCCTGGCTCCGGCCTGGGAGGGGGCCGAATCGCCGGTCTAATCTCCCCGGCCGGCCGCTGCGGAGGCGGAGAAAGTAGGTCACTGCCGCCTTCCCGCCCCCCGCGGAGCCCCCTCGCGCGGGGGGTCGCGGGCTCTGCGCGCGTGTCCGCGCCGCGGCGCTGGCGCTCCCTCTCCGGGCAGGTCCGCTGCACACGGCCGCCCCCCCCTTCCCCAGAAGAGCGCCCCTTCCCTCCCTCTGGCTCTCACTAGCTCGCCAAGCCCGTCTATTTTTAGCTGTGCCCATCCCCTGGACCCTGGGAACATTCATGAGGGGGCGGGTCTTGGAGAGGTGGGGGGGACAGCGGGGGGGGGGCTCTTCACAGCGGAAGTTGTCAGTATCCCGCTGCTGTTTGGAGCTTTCTCTGTGGTTGCTTTGTGGGTGGGGGGCTGTTGGAGAGGGGTGGCCCTGGGAGGTTTTGGAGATTGGATGTTCGGCTCCGATGTCGCAGGCGGAGGGAGGAGTGGTCACCAGTGGTGAGACGTGCGCATACATCATCCGGCAGAGTGTCCAGACCTTCCCAACCCACAGCGGGACTGCGAGACTCGGGTGTAGAGGGAGTTGTCCCCAGGCGAGGGTCTGGTGCTGGGCTTGAGTGCAGGTGAAGGGTGGCATTCTTCCAAAAGGGATTGTTAAGCTTGGGAGGTCAAGCATGGAGAGCGTGTTGTGACACAACCTACAATTCCTCCACACCGGTTGAACACTGTTCCCATCAGCCCACCCACCAGGGCAGTCCTCGCCTTCAGGAAACTGGGGAGTCCAGTCCCTGGGGTTGAAGGGATCCGTGATGGCTCGGGGAAACCTGGAGAAGCTTCATGGGGACAGTGTCGTCTGAGATAGAAGGACGGGGGTTCCTGGGTGGTGGCAACAACAGACACTTAGGCTGAGGAGTGACGGGGTTACATGTCACATGCAGCAAGGACCTGCTCCCCGCCCGGAAGCCTCCGGGACATTCTACCTTTGCTCAACCGCCTCTCCCCGGGTGCTGTGCATGAACTGGGGGGTGGGGTGACCGCTGAAGGTTCGGGGCAGCTCTGAGAGATTTCGTAGCTAGACGGCAGCTGCGTCCAAGGTGCCACTTCTGTGGGGCGCCAGGAGAGAGAAGAGTTTGCTGTCTGAACGTGAGGGTCCGCGCTCTGAGTAGCGGGGTGAGAGTTTGGTTGCGAATGGTGGCCAGGGCCAGCTTGGAAACTCATCGCGCCGGACAGCTTTAAGCACGAGGACCCATGAAGCAGTAACAGGTGCTGTGCCTTTGTAGGGCCGCGAATGGTTGACAAGTTGGGAACGGAATCTGATGCCGAATGACCGCGGCCTGTACTTAGGGTTGGCCCAGCAACGAGAAGTTAGGTCTCTTGCGGCCTCCACGAGGCTGGGCTTCACTATGGGACCGGAGGGGGCGGGGGGTCATGGCTGGACGCCAGACACCAGGGCCTGCTTCCAGCTCATCTCATTTTGCTCTCAGGGGCAGGCTCTCAGATGTCCCCGAGACTCTGTGACCCGTCCGGGTGCAGAACGTCTGAGTGGGAGAGGGGTCTGCGGGGATAGGTGAGGTCATCTTGGAACCCGCTGACCCTGTTTCCTCCCCCGCAGCCTTTATTCTCCTCTTCTACCTCGTCTTCTATGGCTTCCTCACGGCCATGTTCACCCTCACCATGTGGGTCATGCTGCAGACGGTCTCTGACCATACCCCCAAGTACCAGGACCGACTGACCACACCGGGTGAGTGATGCGGCTTCTGATGATCCGGTTACCACGTGCGGGGAAGTCCTTGAAGTCTGCCTCCTTCCCGTTTCCCGCAGCTGAGAGCTTTGTGATCTGGGAAGGTGCTGTGGGGTCACAGGAGATCTCCCCTTGTCCCCACCCCGTCCATCACCCTGCTGCTCCCTGTGTCCGGCTTCCTCCCTCCGTGTGTGGTCCCTCGTCGGATATGCATACGTATACGTATATCCACTTGTCTGGTACAGGCTTGATGATTCGCCCCAAGACTGAGAATCTTGATGTCATTGTCAATGTCAGTGACACTGAAAGCTGGGACCAACACGTTCAGAAGCTCAACAAGTTTTTGGAGCGTGAGTGAGGGGCTGCTGATGTGGCCGTGCAGGGGCTTGGGCAGGCGGTGGGGGACCCTGGAAGCAGGACGTTGGCCCCGTGACACTCTCTCTCTCTCTCTCTCTCTCTCTCTCTCTCTCTCTCCCTCTCCCTCTCCCTCTCCCTCTCCCTCTCCCTCTCCCTCTCCCTCTCTCTCCCCCGCCTCCTTAGCTTACAACGATTCCATCCAAGCCCAGAAGAATGACGTCTGCCGCCCTGGGCGCTATTACGAACAGCCAGACAACGGAGTCCTCAACTACCCGAAGCGTGCCTGCCAGTTCAACCGGACCCAGCTGGGCGACTGCTCTGGCATCGGGGACCCGACCCACTATGGTTACAGCACCGGGCAGCCCTGTGTCTTCATCAAGATGAACCGGGTATGTGTGACCTTGGTCACCAGGGAGAATGAAGGAGGGGGCTACGGTCATCATCTGCGGGCAGTTGCTTCCTTTCACTGGGGCGATCTGGGGAGGTTTGAGCAGCTTCGAGAACCAGAGGCGTGGGGCCATGGGAGGCCAGGTTCTGTGGAGGGGGGGAGGCTGGACACGTGTGTCTTCGCCACCTTGTTTCTCTAACTCCTCGTCCTCTCTCTTCATCCCAGGTCATCAACTTCTACGCGGGAGCGAATCAGAGCATGAATGTTACCTGTGTGGGGAAGGTGAGTTTGTGGGGCCCTGTCCACCTGCCCGTCTGTTTGCCTTTCTTGGCCTGCACGTAATTCACTCGTGTCTTTCTGTCTCCTTTGCTGTCAGAGGCCCCGTCACTCTAGGGACAAGGGGGTAAGAGGGCGTGCCAGCGTGGCTCCAACTCCCAGGGGCTCCCACCACTCTTGCTTCTCTCTAGATGCTCTCGCGTGGATAGACACCCACCTCTCTGAGCCCACCCAAGCCTCGGCCTCTGCTTCTATGCCTGACCCCTTCCACCTTCTCCAGTCCCTGATCACCGTGTCTTCCGCTCCCCCTCCCGTGTCTCACCTTGCTCTTCAGTTCTTTTTAGGTTTCTGGTAGTTAGGGCCACCTGCCACCACTCAGTTGTCCTGGGAACCCTGCGGCCCCCTCCTCTGTCCTCTCTAGAAACTTCCCATCCCCTTTTACACACGCGCACGCACACACCCTCCCTTTCCTTCTGAGCCCTTACTCACTTATCTGTTCTCTTTTGGCTCTGCTCCAGAAACCGATTGCTGAGACCGGGGTAAGAAGGTGGTGTGGGAGGATAAGTGGCCGGCTCCAGGGTCATTAACACCCTTCAGGACTTCCCAGTCTGACGGAGAGACAGGACAGCCCCTCCTGCACACATGCACACACAGACTCACAGCCCAAGGGAAGCAGATTGGAGCCAGAAATCACTTGGGGCGAAGGAAGAGTAGAGGGCAGTCTGGAGAGCTTCTGGGTTCCTGCCACCCCTAACCCGCTCTCCCCCTACCCTCCTGCTCCCCCACAGCGGGACGAAGATGCTGAGAACCTCGGCCACTTTGTCATGTTCCCTGCCAACGGCAGCATCGACCTCATGTACTTCCCTTACTATGGCAAAAAGTTCCACGTAAGTTTCGTGGGAGGCCCGGCCCGGTGGCTCCTCCCGGGGAGCGGGGTCCTTGGGGAGGAGGCTGGAGTTGCCAAGGGCCTGGACCTGTGCTCTCCTCCTCTGGCCCAGGTGAACTACACGCAGCCCCTGGTGGCCGTGAAGTTCCTGAACGTGACCCCCAATGTGGAGGTGAACGTAGAATGCCGGATCAATGCCGCCAACATCGCCACAGACGATGAGCGGGACAAGTTCGCGGGCCGCGTGGCCTTCAAACTCCGCATCAACAAAACCTGAGGCCCCTTCCTCCTGCCCCCACCTCTTTCCTATGAATGCCTCTGGAATGTCCCTGACCCTGCCTGATCCCTCCCTCACCCGCCCCAAAGGTATTTTTTATAACAGAGCTATGACTTGTTTGAGCCTCACGCCCCTTTTCTTTACTTGTGAACCCAGCCTGATGGCCATTGTGGTCCCCTGACTTCCCTCCCGTCTCCACCCTCCCCTCCGGATTCCAGCTCCGTCAGAGGCAGGGAGGCAGGATCCCAGGAAGGCCGGCCCGAGGAGTTGGGGGCCGTTCTGGTTCTGGTTTAGCTGTGAGTGTGTCTCCACCCCGGCTGTCCCCAGAGAGCAATAGAAAATGCCTGCCTGCCCGCCCACCTTCCCACCTGCCCACCTTCGCACCTGCCTTCACCCTCATCCACCTCCCCCCCGCCCCCCCCCCCCCACATCTCCTTCCATCCCTGGTTTGTAGACATGAACGTGGCCCTCCATTCACCTTCCTCTGTCTCTCCCACGCTTTCTGCCTCATCGACACCGTCACCGTCTTGGTGGCTTCTGACTTTATCCGGCTCCTCCGGCATTGGCAGGGGTGTCCCCATGTCCTCTCCATCCCCGTTCCCTCCTCTGAACGACAGCTGTCTGTAACTGAGGACGAGGTGGCTCGGTGGCCTTTTCCCTGTCTTCTGGCACATTTTTCTCCTCACCCTGGGGTGACTGGCGCGAGCTGGGGACGAGGGTCTGGAAGAGGAGTCCCTGTTGGTTCTTCTTCAAAGTTCTCTTCCTGTCACCCAAACAGGCACTCCTCGGAGGGATGGGGTTGACCTAGGCTGAACATCCACTTTGTTTTTTTGCCGCCGACGGCTCACTGTCTCCCTGTTTGTTTTCCCAGAATATCCTTCAAGCTCCCTTTCCCCAGAGCGCTGGGGGAGGGCAGCCATTTTGGCTGGGTCCCCAGTGGCCACCTTGGAAACGTCAGCTGGCTATGGGACTGTTTCACCTCCTTCCCCTGGGCCCGGAGCCACCCCCCCCTCCTCCCTCTGGCTTCTCTTAGCACGTTATCAACTAATCACTAGCTCCTCCCCTCTCCTCTGCCTCTCGGCCTAAACGCTGCCAATAGCCCCCCAGTCTAGGCTCTGAACTTCTCGGCCCATCTCCTTCGGGACCCCTTGGCGTTTTTAAACGACCCCGTAGTGCCCATAGAATGTCACATGAGGGGCCTCTGGTGTTCTTGAGTGATCGTGCCCTTCATTTCTGCCCTCTCTAACTCCCCATTTCTTTTCTGACCCTGCAGCCTCCACACCGCCCCCCCCTTCAGATGGACCCTTCCCTCCTCCCCTCTCACTGGATCTGAGTCTCTTCCCTTGGGGTCCCCCATGTTTTCCTGCATTCCCCTCGCCCCAGTGGTCTCTCTCTGCAGTTATTTAATGCCTGTGTCAGATCTATTGTAAAAAGAGGATAAAGTACAATAGAATGAGAGCAATTATATATATAAATATATATCACACACGGAACCCTGCGTGTGGGTTGTTCCTTTCTGAGCATTCGGAAGAGCTCTGGGAAGGGGAGGGAGGTGATCTGGGTGATTTGGGGGTCGCCTGGGCCTCGGGGGTCCTGCTTCCCAGCTTTGACTTCATCCAGTGTCCAAACGTCTACCTTCCAGATCGCTCCTTCTTTCATACTGTCTTTGAGATGGCTCAGAGCAAGAGAGGCAGGAAGCCTACATCCCTTTGTTGGGCGATACTTACGAAGTGCCTACTGTGTGCATTCTAGGCGCCGTGAAGATACACTTATGAAAGAGACAGACTTCCTGCTCCCAAGGAGCTCCCCAGTTTAACGGGAGAGGTGAGGAACACACGAGAGACTCTCCTGCCAGGTAGACCTAAACGTGCCTCCAGGGAGGGGAGAAAGCCAGTGAGGAGACTATTCAGAGCGGTCAATGGGCTTTCTTTCTACTCCGGGGCTTCCAATGGCAGGTTTCTTAGAGCCTTAAAGGGTGGGGTGGTTGGGGAGAGAGAACAGCCTCAGCAAATGCCCTGGGACGTGGGGAAAGTGGACCGGAAGAAACAGATCTCAAAAAACAATGTGAACCGTTAGGACCCTGATTGGGGGTGAAAGTATACACACAAGCGTAGGAAAAAAAAAAAAAAAAACAAAACACAAAGGGACAGACAGGTGCACAGAACGGTGTCTACTGTGACATACGTGGATGGGTTTAGAGCTACTTTTTATTTTCTTGGGCTTTATTTTTCTTGGTCTGCTTGCAACGAGTTAGGATTTGCCTTGCGAGATAGCTTTATTGCACAAGCATCCGTATACACGATTTCATCACGAATGAGTTGTATACGCACACGCGAATGCACCCCAGCGCACAACCTGCTGGGGTTTGCTCCTTATCATGCCGGAACTGGATCCTATCATACCCGCTTTTGTGCATTTCACTGTTTTTCACTCAATAAATTTTCTTGTGCCGTTATGTCACCTGGTAGAGCTCGAATGCATATATTTATTGATTTATTTAATTTATTAAACATTTTTTAATGTTTATTTATTTTTGAGAGAGACAGAGATAGAACGCGAGTGGGTGAGGGGCGGAGAGAGAGGGAGACACAGAATCCGAAGCAGGCCCCAGGCTCCGAGCTGTCAGCACCCGGAGCCTGACGCGGGGCTCGAACTCACAAGCTGTGAGATCATGACCTGAGCCGAAGTCGGACACTCAACCGGCTGAGCCACCCGGGCGCCCCTGCATATATATATATATTTTTTAGATGGCTGCGTGGTATTTTTTTCCCGTTGGGTCATTCTTCCCTGAATCTGTTCAAGCTCCTTGACAGCTACAGATAGAAACTGTTTTCTGCATTGCAAAATTCTGCCCTGCCCCCCTGCCCTAAGCAATGTTTGCCTCTTTGTTAAAAAGTGTTAGGTCTTCCTTCACATGTCTAGTTTTTTTGTAGTTTCTGGGCATCCAGTCACTAGAGCATATGCCTATTATCTAGATTTTTGTGGGTGTTGGCGGGGGGCGGGGGGAGACTGGATTTTAATTTCATTAAAATTTTTATTTTCCCTTCAATTCCCCTGATCTTTATTTCTTTTTATGTGCGGTGTAATTCAGAGTCCAGTTTTACTTTTTTAGTTTTGTCAACCTCACTTTACTTTAAAAACAAAATCTAGGGAGCCTGGCAGGCTCAGTTGGTAGGACGTGTGGTTCTTGACCTTGGGGTTGGTGAGTTTGAGCCAAATGTTGGGCATAGAGTTTAGTCAATAAGAAAACTATTTATTTATTTATTATTTAGAAATCTTTTTTTTTTAAGTTTATTTACTTATTTTAAGAGAGAGAGCATGGCGGTGGGTAGAGAGAGAGGAGAGAGGGAATCCCAAGCAGGCTCTGTATTGACCGTGCAGAGCCCAATGTGGGGCTTGAACTCATGAACTGTGAGATCATGACCTGAGCTGAAGTCGTATGCTCAACTGACTCAGCCATCCAGGAGCTCCAAGGGGAAAAAAAAAATTTTTTTTTTAATGTTTATCATTTATTTTGAAAGAGAGAGAGACAGGGGAGTGAGCAGGGGAGGGGCAGAGAGGGAGGGAGAGAGAGAATCCCAAGCAGGGTCCACGCTATCAGCACTGAGCCCGACGCAGGGCTCAAACTCATGAACTGTGAGATCACAACCTGAGCCAAAATCGAGAGCCAGACTCTCAACCAACCGAGCCATGCAGGTGCCCCATACGCCAAGCTATATTCATTTAATTTTGGTCGTTTTAAGTGTGTTTTCTGTTACCATAGGAAAGTAAGTAGGTTTCCCTCCATCCTTTTTTTTTTTTTTTTTTTTTTAGTAATCTCTACATCCGACACAGGGCTCAAACTCATGACCCCGAGATGTTTAAAACATTTATTTATTTACTTTTTAAAAAGGTAATCTCTACGCCCAACATGGGCTTGAACTCATGACCCTGAGGTCAAGTGTTCATGCTGTTCTGAGCCAGCCTGGTTCCCCTCTCTGTGACTTTTTGAGAAGATAAAAAATATTTATCTACTATCTACCTTATTAAATGCTAACTCCAAGAGTTGTTTATTATGGTCTCTAGAGTGCTTAGGCGCATGGTCCTATGATCAAAAAGGCAAAGAGATACTTAACCAGTGTTGTTTTCTTTCTTTCTTTGATCCTCTTGAATGCATTATAACATTGGCCGTATGCATCCCTGTATGGTTCTTTAATCGAAATTCTCTTAGTGTTTAGCCATTAGGATATCTCCTTGTATTCTTAATTTTTTTTGAAGCAATGGATGCTGACATTTAATCAAATTCCTTTCAGCATTTCTCAACAGGATCATATTTTTCTTCCTTAATTTGTTAATGTCACGAATTATGTTGATAGCTTTCTCTACAAAATCAACTTTGTGCCCCCGGAATGAACCTTTACTTACAGCGTTAGTCTTCTTTTAATTCATCAATGTATTCTGATACTATGTTGAGAGTTTTGCTTCTAAGTTAATTTAGCTTCTAGGTTTTTACAGTCTTTTTTATCAGGTTTTATATTAATGAAACCACAACTTTACATAAATTGGAGATTTCATTCTTTTCCTGTGGCACAGAATAGTTTAAGTTGCATTGGACCAATCAATGGTCCTTGCTGTGTTTTCAACAAGCCCTTGAGTTTTTTAAAATTATTATTATTATTTCATTTTTAAGTAAACTCTACGCCCAACGTGGGGCTCGAACTCATAACCCCGAGATCAAGAGTCACATGTTCTGACTGAGCCAGCCAGGAGTCCCTTCTTTTCCTTTTATAAATTTATCTTTTTTCTAAACTCCTGCTTTTGGGGGTGCCTGGATGGCTCAGTTAGTTGAGCGTCCAACTCCAGCTCAGGTCATGATCTTTCTTGCATTCTGTGAGTTCCAGCCCCGCGTCAGGCTCTATGCCGACAGCTCAGAGCCTGGAGCCTGCTTCAGCTTCTGTGTCTCCCTCTCTTTCTGCCCCTCCCCCCTCACGCTCTTTCTCTCAAAAATAAAATAAAAACATAAAAAAAAAATAACCTCCTACTTTGGATTTTACCCTTTCAACCAAGTTTGCTTTCTTTTTCAACAATTTGTATCATTTTTAGGATGCATGCTAGGTTCCTTTGGTTTCTCTTTCTCCTTTTTTAATATTTATTTATTTTTGAGAGAGACAGAGCGTGAGCAGGGGAGGGGCAGAGAGAGGAGACACAGAATCAGAAGCAGGCTCCAGGCTCCCAGCTGTCAGCACGGAGCTCGATGCGGGGCTCGAACTCACAAACCGTGAGATCATGACCTGAGCCGAAGTTGGACGCTTAACCGAGTGAGCCACCCAGGCTTCCCAAGAAATATCCCAAATCCCAGTGGTACAGGGCTTGGGCTCTGAACTTGAGAGCAGGGGCCACGTCTGCCATGGGCCCCCACGTTCTAGAACAGAGCCAGGCAGAGGAAGGCACCGGTGAGTGCCTGTAGCCTAGACAGATGCCTGGATGAACTCGAGGGAAGGAAGGCAGGTAGGACCAGAGAGTCAGGGACCCAGTACAGGTCACCTCTGCCCATCGCAGAGTTGGCCTGCGAACCCAGCCTTGTTCCCAGCCCAGTGATCTATCGGCTCACGAGGGTTTGGGCAGAGCCGGATCGGATCTGCTTTCTGAAGGAGCAGAGCAGAAATGGACCCGGTCCCATTGCTGGGGACGCAGTCTAGGGAGATGCGAGTCAGGGGTGCCGGGTGCTGGTCAGAAGGCATTTTCAAGGTGACCCATCTGGAGGAGTGAGGAGAGGGAAGAAGTTTCGAGCAGCGCTGGTTTGCCAAGGCCCCGGAGGGTGGGGAGAGATGGTGAAGCTTCGGGTCTCTGAAGGAGATGGTTCCAGGTCTCCCGGGGAGCGTTTGGTGTTCCCCGGCGAGAGAAAGAGAAAGAAGGTGGTCTTGAGGCCAGGGGGGCTGGTGGGTGCACGGCCATCTGGGACCCTTGGGGCAGGCCACGCCACTCCCCACAGGCACCCTCAGCCTGGTTGAGGAAGCTGAGAGGACGCTGGCCCCAGAACCCTCTCTGGACCTTAGCACCCCTCCCTCTGCCTCCAGGGAGGAGGTGGGCCAAGCCATGTCCCCAGTGTCTGGCCGCCCCTCCAAGCGCTGGCTCTGGCAGCAGTGGGTGACGGAGAGAGCTCCCCCCCAGCCCCCCTCCCTGGGAGCCAGCAGCACCGAGGAACAGGACAGGCGGGGGAGCAGAGCTCCCCAACCTCAGCTCTCCTCCCTACCCCGAGAAGCCCTTTGAGGTTTTCCTGGCATAGTTTAAAGCTTCAATTCATTGAATTGCCTGGCCTGAGGCCCAGGATGAGGGGATGCCGGGAAGGCCCCAGCCCGGCACCCCGGCCCTCACCTTAGCCGCCCCCACTTTCCTGGGACCCTGGCTGGCAGGCCTCCCTGGCTGTCTTCATCCAACGGCACCCACCATCTTCCTCCTCGGGGACCCAGGTATCCTGCCCCTTTCTTGTGAGCAGATGGCCACCCCAGAGGCTCAGGCTTGCTAAATCAGACATTTAAATCCCATAATCCTTGGTGAGAGGCTGACAGAGGGGGGCAGCAGCCCAATCCTAGAAGCAGGGGCAGGAGAGAACCTTGTGCCAGCCCTGGTAGGGCAGGGGGGCGGGGGAGGAGGGACAGTTGGTTCCCGAGTTATGAATGGAGTCCCCCCCTCCCTTGTTGTCATGCAGCCCGCAGACTGACCCAGTCTCCAGCTTTTGTTCTCCTCCCGGAACCCCGGCGTGGCACCCCCCTTCCCTCCCCCCCCCAGCCCCCCCTCCCCCTCCCCCGGACACTCAGGTGGCTGCCTCCCAACATCACCTCCTGACTCGCCCCTGCGGCACGGCAGGCCCCACGCAGCCTCCACGGGCACCCGCCCCTCAGACACACAGGTGTTAGCAAAATTTTATTGTAAAATAAGAAACCGATATAAAAAGGGGATATAAAAAGGGGAGGGGGGAAGGGTGTGGGGAAATACGCAGATGTGCCTCGAAGAGTGCAAAAGAAATTGATCCTGAGGAGTCGGGGGCAGGGAACAGACCTTGACAGATACAGATCCTACACCAGGGATCGGATCCCTCGCGGGCGTAGGACAGAGTCAGACTTCCTTTTAGGAAGTGAGGTTCGGCGAGAGGGAAGACAGGATTCGGCCGGGCCAGCAAGGAGGGGACCCCTGACCAGCTGTCCCGGTCGTAGGAACTTGATCATCCCATCCACCAACAGGGACGTTAGGGAATCAGCACCGTGAAGGCACCAAGTCTCAGACATCGTGTAATAAAAAAACTGTTTGGGGGCAAGACATCTATCATTTCATTAACCCTCACAACAAACACCGTGAGGTAGGTATGGTTATTAGCATTTCATAAAAATGGACAATAAAATCAGGACAAATTCAATAGCTGGTTAAAATGGTAGAGAACTGGGCTTGCGGCCCAGCGTATGATTGGTTCTAGAACGCTCTTTATAGGCAGGAACATTCTCCTACCTCCCTCACGGTTCCTCATAGTAAAAAATCTTAAAAAACTCGGTTGGAAGGTCCCACCTCCCCCTACTAACCAACTACGTAGGCCAACTTTGTTAGCAGAGCCTTAGGCTAAGGTAAGTGGAAAAATTCATTGTGTTTCCGAGGCATACCTGTACCAAGCAGGGGAACAGACCAAGCTTGTGTGTTCAAGCTCCCAAGTCCCAAAAATGCCAGGGAAGGAGGACAAGGGTGAGGGTGTCAGTGGGGGGGGGGGGGGGGGGACCGGAAGCGGAAGGACATCAGTCTGAGTCGAGCCCCTCTCTCTTCAACATTGGCTTTTTATGGCGGGAGGTAGACTGCCCCTTCTTAGCCTTCAGGTGGCTGTTGGCGAGACAAGGGGCAGGGAAAGACATGACGTCAGTGAGTGGGAGGCGTGTCTCAGATCCAGGCTCTGAAGGGCCCCAGGCAGGAGCAGGGGAATTTAAGCTGAAATGGTCACCACCACCCGCGGATGTGTTTACTGAGCACCAGGGGTACTTCTGGGTCGTGTCGTCGTCTTTCCCCACCCCGTCTGACAAACAAGGAAACTGAGCCCAATAAAGGGAGTCGCGGAGCCACGCAGACCTGCTGGTGGTCGGCAGGGCTGGGGGGCTGTCTCAACCCTGCAGTGTCTCATACTCCCACATGGTTATCAGGCCTCTATTTGGGACCCCAGCTCTGAGCTAGGGGTTGCTGGAAATGACCAAGAGGCACGAAAGGGGGTGCAGGATACAACTGGGGGAAGACTGAGCAGGGCAGGTCCCACTGTCAGGGAGCCAGTTCCTTTTTGCCTTGAAAGTGGGATTAGAATGGAGTCCTGTGGCCTTTCGCGGCAGGAAGGCAGGGGAGCGGGGCTGGGAGAGGGCCCAGGTCACTCACCTGGAGTGGGCCCTGCTTCCGCCTGGCTCCTTTCCACTCTGGGCATCCTTCAGCTCCAAGGCCTCATTCAGCTCTCGGAACATCTCGAAGCGTTCACGCCCACGGATCTGCGGCAGGGGAGGAGGGGGATAAAGAAGTATTAGGGCGAAAGTCACAGTACCACTTAACGCACCTTGTGACTGGAGATCTGAAGTTAGGCACAACCTTGAGCCATTGTCTTAAGGCACCACTGCCCCCTACTGGCAAACGCCCTAATTGCAGGCAAAGCAGTCAAGCAGAAAACCACATTTTGAAACAAATCTTCAACCCAGTAATATTAACTTCAAAGGAATCGGGGCACCTGGGTGGCTCAATGGGTTAAGCATCCCGCCCTTGATTACCTGAAGGGTGAAATATTCTCCATCCAGTGGCTTCTTCTTTTGTGGGGGAGTAGAGCTGGTGCTGGGGGGCAGCGCTGGGAAAGAGGTGAGGAACGGCGAGAGAAGAGTAAATTTTGAGCCGAACTGCACCCTCCCTGCCTCCTCTCGTCCTGCCCGCTTACCTCGCTTAGTGCTCCCAGGGGGCGGCTCAGGGCAAGGCTCCCCCTTCTTGCGGAAATTTTCCTCCTCGGTGCGCCGGTCTCTCCCAGGACAGGCACAAACTCGTACCTCGAAGCTGTTCCGTCCCAGCAGCTTCCCACTACCCACGTAAGAAGACAGAAGCTGGAGGCAGTGAGGGAGATGGGGCCCCCCTTACTCCCCACCTCCTTCATCCTATGTGGAGCCTAAAAGCCTAAGGAGTATCGAGAAGCCGGGTAAGAGAAGGTCCCAAAGCCAGAGAAAAGAAAACTTGGAGGCGGAGGGTGGGGGACAGCAGAGGGGATTCCACAGGTGGGGATGGGAAGGAGCGGGAAGGACGGGACCCTCGGTCGCACGGGAGAAGAGTGGCCTGGGGCAGGGTGGCGTGCGGGTCCCTACTTGGAGTCTTCCAGGGTGATGATGGTGATGATGGGCCTCCGGTTCATGCCCCCCATGCAGGAACTGTTACACATGAAATTGTAGTGGATGGTGGTACAGTCGGAGCCGACCTGGGAGAGAAGATGGGGCGGAGTGAGGCCACCCAGCGCCGGGCAGGCCTGCAGTGTGTAGGCTGGTTTCTTCAACCGTGCCCTGGGGACCACCCGGCTGGCTGTGCACACCGCACGCGGCCGTGGGGAGGTTGCATAAGAAGGAGAAAAGCCCCCCCCATCGCCCACCTGGACGGCCGCTGACAAACCCCTCCCCCACCTCCTCCCAGAGACCCCAGATGCCAATGCAGACCTCGGGCGGCTCGTAGGGCACCACGACGCTATGTCGGAAAGTGTTTCTGTCGTCCAGGTACTTGGCATGCAAGTTTCCTTCCACTCGGATGAGATGCTGGGGAGGCGCCAGACCTGAGAGCAATCGGGGAGGAATCAGGGGCCGGGGGACCCTAGCAGCAGGCCCTGCCCCATCTGTAGCCCCCGACGGCTCACCATCGCTACTGTCAGGGCAGCGCTCGTGGTGGGGACAGCGCCTCACGACCTCTGTCATGAACTCTGACTTCTTATAAATGGCCATGGCGCGGACACAGGTTCCCGGTGGGGGCGGCGATCGGACCCACAGCTGCACGGGGCAGGTCTTCGCCAGCTGGCAAAACAGCTTGTTGAGGGGAGGGGAGTACTGTGAGGGAAGGAGAAGGGATGGACACAGGTCAGGGGACGAGTGCCCGGGGCGGGGGGGCGGTCACATGCACCAGCACCACTTACACACCAACTGGAAGCCGCGGGGGAAATGTGGCTCCGGATGGCGGGGTTGGGGGTCTTTATCCCAGAAGCTCACTTACAAAAGCCAAGAAAGGAGGGAGTGAAGGAAAAAAGAAAAGTTCCACGGCCCCGTGAGCGAGGCTGACTGGAACAGGACGGGTGCCGGAAGCCCAAGGTCAAAGGGGAAATGTCAACTTTGGGGCAGGGGCAAGGCCAAAGGTCACGGGCCAAACTAAATAGGTCGGATGTAGGAAGACTGACAAGAAGGTAAGAGAGGAGGAATCCCAAAGTTCTGAACAGAGAAAGCCAGGGGGGCTACGGCCTGGAAACCGGCCCCTCAGGGCCACTGACCGTGCAAGTAACCGACTTGGCCGTCCCCGACTGCAGGAACCCTAAATGGAAACCATAGGCGCCCGGGTAGGTCTTCTGCGAAGGGACAAAGGATGACAGGGGCCAGGAGATGGCTGGCGCAGGGGTGGCTGGCGCAGGGGCTGCTGGTGCCGGAACCGCTGACATTCCGGAAGCATCATCTGGTGCTTCATCCAGCCAGTTTGCGACATCTTCCGAGAGCGGCAGCTCATTCATCGCTGAGGACAGCTCGGAAGACTGCAGGGGGGAGAGGCAGGAGTCAGAGGGCCAGGTCTCCGGCCCATGTCCCCATAGTGTCCCCCCCAGCAGCCCCCCACCTCCAGTCCTTACCAGAACATTGTTTTCGGGAAGTCTGAAAGAGAAGAGCAGAACGTCAGTGCTGGGGTTTGTTTTCTACAGAGGCTCCACCGGGGGGCTGGGGAATGGGGTGGGTGGGCAGGACTGGGGGGTCCTGGGGGGCTGGCAGGGAGGCCGCCCCGCCCCCCACTTACAGGTTCCACAATTCCGAAAATGTCTCCTGGCTCAGAGGGGGCTCGATGGTGAGTTCCAACGGCGGCTCCTGCATTGTGGCCCCTGGGAGGACAGTGCGGCCGCTGTGGAGGGAACGAGGGTCCGGCCTGAGACACACCCAACCCCGGGGTCCCCCGTCTTCCCGGGAACAGGGCTGCCCCTGCCCGACCCTTTGCCAGCCCCTCGCACATGTCCTCCAGACACAAAGGTACCCAGAGAGGGAATCCCAACCTTCCCACCACTGAACCCACGAGCCTTCGTGGAAGGGTACCCTACTTCTGCTCTCTTTCCTGTTAAGAAGGATGAAGTGACTGTCAGCCACTCCCTCCACCTGGGGGACGATGCCTCCATGGACCCCTGACATTCCCCGCCAGATCCCTTCATCACAAAGCCTTCTTCTTTCTTTGTTGTTGTTGTTTTTTTTAATGCTTATTTATTTTTGAAGGAGAGAGGGACAGAGCGTGAGCAGGGGAGGGGCAGAGAGAGAAGGACACAGAATCCAAAGCAGGCTCCAAGTTCTGAGCTGTCAGCACAGAGCCCGACGCGGGGCTCGAACTCACGAACTGTGAGGTTCAAGAACCTTTGACAGGTGTCCTGTCAAAGAACCACCAGCCAAACTCTGTCATCTGATTCTAATTCCAGGGTGGTATGCCATCAGACACCTTTGCTTATTCCTTTCGGCTGTTGCCTCTGGGGGACTAGAAACTTCCTCAGTGCAGCCATGTTATCTGTTGTGCTCACCTCAGTAATATAGGTAATGCCAGATGCTTTGTATCTGGTTGGGCTCTCTAACTGTAAGTGAATTGTCGTGCCCAAGCCATGAGCAAGCGGGCTGTGAGTGGTCCAAGGGGCAGGCGAGTTCAGAGGGGTGGTCCCAGTCCCGGCCGGGGCACTTGCCACCATCTCGTGACACCTTCCCTGACTCCAAGTTTATCAGCTTTGCGAGAAAATACACCTGCCGTGTGGGTCCAGGTTCATTGCTTTTTTGTTGCTGTCTCGTAGGGCCTTGACAAACTATCACCCCCCACCCTCGTCCCAAGCAGCTTTTTCCATTATAATCTCCCTTAACATTCGCCTCCACCTGCGTGGGATCCAGGGCGCGCTTTCTTGTGGGTTTGGTTTGTGAAATCCTTTCAAGCACCTCGTCTCATTTGTCTCGGTCACCTGACAGGCGAGGAAGCCAGAGTCCCAGCGAGAGGTGAAGTGAACTGCGTGCCCGACACACAGGCGAATGAATGAGCTTTTATTCAAAATGACCGTTCAAACGTCTAGGAGTAAGATGCTTACTTCGTCACAGACGACTCTGCAGAGCCCTCTTTTGTAATCAGTTAAGGCTGGAGGTGCAGATTTGGGTTGACAAAAGTCCTTGGATTAAGAGGTTGGCAAAGGGCTACTTGTCACAGCGGCTAACGCTGGCTGACGGGGGTATTGGCTACGCACGTGCGTGGAAGGAAGCAAGACAGGGCCCCAGCGGGGAGTGATCCCAAACATTTAATTTGTGGGGATGGACCAAGACCCCTCCTCCATCAGCGATCAAAAGAACTTTGAGATTTTATGGAAGGGAGCTCAAGAGAACGGGGAGGGGGCTCAGAAGTCAGAAGGGTTGAAATTACACTGTTACTTACACTTGCTGGGTGTCTTAACCTGTCTTAACAGGCTAGCTTTTTGGCTTCCTCCTATGCAGGCACTGAGTTTTTGTGTGTTTAGTGAAAAGTCCCCAGGACCAGGGACCATGGAGCAGCTGTAGCAGACAGATCACGGGCTCGGGAGCCGGACAGGCTAGGCCTGCATCCCAGGCGCACCACCTAATATTCGCAGGATTTGGGGAGGTGAGGGTTAGGGTTAGGGTTAGGGTTACTTAACCTCTCGGAGCCTTAAGTGTCCTTTGCTCTAAAACTGCACCTTACTTATTACGGATGATGTAAGGAGCTGAGAAAAGTGCCTGGAACGTAGGAAGAGCCCAAAATGTGCCACAGCGGGGGCTGTGCGGCAACGGTTAAGTCCGAGACTCAGTCCCGCTGGGAGGGACACAGCCCCACAGACAGAGGTCTCCCTCTCTTGGTCCTGGGCAGCAACTAAATTCTCAATGTTTCTCTCGAAAATGCACAATCACTAGGAAACCTTTTCGGAGCAGGTACTCCCCACGGAGAAGAGCCTCAAGGGCCATTAAATGAAACTGTCAGGAGCGGAACCAGACTTTCCAAATGGCTGGGGAGGCAGGACTTGACATTGATATCCCTGGCGGGAAGGCCATAAACTCAGCTGGGACTCCAAGGGCAGGCCCACCCCACTACCATCATGACAATGGCTGCTGTTTGTAATCAATCCCCACAGGGGCCCACTGCTTTCGGTGGCTTATCTCATTAATCCTCTCAAGAAGCCTATAAGGTAGGTGTCATCAGCCCAGGGAACCCGAGGTTAAAGTAATTAAGTCACTCACCCGGGCTCAGGGCCAGGGATTTGAACCTGGGCTGTCCACAGCCACCTCCAAGCTCTAAATAATTATGTCCCCCCCACCCCCGGGGCTTCATCCAGAGCCTTGTGCCAAAAACATTTGTTTTGGCTGAAAGCTATTTGACTGGGGGGGAAGAAAAAAAAAAGAGGGTTCTGGAAAGTAGGGCAGCGTCTGGTAAAACGGAACACCTTACTACTTTGTACCGGGAGGCTAGCGCAAAAATGTTCTTCAGTATGGTTCCCAGATGGCAGGTGATAAGAAACAATGTTACTATCAGCAGGGAGTGGCTAAATGGCAGTGGTATCCTCACAAGAGAAATTTACTACAGCAATTTAAGGAAATGAATTTATTTGTATATGTGTAACTGGATATAGATCAGAAACCTGTGGATTAAAAAATACAATTTGCAGGGCGGGAGGTGGGGAAGAGTCAAACACAGTAAAATATACGTAGTTCATGTAAATTAGAAATACAAAGACTACAGTTGACCCTTGAACAAGGGTGGGTGGGGGTTAGGGGTACCAACCCCCTGTGCTGTTGAAAATCCGAGTGTATCTTTTGACTCCCCCCCAAGTTTAACTACTAATAACCTACTGGTGAGCTATGATCGTTTTGATAGGATAGTAATGGTTTCAGAGAAAGGGGGATATGTATGCTTATGGGAGGGGGGGTTACTGTCAAAGGGTTCTAGCTTGATTAATAAAGAAAAAAAAGGGGGTGCCCCGGTGGCTCAGTCGGTTGAGCGACTGACTTTGGTCCAGGTCACGATCTCGGTTTGTTGAGTTCAAGCCCCACGTCGGGCTCTCTGCTCTCAGCGCAGAGCCCGCTTCGGATTCCTCTGCCCTTCTCTCTCTGCCCCTCCCCTGCTTGCGCCGTCTCCAAAAAATAAAAAAATAAATAAAAAAAAGATGGTAGTCATACATGTGTAATTAACATACGGACTCAGATAAGACAAAATATTGTTATAATTATTTGGTGTACTTATTTGGTGGGAATCTAAGTGTTGTGTATTTTTCTAAAATAAAGCTAAAGAAGGAAATGACATAATACTCTGGACAATTTCACAAACGTATGTCTAGCTGCTCCCCAGAAGCCCACCAGTGTTTCTGAGGTAAAAAATCTACATAAGTCGAAATGCATAATTTTACCATTTAGATAGCAAAATTGGACAAATTGATACAAGCTTGTGACCCAGCCCTATCAAGCCCAAGATACTTTGCCATATTTCCTTCTAACAGTCATACAGCACCATTTATTCACTTTCCTTTCCCCACGGATTCATTTTGGGGCCTTTGTAGAGGACCATTTGACCACACTCATGTGTCTTTTCCTGGGCTCTAGTCTAGTTCATGGTTGTCGTCCGACTGTAGCTTTATAGGAATCTTGAGGTCAGGTAGTTTAAGACTTCCAACTTTGTACTACACTTTCATTTCGGAGTCAGCGGATCAATTTCTACAAACGAACCTGCTAGGATTTTGCATGGGATTGAATTAAATCACTTTTGACCTCTCAACACTATTGAGTGTTCCATCCATGAATATGGTACTGTTATCTACAACTTCCGTAAATTCTCTCAGCAATATTTTGTAGTTTTTAATATAGAACTCTCGTCCCTTTTTTTTTCAATTTATCCCCAGGATGCCATGTTTCAGATGTTACTATAAGTGGCATTGTTTTTACAATTCATTTTCTGACTTCAGATTCAATGGTTGCTATTATATAAAAATACAGTTTATGTATATTACCTTTAAAACCTGTGACAGTGCTATAATCATTTATCAGTCATGGTAGCTTTGCTTTTTTAAAGATTTTAGGGGCGCCTGGGTGGCTCGGTCGGTTAAGCATCCGACTTCAGCTCACGGTCCGTGAGTTCGAGCCCCGCGTCGGGCTCCGTGCTGACCGCTCAGAGCCTGGAGCCTGTTTCAGATTCTGTGTCTCCCTCTCTCTCTGCCCCTCCCCTGTTCATGCTCTGTCTCTCTCTGTCTCAAAAATAAATAAACGTTAAAAAAATTTTTTTAAAAGATTTTATTGTTTAAGTAATCTCTACACCCGACGTGGGGCTTGAACTTACAACCCCGAGGCCAAGAGTTGCATGCTTTAGCGACTGAGCCAGCCAGGCAGTGCCCTTCATGATAGTTTTTCAATGAATTTTCTATTAGCCTGGCTAACACCTTCAGTACAATGTTGAAGGGGTGAGAGTCCAATCCTTTTCTATTTCCTGATCTTAGAGGACAAGCATTCGGTCTCTCACTATTATGTATTGATGGTAACTCGATTGGAGATGACTTTTAACAGACTAAGTTTTCCTTTTTCTGGTTTGCTGGGGGGTTGGCTTTTCTTTTCGCTTTTCTTTTTTATCATGAAAAGGTATTGCATAACGTCAAGTGTTTTTTATGCAGCTGTTGAAATCATCATAGGATTTTTATCCTTCAATCCATTAATGTGGCAAATTACACCGATCGATTTTTTGAATGTTAATCATCATTGCAGTCTAGAGATAAACTCCACTTGGTCAGGATGTATTTATCATTTCTATATACTATCAGATTTGATTTGCTAAAATTTGTCACATTTTTGCATATATATGTGCTAGCAGGAATACGGGTCTAAATGTTCTTTTCTTGCAATGTCCCCGTCTGGTTTTGGTATCAGGATTCTGAGGATTATCCTAAAATTAGTTTGGAAATGTTACCTCTTCTTTATTCTGCAAGAGTTTGTGTTACATTGGTATTGTTTCTTCCTCAAAGTTAGAGAAGAACAAAGGAGAAATAGAATAGAAAATAGCATTAAGGTGGCAGACGTAAACCCAAATTTTACAATAATTTCATTACATTTAAATGGGCCAAACACTCCAATTAAAAGCAATTTAGTGGGGAAAGGAAGGCTGTTAGGAGCTAGGAGAACGGGATACCCATATAGGAAAAACCCAAAATAAAAACAAAACCTTGACCCGTATGTCCCATCATGATAAAAATTATTTTAAAATTAATTAATTATGGCTCATAGACCTAAGTATAAAGCCTAAAATCCTAAAGGTTCTAGAGAAAAATATCCTAGAGTATCTCATGACCTTGGGGTCAAGCAAAGGTTTTTCTAAACGGGTCACAGAAAATATTTGAAAGATAAAAGAAGAATCTTCTGCTGCTCCTCTTCAACAAATAGGCAAGCAACAGGTCAAACACAGGAGAAAACACTTGACAAAAGACTCCTATCCAGGATATATAAAGAACTGCCTGCAACTGAACACAATTTTTAAACAGCACATACACCAACTTAAAGAAATGGGGGGAAAGATCTAGAGTCACTTCCATTAAGACATAGGAATGGCCAATAAGCAGGTGGAAATGGATCAAAGTGCAGAGGACTCCAAATTAACACAACGATGTACACAATATTAGGAAGACTGACAAACCACACACATGTGAGGAAGGACAGATCTTGCTGGTGGGAATGCAAAACGGGACAACCGCTTTGAAATATAGGAAATTTGCAAGTTTACATCTCCTCGCTTACCTAGCAATTTCACTCCTAAGTAGTCGTCCAAAAAAAAAAAAAAATTGTACAAGAATGTTAAAAGCAGCTTTATTAAGAATAGCCCCAAACGGGAAACATCTCAAAGGGTCATCATAAGAAGAATGGATAAACAATCCATCGTTTATTCATCCAATGGAGTAGGCTAAATACAAAGCAGCAAAGCATTAATACAAGACTGATACACGCAGGAATGTCACACGGGTGAATGTCACAGGCATTACGCTGCAGGCGAGAAGCCTACACAAAGGAGCACATACTGTGTGATTCCATTTACAGGACGTTCTCCAAAGGGCAAAACTGGTGACAGAACCCAAAGATGAGGGTCAGAGATCGACTAGGAAGAGAGGCACGTCCACCTTCTCCGGGGCGATGACAATGTGTATTTTGACGGGCTTTACGCGGTGGTTAGTTGCCACGACTCGTCTAATTGCAGTCGGCGGAAACGCTACCCCAATTTCGGAACAAGCAGCACGCAAGCACCGCGCGCGGGGTCCAGGACGCAGCAGGTGCGCCGACCGCGAGCGCAGGCTGGAAACACCGCGCCCCAAGTGACTGACAGGCGGGAGGCCAGCCCCCCGCTCGGCTCGGCGGGCCCCGCCCCCTCCAGGCCCGCCCCTTCCGCCCCCGCGACGTTCGCTCTGCGTCCGAAATCGGAATGGCTGGGCTGCAGCCGGATGCCGGAGAAACCGTGTCTCCGCCACAGACGGACGGCGCATCGTCGCCCGCTTTCACCATTTAATTCTCAAACGTACCCATTCTCGAAAATACCCAGGGCTTGCCCTCGGCACGCTTTTTAAAACCCCGTCGCACGCAATGGTAGCGTCCGTCCAGCTGGCAGGCAACGGGGTGGAGCACACCATTCAAAGAGGGGGAGGGACTGAGGTTTGCATCAAAACAAATACCCCTTCCCTCCCCGAGGCGGCTGCTAAGTAGCTCGGGAAGGACAAAAAAAAAGTGGAGGAGGGGGCTAGTAGCCTCCCTCCGCAAGTTAGAGGAGCCTGTCGGAATGACATTTTGTCTCTACGCCCTCTCATCGGGTGCACAGTGAGCTGCTCCGGAAAAAGAAACCGGAAGCGCTCCTGTAAGTGGCAAAATGTAAATGCAGAGCCAAACAATAACAGGGCTCTTGGGCCTCTCCGGCCCGGACAGTCCTCCCGGGCTTCGCGGGCAAATCTCTCGTTGAGCACTTCCCACTTCCACAACTGACAGTCTAATTGGATTTGCTCCATCTAGCGGAGCCGGAGACCGGTTGGAAAGATCACTCCAGGAAGGACAAAGGTCCGGAAGTTATGGGACCTGAGCAGCTTGGGCTTCCCGGATCATCCCCCGAATAATCATTTCGGAATGGATCCCGAGGTTCCACCAGGATGCTGTGGGCCCTAAAATCTCGGATCACGGGTCCCCCAACCAAATTCCGAGATCCGAGCGTCTCATATCCTGATGCTTTGTGCGTGCTATTTCAGGGTTCCCCACACCCAGCCCTGGGATGGGGGTGGGGTGGGGGAAGAACCCTTTAGGCCGGCTGAAGGTCCCACTCTCCTGTTCAGCTCTGAGTTCGGCTGGTCCTAACATCCCCATCATCCACACCGAGGCCTCCCAACATTGCATTCCTATGTCGGTGCCGTCAACCAAGCGTCTATTCCCCCAAATCGCTAAGTCCCCAGTGCCCCATCCCCAGACCCCACAATTCTCCCAAGCTGAAAATACACGGAGCCAAGAGCCGGTGACTCAGAGAGGACTCATCTGGCTCAGGCAGGAGCTTACCCGAACCTCAGGGGAGCGTGTCACCGTCCTGGGAAGCACGCTCCGAGGCCGGACGCCAGAGGACCCCGGAGCCCAGCAGCTACCTGCGCCTAGGATGGTGGCTCTGGACTTTTGAGAAGCTCAAAACTTTTAGCGCCAGACAGAGCACATGGGAGGGGAAAATCCCAATCCCAGCAACCCCCGCGAGGCTCCTGGCACAAAGCTGGACAGTCGCCATGACAAGTAAGGGCAAGCAGTTCGCCGGGGGGCGGTGGGAGTGAGACAGGATTCTCGTCGTGCTGGTGCTGCAGCTACTTGACATTGGGGTGGGGAAGTTCGACCAGCCAGAACTGGGAGGGCAGAATCGGTGGAAACCATTTTGGAAGACTCCCGCCACTGTGTCAAATATGAAGGTGGAAGAAAGAAAGACACTTGTCATCCCTCTCCCGGATAGCTGGATAGTTTCTTCTCATCGGCTAAAATGCCACCTTTTTAGGAAGGACTTCCTTAATATCCCAATCCAACGTATTCCTTCAGATACTCTGTATCACACCATCTTGTTTAATTTCCTTCACAGCCCTTGCCGCTCTCTGCAAAGATGTGTTCCTTGCCTTAAATACACAGCAACGTAAGCCTTTTAGGGAGGGCAGAACCCTTGTGCTGCTATCTTACTCATTGTTGTATTTCTCAGTGCCTGGTACAGTACTGGGTCGCAAGGAAGAGCTCAATAATAAATACTTACTGAATGAATGAAAAGAGACGGAAGTGTGAGGAATTTGGCGAATGAGAAGCAAAAGGATCAAAATCAAGTATAGCGCTAGCGCCCTCTTGCAGGTGAGGGGGGAGTAGGTGCTTTAAGAGTGACGGAGGGAGACGGCAGGGGGAGCTCAAGCCCTTCAAACAGAGGCGGAAGCTTTCGGACTACAACACCCAGCAGCCACCGGGAGCCCCAGGGCGTGATGGGTACGGTAAACCCTCGTGACCTGTTACGTGCTTGCCCCGCCCCTCTCCCGGGTCGCCCGCGAAATCCGATCGGGAGGCGGAGGTCCAATTGAAAGGTGCGGCCAAATCCCGCGAGAGCGCGTGGCTCTTAGGGACCGAGCGGGTTGAGGAACGCCGAGCTTGCCACCTTGGTGTCCCTAGGTCCGCCTCGCCTTCCCGGGGTCTTCCGCCCCCTCCCGGAGGAAGGAGGCAGGCGCAGGTAGGTGCTCCAGTTCGGCGTCCGGAGCCTTGCGAACTCTGCGGCGGGGCGAGGGTTGCCCAGCGAGGCCAGTGTGGCCGCGCGTCCTCGGCAGCATGAACACGCCGGAGGCGCCCGTGTTAGCCCCGGACCCGGACCCGGCCCCCGCCCCGGCCCGCCTCTCTCCTCAAGCTTCCCTGACGGATAAAGACCCGGACCCTGAACTGGTACCACCGCCGGCCGATGGGGACGAGCCGCCTCGCTTGTCCCCAGATCCCAAGGCCGGTTCAGCTGGTTCCCAGGAGACGGGAGAGGGAGGCTCAGCTTCTATCTCCGCTCCCCCGGAAACGGGGTTCGGTACTCCTAGGGAGCCGAGCCTTCCAGTCGAGAAGCCAGAACTTTCTGAGAATGTGAGCCCTCCTGCAGAAGAGACGGACAGGCCGGAGCTGGGGCCCGGAGAGCCCACAGCACGTGTGTCTGAGGAAGCTCCTCCGGAGGATGAGGGATTCAGGTAAGTGGTGACGGCGTGGACGCAGAGATCCGAGGAGATTGGGAGCGTGAGATGTGTGCTTCTTCGCGGGTCTTGGGGCCCACTTCACCAGGCCCGTTTCCTCCTTGCCTTGTTGTCTCCCCATCTTCCTTCCAGCACCTGGAGCTATAGCTTCTCCCAGCTACCTCGATTTCTCAGTGGTTCCTGGTCGGAGTTCAGCACCCAGCCCGAGAACTTCTTGAAGGGCTGTAAGTGGTAAGTTAAGGGTAATGGGGCTGGGGGATAACCGTGCCCAGGATTTTTACCATAAAAAGATCTCCAGTTATCTTGGAGAAGAGCCCATCGAGGTGGGAGTTGGGAAGAAAGTAAAAGTTCCTCTTGGACTGAGCTTACATTTCACCTAAAAATATGTGTCTTCCACTTTTCTCAGAGTCTTGGGGTGCTTACCTACCCCCAGAGGGAGCCTGGCACTTGGAAGATAGAGCCCTGCCCAGCTTTCTAACTCTTTCCTATTTCTAGGGCCCCTGATGGTTCCTGCATCTTGACCAACAGTGCTGATAACATCCTGCGTATTTATAACCTGCCCCCAGAGCTGTACAATGAGGGGGAACAGCTGGAATATGCAGAAATGGTAAGGGTAGGGGCTGCCTCTGTCCCGTCACCGGACGCTGCACGTGTCAGTCCTGCGCATGGCCGGAGAAAGTTGAGCCCACGTGTTTCCTGATCGCAAACAGAACGTTTCTTCACGAACGTTCACAGGTAGCACGTTCTACCCTGGACGTGGAGATAATTTAAGGTGGCGTTTGCCCATTCTTTACTCGTGAATGTGTGTTTTCCATCAAAGAACGGTGGGTTTGTTGTGGCGGTATTTAGTTGACTTACAGATAATTATTGAACGACTGCCAATGTGTTAGTTATCGTATTTGGTGCCGGCATAAAGTGCTGAAGGAGACAGAAGAGCTGGTTTGCTGTCTTGTGTGGGAGACAGACGACAAACGTGGAAACTGACAAACGAGGAAGTTCGTTATAAAGGATAGCAAGTGGTGTGAAGGAAATAAATAGAACGAGAAGGAAGTAACCAGAGGACGCCACTTTACTTACTTATGTATTTTTAAGTTTATTTAGAGAGAGAGAGCTCGAGCACGAGCGTGCACAAGTGGAGGAGGGGCTGGGAGAAGGAGAGAAGAAGCCCAAGCGGGCTCCGCACCATCAGTGCAGATCCCGACCGCGGGCTCAAACTCATGAACTGTGAGATCATGATCTGGGCCAAGATCAAGACGTTTAAGCGAGCCAGCCAGGTGCCCCTAGAGGAGACCACTTGAGATAAACTGGTCAGGAAGGAGCTCTGAGCAGGAGACGGTTGAGTTGAGACGTGAAGGGTGATGGGGTCAGTTATGTGAAGAACGTCCCGGGAAGAGGCAATGATTTTACAGAGGCCCAGGGCTAAGAGGGAGCTTTGTGTGTTCAAGGAACGGAAAGTAGGCCAGTGTGCCTGGACTGAGGCCAGTGAGGGGGAGAGTGTGGTGAGGACGGATTCCACAACCCATATCGGGTTGGATCTGGTGGGTAGGCCATTTGGGGTTTATTTGGGAAGCCAGGGGAGAGTTTTAAGACAGAAGAGTGTGGGGCGCCTGGGTGGCTCAGTCCGTTAAGCGTCTGACTTCATTCAGCCCAGGTGAAGATCTCATGGTTTGTGAGTTCAAGCCCTGCATTGGGCTCTCTGCTCCTTTTCTGCTCTCTGTCTCTCTCTCAAGCATGAATAAATGTTAAAAACACACACACAGAAGAGTGAAGGGATGGCCAAAGTTTAGAAAATGGATTGTGGTGAGCAGGAGTGAAATCCGGGGGACCCATCAGGATGTGTTTATCGCGGTCCAGGTGAGAGACGGTGGTGGCTGGGGCCAGGCAGTGGCAGGAGACGTGGAGAGGTGTGGATGGGTTTGAAGTGTATTTTTTTATTTTATTCTATTTTTTTTTTTTTTACGTTTATTTTTGAGACAGAGACAGAGCATGAACGGGGGAGGGGCAGACAGAGAGGGAGACACAGAACTGGAAGCAGGCTCCAGACTCTGAGCCATCAGCCCAGAGCCCAACGTGGGGCTCGAACTCACGGTCTGTGAGATCGTGACCTGAGCTGAAGTTGGACGCTTAACCGACTGAGCCACCCAAGCGCCCCGTAGTGTATTTTGTAGGACGTGGACGGTACAGGGAAGGAAGCGATCACTGGCGGTGTCCAGGTTCTCGCAGCCCGGGGGACAGTGGTACGATTTACTCAGAGGAGGAAGCAGATAGGAGGAGGCCTCAGACAATGAAGCGTTTTTAGGTCTGTGTGAAATGTGAAGCTAGGGGAGAAGCCGGGGCTGGGATGTACTTTGAGAAGGGGAGGAGCACGTGGACGGGATCTGGCATCTTGTATACGATTCAGTGTCAGGACCGTGTGGCTGGAGGAGGAGGAGGCTCACACAGAGCCCGGAGCGCTCGAGCAGATGGGGGTGGCGTGCAGGACGGATGGCAGAGGCCGAGGCAGGGTCAGGTCTGATGCTGCTGAGGGCGAGACGCAGAGAATGGCGGAAGGCGTTAGTGACCTTAGCGGGAGCGCTTTGAGAAAAGCAATGGAGGCAGAAGCCCAGGTAGAGTGGGTAGAGGAGGAGATACAGTTCTTTGGAAAGTTTTCTTGTGGAAGGGTGTCGAGAAACGGAATGGTGGCCAGAGGGAATGTGGGGCCAAAGAAGGGTTCGCAGGGTGCTTCTGCAGCATCAGGAATAACCCCGTAGACACGGAGGAATTGATGCTGAAGGGGAGAGGGGGGTAACAGGTCCCTGAGAGGCTGGCCGAGGACAGGATCCGGAGCCCATCAGAGGACTTGGTTCGGTGGGGAACGCTGTCTCGAGGTAGGAAGAGAGCCAGCCGTTTGGGGGTCGGAGGGTTTCTGGGTCTCCTCTCTTGGCTTCTCAGGGAAGCAGAGAGGGAGCTGACCTGCTGAAGGAAGGGGGTCTGTGGGGAGAGAGCAGGAGGCGGGGATGACTGGTCCCGGCGAGTCGAAGATCCAAACTGGCAAGGAATGCGGTAACGTCGCTGTTCTGTGCTCAGCGTCCGCTAGAAATTTGTTGCCGTCCGTTTAAGGTGAGATCTGTTAAGTTCCTTGTGCATCGCTTCCCAGCAAGCGAATCGACCCTGTTTTTCCTGTGTGTGACACGAGGATGACAGCAACAGCACCCACCCCACACAGCCATCGGGAGCAGTAAAAGAGTTAGCGGAACGTGTACGAACCAGCGCCTGTTCTGTATTCGGTGAACACCGGTGGCGGGTATGAGCTGGGTCGAGCGTGGCAGAGGAGGCTGGTGTGGCTGGGAAAGGCGGGTGTCTCGAGAGCGTCTGCAGGGGCATCCGTGCGGCGACAGACTCGAATGGAAAGCAGACAAGGAGGTGGATCGTAAATGTGTTTTTGATGAAGCAGGATAATTGTCGTGGTGGAAAGAGAGCAAGTTACCTGGCCAGGTGGGAGACGGTGGCCAGAGATGGTGCGGTGACAGGAGCATCTGCGGGGAGCGAGGCAGTGAATCAGTCTCCTGAATCAGGGAGGGTGACAGAAAGGTGGGGGGCCGGTATGGTGGCAAGAAGTACGGCTGGGGCTCCTGGCTGGCTCAGTAGAGCATGGTGACCCTTGATCTCGGGGTTGTGAGTTCGAGCTCCACATTGGGCGTTGAGATCACTTAAAAATAAAATCTTAAGGTGCACCTGGGTGGCTCAGTCGGTTGAGTGTGTGAGTCTCGATTTTGGCTCAGGTCGTGATCCCAGGGTCATGGGATTGAGCCCCAAGTCAGACTCCGTGCTGAGCTTGGAGCCTGCCTAAGACTGTCTGTCTGTCTGTCTCTCTGTCCTCTCTCTCCCATCCCTCCCCTCTCCCCTGCTCAAACGCGCGCTCGCTCTCTCTCTCTCTCTCTCTAAAATAAAAGTAAAATCTTAAAAGAGAGCTTAAGGCAGCGCCTGGGTGGCACAGTTGGTTAAGCATCTGACTCTTGATTTCGGCTCAGGTCACGATCTAGTGGTTCATGGGATGGAGCCTGGAGTCAAGCTCTGAGCTGACAGCATGGGACCTGCTTGGGATTCTGTCTCTCTGTCTGTCTCCCTCTCTCTCCCTCTCTCTCTCTCTCTCTCTCTCTCTCTCTCTCTCTCTCACATACACAAAATAAATAAATATATATTTTTTAAATGTGGAGAAGCTGGAGTTTGGGGAAGCAAAAAGATTTGGAAATGGCTACCGTGAGCAAGGTTGACACTCACCCCGCCCCCTCCTGTCCCTGAGGTGTGCCCTGGGGAGGAGAACGAGAGAAAGCGGACGGCCACCTTGAAGATGGGGACTGAGAGAAAGTGGTGACGGCCGCCTCGAAGATGGGGGCCCAGTCCCGGGGACGGCTTGGTCGCTCACCTAACAGGCAGAGGTCGCCCCTGTTGGCGATCTCTGTGTGACATACAGGGCGCTCCAGGCCCGGTTCTTGCAGGTGTTGTCTCGGGGGCTGGGTGGGCATGGTGGGCCGTCCCGAAAGAGCTCAGGAGCAGGGGTCGTTAGAAGAGCTTCTGGAAGCGTGGCAGGTTGAGAATTTATCGCACCATTCGTTTAAGAAAAACGGGAATGGTTAAAGAGAAAAGGCATCATTAGCCACCACTCTACAAAATTCAGCCTTTAAATTATCCCCTCTTCTTTCGGCCTGTACAGTACGGAGGCTTTTTATGTGGTTGTGTTTCTACTGTAGATGGTTTTGTATGCTGCTTTTTTGTTTCGTTAACAGTCGTCTCCTAAGTGATTTCCGTGGTGCTTCGGTCTCCATAGTTACCGTATTTAATGGTGTATGAGACTACACCGAGTGCCCGCAATTGATGATTTTCATACCTATTCCCCTGCTTTGGGCATTTGGGTTGTTTCCAGGATTTTTGTATCCTAAATTATTCAGTGAACGTCTTCATGTGCTTTGACGGAGATTCTTTCCTAAGAGAAATTTGATGAGTAAGAAATACTCTAGGTCAAAAGTATCAATATTTGTTCTACATCTTGTAGACAGATACCCAGTCTGTTTTCAAAAGCTCTTCTGCTTTTTTTTTTTAAAACTGCTGTTAGCCGTGTGAGTGTGCGAGTTGTATCACAAGTGCACGCATCAGATGATTACACTTCATGTGTCTGCAAGTTTAGGATTTGGAAATGGATACAGTTAGTGTAGGTGGGGAAATGGGAGGAGGTCACTTTTGAGTATTTCCATGCACTCGTTTCTTTTTTTTTTTTTTTTAGTGTTTGTTTATTTTTGAGAGACAGAGTGCGAGCAGGGGAGGGGCAGAGAGAGAGGGAGACACAGAACCTGAGCAGGCTCCAGGCTCTGCGCTGACAGCTCAGATGCGGGGCTTGAACCACGAACTGTGAGATCATGACCTTAGCCGAAACGGGACATTTAACCAACTGAGCTACCCAGGCGCCCCTCCCTCCATGCACCTGTTTCTTCTTCCCAGCATGCTTTCTTAATTCCTCTCCTCCCTTCTGTGCCTTTTCACGGAGCTTTCTGGAACTCCTATCCCTAACTCCCCAGCCTCAGTCCTGAGTTCTGTCCCTGCCCTGGGGCCCTTGCCCGAGGCTTTCGCTCCCTATAGCCCTGCCCAGGGGAACCTGCATATCTCAGGTTTGGAGGGGGGCTGTCCTCATCCCCCAAATGCTGCATCCAGACACTTGCGCTCTCTCTTGTAAAAACTTTTCCTTTGAGGCTTGTGCCGTTTGGTTCTCCCTCATTCACCAAGGACACGGGCACCTCATGGCTGTCCTGTGCACCCCAAGTCTTTCTACCGTTGTGGTGACGTCAGGTATCCAGACCAGAAGGCTGGTCTCATCCTTTCATTTGCCCTGACCCTTCCCCCCCTTTCCCCCTATCGAGTCCCCTTATCTCTCGGTTCCATCTGCTTCTCCCTACTCCACTGTCTCTGCTTTAAGTCAGGTCACTATTGGGGGCCTCATGTTACTGGAACCGTCTTCTGTCTTCGCTCATCAGAACATTTTCTTTCTGACTGCCGATGATATGCTAGGTGTTGGGGAAAACGTGGTGAGCCGGACAGGTGTGATTGTTGCCTCCTCAGATGGGTACGATGCAGGGCGAGGGGCAGAGGGCTGTAGGAACACGGAGCGGGGCTCCTTGCTCCGCAAGAGGGGTTAGGGAAGGCTTCGCAGGGGAAGACGCCTCTGAGAGACCAGAAGCGTGATCGGCATTCAGCCAGGAGGAATTGTTGAGGGGAGCGAAGGAGGAACATTCTAGACCTGGATGCTGGTGTGTGTGAAAGCCTGTAGATCGGGAGTACGGTACGTTGGCACCTTCTGGGAGCTGGGAGTCCCACCGGGATGTGGAGATTCTAAAGGGGTGAGTACGGAGGGGTGCGCCATGAGAGGTGGGTAGGGGCCAACACCTGGTAAGGAGATCGGGTCTCATACTGAGGGTTACCCGGAGTCACTGAACGTTTTAAGCAGGAGAGTGACGCAGGGCCGGATTCCAGCCCGATGGGGTCTCCGTGGCCCGCACGTGGCTGCAGCGTGGAGAATGGGTGCAGGCTGGGGTGCGGCGGTGCGGGGAGGCCCGGAGAACACGCAGACTCGCACAAATGCTGGCAGTAAGGCGGTGGCTTTGGTGGGAACGAAAGGGCGTGGACACGTTTTTCGAGAGACCCCGGGGCGGCGGACCGGGCAAGATTTAGGATCGCCGGCCGCTACTTGGTCTTGCGCGGGCTGGACCAGGAGTGGAAAGTGGGTGAGGGGTAGGAGTGGTCAAGGCTGCCGCTCAGATTGGCGGCTTCCACACTTGGATTGGAGCCCCGGGTGGGGTTGGGGGGGTGGGGGAGTAGGTTTGAAGGAGGCGGAAGCCGGGTCTGTCACAGACAAGCTGAGTGTGAGGTGCCCGTGGGATGTGTGAGCGGAGCGTTGTGCCAGGCGGCCTGATGTGTGTGTTCGGAGCAGGGGCTGAGGGCATGGGTGCGTGGCATTGCGCTGAGGGCCAGCAAATAACTGACAAAGGGCTGTTACCCAGACGATTGAAAGACTCCCTTCGATCAGTAAGGAGAAGCCAGTAACTTGGAAAAGTGAGCAGAACTTACGAAGAGGTGTGCTTAAGCGAATACTGAACGTAGGTGAACGTCTGACCCCAGTGGTCATGGGGGAAAGGCAACTTCGTAGTCCAGTGAAATTCTACTTCACAGCCTTTAAAAATAAGTTTTTTTAAATGTTTATATTTGAGAGAGAAAGAGACAGCACGAGCAGGGGAGGGGAGGGGCAGAGAGAGAGGGAGACACAGAATCTGAAACAGGCTCCAGGCTCCGAGCTGTCAGTGCAGAGCCCGACGCTGGGCTCGAACTCACGGACCGTGAGATCGTGACCTGAGCTGAAGTCGGACGCTCAACCGACTGAGCCCCCCAGGCGCCAGCACAGCCTTTTATTGACAAAAACTTGGAGGTCTGGCCGCACCAAGGGGCCACCGGCACTCCCTTGCACGCCGCACAGCGGCGGTGGGAGAGTGAATCCGGATGATCCCTCTGGGCCAACGGGTGACCCCATCCGGCAGAGTTGGCAGAGTGGGTGCCATAGAGCCCGGTCATCTGGCAGAAGCTGCGGAGAGGCCCTCCCACACGCGTACCAGAATGTTCAAAGCCCTCCACCCAACATATGGAAAAACGTGGGTGACTGTCAGCAGAGAAGGATAGTGGGGGTGCTGCCCAACGGTGAAGGTGCCTGAGTTAGAGCTAAGCGTGTCACTGCGGTGAAATCCCCCAGTCACAAAGGGATGCAAAAGGTCTGGTACCATCGGTATTAAAGGTAAAGGCCACGAAAGACCATGGTAGATGACGTTGTCTGGGTGTTTCTCGTATGAATACATTTCTAAAGAAATGCACGAATACCTCTGAGGGAGGGTGTCCTTGGGAAGAAGTTTTAACTGCCTTGTATTTTCCTTTTTTAAGCTGGGTGGAGGAGTCACAGGAAGTTTTAAATATACTTCTTTGCATGTTTGAACTGTTTAATACAATTTTTTAAAGGATCTAACGGCATCTAGTAGGTGCTCAGTAAATATTGGTATCAATGGTTGGTTTGTAGTTTTTGTTTCTTTTCTTTTTTCCTTCCTTTTTTTCTTTAAGTTTATGTATTTTGGGGCACCTGGGTGGCTCAGTTGGTTAAGCATCAGACTTCGGCTTGAGTCATGATCTCACGGCTTGTGAGTTTGAGCTCCATTTTGGGTGAGCATAAGACCTGCTTCCCTCTCTCTCTCACTCTCTCTCTGCCCCCCGCTCATGCCCTCTCTCAAAAAAAAAAAAAACTAAAAAAATAAAGTTTAAGAATTTTTTGAGAGAGACAGACATCACAAGCAGGGGAGGGGCAGAGAGAGAGGGGGACAGAGGCTTCAAAGCGGGCTCCCCTCTGACAGCAGAGGGCCTGATGTGGGGCTCGAACTCATGAGCTGTGAAATCATGACCTGAGCTGAAGTCAGATGCAGGCTCAACCAACTGAGCCACCAGGCTTGTTTCTTCTTAAGTGTTTAAGAAGCAAAAGAAGAAGTCTGTATGGCATTTGGTGGCCCAAATCCGACACGACAGTCTGAGCTGATCCTTGACTGTTGAGATCAGGATTCTGTTCTTCGTATCGACACCATCTGCCTTCTCCCCCCGGTTAAGTGCCGACAGACAGTCCCCCTTTGGCATAAAGCTTCTGTAGCACGAGTCTGCCTCCTTTTCCTGCCAGTGACCCAGGCGTTCCTGCATCTCTGTCCAGGCCCCCGTCCTTCGAATGGTGGAAGGTGACACCATCTACGATTACTGCTGGTATTCGCTGATGTCTTCAGCCGAGCCAGACACCTCCTAGTAAGTGATGTCCTTTACCTCCCCTCCGCCTTCCCCTCTCATCGTCCCTCCCCCCCCCCCCCCAAGTTTCAAGGGGATCCTCTACGGAGAGCGAGCTAGGGACTGGCAGGGGGCTCAGGAGGAGGGAAGGCTGCTGTACCCTTCGATGCGGGCTGAGAGGGCCGGCCAGTTGGCTTCCTCCCCTTCCTTCGACAGCACCGGGGCCTCAGTGTCCGTGTCTCTCTCAGCGTGGCCAGCAGCAGCCGGGAGAACCCCATTCACATCTGGGATGCATTCACCGGACAGCTCCGGGCTTCCTTCCGTGCCTACAACCACCTGGTAGGGGCCTCCCCGCCCGTCCCAGGGATCATCCTCACCCAGCTCCCTCCCGGGGGCCACCTGAGGCTGTTTGCATGGCTTTCCTGCCTCTAGGACGAGCTGACGGCAGCCCACTCGCTCTGCTTCTCCCCGGACGGCTCCCAGCTCTTCTGTGGCTTCAACAGGACCGTGCGTGTCTTTTCCACGGCCCGGCCTGGCCGTGACTGTGAGGTCCGAGCCACGTTTGGTGAGCGTCTGTGCCTCCCAGGGGAGGAGGAAGGGGGAGGACACTGCCACGTGCAGAGGGGCCTCGTGTGAGCCAGGGGACCGGGCCCGTCACGTCGTCTTCAGTACAGCCCAGGGAGGCAGGTCGTACTCGGGGGGGCAGAGGAGAAAACAGATTCAGGGAGGGGGCGAAACTCTCCCAAGGTCAACCTGGTTCACTCCTGAGCCCGTGCCCTGTCGGCCGTGTGCCTCTTGATCTCTAAAATCTTGGTCTCTCTGGGAAATTGGAAGTGAGGCGGATTTCATTTTCCTATAAGCCTTTAGGTTTCCATCCCTTCGAGGAGAAACAGATTTGAGAAGGAAGAAATAAGTCTTGAAGAAGAAATTTAGGTCCTTTGTGGGGATAGAAGGATCTGGGGAGCATCAGGGATCTTTAGCCTGCTTGAGGCAGACGGGACAGGGGAGGCACTGGTTCCCTGCACGTGGAACAAGAGACAGAGATGTACCCTTGATCGGCCTGGTTAATGTCCGGCGTCCTTGCCCTGTCCCCAACTTTGTTCCGTCCCTTTCTAGCAAAAAAGCAGGGCCAGAGTGGCATCATCTCCTGCATAGCCTTCAGCCCAGCCCAGCCGCTCTATGCCTGTGGCTCCTACGGCCGTTCCCTGGGTCTGTATGCCTGTGACGACGGCTCCCCTCTTGCCTTGCTGGGAGGACACCAAGGAGGCGTCACTCACCTTTGCTTTCACCCCGACGGCAACCGCTTCTTCTCAGGAGCCCGCAAGGTAGGGGTCACGTCCTGAGATCCCAAAGAGGGTGCACAGAAGGCAGCAATGGGGATGCAGTCTGTGATGTGTCGGGGTCGGACGTGGGAAAAAACTAAGCCAAGCTAAGGGAGTGTCTGCAAACCTTGGGGGAAGCGGGGACGTCTCATGCGGGAGGGGGAGTGGACTCCAGGCCCCTGGTCTGTGTCTTCAGGATGCTGAGCTTCTGTGCTGGGATCTCCGGCAGCCTGGTCATCCACTGTGGTCCCTGAGTCGAGAGGTGACCACCAATCAGCGCGTCTACTTCGATCTGGACCCGTGAGTGACCGAGTCCTTCCTGCCCAGGGTCCCAGTGCCCCCGGGGATGTCAGAGCCCAGCTGTAGGTCCCAGCCCCTGGCCGTGAGGGGTTCCTGCCCCCGGGGGTGATGACTCCGCGTCAACAGGCTTCTCTTCTCCCCAGGACTGGGCAGTTCTTAGTGAGCGGAAGCACCAACGGGGCGGTGTCCGTGTGGGACACCAGCGGGGCCGGACGTGAGGGGAAGCCGGAGCCAGTGCTGAGTTTTCTGCCCCAGAAGGACTGCACCAACGGAGTGAGGTCGTCGGTTAATGCCACAGATCTTGGGGCTCGGGCTGGGGAGGGACGGGGATGCCGAGGGAACAGGCATCCTCTCTCAGGATGCTGACAGGCGCTGCCTGTCTCTCCCTGCAGCCTGCACCCCAGCCTGCCATTGCTGGCCACCGCGTCCGGTCAGCGCGTGTTTCCGGAGCCCACGGACAGTGAGGACGAAGGGGAGCAGCGGGGGGACCTTCCTCTGCTTTCCATGCGCCACGTCCGCTTTGAAAGTCAGCTTCAGCTCTGGTGGTGTGGGGGGGGCCCGGACACCGGGGTCGCTGACGCTCACCAGGACGGGCAGGGACAGGGAGGGACAGAGGAAGGTGGGGGCGAGTTGATATAAAAAGGTTTTGTATGGTACCAGGGTCTTTGTGTCTTTGGGGGGAGGCAAATGCTGGGGATGGGGCCGGGTGGGGTACAGGTGGGCCCCCTTGTCCAGCAGCGGTGGGGGCTGGCGGCTCCTTCCCGACACCGACACCGGGGTTGAGAGGTGGGACTAGGCGGGAGCCAATGGGGCTGCGGGGCTCGGTGTGAAGTCAAGGGAGTGGGGGTGGGGCTTCATGCCATTGACTGGCCGGTTGCTAGGCAACTCGGTAAACTGAAGGGGGGGAACCTGTTTGAAATCTCGGTCCCAAGGTGGGGGCGGCAGGGGTCAGGGTGAGCGGTGGCTGAGCAGGAGTGGCAGGAGCGGTGTGTCAGACTGTTGGGTGTGACTGCGTGAGACTGTGCAGACAGTGACAGACAAGACACCCGCTCACTCGCGCTCCACACTGTTTACCACCATCCGGCAGCAGAGGGACCATTACTCAGCTCTGGGGGAAGGGGAGCAGGAGCACCCGCCTCTCCCCTGGACTCCCCCAGGAGGCAGGCGACTGAGTGGCCAGAGCCAAGGACACATACGAAAGAGTAAAGGTGCCTCCCGAGAAACCACAGGCGTCACATTCCGTATTTCGGATAGATGCGGGACAAGGGCGGGAGTCTTCCATTGGGCGGCTGTCCCTGGTCCCGCTTCTCCATCCATCCGCTTGATTGGGGATGGGGGGGGGGGGAGTATGTTATTTCAGGCAGTGCCTCCGCCCCACCCCCTCCCTCGCCAGACACTGAGAAGGGGGCTCTGAAGAGACTGTCAGCGGGGGATCTGCTTTGGGACCTCACCATCAGAGGGAAGGGACTGGGGGCCTGTGACGGCAGAGGGGAGAGGAATGTCACCTCTGCCCAGAGATGCTGAAAGCGAGGGAGGGTTCTTACACCCAAAAAGGCAAACCCTCCTCCCTTCCCCCAGGATAATTGGAAACAGCCCTTCCGGCTGAATGTGGGTTTGGGGAAAGGTACTCCCTTCCCTCCCCCAGCCCCGCTTCCCCCCACAGCCGTCCAAGAAGGGCCCGAGTTTACCCCCTTAAACCCTCGCCTTCCACCCAATCCCAGGTAACAGGAGAGGGCCCAGGAGCCCGGGACCAAAAAAAACAAAAACAACGACCCCAGGAGGAGGAGTTGAGCGACCTGGGTTGGGTTTCCGCCTTTACCCCAGACTCCCCGTGTGACCTTGGGCAAGTCACGGGGCCTCCCCGAGCCTCAGTTTCTCCCCCCCCCCCCCCTGCAATGGGGAGCCTGCGGCTCTGCCCCTCCCACTCGACACAGGTAGTCGCGACGGCCAACTCAGCCCACTTCGCAAAGTGCGGAGCCTTCAAGGTTATTACTGTTCTCTCCAGACCCGCCGGGAGCCGCGGCGGCGCTCCGGGCTGGGGGAGGAGGCGGCGGCTGCGGGAGCCACGGGGGCCGGGCTCCTCCGGGTGGCGAGGGCGAGGGCCTTTCTGGATCCGAGAGCGGAAGGTTCCAGCCGCTCGGGCGGCCCGGGGGCCGGCGGGGGAGACGCGGCGGGGGGCGGCGGGGACAAAGGGGGCGCGGGGGGCCGCGCGGGCGGCCGGGGCGGGGCGGCGGGGCGCGGCGGCGGCGGCGGCGGGGCGGGCGGGAGGTGCGCGAGGTGAGGGCGGCGTGGGGGGCGTGGGCTGCGGGCTCCGCCGCCCGCTCCGCCGCGCGCTCCAGCTCCGGCTTTTCCCTCCGCCAGCCTCTCCCCCTCCCCGCCACTCCTTTAACTCCCCCCTCCTGGGCTCGGGACTGGTTTCCTCCCTTAGCCCGCTGCCCTCAATCCCGGCGAGGCTGGGGCTCCGGCTCGCGCCCCTCCCGCGCTCCCTCGTGCGGCGCCCCATGCCGCCCCCGCCCGGCCCCCGGCCGCCCCAGTCCCCCACTTAGGCCGGCGCTGCGATCCCGGGGCGCTGGAGCGTGGGCCGGGGGCGTAGGGCGCCTGCAGGCGGCCCCGGGAAGGGCTCTAGCGGGCTGAGCGCTCCGCGGCAGGGGCGCGGGCAGAGCAGGAAGCGGGTCCGCGTGGGAGCAGGGGGGCGGCCGCCACCGGGGTGGTCGGGGCCGGATCGCCGGGGCAGCCGAGGCAGGCACCGCAGGGGGGTGAGCGACTTTGGGGGAGTTGGTGCCCCGCCCCCCCCAGGCCTTGGCGGGGTCATGGGGGCCCCCCGTTCTGGGCCGGGGGGCGTGCGAGTCGGGGCCCTGCTGCTGCTCGGCGTTTTGGGGCTGGTGTCTGGGCTCAGCCTGGAGCCTGTCTACTGGAATTCGGCGAATAAGAGGTGAGTGGCCCCGGGCTGGGGAGACCCCACACCCTTCGGGCAGGGAGTAGGGAAGCTTCGGGGGTTCGGGGTGGGGAGCTGGCTTCTCTGAGCTGGGAGGAGGCTGGAGGGAGGGTGCCAGTGCTCTGATGCGAGCCGATGGGTAACGAGACAGAGGTGATCTTGGGAGCCAGACTCCTGGGTCGCCAACAGACACGGCTGGATGTGGGTGGTGATCACCATGTGTCGGGAGTTGGAAAGACCCCACAGGGGGCAAGGATCGCAAAGTTCACGGGTAGCCGCCGGAGGGTAGTGGAGTGGTTATTTGGGTTTGTGAAAGACGCGTGTCCTGTCGGGGGCTGGGCTTGGAGGGAGCCTGGTTAATGTCAGCTCTCCGGAGAGCCGCGGAGTAGGTGCCGCTGAGCGCGCTGGGGAAGGGGCAGGGTGCCTCCCTCCCCAGAAGGGACTCGGCGACGGGAGGGAAGGGGGCTCAGTTTGGGGGCTCCGGGGGACAGCTCACCCAAGGCTTCTCGACTCTGTCCACACCGTCAGTCCCCTAACTCTTGTCCACAGCCAGAGGGTCAGTGAGCCCTTGACGGATCCAGTTCCCAAACCAGAAGATACTCCTGCCTTCCTGGCTTGGAGACTTTTTTTTTTCTGGAAGAAGCCTGGAGCCCCCTAAAGCCTCCTTTCTCTTGCATCTGGAGTCCTGAGGACTCCTTTGCCACCCCCCCCCCCCCAATCTGTGTTGCAAACTCTTCCATCAGACCCCTCTGTTCCTTGGCATGCTTGCTTTGCTCTGAAAAAAGGCCAGGGGTCACATGAAGCTTCTCATCACATAGGGTAAGACAGAACCCCTGGGAGGTCATCTAGGACCCTGGCCTCCATGCAGATCCCACTCCCGCTGGGCAAAAGAGTTCTGTGGTTTGAAAACTTCCTGCCTCCCTGGGGAGCCTGTGTGAGGCCAAGGGAAGGGGGTCGGCTTCGGAGCCCATCGGATCCGAGGTCTTAATCCGAGCTCTGCTGCTTTCCGCTGTGTGGCCTTGGGCCACTTAACCTTTCTGAGTCTGTAGTCTCCACCCTGACACCTTTTATGAGGATTAGAGGTAAGGTGTTTGAACGTATTACATGCTCATTAGAGGAGAACTAGAATTATTGGTTGTGTTCTCTTGACTTCCCAGCCTCCCCTCCCTCCCTCCCTGCTATGTCTCTTTGGGTATAATCTCAAATGTCTTTCCTCCGGCTCCTACCCACCAACTCCCAGCTGCAGTTTGAGTATCAGGTGCAGCCTGAGGAAGTAAGTTAGGCTTATTCTGATAGGGTTGAGGAAAGGGGGGGGGTACGGTGTTCTGGGGGCTCTTTGGGATGTTGGCGGGGAGGGGGTGGGTCCTTTGGGAGTCTGGGAAGATGATGAGCAGCAGTCCCCGGGGACCCAGCTCTGAGACCTCGTGGCCGTTAATGCACAGGGAGGGGTCACAGGCGTTGGCAAGTGGCAGTGCTGGGCCAGTGGATGGCTGGGTTGAGGGAGATGTGGGCTCTAGGCTGTGGTTAGAAAGGTCAACTCCCTGAATTCCATAGCAATAAGGCACTTTCCCTAGGAAGTCTGAGACCTGGAGGAGGAGAGGTGACTGAGCAGGGGGGTGTCTGGGGCACCTGGCCCCCAGACCGTGGTTCCCGTTAGCCTCACATAGGGCCATGGCCAGGCCAGGCATTTAACTCCTGGCGTGTCCCCTGGCTGACTTGGGAAGCTGGTCTGGATTCCCCTCCCCCGACCCACCCCTGGTGCCTCCCTTGCCCTGAGATCCCTCAAATTCAGTGGTGGCCTGGGGGAGGGGAGGCTCTGCCCCCATGGCCGTGCAATAGTGAAATCACCTGGGATGGGTGGGCTGTGTGGTTCCAGAGAGGCCAGCTCCTTGGTAACTGGCATCCTGTTGCCATGGCAACGGGGCTAGTGATGGAAGAGAGATGACAGTGTGCATGTGGTGAGGGCGGGCTGGAGAGTGCATTTGGGCACCGAGGGCCTAGAGACCTGTGAGCCTGGCCTCCCACCGCTTCCGAGCCCTTAGCGCCTGCCCCGTCGGAACAGACTTTCCGCTCAGACGAAGGCCGAAGGCTGGCCTGCCAGGGATGTGGGGTGAGGGAGGCAAAGCTCTGGGGGCCAGACCTTTAACACCTCTCTTTGTCCACCTCGCCCTCCTGACAGATTCCAGGCAGAGGGGGGTTACGTGCTCTACCCTCAGATCGGGGACCGGCTTGACCTTCTCTGCCCCCGGGCCCGGCCTCCTGGCCCCCACTCCTCTCCTAATTACGAGTTCTACAAGTTGTACCTGGTAGGGGGTGCCCAGGGCCGGCGCTGCGAGGCCCCCCCTGCCCCAAACCTGCTTCTCACTTGTGACCGGCCGGACCTGGATCTCCGCTTCACCATCAAGTTCCAGGAGTACAGCCCTAACCTCTGGGGCCACGAGTTTCGCTCACACCACGATTACTACATCATTGGTACTGCTGGGCGGAGGGCGGGGTCCGCGGGGAGGCTCTCCCCCACCCAACCCCAAGACTCAGGGGCAGGGGAGGAGCCGAGAGAGACCCCTGATGCCCCCCGGGGTGGTGTCAGGGCCAGGGAATGGGGACGGAAGAGGGGCTCGACTCTGGAGTGCCAACTTCTCCGTCTGGCTCTTCTCTCCCAGCCACGTCGGATGGGACCCGGGAAGGCCTGGAGAGCTTGCAGGGAGGTGTATGCCTCACTCGGGGCATGAAGGTGCTTCTCCGAGTAGGACAGAGTGAGTGGGGGGGTCGGGGCGCACCTCCTAGGAGCCGAGGGAGGTTGGGGCAGCACCGTCAGGGTCCGGGGGCTGCTGTCTCAGCCCCTGCTGTCGGGTCTCCCCCATTTCCAGGCCCCCGAGGAGGGGCTGCCCCCAGAAAGCCTGTGTCTGAGATGCCCATGGAGAGAGACCGGGGGGCAGCTCACAGCCTGGAGCCCGGGAAGGAGAACATGCCAGGTAGGAACCAGGGGTCCAGTCTCCTGCCTTCCCCCCCCACCCCGCCCCAACCTCCTCTGCTCTCAGACCCCAGCTGCCCGCCTTCACCCTCTACCTCCGCCTTCAGTTTTTGTTGGTTTTTTTTGGGGGGGAGGGGGGTGATACAGGAAACAGAAGAGGGGATGGGAGGGTGGGAGGGGAGTGGAAGCCGAGTGAGGAAAAGACTCAATTAGAAGTAATTACCCGAGCCAGTGTTTCAATCAGTGCAGTCAGAGAAGTGGGGGAAGACTGCTTCGCGCCCAGCTGAAGGGCTGGACCCACCTGGATTCTGAGTGGGATTTCGGGGGGAAGGGGAGGCGGGGTCCCCAGGGGGCTCGGGCGCTGCCGGGGAAACCCACGGGGACCCCCGAGGCCGGGTGTCCGGAGGCCCAGGTGGCTCCTTCAGCCCCTCCCCCTCTTTCCTCCTTCACCCCTTCCCTGCCAGGTGACCCCACCAGCAATGCAACCTCCCGGGGTGCTGAAGGCCCCCTGCCCCCTCCCAGCATGCCCGCGGTGGCCGGGGCCGCGGGGGGGCTGGCGCTGCTGTTGCTGGGCGTGGCAGGGGCTGGGGGCGCCATGTGTTGGCGGAGACGGCGGGCCAAGCCTTCGGAGAGTCGCCACCCTGGTCCCGGCTCCTTCGGGAGGGGAGGGTCTCTGGGCCTGGGGGGTGGCGCTGTGATGGGACCTCGGGAGGCCGAGCCTGGGGAGCTAGGGATAGCTCTACGGGGTGGAGGGGCTGCAGACCCCCCGTTCTGTCCCCACTATGAGAAGGTGAGTGGTGACTACGGGCACCCTGTGTACATCGTGCAGGATGGGCCCCCCCAGAGCCCTCCAAACATCTACTACAAGGTATGAGGGCTTCTCCTCCCCAGCTCTCCTGGATCCAGCCCTTCTCGGGTGCTCCTCCGGTTTAAGTCACGGTTGGAGGGCCACCTCTGGCATCTCCTCGACCCCTCTGCGCCCCCCCCCCCCCCCCAGCTCCTGTGCTCCTGGCTGTTGTCGCCCTCTTCTCCACTGTTAGGATTCCTTAAGACTCCTGCCCTCGGTTGGCCACGTGAGCCCCCTCTCCGTCTCTGTGCTCCTGGGTCCTCTTTCCTTGGGGAGGGGGCAGGGACTCAGCCTCCTCTCCTGACCGTGACCCGGCGATCCCTGTGCCCCTCACACGCCGAGAGCCAGGGGCGGGAACAGTCTGTCTTTTGTTGGCACCCCTTCCTTTCTGCCTCTCACTGGTTTTCTCTTCTTGTCTCTTCTCTCTCTTATTCTCTCTCTGTCTCTCTCTCTTCTGCCTCTAGGTCTGTTCCTCTTCCCTAGCACCCCCCTCCCTACGCCTCCTCTTACCCTCTTGGCTTCTTTCCTCCGCCTCTCCCATCTCCCGGGTGGGGGTATGTAAGCATTCGTGCCCTCGGCCCCCTCTTCTGACCTCTCTCACCGACCCTCCCCTCAGTCTGCCAAAAATGGGGGCCTTAATGGGGAAGGCTCTGGCACTCCACCCCAGCTCTCCGGGCGTGGGCAGCGGGGCCCCCTTCTCTGCCCTGCGCCGGGGCCCCCACGTACGTCCTCCGGCCATGTTGGGGTGGTTGGGTCATGACAGCCGCCATGAGAAGAAGTGTCCTGTTTTGTCAGTGGCCCATAGCAAGATACGAACCGGTCGGGGCACGGCGTGGATTTGGTCTGACGCTGAGTGGGCCACTGGGGACAGGAAGTGACTTGCTCCAGACGGGCAGTGGCAGAAGCAGTGCGGCAGAAACTGGAAGTGCCTTCGTCTGAAATAGGAAGTGGTCCGGCTGGAACTCCAAGTGGCTTAGTCCGGGGGGTGTTTGTTGGGAGGGGGCGGGGGGCAAGGGGGAGGCGGCTGGTTCTTACTCTGGGGGGGGGGGGCGGGCAGGAAGAACTCCCTGTTTGAGGAGGAAGCTGGAACTCACGGACTGTGAGAAGGTAGGGTGGACTGAGAAGGATCTTGCTTCCCCGGATCTCCCTTCCCTGTTCTCTGCGCTGCTTTTGGGACAGCGAAAGCGACTGCCACCAGCTGTGGTGGGCCCAACTTGTCATGTTCTTCTTCCCTTTCCCTACCCCGGTATAATCTCTGTCCGTCAACGGGACTGTCCCAAGAACCCACGTGTTGTCCCCAGTAACCCGGAGGGCTGTCTTGTTCAGCACACCCTCTTACTTTCTAGTCCTTTCCGACTCCACGCGGCTCCCTTCTTAGTGACCAAAATGGTGGCCTACTGACTGGTCTAGCTGACCGTGGTACCTAGCAACCGTTTCCGTAGTGACCAGCTTGTACCTCTTCCTGCCCTCTAGTGCACCATGGGCCTCAGTTTCCCCCCAGCTCAGTCTCATTAGACCAGAGCTGCCCTTGGGCACCAAGTCGGCCACCTTCATCACCAGCCAAGATGGTTACTTTGTCCACCAGAGGTCACGTCACCTCGCTGGTGAGGTAGTTCCCAGCTCCTTCCTGATTTTTCGGATCCGCTCCTTCCAGAGAACAGGAAGTTGATATTGCCATGGGGGAGGTGGCGGGGTATGGCCGTCACCTCAATAGTTTTACTGTAAAAGGGAAATTTGAACAACGAAAACCAAAAAAAAAAAAAAAAAGAATAAAAAACTTCAAAAGTTGACAAGAAGGCTGGAGAGTGGCTGGGGGTGAGTTGGAACAGAGAACTGGTAGCGGGTGGCGGCGGCGGGGGGCGCTTTCGAGCTGAGCTGGATCTCATGAAGCCAAGGGGAAGGGTAGGGAGACAGCTGGGTCGGAGGCGGGAGGTGGGCAGTACGTGGGGAAGGGGTAATGGGCTGGGTGAGAGGGCCGAGGCAGGGGAGGGAGAGATTGCTGATACACCCGATGGGGATGCACGTGGACGCGCGTTCACGCGTGTCTGTTGCTAAACCAAAGCACCAGAGACAAGGCAAGTGGCGGTCAGAGACAAAGTGGACCAAACACGTTCGCAGGTTCGGGTCTCCCCGCCTACCCTCCCTGCCCAAGGCACCTGTGACTTGGGGAGTTTTGCCGTTGGGGACCAGTGTGGGGAGAAGCACCGTGTGAGTACCCGCAAGACGCAGGGACCCGGGTGTCACGCTGCCCGCCCGCCCCCCCCCCCGCCCCGGCTCCCTGCGTACCCATCACCCGGGCTCTTCTCCCCCCAAAACCCCTGGTGCCCAGCCCCCTAGACTCAGCCCCATTCTCCGACCACAAAAGCAGCCTGTCAGGAGCATGGCTGGAGCCTGTCGGCAGGGGTCACAACCTCTGCCCCGCCCGCCCCTCCCCTGACTTTAGGTGCCCTCCCGCTGTCTCCCATCTGCCTGGAGGTCAAGGGGTCCTCCTGCCCGGCTCTGTCCAACGGGACCCCTGCCCCTCCTCCTGTTTGAGCAGGATGCCTGGGTCCTGAGAGGCGCAGGTGCTCTGGGAGGGGAGTCGAAAACTGAGGCCAGGTGCTGGACTGTCTGGAATTCACTCCTGTCTTCTGAGCCCCGCACTGGAGAAGCCCGAGGTGGGGAGGCTCGAGTGGGGTGGAAAGGCTGGTCCCTGCCCCTTAGTGGGGGTTGGTGGTCATGGCAACATCCCCTTCTCCACACAATGGGAAGCCCCCCTCAGCCTCCCGCGTGGATGGAGCCGACAGCCCCATCGCTGGCTATCAGCCTCAGGGACTTGGCAACCGTCACCATGGCAACCCAGAGCCCAGCAACAGGGCCCAGTGTGAAAGGGAGGGGTCCCAGACCGGGGCAGGGCTGTGTGTGTGAGGGGGGCAAGGGAGCCGAGGGAGCCCCCCCCCCCCCCGCACCACACACACACACACACACACGCGCGCACGCACACACACACACACACACACACACACACACACACACATCTAGAGACACAGGTGGAGGAAAGAGAAGTGGGGATAAATACTCTGTGACGAACACCTCGCCCAAGCAGCCAAGACATCATAACGTGCTGAGAGACAGGAAGACACCTGGGGACAGATGCACAGCTGGGGAGAGGAGCAGCACGTTCAGCACCACCCCCTGAAGTACACCCCCTCGCCACTCTGGCATCCGCGGACTCCCCCCTGCACGCACGCCCGTTAACAACACGAGACCTGCCGCCTGCCCCACGCGTGGCGGCTTGTGCATCTTCCGAGCGATTTGAAAGCACTGGTGACTTCCACACGGAACGACACATGCCGTCCTGTCCTCTTTCCGGGTACAAGTACGCAAACATGCTCCCCGGGCGATAACCACAATAAAGCCAGGAGAGGGGAGGGAAGACGTTCGTTTTCTGTTTTTTGGTTTTTTGTTTTTTTTTTTTTCATTCACTTATCCACTCAGCATCACGTAAAGTGTCTATTTGGTCCCAGGCACCGTCTCGGGCACTGAGACTATAGATTAAATAAAGTCCCTGCTTTCACAAAGTCCGCATCCTGGTGGGGAACAACATAGTAACATCTCCGGGCAGTGACAAGCGGTGTAAACAAAACGGAGTAACAGCATGAAGAGGATAGAGATTCACAGGGAAGATGCTTTAGGAGGTCAGGAAGGTCCCTCTGAAGAGGTGACCTTTGAGTCAGACCTTGAGTGAGGTGGGGGAAGGGCACGCCCCGGCGGAGGGAACAGCAAATGCAAAGGGTAGAGGTGAACTTGGGACATGTTTGGGAACATCCACAGCCTTGTGGATGTTCCAGATGTGTCCTGTCCTTCCCCAGCCTCAGCCTGGCGGGGAGCAAGTCACGTAGGGTCTAGAATCCACATGCAGGAAGCTGGTCTAATTTGGTATGCCCCCCCTTTTGTTTCTTGGGCGTGCGGTGTGTTTTCCTCCAGTAGAGTTTAAGCGCTGGGTGGGCAAGGATGATGCTCTGAGCTTTTGCGGGGGGCTGGGGGACCGCTGCTCGTAAAGGGTCTAGAGCAGGCAGGCAGGGAGGAATTAAAGGGACTGAGAGGCTGGAGACCATGGATTGTGAAGCTGCCCCCACCCCTGTCCCAAACAGCAGAGGCTGTCCTGGCTGGGGGCTCACACTCTGCAGTATGTAAATTAGGTTGAGGGGTGTGTGTGTGTGTGTGTGTGTGTGTGTGTGTGTGGTTTATGGTGGGGGTTTTCAGGAAAGAGCTGTGGTGGGAATTTCTGATGGGGAATGGTTGACATCGTAAGTGGGATTTCAGTTAGAAAGAAAAATGGAGTTTCCTAAGGGGCTATATGGGGAATCAGGAACATAGGGCGCACCCCCCCCCCCCCACCTCCCGGGAAAGTTTCAAGATCGGGCTGGGAGAAATGTGGCGGGCTGGGATACGCTCAGAGAGTGGGGGGTGGGGGTGGGGAGTCTGAAGAGGAGCGAAAACCGGGCAGGAGGAGAGAGGTCAGAAAGGTGGCAGGGAAGGTGGGGTCCTGAAACGAGTTCTGAGGGCACCGGGTCTGAGGAACCCCCCGACTCCCGCGGTGGATTGAAGCATCTGGGGTCCTGGTTCCCCCTCTTCCCCCAGTTGCCCTCAGAAGCCCAGGCATCAGCTCCCTGCAGCCCCAGTGCTGGCGGTGAGACTGAGCAGCCTTGGGGGGCGGCAGCTGGTGAGTGGGGAGGAATCTGTGTGCTCAGCAAACAGCAACCTCCTTGGTGCCCTGGTGGCTGCCTCCTCCCTCATCAATCAGCCCCAGCCAAATGTCCTAGTATTCCCACCACCCCAAGGGGACTGGGGCTGGGCCAGGGTCCCCAGGGGAGTGAGATGGGGATGGGTGGGGGGAGGTGGGGGTGGCGCCTGGCTCCCCATCTCTTGGCCTCTGTTCTCTCCTCTTCTGGAAGCTCTCAGCCCTTCGTGTCCCGGAACGACTCTCTCCTGGCCCCTACCATTGTGAGGGCATCAGCTACAAATCACCTGTGGGGGTCTGCTGGGGGACAAGGGGGGAAGAGGGATGAGTCAGGGCTGGAGAGAAATCTACTCTGGTTCTCACGGGACCGGCCCAGGGCACAGTCAGCAGGAGGCTGCTGGCACAGAGGCCCGGTCCCCCCACGCTGGCCTCTCCATCCCTGACGGATGCTCCGGACAACAGGCCGGGACCCTGACTCCCTGAATGTCCTTGCTTCCCACCTTCTCCCAGCCCCCATTCCCTACTTCCCGCCAAGATCCAGAGGTCCGGCCCCCAGCTCACCCCAAATCTGCTGCTCCCCACTGGGGACTGAGGCCTCTAGACCTTAGCCTGTGGCTCTCTCCCCCTCCTCAGCCCTTGCTCCCCTCGGGGACCCAGGCGTCCTGCCCGCTCTTTTCACCATAACAACCATTCTTTTGGAGTTGCTTAAGACTTTAATATCATTTCATTAAGTCAGCTAGTTAGAGAAGGTTGGGGGCACAAAGAGACTGGGGTGGGCAAAGGACGGCCAAGGTAGGGGGGAAGCAAGGGAAGAGTCCCCCTCTCTCCGTGGAGATGGCTCTGAGACATCAAATATTGACAGTGAGAGAACAGAACTTATTAAATCTGGGACAGGGGTGTGTGTAGCTGTGGGAATGGCCGGATGCCTGGGTTCTGAGGGTAATGAAGGTCTGGGGGGGGAGGGGAAGGCCTGGCTGAGGCTGGGAGGTGCGGCAAGAGTAAGGGGCTTGTGGGCACAACCCTCCAGTCCCTCTCCTTTGGGAGGTATTGAGTCTCGGTACCCTGGCCGTGTGTCTCAGCTGTCCCCTTCATTCCCCCGGGGACAAGACCCCCCTCACAGCTGTGGTTGGCTCCCCTTCATCCCTCCCCCCTACCTCCACCTCTGTTGATGAGCTTTCAGCAGCGTTTAATCGGATTGAGCAGTAATTAGCAAAGCGAGATGTTTGATTACCTATTTAGCATAATGGAGGGGGCTGGGATCCCTAGGTACAGCCAAGGTTGGGGGGGGGGGGCAGGCAGAAAAGAAACCGGGTCTACACTACATTATTTTCCCCGGGGAGCCAGGAGCCCTGCCTAGAAGACTCCCCACCCAACGCCTCCCCTCAAATCTTCACTCCTTGGGGACTTTTCCCTGGGGGATCTGGCCAATCATGCCACCTCTCTCTGCCACCCGCTGCCTCTTTGGTTAGGGGATCTATCACCCACTTAGCCCTACTCGCTGCACAGCTGGCTAGGGGTGTGGCAGGACCCCTCACTACTTCAATCCTTGTTTTCAGCCGGGACTCCGGCCCAGGCAGGGGGCCAGCAGAGCCCAGGAAACCTACCTCCAGGATAGCAGGGGTGGGGAGTGCCCAGGCCAGGGGCTACCAATGCTGGAGATTAGGATAGGTGGGGTGCAGAGATTAGGATAGGTGTGGATTAACCCAAGGGCCCTTCAGGAGTCCCCGAGACGGCCTTGTAGCGGTGGACGGGCAGAACGAGATCTGTCAGGTGTGAACGGCAACCAGAAAAAGGGGGAACTGAGGTCCCAGCTTCTCCCCCCTCCGCATCCGGCAAAGAAAATGTCATCAATTTAGCTCCTCATGGAAATGTAATCAGTGGGCTCGCTGCTGGCTTTGTCTTAATTAGGCACTATTGATGGAAGCAGGGAGGGTGCCTACCCATTCCCCTGACTCAGCCTCCCCCCCTAGATCTCCGAGGCCTCCTTCCAGCTTCTGGCGCCGCAGGTACGGCCCGGGCTTGCAGGCGCCCCCTCCGCGGCCCCGGCCCGCAGCGCCCCCTAGCACCGGCTGAGGTCTGCCCCCCCATGGCACACCCCTCTCCTCTGGCTTCCCCAGGACTCAGCCTTTGTTCTCACGGAAAGCCGAGCCCCTCCCCGGCCCGGTCACCTTCCCCAGGGAGTCCCCGCCTCCCGTTCCCCCCAAAACGGGCGACGCTTCCCAGAGCCGATCCTCAGGTTCCAAAGACTCCAGTTCCGTTCTTCCCTCCCCTCCCCCGCCCCGCGCCGCCAGGCGCTCCGAGACCCCAGTCCGAGCTCAGACGAGGGAAACCAGCGGGAGGGCAGGGGTGCTCCAGCCCCGGTTTTTCCCCCGGACCCAGCTGCAGCCGCGGCTGCCTCGAAATCCTGGAGCGCCTTCTAGAGCGTCCACGAGCCCCGCAGGCGGGACGCCGGGCGCCACCTGCTGGACGCGCTCGGGAGCGCGCCCGCAGACCGGGGCGCGGGGTCGGTGCGGGGGCTCCGCCGGCGCTTTCGCCGTCCCGCGGAAGGGTGGCTCGTGGCCTCAGCCTCGGCCCTTCCACACTGTCCTCGGGCCGAACCCCGCCTCCTCCGGCCTGCCGGCCACGGTGGCTCTCGCCGGCTCGCCGGGCCCTCTGGCCCCCGCGCCCCGCGGGGCGCACGCGGGCCGGGGCGGGCTGCCGGGCGGCGGAGCGGAGCTGCCCTGCGCCTGCGCCGAGGACGCCGGGCTCGCGGGCACGCGCCCGGGCCGCTCACCCGTCCCTGCCCGTGGTTGCCTTGGCGACGCGTGCAGGCGCGGGCGGGAGCGGGCCTTTCGGGGCAACTTCCCAGACGGAGCGGCCGGTCCGTCGGCCTAGGGAGGACGGGGTCGGCGTAGTGAGGTGTGTGTCGGGGGCGAGGAGGAGGAGGGGAGACGGGGGAAGCTTCGGGGAGAAGGGGCAGCTGTGGGAGAGGGGAGGGCGGCCGTGTCCGGGGAGAAGGGGGCAGGGGGGGTGGAGAAAGGGCAGTTGTGGGGGAGGGGAGAAGAAGGGGCGGTTGGGGTTGAGACGGAGCAGCGGGGGGGCAGTTGTGACCGTGGGGTGAGGAAGCCCCTGCAAGGGCAGGTTTGTCGACGACAGGCAGCCACTTTGAGGACCTGCCCGCTGGTCCCCTGCGTTCTTCCTGAGTGACGGCGCGAGCCCTCAGGCTGCTGGAGCGGCCCCTCCTGGGGTCCGCCCTGGCGGATCTGGGGGTGAGACCCTGGGGAGGGTGCTCCCGGCCTCGCCCGCGGACGCCCCCCCTTCCCCCCCTTCCCCCCCCTTCCCCGGGAGGCTCCAGCCGCAGGCCGCTTCTCTGGAGGCCCCTGGCTGGGCTGCGGTTGGTTTTGGTTTTATCGATGCGTTGGCCTAACAGAACGCTTCTCCTTGGAGCAAAGCACGCATCCTTCAAGTCTGGAACTCATAACCTGTGATCAATGCCTGTGGCAGCCACAGGTGGCTGTCGGGCTGGAGCCGGAAGGCCCGGCCAATCACACAGTGCCCCTGGGCCTCTGCAAGCCTGCCGCGAACGCCCCTGCTTCCGCCCCAGAGGCCTTCCTCCTGCCCCATTTTCTTCTCCCCCCCACACAATTGGAAATTCCGTGTCGGGTGACTTTTCTCCTTCTGCCAGTCTGTTTTCGGCCTTAGGAGTCAAATGAGGTTGGGCTTCACTGTGGCCTAGTTCAGGGTTCCTCAGTCAACTATGCGAAGAGATCTTTTCAGCACCCACAAAACGGAGTTCCTACCCCCCCAGCAATGAAGACCTAAAGAGATGTGTTGCAAATACCGTTTCTCTTTTTCTTTATATGTTTTGAGAGACAGCACGTGAGCAAGGGAGGGGCAGAGAGAGAGAGAGGGAGATCGAGAATCTCAAGCAGGCTCCTTGCTGTCAGCACGGAGCCCGACTCAGGGCTTGAACTCGCTCACGGGAGATCATGACCTGAGTTGGATGCTTAACCCACTGAACCACCCAGGCGACCCACAAATACTGCATTTCTTTGTTTAAGGGGGTGGCACATTTTAGCGTGGGTAGGAGGAGAATTTTGCACGTCCCCCCCCCCCCCCTGCTGGGGGTATCGCAGGAGGAAAGGAGGGTTGGAGGAGAATCATCTTGGTTTGCTTGGGTGACTTGATATCATGACAAGGGATGGGGGGACGGCCTTCCCCTCCCGGGGCCTTCTCTCCACCCATGGCCCGGAGGGGTAAAGTGGCTGAAGGTGTGTGTGACCACGCCTGGGTGGTTGGTGGAGCAGGGTGAGGTATCCCCAGATATGAGTATGATATGGGGAGGGGGGGTCTCAGTTTGTGAATTCAAAAGGGACCGCGTGTACGGAGGGGGGACGGGCTGGGAGGCGTGGATCCGGTTGCGGACCCCCAGCTACCCGTGTGTCCGCAGGTGTTGCCCACGCCATGTCCAGCAAAGAAGGGAAGCAGAGACTGAGTGGCCAGGGAAGCGCCAGCCGTGGTGCCCGCCAAAGAGCCTCCGAGGCCACCCTGGCCTCGAAGCCTGGGGACCCCGCCCTGCCTCCCCAGCCGGAGTCCGATTCCTTCAAGGAGGAGCTTGGTGGGTATACGCTGGGGAGGAGCTGGGGAGGAGCTCGGAGGCAGAATGTGTGTCTTCAAAGAGGGTCTGAGGGTTGTGGGGGAGTTGAGTGGGGTGTCAGGCCTGATGCTGGGCTCCTGTCTCTGTGTTTTCCTCCTGGCCAGCCTTGTCCTGTTCTTTCCCTCCTCACAGTACCCCCCCCCCCCAACCCCCAACCACCCAGTGACCCCGGAGCTCACTAGCCGGTCCTTTCTTTCTCCTAGCCTCTTCTTCCTCCTCACTTCCAGTGTTCCAGGTTGCTCCGACCACACCGAGGAGGGTTTGATCTCTTCCTTTCTCCCATCTTCACCCTGGGTGGCAAAACAAATAATGTTTTTCTTCCATTAAGCCCATCACCATGGAGACTCAGCCTGCTTCGCCGCCCTTTGAATCCTCAGTCTGAGCGCTGCTTTCTCCCATCTGTTCAAGGCTCTTGCGTCTCTGCCTTCATTTTGGCGGAGCCTTGGTAGACTCAGGAGGGTCAGGTTCAGGGCCACACACACAAAAAGAAGCCCCATGTCTAGATTGAGGGAGCAGAGAGTTTAAAGAGGCTGCCTCCTGCGGCTTTGATCTCAGGGATGCCTCTCCTGTGGGTTGGAAGGTTTTTTTGGTAGCAGTTGCTGTCGCTGGGCCGTGCCTTGGAGCTCTGGCCGGTGTAGATTGGACTGTGAACTAAGTATAGCCCCCACATTTTCCCACTGCAAGCAGCCTCTCAAGAAGGACAGAAATAGAATCCTCTTTTCATATGAACAGTGGTTAAGCATGGGTGTGGGAGAGAGGTCCAGGGTTCACAGGATACCTAGGATCCAGAGGTTAGAGACCAGCAAAATGTTTTGTTCTGAGTTCTCCCAGAAGCATTAAAAATGGAACTAGCTCCTGGAGGCTGGGCGCCTGGACCAGGGATGCGGAGGGAGCAGGAGGCGCAGCGAGGTTCAACCTGGAGACTCCTCCAGTGTGAGAAGGGAAGGAGAGTCTCAGTGAAAGCCTTGACCATCCAATACAAAGAATCTATGACTCCCTTAGCTCTAAGCCTTTTTGTCCTTTGGTGGGGAGCTTTCCAGCTGACCCAGCAGAGGTTCAGAGGAGATGGGGACCTCCACAGCATCCCTGACACCCACGGTGATCCCTGTACTCTTCGGAGCTGGGGAGGGGATTGAGGTCTGTCCCTGCTGGAGACAGAGGGGCCGGCCATGGTCTGAATGTTTTGTCCCCCTCCCTCCCCCAATTCATATGTTGAAATCTTAATGCCCGATGTGATGTGATTAGCGGGTAGGGGCTTTGGGAGGTGCTCTGATCAGATCAGGAGGGTGGGACCATCATGGAGGGTGGGACCATCATGGATGGGATAAGTGCCTTGGGAAGGTGGTTCCAGAGAGATCCCTTGCCTCAGTCCTCCATGTGAGGACACGGTGAGAAGTCTGTGACCCAGAGGAAGGGTCTCAGTGCCCATGGTGCATCCTGGTTTAGGACTTGCAGCCTTCAGAAATGGGAGAGAGAAGTTTCTGCTGTTTAGAAGCCACCCAGTCTGTGCTGTTTTTTTTTTTTTAATGTTTATTTTTGACACAGAGACAGAGCATGAACGGGGGAGGGTCAGAGGGAGAGGGAGACACAGAATCTGAAACAGGCTCCAGGCTCTGAGCTGTCAGCACAGAGCTGGACGTGGGGCTCGAACTCACGGACCGCGAAATCATGACCTGAGCCGAAGTCGGATGCCTAACCGACTGAGCCACCCAAGTGCCCCCCGTGCTGTTTTGTTATGGCAGATGCAGGGATAAGGGGCCCAAAACACACATTGGTAAAGGTGAGTAAGTGGGCAAACACCTTTTGGAGGTCTCTGTTGACAACCTTTGCTTCCTTAGGCGTTCCTCAATTCCCATTAAGAAAAGGAGGACAAGTTTATAATCCCATATTTGTAGTTTTATTTGTTCATTTGTTTATTTTGAAAGAGCAGTTGTGCGTGTGTGTGCAACCAAGGAAGGGGCAGAGAGAGAGAAGGAGAGAGAATCCCAAGCAGGCTCCGAGCCGAGCAAGTACTCGATTGGGACTCCTCCGGACGCGGGACTCCATCCCGCGTCTGTGAGATCAAGATCTGAGCCGAAATCAAGAGTTGGGTGCTTAACCGACTGAGCCACCCAGCTGCCCCCGTATTGTAATTTTAATTATGTATGTATGTGTGTGTTTAATTTTTTTATGTTAAGAAATTTTTTTAATGTTTCTTTTTATTTTTGAGAGAGACAGAGCATGAGCGGGGGAGGGTCAGAGAGAGAGGGAGACACAAATCTGAAGCAGGCTCCAGGCTCTGAGCTGTCAGCACAGAGCCCGACAAGGGGCTCAAACCTGGGAACAGTGAGATCATGACCCGGGCTGAAATTGGACGCTTAGCCGACTGAGCCACCCGGGCTCCCCCATATTTGTAATTAAAAAAAAAAAAAAAAAAAAAAGAAAAACTTTAAGGGCTAACCAGTTTTTTTCCCACAGAGTTTGGCATCCAAACTTATTTGGTGGTAATATATAAACCAGACTGGCCCGAGAGTGCTTACGGTCAATGTAAGCACTTAGTGTGTATTTTCGAATGTTTTCCTGCGGTGCTACTGACTTTAAGAGTTAGATTGTGGCGTGTTGGTCGAGAGTCTGCCGGAGGCGGTGGCGGGGGGGGGATCGTGTGTCATACTCCGTTGACAATTGTACATTCTGAAGCCTACGCGATCCCAAGGTTTTGGATAAGAGACTATAGACCTGTATTTCAGGCAAGTCAGGAAAAGTATAGGGAATAACAGAATGGACCCCCATGTACCCATCACCCAATGACGACCACATTGTGGCAGTGAGTCCTTCCAATTGCCACATCTCCCCCAGCTCTTCTCTCTTTCTCCAGATGCCACCGTTATCCCGAGTTTGTTTATTTTTGAGAGAGAGAGACAGAGAGAAGGAGACAGAATTGGAAGCAGGCTCCGAGCTGTCAGCACAGAGCCCGACGCGGGGCTCGAGCTCCCGGTCCGCCAGATCATGACCTGAACGGAAGTCAGCCACTTAACTGACCGAGCCACCCAGGCGCCCCCTCAAGCTTGCTAGTTACATTTTTACTGCACGTAGCCATGAACATCATATACCGGTATCCTATCTCACGACTTGGATTTTATATATATAAATTGTGTTGTAGGAGACAAAACCGATATACTCTTTAAGCAATGTTTTTTTTTTTCTTTTTTGAGTTTATTCCTCCACTTGGAGAGTGCATGCGTGCAATCATGAGCGGGTGAGAGGCAGAGAGAGAATCCCAAGCAGGCTCCCTGCTGTCAGCACAGAGCTCTATGTGGGGCTCCATCCTACAAACCCGTGAGATCATGACCTGAGCTGAAATCGAGAGCCAGATGCTTAACTGACTGAGCCACCAGGCGCCCCCCACCCCCCACTTACCCTTGAGGCTGCCTCAGTCTTCCTCCCCTTAGCCTTGGTTCCATCTGGCATCTTGAATGCCTTCAGTTTTCTCAAAGGGCATTAGATTTCTTGGTTACCCGTCTCACCACTGCCAAGCTCCTGGAACCGTCTGTCCCATCGTTTTCATGATTTTCTTTCTTGGCTTCTGTGCCTCAGTCTCCCCTCTTGGGATTCCTTTCTGAAGTCGGAGTGTCCTGTTCCCCAAAGTCTTTTGGCTCCGTCTCATTTGCTGCTTCTTCCTTTCGGCCCATGGCAGGTGGGAAACTCACCGGCTTTACCGTCTCTTGTGTGAGCAGCAGATCAGGAGGTAGAAACACACCCTCCTGGGTATTCTCGGCGTCCAGAGTGGGTGCGGCAGAAAGGAGTGCGCCAACTGAGCGGGGCCGGTTTCCGTGGGCCCCGGCTTCTGCATGTGGGAAAAGCAATGGAAGGCCAGAAGCTGAAGGCCTAGAACAATCTTAGCACTGCTTGGCCTTCATTCCCCTGCCTGCCTCCACTCCTCTACTCCTGCCCTTGTCAGCTTTTTCTTTCTTTCTTAATTAAAAAAGATTTTTTTAACATTCATTATTGAGAGACAGACAGACACAGAGCATGAGCAAGGAGGGAAAGGGCAGAGAGAGAGGGAGACACAGAATCCGAAGCAGGCTCCAGGCTCTGAGCTGTCAGCACAGATCCCGACGTGGGGCTCGAACCCACAAACTGTGAGATTGTGACCTGAGCCGAAGTCGGACGCTTAACCGACTGAGCCACCCGGGTGTCCCCCTCGTCAGCTTTTTAAAAGAAAATTGGGATAGAATTCACTTACTATAAAATTCATCCCTTTAAATTTTTTTTCCTAAATGTTTGTTTATTTTTGAGAGGGAGAGAGAGACAGAGGGTGAGTGGGGGACGGGCAGTGAGAGAGGGAGACACAGAATCGGAAGCAGGCTCCAGGCTCTGAGCTGTCAGCACAAAGCCCGACACAGGACTCAAACCCACGAGCTATGAGATTATGACCCGAGCCAAAGTCGGATGCTTAAGTGACTGAGCCACCCAGGTGCTCCTAATTTTTTTAAATGTCTCGTTATTTACTTTTGAGAGAGAGACAGAGCACGAGTGGGGGAGAGCAGAGACAGACAGAGACGGAACCCGAAGCAGCTTACAGGCTCTGAGGTGTCAGCACAGAGCCCAACGTGGGGCTTGAACTCCTAAGCCATGAGATCATGACCCGAGCCGAAGTTAGACCCTTAACCTACTGAGCCACCCAGGTGCCCCAAAATTCATCCCTTTGAGGCGCAATTCAGTGATTTTGGGTATAGTCACAAAACTGTTTCAGCCATCACCACTATCTAATTTTAGAGCATTTGCATCCTGTTCCCCTCCCACCTGCCCCGAGAAAGCTACTTGAAGCACCTTGAAAGATTGGCATCAGCTCACCCTATATCTTTACTTCTAATTGCATCAGATCCTAATTTTTTATTTTTAATTAAAAATTTTTTTGAAGTGTATTTATTTTGAGAGACAGAGTGAGTGGGGAGGGGCAGGGAGAGAGGGAGAGAGAGAATCCCAAGCAGGCTCCGCAGTGTCAGTGTGGAACCCGATGCGGGGCTTGAACTCACAGACTGTGAGACCTGAGTCAAAACCAAGAGTTGGACACTTAACTACCTGTGCTACCCAGGCGCCCCCAGACCCTAGTCTTTTAGCAGCTGCTCCCCCTTCCCCTTGCCCCACAGATCCTGATAACCGCTAATCCACTTGCTGTCTGTATGGATTTACCTGCTGTCCACATTTCACGTAAATGGATCCATACAGTATATGGTCTTTTGTGACCGGCTTCTTACACCCAACATCATGTTTCTGAGCTTTGTCCCTGATGTAGCGTGGTACCTGACCTCCGTTCCCCTTTTTCTTTTAATGTTTGTTTATTTTTGAGACAGCGCGTGCGTGCATGCGTGTGCTCATGTGAGTGGGGGAAGGCAGAGAGGGAGAGAGAGAGAATCCCAAGCAGGCTCCATACTGTAAGTGCAGAGCCTGATGGGGGGCTCGATCTCATGAACCATGAGATCATGACCTGAGCCAAGAGCAAGAGTTGGACAGACACTCAACAGACTGAGCTGCCCCGGCACCCCACCTCCGATTTTTAATGTTTGTTTATTTTTGAGAGAGAGAGAGAGAGACAGAGCGTGCATAGGGGAGGGGCAGAGAGAGAGGGAGACACAGAATCCGAAGCAGGTTCCGGGCTCTGAGCTGTCAGCACAGAGCCCGACACGGGGCTCGAACCCACGACCTGTGAGATCATGAGCTGAGCCGAAGTCGGCCGCTTAACCGACCGAGCCGCCCAGGCGCCCCATGGAACGCCCTCATTTTTGAATTTTTGTTCTTCCCAGAGCCAACATCGGAGGAGCCCGAGGCACAGAAAGAATTGCCGGAGCCTGAGGCGGATGTGGTAAGTTAGGGATTTCCCTGAGCCAACTCTTCCTCCCTGGGAGCCAGTCAGTCCGAGGGTTAGCTGTAAAATGGAGGACGAGGAGTTCTCTCCAGTCTGTCGCTGGCGTCTACTCCCTCTCCACTGGGAGCCTGCTTGCCACAGATCCAGCTCGCTGAGTCACGAGAAAGTTCTCCGTGCCCCGCACCCCTCCAGAGGGACAGGGCTTTGCGCGAGGGACAGGGCTCTTCACTTTCCCTTCCTTGTGTCCCCGCCTGTTTTTGTTTGTTGATTTTTCAAATGTCTTTAATTTTTATTTTTCAGTGTTTGTTTATCAGAGAGAGAGGGACAGAGGGTGGGAGAGAGCGAGGGAGACACGGGTTCTGAAGCAAGCTTCAGGCTCCGAGCTGTCAGCACAGAGCCTGACGCGGGGCTTGAACTCGTGAACTATGAGATCGTGACCTGAGCTGACGTCAGATGCTCAACCGACTGAGCCACCCAGGCGCCCCGCCCCTTGTCTCCCCCGCCTTGAATCAAACCAGGACAGGCTCACCGCTGTGCTCGCTGTGGCTTCGTGCCAAGAACGAGAACTCTCCGGGCCCGGGTGTTAGCAGCCGAGCACTGTGTGCTATATCCGTGCTATTTTTATTTGTACTTCTTTGATTTCAAGTGACACTGAACAGTTTTTTCATATTTTCAGTTTCTCTTTTTGCGACACGACACGTCCGTTTGTGTCCGTTTATTTCCTGGGGTGGTTGCGTTTTCCTCGTTGGTCCACCCTTGGCTCTACATGGGAGACATTTTAGAGCATGAAGTTTTCTCGACTTGGAAACTTCAGGTGAAGGAGATTCCTTCTCATCTTCCAGGAGCACTGGGAGAAGGACAGGGTGACTCCTCGTGTTTGTGCTCATGTCTTCCGGTTCCTTTAATTATTTAGAGGAGTTCTCCAGAGTTCTTTTTTTCTAGTCACCACTTATAATTTTTTTGCTAACTCGTGCGTTCTTTGGTGTTTCCCAGTCTTGTCTCTTCCCCTTCGTTCTCCCTCTCTGCTAATGCTAGTTTGCTTTTTTTTTTTTTTTTTTAAGTTTATTTACTTTGAAAGAGAGAGAGAGACAGAGAATGCACTCACAGGAGGGGCAAAGAAAAAGGGAGAGACAGAGACAGGGTGGAGCCTGACTTGGGGCTCGAACCCACAAACCATAAGATGATGAACTGGGCCGAAATCAAGAGTCAGACACTTAACCGACTGAGCTGCCCAGGCGCCCCTGCCGGTTGGCTTTGCCTTGACGTCTCCCGTTCAGCGTCCCGGGCAGGCTGCACCCTTCTCCTTTTTCCAGCTCATCATCTTGGAGCCTGATTGCCTGCTTTAGGCTCATATCCTACAGGGTCCCTTGATTGAGTTTTACTCCGAGGTCGAGGATTGCTGGGCAAAGTGTCTTTGCAACCACAGGCATAAAGGAGATATCTTGGGAAGATCGTGTCCCCCATTTTCCTCTGTGGTCCGTCCTAGTTTCACTCGTCGAAGCAAGGGAATCTCACTGTCTGCTTTCTTCAGAAGCTTGAAACCCGTCATTCAGCTTATCTGCAGCCTTCCCTTCACCATCCTGGACCATCAGGCTTCTCGCCTCATGTCCTATGTCCCCACGTGCGCTTGTGAATGGGGGAAAGGACGCCTCCTGACGGCTGTACCTGCTTCGGCCCTCTGCTCCCCTCCCGTAGAAGCCCCTTTTCCTGTCCCGAGCCGTGCTGACAGGACTGGCGGGTGCGGAATGGACAGCGGAGCACGATGCCGTCCTGGAACACTTTGCCCGGGACCCTTCGGAACCCATCGTCACCATCTTCATCGACCCCTGTGTGGGGCTGACGCTGGAGCTGGGCATGCCCGTACAGGTGGGTGCTCGGCTCTCCTGGACCCCGAGGTGGTCGGCCAGGGAGCTGAGGGTTTGCGTCCCTCCATCATCTGAGTCTTACCTCCTGTGCCCAAGGTGTGTTGAGCCTCGTGGTGGGTCCGCTTGACGGTGGAATACAGAGGCATGAGGCAGGGTTTTGCTTTCGGTGATCTCGTGGTCTGGTGGGGGAGACAGACGTATAGAAACTATTCACAATGTGTTAGGATGCACGGGCAGAGCTTAATAGGAACTTTATGGGGACCGTACAGCCAGTGGGATGCTGGCAAGGCCTGGCGACAGAGGTGACATTCGAGCTGGAAAAGAAAGGTAAGTCCGATTTCATCGCGTCTGGGTGAGAGCTGTGTCGGCAGAGAACGCTTTATGGGCAAAGAAAAGAGCTGTGGGAGGCGATCCTGAAAAGACGGGCTGGGGTCACTTCGCGGAGGGCCTTGTGTTTATGCTGGAGAATTTGGCCTTCCTCCTGGAGGGAACTAGCGCAGCCTTTCGTGGATTAGAGAGAGAACGCTTTCAACCGTGTGGAAGACACACGGGCGAGGGGTAAGCCACGGGTAGGGAGACGGTTAAAAGACGGCTAGAGTAGAACGTTAGTGGTGGAATCTGGGCAGTGGGTATATAGGTCATTGTTGTAAACCTCTTGTAACTTTTCTATATGTTCGAAGCCTTTGAAATAAAGTGTTGGGAAAGAGAAAGGCCTTTGCTTTGCTTTTATTGGCAGCACATACACAAAACGATAACGATAATGGAGGTGAACATGGCCGTGCGCAGTGACACAATTTGGGAAATGTTCCAGATCAAACAAAAGCAAAAATAGCTTGCGGCTTTTTCCTGCACGTTGGCGTCAGGCAGCTACAAAACATCATGGAAAAAAAAAAAAAAGATCTCATTCGTAAAAGGAAGAAGAGTTTGCCAAAAATGTGTAGGATTTATATGAAAGAAAGCAAGTTTGTTGCAGGCCACGAAACCATGAGAGAAGATTTGACTGAATAGCCATATCCTGTTTCTGGGTGGGAATCTTAATATTATAAAGATCCTTTATCTAAAAAGAAATGTACCATTTTAATGCAACTCCCATCACAGTGCCAAAGTCCCTAAACCCCTTACGTGAAGATTTAAAAATATATCCAGTCGGGACGCCTGGGTGGCTCAGTCGGTTGGGCATCCGACTTCAGCTCAGGTCGTGCTCTCCTGGATCATGAGCTCGAGCCCCGCGTTGGGCTCTGTGCTGACAGCTCGGAGCCTGGAGCCTGCTTGGGATTCTGTGTCTCCCTCTCTCTGCCCCTCCCCCCGCTCACGTTCTGTCTGTCTCTCAAAAATAAACATTAAAAAATATATATCCAGAAATATGCATGAAGAAGGAAAGTAATGTAGGAGACTTGTGAATATGAAAATCTCTTCTAATTAAACTGAAGTAATTACAACAGAGCTGTACTGGGACAGGAATATACATTGATATGCAACATTAAAGACACCCAGTACAGACGCATATATGTAAGCATTTTCTCTAAAAATTGCATTTAAAATCTGTGGGGAAGAACAGATCCTTCGGTGAATAGAATTGGGAAACATAGAAAAATTTTCCATTAAAAATCTAATCAGCTGGGGAGAGCAGGGGGAAACAGGCAGATGTTGGTCAGAGGGCACAAGGAGATCAAAAGCAGAGGCCACAAAGCAAAAATACACACACGGGACTACATCAGATCCAAAAGCTTCTGCACAGCAAAGCTTCTTCCATCAACAAAATGAAAAGGCAAACCTAAGGATTGGGAGAAAATATGTGTAAATCGTCTATCTGATAAAAGGTTAATATCCAAAGTATATAAAGAACTCCTACAATCCAATAGCAAAAAGAACAGCCTGATCAAAAAATGAGCAGAGGGATTGAAGAGATATTTTTCCAAAGAAGACCTACAAATGGCCAACGGGTGTTTGAAAAGGTGCCTCCATATCATCAATGGGAGAAATGCAAGTGAAAATCGCAGCGAGGTATCAGATACCACTTGACACCTGTCAGGATGGCCATCGTCAAATAGACTCCCAAGAGACAACAAACGTTGGTGAAGATGTGCAGGAGAGGGAACCCTTGTGCACTGTTAGTGGGAATGTAAGTTGGTGCAGTCGCTCTGGAGAATGGGATGGACGTTCCTCAGAAAATTAAAAACAGAACTACCCGATGATCTGGCAATCCAGTTGTGGGTATCCATCCAAAGGAAATGAAATCGCTATCTCAAAAACATACCTGTACCCCACGTTCGTTGCAGCATTATTTACAATAGCCAAGCTATGGGAGCAGCCTAAATGTCCACCGATGGATGAATGGATAAAGAAAGTTCCATGTACACACGATGGAACAGTATTCAGCAGTGAGAAAGAAAAGAAGCCCGGGGTGCCTGGGTGGCTCAGTTGGTTAAGCAGTGGGCTCTTGATTTAGGCTCAGGTCATGATCTTGTGGTTCATGGCACTGAGCCCCGCATCAGGCTCCACACCGACAGCGCGTGGAGATGGTCTCTGATTCTCAGTTTTTTTCTCCTAAAAAAGTGAAAAACAGAAAGAAAGAAAAGAGAATCTTGCTACTTGCAATATCCTGGATGGAACTTGAGGGCATTATGCTGAAATAAGTCAGAGGAACACAAATACTGTATGATCTCACTCATGTGTGGAATCTAGGGGGGAAAAAACCCCAAACTCACAGAAACAGAACAGATTGGCGGTTGCTAGAGTGAGGGGGTGGGCAGGTAGGGGAAATGGTTGAAGGTGGTCAAAAGCTACAAACCTCCAGTTTTAAGAGAAATCAGTTCTGGTGATATAATGTACAACACGGTGACTATCGTTAGCAACAGCATGTATTTGAAAGTTGCTAAGGGAGTAGATCTTAAAAAGTTCTCAAGATGAGACGGAAAAAATTGTAAGTGCGTGAGGTGATGGATGTTAACTAAACTTACTGTGATCATCACTTTACATATATCAAATCATGTTGTACACATTAAACTAACAGTGTTATCGGTCAGTTATATCTCAATACAACTGGAGGGAAAGGGTACAGTTTCATTTATGCAAGGTGAATGGTTCTGGAGGTCTATTAGACAGCATGGTAACCACAGTTATCGTGTGTGCACCTGCAGTTTGCTAAGAGGGTACGTCTTCAGTGTTCTCACTGCACACACACATGCACACGAGAAGAAAAAGAAAAAAATGGTACCTAACGAGATAGTGGGTATATTCATTTGGTTGATTATGGTGATCATTTCACAGTGTATACATGTATCAAAGCATCAGGTTGTATACTCTAAGTCTATACATTTTTATTTGTCAATTATGCCTCAAGAAAGAGAAAATTTATTTGGTATGCTGAAATACATTCTAAACAAGATTACAGCCTTAGTTGTATGCTTCTGAGTCAAGATGGCCAATTGAACTTCCTTAAAGAATTATTACTCTTGGGGTGCCTGGGTGGCTCAGTTGCTTAAGCGCCTGACTTTGACTCAGGTCATGGTCTCACAAGCTTGTGAGTTCAAGCCCTGTGTCGGGCTCTGTGCTGACAGCTCAGAGCCTGGAGCCTGGTTTGGATTCTGTGTCTCCCCCCTCTCATGCTCTGTCTCTCTCTTTCAAAAATAAATAAACATTAAAAAAAATTTTTTTAAAGAATTATTACTCTTGATAAAAGGAGCAAAAGGTAAAACCAGAAAAAAAATAAACAACACCGAAGAGTAAAGAAGGAAAGAAACATAATCTAAGAGACTTGATGAAGTGGGGACCAATGAAAGGTCTGTGCTCTGAGTGACAGAAATGTTCTTCCCAGGGGAATGGTGGTCCCCCAGCAAGATGGGACCCTCAGGGCATGTAACAAAACCTGAAAAGGAAGAAAGCGCCCAGGTATTTTCTCAGAGATTTTGCGTTCTTTTGAAATTAGCCTGAACCACCCGCCCATCCCCTCATGCTATCCTCTTAGGCTGGCGAAGAGGGAATAAAACATAAAATACGCGATCCTTTCACTTGGAGGGGGAAAAGAAACACGGCTCTCCCAGCAGGACATCAAGGAGTCACCCACAGTCTGTTAGAGCAGAAAAGACGGGGTCACAGAAACTGCTCACGCATGTGGAAGGTGGAGAGGAATTGCGTGGCAACCGCAGGCATGTTACATCCAGGGGACACAAATGGAACAAAGCAGACACAGGAGGAAAAGAGCCAAGCAGAAGGAAGTTCCTCACAACAGAATTTGTGCTGGGAACAAACCTAACAAGAGCATGAATTCAATTTTTAAAAAGCTGGGAGGTGAAATGATGCAACATGGGAAATACATAAAACGGAGATTGCAAATTTTAGGAAATGAACATAGCAGCATGTGACAAAACCCAGTAGGTTAGAAACAGCGAGGGACTGACGAGCGATCGCTGCAGACCCGAGTTGCCAGGGAAGAGAGGCTCGAGATCATCATAGTGCACGAGGAAGAGAAAGCCAAGGACGACACGATTAAAGGAAAGTTAATAAGACAGGTGATCTAATATAGAGTGCCAACGAATGAGACAATAGAAATTTAAAGATAAAACACAAAAGAATTTCCTTGACCTGCAGAAGGAACTGAATCTGGGAATTGGCAGAGCAAACTTTTCTTCCACAAAATTTGTTACACAATGTTTAATGTCAACACACATCTTAGGTAAGCTACTGAACTCCAAGGGAATTAATTCTTTGGGAACATCGCCTATGTGGTATTCCTGCCAAGAAGATTTAACCTGCATCTAATACTGAGGAAACAATCAGATAAATACAAGTTAAGGGACATTTTGGAAAACAACTGGCCTGGACTGTTAGAAAGATCAATGCCATGGAAGAAAGAAAAAGACAGGGATGGTGGTGGGGGGGGGGGGCGCCTGGGTGACTCAGGTCGGCTCAGATCATGGTCTCACGGTTCGTGAGTTTGAGCCCCACGTTGGGCTCTGCGCTGGTGGCACGGAGCCTGCTTGGTATTCTCTCCCTCTCTCTCTCTCTCTCTGCCCCTTCCCCATCTGCACTCTCTCTCAAAATAAGTAAATAAACTAAAAAGAAAAAGAAAAAGAAAAAAAAGGAAAAGACCGGAGAACCGTGTGGAATGCAAGGAAACTGAGGAGACACGGCCGTGTGTGATCCTGGATTGGATCCTGGGTGGCAAAGAACAGCCGTATGTGACGTTATTTGGACCACTGGGGAAAATTGAATATGGATTGTGTATTATATCAAGTATTGTATGAAGTTCAGTCTTCTGAGTGTGTGATAATTATGGTGTTGGATGTGTTGGAGAATATCCTTTTTCAGAGCTATATGCCAAAGTATTTAAGGGCGCCCTATCACGATGTCTACTGCTAACTCTCAAATGGCTCAGCTGGGAGAGGGAGCGAGCAAGAGGGTTCCCTCAAGCACAGATGTTGACAATAATGAATCTAGATGGAGGGTGTGCTGTTCATTGGATTTTTCTTGCAATTTCTCTATGAGTTGGAATTATTTAAAACACAAAAATTTGGGAAAAAATGACTTAGCCCTCGCCAAAAAACAAATAGTCTGCCACGAGGAAACATTAGGCTGGTTGCCCACTTCTCTGATCACCAGGAAGAACACACTCAGAGTTCTCTCGGAAGGACAGTGTGCCCCAAGGGTATTATACCCAGCCGAGATGGTCAAATACAATGGCAACAAAGAGGTGGTCATTTTCAATCTTGAAAGAACGCTACTTAAAAAAAAATATATTTATCATCAGTGGAAATCTATTCCATTAAGAAATGAACCAAATAGGGGCTCCTGGCTGGCTCACTCAGTGGAGTGTGAGACTCTTGATCTGGGGTCATGAGTTTGAGCCCCATGTTGGGTGTAGAGATTACTCAAAAATAAAATCTTAAAAAAAAAAAAGAAAAGAAAGAAATGAACCAAATAAAGAACTCAGGAATAAAGAATCTAGGAACGTTCAATTCATTTAAATAAAAATTAATACTAGGGGTGCCTGGGTGGCTTAGTTGGTTAAGCATCCAACTCTTGACATTCAACTGACAGCCACCCAGGTGCCAAAAGATTTTATGTCTTTATTTATTTAATTTTTATTTATTTATTTATTTTGAGGGGGGCGAGGGAGGGGCAGAGAGAGAGAGAGAGAGGGAGAGAGAGAGACTCCCAAGCAGGTTCAGCATTGTCAATGCAGAGCCCAATGCAGGGCTCGATCCCATGAACCTTGAGATCATCACCTGAACCAAAATCAAGAGCCAGACGCTTAACTGACCAAGCCACCCAGGTGCCTCAAAGATATTTTATTTTATGTTATTAAAAAAATTTTAATGTTTATTTGTGAGAGAGAGACAGAGTGTGAGCAGGGGAGGGGCAGAGAGAGAGGGAGACACAGAATCGGAAACAGGCTCCAGGCTCCCAGCTGTCAGCACAGAGTCCGACGTGGGGCTCGAAGTCACAAACTGCGAGATCATGACCCGAGCCGAAGTTGGATGCTCAGCTGACTGAGCCACCCAGGCACCCCAAAGTTATTTTTAAGTGATCTCTATGCCCCAGATGGAGCTCAAACTCACAACCCCAGGTCCAAGAGTCACATGCTCTATTGACTGAGCCAGCCAGGGGCTCTTCCCCCGCCTTTTAAAAAGTTTTTATTTTAATCGCCCTGTGCTCAGCATAGCAAGTGCTCTCCTTAATTCCTGTCACCTATTACACCCATCTTCCCGCCCACCTCCCCTCTGGAAAGTATCAGTTTCTTCCCTATAGTTTGAAGTCTGTTTCTTTTCTCTCTCTCTTTTTTAAGTTTATTTATTTATTCTAGTACTCTCTACATCCAACGTGGGGCTCGAACTCACAACCCCAAGATCAAGAGTTGCATGCACTCTCACTCATACATACCACACTTACACCACACACATAGGCAAACCACACATATCCTAGAATCACGCCAATGTGCACCCACCACACACGTACTGCACAATATACCACACACACTCACTAAGCTTAACACATACACACCAGTAACACAGCACACAAAAGCCAGCTGAGCCAGCCGGGCACCCCAAGAGTCTGGTTCTTGGTTTGCTCCTCTTTCTCCTTTCCCCCTTTGCTCGTTTTATTTCTTGAATACTACACAGGAGGGAAATCATATGGTATCACATATATATGTCATTTTAAGAAAAATAATAGTGTTAAGGTTTAAAAAAAAAAAAAAAAAAAAAGACCCCAAACGCCAAAATTCAATTCTGGGCAGTGGGAAGATGGATGGTTATTAATTTCTTCTTTGTGCTTCATTTTCAGTTTTTGGAATGAACTAAATTGTAAAGAGTAGTCAAATGCACACCCACACGAAAGGCAGATCTGATCTTAGGGAGGAATGGCCTTTCTGAGCATGTAGGGAAGTCAGGAACTTGAAAATTGTAAAGTTTTAACTACACGAAAGCTGTACATTTCTGGATGTGGGCAACGACAACAGCCACACAAACTCACCATTAACCAAGTTGAGGGGTAAATGGAAAATTGGGGGAGAAGTTTATGCAACTGAAATGGAAATACCCAAGTCAATTGCCTGTTAATTCCATTCCTCTCCTTCCTGCTTTCCCTATACCTACAAGTGCTTCCCCCATTCTATCCCTTTCATTCTATCCCTCTGTCCAACATTTATGGAGCATCTAATGTGTCCCAGTCAACTGTACTAGGTTCCGGGACCAAGTTGGGCAGAATACACAGTCCCTCCCTCCCTTCAAGACATGCTCTCTGCATTTCCTCCCTGTGGTTCTGGGTGTGGACTCTGTTATGTCCCCTGAAAGACACAGGAAGCACACCGTGACACATTTGGAGATGAGCCAGGATGCCCTAAGCGAACGTGACCGAGACCTCAGCCAGGCCTTCGTGATTGGCGCCTCAGATTCTGTTGGGTACCATGCTGGGGTCTGGACGCTGATCTCTGACCTACTGTCTTCCATGCAGACGCAGAACCAGATTGTCTACTTCATACGCCAAGCGCCGGTTCCCATCACTCCAGAGAACTTCGAGGCCACCGTGCAGTTTGGGACGGTGCGTGGTTCCTACATCCCGGCCCTGCTTCGGCTGCTCAGTGGCGTCTTTGCCCCTCAGATCTTTGCAAATGCAACCTGGCCTGAGAGTATTCGAAATCATTTTGCTTCTCATTTGCACAGATTCTTGGCCTGCCTGACAGGTGAGCAGAAAACCTCCCGTGCCTGGTTTCTGTCTGGTGCCCCACCGACGGGAGGGGCGAGCGAGGCGGGTGGGAGATTCATCCCGAGTACCTGTGCGGCCCGGCACGGAGTCGGTGCCTGTGTGTGTTTGCTGAATGCGTGGGTCAGGGTACAGAATTTGCCTCCCGGTACAGGTACGGTTTTCTGCCTTCGATGGTTGACCAGATCCGCTCAAACGTAGAGTTGGGTATTTCATGAGTACACGTGGGGTCGGGGGAAACGCGGGCGGTATGGGGCTCCTGGGGGGAGCGCATGCATCGTAGAAGAGAATGTTGAAGACGTGGTCCAGATCTTTGACCTTATTTTATGATAATCTCTTATTTTACCTCAATGAGGTTTCCCTCTTGCCTTCTGTCATTTTCCCTCTTGAGGTCAAAAAATTAGGAGTCGTAGTTTCTTTTGCCCGTTCTCCTGAAATCCCCCATACTTCCTGGGCCCCGGAATACCAACCACTGTTGGAACTGGGGTAGCATAAACTCAGTCCCGTCTGTGAACTTCCACGGTCCTTTCCTTTCCTTTCCTTAGACACTCGGTACAAACTGGAGGGGCACACGGTTCTCTACATTCCCGCAGAGGCCATGAACATGGAGCCTGAGGTGGTAGTTAAGGACAAGGAGCTGGTGCAGCGGCTGGAGAGTGAGTGGCTGGCATTGCCAGTGTGTTGCGGGGCCGAGGGGACAGCGGAGGGGCAGCCCAGAGGCCGAGGAAGGAGCTGGGTTGGGAGGGCTGCGCGGGCGGCCGCGGGAAGGACACACGGGGGAGCAGTTTAAAGACGCGCGAGAGGTTTTGTGCTCTCCCCGGCAGCCTCCATGATCCACTGGACCCGGCAGATAAAGGAGGTGCTCAGTGCCCAGGAGTCTGTGGAGATAGGAGAAAATTTAGGTCCTTTGGAGGAGGTTGAGTTCTGGCGCAATCGGTGCATGGACCTGTCTGGCATCAGTAAACAGCTGGTGAAGGAGGGAGTGAAGCACATTGGGTCCATCCTGCACCTTGCCAAGTCGTCCTACTTGGCACCCTTCATGAAACTGGCCCAGCAGATCCAGGTTGGTGAGCGGGCCAGAGGATGGAGGCTTAAGGGGCGCCCAGGGCAGGGGCTCAGTCGGTGAAGCGTCCGACTTCGGCTCGGGCCATGATCTCACCATTCATGAGTTTGAGCCCCGCGTCGGGCTCTGTGCTGACGGCTCGGAGCCCGGAGCCTGCTTCGGGTTCTGTGTCTCCCTCTCTCTCCGCCCCGCCCCTGCTCACACTCTCGATCTCTCTCTCTCTCACTCTCTCAAAAATAAATATACGTTAAAAAAAAAAAAAAAGGATAGAGGCTTAGCAGAAAGTGGACGGTGGTTGGGACAATATCAGTTGCTAAGGAGAAGGAGCCAGAGTAAGCATCAACAGCAAAGATAGATCCACCCAGTGTTTGGACTTGCACTTGGGGGGGGGGGGAGTACACAAGGAGGAAAACACAAGGTCCCAAGGAGCTTATAGTTTAGTTAGGGAGACTGCAGTCAGTCAACAAATAAACACTGAGTACCTTCTATGAGCCCCACCCCTATAATCTGTCTCCATGAACCCAACCCCTACAGTCCAGCTCAGAAAATTAGGCTTCCACAAAACAGAATCACTAGATGGCATGGGGTCAAAGAGGAACCCATAGGGTTCAGCCAAGAGAATTGCAAGATAAACACTTAAAAAATAAATTTAAGGGGTGCCTGGGTGGCTCAGTCGGTTAAGCGTCCGACTTCAGCTCAGGTCACGATCTCGCGGTCCATGAGTTCGAGCCCCGCGTCGGGCTCTGGGCTGATGGCTCAGAGCCTGGAGCCTGCTTCCGATTCTGTGTCTCCCTCTCTCTCTGCCCCTTCCCCGTTCATGCTCTGTCTCTCTCTGTCTCAAAAATAAATAAACGTTAAAAAGAAATTAAAAAAAAATTTAATAAAGTATGACGAGATGATTCTGTTAGCTTTGGGGACACGCAGAAAGGCAGAGTGATCTGTGGAATACAGGCAGAGAAGGTGGAGGCCTTCTCTTCCCGGGCAGGATTTTGAGCTAGGTCTTAAGGGAACTGAGCCACAGCTACGTGGAAAAGTTTAGAACCCTGCTCGAGACCAGGGCGGTGAGGGATACTGGGTGAAACCGTGAGGGTGTTCGGTCAGTTGATCAACAGTTATTGAGTGGTGCGGGGTTCTGAATTCAGCCGGAGACGCTGGGGGAGTGGACACAAACCCTGAGCGTAGGGAATCCCAGTCTGGTGGGAGAGATGGGACTCCCCACGAGAAAAGACACCAAGGCCCCGCGGTGGGAAGTATGAACGAAAGCGGACAGGTATGAACTCCGCTCTTGAGGGCCCACGGAGACCTGAGATGCCTGGCTAGGCTCTGAGAGAGGCAGGCCAGGGCGGGGTTCCAGATGGGCAAACGGTGCTGGCTCCGGGCCGCTTCTTTCCAACAGACGGGACTCACTCCTCCTTGGTCTTCCCTGCCAGGATGGCTTCCAACAAGCCCAGTCAAACCTGACGTTTCTGTCGATCCTGAAGGAGCCCTACCAGGAGCTGGCCTACATGCAGCCTAAGGACATCTCCAGTAAGCTCCCCAAGTTGATCAGCCTCATCCGCATCATCTGGGTCAACTCTCCCCACTACAACACTCGGGAGAGACTGACCTCCCTCTTCCGAAAGGTGCGTGTTCCTCAGGGGTGGGGCGGAGGGCTTTAGGAGAGGGGCCCGATTTGCTGAGGAAGGGGCATCCACAGTTCCAGGCAGTGGGGAGCGGCCCGGGGGTGGGGGTGGGGGTGGGGGGTTCGGACAGAGACCCGTGGCTTCTTTCAGCTCCAGCGGGCTCCGGGTGAGGGTGGGGGCCTGGGCTGGACAGCCTGCTTCCGTGGTGGGGGAGGCAGGCAGCACAGACCCCCAGGCTGAGCTGGGCAGGAGGGGAAGGCCCTTGGTTTCTCATCTCCAAAGCCGGACACGGCAGTGGGCGAGAGGCAGGTTTGGGAAGGGACGCCGGCTTTTGAGGAGCGGGACCCACATTCCATCTGGGCTGACCGAGACAGGGCGCTGAGCCGGGAAGTGAGCTGGGCTGCAGCAGGGAGCAGCGGGGAAGGGGCGGGTGCCACTCGGCCACCCATCCGCCCGTCCGCCCGTCCGCAGATGAGCAATGAGATCATCCGCCTGTGCTGTCACGCCATCTCCCTGGACCGTATCTTCGAGGGCTACGTCACTTCCAGCAAGGAGGACCTCCAGGGCTGCATCTCGTGCTGCCAGGCCTGGAAAGACCACTACCTACAGGCTGTGCAGACGCACACCCAGTACGCCGTGCGTCCCCCACGGTCCCGTCCGTCACCCCTGCCCCTCCCGCTGAGCGCAGATGTTTAAAGCCTACGGATTCCGGTTCCGAGACCCGGTCCCAGTTCTCTCCGGATGCAGATACTCTAGTGCCTACCCCTGGCTCCTCCTCTCCCTCGTCCCGGGAATCCTTCCTGGCTCACTCCTCCTTTCTTGGCTTTCTTGGCTTTCTTGGCCCGAAAGTCTGAAGTTCTAAAACTTCTAGAACGGAGATGCTTTGCCTCCTGTCTGCTTCTCCTTATCTTGCGTCTCCTCCCTTCAGGGCTCAGGAAAACTGCCTCTTGGGGTCCCCTTTTCTAAGGCCCCCCAAACCCAGGACTCCCAGTTGGAGCTTCGTGCAGGCCATTTCCTACATTTTCACCCGGTCCACCTTTCTCTGGATGTAGGTTCTCGAACCGGGGCTGGGTCCTGGACCAGACCAGCATATTCGCTCAGGTGGATGCCTTTGTGCAGCGCTGCAAGGACCTCATTGAGGTGGGCAGACTGTCAGGGAGGGAGGGGCGGGCGCAGTGGACCCCAGACCCCGGCCAGGGGCCGAGGAGACAGGGCAGAGGCTGAGCCGGGAGCTTACTGCTTGGACTCTGCATAACTGTGTGCCCCACCTCTGTCCCGTCCTTTTAGACTCTTGCCTGTTATCACTGCCCGGGTGTCTTCTAGTTCATTCTGCAGCCCCAATTCATCCCAGTAGCTCCTTGTGTCTGGTGGGTCCTCCCTGGTGTTTAGACATCTTGAGCCAAACCGAAGAGCTCAGGGGCTACGAGGTCAGAAACAAGAGCAGGGAGGCCTGATGCTCTCTGACTTCGTTGTAGGTCTGTGACTGCCAGTATCATTTTGCCCGCTGGGAAGACGGCAAGCAGGGTCCCCTTCCCTGCTTCTTTGGGGCCCAGGGTCCCCAGATCACACGGAACCTGCTGGAGATCGAGGACATCTTTCACAAAAACCTCCATATGCTGCGGGCTGTCCGCGGGGGCATCCTGGATGTCAAGAACACGTCCTGGCACGAAGACTACAACAGGTGAGAGTGCCTCCCCACCCCCCCCCCCCCAATCCCGCCCCTGCCCTGGGCTGGGGAGGAGGGGGGTGGGGCGGGGCACAGGGGGCGGGGCTGGAGGAGGGGCCGCAGTAGGTGATGCTGGGCACACCCCGTTAACCAGTGAGAGCCTGTTTCCTCCACTAAAACAGAGGGCCTAGTGGTAGAACCCAACCTCACTGTATCACTTTGCGGAACGAACGGAGTCGGGCACGTGACGCCCTTCGCGCCTGGCACCGGGGAGGCCCTCGGTATCAGCCCGGGGGGAGTCTCACTCGGGGCGTGGCCTTGAGGCAGGTGAGGACGCCTGCCAGTCACCGGTCATCACGCTCATCACGCTTCTCTAATGGCGCAGGTTTCGTTCTGGAGTCAAGGACCTGGAGGTGATGACTCAGAACCTGATCACCTCCGCCTTCGAGTTAGTCCGAGATGTGGAGCAGGGAGTGTTACTGCTGGACACCTTCCACCGGCTCGCGTCGCGGGAGGTGCCGCCCCCCCCCCCCCCCCCTCCGCCCCGCCTGGCCTCTCCTCTGCCTCCTTCAGTTCTTCCTGATTCTTCCTGATCCTTCCCGACTTCGTGCCACCTCCAGTTGTGCCCTCCCACGTCCCCCCCCCACCGTCCTCCACCGCCAGAGCCTCTTCTTCTTCCCTCTGCTCCCGAGTTTCCAGATGGCCCCGGGAGAAGGTGTCCTCCAGCTTGAGTCCCTGGGGGGGACCCTGGATCCGCCGGGGCTCGGGTTCAGGCTCTCTCCCTTCTTCCTTAGGCCATCAAGCGCACCTACGACAAGAAGGCGGTGGACCTGTACATGCTGTTCAATGGTGAGCTGGCCCTCGTGAACCGGGAGCTGAACAAGAAATGGCCGTACCTGGAGCCCTACGTGGCCCAGTTCTCTGGACAGGCGCACTGGATGCGGATCCTGCGGCGGCGCATCGACAGAGTCATGAACGTGAGCGCCTGGCCTCTCCCCAGACTCGTTCTCGTGAGGCGGTGGAGGTTGGGGGCTGTGCCCCGTGCTGGCCGGGGACCCGCCCCGGGAGTTTCCCCAGAGCGTCTCCACGGTGGGAGGCCGAGGTGGGCCAGGGGACTGGCAGGTGTGGGGCCTGGACAGGACGAGGCCGGAGCTTGGGATACACAGCGACAGCGGGCGTGGTGGGTGGAACGTGAGTCCCGTGAGTCCCGCTAGGATTTTCTTGTCAAGCTGGAGAGGAGGAGCCGCCCCAGCATCTGAGAAGCTGGGCCATCAGAGGAGGAATACGACCTTGGGCAGCTGTGGCCCTTGAAGGGCCTGGTCTAGAACAGCAGGCATGAAGAACCAGAAAAAACCCAACAACCTCTAAAGGGCAGTTTTGGGCGCGTAGGTGTAACGCTCTTGAGGTATCTGCCATCATGTGATTGGTTCTGGTGAGAACCAGGCGGCCTGCGGACAGCAGAGGCCGCTTCATGGTCGCTGAGCTGGGACTTGGGGAGGAAGGGCCCGTACTGGTTTTCAACGTCGTACCTCTTCCGTCCTCACCTCCCGTGATTTACTTTTTTTGCCAACTTCTCCTGACCCGAGTTTCCGTGCTTCCCCTGCGTGCTGCTGACTCCCTGGCCGCCTCCTGTCACCTATACGTGTGGCCCACCTCCCCCCCCCCCCCCCCCGGGCGGTCGGGGCCGGCCTCCACCGCAGGCCGCATCCCGTGTGGGCCCGCGGGTGGGGAGACGGTGCCTCGGAGGACGGTGGCCAGCGGGCTCCGGCCACCCGTCGTCCCCACCCCCCCTTAGTGTCTCTCCAGTGCCCACTTCCTGCCCCACATCGGGACCGGAGAGGAGAGTGTGCACGCCTACCAGCAGATGGTCCAGGCCATCGATGAATTGGTTCGAAAGACTTTCCAAGACTGGACGTCAACGTTGGACAAGGACTGTATACGGCGGCTGGACACACCGCTGTTACGGGTCAGCCAGGAGAAGGCGGGCATGCTGGATGTCAACTTTGACAAGTACGGGACCCAGTCCCACCCCTTTCCCTGTGCTCGGCCGTCTCCCGCGCCGCTCCCTGCGCCCCGCTCTCCCGAGGCCTTAAGGCCCTGCCCTAGGTTCCTCGCGCCATTCCCGCTTCGAAGTCTCTCTTATGCTGTGGTATGCGTGCTGTCACTTCCTAACTTCACTTCTGCGCTTTATCTCCAAAGCGCAGCCCCCGGTAACCCCCTGGGCCGGCGATGTAGGCGTTCGGCCACTAGATGGCCACGACGGCTCAGCTAAGTCATCCGACCGCGAGCCGAGGTGCAGGCTTTCGTGGGAATCCGTCAGGCCCTCTGCTACGGCTTTTACAATGGTGACATTTTCAGGTTCCAGTGATTTAAAATGTAGCTAATTCATGTAATCGTCGCTCAGAAAGATACACTCAGGGCCCTCTGTGTGCTGGGAACCGAGTTAGGCCCTGGGACCGTGTCAGGTGGCGAAGCCCGTGCCCTCTGCCACTCTGGAAGGGAACTGGGGCCGTACTGCCTTCCGTGGCGTAGAAGATGCAGACGGGAGAAATAAAGAAGGAGCTATGCAAGACATCTGTCTGTAGAGATTGCAAGCCTTCTGGTGACAGTTTTTTCTTATTTGGAAGGAAATAACTTTCCACTTGATTGGTTTGGCTCCCTCTTGTCATCAGCCAAGCCCTGTGATAAGAGCTGCTTCCTGGGCTTCTGAGGCTGTTGCCGCGGGCGCTGGCTTTACCTCCCAGAATGTCCTTATCTGCTGGGCACGCGTGGCAGGGGCTCTGCTAGAGAAGGCCTGCGTGGAAATGGAGTCGGGGTGGGGGTGGGGGCAGGCGGAACTCACCAGGGGGAGAGGTCACGTCGTGGTCGAGGAAGGAAGGGGAGACCCAGGCAGTCGTTGAGAAGGGCAGAGACGCTCGAGGCCGGACACGGGTGTTGGGCTGGGGAGGGGCGTCAGGCAGCGGCTTTGCTCAGGCTCGAGAGGTTTGGAGGTGCAACCAAGCAGCATCCTAGAGAAGTGGCTCCCTACAGCAACACCCTGCTTTGGACGTGACAGAGGGCGAGGCCGGGCTTACCCCGGCCGTGACATTTGCAGGCGCGTAACGGGGCCGGATCTGCAGGGCGCATTGCCCCGTCAGGCTGGGTGCTCCCGAAGGCGCCGTGTTGGGAGAGGCGCCCAGACGCACCTGGCCTCGCAATGACACGAATACTTAACCCGCACGGCCCGATGGTTGTCCTTTCCCCTGGAATTCAAGGCCTGCCTTCACGTGACGGAACTTTATAAAGTCCCAACGATCCGTTTGTACGTTTTGAGCGTGCGAGAGGCCGTAGGTAAGCATGGGCTGGTGGCTCTGCCTCCGCCCCATCCTCAGGGCCAGACACAGCAGGGTCTCACCGCGGGAGGCCACCGGCAGAGTGGGTGACCTCAGGCAGGCCGCCAAGCTCCTCTGGGCCTGCGGTTCCTTATCTACCCGAAAAATCCACTTGCGAGACTGTCATGAGGAGAGCTGGCTTGTGTAGCAGCCCTCCCAAAGAACAAGCAATAAACGTTGTTTTCCTTTCGGGATAATTGCCCGTAAAACTCGGTGACCACAGTGTATTCGAAGCAAATTTAGCAAGGTGGTAGAATACGTAACTTTATTATTTTTTCAATAATAGTTTTGACTTTTAAAACAGTCAAACCTTTTACAAGGGGTGATGTGAGGTACACGTTACAAAATCGACAAGTTGCACTAGGGTAGAGAATGGAGAATCTCGCTCCACGGCTGCCCCCCTCCCCCGGCTTGACTCAGTTTCTCTTTAAAGAGTCAGTGTTACCAGTTTCTTGTGTAACATTCCAGAGATAAGAGTCTATATGGAGATAAGTAGCTTTTTTAATGTAGATAGTAGCATGCTATCTACGCTGTTTTGTGTATCCAAAGTGTTTTCAAAATGATTTTTTTTTTCCCATTATAAAATCATCAACAATTGTAGAAAGTTTGCAAAATGCAGGGAAGTAGAAGAGAGAAAAACATTTCCCCAAAGACAACCCCTCTTAACAGTTCGGTATGTTTTTTTCCACTTTTTTTTTTTTTTAAACATTCATTTATTTTTTGAGAGACAGAGACAGAGTGTGAGCAGGGGAGGGGCAGAGAGAGAGAGAGAGAGAGAGACACAGAATCCGAAGCAGGCTCCAGGCTCTGAGCTGTCAGCACAGAGCCCAACGCAGGGCTCGAACCCATGAACTGAGAGATGGTGACCTGAGCCAAAGTCAGTCGCTCAACAGACTGAGCCACCCACTCACCTTTTTCCATTCTTTTTTTTAACCCCCTACTTAATGTATTTGTGCGTGTGTGTGTGTGTGTGTGTGTGTGTGTTTTATTTTTAAAATCTTTAGTGGGTATTTTAAAATTATAAAAATAGCGCATGCTCACTGTAAAAAACAAACAAACAAACAAACAAACAAACGACGTAGAGGTATATACAGGAAACTGAAAAATCCAGCCCCCAGCCCCCTGCTCCCTAGAAGTAATCCCGATTACCATGTAATTAAAAATAAACACCGCACACAAAATAGGATCACCCTGTAAACAGGATTTTTGTAACCTGCTGCTTTTTAAGGGTTAACAAGGTACATGGGGGGTTTTCATTCTGTATGCGGAGAAGTATGTTTTCCATGGTTTATAGCATCCCGTAGTTTGGCTTATAAGTTGTCGTACAGCTTCTGTAAGGTTTGTGAATAGTTTCTACCAGAGGATTTCAAGCGGGCCTCCTGTACTTTGTTGCCACCCCTCCACAGCGTGTGTTTGCCTGATGTCCGCGACCCTGTCCGTCGGGGAGAAAACTTTCCTCTGTGCTGTGATCACCTCCCGTCAAGGAGCATGTTCGATACTCATCTAAACTGCCATTTGCACAATCTTTATAGCAGAGCTTCACAAGGCAGCTTCGGGCCAAATATTTATGGCCTAGGTTTAACTGAAACCCAAATAATGGCCAGACGCTTCTTCCAGAGAGAAATGATTCCTCTGGAGTTGTTTTCCAGAGGGATCTGTTAGAAGCTGCTTTACATTTTTGTGGTTTTAAGATAAAACTGCCTCAGTAAATAACGTATGGGGCAAAAACAAAAACAAAAACAAAAAGAACAACAACAACAACAAAAAACCCCAAAAAACCAAACCCGTGATCGTAGAGAAGGACTTTGAAGAGCCTGGGCTCATCAAGCCAGCAGAGAAATCCAAGGTGGTTTCAGCTCTTCTGAAGCATTAGTGCTCCCCGGACGGAGGTGCAGATGACTGCGTATCAGGCTCACTGTGCTGTGCTCACGGTCTAGATAAGATCTCAAAATAAGCATGCTTCTCAGATGGCCTGACTGTTGCGCAGAATTTCCTGCCTCTGCCTTAGTTCTGGGAGCCTTCCAGTCCCTAATGGCACCTGTTTTATTTCACCGGGGGCTTTGTTACCCCACCTTATATCCCGAATATTTGAACTCCAGAGTCCGAATTGGCTTTGGCTGGCGTTTTATGGCCGGACCAGCCTTGCAGACTGCACTTAACCCAAACATATCCCAGATGCCGCCTGTCCCCTGGCTGAAGAGAGCTGTGTTATCACAGTATACACGGCAGACGCCTCTGTGCAGTGCGGTGTCCCCAGAGCAGGACGGGGGCCACGGACGTCTGTCAGTGTTCCGGGTGTCGGGCTTTGACTTCCTCCTTTCCTCCCAGCCACGCGGGGCCTTGTCTCCGGGGTCAGTTCATTCTGGGCTGTCAGCACTAGCCTCGGCTGGCCTCACTTTCCTGCCTCTACTGCCTGACCGCTGCTCCGAGGATGAATTATGAAATATTATACAGAAATAATTTCCCAGACTGGTTTTTTTTTTTTTTTTTTTTTAAGAAATTTTCTTTGTCAGGGGCTCCTGGGTGGTTCAGTTGGTTAAGTGTCTGACTCTTGATTTCAGTTCAGATTATGATCTCGTGGTGAGTGGGTTTGAGCCTCGCGTCGGGCTCTGTGCTGACAGCTCGGAGCCTGGAGCCTGTTTCAGATTCTGTGTCTCCCTCTCTCTCTGCCCGCCCCCCCCCCCCCCCACCTCTCTCTCTCAAAAATAAATACAGGTTAAAACTTTTTGAAAAAAATCTTGTCAAGATGAGGAAATGAAACATTTTGATGCGCTGGTGGGTGGTACGTGCTCAAGCGGGCTGGCTGTGATGTTTAGGGAGACAAATTCAGGGCCTCCAGCTTGAAAAACAGAGGAAGATATGCTTATGCAGCTCGAAATGTTCCCACATATGTTTGTAGCCCTCTATCCTAACCTCTAACCCATCTACAATTTTTTTAATGTTTATTCATTTTTGAGAGAGAGAGAGAGAGAAAGACAGAGACAGAGACAGAGCGTGAGCAGGGGAGGGGCAGAGAGAGAGGGGGACACAGAGTCCTAAGCAGGCTCCAGGCTCCGAGCCGCCAGCACAGAGCCCGACGCGGGGCTCGAACTCACGGACCGCGAGATCATGATCTGAGCCGAAGTCGAATGCTCAACTGACTGAGCCCACTCCCCACCCCAGGCGCCCCCTCTCCTACGAGTTTTGACTAAGTCAGTATCTAGTGTTTATCTTTTTTTTTTTTTTTTAATTTTTTTTAACCTTTATTTATTTTTGGGACAGAGAGAGACAGAGCATGAATGGGGGAGGGGCAGAGAGAGAGGGAGACACAGAATCGGAAGCAGGCTCCAGGCCCTGAGCCATCAGCCCAGACAGAGCCCGACGCGGGGCTCAAACTCACCGACCGCAAGATTGTAACCTGAGCTGAAGTCGGACGCTTAACCGACTGAGCCACCAAGGCGCCCCTCTAGTGTTTATCTTAACATGACTCTGTTCGTATCGTTGACCACCGAGCCGAGGAATTTTCTGTTACAGTTCTTTCCTCGCTTGCCTGATGTGTCACTCTCCTTGGAGTTAATAATTACCTTGCTATTTTTGTTAGCACACCGTCCACTACCGTGACTTCTCCGGGACCAGCCATATTTTTCTTTCCTCCCTGACTATAAGGTGGGTTGTGGGCATCATGTTTTTCTTGGGAGTTTCCCTTGCTGGACCTCCCTTTCCTCCTGCTGTAGGACGACTCTTTGGTTTCGAAGGCCTGCTACGCAGGGGTCAGCCTGGAGCTTCCCCTCTGCTCCCCCCCCCCCCAACCCCAGCCTCTTCTGTTGGATTTCCTATTTCCTTGTCTTCCTCTCTCTTGGTTTGTGCCCTTGTTTTGGTGGAGCACACTCTTTAGTAGCTTTCTGAGAAATGGTGCGTGGGAAGCAAATGTTTTGAGTTCTTATGTGAGTGACCACGGTGGTTTCCTGCCCTCTACCTGTCGGACGTTTGGCTGGACTTGGAGTGCTGGATTAAAAGTAATTTTCCTTTTGTTTTCACCTCCTTTACTTTGGAGGCTGTCCTTAGCTGCCTGGTAATCCACCGTTCACTCACATTTGAGACACTCTCCTTCGCTTGAAAATAATTTCCCTCGCCAGAAGTTTGCTCTCCTGTAGAGGTGAAAATATAATCCTTTGCAAAACTTCAAATGTGATATTATTTTCTCATACTGTCATTTCAGTGCTTGCCTGTAGAACAGAGACAAAACATTCTGGAATTTTCACCTCAATATTCTTCCAAGTAACATTTCAGTAATATTCAGAACGTAGAGTTTTGTGAGAGCATCTTCAGATTGTGGGGCTTTTTGTTGTCTGTGATTAAAAAGTGCAATTTAAAGGAAGGAAGGAAGGAAGGAGAAAGGAAGAAAGAAAGAAAAAAAAACACACGGATTTTAAAAATCAGGTCATTTTTATTCAAGGCTTTTTTATTTTGAAAATATTCTATGTTTCCTTCTGGTATTTTATCCTTTACACTTAGATGTTTGATCCATTTGAAATTTATTTTGATGGAGGGAGACAAGTTCAGGGGCAACTTGGGTGGTTGTTTTTTGTTCAGTCCCCAGGTGGCTGGCCAGGTGACCTGATCTCATTTACATCATAAAACAAATTCCCGAATAGAATTGTGTGTCTATTTTGGGATTCACCATTTTGTTCTGGTCTCTCTGTCTGTCTGTCTGTCTGTCCATAGGAAGGAACCAAACTGCTTACTTACTGACCTCATTGCTCTCCCTTTTCAGAATTTTCCGGGTTATTTTTAGTATTTATTTCCCGTAAGAACTTGAGAATCAATCTGTGTAATTCCACAAATAGTTCCGTGCCTATTTTTATAGGAACAAGGATTGGGTTGAATTTATAGGTTAATTTAAGAAGAATGAACATCTTTAAGATTTGAGTCTTTCTACCCAAGAATAGCATTTTTTCTTTCAATGTATTTGAATCCATATAAAATGTCTATAAATCGTTTTTTTTTCCAAATAACCAGTTAACAAGAAACGTCATAATATATATATATAAATTTGTTTCCATACAAATGTTATATATAAATATTTCTTGTTAATTTGTTAATTATTTTATTTATCTTATTTTATTTTATTTTTTTAACGTTTATTTTTGAGAGAGAGAGAGAGACACACACACACACACACACACACACACACACACAGAGCGAGTGGGGGAGGGGCAGAGAGAGAGGGAGACACAGAATCCGAACCAGCCTCCAGGCTCTGAACTGTCAGCACAGAACCCTACGCAGGAGCTGGAACCCACAAGTGATGAGACCATGACCTGAGCCAAAGTTGGACGCTCAACCGACTGAGTCACCTGGGCGCCCTGTACTTTATTTTTCTTGCTTTAATTGTCCTGGGTCTCTTTTCCTCCACGATAATGTTCAACTGGTTACAGTTTTTCTATTGGAAGACCGCGATTTTAATAAGCTAATTTTGTACCCAGCCACTTTTACAAATAATCTCATGGTTTAAAATAGTTTTCCCCTCCAAATAGCATTTCTTGTTGTGAGGTGTATCATGCACACAGACAAGTACTTGAAGCTTATGCTACCACTTTAACAAACGGGCACGAAATAAATGCCCTGGCAGCGATGGCCCAGCTCACGGAGAGCACGTTGCTGGCAGTTCAGAAGCCTCCCATCTGTAAGTATTTCTCAGTTGAATTAGTCGTCAGCGCTTAAAATGCAGGAGATTTGATATTAAAAACTGGCTTTCTGGCCTCTCTTGAAGAGTCAGACCCTGCACTCGGGCTGGGCTGGGCCCCTCCTTCCCACCTGGCGGCCCGTGCCTGGAGCCTTGACTCTTTTAGATGACCTTGCGCTGTTGAACGCAACTTTAGGCCGATGTCAGCTGTCACCGAGCGTCGCACTTGGGGGACATGTGCCTTGGGGACAGCGGAAGTTCCGAACTTTGCTTTGACCGTAAAACCCGACCAAGTCGGTGGTTGGTTGGATGCTGGAAAGTGAGGCTCTGGTTCAGGCAGCAGGATGGCGCTGTTCCCCGAGACAGGGGCTCCCCCTCCTGACCCCAAGTGCAGAGCGCACGATGAGCTTGTTTCTGGACGTGTGCAAGGCACTTGGGGCAAGGTGGGGAGATATCTAGGAGGCTGTTGGGCGTACGAGCCTAGAGCTCACGTTAGCTCTATAGATCTGGGGGCCAGCAGCTTCTAGAAGGCAGCTGAAGCCTTGGGCATGGACAGGATCATCCCAGGGAGAGCGCTGGACGTGCAGGACTTCCAGGAGCCTTCGCTCCTGAAGACAGTGTGGAGTGTCCAGTGCCTAGCTGAGTGGTATTTCCAGGGGACACTAGAAAGAGAAGGACACTTCTACAGACAGGCGGGGCAGCCACAAGGACAGCTGTGGCCCAGGAGCGAGACAAGAGCGTGTCCAAGGACGGCAAGGCAGGGAGGAGTCCAGCATGAGGTTCAGGCCTGCAGAGAGAGGAGGCAGGGCCAGGCCTGAGGAGGCCGGCAGGGTTTGGTGACAAGATGTCTGGGGGAGACTTGATGCGGGCAGGTGTGGAGGTGAGGGGACCGAGGAGTTTGCGAGGACAGTTCTGTGTGGAAGGTGTGTGGTAAAGGGGCGGTAATGGGGTGCAGGGCGCGGTACCCGCGGGAGGAGGTGGAGTCCGGGCCAGGTGGGGAGAGGAGGGTGGGTGTGCGTGTGTTGGTTTTGTTTCAGTTTTTCCAAGATTGTAGGAACTTGGCCTTCCCTGACTGTTGATGGACGGAGCTGGCAGGTCGAGGAAGCAGGAGGACCCCGGGTTAGGACGCGGAGCCCAGGAGGAGGGTCAGCCTTGGGTGGGAGGAGGGCTTCTTCTGTCAGAAACGGGAGGAACCCTGTGTGTGATGCGAGTACTCAGGCTCGTAGGTTTTGTAGCAGGAGGGACACCAAGTGCTCGCCTCATGGCTCCTGGATCTCTGTGCTGAAGGAGGGGAGACTTTCCACAGAGACGGGGGCAGGGGGGTAGATCTGAGAGAGTGGGGAGGCTCTGGTGTGACAGCAGGAGGGAGGGCAGACCGGGGAGACCTCCAGGATGCAGGGTAGAGGGCCCTCGGTGCGCCCATCTGTGTGGTCCCGCCTCGCTCGGCCGCCGTCCGGGTGCGCAGCGGGGATGACAACAGATTTAGCCAGGGTGGGGGTTCCGCCAGGTGGCTTACACTGATGAGCCAGCCAAGCCGGTGAGGATGGCAGGAGGGCGGTGGAAATGACAGATGGCAGGGTCTGTGGTGGAGGAGGCAGTGATGGGAGGGGACACATAGCTGGGAAGAGAGCCCAGAGTCAGTGGTCTGAAGGTGTCTGTGAGGTCAAAGAGCAGGTCCTTTGGGAGGGCTTGAGGGCTAGTCCCTGGACAGGGCTGGGTGGGGGACAGCTGGGCTCTGGCAGAGCCAAGTCTGAGTGGCTGATCCCCGAGGTGGAGGACACAGGACCTGGGAATGATGGCTGGCTGGAAGGGAAGGGGTTGAAGCTCACTGGGTAGGAGGGCCACAAATGCAATTAAAATTTCTCTGGCATTTGGGGCGCCTGGGTGGCTCAGTCAGTTGAGCGTCCGACTTCGGCTCAGGTCATGATTTCACGGTTTGTGGGATGGAGCCCCGCATGGGGCTCTGTGCTGACAGTTCAGAGCCTGGAGTCTGCTTCGGACTCTGTGTCTCCTCCTCTCTCTGCCCCTCCCGTGCTCATGCTCTGTCTCTCTCTGTCTCTCAGTAACAAATAAACGTTAAAAAAAATTGTTTTTTAGATTTCTCTGGCATTGCGTTTAACAAAGGAACAAGAAACAATTTGAAATCAAAGTTTTAAAAAGTTTACTTGTTTATTTTGAGAGAGATAGAGCACAAGTTGGGGAGGGGCAGAGAGAGAGAGGGGAGAAAATCCTAACCTGGCTCCGCTCTGTTAGTGCAGAGCCTTTTGTGGGGCTCGAACTCACAAAACTGTGAGATCATGACCTGAGCCAAAACCAAGAGTTGGACACTTAACCAGCTGAGCCCCCCAGGTGCCCCTGAAGTCAATTTTAATACTCAGGCCAATATTCCCCAAGTATTATCATTCCAGTGTGTAATATAAAACTTACTAATGGTGAGTTTTCTATGCTTTCCCCCCCCCCCTTGCAAAGTCCTCTCTGTCTTCCATCTCTGTGTCTTTTTCTTTACTTTCCAAGAGATTTCTGTCAATTTTATTGTTAATGGGCTTGTTTTCGGCTATCATCTTTAACTTCCAAGAACTATTTAGGTGTTCCCTTCTAAAGCATCTTGGTTTTGTTTCACGGATATTCTTTTGTATCTTTTATCTCTCTCAGGGTGTTAGCGACAGTTGCATTTAGTTTTCTTACTTGGTGTGGACCGTCTTCTTTCTGTGGCCTCTGTCCCCTCTTGTTTCCTTCTCGTTGCCTTTTGTTTTTTCCTTCCTCTGTTTGTTTGTTTTGGTTCCTGCCTTTTGTGCCAGGAAGGACAGAGACTAATGTTTTGTGATCCTTGGTTTTCCATATTTAAGGACAGGGAGCTGGAAAGCAGATTGGATGCTCGGCTGAGCAGGTGAGCAGGTAGTGGGGCTAATCAACAGTGAGCCTCAGGTTTATCTGGTGGGCTGTTTTCAGGGGACTCCTGAGATCACTGTCCTTGGGACTTGCCCTCTCAGGTTGGCCAGAGGTCACAGAAAACAGTCTGAGTGGCTCAGTCGGTTGAGTGTCTGACTTTGGCTCAGGTCATGATCTCACTGTTTTGTGTGTTTGAGCCCCGCATCGGGCTCTGCATTGACAGCGTGGAGCCTGCTTGGTTTTCTCTCTGCCCCTCCCCTGCACATGTGTGAGTACATGTTCTCTCTCTCTCTCAAAATAAATACATAAACATTAAAAAAAAAAAAACAGGAAAAAAAAAGAAAGAAAATAGTCTTTCAAACTTTGTTCTGGAGGGTGCTGATCCAGTGGCCTGAGAGCCGGTTGCTGGGTGGGGAAAAGAAAGCGGGGGGGGGGGGGGTTGTCTTAACATTCATTGTGCATATGGGCCCTTAATGTCCCCTTCTGTCAGTATGTTACCCTGTCCTTCAGCTGGGCCTGGGGTCCCCAGTCTAGGTCAGGCACTTGAGCTGCTTTGCTTTACTTCTCCCCACCCTTGCCCCTAGGTCCCTGCTGATTCTCTTTGTGGAAATCGACTACTGGGAAAGGCTGCTCTTTGAGACCCCCCATTACGTGGTGAATGTCGCTGAGCGAGCAGAGGACCTGCGCATTCTTCGGGAAAACCTGCTCCTGGTGGCTCGAGACTACAATCGGTAAGGCGGCCTCCCGCATGCACTCTGTGCCCCCTCTGTGTCTTATCTGCCCCATGATGTCATCTAGCTCCTACACTATCTGTCCTTTACCTTTTACTGGCTCAAAAAAAAAAAAACAAAAACAAAAAGCTTTCTCCTATTCTCTGGTATGGCCCCGTGATTGCTCCTGGCCCTTGCTTTTATCTTCTAGCTTCAGAGCAGAGGGCAAAAACAACCGGGTCCCCTGCAACCCCACAGGGCACTTGGACCACGTATATCGCGGGCCTAGGTCACTTTTCCAGGAGTGAAACTGGGGGCATTAGGATTATGAGCACAGTGTCATATCAGATATATTGAATCAAGGCCACGCTGGCACCCTCTTCTTGATACCCTTGGTACTTGTCTCTGGAGTGAGGCTTTGTTCTGGGACGGGTACCTTTCTGGGCCCGGTTAAAGCCCAAGTGGGTGGAAGCACAGTTCGAGTGTCTGTCTAGAACCGCGCTGTCCAGTATGGTGGCCACCAGTCGCACGTGGCTCTATTTTTTTTAAATAAAAAAATTTTTTTAATGTTTATTTTTGAGAGAGATAAAAAGACAGAGTGCAAGTAGGGGAGGGGCAGAGAGAGGGGCAGGCACAGAATCGGAAGCAGGCTCCAGGCTCTGAGCCGTCGGCACAGAGCCCGATGCGGGGCTCGAGCCCGCAAACCGTGAGATCATGACCTGGGCTGATGTTGGACGCCTAACCGACCGAGCCACCCAGGCGCCCCTCTTTCTATTTTAATTAATTAGTTGGAATTAAATAAGAATTTTAAATTGAGCTGTTCACTCGCACAGGCCACATGTCAAGTGCCCCACCGCCACATGTTGTTAGTGGTGACCCTGCCGGACAGCACAAACTGTAGAAGGGTTTCCATTATCGCCAAGAGTTTTATTGGAAAACACAGCTCAGCTCGCGCACTTTCAGATTTCTCCACCGAGTGTCCTGGTGTGGGGGAGGGGTCTGCAGCGTGTGTCCGGCCGGCTGCCAGCCTTCCCTCGCACACAGGATCATCGCCGTGCTGTCCCCAGATGAGCAGGCCCTCTTCAAAGAACGTATCCGATTTCTGGATAAGAAGATCCGCCCTGGACTCAAGAAACTGCATTGGGCCTTGAAGGGGGCCAGCGCCTTCTTCATCACGGAGTGCCGTATCCACGCCAGCAAGGTGGGTCATGGTCCTGAGACTCGGAGGGTCTGCGAGGCTGACCCGGAGGCCGCTGCGTGAATCATCAGGGCCCGAGTCTCGGGTGGTGGCGGAGAGACAGAGGTGTGTGTGCTTAGAGGCAAAGCGTGCTTAGGGAAGGACTTGTCCTTTGTTCTTGTTTTTGTTTTTGTTTTTCACATCAGCCACTCTAGCCAGAGGACAGGTGGGGGGGCTCGGGCTAAGCGGGGAGGGTCTCTCCCCACGCTGAAGCCGTGGGTCTCTCCCCCACGGGTGTGGCCTGCCCACAGGTGCAGACCATCGTGAATGACTTCAAGGCCTCCACTCTGACCATCGGCTGGCGAGCCCAAGAAATATCTGAGATGCTGCTCGTGCGCATCAGCGGCAAACGGGTGTACAGGGACCTGGAGTTCGAGGAGGACCAGAGGGAGCACCGGGTGGCCGTGCAGCAGAAACTGATGGGCCTGTACCAGGACGTGGTGGCCATCATGACCAACTCCTACGAAGTCTTCAAGAACGACGGCCCTGAGGTGGGGGTCCTCTGGCCAGGGCTTTGTGGCTCAGCGAGCCCCCCCCCCCCCCCCCCCCCCCCGCCGGGGCCACCGGACCTGTCTCGCGGTTTCTGCCTCCTACCCTTAGTGGGTGCTTCTCAGATGTCCCGTTCCAGTCTTGGTTCCGCCCAACCTTCCACCTTTCCAACCTTCTTCCTTCGGGACTCTGCAGCCTACGGGCTTGTTTCCTTCCCCACTGGCTGGTTCTCTCTCCCGGGACCTGCCCCGTGTGTCCTGAGGGTTTCCCTGTCCCCCCTGCCCCCACCCCACGCTCCCCGCCAGATCCAGCAGCAATGGATACTGTACACGATTCGCTTGGACCGCATGATGGAGGATGCCCTGCGCCTCAACGTGAAGTGGTCGCTGTTGGAACTGTCCAAGGCCATCAACGGGGATGGAAAGGCCATGCCGAACCCGCTCTTCCGAGTGCTGGTCATCCTCCAGAACGACCTACAGGGAGGTGTGGCGCAGGTGGGGGCCGCTGCCCCTGCCGCTCCACAACTCCAAACTTTATTTTCCGTTTCCCTCAATCCTGAAACTTGGCCCTCGGCCTCGACTTTATCCTGAGGGCCTCGGGGGCCCGTGCTGAGGTGTTTTTCCACCTTGCCAGTCCTGGGGCTGGTCTCCTCCACGGCCTGTGCTGAGGCCGCCTCCTCTGTGCTCCCCCCCACCCCGCAGGTGGAATTCTCACCCTCTCTGCAGACCCTGGCGGGCGTGGTCAACGACATTGGCAGCCACCTCTTCTCCACCATCTCGGTCTTCCGCCACCTCCCTGAAATTCTCGTCAGGCGCAAGTTTCAGCGCGACCCCATCCACGTCATCGTGGGTGAGTGGGCGGTGGGGAGGGCGCCGGGTGCAGGGGCGTCAGGGGCTCGGAGGGCAGGGTTGGGCGGGGCCGGCAGGAGAGGCCAGGGCCGCTTCCGGACACGTGGGGCCGGGAAACCCCGGGTGGGGGTCAGACTGGGGAAGGTGGCGAGGGCGGAGGGCGGGCCGCGGCGGGCGGAAGTTGGGGGACTAACGCCCGGGGGCTCCGGGACTGGGGCGGAGGTGAGTGCGGCGCGCTTTGCTGGCTCTTGAAGAGCGAGACGAGGACATCAGGAAGATCCAGGCCCAGATAAGCGGCGGCATGGCCAGCAACGCGAGCCTGCTGCAGACCTACCTCAAGACCTGGGACTTGTACCGGGAGATCTGGGAGATCAACAAGGACTCTTTCATCCGCCGCTACCAGCGCCTCAACCCCCCCGTGTCTTCCTTTGATGCCGACATCGCCCGGTGAGGAGCCGAGGTGTCCGGGAGGCGCAGAGCCCCGGGCACGGGGCTGGGCTGGGGAGTGCCACCCAAGCGCGTGCCCTCCGCTCCGGGCGAAGACCGCCAACCGGCAGGCGGCCCGTGCCCCCTGGGCCCCCAGGGTCCTGGGAAGCAGGCGTGACCCTTTCCTACTTGCCAAGGTTGCGAGGTCATCGAGTATATGAGAAAGCGCCTCGCGGGCCCCGAAGCCCCGTGCGGAGGTGCTCATTACCCAGGCTTCAGGGGGTGAGGGCCGTGGCTCAGGCATATGGGGCGCCGGGGCGGTGGGGTGGAAGGAGAGAGAGTCCAGCCTGGACGTCAGGAGAGGCTTCGCGAAGGGGGTGACGGGAGGCCGGGCTCGCCCGAGTGGGCAGGGTTTCCACAGGCAGACGTGGGCAGCGGGGAGGGCATTCCGGGCGGAGACAACAGCGCCCAACAGGCATAAAGACGGGAACACGTGAGTGCGTTCAGCAGGGAGCGAGCGGTCTCGGACACAGGTACAGGCGCGGAGGTGTGCAGGGGGCTTTATACCGAGCAGACAGTGTCACCCTCCCAAGAGCGGTAGGGGTTCTGTTCACATCGCCGTGTGATCGACGGGAAATCGGGGCTCAGGACAGTGTAAATAACCTGCCTGAGGTCACCGAGCCCGGGAGCAGCGGTGGGCGCTCAACTCAGATTCGTGCGACTGTAAAGCCTCGAATGCCAGACTGAGGAGCCTGACTGGCGGCCCCCGGGGCAGCGGTTGGGAAAATGACGTGATCCCAGCCGTAAGGCTGGGCTGCACTGACAACGGGAGCAGGGGGATGCCTCAGAGCTGCCACACGGGTCTGGGGGGGGGGGGGGGTAAGAGACTGGAACCGGAACTGGCCGCGGGGCCGTGGGTTCGTCCGCCGCTGGCCCGGCCCGAACGAGCGGGAACGTGGGTCCTCGCAGCTACGCCGAGGTGGCTAACAACGTGCAGAAGGAGGAGACGGTCCTCAACATCCAGTTTGTGCTGCTGGACTGCTCACATCTCAAGTTCTCGCTGGTGCAGCACTGCAACGAGTGGCAGGGCAAGTTCACGGCCCTGCTCAAGGAGATGGCGGCCCGGCACCTCCTGGAGCTTCACACCTACCTGAGGGAGAACACGGAGAAGTAGGCGCACAGGCTGGGGCGGCAGGGGTGCGGGGAGGGCGGGCTCGGCCCCTTCCATTCGCAGGCTCTCTCCCCGCCTGCCTCCAGAATCAGCCACCCTCCCCAGACGCTGGAGGAACTGGGAGTCAGTCTGCAACTCCTGGAGACCCTGCAGCATGACCTGCCCGGCATGGAGGCCCAGATCCCCCCCATCCACGAGCAGTTTGCCATCCTCGAGAAGTACGAGGTGCCCGTCCAGGACAGCGTGAGTTCCCGTGTGCGGTCCAGCCGGGGCGGGCCCGCACCAGCGGTGGGGCGTGCGGGACGTGGGCCCCCAGGGGCTGGGCCCCGTGCGGTCCCAGGGGACCGCTGAAGAGCCAGCCGGGCAGCAGGTGCGAGGTTCCAGGGCCCCGGAGAGCCAAAGCCAACTCCGTGATAATCTGGGTCAGCTTCTGGATTTCTCTGAGGCCCGGCAGCTCGTGGCTTCATTTCTTTGGGCCTCGCGGCAAGCGGAACTTGGCCACAGACTCTGGTCCGGAGGATCAGAACGGAGGCCTTGAAAGCATTGGTGAGAGGGGCAAGACCCCCTGCTCGTGGGCCATGGTCCCCTCGTCGACGTCCCCAGGTCCTGGAGATGCTGGACAGCCTCAACGGGGAGTGGGTCATCTTCCAACAAACGCTGCTGGACAGTGAGCAGATGCTAAAGAGACACAAGGAGAAGTTCAAAACGGGCCTCATCCACTCGGCTGATGATTTCAAGAAGAAAGCCCACAATCTTCTGGAAGACTTTGAATCCAAAGGTACCCCTTTCTCGACCCTTCTCCCCTTGCCTCTGTGGTGACCCAGCCTTTCTAAGCCCAGGTCCCCAGGGAGGCAGGAACAAGGATGAGCAGAGGGAGGACGGTGCTGCGGAGGGGAAGGAGCCCTGGCACCTGCCTTTGGTGCCGCACCTGCCGTGGGGGCCGCGCCTGCCATCGCCGACTGTTGGTTGGAGCACACCCGAATTTCTGGTTTCCTCGCGCCTTCCCGTGGCCTGCCCGTTTCTGCTTCTCAAGCCACGTCTGAGAGTTTTTGCTAAGATTGACCGTCTTGCTTTCCCTCTTGTTTCCCTTCCCCTCCTCGTGTGAGGAGAGGGAGATGTGCCCACAGAGAGGTAGGAGAGCCATGACGGGCCTTCCAGGGGACGACGGCCTCGAGCAGGGGATCTGAGCCTCACCCTGGTCTCCCACAGGCCCCTTCACCAGTAATGTGGGGCACCAGTCCGCCCTAGAGCAGATTGCCCAAATGCGGGCCACGCTGAATGCCATGCGGGACGAAGAACAGAGTCTCCGCTCCAACCTGGGCATCTTCAAGATCGAACAGCCAGTCTCCAAGGACCTGCAGAACCTGGAGAAGGTGGTGTGCCGGGCCGGGCCCTTGTGGTAACCAAAGGATGGGTCAGGGGAAGGAGCTTGCGGCCTAAGGGCCGGACCAGTGCCCACCAGCAACGTAGTGCGAGGCTTCCGTTTCTCCGCGGCCTCGCGGACACATCGTCACCCCACGCCCTTTCTTGGGGCCAGCCGTCCTGCTGGGCCTGGACATTGAGGATCTTTTCCCGGGCTTGTCACTTGACGAGCCCCTAAGGCAAGGCGGCGGAGAAAGGGACGTGACCCCATGAGGCAGCCCTATGACGCGGAGTGAACGAGGGGGGCAGAGGACCCGCGTGTCTGTCAGGGAGGAAGGGGGGGGGGAGTCCTGCCACCTAATGCATCTTCTGCCCTTGGCCGTGAAGGAACTAGACGCCCTGCAGCAAGTCTGGGAGATCACGCGGGACTGGGAAGAGAACTGGAACCAGTGGAAGATGGGCCGGTTCCTGACCCTGAAGACAGAGGCCATGGAGACCACGGCTCACGGGCTGTTCCGCCGTCTCACCAGACTAGCCAAAGAGTACAAGGCGCGTGGAGGACAGAGTGAGGGCTGGGGGATGGGCCCGTGCGGGGAAGGCGGTCAGGGCTTCTGACGTCTTCCGTTGTTTTGCCCAGGACCGCAACTGGGAAGTGATCGAAACCACTCGCTGGAAAATAGAGCAGTTCAAGAGGACCATGCCGCTCATCTCGGACCTGCGAAACCCGGCCCTTAGAGAGAGGTGAGGCCGCTCCTTCGCTCCTGGGGGCCGCCCCTGGCCTGTGCCGTCGTCACCTGGTCCTCTCACTGTCCCCTCCCCGTGTGCGTGGCTCTCCCCGCCCCCGCACACAAGCACCCTTCTCGAAGCCTTCGCGAGAGCCTGCCGCGTCCTCTGTCTTTCCGCTATTGCTCCCCCTGCTCCTCTGGCCTTCCAGCTCCGTCTGTCTTTCCTTCCCGCTGTGTCTGCCCTCATTTCATGTTCTGTCACAGCTCAGTGACAGACACCTTGCTTGACACCTTCTGTCATGCAAACGGTTGTATTCTTTTTTTTTTTTTAATTTTTAAAAAACGTTTATTTATTTTTGAGAGAGAGAGAGAGACAGAGCACAAGCAGGGGAGGGGCAGAGAGAGAGAGGGAGACAGACTCTGAAGCAGGCTCCAGGCTCTGAGCTGTCAGCACAGAGCCTGATGTGACCCTCAAACCCACGAACCGCGAGATCACGACCTGAGCTGAAGTCGGACGCTTAACTGACTGAGCCACCCAGGTGCCCCATTCTTTTTTTTTTTTTTTTTTTTAAGTTTATTTATTTATTTTGAGAGAGAGAGAGCGGGCGGGCATGTGCAAGTGTGCACGCAAGCGGGGTAGGGGCAGAGAGAGAGAATCCCCAGCAGGCTCCACGCTGTCAGGGAGGCTGGAACTCACAAACTTCTAGATCACGACCTGAGCCGAAATCTACAGTCTGACGCTTAACCGACTGAGCCACCCAGGCGCCCCCAAAAGGTTTTATTCTGATGTAGTCCAAGGTATCAATTTCTTCCTTCATAGTTTTTGGTTTTGGACCTTGTTTAAGAAGACCTCCCTTTGGGGCGTTTGGGTGGCTCAGTCAGTTAAGTGTCAGACTCTTGATTTCGGCTCAGGTCCTGATCTCACAGTTTGTGAGTTTGAGCCCCGCATTGGGCTCTGTGCTGACAGCATGAAGCCTGCTTGAGATTCTCCCTCTCTCTCTGCCCCTCTCAACTCGCACTCTCTGTGCCTCTCTCAAAATAAATAAATAAACCTAAAAGAAAAACAACACACCTCCCCTGCCTAGAGTTACACATGCATTTTCTCCATACTTTCTTCTAATACTTTATAATTTTATTTTGCAAGTTTTTATACTTTGTATGCATCCGGAACCCATTGCATGATAGAAGAAGGCTTTGCAGCCGTTGAGGATGGAATAAATGGTTTTATAAGAGGCGTTTTAACAATCATCTATTCCTCTAGAAGGAAGTAATCGTACTTCTTTTGCATTGTGTCCATTGTAGTGTTTCTGGGCCATGCTTCACTGTCCAGTATTCTGTGGTTAAGTACAACTTGACCGCTTCACTTGCTTAACGCCCCCTGGCCTCAGTTTCCTCACGTACAGATGGAAGAGCTAAAAGTCCGCGTGTATATGGGTCGAGAGCATTAAATGAGCTGTTTCACGCAAAACGCCTAGCTCTGCCTGTTGTCGACGTCAAACCCGCCATTGTCAGTCTCAACTGTCTCTCCAGAGAGTCACCAGCTCCGTCTCTGTATTTCCCCACCGAGCCTAAGATTGCGTTTAGGGCCTGTTTAGTAAATATCTGTTGAATCGCGAATCAATTCATGTACAGAATCATACTGTCCCAGTGGGAGCAAGGAAGCCTGTGGGCTGATGCTGACGCTTTTCAGTAGGCCCTCGCGGCCGGCCTCGTGGTCTGACCTCCTGTCCCTGGCTGCAGGCACTGGGACCAGGTCAGGGAAGAGGTCCAGAGGGAGTTCGATCAGGAATCTGAGAGCTTCACCCTGGAGCAGATTGTGGAGCTCGGGATGGACCAGCACGTGGAGAAACTTGGGGAGATCTCCGCCTCGGCGACCAAAGAGCTGGCTATAGAGTCGGTATGACCGAGCCCCCTTCCATACCCCCCTGCTCCCGGGACACCCCCCACCGTGACAAGCTTTCCACGATCTAATGGCCCCTCCGCGTTCCTGTTCCCTTTGGGGACTAACTACCAGATCGCTCTGTCCCCCAATTTCTTTCCGCAGGCCTTAGAGAACATCGCCAAGACCTGGGATGGGATTCAGCTAGACATAGCTCCCTACAAGGACAAGGGTCATCACCGGCTCAGGTAGACAGGGCCTCGGCGCGCCGGGCGAGGGCAGGGCCGTGTGGCCTGGGCTGCAGACCGGGCCCGAGGGCTGGCAGGTGGGAGCGGACTACGATTTGGATGCCTCCCCGCTGCCCCCTCCGACCCACAGAGGCACGGAGGAGGTGTTCCAGGCACTGGAGGACAACCAGGTGGCCCTGTCCAGCATGAAGGCTTCCCGTTTCGTCAAGGCCTTTGAGAGGGAAGTGGACCACTGGGAGCGCTGCCTCTCCCTCATTTTGGAGGCCGTCGAGATGGTGCTCATGGTGCAGAGGCAGTGGATGTACCTGGAGGTCAGGACTCACTGCCCGAGCGGCCCCCGCAAACCCTTTCCTCCTCTCTCTCTTTCTGCAGGTCTGACGCATTTGCCCTGTTACCAGCCTCATTTCCTCACTCTGAAGTCATTGCTTTTTTTTTTTTTTTTATTTTGAGAGAGAGAGAGAAACAGCACACACAAGCAGGAGAGGGGCAGAGACAGAGAGAGAGAGAGAGAGAGAGAGAAAGAATTCCAAGAAGACTCTGTACTGTCAGCTCGATCCCACAAACCCACGAGATCATGACTTGAGCCGAAATCAAGAGCTGGACACAGGGCGCCTGGGTGGCTCAGTCGGTTAAGTGTCCGACGTCAGCTCAGGTCGTGATCTCGCGGTTGGTGAGTGTGAGCCCCGCGTCGGGCTCTGTGCTGACGGCTCAGAGCCTGGAGCCTGCTTCCGATTCTGTGTCTCTCCCTCTCTCTGCCCCTCCCCTGCTTGTGCTCTGTCTCTCTGTCTCAAAAATAGACAAAACTATTAAAAAAATTTAAAAAAAAAATTTTTTTTTAACGTTTATTTATTTTTGAGACAGAGAGAGACAGAGCATGAATGGGGGAGGGTCAGAGAGAGGGAGACACAGACTCCGAAACAGGCTCCAGGCTCTGAGCTGTCAGCACAGAGCCCGACGCGGGGCTCGAACTCATGGACCGCGAGATTGTGACCTGAGCTGAAGTCGGCCGCTTAACCGACTGAGCCACCCAGGCGCCCCTAAAAAATTTTTTTAAAAAAGAGTTGGACACTTACCCGACTTAGACGCCCAGGTGCCATATCTTTTTTTAAAAGTTTATTTATTTATTGTAAAGTCATTCTTCCATCTCGGCCCTGAGCATCTGACTCTCAGTGATTGCCTTTTGCCTTCAGTTCCCTCCTTGAAAAGCCTTTGCTCTCTTTTCGTTTTTCTTCTTGGAGCAAGTATCTGGCCTCCCAACCCCAACTTGCCTTCCACAACTTAGGGCGTCTTGCCCTTTGGATCCTTCTCTTCCTCCCACTGTCACTCCTGGTCTGGGAGCAGGGAGTGTGGGAGACACAGCCTCTCACCGCAGTCCTTGGCCCCTCAGAATATCTTCCTGGGAGAGGACATCCGTAAGCAGCTGCCCAGTGAATCAGCCCTGTTTGACCAGATCAACAGCACCTGGAAATCCGTCATGGACCGCATGAACAAGGACAGCAATGCTCTCCGGGCCACCCACCACCCAGGTCTGTCGAGCTCCACGGCCTCTGGTCTTGACCGAGCCCGGGCGGGGGCCCGCTGTGCGTGGAAGCCGGGGCCACATGCTTCAGTGGTCAGAGGACTGACAGTCGTACCTGGCCTCCGTCCCATGACCATTGCCTCTTTCAAACTTTAGAATAACAGTTCAGCAAAACAAACTAACTCATCTCATATTTGCGTGGAGTGTACTATATGCTTATAGAGAGCGGGATACAGAGTCAGAGTTGAGTTCAAAATCGGCCTCCTGCCTTCCAGCCAGTGTGGTTTCGGGGGGCTTCCTCCACGCCACGGTCTCCTCCCTGCAGCAGGGGTGGGGGCTTGCGGCAGCTCTTAGCCTTCCTGCGAGGCTCGTGGAGGCGTATGTAATACTCAATACGGCGTCTGGCATGTGCTCAGTTACTAGCACTGTGCCTCAGGAACCTTCGCTGAGCTGGTTCACTCAACGGGACGATACAGGTAAATGAGGTAACGCAAATCGAGCGCTTACCACATCAGGGGTGCAGGGTAAGCCCTTGGTGACTATTAGCTGTTGTCATCGTTACCTTGACTTTAATTGGTTTATCAGGTTAACTGGTCTTGATTGTAGATCCTTTGGTAAGCGTGGGGATGGGGTGAGGGGGTGGGGGAGAGACACACACACAGAAGGGCCTGGTTGATTGTGGTAGGCTGGGGTAAAGAATCAGCGAGTGAGGTTTGGCGATGGGCACCAAGAACGGGTATCCTGGGGAGAGTTGTGTCAGGGGCTGTGGAGAGCTTCTTTATTTTGCTTTGGGCCAATTTCACAAAATTTTTAAAAAATGTTTATTCATTTTTGGGATTCAGAGAGACAGAGCATGAGTGGGGCAGGGACAGAGAGAGAGAGGGAGACAGAGTCCGAAGCAGGCTCCAGGCTCTGAGCCGTCAGCACAGAGCCCGACGTGGGGCTCGAACCCACGAGCTCTGAAATCGTGAGCCAAAGTTGGATGCTTAACTCACTGAGCCACTCAGGTGCCCCAACAATTTTTCATTTTCCCAAGAACCTTGAGCGTACGTATTGAAAAAACCATAGTTTTAATTATTCTGGTAAAACATAAGTATTAGGCTGTGCAAAGTTGAACAACAACATGCATTTGTTAGAGATAGTATTCGAGATCATTCGCAAAATTACATTTTGGAACAATTTGTAAACAAAGCCATAGAAACAAGTATCCCTGGGCTGAAGACGAAAACCACACTCCTCTCGGCCATGGCCACGGAGTCTCCTGGTCTCTGCGGGCCACTTGGATGCCCAGCAGCCCACAGACTCTATTCTTGGAGGTGTGAGGATCCCCTCAGGGTTCAGATTCCAGGGCACTCATACTTTCTTCAGAAAGCTAGAAATTGGGCAAACAAGAAGACCTAAGGTTAGGAGGAAGCTAGGATTGCTGAGAACCTGCCAACGTGAATCCTTTTTTTTTTTAAGTTTATTTATTTTGGGGGCGGGGGGGGGGAGAGAGAGAGAGAGAGAGAGAGAGAGAGAGAGAGAGAGAGATTGATTGAGATTGAGAATCCCAATAGGCTCTACACTGTCCGCGCAGAGCCCGGCATGGGGCTCGGACTCATGAACCGTAAGATAATGACCTGAGCCGAAATCAAGAGTCTGACTCTCAACCCACCGAGCCACCCGGGTGCCCCCTTGAATCCATTTTGTTTAGTGCCTTGAATTGTTCTTTGAGGTGGGTGTTGTGATTGTTTTATGGACAAAGAGGTAAAAGCTCAGTGAGGTGAACCGACAGGCTAATTAGTGGAAGAGCAGCCGTTTGGATGGCCGCCATCTGTCCCTCGGTCTAGCGCCCCTGTTGCTACGCCTCTAGGGACACTGGCATCCCGGTGGTCGCAGACCTCTGTCACTGCGTGCGTCTGATCTACCATTACCTCTCACGATTTAACATGCTGGACTGTGTGCATGCAGAACAGTCTCTTAATTTTCAGAAGCTTTTGGGGTGACCTCAGAGCCCCGAATTCCTTGCAGGAACCGGACCGTTGTTCTAAGACTGTAGGGAGATGGGATGTCGTGATGTTCACAGAATCACATACACCGTGTAACTAATGCTTGGCGTACGAACGCATCATAGTGTGTAATAAACACCGGTAATGAATTAACGAAGAGCATGGGATAAGTGTGATAGAGTGATTCGGAGACACTTCTCGGCTTCCAGAAACCGAAAGTCCCCCAACGTTCGAGCGCTATATGGCAATATGTCCCCCAACGTTCGAGCGATGGCAAAGTGCATACGGGGGGACGCCCCAACTCTACTCCGGGCGATGGTGAAGGGCCAGCAAATGTCACTCACTGCTCTTCCCCCAGGCCTCCTGGACACGCTGATCAAAATGAACACGATTCTGGAAGACATTCAGAAGTCTCTGGATATGTATCTGGAGACCAAGCGCCATATTTTCCCCCGCTTCTACTTCCTGTCCAACGATGACCTCCTGGAGATTCTGGGCCAGTCCCGCAACCCGGAGGCCGTGCAGCCACACCTCAAAAAATGCTTTGACAACATCAAATTGCTGAGAATGCAGAAGGTTGGGGAAGCTGGCCGGGATGGGGTGGAGGGCAGGGGACAGATGCCGATGTCACCGTAGTCAAGGCCTTGGAGGGGACCGTGCCCTCCACACAGGAGGGGGATAGTCATGATTCTGGATCATCTGGGATAGGACTTGTCAGAACTGGTAATTTTGGGGGGTGGGGAGAGGAGCAGAGACCACCCCCAAAGGGCCCACGTACCTTCCAGGGGGATGTCAGGAGTGGGCAGGCCAGACCGTTAGTGCTTCCTGTTTTCGCAGGTTGGGGGCCCCAGCAGCAGATGGGAGGCTGTGGGGATGTTCTCGGGTGACGGCGAGTATGTGGACTTCCTGCACTCAGTACTCTTAGAAGGGCCCGTGGAGGTGAGTTGTGGTGAGGGTCAAAGCATCAGGCCGATTCCTTTTCCCCTCGGAGAGTTCGCTCGGCTCCGTGAGGAGGGAACGTCCCTGGGAAGGGACATCAGTCCCTCTCCGCCTCCTGAAAACTCTAACCTCTGCCCTGAACCTGAAAACCACACAGGCCGCCCCCCTCACCTCTGCTTCCCTCAGGGGCCCGGCCAGCGGCTGCCTGATCCTGCTTGTCCCCCCCGGGCCCAGAGTCCCAGAGTCCTGTTTCCTGAGCCCCTGCCCTCTGGGGACGCTTGTCCCCAGCCCTGAGGCCCAGCCACTCTGCCCTCTCGCCTCCCCCAGTCCTGGCTTGGCGACGTGGAGCGGACCATGAGGGTGACCCTGCGGGACCTTCTCCGGAACTGCCGTGTGGCCCTCAAGAAGTTTCTCAACAAGAGGGACAAGTGGGTGAAGGAGTGGGCTGGCCAGGTGAGCTGGGCCAGGGCAGGTGGGGGGACGAGAAAGATGGAGCCGCACGGGAGCAGCAGATAGAAAAAGGCAGAACCTTGTGTCTTGTTCCCCCCACCCCGTTCTGGGCTCGGGCCTGGCTTCCCTGCGCGCCGGCCCCTTAGCTCCTGCCCTTGGACGCGTGCCTGTCCCTCGGGGCAGATATTGAGACGAGTAGCGCCGGGTCCTGGAAGGGGCCGGGGGCGGGGGGCAGAGGTGTGGACACCGCCTCTGTGCACCCCAGATGGTGATCACTGCCAGTCAGATCCAGTGGACGGCTGATGTCACCAAGTGCTTGCTGACGGCCAAGGAGCGGGGAGACAAGAAGATCCTCAAGGTCATGAAGAAGAAGCAGGTGGGGGGCCTACAAGTATGGGGTGGGCCTGCTGGGGGTTGGAGGGGTTAGCGCCGGAGTCAGAGGTCAAGGTCAGCACGAGGGTGCTTGGTGGCGGAAGTCCAGCCAAGAAGGTCTGGCGGACGCTGGGGATCAGGCGTTTCGGGAGCTGAAAGTCGTATGAGGCTGGGATGAGGCGTGTTGGGGTTTGGTTGAGTTGCTCCCCCCCCCCCCCCCACTCTGCCCCCTAACCCCCTGACAGGTGTCAGTGCTGAATAAGTATTCAGAGGCCATCCGGGGGAACTTGACCAAAATCACGCGGCTCAAGATCATGGCCCTGGTGACGATAGAAATTCATGCCCGGGATGTGCTGGAGAAGCTTTATAAGAGCGGCCTCACGGACATCAGCTCCTTCGACTGGCTCAGCCAGCTGCGCTTCTACTGGGAGAAGGTGCGGGGGGCCCGGTGCTTCCGCTCAGTCCACGGTCCCCGCCGCGCCGGCACCCCAACGCTCCGTCCCGCCTCAGTTCCCTCAGCCGGCTCAACTCTGTCGCCTCCCGAATCAGGACTGACCATCGCTACAGTCGGTGCTCAATGGGGCCCTCGCTTGACCGGGATCCTGAGAGGCTGCGGCCGGCCGTTGCCGTGGGTCGGGGCGTTCGTGCGGCGTGAAGCCCCCACCCCTGTTTTCCATCTGGGCCATAAACCCTTCCCTCCAAACTCTGAACCGAACCCCTAATCTTCTAACCGCCGCCTCCCCACCTCCTCGGTCGTTGTCTCTGTCCGGCTCCAAGCCCACTTCTCTCTTCCTCTGCCCCGTTTCCCCAGGACCTCGACGACTGTGTGATCCGCCAGACCAACACGCAATTCCAGTATGGCTACGAGTACTTGGGGAACTCCGGCCGGCTTGTCATCACCCCCCTGACAGACAGGTCGGCTGTGCGCGGCGGCCACCAGGGGGCTGGGGCGGGGGCAGCACCTGCTGAGGGCCGGCTCCCGGGAGTCAGATAGGCCCTGTCCTCCATCCTCAGGTGTTACATGACGCTGACCACGGCGCTGCACCTGCATCGGGGGGGCTCCCCCAAAGGTCCGGCGGGCACGGGGAAAACCGAGACTGTCAAGGATCTGGGCAAGGCCCTCGGCACATACGTCATTGTGGTCAACTGCTCCGAGGGCCTGGACTATAAGTCCATGGGCAGGATGTACTCGGGCCTGGCCCAGGTCAGTGCCCTGCCGCCCCGCCCCAGAGGCCCCGGGTTCTCGTTTAGCCCCAGAGAGTGAACTGAAAGCCGGTCTGGTTCACTACTTTGTGGCTGACGACACCGTATCGCCTCTCGCCTCGGGTGGCTCTTCCAGTCGGGGATGTCCCTGCACCTCCCTCAGCTTCCCTCGGGGCTGAGTCTTGCTTATTTAAAAATGGAAAGATCCTGTAAGTGTTAAGTGAGGTGATGTACGTCAACTGGGGCGTGGCTAGGCACTCGGAGCTCACAAGATCCCCTGCCCCAGTCCCTTTGCAACCCACACCTTTTGTGGCTCTCCCCGACACTGTCCCGTCTGCTGGAATGTTCTGGAATGTGGCCAGAAACCACAACAGGGCTACGCTGCCCCCCAGCCCACCCCAATAGCACACACCTTTTGGAGGCCGCTCCACCTATCAGAGCGTTCCGGGCAGGGCGTGCTAGTTTCTAGCGTCTCCCCGTGTGCGGAGGGGGGGTACGTCTCTCGCTCCCAGCGACTCTGCCCCCACCCCCCGCCCACAGACCGGCGCCTGGGGCTGCTTTGATGAGTTTAACCGAATCAACGTGGAGGTGCTGTCGGTGGTGGCCCAGCAGATCCTGTCCATCCTGTCGGCCCTGGCCGCCAGCCTCCTCCGCTTCTACTTTGAAGGCTTTGAAATAAACCTGGTGTGGTCCTGTGGGATCTTCATCACCATGAATCCCGGTATGGGGTGTGGGCCACGGAGCCGCTGAGGCTCTGGGGGGGGGGAGCACTGGGTGTCTGCCCCCACCCCCTTCCAGGCCGGTGTGTTTAGCCAAGGGAGACGTGGCTAAAGACAACACAGTGTGAGACAAGGGTAAACACACGACTTTCTGGGAGAAAGGGAGGCGATGTTACGTCCTCCCTAAATGGGTTGACGGCCGCTCGCGTGTGTGTGTATGTCCCTGGTCCTCTGAGATGCTTCTCTGTCTTCTCCCAGTGGGCGAGCTCCCCGAGTTCTGGCCTTCCTGCCATCCCTTTCCCAGAAATAGGGAATCTCTCCCAACATGCAGACCCTCGTTCCCTGGGAACAGCTCCGGGGGAAGGGTCCGCGGGGAAAACAGGGAAGGGTTTAGGTACCGAAAGAGTCTGAGAAACAGCGGTGATTTTCCATCAGGACTGTCGTGAGTCACACACGGAGCTTGGACAGATGGGAAATTGTCAGCTCGTGATTGGAGTTTGAAACAGGGCCACGCGGAAAGGAGGGAAGGGGCCAGAGTTAGGAGAGCAGGGCCGGGGCCGAGGGGGGGGGCGGGGAGAGCATGTGGTCGGAGTTGGGGAGACTGTGGGGCATGCCAGGGTTGGGGAGGGTGGGGCGGAGTGGGGAGTAGTTTGGGCTCTTAAGAAATGGCGCTGTTTTCCAGGCTACGCCGGGCGCACAGAACTGCCTGATAACCTTAAATCCATGTTCCGCCCGATCGCCATGGTGGTGCCGGACTCTACTCTCATCGCGGAGATCATTCTCTTCGGGGAGGGCTTCGGCAACTGCAAGGTAGGCCGATGACGTCCTTTCGGAATTCTCTTACTTCCCTTCTCGGGCTATTCCCTGGACGGAGGAGCGCCCCAGCCTCCCGGTCAGCTTATCCTACGAGGAACGGAGGCTGTCGTCGTCGGCAGGATGTGGGGGCGGGAGCGCTCAGAGGAGGGAGGTCTCCCCTCCCTGAAGCCCCTAACCCACGTTGGGACCGGTCCCGAGATCTTCCCGCTAGAATTGTCCACAGAGCGCATCCCGGCCGCCTCAGGTCCCAGGGCCGGGCTTCCCGTATCTGTAACCGTCCCGCGTGAAGGAGAAGGGTTTCTGGGGTGCTCGATGCTCCCCCCCCCCCCATTTCGGCTCCCCAGATCCTGGCCAAGAAGGTATACACGCTGTACTCGCTGGCCGTGCAGCAGCTGTCCAGACAGGACCATTACGACTTTGGCCTGCGCGCGCTCACCTCCCTCCTGCGCTATGCCGGCAAGAAGCGCCGTCTGCAGCCCGACCTGTCTGATGAAGAGGTGGGTCAGGGACACGGCCCCTGGGACTCAACCTCCTCCGTCACGGGGCCCGTGCGCCCTCACCGAAGCTTTCCAGGTCCTGTCCCCGGTTGGGATCCCCGCCCCCCGCCCCCCCCCCACCGACTTCTGTCCCCCGTGTGACCTGTCGTGCTGCTGAACGTGCATCGTTCCTGCCCCTGAGCTTCGCCCCGGCGCCTCGCCCTTTTGGAGAGGAAGGGCCCGGTGAGAACCCAGGCCCTGGCCGCTCAGGCCCGAGGCTCCGTCTTTTCCCGCCCAGGTTTTGCTGCTCTCCATGCGAGACATGAACATCGCCAAGCTGACCTCGGCCGATGCGCCGCTCTTCAACGCCATTGTGCAAGACCTGTTCCCCAGCACGGAGCTGCCCGTCATTGACTACGGCAAGGTATCTGTCCCCCGGTCTTCCCCCACCCTCCCGTGTGAAGCGAATGTCTTTGTTCTGCCCTCCACTGGCCGTGACCTCCTGTGGGACGGTTGACCTCTCCGGGCTTCCTCATCTCCGGGACCTCTCAGACACTCCGCTCTCTTGCTTCAGCAACCCCCCCCCCCCCCCCCCCCCCGCCCTCCTTACTCGCTTCACGGAGCCCTTCGAGCCCTTCTATTTGCTCTGTGCCCAGCAGCGCCCCCTGCCTCGACTTCTCTCCGGGAGTGGGGGGGCAGGGTGCTGAGCGGCGGCCAGGAGCTGCTGATGCGTGGAGCCATAGAATGGAAGGGGTGGGCCGGAGGGTTCTAGAAAGTACAGAGAGCTCCTTCTCCTGGAACGATAGTTTAGATCCCCTGAGTGCTCCTTTCTACTGCAACCACGACCATGCTGGATAGAAATACGTCTTTGTCGACGCAGTGCTAAGCTGGCAAGAAAGACCATTTCCGGGACGAGGAGGGGGAGTAAATGTAGGGAGATAGTGCAACAACCTTACAAGGAAAGCGTCCTCGTTATTCCCGTTTAACAGGTGAGGAAACTGAGGCTCAGAGGGGCAACTTTCTCGGGTTCACGTAGCTGAAGCTGGGGCCCCAGGCAGGCTGGCCCGGAGCCCGGTCCCTCCACTCCACACTGGGTCCGTCCACGGCCAGAGTGCAGGGGGCCCCGGTGCCATATCTGGGGTCTGAACGTGACCCAGTGCCGGTCTGAACGTGAGCCTCCAGGCACTGGGGACCCTGTGAGAGTCCCTTATAGGCCTCATCCTTTCTCCCTGCGTTTTTGGCTTCTCTCAGCTGCGGGAGACCATCGAGCAGGAGACCCGCGATATGGGCCTGCAGGCCACGCCGTTCACGCTCACCAAGGTGATCCAGCTGTACGAGACCAAGAACTCCCGCCACTCGGCCATGATCGTGGGTGGCACAGGCAGCGGCAAGACGGCCTCGTGGCGGATCCTACAGTCCTCCCTGTCCTCCCTGTGCCGCGCCGGGGACCCCAACTTCAATATCGTTCGGGTGCGGAGTTGGGACAGCAAAGCCCCCGGTGGACGGCCAGGGAGGGCGGGGGCAGGAATGCACAGGGTCGGGGGGGGGGGGCAGTGTGGACCAGGAGGGCAGGGCTGGGGGAGATGAGAGAGAGCAGGGCGGGCACAGAGCCCTGGATATAAAGGGGGCGGGTGGAAATAAGACGACGTCTTGGGGTGGTGCCTGCCGGCACCTCGACACCTCCTCCTGTGTCGCTTCCAGGAGTTCCCCCTGAACCCTAAGGCCTTGTCCTTGGGGGAGCTGTATGGGGAGTACGACCTCAACACTAACGAGTGGACAGACGGCATCTTGTCCAGTGTCATGCGGGCGGCGTGTGCAGGTGCCCAGAGGGTCACGGGGTGGGGACGGCAGGTGCCGGAGTCGCCCGAGGGGTTGGGCGGGGGGGCGGGGGCTGGAAGGCTCACGTTTGGGAGACGACCGCGCGGGGCATGCTGAGTACAAGGGGCCCGCGCCTGCCTCTCCGGGGACACGAGTGGGAAGGGAGGTCTGGGGAGAAAGTCCTGGCTTCCTGACCGTCCTCCTCCTACCAAGACGAGAAGCCCGATGAGAAGTGGGTCCTTTTCGACGGCCCCGTGGACACGCTGTGGATCGAGAGCATGAACTCTGTCATGGACGATAACAAAGTCCTGACCCTCATCAATGGGGAGCGTATCGCGATGCCCGAACAGGTGCCGGCCCTGCGGAGCTGGGGACCCGGGGCACGAGGCAGGGCTCGGTGGGGGGGAAGGGGCAGCTCTGAGGGACCAGGAAGGGGGAGGCTGCCTGGGTTCAGGGAGACCCGTCTCCCACGGACGGTGGGAACAGCTGATGGGAAAGAAGTCCGTGCCGCCTTCGCCGACTGCCCGGGGTTACGTGTTCACCGGCTATGAAGCCCACCCTTCTCCACCCACCCACCCACACAATGCAAGCGAGCCAGCGAGAGAGAGAGACAGAGACAGAGACAGAGACAGAGAGGTTTTCCATAAGCTTAACCTTGAACGAGCTCTAAATTCTTTTAAAACGCAAGTCATTTGTAAGCCATAGGCCATCAATCACCCTGCCCCACTTGGCGCTCGGACAGAGACACTTGGGGGCATCGAGCCCCGAGTGATTTCTCCTGATGGGGGTGGGGTGGCCGAAGGATGAAGCTCTGACCCAGCGTGTCCTCAGGTGTCACTGCTGTTCGAGGTGGAGAACTTGGCCGTGGCCTCTCCCGCCACCGTGTCTCGCTGTGGGATGGTCTACACTGACTACGCTGACCTGGGCTGGAAGCCGTACGTTCAGTCCTGGCTGGAGAGGAGACCGAAGGTGTGCAGGGTTGGGGTGAGGAGAGGGCGGGTAACCAGTGCGGCCTGCGGGACGTAGAGCGAGAGTCCTCTCTCGTGGACGCCAGGCTGAGGCCGAGCCCCTTGAGCGCATGTTCGAGAAGTTCATCGACAAGATGCTGACCTTCAAGAAGGATTATTGCAACGAGCTGGTGCCCCTCCCGGAATACAGTGGGATCATCTCCCTCTGCAAGCTGTACTCGGCCCTGGCCACGCCAGAGAATGGGGTGAGTGGGGGCGGCGGAGCGGGGCCCGGGCCCGGGGGCTCGTGACCTTGCGGGGCTGACTCCGGGGAACGGGGTGTCTGAGACGCGGTTTGTACACAGACCTGAGTGGAGCGGGGACCCCAGGGGGAGGAGGCCTCACTGACCTCACGCACGTGCGTGGCTGTGTGTGCCTGTGCACACGTGGTCGAATGCCAGACTCAGGCCTCTGACGGCTGATGGTACACAGTGAAGCATCACTAGAATTTCCTACCCGTATTGGGGAGCCGAGGAGAGTTCGTTTTGTTCCTCATTTCTCTGTCCTTTCAAAAAATAGATATTAAGTTTTGGTCTACGGGAGGCCCTGGGCTGCTGTTCCTGCGGGAAGGAGCCCCCAGCCTAATCTGATGAGGGGGCTTTGGAAATTTTCACATTAATTGATGTTTAAGAGCAATGTCGTCCAGTTCAGAATTCCGGAGTAAGGACCAAAGTGGGATATCTGTCTGTTGAGCTTAAATCACTGCCTAGAAGTGGTTTGTATCGTTTTTGAAGACATCACCACACAACCCAACCCTTGACATGAGGTCGTAGAACAGTGAGGACCTCTGGCAGGGTATGTCATTCCTGGCACAGTTGATACAAACTGAACCTGTGTGGAGGGACTGGTAAGGTGATGGATGGACGAAGGACGATTATACGGTGTCAGCCGCGCGGGCGCCGAGGAGGGCTGGCCAGGTGGCGGGGCCCGGCGTTGCGTGCAGAGGCCTGGAGGGAGGGATGGTGGGACGCGTCGTGAGCTGGGATGAGCTGGACGGATAGGCCAAGGAGTCTGGACCGACTGTGATGGACGGCACAGCTTCGGCATGGCTCCCCACCCACATCTTGGGACTGAGGAGTGTTCGGTATTCCGGACGGGGTAGCATCTTCTGTGTCCCCTTATCTGTCATTCTCGGAGTCTTCATTCAGAACCATCCTCAAGAGCTTTTCACGCACGGCCTGAGGCTGTTTCCACGGACCCCCGTTAGAGACCGGGTGAACCGTGCCGAGTTAGCCCTGTGTGCGCCCCACGCCCGGCTCCAGCAACAGTACCTGCCTGCCACGAGCCCCCAGGGGTCTAAACGTGCTGTCTCTCGGGGCGCCTGGCTGACTCAGCCGGTGGAGCATGTGACCCTTGATCTTGGAGTCATGAACTCGGGGCCCACACTGGGCCTAGGACTTCCTTAAACAAAGCAAAACAAAACAAAACAAAACAAAACATAAGGGGCGCCTGGGTGGCTCAGTCGGTTAAGTGTCCGACTTTGGCTCAGGCCGTGATCTCGTGTTTCTTGGGTTCAAGCCGCACGTCGGGCTCTGTGCTGACAGCTCGGAGCCCGGAGCCTGCTTCGGATTCTGTGTCTCCCTGTCTCTTTGCCCCTCCCCTGCTCATGCTCTCTCTCTCTCAAAAATAAACATTAAAAAAAACTTTTTTTAAAAACACAAAAAAATAAACATGCTGTTTCTGCTATGAACTTGGTATATTTTAAATTTTGATTTTTAATTACACAAGGAATAGTTAACTCTGGTTTACTTTCTAAAAATTAAAAATTTTCATATAGGGACGCCTGGGTGGCTCAGTCGGTTAGGCATCTGACTCTCGGTCTCGGCTCAAGTCATGATCTTGCGGTTTGTGGTTTCGAACCCCACGCCAAGCTCTGCTACGGGTAGCTCAGAGTCTGCCTAGGATTCTCTCTCTCTTCCTCTCTCTCTCTGCCCCTCCCCTACTCATGTGTGCTCTCTCTCAAGATAAAGAGACTTTTTTTTAATGTTTATTTATTCTTGAGAGCTAGAGACAGAGCATGAGCAGGGAGAGAGAGAGACACAGAACCTGAAGCAGGCTCCAGGCTCTGAACCGTCAGCACAGAGCCCAACGCGGGGCTCGAACACACGAACGGTGAGATCATGACCTAAGCCAAAGTCGGACACTTAACCTACTAAGCCACCCAGGTGCCCCAAGATAAATAAACTTAAAAAAATTTTTTTTTAACATTTTATTTATTTTTGAGACAGAGAGAGACAGAGCACGAGCAGGGGAGGGGCAGAGAGAGAGGCAGACACAGAATCCGAAGCAGGCCCCAGGCTCTGAGCTGTCAGCACAGAGCCCGACGCGGGGCTTGAGCTCACAAACCGTGAGATCATGACTTGAGCCGAAGTTGGACGCTTAACCGACTGAGCCACCCAGGTGCCCCTTAAAAATAAAAAATAAAAATTGGGACGTCTGGGTGGCTCAGTTGGTTGAGCGTCCAACTTCAGCTCAGGTCGTGATCTCACAGCTCGTGAGTTTGAGCCCCACATCAGGCTCTGAGCTGAGCCTGTTTCCGATTCTGTGTCTCCCTCTCCCTCTGCCCCTCCCCCGGCTCATACTCTATCTCTCTCAAAAATAAATAAACATTAAAAAAAATTTTAAATAAATAAAAATAAATAAAAATAAAAATTTTCATATTAAGCTAGAGACGTTTTTGATCATCTCTGTCCTCGCAGTCCTGGTCTGCAACCCCCTCTAGATGAGTAACTACTGTGGAATGTGTGCACATATCATTTCAGACCTTTCCAATACATATTGACATACAGGCCTGTAGGCAGTCGTAGAAAATGTGATATTTAAAAAACATATCAGGGGCACCTGGGTGGCTCAGTCGGTTCAGCGTCTGACTTCGGCTCAGGTCATGATCTCACGGTTCGTGGGTTCGAGCCCCGCGTCGGGCTCTGGGCTGACCGCTCGGAGCCTGGAGCCCGCGCTTCGGATTCTGTGTCTCCCTCTCTCTCTCTGCCCCTCCCCCAGTTGTGCTCTGTCTCTCAAAAATAAATAAATGTAAAAAAAATGTTTTTAATAAAAAATAAAAAACATATCATGTTATACACCTCATGTACACATACAGCAATATGAGTTTGAGTTCTGTATCAGTATCCGTAGATTGATTTTATTGCTTTTAAGCCTTGCACGCTGTTCCACTGTAGAACATAGCATTTTCTTTTTTCATCCCTCTACCGGTGGACATTTAGGTCATCTCGTTTTTTGCAATTTACAGACAAGTTGCCACGACGCCCCGGGCCCCAGGTCCTAGGGCACCTGTGGGCACTTCTTCAGGGCAGACGTGGTGTGGCCACGCCACTGCTATGCCTTTATGACACAGCAGCAAAGAGCGTCAGCTGCCGGCTTACCAGAACTTTCAGGTCCATCTGAACGCTTTAGGTTTAGGTATACCTACAACCACACGGTGTCTCCAAATAAAACCAGGAAGGGAGGAAAACTCTAAGCTTTTGCTGCGATTTGCCACAATAGATCCCCCTCCTTTTCTTACGGATGGAGACCGAGTCCCTTCTCCTGTTCCATCCAGGTGAACCCAGCCGACGGCGAAAACTACGTGACCATGGTAGAGCTGACCTTCGTGTTCAGCATGATCTGGTCCGTGTGCGCCTCCGTGGACGAGGAGGGACGTGAGAAGATCGACAGTTACCTCCGAGAGATTGAGGGCTCCTTTCCCAATAAGGCGAGGACGCTCAGACCCAGCCGTCTGACGTTTCCTGTTTTTCTAGCACCCACGAGGTTCCCTACGCCAGGCTCTGCTTGAGTTTCAGCCGTGCCAACCCGGCCCTCTTTCTCTCACCCAGCGGGCTGTGCAAACTCCTGCCCGGCCGGGGACAGCTGGAGAAGGCTTTGGTGGCCTCACACGTGTTCCCTCCTTAGGACACGGTGTACGAGTACTTTGTGGACCCCAAGATGCGAAGCTGGACGTCGTTTGAGGAAAAGCTCCCTAAGACTTGGCGTTACCCCCCAAAGTGAGAGCGGGGCCTGTGGGGGGTCGGGCTTGGGGCTGTGGTTGGTGGGAGATGTGGGCAGAGAGCCGGGGCCTCGAGGCAGATGTGAGCTGCAGAGGAGGGGGGCTGGCTCCCAGAGGAGGCGGCTCTGGAACGCCGGAAGCAGGACGCCCGGCCTCTGGGCCCCTCAGGAGGCAGGGCTGGTGACGTCTCAGGGAGATAAACGTCAGGAGGCGGGAGGAAGCGGGCGTTTGAAAGGAGGTGGCCAGGCCCCTTGGACAGGGTTCGCTTTCCTCCCTAGTTCCCCCTTCTACAAGATCATGGTGCCCACGGTCGACACTGTTCGCTACAACTACCTGGTGAGCGCCTTGGTGGCCAACCAGAATCCCACCCTGCTGGTGGGTCCCGTGGGGACCGGAAAGACGTCCATCGCCCAGAGCGTCCTGCAGTCCTTGCCTTCCAGCCAGTGGTCTGTGCTCACCGTCAACATGTCTGCACAGGTGCGTCGTGGGGCCCAGGCCCTCCCTGCCTTCCGCGCCCTCCCTCGGGATCCAAGTGCCTGACGACACTCCTCCCGAACCCCGAGTTTCTCCCGGGAGACCCAAGCATTCACCCCGTACCCCTTCCACCAGACCACGTCCAATAACGTGCAGAGCATCATCGAGAGCAGGGTGGAGAAGCGAACCAAGGGGGTCTATGTGCCGCTTGGGGGCAAAAGCATGGTCACCTTTATGGATGACCTAAACATGCCGGCGAAGGACGCGTTTGGGTCCCAGCCCCCCCTGGAGCTGATCCGTCTCTGGCTTGACTACGGCTTCTGGTACGATCGCACGAAGCAGACCATCAAGTACATCCGAGTAAGCATCCGGGAGATGGGGAGACTCCTGTGATCCTATATTCCTCTCCACACGGGTGGGGCCGGCCGCGTCCAGCCCCAGACTCCCGGCTCCTCAATGATCAGTCCCTGTTGCGAACTCTCCTCGGTGACTCTGCCCTGTGCTTTGTGGCCAAAGGGTCCCGTCCTCCACCTCCACGCCTTCCCCACGCTCACGTGACTCCCCTGCTGCCGTCCAGGGTGTCCCTGACTCGGGTCCCGCCTCCCCACGTCCCCCTACAGGGCACCCCCAGGCAGTCTGCACCCACAAGATTCTGAGCATCTTGTTTCTTTTTTCCAAATCCATGGGCAGCAGCCTTTCCATCCCTCCCACTGGGCGGGGGGGGGGGGGGGGGGTCCGTCCGTCTGGCACTCAGGGTCAGAAGCTCTCCTGACAGCTAGTGTATTCTTGTGTTTCTGGGAAAGAACACGCATGCACACACACATACACGCTGAAAAAAGAGGGGGAAAAAAAAAACAAAGTCTAGAAAACATAGTCAAACTTTTTAAAAAATCTTTTTTAATGTTTATTTTTGAGACAGAGAGAGACAGAACGTGAGCAGGGGAGGGGCAGAGAGAGAGGGAGACCCAGAATCCGAGCCAGGCTCCGGGCTCTGAGCTGTCAGCACAGAGCCTGACGTGGGGCTCGAACCCACGAACCGTGAGATCGTGACCCGAGCCGAAGTCAGATGCTTCACTGACTAAGCCACTCAGGTGCCCCGTAGTCAAACGTTTTTTAAGTTACTTCCATTTTCTGTTTTTGGTACATGGATTATAATGAAATTAAAACAAATATGTCACTTTAATAATTGCAAACAAACTGTCCTTAATCCCTTCCTTCCCTTCACCTTCCCTGTTCCCTTTCTGCTGTCCTGGCCCCTCTCCTCTCCCCTTACTGTCCTCATCCGGCTCCTCTGACATCCTCCATATTCCTGTGCCCTGTGTTGCCCCTTTCCTGCCTGTCTCTGCTCTCCAGGACATGTTCCTGATGGCTGCCATGGGCCCTCCCGGGGGCGGACGGACCATCATCTCCCCCAGACTGCAAAGCCGCTTCAACGTCATCAACATGACCTTCCCCACAGTGAGGGCGCGATGGGGGCCCGGGGAGGGGGGGCCGTAAGAGGCAAGCCATCCGTGTCCCAGGGAACCAGGAGGCAGATCCAGGAGGGGTGGGGGGACCTCCGAGCGGAGGTGTGCACAGGGAGCAGTAACACGGTTGGGGGCTGCTGTTTGTGGGAGCCCTTGCTTCTCCTGAGCCAGAAGAGTGTGGCTGGCCATCTCTGGCCTGTGCAGCCTTGTGGTCCTGGGGGAGGTGGACTCAGGGGCCCCAAAGACGCTAAGGAACGCCAGGGTTCGGGGAAGGGAGTGAGGCCTCCGGGACACCCCAGAAGCCTCAGTCATCAAGATACATAACATTCGAATGCAACATTAAAATAGTCAAAGCCAAACATTCGTGGTGAACAAACACCACAATGTTAAATAAATCCGAGACCGGTGGTTGCTGAGGGATCTCAGACCCTGAGGCAAAAGGAAACTGCGACAATCCTGACCCCATCTTTATTTAAAACGTGCGTATTTGTTCACCATGGATATTTTGCATTAATTTCAATTTTTCTTTCTTAATTTTTAAATGTTTGTTTACTTTTGAGAGAGAGGGGGAGAGGGGGAGAAGAGAGAGGGAGAGGGAGACTCCCAAGCAGGCTGTGTGCTGACAGCACGGAGCCCGACGCCGGCCTCGATCCCACAAACCAGGAGATCGTGACCTGAGGCGAAACCAAGAGTCAGATGCTTAACCGACTGAGCCACCCGGGTGCCCCTGAATTTGACTTTTTTTTTTTTTTAATTTTTTTTTTTAACGTTTATTTATTTTTGAGACAGAGAGAGACAGAACATGACGGGGGAGGGTCAGAGAGAGGGAGACACAGAATCGGAAACAGGCTCCAGGCTCTGAGCCGTCAGCACAGAGCCCGACGCGGGGCTCGAACTCACGGACCGCGAGATCATGACCTGAGCCGAAGTCGGCCGCTCAACCGACTGAGCCCCCCGGGCGCCCCTGAATTTGACTTTTAAGTACTGCATTAAGATGTTATTTCTCTTGATTTTGTGGGTTTTGCGCCCCTTTATGTTCGGCCCCCCCGGGGATGAGTACTTAACTCCCCTCGCCGGGGTCCGGGCCCTGGCGGCCAGGTCGGCAGCCTGCGGGAGTGAGCGTGAGGGCCTGTTCCCAGGAGTCCCAGATCATCCGGATATTCGGCACCATGATCAATCAGAAGCTTCAGGACTTCGAGGAAGAGGTGAAGCCCATTGGCATCGTGGTGACCGAGGCCACGCTGGACATGTACAACACGGTGGTACAGCGCTTCCTGCCCACGCCCGCCAAGATCCACTACCTCTTCAACCTGCGGGACATCTCCAAGGTGAAGCTCCCTCGCCGGGAACGGCTTTCTCGGCTTTCCTCTCAATGCTTGGGACGGGGTCTCTTCCCTCCCGCCATCCCACCGCCCCGCCTCTTCCCCAGGTGTTCCAGGGCATGCTTCGGGCCAACAAGGACTTTCACGACACCAAGTCCAGCATCACACGGCTCTGGATCCATGAGTGTTTCAGGTGCGACGCCCGTGCCAACACCGGCCCAGGGGGCCCCTCCTCCTCCGTATGCCCCGCCCCACCCCATCCCACCCCACCCCCCAGGGGGCCCCTCCTCCTCCGTATGCCCCGCCCCACCCCACCCCCCCACCCCCCCAGGGGGCCCCCCTCCTCCTCCGTATGCCCCGCCCCCACCCCACCCCACCCGCCCAGGGGGCCCCCCTCCTCCGTATGCCCCAGCCTCACCTCACTCCCTCCCGACAGAGTCTTCTCTGACCGGCTGGTGGATGCTGCAGACCTGGAGGCCTTCGTGGGCATCATCAGCGACAAACTTGGCTCCTTCTTTGACCTCACGTTGCATAATCTTTGTCCCAACAAACGTCCTCCCGTCTTTGGTGAGCTGGCGCCCCCGCCGCGGGCTGCTGCGGGTGTTGGGAGGCCCCCCGGGGGGAGGGCTGGGGTATGGGGTCCCTGGGGGAGCCTGGCCACGACCGGGCCGTGGAGATCTGAGCCTGCTTCCCGCGGCCCAGGGGACTTCATGCGGGAGCCCAAGGTGTACGAGGACCTGACAGACCTGGCTGCGCTGAAGGCGGCCATGGAGACGGCCCTCAGGGAGTACAACCTGTCCCCCGCCGTCGTCCCCATGCAGCTGGTACTCTTCCGGGAGGCTATCGAACACGGTGAGCACTTCCCCCGCCCGGCCCCGCCGCGCCCCAGCTCCCGGCGTGGGCTCTTCCCGAGCGAGTCCCGGAAGCTGCTTTCCTTTCTGGCCCCAGGTGGCCAGTGGCGACGGTGGGGCTCTTCCTCGACGAGGAGGATGTGGTGTCGGGCAGACAGGGCTGCGCTCGCGGTGGACTCGCTGCCTCGGCCTCAGGCACCGGCCGCTCCCCCCGCTTCGCGGTCCCTGTACTTCAGTTTCGGGCACCCCGGTCTCTAGGCCTCTAGCGTAGGGCCCGGTGGTCCCCCGGGGGCGTCCCAGAGGCCTCACCACCCTCGTCTCCCACCCCCCAGTCACACGGATCGTGCGGGTCATCGGACAGCCTCGGGGCAACATGCTGTTGGTGGGCATTGGGGGCAGCGGGCGCCAGAGTCTGGCCCGCTTGGCCTCTTGCATCTGTGAGTACGCCACCTTCCAGATCGAGGTCAGCAAACATTACCGAAGGCAGGAGTTCCGAGAAGGTAGGCGTGAAAGATCCCCTGGTGACCGGGGAGCGGAGAGGTGGAAGCCGGTAGCCAGCCGTGCCAGGCGCGCGGCGGGGGGGGGGGGGGGGGGTGGGCGCGTGCTGGGCTCCGGTCGCATGCTGGGGGCGGGTTCCCACCTCTCAGAGGGGGGGACAAGGGACGGGATGGTGAGTCTGAAGTCCGTCTGTCCCCCCTCCCTCCTGCCCTCTTCTGGCCCAGATATCAAGCGTCTATACCGCCAGGCGGGGGTAGAGCTCAAGCCCACGTCCTTCCTCTTCGTGGACACCCAGATTGCGGATGAGTCGTTCCTGGAGGACATCAACAACATCCTGAGCTCGGGCGAGGTCCCCAATCTCTACAAGACTGATGAATTTGAAGAGGTTTGAACCTTTCCCTACCCTCCACCAGCTTGAAGAAGCGCAGATCCCAGAATGTGCTCCCTCGGGGCCCTCTGTCCGTCCCTCCCCCGCATCAGGGGCGAGAGCCGCTCCTCCTCCGTCACCCCCAAGTGGCTCTAAAAGCCGCACCCCGTCCGGTCCGCCCAGCCTCTGCCCCCACCCCTCCGACTCTGCCTCGGGAACCATGGCTCCCCCAAGCGCCCCTGGCTTCCATGCAGATCCAGACGCTCATCTCGGAGCAGGCCAAGGCCGAGCAGGTGCCCCAGTCCTCCGACAGCCTCTTCGCCTACCTCATTGAGCGCGTGCGCGACAACCTGCACATTGTTCTCTGCCTCAGCCCCGTGGGCAACTCCTTCAGGTGAATCCGGGGACAGCCTCTCCCTGCCTGTCTGTCCTGCCCCCCCCCCCCCCCCCGCCTTCCCCCACACCTTCTGGGGTCCTGAATAGCCCGCTCTCCCCCCCTACCCGCCCTAGACCTCGGCTCCTTTCAGGTTATTCCTGCTGCTACATGGGAGTTGTCTGCTCCCTTGTGCTGTGACTGCATTGTTTCGTTGTCACTTTGTTTTGTTTTGTTTTAACATTAAAGAAAAAAAATTTTTAATGTTTGTTTATTTTTGAGAGAGACAAAGACAGGGCATGAGCGGGGGAGGGACAAAGAGCGAGGGAGACACAGAATCCAAAGCAGGCTCCAGGCTCTGAGCCGTCAGCACAGAGCCAGATGCGGGGCTTGAACCCACCAACCATTGAGATCATAACCTGAGCCAAAGTTGGACGCTCAACCGACTGAACCAGCCAGGTGCTCCTGTTTTAAAATTTTTAATCATGATTTTAAAAATGCAAAATTACATACAATTTGCCATCACCACCGGTTTTCGGGTGTAGGGCACAGTGTCATTAAGCATATTCACATCAGTGTGTGACAGATTTCTAGAATTTTCTCATCTTGCAAAATTGAAACTCTACACCTGTTGAATAATCCCCCATTTCTCCACACACCACCCCCGCCCACTCCCCGCCCCGGCCTCTGACAACCACTGACCCCTTTCTGTTTCTGTGAGTGACTACTCTAGATACCTCCCGTAAGTGGAGTCATACAGTTTTTGTCTTTGTCTATCTCGCTTGTTTCACTCAGCTCAGAGTTCTCAAGCTTCATCCATTCCTTCACCCAAGGAAGTCAGAACTTCCTTACTGTTTAAGGCTGAGTAATAGTCCGTTATGTGTATATGCCATGGTTTGCTTACCCATTCTTGGCATGACCGGGTTTTAAGGGCATCAGAGAGGAGGAGGGAGACAGAATTGTATGGAGAGGCCATCTGGGCCACCCTTTTGTTTGGTTTTATATTAATGGTATTACTGTGCCAGGCACTGCGCTAAGCATTTTACACGTGCTGCCTCCCTGGTTGGTATTCCTGTTGTTCCCGTTTTATTTGTTTATTTATTTATTTATTTATTTATTTATTTATTTAAAATTTTTTAACGTTTATTTATTTCTGAGACAGGGAGAGACAGAGCATGACCAGGGGAGGGTCAGAGAGAGGGAGACACAGAATATGAAGCAGGCTCCAGGCGCTGAGCTGTCCGCACAGAGCCCCGACGCGGGGCTCGAACTCGCGGACCATGAGATCATGACCTGAGCCGAAGTCGGCTGCCCAGCCGACTGAGCCACTCAGGCGCCCCGTTGTTCCCATTTTAGAGATGAGGAAAGTGATGTTCCCTTGCTCAAGATCCACAGCTGGGTGCGAACCAGGCCGTCTGTCCCTAAATGCTACACTGAGCCAGCTCTGAGGGGAGCCGGACCTGGACAGGTGGTGGGGGGCACACAGGAGCATGAGGAGGGGACACGTGGGTTGCTGGAAAGCGGCCAGACCCGTGAGGGAGCCAGGAGCTGGAGGCCGCCTCTCCGCAGGGGACTGACCTCTTCTTGAAACCCGTCACCAGGAACTGGATCCGCCAGTACCCGGCCCTGGTGAACTGCACCACCATCAACTGGTTCTCCGAGTGGCCCCACGAGGCCCTGCTGGAGGTGGCCGAGAAGTACCTCCAAGGAGTGGACCTGGGCACAGAGGAGAATGTGAGGCCCTCCCCACACGCCCAGCCCCGACCTCCCTCCCGTGTCCCTTCTCTAAGTGCCTTCACTGTCCGTCTTGCATCCTTTTCTGTGGGCCTCAGATCCACAGGAAGGTGGCCAAGATCTTTGTCACCATGCACTGGTCCGTGGGGCGGTACTCCCAGAAGATGTTGCTGGAGCTGCGGAGATACAACTACGTCACACCCACCAACTACCTGGAGCTCGTGTCGGGATATAAGAAGTATGGAGAAGAGTGGGGGAGGGCGGGGAGGGCCAGGGAGCTTGGTAGCTTTTGAGGGCGATGGGCCGAATGATGTAATGGGAAAGATCCAGGAGCCAGCCCCCCCCCACCGGGGCTGGCTCCACGACCCAGGTGCTGACCCTGGAAGGCAGGGATGTGGGGTGGGGGTCTCCTCCTGTGCGGGGAGTTAACAAAAGGGAGACGGGGTTCCCTGGGTGCAGGGCCGTTTCCAGAGCCCTCTGGCCTCGCCTCTGCCCTACACCCTCTCTGTCCTTATTTCTGGAACGATGTGTCTTTTTCCAACCTCAGTACGATGGGGACATCGCCGTATATACCAATGATATGTGTGTCGGCCCTGAATGTTTTCTAGACTTTCTACCCCCCTCAAGAATTATATATTCATTCATTAAGTCATATTGAGTATCTTTTTAGGTACCCAACGCAATAATAGTTTGCCTTGAAAGATGTAAAAGAAATGTAAAAAAAAGGCTCCCCTTATTTATTAGATTCAGTGTTTTGATCAAGGTGAAGGGCAAGCCATTTGTGAAAAGAACGGTCATCCTCAGTCATTCATTCATTCGTTCGTTCATTCCTTCCACACATATTTTTGAGCATCTGCCACGTGACACTCACTGTTCTAGGCACTTGCAGCGGTTGGCAAAGTCAAGTCCTGGCCTTCCCTTGGCGCCCAGGCTTCCAGCCTGTTTACTGTTTGCCCAGACATTATGCTAAGCCTTTGATGCACATTTCCTCGCTCGGTCCAGAAAATCATCCTGCACAGATGCTATTTTTTTTTTTTTTTTTGGTCTGTATAACGTTCAAAACTTTTTGAGTAAGCTGCTAACATTTAAAATGGGAGGCTTAGAAAAATCCGGATTTCCACGTTTTCTTTAAAAATGAGACATTTCGGGGCACCTGGGTGGTTCCGCTGGTTGAGGGCACGACTCTTGATTTCGGCTCAAGTCACGATCTCATGGTTCAAGAGATCGAGCCCTGAGTCGGGCTCTGTGCTGACAGCATGGAGCTTGCTTGGGATTCTCCCTCCCTGCCTCCCTCTCTTTCTCTCTCTCTCTCTCTCTCTCTCCCCCCCCCCCCCCCCCCCGTCCCCTGCTGGTACACGCGTGCTGTCTCTCTCTCTCTCAAAATAAATTAAAAAAAAAAAAAAATCACGCACTGTGGCAATACGGAGCCCACATTCCTTCCCACGTGGGGAAACCAGGGTGGAGATGGGTGAGAGGTGGCCACCCCCTTGGGACAGGCTTGTGTCGTCTGGTTCACTGCCGCTCCCTGCTTGCTGCGCACGGGGTTGGGGCGGGGGGGGCAGTGGGAGAGCCTCAAGTAGGGACACGGCGATGACAACAGTGTCTAACAAGCTGCTTTGACAGTGGTGCGTGGAATAAATCAGAGGGATGAGGGTCTGGAAGCAGGAAAGCCAGCTGGGAAGCTGTTAGCAGGGACTCAGGCGGGAAATGCTAAAAACCTGACTGTGGTGGCGGTGGTAACAGGCGGGAAGGGGGGGGGTGCCCAGCCTCCCCAGGCACCTTACCCTAGTCTGCGCCCCAGGTTGCTGGGAGAGAAGCGGCAGGAGCTGCTGGGCCAGGCCAACAAGCTGCGGATGGGATTGTTTAAGATCGACGAGACCAGGGAGAAGGTGGAGGTGATGTCCCTGGAGCTGGAGGAGGCCAAGAAGAAGGTGGCCGAGTTCCAGAAGCAGTGCGAGGAGTACCTGGTCATCATTGTGCAGCAGAAGCGGGAAGCAGATGAGCAGCAGAAGGTGGGGGGGGGGGGGGGGGGCGGTGTCCCTGTGCCCTGGTTCTGCCCCCCACGCACCCCACCACTAGTGACCAGGGGGCAGGGGCTGCCCGGGGCACCGTCAGCGACCGTGTCAGGGGACGCGGTGCCCCTCGCATCTTCTTTAACCTTATTTCTGATCACTATCGCTCCCCTGACACTGGCCCCCTACTCTCGCCCAGGGCGAAGACAAAACCCTGCCCCCTGTGCCTCCCTAGGCCGTGACAGCCAATAGTGAGAAGATCGCAATCGAGGAAGTCAAGTGCCAGGCACTGGCCGACAATGCCCAGAAGGATCTAGAAGAGGCGTTGCCAGCCCTGGAAGAAGCCATGCGGGTACGAAGGCCCAGGGAAGGGAATGGGACACAGCCTTCTGTGTCCTTGAAGTCCCTGGGGACGTGGGAGGAAGAGGGCATCTCGGTGGGGTCTCGTCTCCCCCCCCCCCCCCACCCCCGCCCTGTCAAGCGCCTGTCCCGCCCCCTGAGTTGCACGGCCCTGCTCCCTGAGCGAGTCCCTTTGCCCAGGCTCTGGAGTCTCTGAACAAGAAGGACATAGGAGAGATCAAGTCTTACGGACGGCCCCCCGCCCAAGTGGAGATGGTCATGCAGGCAGTCATGATTCTTCGAGGCAACGAGCCCACCTGGGCGGAGGCCAAGAGGCAGCTAGGTAAGCTAGAGACCCGAGGCGCACTCAGCGCCAGTTTGCCCCGTGCCTCTTAATCGTCTGCCGTGCGCCAGGAGCTCGGAGAGGCGGAGACGAACGAGGCATCGTACCGACGCTCCAGGGCAGGTGGAGCCTCATACGAAAGAGACGTAAAGATCAGTCAAGATTCTTTGGCTGTAAGGAACAGAAAACAGCTCCCCTTCATTTAAGCAAAAAAAAAAATAAAATAAAATAAAATAAAATAAAATAAAATAAAATAAAATAAAATTGAAGATATGGGACCATATCCCAGAATCCAAAGAAAGGCAGGAATACCTCTGGGGCCCTCAAAAGCATGAGAGTCAGAAAATGCAAAACAAGGGTCTTTGTGTTTCGTTCTCATGGTTTTCGCGGCTTTGCGCTCCCTTGGCGGAATAAAGTCTGCGGGCCCTAGTTCAGCGACCCCTGCCCTGAGGAGAATATGCAAAGAGTGGGGAAGTAATGATGTGTGTGTGTTGGGGCAGGGACTTTGGCCCAGGGCGTCTGAGGTAGGTGGCTGGTGGGAGATGGGGCTGGGAAGACTGTAGGGCGTCCTGGGGGCTTGGAGGTTCTGGGGAGGGAGGTGAGGGCCGCGGGAGGAAGTGGGGATGCGGTCAGTGTTCTGGGCTGGGGAGCCAAGCCCTGGGATGGGGGTGGGGGTGGGGGTGGGGGCAGGAACCGCGCCCAAGCAGTGGAGGTGAGGCCTGGAGGAGGAGGGTCAGGCCCTCTGGCTGAGGCCCCCGGTTTCCATCCCACAGGGGAGCAGAACTTCATCAAGTCACTGATCCACTTTGATAAAGACAATATCTCAGACAAGGTTCTGAAGAAGATCGGGGCCTACTGCGCCCAGCCCGACTTCCAGCCCGACATCATCGGCCGGGTCTCGCTGGCGGCCAAGTCCCTGTGCATGTGGGTGCGGGCCATGGAGGTGAGCGGGGGCGCGGGCGGGAAGCGGGGCGGGAGCCCCGGGCTGGGGTGGGGGGGAAGCCCCGGGCGGAGGAGGGGGCAGCGGCCGCTGCAGCCGGACTGTCTCCCCGCAGCTGTACGGGCGGCTGTACCGCGTGGTGGAGCCCAAGCGGGTCAGGATGAACGTGGCCTTGGCCCAGCTTCAGGAGAAGCAAGCCGCGCTGGCTGAGGCCCAGGAGAAGCTGTGGGAGGTGAGCCGGGCCTCGCGCCCGTCTTTCCCGTGCGGTCCCTCTCCCCAGGTCCCGGGATGCTCCGTTGCCATTGATTTCTCCCCTCCTCCCCTCTGCCTTCCAGTCCCGTCCGCCTCCTGCTCTGGGCCCTTCCAGACAGGCTGCCTCTGGCTTAGAAGCTGAGCCCCGCCCCCCCCCCCCCCCCCATGGAGGGTTACGAAGGCACGGCTGGAGCCCTTCCCTTCCCAACTCGACTCGGAGCTGGCGGGCTCTCTCGTGGGCTTTGGGGCCGGGCCCGGAGATGGGTTAAGTGATGAAATCCGGGTGGCAAATCGGTGTTTGCCAGGGCAGGGGGACAGGGCAAGAGTGTGACGCGGGGGCCGCAGGCCGGGAAGACTGTGCTTGGCTGGGGGTGGGGCTGCGCTGGAGGGAGAGGGAGTTCCTCACCGGGAGCGGGCTGGACACCCGCAAGGTGACTTCCTCCAAGACATGGGGACAAGTGGGGCGCCCCGGGGGCTCAGTCGGTTGAGCATCTGACTCTTGAGCTCGGCTCAGCTGTCCGTCAGCGGGCCCTGAGTTCAAGCCCCACGTCGAGCTCCACGCTGGGCGTAAACCCTACTTAAGAAGGACGTGCGGGTGAACGGCTCCCGCAGGCAGGGTGCAGAGTGCTGTTATCAGGAGTCCGAGAGTCTCCTCGCATATCTGGTACGTTTTCCACCCCTGCTTCGATAGGATTTCATATCCACGCGGGGCGAAATTCAGAAGGTAGAAAGAGCAGCCTGCGAGACGCCTCCCTCTCACCCCCTGCTGCCCTTCCTTGGAAACAGCCTCTCTCACAACTTCTCCTGTGTCCGCCCAGGGGCGTCCACGCTCAGATAAGGAAGTGATTTTCATTTCTGTACCTGAGCTCGTTCCATTCTGGTACCTCGTGAGCTTGTGCTGCCCTTGGACCCTGCGGGCGGTGCGCCCTGGCTTGCGTGGCCGTTCCCCTTTGTGACGGGCAGATGCATCGTTTCCAAGCTCCAGATCTGATGCGATCTTTGGCCGTATGGAGGCCTTTGAGTTTTTATACAGCCAAAGCCGGTCACACCATTTCCGGACGTTTCACCCGCCACCACGTGTGGACAGCACGCAGGTCTAATGTCCTCAGATCAGATGAGGACCCTGAGGTTTAGCGAGATGAAGGGACTTTCGAGGTGCCGGCGGAGCTGGGCTGGAGCCCACGCTGCCTGACCCCAAGCCCCGCTCGTCCCCGTCTTTACTGCCAAGTGCAGCGGCCCTCGGGGCCTCTTCCGACCCCTTCTGTGCAGAAGCAGCCAGGCCGGGCGAGGGGGCTTCTGTCCTCACGCCCTCCTTCCCTGCCCTGTCCCTGCGGCCGCCATTACCCCCCCAGCCTCTCACGGGCCGGTCACCCTTTCACCGTCTCTTTTGAGAGTGAACAATCCAGGGCTGGCGATTGGTTTGGGAAGGTTTCTCACCCCTGGATGGTTCCTATCCTGGGACAAATAATTATGTGTGACAAGTGGGGCCATGGGGTCGGCTGCCGACAGCATCATTCACCGGAGAGTGGTTGTAGAGCACCCCACGTTAGGTCTCTTGAGAGCCCCTAGCCGGTAAGAGGAAGCAGACGGGCACCCCAGCTTTGCCCTCTGCCTCTGAAAAGGCTGTGGAGTGTCAGAGGGAAACGTACCTTTCGACAGGGCAGGCCTGCCTCCCCACCCATTTGCAGGTGGCCCCGAGCCGATGCGGGGCTCCCCCACAGACCGGCCGGTACGCATCTCTGGCAGAGCCTGAGCATTTTGAAAGCATTTTGAAAACTTCCAAGTCGGAGCCAGCCGGGGGTGGGAGAGCCTGTACTCAGTGCCAGGGCCCAGCGGTTTGGAAAGTGGCCCCGAGCTCAACTACATCGCTTATCAATTCAAATCTGGAGTAAATAGTTACTTGCTGGGGACCCTGAAAATATATTTTCCCAGTTCTGACAGGCAGCAAGGGTTACAAACCACTGGCTTAGAAATTGTCTCGGGCACCTGGGTGGCTCAGTTGGTGAAGCATCTGACTCTTGACTTCAGCTCAGGCCACGATCTCCTCGTTCGTGAGATTGAGCCACGTGTCGGGCTCTGTGCTGACAACGCAGAGCCTGCTTGGGATTCTATTCTCTCTCTGCCTCTCTCTCTGTCCTTCCCCTGTACATGCCTGCTCTCTCTCTCTCTCTCTCTCTCTCTCTCTCTCTCTATCTCCATCTCCCCTACCCCCTCCCCCACTCGTGCTCTCTTTCTGTCTCTAAATAAATAAACTTAAAAAAAAAAAAAAAAAGGAATTGCCCCAGAAGGCCCTGAAATGGGCCAAAACAGAAGCCTAATCTACTGAACATTCACCTTCTTTCTCTCTCGCATCCCAGTCCTGGTCGTCACATCATCCCGAATAGCGTATCGCAGGCCGTGTGCCGAGACCGTGGGATGGCAGCCAAATGCTACAGAGTAATGACACACACAGATTCCACACATTTGACTACGACCCTGAGGGAGGGTGTTAAATTTCAAAGGTTAAGTCCCTGAGTAAACTAAAGTCCAAGTAAATTAAAATCTGAAAGCAAATCATCCTGCTTTTTCAGAGTTAAAAATCAAGAAGCCAGCATTCTCAAGTCAAAGTCCCCAAACCATCGAGTCTCTTATTCTGCTCGGTCTCAGCTGTACCCTCAGTATCTGGGGAGAATCTGTTTCCTTAAGCTGCGGCCAGGACGGGCCCTCAGTCCCTGGAAACGGATGTCATTCCTGTGGGACCTCAGAGCCTGCAGCGGCTCCAAATCCTGTCTCTTGTGAGCATCATTTGAAATTCTAAAAAGATTCAAGGGGCGCCTGCGTGGCTTAGTAGGTTAAGCATCCGACTCGATTTCAGCTCAGGTCATGATCTCAGGGTTTGTGAGTTCGAGCCCCGCATCGGGCTCTGTGTGCTGACAGTGCAGAGCCTGCTGGGGATTCTCTCTTTCCCTCTCTCTCTCTCTGCCCCTCCCCTGCTTGCACGCTTGTGCTCTTTCTCCAATAAACTTAAAAAAGAAAAAAAAAAAAAAGGCCCAGGAGTTAACATACAGGATTTACAGACAAAATTACGCTCCCAGGAAGCAACAATTCTTGTTGCTCCAGAGACCACGGTGAACACTCAGTGGTGTTTGCGGGAATGAGGACACGTGGAGAAAAGCTTGGTTTTTAGCTTCACCAGAATGGCGGTTATCTGGAAATCACGACCTGTGAGTTTATGTCAAACTGCGGAGACACCCTCCCACGATAGATTAATATGAGATACGATCCAACCAAAAAGCATTTACCGTGCCGGGGGCAGGTTGGAAGCCCACACGTGTGTATGTATTTCTTGGAGAGGGCAGTTATTGTGGCTAAAATACACGTAACTTTTGCCACTGTAAACCCACCGTTGTCCATCGTGAAGTGTGGGATTAGGGAGCATTAAGATGTCCCCCATGTTGTGAAGCCACATGGAAACCCCAAACAGAAATCCCGGCTGTGTCCTTTCAAGTATCTGACCCTCCCCCCCACCCCCACCCCCGCCGTGAACACCACGTCCCCCGCTCTGTGTCGTGACCAGGCGCGGTCACCCCACACCGCGGTGGCTCATGGTGCTGGCTGTCTTTGTGGAATTGCCGAGGCCCTACAAGAACCGCCTCATGGGCAAGGTTTTCACCTCGCCCCGTGCTTTTCCTAACTGGAAAGTCACCTCCAGCACATTCCTGAACCGAAGTTGCCGTTGCTGCTGCTGCTGAAGCTTGTGCCCCGGGGGGGGACCTGGCCAGGCACAAGTCCTCTGCCGTCAGGGTCTCAAGACGCAGCTTTTCCCTCCGGAACCCCCAAGTTGTTCCGGCATGCTCCCTTAAGGCACAGATAATACTTGCACGCCACCTGCCCTAACTGTGTCACCGGGAATCTCAGAACGGAACCCCTCCCTTGTCCCAAGGCTGTGGATGAGCCACGATTGCCTCCTTAGCCCTGAATTAAAAAAAACAAAAAACAAAAAACTGAAAAAATGAGACAGCTGCCCTAGTGCCACGCAGGCTTGGCCAAAGCCATTGAAAGCTAGAACCCATAGTACACGCGGAACGTACAGTCTTGCCGTTGAAAACCAGCAAATGTCGTCGTCCAGCCGTCAGTGCCCGGAAACTCCCCGACTTCAAGCTGGTTGGCGTGTTGGCCGCTTCTGTGCTGAGGCCACGGCGGACCTCATCCTGCGGCCACCCTCCAGCCCAAGCCCACGAGGCTGCTCTGTTTCAAGCAGTCCTGCCTCTGCAGAAACGGCCACTCACCTGTGGACGAAGCCACGGTCATCTGTCAAGGTCAGAATATCACAGCGTCGGCTTAAAGCCTTTCACCCAGGCGACAGCCAGACCACCGTAAAAACTCAGTGTGCCCAGTGGGAGCCTGTGCAAACCCTCCAAGTCAAAGCATGCGTCCATACCCCAAAGTCTGCCCTTGAGACCCCCAAGGCCCGCCCAAAGTTTCTCAGTGGGTTTCCCGGTCTGCAAATACACTCTGAAGGGATCTGCGAACTAGCAGCCTTCTGTGCCTGGGGGTTCTAAACACACTGAGACGTGAAACCAAAGGGGTTTGGCCAAAACATCACCTTCGGAGACTAGGTGGGAGGATGCGGCTGACATTGTGGGCAGGTGGGCCCACGAGGAGTGACCCCGTCGTCAGACGGACAGACTCAGTCTTGGGCGTCGCTGGGGGGCAGAGTGGAAACGGCCTGAGCTCGGTGGAGCATTCCAGCTTATTCTTTGCTGATTTCACCAGTCAGATGAGCCACGCACCTCCCTCCGGAGAAGGAGTATGTAAAGGCGTGGTGAAAGTCTTCCCACACACCAAGGAATGGCCAAGATTAAAAAAAAAAAAAAATCATAACAAAACATGGCGCCAGAAGACACAATAAACCCGGGGATGATTCATCCTACCGAGAAGCACTTACAAAGCAGATCTAATGGAAAAATTGGTGTCACCAGAGGGTAAATAAGGAAGAAATGACACCCAGAGAGCAGAAAGAGGACGGTAAGAGAAAAATCGCAGAGAACCGGGAAGAATTCTGGGAAAACGAAAAATGATCAAAGGATGGGCTGTTTGGTAGACGGTAGAGTCAAGGAATATACACAGCCACGCCAACAAGAAACCCAAACAACATACAAGAGAGATTGGAGACACGACCCAACCGATCAGAATTTCTGCAAGACAGAAGCACAGAATCCGGGGTGATAGGAAGCTATTTCACAACCGGCTCGGTGTGCGCAGCGGCCTGTCGGCCGGCCCCCAGGCGCGCACGGCACCAGCCCGGTCGTGGTCACGGAGGTGCGTGCTGTTGCACTGTTTGTGGCCTTTAGCTGTTACCGTCGACCTAGGGACGGAGCGCAGAAGGCTGTGACTTCTGAGCGGGAACGTTGTTGTCAGCCTTGACAACATAAAAATGAAAGTACAGGGGCGCCTGGGTGGCTCAGTCGGTTAAGCGTCTGACCTCAGCTCAGGTCACCATCTCACAGTTGGTGATTTCGAGCCCCGCATCGGGCTCTGTGCCCACGGCTCGGAGCCTGGAGCCTGCTTCGGATTCTGTGTCTCCCTCTCTCTCTGCCCCTCCCCCACTCGTGCTCTGTCTCTCTCTGTCTCTGTCTCTCTCTCCCTCAAAAATAAATGTTAAAAAAATTTTTTTTAATCTTAAAAGTACAGCTAAAAAAAAAACGTGGGAGCTGGGTGTCGGTGGGGGTGGGGTAAAGATTGGGCAATGCTTTTGTAGGAGATAAAGCAGGGTTTTAAGATGGTGTTCGGCGATATGAAGGTAAGGAGTTGAAGCATTCTCATGGGCAGGAACAGGGAGGAAGAAGTGTAGTCTGGAGGGGAGAGGGTCACCCCTGCGTCCATTGTAGCATAGAGGCCATAGAAATAGTTTCAAACGGACGAACCAGGAAACGGCAGTATGGAATATACCTGAGCGTGTGCAAAACGCCTCTTGCGGAATATTCAAGAAGCAGGTCGCGTTGGCTACCTCGAGGAGGGAGCAGGGTGGATGGGGGGGGGGGGGGTGGGGCAGAGAGACTTTTCATGCCCATAATTATCCCTTTTGAATTTTTAAGTCACTTATTCACAAAGCAAACCAAATAAAAAAGAGGCAGCAGTGTACAAGGACGTTCATTCCAGCATTGTTAATAATAGAACATGCTGGAAAGACACACATGTCTATCAGAAGGAGACTTGTTATATAAATTACGGCTCAGTCATTCACAAGATTATTTTGCAGCTGTTAAAGAGAATGAGGCGGCTTGACGAGAACCGATTTGGAGACAAGAAAAAAAATAAAGTACAGTAGTATGTTAGCATTTATCTTTATGAAAAAAAATTCATCCAAAGAGATACTTCCCGAGCGCCGGGCACTCTTCTAAGTGCAGGGATTTGGTGGCGAGCAAGGGCCTGCCTTCACCGTGCATGTATTTATTACCGGTGGACCCTACGCACAGACTGTGTCTGGAAAGCTATAGGAGAAACGGGCTGGGGCAGGGGTTGGGGCAGGGGCACAGGCTGGGGCAGGGCTGGGGCAGGAGTGGGAGGAAGCCAGATCCTTCACCATGTGTGTTTTTTTCCCTTCTGATGTGGATTCACTCTTTACGAAAAGACATAAAAGAGGAAAATTATGCTTTAAAAAAAGACAAAGTGGCGGTGAGGTGTGATAACGGTGTGACGATCGTGGGGGAGATGTCCTTGTTTTGTTCTAGATCTGCACCGGGACGTCTTGAGGCTTGACGCTTCATGAGTCTGTAACTTCCTCTAAGACACTTTGGCAAAGAACAGTAGATGGAATAAGACTGGCGGAATGTTAACAACTGTTGAATATATGTGGCGGGTGTAGAGGTAGTCATTATGTGATTCTTTGTCCTAGGTTTGCAACTTTCCATAATTTTTGAGTTAAAAAGATAAAAACCACAACGAGATTAATGTATGTATAAATATGCATGTATGTATTTTAAAAATAGTAGCCTAAGCATAATATTCAGAGATAGGGAGGCAGCTGCCAGAAGAAATAAAAAGAGAAATTGGTTCAAAATAATTTGCTACTGAAGAACGGGACCAGGAGTGGAAGAGGTTTTGTTATAACTCCTTTTTATCGTATTATTTAGGTCTTTAACCTTATGCATACATTTCTTGTATAAAAAATAGAAACGGTGAAGACAACACCACATGCAAAATAAGTAATGAAATCCAGAACGATCGTGGGCTGGCTGCTTCCCCACAGACACAGCTCCGCGGGAAGCCCAATTATAATCAGTGTTGCTGACGAGCCTGGACTGCGCGGGTGGTGGGGAGGCAGTCACGTGAACCTGGCGACAGGTGGCACGCAGGGAAGACCGCCGGACAGCATGGCCTCCAGCGGGTTTAAGCCCACCTGTGCCAGTGCAAGGGCGCCCCTCTCTTTCTAGACCCCCAGCTGGTGTTTCGTCCCTGAGTGGCCCGGCTGACTCACCCCTTCAGAGTGACCCCTTCTTTCCCTGGATGTTAATACCTTCTAACATCACTACCCAGGCTTGACCTGGAAGGCGTGCTGTCACCCGAAGGTGACATTTGGGACCTCCACTTTGCCTTTTTTTTTTTTTTTAACGTTTATTTATTGTTAAGAAAGAGAGCATGAGCAGGGGAGGGGCAGAGAGCAAGGGAGACACAGAATCCGAAGCAGGTTCCAGGCTCTGAGCCATCAGCACAGAGCGTGACATGGGGCTCGAACCCCTGAACCGCGAGATCATGACCTGAGCTGAACCCGGATGCTTAACCGACTGAGCCACGCAGCTGCCCTGGGTGCTCTTGCTTTAAAGACAGTTTCTTGGGGAGTTAATCTATTGCGTTTCCAGGGTCTTTTGGAGGTCAACCTCAGTGGTTGGGCCCATGTCCTGCGCCCTGTGCCCTCCTTCCCACAGCCCAGATGAGGCCCGGTCAGGGGCACCAGGCCAGCACGTGAACTCTGCACAGTTGGATCCCCATCCCTGTGTGGGTCCCTGCACCTGGGCCTTTGCCCCGAATGGAGTCCCTCTTCCTCTCTCCAACAGTTTCTAGATTTTTCTTTCTCTCTCGAGGTCCTGCCTTCGGGCCATGCCACACTGGCGTGGGGGTGGCAGTCGTTTCTGTGCCCTCTGATCCTCTCTTGCCAGTGGGACTCATGTGGCTTATTATGCTCCAAGGGGACTGTCTTCCTACCCGGCCTTGAGTTTCATGACAAGAAGTTTCCCGGCCCAAGAAAAGAGTGGTGGAGGGGAAGGGAAAGAAGACTTCACGTCACCACACATATTTTGTCTTGTTTTCTGTCTGCGACAGCCCTACGGGGTAGGGGTTAGCATCGTCACATGGCACACCGGGCCACGGAGGCTCCAAGGCCTTGGAACGGCAGATGGGCCACCGGAATCCCGAGCAGCGCGGCCACAAGAGTGGCGTTTGAGCCGTTCGCTCTGGTCCCTCCCAGGTGGCCGAGAAGCTAGAGATGCTGAAGAAGCAGTACGACGAGAAGCTGGCCCAGAAGGAGGAGCTCCGCAAGAAGTCCGAGGACATGGAAACGAAGCTGGAGCGAGCGGGCTTGCTGGTGTCAGGGCTGGCCAGCGAGAAGGCGCGCTGGGAGGAGACGGTCAAGGTGAGCTCTGGGGGCCCCGCCCGGCTCTCCTCCCTGCCCGCCAGGTCCCAGAGCTCCACCCCCTGTCGGCTGAGGGACACTCGGGGGACATGGGGACCCCCGGGTGCAGGGACATCCAGGAACGGGGGACGGGAGTTCTCCCCCCTCCTATATGGTGCGAGCAGCGCAAAGCGAGTCTGTGCCATTGGGAGGCGGCTCCCGTGTTTGCACAGGCCTGGGGAGCGAGCGCCAGGGCCTTTGCTGTAGCCCACGGACTTGATGACTTTACAGAAACATTCCCCCCCCCCCCCCCACCGCGTCCTGTCTCCGCCTTTATGGAGCCCCTGGCTTCAGGAAAGGGTTAGGCCTTATCACCAGAATGTAAACAGGATCACTGTGAAAGACGGCGACTCCGAAGGGATTAGAACCAGGTTGGACTCCTCAGGGCCGAAGGTTTAGGACAAAGCGCCTCTTTGATGGAGCCAGTGTCGGTTGTGGGGGGGGGGGGGGGGAGAGCCAGCGCTCCCCAGTGCCTGGGGCCCTCCTTACATCCCCTGCCCGCCCCCCGCCCCCCACCCAGGGCCTGGAGGAGGATCTGGGCTACCTGGTAGGTGACTGTCTCCTGGCTGCCGCCTTCCTGTCCTACATGGGCCCCTTCCTGACCAACTACCGGGATGAGATCGTCACCCAGATATGGATCAGGAAGGTGAGGCAGGGCTCAGGTCCTCGTGAGCTCTTGGGCTCTAAGACCAGGGCTGCGGGGAGGACGGAGAGACACCCGGCAGGGGCCGGGGATGGGGGGGGGGGGGCAGGGGCCCCGGGGCGGGGAGCGGGGCTCGGGTCTCCAGGCTGACGTCCGGGGCTCTTCCCCGCCCAGATCTGGGAGCTGGAGGTGCCGTGCTCACCGCGCTTCACCTTCGATAACTTCCTGTCCAATCCTACCAAAGTTCGAGACTGGAACATCCAAGGGTTGCCCTCGGATGCCTTTTCCACAGAGAATGGCATCATCGTCACCCGAGGCAACAGGTAAGGAGGCTGCCGGGAGCGGGGGCGGGGAAGGGCGGAGCCTGTCTTCTGACTGACCACCCTCCTTCAGGTGGGCACTGATGATTGACCCTCAGGCCCAGGCCCTGAAGTGGATCAAGAACATGGAAGGAAACCAGGTAAAGGCTGGCGGGAGGGGCAGGGCGGGGGCTGCTCTTGGGCCCCTGGCGTCTCTTCCCAAGCCTGCCTCTTCCTGAGGCCCGACTCGGAGTCAGATTTTACTTTGGGCCCCTCAGCGTGTCTCCCATCTCTTTCCCTTGCTCTCTAGGGCCTCCAGATTATCGACCTGCAGATGAGCAATTACCTTCAAATTCTAGAAAAGGCCATCCAGTTTGGATACCCAGTGCTGCTCCAGAACGTTCAGGAGTATCTGGACCCCACACTTAACCCTGTGCTCAACAAATCTGTAGCTCGAATCGGTGAGGGTCCAGGCTTCCTATGGGGTTGGGCTGGGGGACAAATCCTAGAGACCAGCCAGCTGGGCCACGAGGTGAGGGGTTGGGGGGGAGGGCCGGCCCTCAGACTGTGGCCCTCCGCTCACACAGCCCCGGGCTGGGCATTAGGGCCGCTGGATGTGGGCTGGGGGCTGGGCCAGCCCACAGCTGGTCACCAGGGCTCCTTTGCCCTTGACCCTGGCCCGGCTGCAGGCGGCCGGCTGCTGATGCGCATTGCAGACAAGGAGGTGGAGTACAACAGCAACTTCCGTTTCTACATCACCACCAAGCTCTCCAACCCCCACTACAGCCCTGAGACCTCGGCCAAGACCACCATCGTCAACTTTGCTGTCAAGGAACAGGTGGGGGCGGGGGCTGCAGCCTGGACCCAGCTAGCGAGGAGCAGGAAGCACCCGGAGAGTCCAGTCGGCAGGGTGGAGACAAAGGCCCCCTGCGCTGGGCGGCAGGGGACGAGGTGGGGGGAGGCGTGACTGGGTGCCAGGGGTGTGCCGTCACCAGAGCGCCAGTCCCACCGCGTGTCCCCGTGCTCCCAGGGCCTGGAGGCTCAGCTGCTGGGCATCGTGGTCCGGAAGGAGCGGCCGGAGCTGGAGGAACAGAAGGATTCACTGGTCATCAACATCGCTGCCGGCAAGAGGAAGCTCAAGGAGCTGGAGGATGAGATCCTTCGGTGAGAGTGCACCCGCCGCTGGCACCCACCGCCCAGCCCAGCCAGAATCCTGGGTGTGGGCGGGCTGGGGCGCGAGGACTCCCCACCTCCCCACCCGCCTACCTGCGCTTCCCTTCAGGCTGCTGAATGAGGCCACGGGCTCCCTGCTCGACGACGTGCAGCTGGTGAACACCCTTCATACCTCCAAGATGACCGCCACCGAGGTGACCGAGCAGCTGGAGACCAGCGAGACCACAGAGATCAACATCGACTTGGCCCGCGAGGTGAGCCTCGCCCCTTGCTCTGCGCCCAGCCCCGTGGCCACCGCCCCCCACCCCCCGCAATTCCACTCCCGCCAGCACCGTGGCCGCTTCCCCCCCTACCCCTGCCCTGACTCTGTCCCCACCCAGCCCCGTGGCCGCTCCCCCGCCACCCTGCCCTGACTCTGCCCCTCCATAGGCTTACCGCCCGTGTGCCCAGAGGGCGTCGGTTCTGTTCTTCGTGCTCAACGACATGGGCCGCATCGACCCCATGTACCAGTTCTCGCTGGACGCCTACATCAACCTCTTCGTCCTCAGCATCGACAAGAGCCACCGCAGCAACAAGCTGGAGGACCGCATCGACTACCTGAACGAGTACCACACCTACGCCGTGTACAGGTGTGCGCCCCGCGCCTCCGGAGCCCCCCACCTCCCCCGCATCTGCCAGGATGCTCCCGCGCCAGTGCTGCCCGGCGCCACGGCCACTGGCCTGGCCCCTGCTCCCCGTGGGGACAGAGCACGAGCTCCTTGAGCCGTGCTCGTATCTGCTAGGGTCCACGCTGCCGGCGCATCTCCAGTGGCCACGTGCCCCGCAAGCACTGGGAATCTCGGTGAAATCCAGATCCACATCCAGCAGGCTGGGGCGGGGCCTGGTCCCGGGTAGGGGGCCGGTGGGGGACCACACTCTTTGTCCTCCTGCTTCCTTCAGGGTCCTCGCCCCTGACCAGCACCCACACCCTCCTCCCGGCCACCCAGGCCTTGAGCCCCGCGGGTTCACTTGTGAATCTTTCTGCAGACTGTCCCTGCTTGGCTCCCCATGGCTGCTCCAAGGCCCGTTAGCTTATGCTCCAGCTCTCCCGGGAGTCCTCCCTGCTCCTCCTCTTCCACGCCTGCACTGGGCGGCTCCTCTCAGAAACTGTCCAGTGGGGGCCCCCTGCCCTGCCTGCCATCCCTCGGAGGCCCGGCCACCCCGTACAGGACCCATCACATCACCGCTTAATCGATGGGCTCTCTGTCTGTCCTCCCTCTTCAGCTGACTTCCTCCAGGACAGAGGCTGGGGCTCAGAGATGACTCTGCCTTTAGGACCTGCACAGAGTAGGGGTCAAATCGATGCTGCGTGTTGTTTAATGGAAATGAATGACTGGTTTCACCAGTGAGCTCTCTAGGTCCCTGAGGGCTTGGCCGTTGACAAAAGGTTTGGGCTAGAGGCCGATTCAGGCCCTTCTTGTGCGTGAGGCTCCGCGATTGTAGGACCTGCACTCAGTAACCATTCACGTTGTGCTTCCTGTCCCCTCCGCCCTCCGGGTGCCCGTCTCTCAGGTACACCTGCCGCACCCTTTTTGAGCGCCACAAGCTACTATTCAGTTTCCAGATGTGTGCCAAAATCCTGGAGACCTCTGGCAAGCTCAACATGGACGAGTACAACTTCTTTCTCCGCGGGGGTGTGGTGAGTCAGTCAGAGGCGTCAAGGTTGGGGATGGGGACATGTATGACCAGGACTCCGGGCCGGACCGTCAGGCCCAAGGCTCCAGCGAGCAAGCCAAGGAAAAGTGCCAGGAGCAGGTGTGTCCGGCTCCCTGGGGATGCGGGGGGGGGGGGGGGGGAAACCTCTCACATTACAGGTGAGGATTTGGGGCCCCTCTTACCTGTGACCCACTGACAGATGTGGCCTCTTGCCTCTTTCACTGCTGCTCAAGCCCCTCCTTTCCCGGCCTGGGTTCCATGGTCACCGTTACATGCTCCCCCCCCCCCCCCCCCCGCACAGGCACCCTCAGCGCCCAGTCCCGTATTGCTTTTGCTTGGCGAAACCACCACTCTGGCTGGATCTTGCTCTCCTGTTCCTGTGTGGCCCAGGAGGCTGGGCCTAGGTGGAGAAAAACACTCCCACACCGAATGGACTCCCTTTAAATCCATTAGGCCCTTAAAACTGACAGACAGAGGTGCCTGGGTGGCTCAGTCAGTTAAGCATCCGACTTCGGCTCAGGTCATGATCTCACGGTCTGTGGGTTCGAGCCCCGCGTCGGGCTCTGTGCTGACAGCTTGGAGCCTGCAGCCTGCTTCGGATTCTGGGTCTCCTTCTCTCTCTGCCCCTCCTCTGCTCATACTCTCTCTCTCTCTCTCTCTCAAAAATGAATAAACTTTAAAAACAAACTTAAAAACACCTGCTAGACAGTGACACCACGTTTCCTGGGCTGGCCTCTCTCCACCCTCCTGGACAATGCCGGACACTTCTCTCCTCATCCGGGTTACCAATAACTAAGAGCCTCCCACTGCTCCCCACCCCCAGTCTGTCAGCATGCCCACCTCCCTGGTGTCACCTCCCATGGCCTGCCCTGCCCCCCCCCCCCCCAGGGCTCCTGCATTCGCTGTCCCTTCTGCCACAGGTGCGCCCGCAGCTCCCACTCACCAACTTTAACGCTGGACTCAGATTGCGCCTCCCCGAGACCTCCTTGACTTTCCTATTCAATACTTCAAACCACCCCCAGAACTCCCAATCTTTTGTATGCTCTTCAGCTCATTCTACTCTGGCGCGACCTTGCCATCTTTACCTGGCACTGGATAACTTAATTGTTTATGTCTTTGGCTCATCGTCTGCCCTCCCGTGTTGGAAAATAAGCCCCTCAGGGGCAGAGATATGTGCCCTTTATATTCAGCGCCGCATCCCAGTGCTCAGAACACACAGTGGGTGAGCAGTGAGTATTTGCTGAAGAGGGTGAGGAAGGGAAGGGGCCTTTCTGCAGGGCGAGGTCATTAGGGCGAGAGACAGTGTCACCAGGAAGCCAGCAGAGGGCGCCAGCTCCCCAAATTTGCACCAAGAGGTGTGGGCTCGGTGCCGGGGAGACCCTGCCCCGTCCCCCCTACCCCCCCTCCAACTGACTTCCCCAGTCCAGGCAGAGCCCAGTGCCTCTGGGACTCCCATAGTCCTTTCCTCGTGGTGCCCGATGCAGGGTCTCGGCTGCCTCATCATTAAATGCTTTGGAGGGGTTCCGGTCAGTCCCCTTCCTCCTCTCTCCTTGCCCAGGTCCTGGATCGCGAGGGCCAGATGGATAACCCGTGTACGAGCTGGCTCGCCGACGCCTACTGGGACAACATCACAGAGCTGGACAAACTGACCAACTTCCACGGGCTCATGAACTCCTTCGAGCAATACCCTCGTGACTGGCACCTGTGGTATACCAGCGCCACCCCGGAGAAGGCCATGCTGCCAGGTGCCCCCTCCCCGCCGGGCCCTTCCCCTTGTTCCCTGTCCCTGTCCCCGTCCCCTCCGAGCGAGCGTCTGCTTCCCGCGGCCCTCTCCGTCCCCAGGCGAGTGGGAAAACGCCTGCAATGAGATGCAGCGAATGCTGATCGTGCGCTCCCTGCGCCAGGACCGGGTGGCCTTCTGTGTCGCCTCGTTCATCGTCTCCAACCTCGGCTCCCGCTTCGTGGAGCCGCCCGTGCTCAACATGAAACTGGTCAGTGGCTTGGTTTCCTCCTTGCCCCCCCCCGCACCCCCGGTCCTTCCTGCCTCGCTCTGCGGTGCCCCCAACCTCTGCTCTTGGGCAGTCCCCGCTCCCCCGACCCCGCCCCGCCTCACGTGGCCTTCTCACACCCCGCGCTTCTGGCAGGTTCTGGAGGATTCGACCCCACGCACCCCGCTGGTGTTCATCCTGTCTCCCGGTGTGGACCCCTCCGGCGCCCTGCTCCAGCTGGCGGAGCACATGGGCATGGCCCAGCGTTTCCACGCCCTGTCCCTGGGCCAGGGCCAGGCCCCCATTGCCGCCCGGCTCCTGCGAGAGGGGGTCCTTCAGGGTCAGTGTCCCGTCCTGCTCCCCCACCCCCGTCCCTGGTGCGCGTCTTACTCCCCGGAAGCCCCGGCCTCCGTCACGCTACCGTGACCGCAGCCCCCACTTCTCCAGAGGACCCCTTCCCCCGACACGCGCGGAATCGGGGGCGACGCGTGGGGACACGCGGGGCTCGGGGAAGGGCTCCCACTGAATCCAGTGCCCCCTTGCAGGACACTGGGTGTTCCTAGCTAACTGCCACCTGTCGCTGTCTTGGATGCCCAACCTGGACAAGCTGGTAGAGCGGCTGCAGGTGGAAGAACCTCACCCTTCCTTCCGCCTCTGGCTCAGCTCCAGCCCCCACCCGGACTTCCCCATCTCCGTCCTGCAGGCCGCCATCAAGATGACCACGGAACCGCCAAAGGTATGGCACCGGCCGCGCTGCTGGCCCGGCTCTCTTGCGGCCGCGCCGGCGGGAGGCCCGCCCTCACAGCTGCCTGGCCTTCGGGCTCTGCTCCCCTCTCGAGAGACCCCCCACCTCGCCTCTTCCCTCCGTGCGCCAGGCTCTTAGCACAGAGCGGTAATCTCTAACACCGTAGCCGCTTACCCGTGCCCGGCATCGTCCCTGTACCAAATTCGTTTAGAACACACACACCCTATCAGGTAGGTACCGTCGCCCCCATTTTACAGAGAGGAAACTGAGGCACAGAGGGTAAACGGCTGGTCCACAGGACCTTCCTGCCTCCCGGCATTTCCTCCCACCTCTCCCCAGTGCCCCGAGCTCCCGGCCCTTCTCCCTCCAGCTCTGCTGAAATGTTCTTCTCCAGCACGGAGGTCACCACTGAATGCAGCCACACCGATCACGTTCCTGTGTCCCCCCCCGTCCACCTCTGCTTACGCCACTCGAGTAGCTTTTCGGTGCTTTTAGTCAAGACGGAAACCCTTGCTGACCGGCCTGTGAGCCCCCCTCCCCCCACCCTGTGCCTCTGGGCCCCACCCACCCCTTCTCCCTTCCCTCTCTTCGCTCCACCCTCAATTCTTAAAATATCTTGTTCCTCTTCCTCCAGACTCGGCACCGTCCTGCCCCAAGGCTTCCGCACAAGCTGCCGGGCACCCCCACCCCCACCCCGCCGCCCCCTCCTTCGCCCCTTCAGGCCTCGGCCCTCCTCGTTGAGCTCAGCATCCCAGTGAAACACTCTCATAGAACCTTCCTGCTGGTCCTTTTACCGTGTGAGTTTGGTTCTGACGAATGCCTGCTGTCTTCTCTAGACTGGAAACTCCGCGAGGCCAGAGGACACATCTTTTGTCTCTCTCTGTCTCTCTCTCTCTCTCTCTTGCTCACCTTGTGACTAGCACCTGTACATAATAGGTACTCAACCAGTAAGTCTGGACACACGTCTTTCATCATGTAGATCCTCCTCGCCTGCCTTGGGGCAGTTGACACAGTGAACTGTCCCCCCACCCTTTCCCTGACACGCGCTTGGGGTTCTCCCTCTGTCTCCCGCCACATCACTTATCACGCCTGTGTTTCCTTTTCCTCTTGGCCTCTGATCGTATCTCCAGGCTTGGTCCTTGACCTCCAGCTTGGCTCATTCTCCGTTTCCCCCTTTCACAACTCGATGGAGAAATTGCCCTCTTCCTGATCCTGCCCAGTCCTTGTCTCTGGCCCCGGGAAGCAAACGCACTCCCGGGTCTGAATTCCATCTGGCAACGAGGCGTTCCCTCCTGGCACGCCAGAACCATAAATCCCGTACTCTCGGAGCAAGTGGCCAGCCCGCCACCGCAGACGATCTCCTCGGCCCAGTTCTGTTAGCGGCGCCTCCGTTTTTCGAAGAACCTCCTTTTGCTTTCCAAGAAAGGTGTATGCCTTGGTGGCTAGAGGGCCCTCTGTTGGCCGAGCGCCCCGTGAGGGGCACAGGTGTGTCAGAGCAGAGGCAGGTGCCACTTCTGGCCGCATAAGAAGGTGGAGGCCACCTGGAATCTGGGGGCGGCCTGGGAGGCGGGGGGGGGGGGGGGGGGGGTTGGGGAGGGGGGAGGGGAGGCTCGCCCTGGCTCCACCCGGGGGAGATTTGTCCTCACCACCCGGGGTCTGCAGAACCTCTGGGCGTGAGCCAGAGCTTCAGGGAAGGCCGAACATTCACGGCATACTTGTTTGCAACAGGATTTCCCTCGGTAGCGAAGAGGGCACTATTTTTAAACGTTTTACTTGGAAATCATTGGAAACTTACGCAAGAGTTGTAAGAACAAGACTACGCTAGGGTTCCTGGCTGGCTCCGTTGGCAGAGAGTATGACCCTTGATCTCAGGGTGTTGAGTTCAAGCCCCACATTGGGCCTGGAGCCTACTTAAAACAAACAAACAAACAAACAAACAAACAAACAAAAACAGAAGAAGAAGAACACAAACACTATGTCCTCACAGCCTCACACCCGTGGACTCGTTACCCAGACTCTTCCATTGTTAACATTTTGCCTCACCGGCCTTATCATTTGATCTCTCTCTGCGTCTCCACGCACACATGCTTTCTCCGAACGCCGAGAGTAAACTGGGAAAGACATCATGGTCTTTTCCCACTAATACTTCAGTGTATTTTGGCATAAAGGGCTCAATCCTGAGAAGGATTTTTATTTTTTTTCAATACACACTACAGCACAGCTGTCCAACCTCAATAAACGGATAGAGCGTTTGAACCCCATCTATTATATATTCCAATTGTGGTAAAGGACCCGGTCATGTCCTTTTTAAAATTCTCCCCCAGCACAGGATCTGTTCTAGGTCAGGTATTGCAACTTTGTTGTCCTGTGAAAGAGGCCAGTGTTTGCATCGGGATACACGAAAGCAGCCCCAATAGTCAAGGGGACGGTGGCTCATTCGAGTCTTACAAGTAAGAAGGTCCCCATGACCACAGCCCCCAGTCGCCGGTTTGGGTGCGATTCCGGAGTGGTATTCTTGGTTGGATCACTGCCTGCCTTCTAGTCCTTTCCTTTTCATTAAATATTAAGCAGATACAAAAGAATATAAAATACAAGAGGGGGTGCCTGGGTGGCTCGGTGCGTTGAGCGTCCGACTCTTGATTTCAGTTCTGATCACGATCCCAGAGTCAAGGGATCAAGCCCCGCATCAGGCTCCGTGCTGAGTGTAGGGCCTGCTTGGGATTCTCTCTCTCCCTCCCTCCCTGCCTCCCTCCACTCCTCTCCCCTACACCTGTTTGCACCCTCTCTCTCTCAAAAAAAATTCTAAAATATATGCAAAGATCTAAAGGATCCCCATTCATTTTTAAAAACATTTTAAACATCTTTATTTAGTTTTGAGAGACAGAGCGTGAGCGGGGCAGGGGCAGAGAGAAGAGAGAGAGGGAGACACAGGATCTGAAGCAGGCTCCGAGCTGTCAGCACAGAGCCCGACAGAGCCCCACGTGGGGCTTGAACCCAGCAACTATGAGATCCTGACCTGAGCCGAAGTCGGATGCTCAACCGACTGAGCCACCCAGGCGCCCCCATGGATCCCAACTCACTACACACCTGTGTGCCCATCTTCCTGTGTAAGAAAGATGATTCCCATTCCCACCGCCCTCCCCACTCGGCTGCAGCCACTTTTCTCAAGGTGCGTCTGGCTAACACACACATTCATCTGCGCCTTGCCTCTTTCATTCAGCGCTGGGTACTTGACATTGATTCACACTGCTTATGTTTCACGGTTCCTCATATGCTCCACAACCTAATCCTTCGTCCGCTTTGTGTTTTGCGGGTTGTCTTTCCCCTCCCCCTCTTGTTAACTATTATTATTGGTGAATAGAGACCCTTAATTTGTATGAGATGGAATTTAGCTCTTCTCTTCTTTATGGCTTGTGCTCCTAGGTCTCATTCAAGAAATCTTTGCTCACTGCGAGGTTGTAAAGGCACTCCCTTGTCTTCAAAACCGTTTTATAGGGGCACCTGGGCAGCTCCGTCGGTTAAGCGTCCGACCTCGGCTCAGGGCATGACCTCACGGTTTGTGAGTTCGAGCCCCACATCGGGCTCTATGCCGAGAGCTCAGAGCCTGGAGCCTGCTTCGGATTCTGTGTCTCTCTCTCTCTCTCTGTCCTTCCCCTGCTCGCTCACTCTCTCTTCATCTCAAAAATAAACAAACATAAAAAGAAAGAGTTTTATACCCTGACTTTCACATTCATGTGTCTTAACCACTTGAGACGGATCCTTGTGAGTGTGGAATGAGGCAGAAGTCTAATTTTGTTGCCCCCCAGCCCCCCACGTAGATAACCCATTCTCCCAGTACCATCATCAAATAGCCCACCATCACCCTTGCGATGTTCGATGCCTGCCAGGCCTTAACTCCCCTTTACACACACCTAGGTTTCTGGGCCCCTTATCTCTGTTCACTGGTCAGGTTGTTTATATTCAGGTCAGTATGTACCATCTCAGTTCCTGTTTGGCTCCATAATAATGCGTGATAGCTGGTAAGGCAAGTCTCTTTACCTCATTCTTCTTCAGGCTATGCCATGGCCTTTGATTCTCCAGCAGAAATGTTGGAATTAGCTTGTCAAGTTCCACAAACAAAACCCTGTGGATCACTTTGCAGGAAATCAACGTCTTGAGTAGATCGAGTGTCCCAATCCATGATTATAGTACGTCTCTCTCCACGTAATCTTTATTTCAATAAAGTTTTGTCATTCTCTCTATATGAAGATTTGTACATTTTTACTGGACTTATTCCTAGACACGTTACATATTTTGATATTCTAAATGACAATATTCTTGCTTACATATTGTCCCGACTCCATTCTGTCCCTCATAGACGGGGCTTCTTAAAGCACCGTTTCAACCTATTGCGGTAGTACTCGAGACGGAAAGTGGCCCTGTGACTCCTGGTGAATCACAGCCCTTCTGACCCCACCTGAGTCCTCGAGCTTGACTTCAGTTAGACCCATCTCCTTACTTATTCTCCCCTTTGTGCCTTTATTCCCTCAATTCTTTCCATCTCCAGGAGACCGATGCCCTCCTCTCAGCCTGGTGACCTCCTTCCCGTTTGTGAGACTTAGTCCAAATCCCGACCTGTTCTCGAAGCCTGATAAATCTATCACGTGGCATGCCCCTCCTCGATGATACACTACGGCTCCTCTAATCTACACTGAACCTCTGTACCTAATGGTGTACGTTTTTGTCCGTTAATAGTTGCACGGCTAGGTCCTCATGTTTTCTGGTATTCCCAAATCGAGCCGGCCTGCCCGCCGTCGAGAACATCATGGCTGAGAGGATCAAAAGTGGGGGGACAAGGAGGCAGAGCTCCCAGTAGCCCACACAGTGCCCGCGTGCAAGTTAGAGAAAGGCACCCACCCAGTCCTGTGAATCAGTGCACATCCTGGTGCGCAGGTCAAGGGCTGCACTGCAGCCCTCACTGACCTCTTCGGCCAGTGCCCTTGTGCAGTAAGCAGCCTCCACAACTGTGGCGGTGCTACCGGCAGGGCTTGGCACGATGCACGTCACCCCACCTCCGCGCTGCACTGTCCCCAGGGCCTAAAGGCCAACATGACGCGCCTCTACCAGCTGATGACCGAATCGCAGTTTTCCCGCTGCTCCAAACCTGCCAAGTATAAGAAGCTTCTGTTTGCCCTCTGCTTCTTCCATTCCGTGTTGCTGGAGCGCAAAAAGTTCCTGCAGCTCGGCTGGAACATCGTCTACGGCTTCAATGACTCTGACTTTGAGGTTTGTGCTAGCAGGGGGCCGGCATCCCAGCGCCCCCTCTCCTCACACTTCCCGCCTTGCGGCTCCTCCCCCCCCCCCCCCTGCCACCGAGGGAAGTTCCTCCCCTAACTGTGTGTGGGGGTGGGGGTGGGGGCTGGGACCACGCACAGGTGTCGGAGAACTTGCTGAGTCTCTACCTGGAGGAGTACGAGGAGACACCCTGGGATGCCCTCAAGTACCTCATCGCCGGCGTCAACTACGGCGGGCACGTCACCGATGACTGGGACCGGCGGCTGCTCACCACCTACATCAACGACTATTTCTGTGACCAGACTCTCTCAACCCCCTTCTACCGGTGAGGGGGAGGTGGCGCCGAACAGGGGGCCAGAGGACACCGGCAGACCAGGTGGCAGGACTGGGGTTGCGGGGACGTTGGAGGGGAGGCCAGGAGGCTGGGGGGGGGGGGCGGGGTTTTGTGGGGCCGGCAGGGGAGCAGGTGCAGGGAGCTGGACGCAGGGGGCACACGCGCCTGCAGAGGGGCCAGGGTCTTGGCCTGGCGCCGAAGCCCCAGAGTGTGGCCCACAGCGTGGTGAGAATTATGCTGTGGGTCGCCAGGTTGTCAGCACTGGAGACTTACTTCATCCCCAAAGATGGGACTCTGGCCTCTTACAAGGAGTACATCAGCATGTTGCCCACCATGGACCCCCCTGAGGCCTTTGGCCAGCACCCCAATGCGGATGTGGCCTCCCAGATCACGGAGGCGCGGACTCTCTTTGAGACTCTGCTGTCCCTGCAACCCCAGATTACACCCACCAGGGCGGGAGGCCAGAGCCGAGAAGAGAAGGTAGGCAGGGGTGGATGCCGGGTTCAGGGGCGGGGGGAGTGGGGGTGCGGGGAGGAGAGAGGCCCCCCACTCAGAGCCCCTGCCGGGTCAGGTCCTCGAGCTGGCTGCAGATGTGAAACAGAAAATCCCTGAAATGATCGACTATGAGGGGACCCGGAAACTGCTGGCCATGGACCCCTCCCCCCTCAACGTGGTCCTTCTGCAGGAAATCCAGAGATACAACAAGCTTATGGAGACCATCCTGTAAGATGGAGAGGGGCTCGGTGGGGAGGGGGTGGGAGGAAAGGCGCCCCCCAGCCCCCCACCTGAGATGGCTCTGCCAGGCCCTTCTCTAAGCTCCCACCTCACCCTGCCCAGGTTTTCCCTGACAGATCTAGAAAAAGGCATCCAGGGCCTCATCGTCATGTCTACAAGCCTGGAAGAGATTTTCAACTGCATCTTCGACGCCCATGTCCCGCCACTCTGGGGGAAGGCAAGATGACCTGGCTGTCGATCCTCCTGCAACAATGAGCTGACCTCTGGCCCCGGTGCCCCCAGCCTCCCGGTTGTAGGAGCAAAACCAGGGAGCCTGGGTTTTGGAGCCAGACAGATTCAAATCTGAAAGCTGGCTCTGCCGTTCACAGAATGGCTTTGCGGTTATTAACTCAGGGACTTAGGGCGAGTCACTAACCTCTCTGAAGACGCGTCAGGGATTCCTAGTGCTGTGTGCAACTCTCAGTAGGTGCTTCGTTAACGGTAACTGGACAGCACTGTTGCTGGCGTGGTTAACTAGGGCTCGCTTTATGCTTCTTTCCCGGGAGGGGGCTTTCGGAGACAGCTTTGCCAGCCGTAACGGGGGACCCGGCCGACACCACACCTCCTCCTATCTGCCCCGAGCGCACCAAGTAAACATTTGCACGCGTGAACGAATGAACGCGTACACACGCACCGCCTCCCCCTCCCCCAGGCGTATCCCTCACAAAAGCCACTGGCCTCGTGGACACGGGACTTGGCCACACGTGTGGAGCAGTTTGAGCTGTGGGCCAGCCGGGCCCGGCCCCCCGTGATCTTCTGGCTGTCCGGCTTCACCTTCCCCACCGGCTTCCTCACCGCCGTGCTGCAGGCCTCAGCTCGCCAAAATAACGTGAGCCACATGCTAAGTGTGACGGGGCGGGGGGGGGGGGCGGGGGGGCTGCTGGCCACCTGGGCTCGCTCCTCTCTGGGGGTCCTCCCTTATGCTCGCCTTCCATCCCCAGATTTCGGTGGACAGCCTCTCCTGGGAGTTTATTGTTTCCACTGTGGATGACAGCAACCTCGTGTACCCACCCAAGGTGGGAGCCAGATGTGCTCCAACTGGGAGCAAAGGCGGGTCTGGTGGAGGAGGGCGCTGGGAGCCAAGGGCTGGTTGGCAAGGGGGAAGGGAGGCCAGAGGCCAGGGGTGCTGGCAGCCTCGGGCCCAGGCTTCTCCCCGTGTCTTCCCAGGACGGCGTGTGGGTCCGGGGCCTGTACCTGGAGGGCGCCGGCTGGGACTGGAAGAACTCCTGCCTGGTGGAGGCGGACCCCATGCAGCTCGTCTGCCTCATGCCCACCATCCACTTCAGGCCGGCAGAAAGCCGAAAGAAGAGCGCCAAGGGTGGGACGGCGCCCCGAGTTTGGACCCCAACCCCTCCTCTGCCCCGCCCCTCCCCCCACACCTGTGCCTGCTCTCCCAGAGGCCCCAGCGCTCTGACTCCCATCCCCTCTCCCTTCCCTCAGGCATGTACTCCTGTCCCTGCTATTACTATCCCAACCGGGCAGGCAGCTCAGACCGAGCCTCCTTCGTCATTGGCATCGACCTCCGGTCCGGGACCATGACATCTGATCACTGGATCAAGAGGGGCACCGCTCTACTCATGAGCCTGGACAACTGAGGAGGCCTCCTCTTCCTCCCCGCTTGAGGGAGGGTCGGGGACTCTAGGGGCCAAGACTGATAATGCACTTCGGACCAGGGCCGGACTTAACTCTGGCCTTGGCCGTGGTTGAACGCGCCGCGGGATGGGGCCCTGGAGATGGCTAGCCTTTAATAAAGGTGGAAGGATTGTCTTGGAGCTCAGAGCAGGAAAACACCCGCAACCACAAGCCTTAAGCCTCTCAACGGGGTGGTGGGGGTTTGGGGAGGGAGGAAGCCCGGATCTCACAGAGGAAGCGAACCCCTGCGAGCTACTGCTTTTGGACTGGGAGAGGAGCTTGGGAAGAGGGAGGTGTGGCCTTGAACGAGGGGGCAGGGCTGTGGGGGCCTAAACCGGGTGTGGCTAAATCTCGGGGCTGGACTTGAGCGGGCGGGGCGGGGCTTATTTTGGGAAACGCGCGTGATCCGAATGGAATAGGGGTTCGTCCGGCAGGGATCGGGGCCGGACCCAGTAGGTTGAACCCAGCACCCGGCACCGGGTATCCTGTTCGGCACGTGCGCTGAGGCGAGCGGCACAGGAGGAGGAGGGGCGGGGCCCGAGAGGGGGGGCACTTCGGCGCGAGGGGAGGCGGGACCGAGGGAAGGGGGCGGGGCTGGGGCGCAGGGGGGGCGGTGTTTGTGTTGGAAAATCCAACTGCGCCACGGGGCGGAGCGGCCCCCCCAGCCCCGGCCTGGGAGAGGGGGGGGCCGCTCGACCCCCTGGGAGACCTTGGGGAGCCTGAGCACCTGGGACACCCCAGAACCAGGTAACGGGGGGCCGCGGGGGCGTCTGGAAAGAGGGAAACCATCTCCGCGCAGGGGGGCGGGACGCCTGAGTCTCAGACTTGTAGAGCTGGGGGTGGACGTTTCGGTCCCTGCAAAGGCACTGCAAAGAAGATCGGGGCGCAGGACGCCAGGGTTCCCCAGAATGCAGGGCGGTGTGGGGGAAGAGCGGGCGGGCAGAAGCCTTGGGTTCGGATGTCAAGAGGGGCCTGAAAGGACTCGCAGTTCCCCTGGGGCCGGGATTTCCCCTCCGCAACACTAGGTCGGGGCGGGGCGCGACGGTGCCTAACAGAAGGGCAGGACTGAAGGTCAGAGTCTGCAGATAGGCCAGGGTGATGGCCCTCTGAGGTCGGGTGTGGTCGGGCAGGGGTGCGTCTCCGGTCCCGGGGCCACTTCGGGTCTCTCTCCAGTCCCTCCCACGGTGAGGTGTGTCGCCTCAGCTTTGACCCTCGCGCCAGGAGCGCCGGGAGCCAGCCTCCCCGCGGGAGTCTTCGTGTCCACGCACCCCGCCGCCCCTCCATCCGTGGTCCTGCTACCCCACTCTGATGCTCCTCGCCCTCGCCCGGCTCGGGCCCTGCTCCGTGCGGACCTTCCCAGCGCAGCCACGAGATGGCGAGGGCGAGACGCGCAGCCCGAGCCGCGGGAGCAAGGGGGGGGGGGGGGCGGTGAATGTGGCCGGCGGAGGGGCTGAAGCCCCCCGCCCGGCCAGAGAGAAAGGTGGGCCGAGGTGGGCGTCTGACTTCCTGTCATCTCGGCCCCTCACAGGAAATTGTGGGCGGGAGGGCGAAGGGCAGAGGCCGGGGGGGGGGGGGGGGGGAGGGGGGGGGGCTGCACTCCCGTCTCCGCCTCCCTGCGCTGGAGTAAATAGTGGGGAGGGGGCACGCGGCTTGGTTACCAAGCAACGCAGATTCGCTTCCTGCCTGCTGTGGCTTGTGGCTGTGACCTGGGGGCGGGGCGACTGCGGGGAAGGTCGGGGGCAGGACGCCTCGTTCTCGGGACGGTACGAGCCCGGGAAGGACGGAGGGGAGGCCGCGAGCTGCGCTGCCGCCGAAGGGGGCTCGGCGGGCGTCGGAGGGAGGCGGGACCCGGGCGCCACAAGGAGCGCCGCTCCGCCGACCTCCCGGGGGTTGCTTGCCCCGTTGCCGGAGTAACCGGAGAGCCAGACTCGGGAGCCGGATTCCCGAACTCTCGTGTCGGGCCAATCGGCTCCCGCGGAGGCCCCTGACGTCAGGGCCCTGGCAGCCAATGTGGAGGAGGCTTTATAGAGCGACAGGAAAAGGGAGAGGGGAGGGGGAGAGGTGGAGGAAGGGAGGGGGAAGCTGCTCGGGACCCGCACGTGCACTCCCACACGCTCGCGCCCACCCCCCTCCCTCCTCCGCACGCGCCCTAGTAGCCCCCTGCGCCTGCGCGGCGAGTCGCAGCTTGCAGCACTACCGCCGCACCCCCCCTCCCCCCGCCTCCCCGCGTTTGAATGTGTGTTTGCAAACTAGTCCTGGGCTGCGCTCCTCAGCCCCTCGGGATCCAGGCGTCTGGATCCGCCTGTCCCCTCTCGCTGGGTCTCCAACCACTGCTGCCCAGCCTTGCGTGGGAGGGGTCGGCTACCTGTTTCCCACCGACCCCCAGCTGGCGCCCCACTCTCCCAGGTGGGCTGGGCGGAGCTGCGGTTTCCGGCCCCTTCTGCTCCGCCGGCGCCTTCCCGGGCTCTGGCTTAGGTTGCCTCCCCAGGGGGAACGGAACGGGTATCTGCGCCCCTTTGCGAGGCTTCAGTCGCTTGGGCTCAGCTGCTGTTGGCAGCGCGGGAGGGCGCTGCGGGGAAGTCCCGGCCGGCCCAGGTGACTCCCGCCGGGCCACCACGCCCCTTTTTCGCGTGGATGCCTCCTCTTTGATGCACCCCCAACCCTTCCCATCCCTAGCGTGTCTTCCCCACTCCTCCTCGTGCTCATGCACTTCCCCGGGCTCCTCTCGGGCTGTCTGTCCCGGGCTCCACTCGTCCTTCTCGGCTTCTCCCGGTTATATAACTCTTCCTCTCGCCGTGTCCTGGTTTCAACTCCACAGACTCCGCCCTGGAACGGCGCGGGGAGGGGCAGGAGAGTTGGGGACCCAGACAGGTTCCGGCTGGCGGCCGGCTGGGCCACGGGGGATCCCGCAGATGGGAGACGGAGCCCCGCGGGACCCGGTGCCCCCGCCCCCCACCTGCTGCCCCCCACCCGAGATCTCGCCCGGGAGAGAGAAGGCACAGTATCTGCGAGAGGCGTGTCGGGACTCCGTCAGAAATGTGGGTTGGGAGGTCAGGGCTGGAGGCGGGGAGGAGGAGCCGAGAAGCCCGAGTCCCTGGGGCTGGAGTGGTACTGGGAGTAAAAGAGATAAAGGCAAGCCGCCTGGGTTCCTTCTTCTTCTCCTTTTTGGGTTCCCAGAATTCCTAAGGCTATTTCCCAGGAAGCTTAGCCAAAGGCCCCTTTCCGCCCCTAGGGGTCAAAGGTCTGTGTTAGAGGTGGCCTGGGATGATGTCACCAGTGCACGTGCCCTGGGACGGTTGCCAGGCCGGAGGCCTCCTCCCCTTTCCATTCCGCCTCCCCCTCTCCCTCCCCCCCCCCCCACCTCTGCCCCGAGTCCGATTCCAACCCCGTGCCATCTTTTCCCCCTCTCCCTTCCCTTGGCCGTAGCAGCCTGCAGGTGGGAAACCCTGGCCTGGAGTTTTGTGAGGGGGAGGGGCACGGGTGTGGTGTGGCCCAAAGACTTTGCCCCTTTGCTGGGCTACGGGAACCCGGGGTCACTTTTCCCCAGGTGGGTATGAGAACTTTCCTTCCCAGCCCCCTCCGCCCCGTGAAGGAGCCTCCCAGCAGTCTTGCCGCTTTCCCACCTGCTGCATTGCTAAGTGTCCTATTGCCCCCCTCCCCATTTTGAGTTGAAGTGGGAGTGGTCGCAAGATAGCTACTCCCAGGAGAAGAGCTGTGTGTGGTTTGTGGCGTTCTGTAGACAGCAGCTCATCTCTGATCGTAATTAGTGACACCCCAACAGTGACGAAAAGGGTCAGGAAGCAGTGTTAGACTGAAGAGTACAGGTCTTTATTCTGTGTAGGTGGGTGGGTCAGTTTCCTGAGGGAGGGGGACTCGGTTGATAGTTATGACCGCCCTTCCCTATGGAGTTAAGTTCCCGGGTTTGGTTATGATCTTAGAAAAAATTGGTTTTTCTTTTAAAGTGTTCCGGAGCTTGGGCTGTCAGGTCAGACCCGGATTCTGTTCCCAGCTCTGCCACTTAGTGGCCATAGGGACTTGGAAAGGTCACCACCTCCCAGAGCCTCACATTCTTCATCTGGAAAATTTAAATATCAATACATACCTTCTTGGCTGTTGGGGGGGGGGGGGAGGATGAGATAATTTATGCAAAGCACTTCGCAAGGTGGCGGGTGCAGAATAAATGCTGAATGAAGGCTTGTTATAAAATGCTTATTATTGTGGTTAAATCATGATAGTTATGATTTTTGTGACTGTAGTTGTTAGGCCTGGTTCCAGCCAGCCAGGACCTTAGGAGTTGGTTCTGGAGGAGTGGAGAGTCGGTCTTAATTTGGCGGGTGGGAGGGAGGGGGCTGGGGATTAGCTCCCGCTGCTTTGTGCACTTTATTTGATGAGGGCTTTAGTCAGATTTGTATTGCTTTCTTTAGGATTATTTTTTCCCCCCTCTTGGAGAAGAAACAGCTAAGACTATTCCTCTGGCCGTGAAAATAAATAATTGTATTGTGGTTCTTGATTTTTAAGCAAGACCCCAGTCCCCTCCCATGTTCTCTGGAGCCTTTCAATTTTGCAAAGGGACTCTACAGTGGGGACGGGGCTTGGCTGAGGGGTGTGTAAAGAGGTTGGGGTGGGTGGGTGGAGAGAGACTAGTGCTGGGGGCTGGGGGGGGGGGCGGGTAGTTAAAGGAAGAGACCGGAAGGGAGGAGGAGGGAGCCTGCTGGTGGGGAGGGAGGGAGGGGAGGAGGAGGTGGAGGAGGAGGAGGAGGAGGAGGAGGAGGAGGAGGAGGAGGAGGAGGAGGGAGGGAGGGGGTTGGGGAGAGCCTGCTACAGTTCTTTGTTTGACTCCGGGACTCAGGGACGGGGAGGAGGAGGGAGGGAGGCAGAGGCTGCGAGCGCCGGGGCAGGCCCAGGAGGCAGAGGAGGGACCGTCTCCCCCGCCCCCCCAGCCCCCACTCCCCCCCCTGCTGCTCCCCCCCTCCCTACCCGGACTCCGGGGGCACCGCCGGGGGACAGACACCCAGCAGGTAACCCCGGCCTGGCTCGCCCTCCCTCCTCGGATTTTCCTCCACACCCTCCCGGATGACCCCTTTCCCCGATTCTGTCTCCCCGTTTTCCTCCGGCCTTGCCTCTTTTCCCTGGCCCTCCCTGTTCCATCTCCCCCACTTGGGCTTGTCGCCCGCTGGCCGCGCCGCCGTCTCGTGCGGCCCGACTCCCTTCCCCTCGCCCGACAGCCTGTGCGCCCCAGGTCTGCCCGCGGCACCTTTCGGGGCTCTGTCTCGCTGCTTCTCCTGGCTTTGCTTTCCTTCCGACCTGTCCCCTGGGGCTCTGAGTAAGGAGGCAGCCCCTGTCTTTTCCTCGCTCCCCCAGCTCCCCGCCCCCCCCCCAACTCTGGCCCCCTTTCTCCTTCTAGCAGTCTCTAGGGGTGGGGAGAGAACCGGAATTTGGGGGGCCCTCCAGAGGGGCAAGGGGCTGTGTGTCGCTGGGGAAAGGGGCTGTGAGTGTGTGTGTGGGGTGGGGGTGGGGGCGGCTAGAGACCTGGCTGTCTCTCCGTTGTCCCTTTAAATGGCCCTCACATTTCTGGGGACTCATGGGGGGGAGGTGGCAAGCCGCCTGCCTGGGGGGCAGGGCCCTCGGTTTGTCCACACAATCAGGGGTGGTAATGATTTAAAGGGACAGCCTCGGTGTGGCCGCTGCCACCCTGCGCCGGCGGGAGGGGGAGCCGGCAGGCCATGTCTGGGGAGGCTTGGCTGGTGAGCAGGGCATTTGAGGCTGAATCTGTCGAGGGGCCTGCCAGGTCTGGGACGGTGCTGCCGCTGGGACCTACGAGGAGGGGTGACAGCTCGCGGGGGCAGGGTTGGGGGCACTCAGCCTGGGCCTTCTCCCAGGCCCCACCTTTGGGTTCTCAGACTCCTCGGCCAAGAGTCCTTGAGTCCATACTACGGAGTCTGTTGGCCATCAGGTGGAGACCACCGGCCGGTGTGCAGGTCAGCTGCCCGGCTTGGGCACATTGGAGCTGGCCCTTCGGCTTCCCTTTTGTTGTTTGGCTCTGTGCACAAGAAAGCCCCAGCCCCTCCCCCAGCTCCCCCTTCCCGTCCACATGCCCCCCCCCCCCCCCAACACACACACACCCACCCCAGCTGTTGGACAGATGAATTACAGCCTCCGGCTTGGGGCCAGGGCTGGTGAGGGATTAAAGCTCTGGGGCTGGCCCTTTAAATGGCTGTGGGCCCCTCCCCCACTCTGGTGTCCAGACACCCCATACACACCCTGGTGACCCCCTTGGCTGCCCCTCACTCCTTCTTTGGTCTGTTGTGAGGCCTGCCACTCCCCTCTCTCTAGGCTAGACCCTTCCCAGCACATCCCCTTCCCCTACAACACAGCCACATACACAAACACTACAGACTGCACGCGTGTGCCCGCACGCGCACACACGCACACACACACACACATACAGAGGCAAGCACACGCGCACCCTCTGGTCCCATGTTCTCAACATCCCTGTCCTGGAAGGTTCCAGCCTCAAGCTTCCTTTCTGTAGCACAAGAACTTTGCCTGCCCGGCCTCCCTGGCCTGCAGCTGGCCACTACCTGGCCTATGGGGGGCAGGGGGGGGGGCCCTGCCTGGGTCAGGAGTGGCTCCTCCCTGGGGGCAGTGTCATCAGCAGCCCAGGCAGCTTGCAGCACATTGCGTCATGGAGGCTGGGGGCTGGAGGCCTGAGTCTCTGGGGCAGGGGGAAGGATGCGGGCTGGCCGGCCGGGGAATGGGGGGACTAGACTGGGAACCCCAATGTCTGGGACCTCAAGGGCAGGCAACTGTGACTAAGGAAGCAGAAACCATAGGTCTCTGAGGAGTGAGTCTGAGATAAGGGCCAGACTTAGGTCTGACCCTAGATGGACACCTGATTCTTGACCCTGGACTTAGAAGACCTAGCTTTTTGTTTCGGAGGGGAGGGAAGGGACTGGGCCTCTGTCACCTTCTTGGGCCACAGAGAGGAAGGAGGTGATGGGGAAACAGGATATGGCCTTGAGGGGTGGGATGCAAGGGAGGCTTGCGGCAGAGGCCACTTTCAGACCCAGGCCCAGAGTCGGTCGTTGTGGAGGAAGGCTCCTCCCTGCTGGGCCCGTTCATCTAGTCTGGCCACCTGTGCTGCTCGCCAAGACCTGCCTGCACCCGCCTGGGGGAAGAGGAGGGGGCAGAGTCCAGAGGGTGGGGTTGACTGGTGTCTTGATAAGGTTAGGGGTAGGGAGGAGGCTGAGCTGGAGGCAGAAGATTGCAGGCCTGGGGCCAGGATTGAGGCCGACTTGGGTGCCGACGTCAGGGGCAATCCAGGGGCAACCGGGGCTACTCTGGGCCCAGGGACTGTCAGCAGGAGAGTTCGGTCCGAAGGGGACTCGTGGATTGGGTGTCCGCTGTGGATGTTCACAGATGCCGTAGCACGCTCCCCTTACCCTCTGGTCCAAGGCTGCTTCCTAAAGGGGAAGGCTGGACGACCACCTTGGGGATGGCTTTTTCTGGTTGCCATGGAAACGGGTTCTCTCATCCCATCTGACCACCAGCACCAGGCTTCTCCTCAATAAGAAGACAGGGAGCACAGGGAAATTCTCCAGCCTGGGAGACCCCACTTCTAACTGGCTTTTTTCTTTCAGGTTCCCCCAGGCACCATGCCAGCCCCGTAGTACCGCCCCCCCCCACCCACCGTGGTCTGCTGCACCCCACCACTGGGGCACTGGTTCCAATGAGACAGGGCACATCAAATTCCATCTGGTAAGTTCTGCCCCTGAGCAACAACCCCCACCCCTACCCCCACCAGTCCAGCTCTGGACCACATGCTTGAAGAAGAGCGGTATGGTCTGGATCGTGCCCACTCCTCAGAATGGTCCAGTCCAGCTCTGAGCATCCCCCCACCATGTGGTGCTGGAGTGGTTCAGCCTTCCTGGTTTATGGAGCGCCCCTCTGTTGCCCCTGAATGGTTCAGCCCTGTATTTCGCCAGCCTCTCCACTACCACCAAAAAATCTCCCCCCAGTGCTACAACTCAGTTACTTCTGGAGTTGAATTAAACTAGAGTTTGCAAGGCTGGAAGGTAGAGGTGAGATAACCTGGGGGGATTTTTCTTGGGGTGAGGGTGCCCTATAAGAGTTGGTGAACAGTGTGGTTCATGCATGGTGATTGGAAATGGATTTGGAGATGCCGGGGCCCATGGCCACAACAGCCTGCCGCTGTTGCCATGGCAATCGTGGCATCTCACCTTGCCTTCCAGCTCCCTTTCTGTTCCATTCTGTCCCCACGGTGCTACGGCATTTGCCTCCTCCCCGCCCCCCTCCCCCCAAGTCTTACTTCTCTTCTGCTTCCCTCTCTCTTTGGGCCAGTTCTCTGCCTGAGGCTCTGTAGGAGAGGAGAGGATACCTAAGCCAGGGACTTAAGTTCTCTGAGTGTGTGTCGCACTGAGTTTTTGAGTGGGACTGTTTTCTTCTGTGTGTCTGGATTTGGCAAGATGGTTTGCACATTGGGGTGCCTCAGTGGAATTGTGTTGAATGAATGTGTTAACTGAATGAGCTTCACTGCCAAGAAAGCAATGGCTTCTGAGATCTGCTACAAGTGTCCTACCCACACCTGCTGTCGAGGACAGGGGACATTTGCGATGCTAGAGATGCTGGGGGTAGAACGGGGTGGGGGTGCAGGCAGGCTGACCCAGGAGATGGCCTGTGACGATAAAACCAAGGGAGGGAGAACAGGACAGAGGCAGATAGAAGAGTGGAAAGAATGAGGCCCTGGGAAGAAGCCCAGTTCTTCCACTCTCTTGCAGAGTGAACTTGGCCAAGTTACCTAACCTCTCTGAGCCTCAATTTCCTCATCTGTAAAATGGGTTAAAAAAAAAAAAAGTACTTCCTAACTCAGATTTGCGGTGGGGGGAGTTTTAAAAAGGTATGTAAAGTGCTTAAGACGGTGCCTGGTGCCTACTAGTAAGTATTCACTAAATGCTAGCAATTATCATCATAATGGGAGCTGCAGGGAGCCTTGAGGATCAGCAAGGACGTTGAGGAATAGGACGGAACTTGATTGAAGGCAGACAGACGCCCAAATATCTGACTCAAACAGAAGGATCACTGATCCGGCAACAAGACGTCAGGATTCGGGGGTGGCGGGGGGAGTGAGGCGAGGAGTCTGCGGGGTCAGCCTGCTCCAGTGTTTCCCAGACTCTGTTCGGGAACATGAAGGCAAACACAGAAGGGCATGTGCAGAGACACACGTGATCACGCAAGTGATGCAGAGGCAGACCCAGACAAAAGACCGAGACAGGAGCCAGGCAGACACACAGACAGAGACAGCCCCTCAGAGTCATGTAGACAGGCATAATGACAGGAACGCGTCAGACACAGGCACTGAAGGAGACGAGATGAGCAGATATGCAGGTGCACACAGAGACAGACACCGGGACGACCCACACACAGCCGACCTTGTCAGACACACTGGTGAACACAGCGGTCCAGTCAGAGGCAGACACAAGGCTCGCAGTGACACATAGCGGGCCGGGGCCGGCACTGTCACTCCTCGGTGGGGGGGCGGGGAGGGGCCAGCAGCGGGGGAAGGCTGGGGAAGGGAATCCCGAGCGGGCGGCCTGCCCGGGTGGCTGAGTCACAGCGGCGCCCCAGCCGGCGGCCCTCCCCTCCGCCTCCCCCCTCCCCCAGGTAAGAAGCGAGCCTGTAACCCCTCGCTTCCACCGGGCGGAACGAGGCCTGGCGGGGAGCGGGATGCGGCGGGTGCCGGCCCCGGCCCCGCCTCGGCGCGTCCGCGGACTGCGTGCGGTTGGGGAAGACCGTGTGTGCGGGGTCTTGCATTGGCCGGCATGTGAGTCTGCGTGCGCACGTCTGGCCCCTTCCCCCGCGTCCCGCGCGGCCGCAGCGGTGCGCGCCGGGGGCTCCTCAGGCCTGGAGCCGGGAGAGGGTTAAGTGGGTGTGATTGATGGAGTGGGTCTCTCTCGGGGCTCCGGGGGAGGGGGTCGGTTAAAGTCCCCGAGTCCAGAGCCCGGATGGAAGGGGCGGAGCTGGGCTTAACCGGGAGTGCCCGGATGGAGAGGGCGTGGCCTCGGCAGGAGCAGAATTAACCCTTTCTGGGCGGCCGGCCCCGGGGACTGTGGGTCGGGCGGGAGAGGCTGGGAAGGAATGTCTGCCCCAGAAGTATACCGTCCTTCCAGCCTGGCTGTGGCCGCGTGCGTCTTCCTCTCGCCTGCCTTCGGGGAGTCTGTGGGTGTCTGTCTTTGTGACTGCTGCCCGTGGCCGTCCCCTCCCCTTGGTTAGTACGGACACCGGGAGTCGGGGAGGGCTATTCTTGCCCCAAAGCGAGAGTGGAGGTGAGAGTGGACCGCGAGCCGGCGCCGGGGAACAGGTGTGAGCGCGGCGTCGAGGCTGGCGGGCGCGGGGAGGGGCCGTCGTGGGGGAAGACGAGAGGGGAAATTCCGCGGGACCGGTGGTGAGCGGTGTGTGGGCTGAGTTGTGTCTGCCTCTGACTGTGTGTCTGTGTGTGTGCAGGGAGGCGAGGGCTGAGTCAGTGGGAATAGGGGAAGGTTTTGTGGGTGACTCACGCTCTCCCACCCCAAGCCTGAATCAGACCCCGAGGGAGGGCTTTGTACAGGGGGCGGATGAGGAGTCAGGCGCCCGGGTCCCGGTGAATCCGAGGTGGTTGGCGAGAGTGAATGTGTATTTAGTGCACAGGAAGTTTTTGTTCTGCAGTGAGGGCTGCTGTACTCTGAGTACCGGCGTGGGGGGTTGTACCCGGACAAAGGTGGAAAGGGGCTGGAGGGACGGGACTCAGTGCTTTAGGGAAAGCTGAGTCAGTTCCCCGTGGGAAAGGGGAAGTGGTGGAGGGGAAGTGTCATCATCGCAGAAGGGGAAGCTGCATTTCCTGGTAGCTGGCAGCGCCCTCGGCACCGCTTCGCAAACGGGGATCTGATCCTGCGGTGCCTGAACCCCCGCCCCCCGTCCACCCCACCCCCCGTTAGCCCATGCGTGGTCCCGGACTTGGGTGGGGGAATGTGGCCCGGGCTACCCTTAGACCGCAGCTAAGCGCTCTGCTCGTCCCAGGGCTTTGACAACTGACCGAAAGTCAGTGTGGTGAGCAGAGAGAGTTCGGGCAGAAACTCCGCTAGAGCCGCGGACGCCGTCCGCAGAGCCCAAGCGTTCGCAGGGCTCGGCGGGGAGTGGCGCGCCGCGACCTGTAGGGTCCGGAGCTTAGCACGTAAACAGACCACCTTGTCCTGCGGAGAGAGGACTGTTTTCACCAGAAACCCGCCTGCCCTTGCGGGCTGGGTGGAAATTTCCCCACCGCGCAGACTTCTCTCGGCGAAGGCGAACTTTCCAGCCGCCCCCAGCCCCTCGTCGCGCGCGCTCCCCCGGCTTCCTGCCCGGCGCTCGCTCCAGCTGGAGCGCTGGCCCCGCCCCCGCCGCTTTGTACTCTACGCTCGCCTCTCGCAGCTCTTTGTACTCTAGACTCTCAATGGACCGATCCCGGGAGCGGAGCCGGCTCCCTACCTGCGGGGACGCCGGGTAGGCGAGGAAGAGGCGCGGGGACGGGGATCCTGGGCTCAGGCGACAAGGAAGAACTGGGGCCGAAGGGGAGGTGCCCAGAAGGGGGGCGCTGCGCCCGTCGTGGGTCGAGGCGGCACCGACGGGAAAGGGCGGGGGGGGGGGGCGCCGCGAAGGAGGAAGTGAAACGGGTTCTGGGTTCTTTAAGGGAGTGGGCGGTGAGAGTGGGACAAGGGTGATGTCACCGCCTGTTGGGCCCCGCCCTCCTCCCTCCCGAAGGACCCCCCCCCCTTACACTTACACACGCCGCTTCCGCTGCGCAAGTAGCCACGTCACGGGCAACCCCCGAAATCCCCCCTCCCTTGGGGGGCGGGGGCCACGTGGGCCGTGGGGAACCGCGTGGCCCCGACGGGGAAGGGCATAGAGGATACGGGAGCCACGCGAGAGGGGCCACTCGGGACCGCTGTGCGCGTCTTCTCAGAAGTTGGGGGATTAAAGGGAGATTTTGGTTTTGGGGGTCGGTTGGAACTGAAGACCTAGAGAGCCAGGGGAAGTGGAGGAGCTCCGGGAACTAGGTAGGCTGGCCCCGACCGTAGTTTGGGATAGGGTCAGGCGTGGGGGGGGGTGGTGGTGGTGGTGGTGGTGGTGGAGCGCTCGGATCTCGGCGCGGGCGGGTTTGGGTACCGAAGTCACCGTGACCGGCCAGCTCTCAGCAGTCACAGGGGGCACCCGGGGTGGGAGGTGAGGCACGGGACGAGGTGAAGGGAGGAAAGGCAGCGACGCCTTTGTCTACGTTGTGCCTCCGTTTGCCGTCGGCCGGTCTTAGGGCGCCGGGGCCGGGGGCGTTTCGGGCGGTCCTGCCGGGAATACCGGCGACTCTATGGGTGCGTGGGACTCGCGGGTGGCGCCGTCCCCCAGGCCGGCCCGAGCGTGCGACGTGCCGCCTTCACCCGCAGGGGTCCCGGGCCCTGCCTGCGCCGCCGGCCCGGGTGTCAGGTCCGGGATGGAGACCCTAGGTGGGAGCCGCGGGGTCACCCCGGGGTCACCCCGGGCCGAGCCCGTCTGACCGGCTCCGCCGCCCCTCCTCCCCCGGCCGCGGCCGGGCTAACCTCGCTCTCATTGGTCCCGGCCAGGCTGTTACTGAGGCGGAGACACGGGTGATGATTGGCTTTCTGGCGAGAGAGGAAGTCCTGTGATTGGCCGGATCTCAGGAGCTCGCCGACGCCGTGCGAGGACGCTCCCACGGAGGCCGGGTAAGCCGCCGCGGCGCTGCCCGTCCGCCCCAGTGGCTCCCGGCAGCGAGCCGCCGCTGACCGGCCGTCCCGCTCCCTGCCGCTCGTCCCGGCGCCTCGCCGCTCTCCCGGGCCTCCGGGGGCTCCTTGGGCGGCGTGGCCCTCCCCTCGGGGAAAGCCAAGGCCCGACTCCCGGTGCAGATGACTGCCCGGCCGGGCCCCTGGGCCTCAGCTGTGCGCTGGCCGGCTCACGGCACTCCTTCTCCTCCTCCCCTCCGCAGAATTGGCTGTGAAGGGCCCTGGGTGGCCGTCTGGGGGCAGTGGGCACTCCTGTCAGAGCGGCTGGAGCGGGACCGTCGCCCCAGAGAGCTGGGGCAGGGGGCCGTGCCCGATCTCCAGGGCTCCTGGGGCCACTGCTGACCTGGTAAGGGAAAGACCAGGGCTGGGTCGGCCGTGTGTATGCTGCTGGCTCAGCCTGTGCCCCCATGAAGATCTTGATCTCTCCTTGACTCAGGCTGGATGCATCGGGCAGTGGACCCTCCAGGGGCCCGCGCTGCACGGGAAGCCTTTGCCCTCGGGGGCTTGAGCTGTGCTGGGGCCTGGAGCTCCTGCCCGCCCCATCCCCCTCCTCGAAGCGCATGGCTGCCTGGAGGCAGGTGAGAACATGGGGCACCCCTCTCCCTGTCTCCACTCTTTGGTCACTCTCTGGGTTTCTGCTGATCCGTGGACTCCAGTGGGGTTCTCAGCTGCTTTCCCTTAGTCTCTCAGTGCCATCATTTCTAAGTAGGGACGGGACCACTTCATCTTGCTGCACGTTAACAGACCCCTTCCGTCTCTAGGTGCTCTGCCAGCATCGGGCAGCCCCCACTCTCTGCTCCCCTACCCCCTTCACATGGCAGTAGCTCTGGACACCCCAACAAACCATATTATGCTCCAGGGTGAGTATGGAATCAAAGGTGCTGTAGATGGGACGTAAGCCTGGGGCCTCAGAAGAGGTCCCCCAGGCCTGACCAGCCCCCACAACTCCTTCTGCCCGGTAGGACCCCCGCCCCGAGACCCCTCCACGGGAAGCTGGAATCCCTGCATGGCTGTGTGCAGGCACTGCTCCGAGAGCCGGCCCAGCCGGGGCTGTGGGAGCAGCTGGGGCAGCTATACGAGTCCGAGCACGACAGCGAGGAGGCCATTCGCTGCTATCACAGTGCCCTTCGATACGGAGGAAGCTTGGCTGAGTTGGGGCCCCGCATCGGCCGACTACAGCAGGTGGGATGAGGCAGGGCCTGGGGGGCTGGGCTTGTGCCTTCTGGCTAGGCGCCCTCATCCTAACGTGTGCTTCTGCCCCCAGGCCCAGTTCTGGAACTTTCACGCCGGCTCCTGCCAGCACCGAGCCAAGGTCCTGCCCCCCCTGGAGCAAGTGTGGAACTTGCTGCACCTTGAGGTGAGATGGGGGCCGGTGGGGTGGGGAGGAGGCCCCTGGCTGGATCTGCACATGTGTCATTCTCTCTCCTTCCTTTTTGTTTTCAGCACAAGCGGAACTATGGGGCCAAGCGGGGCGGTCCCCCCGTGAAGCGAGCCGCTGAGCCCCCAGTGGTGCAGCCCGTGCCTCCTGCGGCGCTCTCAGGCCCCTCGGGGGACGAGGGCCTCAGCCCCGGGGGCAAGCGCAGGAGAGGCTGCGGCTCTGAGCAGGTATGGTCGCATGTAGGCCACGGGCCGCCGTGGGCAGGACTGGGCCGGGGTGCCGTTCTCACGCTCTCTCTTCTTCCAGACTGGCCTTCCCCCGGGGCTGCCGCTGCCCCCGCCGCCACTGCCCCCACCGCCCCCGCCGCCCCCCCCGCCGCCGCCCCCACCCCTGCCTGGCCTCGCCACTAGCCCTCCATTTCAGCTGAGCAAGCCAGGGCTGTGGAGCGCCCTGCATGGAGATGTCTGGGGCCCCGAGCGCAAGGGTTCAGCACCCCCGGAGCGCCAGGTGAGCCCCAATCGATTGCCCCTCGTCTCTTAACCACAAGTCCCCCGTCCCCCACGTGTCACTCGTGGCCCTTTGCCTCTCCCACAGGAGCAGCGGCACTCGCTGCCTCACCCGTATCCGTACCCGGCTCCGGCCTACGCCGCGCACCCCCCTGGCCACCGGCTGGTCCCGGCCGCACCCCCAGGCCCAGGCCCCCGCCCCCCAGGAGCAGAGAGCCATGGCTGCCCGCCTGCCACCCGTCCCCCCGGAAGTGACCTTAGAGAGAGCAGAGTTCAGAGGTCGCGGATGGACTCCAGCGTTTCACCAGCAGCAACCACCGCCTGCGTGCCTTACGCCCCTTCCCGGCCCCCTGGCCTCCCCGGCCCCACCAGCAGCAGCAGTAGCAGCAGCAGCAACACCACCGGTCTCCGGGCCGCGGAGCCGAGCCCAGGCATTGTGAGTTCCGGACCGCGGGTGGACTGCGGGTGGAGTGGGCGGTGCCACCCCCCCCCCCCCCACCCCCAGCAGCCGCCGACCGCCTGTCCCCTGCTTGCAGCCCGGCGCTGATCATTACCAAACTCCCGCGCTGGACGTCTCCTCTCACCAAGGCCGCCTGGGGCCCTCGGCACACAGCAGTCGGAAACCGTTCCTGGCGGCTCCCGCTGCCACTCCTCACCTGTCCCTGCCGCCCGGCCCCCCCTCGCCGCCTCCACCGCCCTGTCCCCGCCTCTTACGCCCTCCGCCCCCCCCTGCCTGGCTGAAGGGCCCGGCCTGCCGGGCAGCCCGCGAGGATGGGGAGATCTTCGAGGAGCTCTTCTTTGGGTCTGAGGGACGCCCCCGCCCTCCCCCACCACCCCTCCCCCACCGCGAGGGCTTCTTGGGGCCTCCGGCTCCCCGCTTTTCTGTGGGCACTCAGGATTCGCACACCCCTCCGACTCCCCCAGCCACCAGCAGCAGCAACCATGGCAGCCACGGCAGCAGCCCCACAGGACCCGTGTCCTTCCCCCCGCCTCCCTACCTGGCCAGAAGTTTGGACCCCCTTCCCCGGCCCCCCAGCCCCAATCTGAGCCCCCAGGACCCGCCTCTCGCGCCCTTGACTCTCGCCCTGCCTCCAGCTCCTCCCTCCTCCTGCCACCAAAATACCTCAGGAAGCTTCAGGCGCCCGGAGAGCCCTCGGCCCAGGGTCTCCTTCCCAAAGACCCCCGAGGTGGGGCCGGGCCCCCCCCCAGGCCCCTTGAATAAAGCCCCCCAGCCTGTGCCGCCCAGGGTCGGGGAGCTGCCTGCCCGAGGCCCGCGGCTCTTCGATTTTCCCCCTACCCCGCTGGAGGACCAGTTTGAGGAGCCGGCTGAGTTCAAGATCCTCCCCGATGGGCTGGCCAACATCATGAAGATGCTGGACGAATCCATTCGCAAGGAGGAGGAACAGCAACAGGAGGCGGGCGCAGCCCCCCCGCCCCCGCTGAAGGAGCCCTTTTCGTCTCTGCAGCCTCCGTTCCCTAGTGACACAACCCCGGCCGCCCCTGCCACCGCCGCCCAGGAAGAGGAGAAGAAGCCACCACCAGCCCTGCCACCACCGCCGCCTCTAGCCAAGTTTCCTCCGCCGCCCCCGCTCCCCCCACCGGCCGGCCCGGCCAGCCTGCTCAAGTCCTTGGCCTCCGTGCTGGAGGGACAGAAGTACTGTTACCGGGGGACTGGAGCCGCCCTCGCCACCCGGCCCGGGCCCTTGCCCGCCACTCAGTATTCGCCAGGCCCCCCATCAGGTGCTACCGCCCCGCCGCCCGCCTCGGCGGCCCCTAGCGCCCAGGGCTCCCCGCAGCCCTCCGCTCCCTCGGCATCTCACTTCTCTACCTCAGGCGGGCCCTGGGCCCGGGAGCGCGGGGCAGGCGAAGAGCCGGCCCCGGGCCCCATGACCCCCGCCCCGCCGCCCCCACCCCTGCCTCTGCCCCCTGCTCGGTCTGAGTCTGAGGTGCTAGAAGAGATCAGTCGGGCTTGTGAGACCCTTGTGGAGCGGGTGGGCCGGAGCGCCACGGACCCGGCAGGCCCGGTGGACACGGCGGGCCCGGTGGACAGTGGGACCGAGCGGCTGCTGCCTCCCGCCCAGGCCCGCGAGGAGAGTGGCGGGGTGGCGGCGGCGGCGGCGGCAGGACCAGGCGGCAGCAGCAAGCGGCGGCAGAAAGAGCACCAGAAGGAGCACCAGAAGGAACACCGGCGGCACAGGCGGGCCTGTAAGGACAGCGTGGGTCGGCGGCCCCGAGAGGGCAGGGCAAAGGCCAAGGCCAAGGCCCCCAAAGAAAAGAGCCGCCGGGTGCTGGGCAACCTGGACCTGCAGAGCGAGGAGATCCAGGGTCGCGAGAAGGCCCGGCCCGATCTTGGCGGGGCCTCCAAGGCCAAGCCACCCACGGCTCCTGCCCCTCCACCGGCCCCCGCGCCCCCTGCCCAGCCCACAGCGCCCTCGGCTCCCGTTCCCGGGAAGAAGGCTCGCGAGGAAGCACCAGGGCCACCAGGTGTCAGCCGGGCTGACATGTTAAAGCTGCGCTCACTCAGCGAAGGGCCCCCCAAGGAGCTGAAGATCCGCCTCATCAAGGTGGAGAGTGGGGACAAGGAGACCTTTATCGCCTCCGAGGTGGAGGAGCGGAGGCTGCGCATGGCGGACCTCACCATCAGCCACTGCGCTGCTGACGTCGTGCGTGCCAGCAAGTAAGTTCCGGGAGGTGGCCCCCCCCCCCCCCAGGCTGCTGGCCCGGCCCAGTGGGGGGCTCCCTTCCCCATCACCCTGATATTCCTGCCCTCATGTCCCTATCTTCCCCACAGGAATGCCAAGGTGAAAGGGAAGTTTCGAGAGTCCTACCTTTCCCCTGCCCAGTCTGTGAAACCGAAGATCAACACTGAGGAGAAGCTGCCCCGGGAAAAACTCAACCCGCCCACACCCAGCATCTATGTACGTATGACCCCCCTGCCATGGGTTCTGAGACTGCGTCTGGGCCGTCAGGGGCAGTGGGGGAGGGGGCTCAGAGCCCGGGGCAGGGCTCTCACCCTGGCCCTGTCTCCTTGTCATCTCTCAGCTGGAGAGCAAACGGGACGCCTTCTCACCTGTGCTGCTGCAGTTCTGCACAGACCCTCGGAATCCCATCACCGTGATCCGGGGCCTGGCGGGCTCCCTGCGGCTCAGTGAGTATGGAAGGGCAGGAGGGTGAGGGGAGGCCTCGGAGGGCCCCCATGCTTGCAGACCCCGGACTGCAGCTCTCACGAGCTATCCTCAGTCCTCCGCACGCCCTACTTGAGGCCTTGGGCTTTCTTCCCATCGCTGTGTCCCCAGCACTGGATAGAGGGGCAGGGGATGGAACCCAGGACCTGGTTAGGGTCACTTTTGGTTTTCTTGATCGATTAGGATGAGAATACAGAGTATACAAAACCCCTGCCGGCCCATGGTTTGGGGATTTTTTTTTTAAAGTTTATTTATTTTGAGAGAGAGCGGGAAGGGGCAGAGAGAGGAGGGAGGAGAGAGTGAGAGTGGGGAAGGGCAGAGAGGGAGAGAGAGAATCCCAAGCAGGCTGCACACTCAGCACACAGTCTAATGAGGGGCTCGATCCTACGACTGTGAGATCATGACTCAAGCTGAAATCAAGAGTCCCAAAGTTGGTTACTTAACCCATCGAGCCACCCAGGTGTCCAGGGCTCTCTTTTTCAGCGCTTTATCGTGCAAAAAATTTTTTATTGGGCAAAATTCCAAACAAAGGTACTTACGTACAAACAGAAACCACACAGAAACATAAAAGGCAATCGTCTTTCCTCTATGTCCGTAGTATTTTCTATACCCGTATATCCTTCCTTCTCACCACTGTTAGCGTGAAGCGTGTTCTAGGCTTGTACTTCACTAAATCTCTGGTTGGATCCAGCAATAACTTAAGGAAACTGCCATTCATTGAGCGCCTATTAAGTGCCAGGTGCAGTGCACCTGTGGCCTCACGCACACCTGAGGACTCTCCTGGAGGTGCCTCGACTCAGAGCAGCAGCAGGAGAAAAGGGGGTCGCCCTGGGAGGGCCAACCTTCCCAGCTGCGTGTGGGGCTGGGCTGGGCTGAGCTTCCTGAAGCTGGGGGGGGGGGGGGCGGGGAGAGGCTTGGGGAGGAAGAAGGCCCTCGCTCCCTGCCCTCCGCCCTTGCCCCGACGCCCTGCTCGGTCCTGCCTTGCAGACTTGGGCCTCTTCTCCACCAAGACGCTGGTGGAGGCGAGCGGCGAGCACACGGTGGAGGTGCGCACCCAGGTACAGCAGCCTTCGGACGAGAACTGGGACCTGACGGGCACGCGGCAGATCTGGCCTTGTGAGAGCTCCCGCTCGCACACCACCATCGCCAAGTACGCGCAGTACCAGGCCTCGTCCTTCCAGGAGTCCCTGCAGGTGCGAGGGGCTGCCCGGGCTGGGGGTGCGGGTGGGGGGGTTGGGTTCCTGGCGGCACCGACCCCAGCCCGCCTCCCCGCTGTGACCCAGCAGGAGGAGAAGGAAAGCGAGGATGAGGAGTCAGAGGAGCCCGACAGCACCACGGGGACCCCTCCTAGGTAGGTCCCGGTCGTCCGCCGCCTTCGTGTCCTTCCCCTTCCCTTGGCCGGCGGGTCTCCGTCAACCCGTGCTCTTTGCCCCGGCAGCAGCGCGCCAGACCCGAAGAACCATCACATCATTAAGTTCGGCACCAACATCGACCTGTCTGATGCCAAGCGGTTAGTGCGGCTGGGGGCAGGGGCGCTGCCGGACCGGCAGGGGTCGGGGGCGGCCTCTCACTTCTGTGGCACCTTCGCCACCGCAGGTGGAAACCCCAGCTACAGGAGCTGCTGAAGCTGCCCGCCTTCATGCGGGTCACCTCCACGGGCAACATGCTGAGCCACGTGGGCCACACCATCCTGGGCATGAACACCGTGCAGCTGTACATGAAGGTTCCCGGCAGCCGAACGCCAGGTGCGCTCCTCACCCGGGCGCGCGCGAGGGGGCGGGGCTGCCGCTCCGCCAGCCAATGGGGGCCCGGGGGCGGACCGGGCGCGGAGCGCAGGCCGGGCTGCCGCCTGCCATGCCGTTCTCTGTCGCCCCCTGCAGGCCACCAGGAGAACAACAACTTCTGCTCCGTCAACATCAACATCGGCCCTGGCGACTGCGAGTGGTTTGCGGTGCACGAGCACTACTGGGAGACTATCAGCGCCTTCTGCGACCGGTGCGCGCCACCCTGGCCCCGCCAGATACACCTCCTCCCACCCCCCCCAGTCCCGCCCCGTCCCTGTGGCTTCCGTCTGACCCTGTGGCCACCGCGCAGGCACGGCGTGGACTACCTGACTGGTTCCTGGTGGCCAATCCTGGATGACCTCTATGCTTCCAATATCCCCGTGTACCGCTTCGTGCAGCGCCCCGGAGACCTGGTGTGGATTAACGCGGGCACCGTGCACTGGGTGCAGGCCACCGGCTGGTGCAACAACATTGCCTGGAACGTGGGGCCCCTCACCGGTGAGTGGGCGGGGCCCGTGGGGGGTGAGCCCCGTGGGGGGTGAGCCCCGTGGGTGGCCGAGCTGGACGGCAGCCGGCTGCCAGGGAAGGGAGGGCCTGGGGGCCAGCGTGGCCGCGGCTGCTTGAGATGCCTCCGTTTCCCCCTCTGGCCCCGCAGCCTATCAGTACCAGCTGGCCCTGGAACGATACGAGTGGAACGAGGTGAAGAACGTCAAGTCCATCGTGCCCATGATTCACGTGTCCTGGAACGTGGCTCGCACGGTCAAAATCAGCGACCCGGACCTGTTCAAGATGATCAAGTGAGCGCCCCGCTTGGGAAGAAGCCCATCTCCACCCAACTTGGCCCCGCTCTTGTCCTTTCTGTCGGATTCCACCCCGTCTTCCTTCTTCTCTGCCCCAGACCACGTGCCCTGCACTGTACCCGCTCCCGCTCCGATGAGCTTTATTTTCCTGCGGCCCAAATAGACAAGAGCCACATGTCCACTGTGAGCGATGCCCAGGTCAGGGGCCGTGACCCCAGCCTGGAGCCGGGAGGCCCCGCCCCGCTCCGCTCGGTCGGCCTCACGGCTCCCCTCGCCTCCCCTCCCTCTGCACGCGCGCAGGTTCTGCCTCCTGCAGTCCATGAAGCACTGCCAGGTGCAGCGCGAGAGCCTGGTGCGGGCCGGGAAGAAGATCGCCTACCAGGGCCGGGTCAAGGACGAGCCCGCCTACTACTGCAACGAGTGCGACGTGAGTGGGCCCGCCGCGCCCTGGAGGGAGGTGCCCCCGCCGCCCCCGCTCCCCGTGACCGCCCCCCTCCCCTGCGCCCCGTCCCAGGTGGAGGTGTTCAACATCCTGTTCGTGACCAGCGAGAACGGCAGCCGCAACACGTACCTGGTGCACTGCGAGGCGTGCGCGCGGCGGCGCAGCGCGGGCCTGCAGGGCGTGGTGGTGCTGGAGCAGTACCGCACCGAGGAGCTGGCGCAGGCCTACGACGCCTTCACGCTGGTGAGGGCCCGGCGGGCGCGCCCGGGGCCGGGGCCGGGGCCCGGGGAGGTAGGGTGGGGGGGGGGGGGCGGGGGGCGGGGCGCGGGCGGAGCACGGCGCCCGCCCCTGCGCCTGAGCCCGCCGCCGCCGGTTTTCTCCCCGCAGGCCCCCGCCAGCGCGTCGCGATGAGGCCGGACGCCCCGCCCGCCCGCCTGCAGGGCGCCGCGGGGCCACCAGCACACGCCTGGGCTGGACCTAGGTCCCGCCTCTGGCCGGGAAGGGGGTGTCGGGCCCGGCCCTTCCGCCCCATTGGCAGCTCCCCCCTCACTTAATTTATTAAGAAAAAAAGTTTTTTTTTTAACAAATAAGAGGAAAAAAGGAAAAAAAATGGGAGACGGGGGAGGGGGCTGGCAGCCCCTCGCCCGCCAGCGCCTCCCCTCACCGACTTTGGCCTTTCTAGCAACAGACACAAGGACCAGGCTCCGGCGGCGGCGGGGGTCACATACGGGTTCCCTCACGCCTGCCGCCCGCCCGCCCGCCCGGCGCAGACGCTCGCGGCTCGTGTTTGTACATAGACGTTACGGCAGCCGAGGTTTTTAATGAGATTCTTTCTATGGGCTTTACCCCCCCCCCCCAGAACCTCCTTTTTTACTTCCAATGCTAGCTGTGACCCCCCTGTACATGTCTCTGTTTATTCACTTGGTTATGATTTTTGTATTTTCTGGGTTTTTTTTCTTTTTTTGTTTGTTCGTTCTTGGTTGTTTTTGGTTTTTCTTTTTTTGTTCGTTTTGTTTTTTAATTTATAACAGTCCCACTCACCTCTATTTATTCATTTTTGGGAAAACCCGACCTCCCGCACCCCCCAAGCCATCCCGCCTGCCCCTCCAGGGACTGCCCGCCTCCGGGCTCTCCCCGCGCCCCAGTGTGTGTCCGGGCCCGGCCCGTCCGTCTCCGCCCGTCCGCCCGCGGCTCCAGCCGGGTTCTCATGGTGCTCAAACCCGCTCCCCTCCCCGACGTCCTGCACTTTCTCGGACCAGGCCCCCACTCCCGACCCGACCCCGACCCCGCCTGAGGGTGAGCGACTCCTGTACTGTAGGGGAAGAAGTGGGAACTGAAATGGTATTTTGTAAAAAAATAATAATAATAAATAAATAAAAAAATTTAAAGTTTTAAAGAAAGAACTATGAGGAAAAGGAACCCCGTCCTTCCCAGCCCCGGCCAACTTTAAAAACGTGGACCTTCCCCTCACACCCCTCCCTCCCCCACTTTTCTTTTTAAGCGTGAACCAGCCCAGGGCCAGGGCCTCACTGGGGCAGGGACACCCCGGGATGAGTTTCTCTGGGGCTTTATTTTCGTTCCGTCGGTGGTTTTTTTCTCCCACGCTGGGGCTGCGGAGGGGTGGGGGGTTTACAGTCCCGCCCCCTCGCACTGCACTGTCTCTCTGCCCCAGGGGCAGAGGGGTCTTCCCAACCCTCCCCCTATTTTCGGTGATTTTTGTGTGAGAATATTAATATTAAAAATAAAATCTGAGAAAAACATCCGGTTTGGATACGGTGCTGGGGCTAGCGGGGCGCGCACCTGGGGGGAGGGCTGCCCGGCCGGGCCTCCCGCGCAGACCCCGGCGGGGCGAGCCCCTCCCCGAGGCGCCTGTGGAATGTCCAGCGCGCCGGTCCGCTCCTCGGTCTGGGGTGGGGGGGGTGCCCGATCCCGCAGCCGCATTCCAGGATAAGGGGGGGTGGGGAGAGGCCGGGCCGGGGGAGGGGCAGGAAAGAGGGCTATAAGGGCCGCGGCCCAGGCGGGCGGGAGCCAGGCCGACCATGGCGGATGTCCCCGGGGCGCAGCGAGCGGCTCCGGGCGGCGGCCCGGAGCCCCGGGACCCCCTGGACTGCTGGGCCTGCGCCGTGCTGGTCACGGCCCAGAATCTGCTGGTAGCGGCCTTCAACCTCCTCCTGCTGGCGCTCGTGCTGGGGACCATCCTGCTTCCCGCTGTCACCATGCTGGGCTTCGGCTTCCTCTGCCACTCCCAGGTGAGCGTGCGCCCCGAGGTGCGCGGGTGACCGCGGGCCCCGGTGCTGGAGGCGGCGGTGGGGTCCGTGGGCCCGGGCCGCTCGGCTCGGGCCCGACGCCGGTTCTGCTCCCACAGTTCCTGCGCTCCCAGGCGCCGCCTTGCACGGCGCACCTGCGGGACCCGGGCTTCACGGCCCTGCTGGTCACCGGATTCCTGCTCCTCGTGCCGCTGCTCGTGCTCGCCCTGGCCAGCTACCGCCGCCTTTGCCTGCGCCTCCGCCTGGCCGACTGCCTCGTGCCCTACAGCCGAGCCCTTTACCGGCGCCGGCGCGCCCCGCAGCCGCGGCCAACCCGGGCCTCACCAGGGTCCCAGGCCGGCTCCACATCAGGGAAGGTCTGGGTTTGAGGACCCTCGAGTCGGGAAGTACCTTCACGACCGCACCCGCTTCCAGTCGCCCCAAGGACTTGAAGCCCGGGGGTCTCCCGACCTTCCCTGTCCCCACCCCTGCCCCAGCCGGGTCTCAGCATCCCCTTGGGGGAACCGGAGCATCTGTGGACCCAAAGCTGGCGGAAATCCGCCACGCCCCGGAAAACCCACTTTCTTACTACCTACATCTGAATCCTGGACATCTGGGCTGGACCCTGTGCACATCACCACTCCACCCCCAGCCCTCCCCGCCTCCCACCATTCGGACGAACCTCGCGTCCTCCTTTCCCAGTGCAGCTCCTCTAGTATTTACGGGCTGGGGGGCGAGGTTCGAGGGGTAAGGAAGGAGTGACCCCACATCAATAAAGAATTGATGAACCGAATGCGTTGCTTGGGATCCTGGGAACAGTGAGATGGCACAGATTCTATCACCCCCGCGCGATGCCCAGGAGCAGGAAACATGGGGCGGGGCGAGGGGGGGGGGCGGCTCAACAGCGCATCCTTCAGCCTCCCGGCCTTCCCTTATCGCATTAGCCCGTTCTTCCTGGCCAGACCCCAGAGCTCTCTCTGTCCCTGACCCTGAAGTCACCTCTCCATCAATAGAGAGGAGAGGGCCCAGCCTCTGTCGCCTGCCCTGCTCCCCTTGGGGACCCGAGCCCGTTCTCTGACCCCAGCTTGGAGGAACTCGGTGTTGCCAGGCCGGGAAGGGAAACAATGGGCCTTCCGGAGCAGGATGACACCCCCTCCAGTCACAATTCTGGAGCAGCAGCGTGGGAGGGAAGATGGAGGGGCCCACCCTGGGGCCTGTTAGTCCTTAGCTCATCCCCAGCCCCCGAACCCCGGGGAACCTTTGGCACCCCCGGACGCCCAGGCTGGGTGAAGGAGGGCTGAGAGCGCTCCCGACGTCCCAGCCACACTCGGACACGAGCCACTTTGTTTACAGGTTTAATGGTCTGAAAAGCCTGCGCGATCGTGGTCAGAGATAGGGAGGCCCTGCCAGGCTCTCTCTTTGCACCTCAATAGAAACGATGTGGTGGCCGGGTACCATGGCCAGGCCCAGCACACGGGGTTCTCCCGCAGAGAAGGAATCTGGAAAGAAGGGTCAGAGCATCAGGGAGGCAGGCCAGCGTCAGTCCCGCCCCTCCTAGTCCCAGAAAACTGGGGTGCAGCGGGGGGGGGGGGGGGTGCCTCGCGGTGAGGGCTCCGCCGCATTCCCCGGGGACTGACCCGACGGTTTGAGGAACTCCTGCGCCGAGCCCAGGATGACATTGCAGTCGCGGTCGGTGCACAAGAAGCAGCCGACCAGGGTCCGTCCATCTGTCATGCGAATGCGCATAGTCTTGTTGAGCAGCGCCTCCAGCTGCTGCCGGGCCCGCGCAGCCGGCGAGTCCTCGCGCTCCCCGTCTGAGTCCTGCGCGGGGCGGGACACGCGCTGAGACTGCGCCGCCCACCCACGGAACCACAGCTCCCGACAGCCCGCGGGGCGCTCACACCAAGCCCAGAGGCTGCCGGGAGCTGCAGTTCCCCCTTCCGTCCCCCCATCTTGCTCCCCGGCTGCCCCTCAAGCCCAGCACTCGAGCCCGCGCTAACCCCGGCGCTGGAGCTGCTTTGACGCCGGCTGCAACAACCGTTCTCCTCGCGTAGCAGCATGGTTGGTCCGGCTCCGGCCATTTGCCCCCGGGCCTCCTGAGGGCCCTTCAACTTCTTAAGAACCTTTCGGGTCCGGTGGTCTGAGATCTCGCGAGTGCTCCCGACCTCTTTTCTTTCGCGAGATCACCTCTCCTCCTCTTAGTCTCCTGGGCAACTGCAGAGATCTCGCGAGCTTCTCTTCTCCGACGCTGAGGTTCGCTGAGGTCTATGGCGCCGGTTGTCTTAACATATCGCGAGAAGTTTTGCCTCTTTAGTTTTAGACCTAGCCGTTAGGGACCCTGGAATTAGCGAGAATACCTTTTTTCGTAATCGCACTCCACCCCACCCTCCCTTGCTTTTGCTGCCTCGCGAGACAGTCAGTCCTAAATATCCCTTTGTAGCCCAGACCACTCTGAAAACGGAAGGTGTTCGCTTTCGCCCGGAACCCTTGAGCACGCAGCCCGAGCCCTTGAAAGCCAGATTCGGACTACGTTTCCCGTGAGCACGCGCAGCCCACGCTCCGCCTCCTTACCCACGCAGTGTTTGATCTCGGTGGCCGGTGGCCGGAGAGGGACAATGGTTTCCATGTCAGCAGATAAACGCGCTCGCGAGGGGGAAGAGATGCAGTGAGTGAGAGCGTGCCGAGAGCGACGAAGCAACGGGAGATGGTGGCCGATAGTGCAAGAGCCATGCCGCGCCGAGGCCTAGTGGCCGGACCAGACTTTGAGTTTTTCCTGCGTCGGTATTTCACGCCGGCCGAGGTGGCCCAACACAACCGGCCGGAAGACCTTTGGGTATCTTACCTGGGATCCGTGTACGATCTGACACCGTTGGCTCAGGAGTATAAGGGTAGGGGCCGCGCTCTGGGCCAAGGCCAGGGCGTACGTTCGGAGGGGGGGGGGGGGGCGGTGCCCCGTTCTTGGGTGGCTAGCATTGACTGCGGTTGCTCCTTCCCAGGAGACCTTCTGCTAAAACCCATCATAGAAGTCGCAGGCCAGGACATCAGCCACTGGTTCGATCCGAAGACCAGAGACGTGAGTTCTGCTGGAACCCGGGGTGGGGGGGGGGCGGGGGCGGGTAGGGACACCGGAGAGCGGGGTGGGGAGGAGAAGCCGGGGCGGGCCGGGGTCGGCGATGGTGACTGCTCCGAGGCCCCTCCCCGAACCCCGCTTTAAAGATCCGCAAGCACATAGACCCTCTGACCGGCACCTTGAGATACCGCACCCCCTGGGGCCGCTTTCTGCACCTCCCGCCGCAGCTGCCCCGTTCCGACTGGGCCAATGATTTCGGGAAGCCCTGGTGGCAGGGGTCGCGTTATGAGGTGGGGCGGCTGTCCGCCAAGACCCGGAACATCCGCATCATTAACACGCTCACATCGCAGGAGCACATGCTGGAGGTGAGAACTGGTGCCTGAGGGCAGGTCGGAGGGGACAGGGGAACCCCAGCAAATCGCCAAGGAGATCTTCAGGCCCTTAGGTCTCCATGACCAGTGGGAGCAGCGTTTCCTCCCCCTCCAGGGGCAGACGGGGAGAGCAGACCACCTAGGTCTCCAGGATGGGGAATCGGAGGCGTGGCCCGATCACGGGGCACATAAGCCCGGGGCACAGTTCAGGCACCTCAGTGACGATGGTCCTGAGAGGCTCTTACGGTGCTGTGTTTGGGATAGTGACTGTAAGCAGACTCTCTTATTAGTGTACTCGATTGTAGGGGTGAGGGGAGGCAGCAGTGGCTGTGACCCTTTAAGGCTGTTTGTTAGAAGTGGCTGCCATAAGGACTGTAACGCTTGGGGGCCATTCACTGCATGCTTCCTCTTGGGGACCGTGAAGTGCCTAAAAATAGTGTCTACCAAGGGAGGCTCTCTGATCACAGCTCTATCATCTTTTGGGCTCCTGGCCTTTGTTTGGGGGGCGTGTGCGTTCATTCCAGAATTCCGGGGGTGGGGGGTGCTTTCATGTTCTGCAGGTGGGGGCCCTGGAGTCGATGTGGGAAATCCTACACCGCTATCTCCCCTATAACGCACATGCTGCCAGCTATACGTGGAAATATGAAGGGAAGAACCTGAACATGGATTATACCCTGGAACAGAACGGGATCCGGGATGAGGACGAAGAATTTGACTATCTCAGTATGGACAGTGCACCTTATACACCCGCGATACTGCTGTACTTCAACGATGACCTCACAGAACTCTAGGAAGGGAGATATATGCTCATGTAGACTTAAGATATATTTTGAGTTTGGCTGCTTCTGTGTCCTGTAGGAAAAGAGGTGTGTGTGGCGGTGCTGGAGCCAGACCCCCTTTCTGTTCCGGCCACTGGCCTGTGGTTCCCCATGTGTCTCTGAGGTGTACAAGTCCTGTTTCCCAGGCCCACTACACTTTGCTCTGAGAAAGTCGGAGAGCATGCGAGAAGCGCATGAATTGATTCCCAGGAACGATCCAGAAGGTGCGGGATCTCGGATTAGGGAGACGTAGAAGGGGTCAGTCAGAGCTCAGGCAGAACTGTCCGACGGTCAGAGAGAGAGAGGTCCCCCACGGAGATGAGCGACGGAAGAACCTCGCGGCAGCAATGGAGACGGGCTGGGCCGCAGGGAGACAGGACCTTCCCCAGGCGGGAGCAGGAAGCGTCGGTCACTGGCCAAACAAAACTGCCTTATTTCCCTTCTGAAGAGCAGTTGGCAGTCGCAACCCAAAGGGAAGAAAGGAAGCGAGCGGTTAGCAGGTAATTCAGGCTAGATCTTACGCTACGGGCTTCGTTTGCCCTGCTTAATACGACGACCCTGTAAGAGGGACACCATCACCGTAAGGCTTTGGAAGCTTAGAAAGACTTTTTGTCCCCGTTCGGCTTTGTTAAGCGATGGATGAACCTGGCGGCATCCCAGCTAGCGAGTGGAGGGGAGCTCCCTAGGCTCGGCAAGGTTTAGTGGCACGAAGGCACACTACTTAGTGGCTGGGGGACAAACGCGAGAGAGCATCTCACCGTCCGAGGCTTGCTGGAGCCCTATTGTGTGGTTTGGTTGGTTTCTGCAGTTACGGTCTTTGGAAGGGAGTCAGCAGAGTTCTGCAGTGGCCGAGCAGAGGCAGGGGGGAGGCAGGGAGGGCTGCCAGCTGAGCAGGAGCTGTTGAGGCCGCTTCCTGGTTGATCCCACAGCCAAATTTTCTTCTTTTTTAGAGGAGAAGAGGTAGATGCGGACCGGCCGCAGGGAAAACGAGTGGAGGAAGGGCCTTTAGATGGGGGACAAAAAGCAGGCAATCATGACGGGCCTGGGCCCCTCAGGGAAGGAAAGAATGTCTGCCTTGCAAGATGGCAAGCCTTACAACAGTAATCTAGAGACGAGCTAATGAGGTCAGGAAACTCATGTGACCAAGGGACAGCCAGCGTGGCGGGGGAGCAGTGGCCAGATGTGTCCCCTTCAACCTCAGCAGGGGCGGGGAACGAGAATGACAGACCGGTGGGCTTCCTGATGGTCGCAGGCCCAAAAGAACTGGGGAGAGGTGCATGCACCTGCTGGCCAGGGGTGCCGGGGCCCGAGCAGGGGACCGTGAGGCGCTGGGCGGGCCGCCGAGGTGCTTTCTGAGGGGCTGGCCGGGAAAGGCATGGACGCAGGTGGAGACAGGTGCTGGCCCCGGCCCTTTCTGAGCTCCCCGCGAGACCGAGGGCTTCCGCTCAGTCCCGTGTAATGCGAGAGGGGCCGTGAAGTATCTGGATCTTTCTGATGTTTGGTCCACTCTGCGGTTGTTTCACATGCGTCCAGTTAAACCGACGCCTCAAGAACCCGAGCCAAGCGGCTGCCCTGGGGCCTGTGCCTCCGGGAGGGGCCCACACCTGCCCCCCTTCCAGAGTCTCCTACCTCGGTGTCTCCTGCTAGAAGCACACGCCTCTCCTCGCACCCTGGCCACTCTCCAAGTCATTCCCAGCTCCTAAATGTCCCTGGAATCCACCCTCTTTCGGCTTCTGCCCCCACACACCACAGTGTGAGTGAGCTCTGGAAACCAGACCGAGGCCTCTGGCTTTCCCCCTTCAGATTCTTCAGCGGCTTCTGGTTGCTTTGGGAATAAAGCCTTCGAAGTCCAAAGATGCTGTGTAAACCGGCTTCCGCCCACCTTGCAAGTCTCACCTTTGTTCTGTGTGTTCCAGCTGCACGGCTGTCTCGCAGTCCATGAAATGTGTGCCTGCCCCAGAACCTTCACGCGTGCTGTTCCCTCTGCTTGCACACCCTTCCGTCTCCCACCTAGCTGAATCCTCAATGGTTCTTCCTCAGGAGAGCTTCTGGGGTTTCTTGGTGTTGAAAGCAAGACTCTCTGCTAGATCATTTCTTAGCGCCACGCACATTTCAGAGTACTTCCTACAGTTTAAACTTTAAAATTATGGATGTAGCTGGCTGGGTGGCAGCTAGAGAGTAGGGACCATGTATGTCCACCCTGTTCACCGCTGTGTTCCCGGTGCTGGGCACACAGTTGCTGCTCAATAAATTTTGATGGTATGACCTCAAATGTTGAGTGAATTCATCCGTCTGGAATAACTAGTGGATGGGATGTTGTGTCCTGGGAGGCAAGTGAGGCCACCTCCAGCCACAGGCTTCTGTCCTGGCTCCCTTGGAACCAAGCCCAAGCCCTAGGGGCCTTCTTCTCACCAGATTTGGGGGGAAACCTGTCATTCCCGCGTACGGCCACCAGGTGGCCGTACTCGCCTAAGGAGTCGGCGGCGGGGGCGGGGCGGCTAAGGGAGGGAAAACCCTCGCAAGTTCTAAAAAGGTTACAATGAAAGGCGGCCCCGCCGGAATTTATAGGCGGGAGGGAAGGATCAGAAAAGAAGTTAAAACCACATGGCTACTATTTTATTAGCTTTGGGTTTACTCCTGTTCTAGATTTTTTCCACAAGCTCATGCCAGGAAAGGAGCGCAGTCTGAGAAGTAAAACCCACGGGACGGCCCAAGGTGGGGGTCTGATTACAGGGCTGGGTGTGCTCGGTAGATCGCAGAGCTGCGGAAGGGATCGACACCCCACGTTTCAGAGAGAATACAGCACACGGGTTTATTAACACGTATGGGCTTTAGCGCGGACGCGAGTCAAGTTTTTCACGAGGCACCACTTGGTTCTCTAAATACCCAAGGCTGGGTATTTGCGGGAGGAGTATGTAAATAACGTCTGGGCCTAAAATCTAGAAAGTAAATAGCACTGAGTGTAGGGTCCAAGTCCTCTCCTGGCGACCTCTTTGGTTGTGGAGGGAGGCGGGGGGGAGGGGCGGAATACGGAAAGGAAAGCTGCCTGTCCTCAGGAAACCACAACAGACTCGAAGGACTCAATGGGCAAGTTTCCCCTGAGCCCTGCTCCCTAAGCTCATAGCACCAAGGATAATAAAGACCCGGGTGTCCCCGCAGGGAGCCTGCCCGCTCAGTGGGAAAAAAGACACACACACACACACACACACACACACACACACACACACGGAAAGATAAATGAAAACAGTACATGATAAAGGACCAAATCATGGCATAGAAAAAGTTTCCACCCTCCTGGCAAATCGGAAGTGGATTCTTAACCTGGATCTCCAGAAGGGCAGAGGTAGTTTCTAAATATGGTGGGGTGTGTGTGCGTGTGTTTGCACGTGCGTGCAAGCTCAGATACGTATTATTTTGGAGAAGGGTGGGTGCTATAACTTCCATCGGTCTCAAAACGGCCCGACCCCCTGCCCCTGAAATAGTAGACACCCCCCCCCCCCCCCCCCACCGATTGAAAGACCTCTGGAAGCGAAATATCAGAGGCGGCGATAACCACGTGGTCCCGGGATTCCCGCCACCTGTCTCCATGTTCATCTGTTACACCTGTGTTGCCAAGGCAGCCAAGCCCAACGCGGTAAGCCCTCGGGGCTAAGTTCATGGCCAGTCCGAAACATTTTCCTACCGTCCCGAATTCTGATCTGGACGTACCTCGGAGCTGAGTGGGGGGATCTACCCTTCAGGCTTGAGCCTAACGCCCAGTCATGACGTCAGAAGGAGTTCAATGCTCCCAGCCCGCCCAGCGAGTTTAGGTCAACCACACGGAGGTGTTGATACTGGGAGAATGGCCACTTGCTGACGGAGCAGCGAGCGCAGGTGGAGGGGTTGGTGGTAGAGAAGCAGAGTTTGAAGCCTGGACCATCCTGAAAGTCGAAGGTTAGGCATTCCAAATACAAACAGGTACGCCGCCCGAGGACCGGGTCCTCTAGGCATAAGGGAAACACTCAAAACAACAACCGTAAAGCTGTGAGTATGTGAAGGGAGGTCGCCTAAGAGGGGTCAGGGGTAAAGAAGGCCGAGATGAGGAGCAAGGCGGTGGAGAGACTGCTAGAATGAAGTCCCCCTCTCACTGGGAATGGCTCAGTGGCCGCCTTTTGGAAGCTTGCGGTTTAGTGGGAACTCGGGTGTCCAGCGTCCGTCTGACCTAATCACCCCTGTCTGTATCCGCAACGGCCACGTCGTGCCCGGCACAGAGGGGTAATGCCTACCTGCTCCAGGAATTAACCGTACACGTGATCCCTGCTGACATGTGTGAACCCAGGACCCGAACAGACCCACATGATGTGATGTCCCCTGCCACTTGCCGGCTCCGTGTGGGGGGAGCCTGCGAGCCGTGGACAGTAACACCTGTGCTCATCAATGGCGCCCGCCCTCCTGTAGAGCAGTAAGGAGGCTGACATATCCCCCTTCTCCTTTATCTATGTCTTTTTAGGTTTTATTTTGTATTTGAGAGAGAGAGAGAGAGCAAGCAAGCAGGGGAGGGACAGAGAGACGGAGACAGAATCCCAAGCAGGCTCCAGGCTCTGAGCTGTCAGCACAGAGCCCCACGTGAGGTTAGAACCCGTGAGCAGTGAGGTCATGACCCGAGCCGAAGTCAGTAGCTTAACCATCTGAGCCACCCAGGCGCTGCATCCCCTTGACCTTAGAGGACAGCCTGGAGAGAACGTATTTGGCTGCGTATCACAGGAGGTCGACTGCCGGGGCCTGACTACAAAGAGTGAGTTTCTCTCAAACGCTGAGTCTGTGGTGTAGTAATTCTGCGGGCCGGGTCATCGGGGTCTCCGGGAGCTCTTCTGTCGTTCTCGGGGTCATCACCTGTCTGCTGCTCTACCGCTAGCCTGCACGGTGGGCAGGAAGGAGGAAGAGGGAAGGAAGATCGCGTCTCTATCGAAGCAAACATCTGACCTTTGGCCGCAGCTCACGGGTAGGAAGCGTACTCCACAGGGGACCCCGTGTTTTCTACTGACGTCCACGACATGGGCAGGGAGCACCACCCTGGACGGAGGGTACGGATACCGGGTAGGAACCAGTGATCCTCCCGCAGTCACGCTCAGGTGCTGTATTCATCCATTCGTTAGCCAAAAACCAATGTGGTTGTGCCAGTTACTGTCTGGGGTCTTGGGGAGACAGAAGGGAACGAGGCAGGCGAGGCTCCTGCTTCACTGGGACTTAACGATCTGGCGGGATAAACGGTGAACAAACGGCAAGATCGTCTCAGATGGTACTAAGGGCTATATGTTCGGTACGCCTGTGCTCACACACGCACAAACATATATAAATACACACACGCACACATGTGCTAAAAGTACTATAAGAACAGAGACGCCAGGGGCAGCTGGGTGGCTCAGTCGGTTCAGCGTCCGACTTCGGCTCAGGTCACGATCTCAAGGATCGTGGGTTCAGGCCCCGCGTCGGGCTCTGTGCTGACAGCTCAGAGCCTGGAGCCTTTCTCAGATTCTGTCTCCCTCTCCCTCTGCCCCTCCCCTGCTGATGCTCTGTCTCTCGGAAAAAAATAAACATTAAAAAAAAAATTGAAAGCCCTCGCCTCAAATCCAAGGGCAGGGCACAGGCCTCACTCCTCACAGGGAAGAGGGGCAAAGTTACATGGTAGTAAAAGCATGTTGGATGTGGGACATTACAGTGGCCATTTTGGGGGAAACCCTTACCCTTGTCCGGGAGGCCCTGCAGGCCCAGGCTCTTGTGTCCCGAGTTGGCCTTTCACTTTCGGGCCCCCCCACCCCCACGCAAGCTCTCTCCTGTCAGGGCCTCCATGTTTGTTGTCCTCAGCATGGAACATTCCACCCACCGCTCAATGTCTGGCCAGCTCCCGCCCCTCAGAGTCTCTGCCTAAGTGTCACTTTCTCAGGGAAGTCTTTCCCGATCCCTTCAAATATGGCAAATATTTCATCGCACCGTCTCGGGTTGCCTCGCAATGAAAGTACTCAGTGTTTCATTCACTGTTTAACGTCCGTTCCCCCTCCCTTCTTAGACTCTAAGCTCCGGGAGGGCAGGCATCCCGTCTCTTATCTGCCGCTAAACACGCAGCTCCTCACTCAGTGCTCAGCCCAGGGCAGTTACTCAAAGTTCAGAAAATGAACAAATGGGTGAAAAATGCTACACGCGGGCTAACTATGAAATGCCTCGGGGGACGTCGCAGCCCAGTCTGGGGGGGTCAGTGGAGGCTTTCTGGATCCGGCCGAGACCTGAAGGACCAGGACGAGGGAGCCGAGGGAGGAGGCAGGGGAGGGTAAGGAGAGTGGGGAGGACAGGCTTCCCGTGAGGAATAAATAGCACAAACACTGCAGAGTTGGGGGTGGGGGGTGCAGAGAGCTCAGGAACAGAAGGCAAAGCTAAGAGACAGGAGGTGGGGGAGGGTGGGCGATGAGGGGTGTCGAGGCCAGACCAGGTCGAGGGAGGCTTTGTGCACCTGGCTGTTGTTTGTGTGCTGAGATATAGTTCACACACGATATAGTTGCACGCCTTTCCGAGCGTGCAAGTCAGGGTTCAGGGTTTTCCAGGGAGAATGGCACGATCAGACTTGCATTTTAAAGACGTGACTTGCCTACAACGTCCAGAGAATGGACTGGAGGGGGAAGAGGGAGGGGAGAAGAAGGGAGATGGGAGCCCACGCCACTGCCGCGGTCCAGGAGGGACATGGGGGTGGCTGGGACGGAGTGGCGCAGGAGGTCGGAGAAGATGGACTAAAGACAGAACTGTGCGGCTCAATAATTTCCCGGGAGCACGTCTGGGGCAGAGGGAGGAGACAGGGGAGGATGATGAGTGTGCGGGTGGACAAGGGGCTCCGACTGGGGAAGAAGGGGGTGTGTGGTGAGCCGGTGTCGGGGGGGTAACTCTGGGGCGCAGATGCAGATGTCCCGATCTTCCTGGCTGCGTGGGTCTGGGCTAGACTCATCGGTGTGGGGATTGTCAGCTGAGTCACTGTTGCCAGATTCAGGGGTGAAGTCACCTTGAGGAATGACGGCGAGGGGCCAGGGGCGGGGGAGGAAGAGACTCAGAAGGAAGAGCCAGAGCGGTGAGAGTGACCGGGGAAAATGGCGCCACGGAAGCCAAAGAGAGTATCTGATGGGGGGTTGGGGTAAACAGTGTGAAACGTTCCACGGAGATCAAGGCGAGGACTTGATTGTCCGTGGACGGAACAAGCAGCAAAATAGGAGTCCGGCTTCGGTTGGATGAGGCGTGAACGGCCCAGGGGCAGAAGGAAGCCGACCACGGAAGGCTCTGTGACCATGCACAAAATGCGTTCCTGTCTTGAGATTACGTTTCTTTAACTGTAAACTATGAACAGTAGAAATAAGGTTTCGCTAGGGATAACAGGCATGCGCCAGGGCACGGTCCCTCCGAGCGGGAGATCAGAGAAGGTAAGGTATGGAAATGTGCCCAGCAGCACGAAAGGCCCTTCGAACAGGCACCCCAAAATGTGAGTTGTCTCTTCCTTTTCTTGTGCCAGCCGCTATATATTTAGTAACACACGCTTCCTGTGGGATTTCGTGAGACTCGGCATTATTCAGCATCCAGGTGACCTCTGTCAAGTTCAGGGAATGGGTCGACCGTATCTGCGACTCACATTTGGTTGCCAGCCCAACAAAAGTGCGCCTCCATTAGGAGAACTGGGTCCAATGACCCGGCATTGTCTCCTATGGTTCCCGAGCGGGGCTTATGTCTGGGAAGCGGGACAGAGCCCGGATCGGGGCCAGCTGTCGGGAGCAAGAGAATTAGAACCGGCCCTTTGCTCCCTCAGTTTAAGGTGCCGTTCATACCTCAGGTCGCCGAGGCTGTCACCTTCAGTCACCTCCAGTGAACCTCTTGAAAGTGAGAAATGGCCAACAATGTGACTGTTTAGAATACTAGCTCCCAACTATCGAGTGTCTTCGAGTCAGCACTTTCTTAAGTGAGCTCACCAGGTGAGGGAGGCAGGGGTACCCTGCCTCACAGATGCGGGGCTGAGACCTGAGGGCTAAGGAGTTTGCCCGAGGTCACGTAGTGAATGGAAGAACTCGGGACACCAGGTGCTACCTGACCCCAAAGCTCAAATTCCAACGGGGTTAGGGGTGGACAACTTCATTCCTCGGCTCTGGAATACATTTTTGGAGTTACACAGTTTGGGGATGTAGAATCTTAAAAAAAACAAGTGATTTTAAGTTGCCAATCGTATCTAATTTAGTCTAAAATTAAAATGACCCTCATTCAGAGAGCTAGATGGCGAGAAGGCCCACGAATGGGCCAAGGGGCAGGAAAAAGCCGGCTTGGGGTCAGCATATACCATGGCAAATCTAGAATCTGAGGGACAGTCAGCCAGGAAAGGTGTCAGGGCAATTCTGCTCCAACAGCCAGGGCTTGACATTACATGGCATTTGCAGCCGGCCAGCCAAGGCACAAGCGTTAAGAAATTGTTAAAAGGGAAGCGTCAAAAGCGAAGAAAGGTTTGGTTTTTGTCGTTTCATACAGGACCATTCCGTTTCCATCACGGTGGTCAACCAAAGCAGGTCTAAAGGAAGCAGAGAAGAGAAAGACAATGATTTGTGGGAAAGGCAAAGAGCAAGGGAGAGGATTTAGCTGAAAAGCCAGCAGTTGGGGCGCCGGGGTGGCTCAGTCGGTTGGGCGTCCGACTTCGGCTCAGGTCATGATATCTCACAGCCCGGGAGTTCGAGCCCCGCCTCGGGCTCTGTGCTGACACCTCGGAGCCTGGAGGCTGCTTCGGATTCTGTGTCTTCCTCTCTCTCTGATGCTCCCCTGCTCACACACACTCTCTCTCTCTCTCTCTCTCAAAAATAAACATTAAAGAAAAATTGTTTTTAAAAAAGCCAGCAATCGAAGTAGAGGCAGATGTGAGATCACAGAAGGCAAGCAAAGACCATTTCCAGAAGGGCGTAGCAAGTTAAGAACTCAGAAACAGCCTCTCTGTCGGCAACCAGGAGGCTGTGGATAGTCTGGTGGCAGTGGCTTCAGAGGACCTGGAAAGCGAGAGTGGTCCAGTAGGACAAAGAGGATGCAGCGAAATACACAGGCTTCGTGCCCATGTCTCCGGGGAGCTCTCTCTGATGTTCTGTCTCCTGGAGAGAGCTGATAAGGTCTCCTGCCGGAGTGGAAGGTGGAGGAGGTGTGGCAAATGTGAGGAAGCTTTGGAAAAGTGGCCACGGAGACCTGAAAGAAAGCAGACTAGGGAAAAGGATTTCTGAGCCGGGACGCCGGTAGGCACGGTCATGGTGTTCTCTTCAGCAGCACTCTGCACACTGGGTGTGAGGGTCACAGTTAGAGGTGCGCAGGCAGAGGCTCAGGAGAGGACACGACACTGGCTGAGATGACAGACCACAGACTCTACGTTGGACAGGGAAGGAGGTGAGGACCCGGTAGAGCCCGATGAGGGAGGAACTAGAGTGTCTTATGGGTCCAAGAACAACAGAGAAATGAGCTAGAGGGACAGAAAGTTGTGGGCAATGCAGGGGGGCTTGAGCCCAGTTATTTCAGAAGATGTAAGTCCTGAGCCACCTCCACCGGTGTGGAATGGACAGAAAGGCCTCTGGTCAGGAAGTCAGGGGCAGGACTGAGCCCGTGTGAGTCTGTAGTGAGTGAGGGGAAGGATGAGGGCAAGCAGATGCAGCCTGAGAGTGAAGTGCAGGGCTATACAGCCCATGGGAGCCTTGGACAGGGGCCTGTCACCTGACATGGGGGAACCTGGGATCAACCACTGGTGTAAAGAAATAGGTTCCTTTACGTATGTGGTTTCCAGACTCATCTGCCACGTTACCGAACTTTGTAACCAAATGTTTGATCCATTCTCCTATCTTCTCTCTTTCCATATACTTTTAATTTTTTTTAAGCTTAGTTTTCTTTTTCATTGCAGAACATGTGTTCTTTACAGAAAATTCCAGGTAGGCAAGCATAAAGATGTCAAAACAAAAGCACTCTTATTCCTATCACTCAGCAGAAACCAGTGTGAACATCTTAACCACTTCCTCCTAGTACTTTCCTATCTGGCTGCAATTACACTACATGTATGACTTTATATTGCTTTATGCAACTAACGTTAGATCTTAAGTTGTTAAAAAGGAATCAGGATAGAAGAACAGTGGTTTTCTCTAGAAGGGGCACAGACTGGGAAGACGCTGGTAACTTCTATGGTGGTAGACATATATATTAAAAAAATTTTTTTAATGTTTGTTTTTGAGAGAGAGAGAGAGAGAGACAGAGCACGAGTGGGGGAGGGCCGAGAGAGAGGGAGACACAGAATCGGAAGCAGGCTCCAGGCTCCGAGCTGTCAGCACAGAGCCTGATGTGGGGCTCGAACTCACAAACCATGAGATCATGACCTGAGCTGAAGTTGGACACTTAACCGACTGGTGCTGGTGCTTGACGTATTTTATATCTTTACCTGGCTGGTGTTCATACAAGACTACGCGTATGTAAAAACTCAAAATGTACACCTGAAAAAAACCCCAACCAAACAAAAAACAAAAAGAAATTAGATCATAAGCATTTGCTCGTGCCATTTTGTCAATGTGGAAAAAGCTTAACAATCACCAAATCTAGAAGAGTATACAGGTATCAACAACACAAGAAATGACGGGTGTTGGCAAGGGTCTGGAAAAAGGGGAACCCTCATGCGCTGTTGGTGGGTGCGCACACTGATTCAGCCACTCTGGAAAACAGTATGAAGGTTCCTCAGAAAGTTAAAAATAGAACTACCCTACCATCCAGCAATTGCACTGCTAGGTATTTACCCAAAGAATACAAAAATGCTAATTCAAAGGAATCCAATACCCCGAAGTTTAGAGCAGCATTGTCTACAATAGCCAAACTATGGAAGCAACCCAAGTGCCCATCGACTGTTGAATGGGGAAAGAAGATGTGGTACAGGGGTGCCTGGGTGGCTCAGTCGGTTAAGCGTCCGACTTCAGCTCAAGTCACGATCTCGCGGTCCGTGAGTTCGAGCCCCGCGTCCGGCTCTGGGCTGACAGCTCAGAGCCTGGAGCCCGTTTCAGATTCTGTGTCTCCCTCTCTCTGACCCTTCCCCGTTCATGCTCTGTCTCTCTCTGTCTCAAAAATAAATAAACATTAAAAAAAAATTTAAAAAGAAGATGTGGTACATTGTAGATACAATGGAATATTACTCAGCCATAAAAAAGAAGGAAATCTTCCCACTGGCAATGAAATGGATGGGGCTAGAAAGTATTATGCTAAGCAAAATAAGTCAGTCAGAGAAAGACAAATACCGTATGGTTTCACTCCTATGTGGAATTAAAAAAAACAAAAACAAATGAGCAAAGGGGAAAAAGAGAGGCAAACCGGGAAACACACGCTTAACTATAGAGAACACACTGGTGGTTCCCACAGGGGAGAGGGATGGGGGTGTGTGTGAAAGGGGTGATGGGGGTTAAGGAATGCAATTGTGACGAGCACAGGGTGATGTACGGAAGTGTTGAACGACTGTACCGCACACCTGAAGTTAATATCACGCTATCCTGGAATTTAAATTAAAACTTAAAAAACAAAAAAGAGTACACGGGGGTCCACAGCACTCTTTCAACTTTTCTGTTGGTTTCCTTCTCACCTCGACTCACCCGGTATCCTGAATTTTATGTCATTATTTCCTTGCTTTTTCTTTGCGATTAGTTCCCTTCCACCTAATTGGAAAAATAGGAAAATTTTCAAACCTACAGAAAAGTTGAAGGAGGGCTGTGGACACCTGCATACTCTCTTTGTTCGTTTCGTAAATTCAAAAGGTTGATGTAACATAACATCAACCACAAAAAATATTACAATGAACACGTGTGTCCATCATCTGGTTTAGTAAACATAACAATAGTCATATTTTTTAAAGCCTTGTCTGATCTTCTTTTGAACTTATGAAATAGTTCTCAATAATAGGTAAAAATTTTAAAAACCTCCATAACATTTTAATGGTTTCTAAAAATTCACCCATAAAATTCATGATTTCTTTTGAAAAACATTTTTTAATGTTTTTGAGAGAGAGAGACAGAATCCGAAGCAGGCTCCAGGCTCCGAGCTGTCAGCACAGAGCTCGATGTGGGGCTCAAACTCACGAACTGTGACGTCGTGACCTGAGCTGAAGTTGGACAGTTAACCAACTGAGCCACCCAGGCTCCCCTAAAATTCATGATTTCAAAGTGTACAGGTCAGAAGCTCTCAGTATAATGTTTACAAGATTGCATGGTTGTCACCACTACTAATTCCAGAACATTTTCATCATGTGCAAAAAGAAATCTCATACCCACTGGCAGTCATTTCCCCATTTCTTTTCCCCTCAAATTCTGGTCAATCACTAATCTGTTTCCTGTCTCTGTGAATTGATCTATTCTGGGCATTTCATGTAAGTAGAATCATACAATATGTGGCCTTCCATATCTAGTTTCTTGCACTCAGCATGATGTCGGCTAAGTTCTTCCATGTTGTCGTGTTTATCCCTACCTCACTCCTTTTTATGGCTGAATAATATTCTACCGTATGGATACACTGCCCTTTGCTTATCCATTCATCGGCTGATGGGCATCTGGGTTGTTTACACTTTGGGGTTATGAAGAATAATGCTCCCACGAAGATTCACATACAAGTTGTGGTGGGGACACACATTTCAATTCTCCTGGGTGTACACCTAAGATTGAAATTGCTGGGTCGTACGGTAACTCTGTAGTTCATGTTTTGAGGATCGGTCGGCGATCTTCTTGCCCTCCAGGAAGCACCTGGCGATACTGGTCATGCTTCTTTCCAGAAGCTGTCTCCTTGTTCCACGATAACACTATCTGGTGCACCTACCACTCTAACAACTTCTGTTTCTTCCTTTGGCTTCTCTTCTCCCCTGCCCATTCTTCAAAGTACCCCCAAGTTCTGGCCTCTACTCTTCACTTGATGTGCTAACCATTCTTACTGTTTAAAGAGGTACCAACACCTACTAGAACTTTCTACCATGAACTTACCCCCCCCCCCCCCCCAGCCTGATGGGGTCAACATACTACTTGCTAAGTACTTTCTCAATCAACATAGACCGCCCTTCTTCCCTCTATCTGCTCCAAATTTTAGTGATCTTTTGGGGCCTACTTCAAATACAACTACACACGAAAGTTCTTCAGTGATCCCCCTCTCCCTACCAAGATCTTTCTTCTCTGAATTCTCAGATTTTATAGCCCATAGCAATTATCACGACCGCATATTGTTGATTAGTGTTTCGATCTCAAAGGTCTCTCCTCCCTCCACCTCGCTGATCCTTTGGTCACTAAAAAATTTCCAGGCTGCTTTAAAAGATGTACTGTGAAAAAATAAGCTTTCCAGTGTAACTACTACAGTTTCTCGTATATTCTTCCAGGAATATTCCCCAGATATTTACATATTTTTTTCTTTCATCAATGCTATCATTATAAATATGTTTTTCTATACCTTTCCTTTCTTCTCTTTGTACCCCAATTAGTTTTTTTCTTAATTTTTTCATGTTTGTTTAGTTTTGAGAGAGAGAGAGAGAGAGAGAGAGCATGAAGAGGGGAGGGGCAGGGAGAGAGGGAGACATAGAATCTAAAGCAGGCTCCAGGCTCAGCTGTCAGCACACAGCCCGACACGGGGCTCGAACTCACGGACCATGAGACCATGACCTGAGCCGAAGTCGGACGCTTCACCGACTGAGCCCCCCAGGTGCCTCTACCTCAGTTAGTTTTTAAACTAGAACTGCACTAATGTTTTCAAAAGTTTAGCTTCCATTACATCTGCTGATTATACTTTGCTTATGTATTTTTCTCCTCAAAAAACTAGATTAGTGAAGAATAATTTCTTTACAGAAATCATACTACTTTTTAAGTCATTTGGTTTTATTTGCTAAGGTGATCACGAGGCTACTTAAATTTGTTTCCACAAACAATAGATATTTTCTCACTGTAAAAGTTCAGAATTCTTTAAAAAATTTTTTTCTTAAATATTTATTTATTATTGAGAGACAGAGAGACACAGAGCATGAGCAAGGGAGGGTCAGAGAGAGGGGGAGACACAGAATCTGAAGTAGGCTCCAGGCTCTGAGCTGTCAGCACAGAGCCCAACGCAGGGCTCGAACTCACGAACTGTGAGATCATGACTTGAGCCGAAGTCAGTCACTTAACGAACTGAGCCACCCAGGCATCCCTAAAAGTTCAGAATTCTAAATAGAGGTAAATATCCCCCTTGACTACTCTTTCCCAAAAGTGGCCACTATTCCCTATTTGATTCGTCCAGAATTAAAAAAAAATTTTTTTAACATTTATTTCTTGAGAGACAGAGTGCAAGCAGGGGAGGGGCAGAGAGAGAGGGAGACACAGAATCTGAAGCGGGCTCCAGACTCTGAGCTGTCAGCACAGAGCCCGACGCGGAGCTCGAACCCACAAACGGTGAGATCATGACCTGAGCTGAAGTCAGATGCTCAACTGAATGAGCCACCCAGGTGCCCCTGTCCAGAATTTTTAAAGGCATTTATAGATAGGTTAGATAGATAGATGACAGATAGATAGAAACGTATCTGTAGAAACATACAGCATGTTGTTTCTTTGAACATAAACTAAATGATAATGTATATATAGTTCTGCAGCTTGCTTTTTGCCATTCAGTAGTAAAGAATCTTACCACATAGATGTAAATCGTTTTCTTAATTTCTTTTTTTTTTTAATTTTTTACATTTATTTATTTTTGATAGAGACAGAGCACAAGTGGGGGAGGGGCAGAGAGAGAAGGAGACAGAATCCGAAGCAGGCTGTCAGCACAGAGTCTGACGCAGGGCTTGAACTCACAAACTGCGAGATCATGATCTGAGCCGAAGTCGGACGCTTAACCGACTGAGCCACCCGGACACCCCGTTTTCTTAATTTCTTAATTGCCGTTTTCTCATATTTCTTAATTGACTTAGCTGGTCCTCACTGTTGGAGATCTGGGGCATCTCCAATGTTTTGCTATTCTAAGCAAGGCTGTAATGAATATGTCTGCATGCTTGACCTTATACACATCCAAGTGCGAGGACTGTTTCTCAGGGTAGATGGCAGGAGGTGGAATTCTGTGTCAGACAACATGTAACTTTGCAAGTGTCCTAGAGGGGCAGCTGGCTGGCTCAGTCGGGAGTCAGCATCATGAGTTTGAGTCCCGCGTTGGGCAGACACATTATGGAGGGGGAGGGGGAGGAGGTGGGGGAAAGTAGCGGCGGCAGCAGCACAAAAGTGTACTAGATACAACTGAATGGACTATTGCCAGTTCTGGTACAGTTGTAACAGGTAGTAAGTCATATACGTGGCCATCACTTTCACGTATTAGCTCCTTTAAAACCCAAGGGCATCTCATTGGCCTTGACGTCGTCTCGTCTCGTATATAGTAGAAAGAACACCAGACTAGGAATTGGAAGATAGGCTCAAGTCCTGGTTCCGTCCCTACCAACCAACTTGATCCTAGGCACTCCTTTCAACATCTGGGCCCCGTTTCTGCACCTACAAAATTAGAGGGAAGCGATGTTTCCTAAAATATGGTACCTACACCATCGGTAGCGGGCAAGATGCTGTTATTTTCCCTGATTTTTGTTTCAATAATGACTTGTATTTTAAACTAAGTTAGGAAGTGATTACCCCATCGAATCAAGGATTTATAGATATTATTATTTCTCAGTAATATGAAATTTACTTTATTTATTTTTTTTAACGTTTATTTATTTTTGAGACAGAGAGACAGAGCATGAACAGGGAGGGGCAGAGAGAGAGAGGGAGACACAGAATCTGAAACAGGCTCCAGGCTCTGAGCTGTCAGCACAGAGCCCGACGCGGGGCTCGAACTCACGGACCGTGAAATCGTGACCTGAGCCGAAGTCGGACGCTTAACCGACCGAGCCACCCAGGCACCCCTGAAATTTACTTTTTAAAGGGTATTTGTTTGCAGCGCCTGGCTGGCTTGGTTGGAAAAGCACATGACTTGTGATCTTGGGGTTGCGAGTTGGGAGCCCCACGTTGGGTACAGAGATTACTAAAAATAATAATAGTAATAATAAATAATAGAAAAAATTTAAAGGACATCTGTTTAACTTAAAAGTGAACTGGCTTGAAGGAAAATAGCCCGCATGTAACAGTGTAGGTGGTCGGCAAGTAGGGCACATCATGAATAGGATACATTAAGAACTGAAGTTTCTTTCTTTGCCAAATCAAGAGGTTAGATTAAAGCTGTAGGTCCCAAGGGCGCCTGGGTGGCTCAGTCGGCTGAGCATCAACTTCGGCTCAGGTCACCATCTCGTGGTTCATGGGTTTGAGCCCCACATAGGGCTCTGCACTGACAGCTCGGGGCCTGGAGCCTGCTTTGGATTCTGTGTCTCCTTCTCTCTCCGCCCCTCCCCAACTTGCGCGTGCGCTCTCTCTCCAAAAATAAATAAATGTTAAAAAAAAAATTTTAAGCTATAGATCCCAGACTTTTGGATTTCAATAACCAGAAAAAATGTAAAAATAAAACAAAAAAGTTAGTGATCAACATGGAGTTGCTGACTTTTTATTGTCCTAAACACATCAATGACAACAACAAATATATGCCCATCACCATTATTCAAGACAGATATTTAAAATGTTTTGGATTATAAAACAAGTACATGTTGAAAAATTCTCCAGTTGTACAGAAGTATGAAAAGTCATTCCCTTTCTCTGCCTTCATAAAATCTATTATGGACCTCCTTCCATTAGAAAGGACATTTTTAACAAATTTATAATTAAATACATAAGCATGCATATATGTAACCTATTAATACATATGTTAGTATATGTATTAATAGTATACTATATAGTATATTACATATATAAAATGTATATAAAATTATATATATGTGTGTGTGTATATATATGTGTATATATATACATTTCATATATATATATATACATTTCATATATATATATTTCATATATATATATTTCATATATATATAGATATGAACTATATACATGAAATGTATTATCTCAGGGCACCTGGGTGGTTCAGTCAATTGAGTGTCCGACTCTTAGTTTCAGCTCAGGTCGTGGTCTCACAGTTTGTGGGATCCAGCCCTGTATTGGGCTCCCTGCTGATGCTGTGGAGCCTACTTGGGATTCTCTCCCCACCTCCTTCTCTGTCCTTCCCCCAGTCGTGCTCTGTCTCTCTCAAAATAAATAAATAAACTTAAAAAAAATGTATAATCTCAAAACAAAGGACAGATCTTCTCAGCAAAGGGCAGGTGGCAACCTTACTTAGCCATTTGGAAGCCACTGGTTTAGATGATCTTCTCTCTAAAATTCCATGATTAAGTCTAGGATATCCTCAGTACTTCCATGACTTCCATTATTATCACCAATCTATATATTTCAAAAGACAATTAGGACCCTCTTTAACATTTCCTTGAGTGGGAAATCACAGATGGCAAAGCGCTTTTTCAGTCCTTTGACCTGCCTGTTCCACGAGCGCACGTCCGTGCTCTACCAATCACTGTCACTGGTTCCCTACGTCAGAGTTGTAACCTGGGGTCCACAGATCTCAGGGTGTTTGTAACACTGCGAAAACATATGTGGTATTTTGCATACACCAGCTGATCCTGGAGCATGAAGGTCAGGGGCGCTGACCCTTCGTGCTGTAGGAAATCCGTGTACGACTTTTGCCTCCCCGTAACATAACTACCAATAGCCTACGGTTGACCAGAAGCCTTGCTGCTACCATTAACGGCTGATTAGCCATGTTTTATCTGTGTGTCATATACTGTGTTCTTACTATAAGGTGGTGAGAAAATACAATGGTATTAAGAAAATCATAAGGAAAATACGTTTACAGTCGCGTACTGCCTTGATCAGTACCGTAAGTTTACGTCGCCTGTTTACAAGATGAATCATCTGTCAGTCCCTGCGTCAATGCACGGGACTAAATACTGGGCGTCAAAAATGAAAACGTGACATATGGTCTCTAAGTGTTTTTGTGCATAAGTTTGAACTTTCAAAAATAGATTTGTGTAATATTTTAAGGTAGGAGATGATAAAATACACTAATAGCTACGTGTATTTTGTGCATTCATCTAATGCCCTTTTCTTAATTTTGTCGATGTTTCTAGGCCATGCAGTGCATCCCCAAGTTTTCTCAAATGATCCCACATCTCCAAAATATCTTTGATATACTTATTGAAAAAATCCAGGGGCGCCTGGGTGGCTCAGTCAGTTAAGCGTCCGACTTCCGCTCAGGTCATGATCTCACAGTTCGTGGGTTTAAGCCCGCATCCAGCTCTGTGCTCACAGCGCAGACCCTGGAGCCTGCTTCGGAGTCTCTGTCTCCCTCTTTCTGACCCTCCCCCACTCGCCCTCTGTCTGTCTGTCTCTCTCTCTCAAAAATAAATATTAAAAAAAATAATTAAAAAATGTACATATAAGTGGACCCGCACAGTTCAAACCCACGTTGCTCAAGGGTCAGCTGTATACTGTTTTTCTGGGGGAAGGGCTGATAACTTTCTATGAACCAAAAAAAGAAAAACAGAAAACAAAAAACAAAACTAGAAACACTTGCATTGGGTAAGTTTCTTGCTTTGGCTTTAAAGAAATAATCTTCTTATGGCTTAGGAGTCCCTTACAATTTTCTTCTAGTTCTTTCTCAGGGAGGGGGCCCTCCAATTCTGGTTTGCATTGGACAGGCTGCGTGCCTAAGGTCCTTTTTCTCACCTCAATGGTCTTCTCATTAAAAACAGGGACCCCTCTCCTCTGCCAATTAGTTAGTCATATGGCACCTTAACTTTGTATTTGGTTTTTATTTTTTGAAGCACAGAAAGATAGAAAAAGGCAGGGAAGTGGTGTCCACTTTGAAAGCGACTAGCAGCCCAGAGACAGTGAGACATACAGGCACAGAGCCTACAGACAGACAGAACAGACAGGTACAGACAGAACAGACAGGTACGGACGGACAGAACAGACAGATAAGAGAAAGAGAGGAGCCTGAAAACGCAGGAGAGACACGAGAGTGGTGTAGACAGACGATGGCAGACAGACAGGCTGGCAAGGACAGAAAGGAGAATGAGTGACAGAGAGGCGGGAGAGAGCACCAGGCAGGCCGGCAGGCATGGAAAGAGAGGGAGAAAGCCGAGCAAGAAAGGAAGAAAACAATAAGGAAAGCGGGAGAACGATGTGGGAAACGGCGTTCCATGCCACACCGGGCTCTGTGGCTGAGAAAGTGCGGTCACATACATTACTGCGGGCAGACAGGGAGAACCCAGCAGACAGATGGGGTGATGGAGGGACGCAGGCCAATCAGACAGAAGAGAGGGAAGGTGGCCAATCAGAAGGAGGCTAGAAGGCAGCCCAAGACAGACACTTAGGAGGAAAGACAGAACCGAGAAAAGAGAGGTGAGAGATGGAGGGAGGGGAAGAGGGGAGAGACGTGGACACGGAGGCCGAAAGAGTTAAAATCAGGAGTCCAGGCAGTGAAAAAGCAGACAGGGAAGAATAGTGCATTCTCAGTAAAAGTTTCACCACGGTCTTTCCGAAGGGGCCTGGATGGAGCCTGTGCCTTTGTTTCCCCCCCCCCCCCCCCCCCCCCCCCCCCCCCCGTCCCAGGAGTTAGCATCACCATCTCGGAGGTGGCGGGGGAGAGGAGCCCAAGGAAGGAACAAGAGGGAGAAAAGTTTTTGTGAGAAGCAATTTCTTAGACTAGAGGAAGACAGACTCCTTGGACGGGCCGAAGTCAACAGCCTGAGGGTGCTGCTGGGCCTAGAAGGATCTAGAGTCACATGCCTGTAAAGACTTGGGGGGAAGGCAGAGCAGGCCCCCATGCACAGGAGCCTGTGCTGACTAACTGGACCCGTGCGTGCACCTGTGGGTGCTTCCCCGTTTTTTTCTTGCTTAATCCATGGTCGGTGATGAAGGGCCGGGGAGCTGTGCCCTCTCCCAGATAGCCTGGCATGCAGACGAGGGCCCTTGGGGGGAGCGGGCCCTTCCAGAGCGTGCCGCACTGGCAGGAAAAGCGTGCTTCTAGCGACCGATCAAAAAGACAGGTGCCGGGGCGCCTGGGTGGCGCAGTCGGTTAAGCGTCCGACTTCAGCCAGGTCACGATCTCGCGGTCCGTGAGTTCGAGCCCCGCGTCAGGCTCTGGGCTGATGGCTCAGAGCCTGGAGCCTGTTTCCGATTCTGTGTCTCCCTCTCTCTCTGCCCCTCCCCCGTTCATGCTCTGTCTCTCTCTGTCCCAAAAATAAATAAACGTTGAAAAAAAAAATTAAAAAAAAAAGACAGGTGCCCGAGAGCAGACTCAAAAAGATAAGGAACAAGAGGTGGCAAGCCAGGTGAGACAGGAAGGCCTATGGACAGACTGACAGAGAAAGAAGCATCCAGCAGAACTGGGAGAGGAGGAGGAAGGAGTGCGGCCCAAAGCGAGGAGACTTGTAGACGTGTAGCCCCTTCTCTGGAACAACGTCCAAGAAATGAAGAGTAGTGAAGCCGGCCTCAGGGAGAGGAGCAGGGCCCAGGGGAGAGGGACAGGAGGGAGGCTTCCTCTCCACAGGGTACTTCTAGCCCTCGAAAAATTCTGTACGTGTGTGTGCGTGCACGTGTGTACCATCTACTCAAAAGTGGGGGCGCCCGGGTGGCTCAGGTGGTTAAGTCTCCGACTCCCGATTTCAGCTCCGGTCATGATCTCCCTGTTCGTGGGTTCGAGCCCCGCGTCGGGCTCTGCGCTGACGGCGCGGAGCCTGCTTGGGATTCTCTCTCTCTCTCTGTCTCTGCTCCTCCCCTGCTCACTTAACTCTCTCAAAAGAAATAAATACACCTTAAAAATCAATAAAAATTTAAAAAGTTGAGTGACGAGAGAAGACGAGAAAAGAGAAAATGAGCGGAGATGTGGACAGCCAAGAGGCAGGCAGGCAGACAGCCGGGCCAGAAGGCAGGCAGACGCTCTGAGGGACCAGAAATACACGAAGGGAAAGGGATGGCCGGCAGGAGGGTGAGAAGCGAGAAAAGGTAGGGTTGGAGGGGGTGGGGTATGGCAAGAAGGCAGGTAAGGCTTTGGGGCCTGGGGGGTCACTGACAGGTGCGGGGAAGAGCGACCACCGCCATTGACGGGATGCTGATACTGCTGGTATTGAGGAAGCCAAGGGGGAGGAAGCCGACGTGCAGTCAGACTGAAAAGATACAAGCATTAACCAGTGGGATGGCAGCAGGCGACCGGGGTAGACAGGCAAGCAGACAGACATAAAGGGCGGCAAGGAAAAATCATGAACTTAACAGGCATAAATAAGACGGGAACAAGTAGGAGATAAGAGGCAAACCGAGATAGGGAGCCACGGCAGGGCCTGGAAGGTAGACAAACCAAGAGACGAGGGCTAAAAAAGTGACAGAGACAGGCAGGCGGGGAGACAGATGGCTAGAGAGAGAGAGAGAGAGAGAGAGAGGGGTGGGCAAACAGCCAGAGAAGCAGACAGACAACCAGAGAGAGGAAGAGGCTGCCAGCCAGTCGGGGAGGAGCAGACAGGCGGGCAGGCAGACACCAGAGCAGGAGCAAGCAGGTAGAGGGGCAGGTGGAAGCAAAGACAGCAGAGGGGACACGGACAAGAGGGAGAATGGAGCGAATGAACAGATCTGTCTGCAAAGCACACGAGAGGGTGACGGACGTGTGGCCGGAGATCCACACCTGCAGCTCATGGGCACATGAGGGCAGGCGGAGGCGCTCGGCGCAGGGGGAGAGGGCACCGAGGCTGGGGGACTGTGGCGCACATGATGTGCGGGGCTGTCCACATACACGTGGGGACACTCTTCACACACACACATGCGCGCGCGCGCGCGCACACACACACGGACCAGAAAGAGGAGGGAGGCAGGCACACGCGGGGAAGAGAGAAGTAAACAGAAACAAGACAGGGCTGGAAAGTCACTTCGAGGTAGAACAGCCTGAGCGGCCAGAGGGACGAGAGAATCAGTCTTGGAGAGAAAACACAGACACACACAGAGAGGCCCACACACAGAAAGGGGGACACCCACACGGACTCGCACAAAGACACCGAGGGAAGGGATGGAACAAAATGGAACAGAAGAGGGACAGCAGTCAGACCCGGGCACGGGGATGATACAAGAGCGGAGACGAGAGGATTCCAAAGGCCGGGTTCAGAGAAGGCTGGAAATCAATGCTCAGTCTAGTGCATTAGTGTGTGTGTCCGGGGAGGGGGGTGTATGTCAATAAAGAATGTTTCAGCCTCCCAAGCAAAAACTGGCAGGGTATTCCCCGTCCTGAATCCTGTCCCCCTTGCTGCCTACCTACCCCTCCCTCGTAAGGTGCTCCTGAACACTGTGGGGGGCTGCTGGGTGGCTCCAGGGGGAGAGAAATAACCCAGGAGAGAAACTATCCCTCTGTGCCAGGGGCATGGGGTGGGCCTCAAGGAAGGGGCAGAGTGCGATAGAGAGAGCGGGAGGGAGGTGGAGTTCGGAAAGGCGACCAGAAGAAACAAACAAAAAAAGGGTAGAACGGAACCACTGTGCCTCCTTCCGCAAGCACTGCTCAACGGGCAAGTCCCAGGACTTCTCTGATCCAGTCTCTGGATGAGGCAGCTACTTTGGGGGACTCCTTTTCAGGCTCCCACCTGATCCCCCGAAGCCACTGGGGTACAGTGGGAAATCCTGGGCCAACCGAGTCACAGGGAGACGTGAGGGTAACCCCTACCTCTTTCTCTTGCTCAGTCCCAGTACTTTTCTGTGGCAGGGTACCCGAGTTCCTTCCACTTTACCAGCGTCGGAGATCACGGAGGAAGGGAGGTACACTGCAACGCGAGAAAAAGAGAAAACAATTTCACAATTCTCAGACTTGACTCTTTCCCCCCTTATTCTTAAAATCTGTTCTACCAACCCCTAAATTAATTTCCCAAGTCAGACGAATTTTAAGAGTCGAGCAGTTGGGGGAGGGGGAGGGGGAGGTAAAGCAGCAAAGAGTGCAGATAAAATTTACAACAATTATAAATCACCGAAAAGGCTGGGCAAAGGGGAGAATCAAACATGGACTCCTTTGAAAAAAAAAAAAAAAAAAACTCAATCATCAGATCTATTCATATCTCTCCCCCCCCCCTCAAAGTCACTGGGATTTCTATCACTTTTTTTAAAAGAAAGGGGGAAAAAATCCAGTACCGCTCCTCACTTGAAAGACACGTACACAATTAAATGCGTTTTGACTTCAGTGAGGTATGGAGAAACACAGTTATATATAAACATATATTTCATCTTTTCCTTTTCAATGCCTGAAGGGGAAAAAAAAAAAAAACCCTTCACATCAAACCACTCCCTTCTGAAGTATTCAGAAAAAAAAAAAAAAGCTTTTCTTTAAGAGAAGGGAGGTGGGGAGGAAGAGACTAGTAAAGAAAAGAAAAATATTTAAATCTAGTTGGACTAGTATCTAACTAGTTAACCTTTAACAATTTATGCTGATGTCAGACTGAGCATGAGTACTGATTAATGCCCCCCCTCAAATATTTTTTATAGGGGGGGGAGTTAGAAAGAGCAGCCATTTTTGTTTTATGCAGAAATCCTTCATGCCCCCCCAACGGGCGCGCGCGCGCGCGCGCGCGCGCACACACACACACACACACACGCGCGCGCACACACACACTCTCACACACACAGTACACAAGGAAAATATCTCTATTAATCTGTGCACTAATCAGTTATGAAAAAAGGGAGAAATTTGTGGGTTTCTGGGTAAGGGCTTGGAGATGGGGGTGTAACAGGGAGGAGAATGGGGGGGCGAAAAATGAAATATTAAGCCAGCCATTTTGTTTTAAAAGGGGATTTTTCCCCCCTCTCCCTTTCTTCATGGAGGGGGTGGCGGTGCTGGGGGGGGGGTTGTTTTAAAAAATAATTTCAAGGCGGCCATCTTAGTGCCTCAGCTCTGAGAAATATTTCTGAGCGCCCCCCTCAGAATTTAAATATATTTAAAGCAACGGAGAGGGGGGCCGAGAGAAGTCGAAAACTTTTATATATATATATATATATATATATATATATATTTTTTTTTTTTTTAATCCCCCTTTCTTGTTCTCTTGGGAGGAAGGGGAGGGGGGCGAAAGTCTCTCAATTTTTTCCAAGACAATTTTTGGGGGTGGTTCGGCCCCCCTCGTGAGCCGGCGGCCCCGAGGGGGGGTCTGGAGGGGGGTGGCCCGGGGGTTTGGGGGGCTGGGGGAGGCGGTGGGGAGGAGGAGGAGGACGCCGCCGCCGAGGAGGAGGAGGAGGAGGAGGAGGAGGAGGAGGAGGAGGTGGTGGTGGTAGCGGTGGGGGAGGCGGGCGGGCGGTGGGTGGGGGGGTGGTGGGGGGGCCAGAGCCACAGGATGGCTTCCCCTCTGAGGGACGAGGAGGAGGAGGAGGAGGAGATGGTGGTGTCGGAGGAGGAAGAAGAGGAGGAAGAAGAGGGCGACGAGGAGGAGGAGGAGGTGGAGGCGGCCGACGAGGACTACGAGGAGGACGACGACGAGGGAGTGCTCGGGCGCGGGCCGGGCCACGACCGGGGCCGCGACCGCCACAGCCCCCCCGGCTGCCACCTCTTCCCGCCGCCGCCGCCGCCGCCGCCGCTGCCCCCGCCGCCGCCGCCGCCGCCCCCGCCGCCAGGTAAGCGGCCGCCCCGACTCCCGCCTCCCCCCACCCGCCCCCCAGCCCGAGCGGGAGCCGCGGGCGCGCGAGGCCGGGCGGGGGCGAGGCACCCACCGCGCGGCCGAGCCGAGGCGAATCCGGGGCGCCGTGTCGGGCCCGTGGCCCCGCGGCGGGCCGGGCGGGCCGGGGCGGCGGCGGCGGGCGGCGGCGGCGGGCGGCCGCGGGGCCAGGCCTCTTCCCCTCCCCCGCCGCACCCCTCCCCCGCCGCCCGCCGCCGCCCGCCGCCGCCGCCGCCGCCGTCTCCGCCGCCGCCCCGGCTGGAGAGCGCTGGGCGCGAGCTGCGCGCGCGGACCGGGCCACTCGGTCGCGGCTTTCGGGGGAGGAGGAGGAGGAGATTTTTTTTTTTTTACCCTCGGCGGGGAGGGGGTAGGCAGGAAACGGCCGCGGCGAAGCCAGGGCCCCCTCCCTGGCCGAGCGAGGGACCGCGGAGACCCTGGCGGCCGGACGGCGGCGTGGAGGAGGGGCGCGTGGGGGAGGGGCGGCCGCGCGGGCGCCCCCCGAGCTCCGGCCGGAGTGGGGTGGCACTGAGGTAACGGGGGCTCTCCGCGTGTTGTGGAGCGGACCGTGGTGCCACCCCCCCCCAGGAGTTGGGGAGACGGGGATGGGGGGGGTCGGTGTCCGTCGGACCCCCACCTGCGGGGACCTCAGCGCCCGCCAACTCCGGGGCGTGCGGTGGCACGTGGGGGAGGGGTCGTGTGAATGTTTGTGGGCGGCTGGCGACCAGGGGCAGGTGGTGGCCACACTCCAGGCAGACCACTTCCTGGAGTCAGACCTGAGCCTACCGCCTCTCCCGCCCCCCCACCCCCCCCAGCTCGCCATAGGGAGAGCACTCCTTTAAGATTGGGGAGCGAGGGGAGAGTGCGTGAGAAACCAGATGCCCCCAACTCCACCCCCTCTATCTCCAGTCTGCTCCGGGCTCTTTTGTGTCAAGTGCGGGGGGGGTGGGGGGGGGGGGGTGCCCAGCGTGACCCCGGCAGTCTGGGGTGGCCGAGCTGCCCAGCTGTGACTCTCACGTGGCTGCCATTCACTGTCACTCACTCTCTCGCGGAAACCACCCGCACCTTGATCACGCTGGGGGGCGTGAACTGCCCACCCAGCTGTTCTGCAGCTTGACCGTCACTCAGCACCCCTCCCCCGGGATAAGTCCCCCGGCTCGCTCTGGGCATTTCCACCGGTGGTGGAAGGGACAGACTGCCGCGTCGCATGGAGGGGGGGGGGGGAGACAGCAGTGGCCCCACTCAGACCACCCTCCTAGTGGACTGATTTTTAATCTTCTTGTGGATAGGGGAGCATCCTCAGGGTGTTCATATTTTCTGCTTGGGGATGAAAGGGGACATCCACACCCCCAGGCCCCTGGGTGACATGAAGCACAAATGCACCAAACTTCAAGACGTCTCACATCACGCTCTTTGTAAAACTGTCATATTGATCTGCGTGGTTTAGGTAGCAAATGTTCCCCTTGAGTTGAGACAAGCTTTGAGGGAGTGTGGGGTGCCTTCTTGGCGGGGGGGGCGGGGGGGGGGCAGGAGAATGCGTGTCTGATGGAAACAGGACCCTCCCCCACCCCAGGCTTGTCTGAAAAAGGGAAAAGTTTTTAGAAAGTTACCCCAGAGAGCCCAGGGATTTGCAAGAGGGGAAAGGAATAAAGAGTCGTGGGGAGGGGGGCGCCTGGGACACAGCAGACGAGCTAAGAAGAGGGAAAGGAAGGATGTCAGGTTGTGTTAGGGCACTGGCGGCTCTCACCTATTTGTACTGCGAACTTGGAATGTGGCATTTGGGTGTCTTTGATCCCGGATTTGGGTACGGGAGAGAGAGGAGCATGAAAGAATCTGAGGTCGAGGTGGGTCTTTGTGTCAGTTCTCTGAATAGCCGAGGAGAAACGTCAAAAAAAAAATTTTTTTTTTAATTTGTATTTGCAGTGCAAACCCACCTCCCCGCTCTCCCAGGGCTGTGTTACCCTCCCCCTCCCAGCCCTCCGAGTCAAAGGAGTGACCCAGATGCACCCCCCAGATGACTTTCTGAGGCAAAACTTTGGGGAAAATATTTTTAGTTCGCTCGTTATTTCTGTCTGCCTGAAGTGTGGGCAAAAGAAGCCTCCTCGAAGGAAATTTGTGCCGGCCGCCCCCCCTCAGCCTTCTCCAGAATATGACTTTGGATGTATCCGAGGTCTATTGTTTTTCATCCTGCTTTGATTCTCACCATTTTGTTTTACATTCTTACCCAAGACCAGTTTGATCCCTTCCCCCCTCTCAGCTCCTTACATTGTTAAACGTCTAAAATAATAGCGCTCGTGTTGGTGGGGGAAGGGAGCAGGAAGCCCAAAAACTCATTTCTTCTCCCTCCCCCTTCTGGCAAGTCTCGAGAAATAATATAACATAATATATAGATGTGATTCCGTGGGGGTGGGGGTGGGGAGTGATTGTGGGTGGTGCGGAAAATTCTGGTAGTTTCTTTGCAAAAGGTCTGAAAATACAAACCCACCCCCTGCGTGCAGTACGCATGTGCAACAGACCTATTATGGTGGTGCGTTGTGGGGGAGGGAGGGGAATTTGAGAAAAAATAAATATATGTGTGAGAGATTGATGGCGAGATTAGGAGGGGAGCGGGGCGGGCGGGAGGCGCGGCCCGGGGCCTGGCTCCTCCCGCCTCCCCCCTCCCGCCTCCCTGGCGCGCCTGGCCCCGCCCCCGCCGCGCGCCGCCCTCCGCCCCCGCCCGCTCCGGGCTCGGAGCCGGGGTGTGGGAGAGTCTGGGCGCCGGGCCAGCATTGAGTGGCTGCTGAGACCGAGGTTGGGACTTGGATTTGCTTTATTGCCCTCCCTTTCCTTTCCTCGCCGTTGCTCCCCGCCTCTCCCCGCCGCCGCCGTCCTCCCCCCCGCCCCCCCGCCCCCGAGTCCGGGAGCCTCCTGTCGGGGCGGGGAGTGCGGTGAACTGGCGGCGAGGTCCCGGGGCAGGTGCCCCCATCCCCGGCGGGGCGGGTGGCGGCCCGGGGCCTCTTCCCTGATGCGGAGCCAGTTGGCCTGCCCTCGCCACCGCCCCGGCGGCCTCCCGTTTCCATGTTCACATTAACCCACGTCTGGGGGGGGGGGGTTAGGGCGAGGTGGCCACGGGGCAGGGCGGCTCGGTGACTTCCTACTCCAGCCCGCAAGCGGACTTCACGGCCCCCCGGGGCCCTTTACGGGCTCCCCCCGCCCCCAGCCCCGTCCTAGAATGCCTCCCTGCACCAGGGGGACACGGGATGTTTTGAGGACAAGTGACATTGAGGAAGGAGGTGTTGGGATCCTGAGGCAGTGGAAGCCCTGTTAATTGTGGCTAATTTCCCCTTGGCCCTTGTGCCACGAAGGATTGTGTGTCCTAGAGCAAGGGGCTGGGCCAGGCCCAGGCCCAGGCCCAGGCTTTCCTCCTGCATGGCTGCCTCGGCCCAGCTGGGACAGGTCTGGCTGGTTAGGCTGGTGCTTGCTGGAGGGGGGAGGGAGGCCATCAGTGTCTTCCCCAGACTGGCAGGGGTCATGAAGAAGCGGGGGAGCATCAGGGAAGCACCCCCCCCCCCCCCGCCCCTGCCTGGGGAGAAAGCCAGGGACCTAGCCCTTTGCAGGTACAGGCTGTCCTCTGGATTTGCGCTCACCAGTATGTTCGAGTGCTGGTGCCTTGGAGGACGCACGTGCAGGGTGTGTCTTTGTCTCCTATCTTTGTTTGGGTCTCCCCCACGGCTTCTGTGTGAATGGGACTAAATTTGGAGACTAAGGGTGAGACCAGGGGACAAAGGGTGGGGCCCCTGAGTTCTCTAAGAGAGCAGGGGTGTGGAAATAGATCTGAGGGAGGGTTCCAGGCTACTTGGGAAGAGGAGGAATGTTCAGGGAGTTGTGGAGACTTTCGTAGGGTTAGGGTGTGACGAAGGAGCCAGACACTGCGGTCCTGTGGGCAAGACGTGAAAATGACTGGCGAGGACTGCTTTTCCTCCAAGGCTGTGTTGGGGTGACAGGAGGCTTGGCGATCGTCTGCGGAAACATAAATAGAGGCCTCCCTCGTGGCAAAAAGGATGTGAGGGCCCCGGGGTGTTAGTGTGAGAACCCAGGTGTCCACCTTTGGCTCTCCCCTCTCAGCATCTGGCTTAGGGAGCTGCCAGCTTGTGTCTCCCCACTCCAAGTGCTGGGGTCAGGCCAGGCCAGCAGCTGGGCATGGCTTCCCCGGTTCCTGGGCAGGATGCCAGCTGGCTGAGCGAGGGGGAACGCAGGAGGGGCCCTGGCGGCGTCTGAAAGGACCTGCCACAGTCAGAGCCCATGGCCTAGAGCCTGCTCCCTTGTTAGTAGGAGGGGAGAGGAGGGAGTGGTTTGGCTGCTCTTCCCTCCTGACCCCTGACCTCCCATTCAGAACCCAAGCGCCCCAGAGTACTCGAAGCACTCTCTGTGCGCATGCAGCGAAGGGAGGCAAGGTTTGGAGGAGTTCATGGCTGAGTTCCTGGAGAGTTGGGAACAGAAGAGGTGAGGGAGGGTGAGGTCTAGGGGCCGCCGAGACTGGAGGCTCAGGGTTTCTGGTGCTCTCTGCTCCAAAGATAAGGACGACCTTCGGCTGCTGCCTTCGGCCTTGGGCGTGAAGAAGAGAAAACGAGGACCCAAGAAGCAGAAGGAGAACAAGCCAGGGAAGCCCCGAAAACGCAAGAAGCTCGTAAGTGTCGAGGACTCCCGTCTCCACAGCGAGGCTCGGCAGACCTGTTCTCGGAGACCCGCGTTCCCTCTGGTCCCCGTTACCGAGGGTGGGGGGATCCTGAACTCAGGGAGGTCTGACGCCCCTCCCCGCTCTTGCTGGCCTGGAGCTCGTGGATGGCGGGGGCAGGGGGTGGTGGGGGGGGCGCTGACTAGCCTCACTCCCTACAACCCAGTAAGAGCCCAGCTGCCCCCGGGACTTGCCTTAGCAGCAGGGAGTAGCAGTTGAGAGCAGAGGCTGCAGAGGCCAACGGGAGCCTGGTAGTTCTGTGTCTTCTTGGCGGCTTGTTTAGTTGTCCGTGCCTCAGTTTCCTCATCTGCCAAAAAAAAAAAAAAAAGTGGATAAAAATAGATGAGTTACTATCTCCAGGGATCTGTCGGGAAGACGAAAAGAGAGACGGTGCACGTTGTGTGCTAAGAACAGTTCCTGGCACGTGATGGGACTGGAGAAATGTTATTTTTACTTCCCCTCCCTTAGGACAGTGAGGAGGAATTTGGCTCTGAGCGAGATGAGTACCGGGAGAAGTCAGAGAGCGGAGGCAGTGAATATGGAACCGGACCAGGTCGGAAACGGAGACGGAAGCACAGAGAAAAAAAGGAGAAGAAGACAAAGCGGCGGAAAAAGGGGGAGGGCGACGGGGGGCAAAAGGTGAGTGGGATTCGGGAGCGAGGGGGACAGGCCCGGGGAGCGAGGGAGGGCCGCAAGGAGGGGTGCGCAGTGGAGAGGCTGTACGGGGATGGGCTGGAGAGCCGGTGGGTCGGTGGGATGGTGGGGGCGGGGGAGGGGGGCCAGCGTGGGGGCTGGGGAAGCACCTGCCTCCCAGAAGCTTCGTGTCTCCCAGCAGGTAGAACAGAAGTCGTCAGCGACTCTGCTGCTGACCTGGGGCCTGGAGGATGTGGAGCACGTGTTCTCCGAGGAGGATTACCACACGCTCACCAACTACAAAGCCTTCAGCCAGTTCATGAGGTGCGGGAGGGCTGGCGAGTCCTGGTGACCAGACGCGTTTACTTAGGGAGGCCCTGAACCCCTCTAGAGTCAGATAAAGGCTAAGAAATTGCTCCCCAGAGAAATGCACAGCGCAGACACACAAAACTGTGCACAGAACTCCAGAGATGTCCCAGACTCCTACAGACCCAGGGACCGCAGGCAGGACCCCTGCATGGGGTGGGGCGGGGGTCATTCCTGCGCTAGGTGAGAAAACTCTCTAGCGACAGAGCACAGCGAGGGCCGACAGACCCAGTTTTCCCGAGTCACTTCTCTCTAGACTGAGGCTCAGAGAGAATATCAGTGTGGCCCGATTGCCTGGTTATCCAGGCCCCCGGCCCTTCCTCAGGACCCCGTGAGCATGGAGAACGCATCGCTGGCTGGGAAAGCTGAGCTTCAGTGACTCCCCAAGTAGAACAGGCCAGAGCGGACAGGCCTTCCGGGGAGCAGGCGCTTTAAATAGTGGAGTCCTCTGCGGGTACAGGTCCTGGCTCCGTCTGGGGCCCAGTTTCTTCTTTAATGTTCAGTTTCTGAGTCTGTAAAATCAGCACCGTCACACCATGTCCCTCATAGGGGGTCTTGCGGGGAGTTGCTGGGGTAAAGAAAGCCCAGGGCACTCTCAGGGTCTTCCCCACCCCCGCCGGCCCCGGCCCCTCCGGGGCGTGTGCCATACTGGGTAGCTGTCCTCGGTACTGTGTCTCCCCTGCCTCACTGCTTAGGACAGTGCTTTTGTGATCACCGAGGTCACCTGTGTCCTCATGAGACTTTAACACCCCACCACAGAGCTCCACCTGCCACCCTTTGGGCTCCACCTGCTGGCACCCATTTATCAGGGCCCCTGGAGCTTACTAGAAAAATGCAGAGGATCTTGGCAACATGCAGTATTCGTTAAAAAATAGTTTTTTCTTAACGTTTATTTGCTTTTGAGAGAGAGTGTGAGCTGGGGAAGGGCCGAGAGAGAGGGAGACCCAGAATCAGGCTCCAGGCTCTGAGCTGTCAGCACAGAGCCCAAGGCAGGGCTCGAACTCACAAGTTGTGAGATCATGACCTGAGCCGAGGTCAGACACTTAACCGACTGAGCCACCCAGGTGCCCCTAAATGCAATGCAGTATTATCTTGAGTATGAAAGGCATGATGCATGAGAAAGTGTTTTATGAACCGTCAGATAGTCTAAGTATCTTTACTGACATCTTTTTTTGTTTGTTTCATCCTTTGTTATTTTCCGCGAATTTGTTTTCTTTTTCCCTTTTTTTATATTTTTTTGTTTATTTTTTTTTTTCTTTCAAGCTTCTTATTTATTTACTTTTAAAGTGACCTCATTCCTGGGGCACCTGGGTGGCTCAGTCGGGTGGTTAAGTGTCAGACTTCGGCTCAGGTCATGATCTCACGGTTCGTGGGTTCGAGTCCCGCATCAGGCTCTGTACCGAACACTTGCTCAGAGCCTGGAGCCTGCTTCGGATTCTGTGTCTCCTTCTCTCTCTGCTCCTCCTCCGCTTGTGCTCCGTTTCACTTTGTCTCTCAAAAATAAGTAAATGTAAAAAGAAAAACAAAAAACTTAAAGTGACCTCATTCCTAACAGGCCATATTTTCGCCACCCAGGAACTCTAGCTCGTTCGCAGACTTGGTTGCTGAGGGGAAATGGCAGTGTTCCCGGACCATCTGGGAAGGTTCCGAGTCTTCTGCTTCTATGTTTCCAGGCCCCTGATTGCGAAGAAGAATCCTAAGATCCCGATGTCTAAGATGATGACCATCCTTGGGGCCAAGTGGAGAGAGTTCAGTGCCAACAACCCCTTCAAGGGGTCGGCAGCTGCCGTGGCGGCGGCCGCGGCGGCGGCGGCCGCAGCTGTGGCTGAGCAGGTGTCAGCTGCCGTCTCATCGACCGCCCCTGTAGCACCTTCCGGACCCCCCACCCTTCCAGCACCTCCTTCTGCTGATACCCAGCCCCCACCCATCCGAAGAGCCAAAACCAAAGAGGGCAAAGGTGAGGAACTCTTCGCTCAGAACAGCGGTCACCCCGCTATCCCGACTGCGCAGCCTCGGATTAGAGCATACGATTGTCTTGTCTCCTGGCCCTGACTGTCACCGCAGAGATGCTTTCCAGAAAGAGGCTGCAGGGAGACCAGAGGCCCCCGTGACCTCCGTTACTCCAAGGTGTCGTGACCTCTGCTCTTTCTCCCTCACCCCACTCCTCGTTCAGGTCCAGGCCATAAAAGGCGGAGTAAGAGCCCCCGAGTGCCCGACGGACGCAAGAAGCTTCGGGGAAAGAAGATGGCGCCACTCAAAATCAAACTAGGGCTGCTGGGTGGCAAGCGGAAGAAGGGAGGCTCGGTGAGCGGCCCCTGAAGTCCGCTGAGCACTGGGGAGGAGGGGGGGTGTGTCCAGGGCTGGGGGTCCGGACGCAGGGGTCCACGAGGGAAGCCGGAACAGGAGCCAGAGGCCTGGGGCGGGCAGCGGTGTGAAGCCGGCCTCCCTGACCACCACGGGGCTATGGGCAGTATGTCTTTCAGAGCGACGAGGGCCCCGAACCCGAGGCTGAGGAGTCAGACCTGGACAGCGGCAGCGTCCACAGCGCCTCGGGCCGGCCTGATGGCCCTGTCCGCACCAAGAAGCTAAAGAGAGGCCGGCCAGGGAGGAAGAAGAAGAAGGGTGAGGGGTGCTCGCTGTGTGTGGTTTTGACAGCCTGCCTTCCTGCCGTTCGTCCGTGATCTTCATTTTTCCACGCTGTCTCCTTTATTCAACGCTTCTCTCTCCCCGTCCTCCTCTCTCCTTCTCTCTCCGTGCCCCGTGCCTCCCCTGGTGTGTGCAGTAGTCCTGGGCTGTCCCGCAGTGGCCGGGGAGGACGAGGTTGACGGCTACGAGACGGACCACCAGGATTACTGTGAGGTGTGCCAGCAGGGCGGGGAAATCATTCTGTGCGACACCTGCCCTCGTGCCTACCACCTCGTCTGCCTTGATCCTGAGCTTGACCGGGCTCCTGAGGGCAAATGGAGCTGCCCCCACTGCGTGAGTACGCGGTGCCCTCGGGGACCCCAGCCCCACCCCCCCATCTTCTTCCTGCCCGCCCCCCGCCCCCCCCCATGCTTGGGTTGTTCGGTGCCAGATGTGTGAGGTCCCGGGATCCTGGTTCCTCGCCCCCTCCGCCTCCGCCACCCGAATCCACGGCCTCGGAAACTGAGGTGTCCCGCCCCTTCGTTCGCACCCGCCTCCTCTGCGCCTCTAAGGTTCAGGTGGCCCGTCTTGGCCTCTGGCTTCCGGTCTCGCCGCTCACGTCCTTCCTTCCTTCCACCTGTCTCTGTCTGTCCTGGCCTCCCAGGAGAAGGAGGGGGTCCAGTGGGAGGCCAAGGAGGAGGAGGAGGAGTACGAGGAGGAGGGAGAGGAGGAAGGGGAGAAGGAGGAGGAGGACGACCACATGGAGTACTGTCGCGTGTGCAAGGATGGCGGCGAGCTCCTGTGCTGTGACGCTTGCATTTCTTCCTACCACATCCACTGTCTGAACCCGCCCCTGCCTGACATCCCCAACGGTGAATGGCTGTGTCCCCGATGCACAGTGAGTGCGCCCGCCCCACAGCGTCTACTGGCGGCCTGACTCCTCTCCCCCCTCTGGGATCCAGACATCCAGCGCTCTCCTCTCCCCTCCCCTCCCCTCCCTTGCCCTTTGACTCCCCTGTGGGACCCCTGTTCTCCTGCTCTAACGGTGGGCTGTGTTTGCCTCTGTGTCTCTTCCTCGCGCGTGTCTCCCCCCAAGTGCCCCGTGCTGAAAGGCCGCGTGCAGAAGATCCTGCATTGGCGGTGGGGGGAGCCACCCGTGTCAGTGCCGGCGCCCCAACAGGCGGATGGGAACCCGGATGCCCCACCCCCCCGCCCCCTTCAAGGCCGATCCGAGCGAGAGTTCTTTGTCAAGTGGGTGGGACTGTCCTACTGGCACTGCTCCTGGGCCAAGGAGCTTCAGGTACGAGGCCCCTCCTCTCCCCCTCCTGTCCCCCCCTCGGCTGCTGCTGTCACTCGCTCGCCCCGCGGGCGCCGTGGTCCCACACCCCTCGCTCGCCCTCACGCTAGGCCTCTGGCCCTCCTCCTGCCGTTGTCTCCACGTGTGGTTCTCTGGCTCTCCGATCCTGTCCACGTCGGCCTCCCTTAGCTCTCCTCCTTCGAGAAAACCTAGCCTTCCTTAGCTCACTCTCCTTCTGTGTCTGTAAGCACGTGTTACCAGCACCCTCAATCTTGCTGACCTCTTCCCTGCGTCCTTTTGCTCGTTAGGCCCTCGCCAGGCCCTGCCTGTCCTGCCTCGCGCACTGTCCGTTCTTCCACTCTGGCTTTCCGCGTGTCTCACCCCCTTTTTCACAGCCCCTTCCCCGGGCCGCTCCCCCCCCCCCCCCGCCCCGGGGCCCTTCCCTGACCCCCCACCCCCCCACTTTGTCCTCTTCGGATGCCGGGGCCATCTCTCCCCCGTCCTCTGCGTCCCATCAGTTGGAAATCTTCCACTTGGTGATGTACCGGAACTACCAGCGGAAGAACGACATGGACGAGCCCCCGCCGCTGGACTATGGCTCTGGCGAGGACGACGGGAAGAGTGACAAGCGCAAGGTGAAGGACCCACACTACGCGGAGATGGAGGAAAAGTACTATCGCTTTGGTATCAAGCCGGAGTGGATGACCGTCCACCGCATCATCAACCACAGGTGAGCCTGTGGCCCGTGGGCAGGCCTGCCGGGCTGGGCCGCTCGTGGTGGCGGCCGTGGCCCCGCGTTCGTATTTGTCCGGGAACCAAACGCCTGCTCCCGCTGGATGACTCCCTTTGGGCCTGTGTCCTCAATGGGGCAGACCAGGAGGAGAGTCCGGGCGGGCGCGACTCTTCTGTCGTCGCCTCTAATCTGATGACACGCGAGTCTGGGTGTCGGGGCATGAAAGCAAACGTGGAAAACGTGGTTTAGCCAAGCCACTGTTTGTAGTAGCAGTCCTTTCTTGCCGGGACTTGTTACCGCCCGGCGTTATTCTAGGTGTTTACCCATTTCGTTGCTGCCTTCCGCAGCAGAATGTGAGCTCCGTGAGAACAGGGTCACTTGTCTGTTTTGTTCACTGCTGGATCACCCCTGCCCGGAACGGTGCCTCACCCCTCGTAGGCTTTCAGTCGATACAGATGAGACGAACAAACGATATAGAAGCCCAGGGATGTTTTCTGATAGTTGATTTTTAAATTTTTTTGAAGTCTTTATTTTGAGAGCGAGCACGAATGGGGAGGGGCAGAGAGAGAGAGAGAGAGAGAGAGGGAGGGACAGAGAGAATCCCAAGCAGGCTCCGCGCTGTGTCAGCAGAGCCCAGCGTGGGGTCTGAACTCACAAACCACGAGATCATGACCCGAGCCGCGACCAAGTGTCAGGCATTTAACCGACCGAGCCACCCAGACGGCCCTGATAGTTGATCGTTAAGAAGCCATCCGGAAAAAGTTAGGGCGGTCTTCGGCCATCCTGAGTTTCCCTGCAGTGTCCCGCTGTTGAGGATTAGGTAACAGATGCTACGTGTTTGCTGCTGACCGCGTTTGTTAACGATTTCCGTCTATTTGGTCCGTGTTCTTTTTCTCCTCCTGCTCCCCCTCTTGGCCTTCTGCCCCACAGTGTGGATAAAAAGGGGAATTACCACTATCTGGTGAAATGGAGAGACCTGCCGTACGACCAGTCCACGTGGGAGGAAGATGAAATGAACATCCCTGAATACGAGGAGCATAAGCAGAGCTACTGGCGACACCGGTGAGGGAGGCAGGTCGTGGGCTAGAGGGAGTCTGAGGCCGGGGTGTGAACGCTAACCCACAGGCTGAGCAGAAGTACAGTAGGGACAGGCGCCCCACCTGGCGTGAGGGCAGGGGGAGCCCGCGCGGGGTTGTCCGGGGTGGGGCCAGTAAAGAGGCGGCGTGAGGAACAGAGGGAAGATCCTGAGTGATGGGGAAGAGGGTGCTGGGGCCGGGGGAGGGTTGGCTCCGGAGGTGAAATCTAAGGGGTGATGGTGAGGAGCCTGGGGGAAAGGAAATGTGAGGAAGTCAGGTTGAGGGGAAACGGGATGTAGGTCTGGAGGGGTTCAGAAGAGGGCGAACACTCGAGGAGCAGGCCTCGCTCAGACCCGCTCTGTCCCCAGAGAACTAATTATGGGGGAGGACCCGGCCCAGCCCCGCAAGTACAAGAAGAAGAAGAAGGAGCTGCAGGGCGACGGGCCTCCCAGCTCTCCTACGAATGACGTGAGTCCTCCCACTTGGCCCGTCTCCCGTTTCTAGAACCACGATGATGGACAGTTTCCCAGGGGCTGTGGACAGGACTGCCCAGTTTCTGCGAGCTCTCTGAGCGGTAGCCCCTCCCTGCGGTGTCCAGCCTTGTCCCGGGAGTGGCTGGGAATTCTGGCAGTTTGCGAGGAAGCCGCTGGAAGCAGCAGCACGCAGGGCTCTCCCGCCGCCAGCCACCTCTGTCGTGCTGCCGGGGCTGGCTTTCAGGAACGAGGGGGAGGTCCTGGAGACTAGAACGTTCACAGGCTCAGGCCTAGTGGAGGGAGTCGTCGTCCACCTCCACGTCGGTGCCAGGGCGAGGGCGGAGGAGACCAAGGACCCGAGGGGCCCCGACCGTCCCCTTGAGTGTCCGGACTCCTTGCCTCCACAGCCCACGGTGAAATACGAGACTCAGCCACGGTTTATCACGGCCACGGGAGGCACGCTGCACATGTATCAGCTGGAGGGCTTGAACTGGCTGCGCTTCTCGTGGGCTCAGGGCACCGACACCATCCTGGCTGATGAGATGGGGCTGGGCAAGACCATACAGACCATTGTCTTCCTCTACTCGCTCTATAAGGAGGTGCTGGATGCTGGGGCCCCCGAGGGGAAGAGCGGGGAGTGGAGGGCCCTCGAGGGCAGAGGATGGCAGGGAGGAGCGTGGCAGCCAGAGGACTGGGGTCACATCCGGACTAATGGTCCCCCCTACCCTCGACCCCCAGGGCCACACGAAGGGTCCCTTCTTGGTGAGCGCCCCACTCTCCACCATCATTAACTGGGAGCGGGAGTTCCAGATGTGGGCACCCAAGTTCTACGTGGTGACCTACACGGGGGACAAGGACAGCCGGGCCATCATTCGGGAGAACGAGTTTTCCTTCGAAGACAACGCCATCAAAGGTGGCAAGAAAGCTTTTAAGATGAAGGTAGGCCCCTCGACCTTGTCTTGTCTAAGACCCTCAGCTCTGTTATTTCTCTGCCCCAACCCCAATTTTAGTTTCTCGGCGCCCTTCCTCCTTTCCTCCACCTACTCTCACGCTTCTGCTCTCCTGTCCTGGAGACGTAGGGCGTCCATTCTGTCCTCACTGGCCATGTGTTGGTGGTTCGGGGGCCACGTTCAGTAATCCCTGCGTGGAGTCAAAGTTGGAGGACAGGCTGTCTGGCTCCTCTTTGGCAATCACGGCCAGGATGGGGTGTCTGGTAAAGAACAGGGGTGGAGGTCTAGGCGCCTGGGTGTCGGGTGGCAGCCGAACGGACAATGGCTGTGTTGGCAGAGGGAGGCCCAGGTGAAGTTCCATGTGCTCCTGACATCGTACGAGCTGATCACCATTGATCAGGCAGCACTCGGTTCCATCCGCTGGGCCTGCCTTGTGGTGGATGAAGCCCATCGGCTCAAGAATAACCAGTCCAAGGTGAGCGAGATACCCAGAGCTCAGAGTTTTGCTCTACTTCTACAAAGGAAAGTTCTGGACTTTCTGTGGTCCGGAAGGCAAGATGCCTGGGGACCTCCGGTGGGGAGAGAGGGACAGACTAGGGATTCGGGGCCTCTCATCCTAAAGGGAACCGGAAAAGTGGATACCGTGGTCCAACCACTTGCCACTAACGGGCCCGTTCTCCTGCCTTTCCTTGCCCCACTTTCTAGTTTTTCAGGGTCCTCAATGGCTACAAGATAGATCATAAGTTGCTGCTGACAGGGACTCCATTGCAGAATAATCTGGAGGAGCTTTTCCATCTGCTTAACTTCCTCACCCCCGAGAGGTTTAAGTAAGTGACTCAGCAGGGTGGTCTGCAGAGATGAGAAGTGGAGGGACGGGGAACCTGAGTGGGCAGAGGATTCATCTAAGTGAGGAATGGAGCCTGAGGTCAGGGGCAAAGAACCTGATGGGCTTTTCAGTTCCTTATCTTCTCCTGGCTGCTAGCAATCTGGAAGGCTTCTTGGAGGAGTTTGCTGACATATCCAAAGAAGACCAGATTAAGAAACTGCATGATTTGCTTGGGCCGCACATGCTGCGGAGGCTCAAGGCCGATGTCTTTAAGAACATGCCAGCCAAGACAGAGCTCATTGTTCGGGTGGAGCTGAGCCCCATGCAGAAGTGAGTTGAGAGCCGGGTGACCTGGACCCGGGGCTGGGGTTTGGTGGCAGCTTTCCAGGACGTGGCGACCCAGGGCGCCCTCATCACTGCCTCCTTTCTTGTGTGTCTTCCGCGCCCTGGTCTTTAGGAAATACTACAAGTACATCCTGACTCGGAACTTTGAGGCCTTGAATTCACGAGGTGGTGGGAACCAGGTGTCGCTGCTCAACATCATGATGGACCTTAAGAAGTGCTGCAACCATCCCTACCTCTTTCCTGTGGCTGCTATGGTGACGCACGCACTGGGGGCTGATGGCGCGCTAGCTCTCTGAAAACGGGGCGGCGGGGGGAGTGGAGGCAGGGCGGGGGGCGTGGCACGGAGTTTCTGGGAGGAGTGGGAATGCGCAAGGCGTGGACGCTGGATTTGGGCTTTGGGCATTCTGGGCACAGTCAGAACACGGGGACGGGTTTCCTGATCTTCCCCTCCCCTCTCCTCCCTTTGCAGGAGTCCCCCAAACTGCCCAGTGGGGCTTATGAGGGTGGGGCACTTATTAAGGCATCTGGGAAGCTTATGCTGCTGCAGAAGATGCTGCGAAAGCTGAAGGAGCAAGGACACCGAGTGCTCATCTTCTCGCAGGTGAGCCGGTCTGTAGCTGTGTTGACCCCGGGCCGGTCCCTTACCTCGGTCCTGTGGCCACCACGGTATGAGAGGCTAGGAGATCACACCCTGGAGGGCGTCTGGTCTGGCTGCATTCATCTTGGCCTCTGATCCCGGTTCTTGACTGAGGTTGTGGAAAGTCGTCGGCCGGCTTCTCTTAAGCCAAATGGGGAAAGGCGGAGGGTGGGTCATCTGTCTGCTCAGGGTCGTCCCTGGGACGGCAACTGTTTCTTAGCCAGGAGCGGGACAGGAGAGCCCAGAGCTCTTACAAATCCGATGAAAGCGACAGGTCCACTCTCTGGAAATCTGCACGGACAGACAGTTATGTACAGATTTTCTGGGCATTCGTAGGTTTCCCCGAAACCTTTTGGTGGGTCTCAGAGGAGAATCTCTGCCTCAGGAGACACAGTCCTGAGCCCAGCAAGTATGACCAGAACGTGAGGCTTGAAGAACGTGAAGAGGGACTGGGCGGGGAGGCAGCACCAGTGGAGCACAGGACGGGGCTGGCGGAAAGTGGAGGGATCGTGGTTGGGGTAAAGACGGGGCCCATCCTGCTGCTCCGTCATTCCAGACTCCGTCCTCTTCTCTTGGCATAGATGACCAAGATGTTGGACCTGCTAGAGGACTTCTTAGACTACGAAGGCTACAAGTACGAGCGCATCGACGGCGGCATCACTGGGGCCCTGAGGCAGGAGGCCATCGATCGCTTCAATGGTGAGCGGGAGAGGCCTAGGCCCCACTTTGCGGGCAAGGCCCATGCCTCCTGTGCCTAGGTTCCCAGCATGGCGGGCATTTATTTGCCACCCCGCTTCCGAGCTGGGGGTGCAGTTGTCTGCGGTCAAGGAGTGTCTAGTTAGCAGATGCCTAACCTCTTTCTCTGCCCCCAGCTCCTGGCGCCCAGCAGTTCTGCTTCCTACTGTCCACCCGGGCCGGGGGCCTGGGCATCAATCTGGCCACTGCCGACACTGTCATCATCTTCGATTCCGACTGGAACCCTCATAACGACATCCAGGTGGGAACTCGCCTCCTGGAGCTTCTGTCCCAGTTAGCAAGGAAATGTGGGCTCTGGGCAGAGAGTGTTGTGTCCTGGGGTCAGAAAGGAAGCTCTCGGGAATAGATGAGCCTCCGTTCCCAGGCACGTGAGCTGCGTCACAGGCCGTGCCACCCCCCGACCCCAGTTCATCCCCACTGTCTCCTTGCCCCTGCAGGCCTTCAGCCGTGCTCACCGGATCGGCCAGGCCAACAAAGTGATGATTTACCGGTTTGTGACTCGAGCGTCCGTGGAGGAGCGCATCACACAGGTGGCCAAGAGGAAGATGATGCTCACCCACCTGGTGGTGCGGCCTGGGCTGGGCTCCAAGGCGGGCTCCATGTCCAAGCAGGAGCTGGACGACATCCTCAAGTTCGGCACCGAGGAGCTGTTCAAGGATGAGAACGAGGGTGAGAACCTTTTCCTGTGGTTTCTGGAAAGCAGCCCCTTGCCCTCACGGGAGCACTTGTCTTCTGAAACCCTTCCAGAAACGCTCCCCTGTGCAGCCTGGGGAGGAAGGTTGGCCTCTCTTCTTACACGGAGGGTTGAAAGCAACCACAAATCTCTGGACTCCCGGGGAAAGGGTCTTCTCCCCTTTGAGCTCCTGGGAAAAGGAAGCAGATTGGAGGGCTTTTCACTGACCCTTTGCTAAAGTTCTGCCCGAGGTTCTGGTTGGAACTCAGGGTCCCCTCTCGTTCCCGGTCTCCACCAGGGGAGAACAAGGAGGAGGACAGCAGCGTGATTCACTACGACAATGAGGCCATTGCGCGGCTGTTGGACCGGAACCAGGATGCGACAGAGGACACCGACGTGCAGAACATGAACGAGTATCTGAGCTCCTTCAAGGTGGCGCAGTACGTGGTGCGGGAGGAGGACAAGGTGAGAGGCTTGGGGTCACAACGCTGTGTAGCCCGGGCCACCTCTGAAGGGTAGAGTCCCTTATTGGACCTCGAAGTAGGAGGCTCCCCTTCCGCTCTTGTCTTTTATGTGCTCTCTTCCCGTTGCACCCAGCAAAGGGCAGTAGTGGACCTCAGACAGGTTGTTTCCCTAACGGGCGAGAGCAGACTTTGCGGAAGACTTAGGCGAAGAAAGTACCGATAAACACAGAAGGCGGTGCCGCGGTGGCTCTGGGTGAGAGCGAGAGGGACGCAGGGGGCGCTGGAGGAGAGGTTTAGGAGACAGGCAGGTGGGAGCAGAGGAGAAGCACGTTGCTGGTAAGAAGGAAGGAAGGTGTGCGATGCCCAGGAAATTCACGCAGAGTCCAGGAAACTGGGCGGCAGGGGAGCAGGGGCTTTGTCGCGGGGCAAGCACCGGGCGGGCGAAGAGGGAGGCTGCCAGCATTCGTTCTGCTGCCCTTCAGATTGAGGAGATCGAACGAGAGATCATTAAGCAGGAGGAGAACGTGGACCCCGACTACTGGGAGAAGCTGCTGAGGCATCACTACGAGCAACAGCAGGAAGACCTGGCCCGGAATCTCGGCAAGGGCAAGCGGGTTCGCAAGCAGGTCAACTACAACGACGCCGCTCAGGAGGACCAAGGTGAGGACTGCCCCAGACGGAGGAGCTGGAGAGGGCCGAGGAGGAGTCTGGAGGCCGGGGTGCATTTAGAGGGCTGTGGAGGGGCAAGAGTCTGGGAAGGGTCCGCGGGACCTGCCAGGAGGCCAGGCGGCTTTGTGGGCGGCCTCAGCCAGCTGGTGGCTGCAGAGGCCCCGTGTGGGCACCCGGGGTCCTCGCCTAGTGCAGGACCTGCAGGAGTCGGAGGTGAGCAGGGACAAGGCGAGCGGCGAGCGGACAGCACGCTGTTCGGGACGTGGCCCCCGAGTTAGACTGCGGCAGTCACCTGGCGTCACCAGGGGGCCCGGCGCCGGAGAAGGGGAGGCCTCCAGGCAGAAAGGGCTTATCCCGGGAGCCGTCGCCAACCACTGTGCTGCCTCCCCACAGACAACCAGTCCGAATACTCCGTGGGATCGGAGGAGGAAGATGAAGACTTTGATGAGCGTCCAGAAGGTGGCACCTGTTTTCCTGATTTTCCACCTTAACCCTTCCTGTTTCCCTCCCGGAGCCTTTAAGTCCCCTGCTTTTGTGCAAACAAGTGCTTTTCTGGAGACGCGCTAAAAGGACGAGATAGCCACGATCTCTCCGCTGTTAAAATTTGGAGTATGTGATCACACGGGCTTAGATGGCTAGATGAAAAATCGAGAAAGCTTTACGTTCCCACGGGTAACGTGGCTTGCATCGAGTGTCTGTTGCCAGGGTGTGTTAACGTGCCTGGCTTCTTCCAGGCCTGCTGGGTTGGTAGGGCTGAAAGTGCCACGTGACCCAGGCCTTGCCTGGGTTCTGCGTCTTGTGGGCCTGGGGTGCTGAGAAGGACTGAGGGGTGGAGGAGGTGGGGGGCCCACTAACCAGGTCACCCTCCCCCTCCACACACACACCCAGGGCGTCGACAGTCCAAGAGGCAGCTCCGGAACGAAAAGGACAAGCCGCTGCCTCCCCTGCTGGCTCGAGTTGGGGGCAACATCGAGGTGAGAGCCGGGCCCAGGCCCCCGCGTGTTCCTTAAGAAGAGGATGAAGCCGGGAGTGGGGGACCGAGGCCGAGTCGCTGAGGGGAAGGACCAAGAAGCGAGGTGCCGGGACGCTCACGGCCCGCTGCCCGCTCGCCCCGACCCTCAGGTGCTGGGATTCAACACCCGGCAGCGGAAGGCCTTCCTCAACGCCGTGATGCGCTGGGGGATGCCACCACAGGACGCCTTCACCACGCAGTGGCTGGTGCGGGACCTCAGGGGCAAGACGGAGAAGGAGTTCAAGTGAGTGCGGGCACCCAGGGTGGAGTTGCACGCGAGGGTACGAGCCATGCGTGTCCGCTCCTTCCTCTTGGCCGCCACGTGATGTGACCTTACTCAACTGATTCATCACGCTCCCCTGCCACGCGGCGTTTTCTGGCTTGGTTTCCTGGGGCGTGGACTCAGCCTGCCCACCTCCCCTCAGCCGAGCCTAGAGCAGAGAGGCCTGGCTTCCTCCCCCACAGGGCAGGTGGTTAAGACGGGAACCTGGCCCCGGGCTGGCCTCGCCTCACATTTACTTGGTAGGGGAGCTGGTGGACAGGACGAAGAGCTGACTGATGGGGCCTAGGAAGGATGCACCAAGGCCACGGAGACTGTGGAGACACAAGGGGAGGGGCGGAGGCGGGAGATGGGGTTTGGAGGGCTGGTTGCGGTGCGATCGAGCGGCCCTGGGAGGACCCCTGGGGGCACCCTGGAGGCACCGTGGGAGTTTAGGGTTCAGGGGATGAGGGTGACATCCTCGCTGGCTGCTCGGGTCCCTCCTGAAGCTCTCCTAACCTGCGTCCCTCCCCACGCTCCCCAGGGCCTATGTGTCTCTGTTCATGCGCCATCTGTGTGAGCCCGGGGCAGACGGTTCTGAAACCTTTGCTGACGGGGTCCCCCGGGAGGGCCTGAGTCGCCAGCAAGTGTTGACCCGAATTGGAGTCATGTCTCTCGTCAAGAAGAAGGTACTCGTCTCCTTGGCCAGAGTCAAGCTGGCCACCTAGGCCCCATGCCCCCCTCTGCCTGGCGACCCCGAGTTCTGGATTGAGGCTGGCGGGAGAGGAGACCCGGACGGGGCTGAGCTTCCTGTGTGTCCAGCGCCCGCAGCTGACCCCTGTCCCCCACGGTCCCGGTGCCCCTCTCAGGTGCAGGAGTTTGAGCACATCAATGGGCGCTGGTCGATGCCCGAGCTGATGCCCGACCCCAGTGCCGACTCTAAGCGCTCCTCCAGGGCCTCCTCTCCTACCAAAACGTCTCCCACCACCCCGGAGGCTTCTGCCACAAACAGCCCTTGCACTTCTAAACCTGGTAACGGGGGTCGGGACGCAGGAGGGGTGGGCAGGGAGCCAGCGCCCTGCGGACAGAGGAGTGGGAGACAGCGTGGGGTCTCTGCCTCCTCCCTGCAGCTACTCCGGCTCCAAGTGAGAAGGGAGATGGCGTCAGGACACCTCTTGAAAAGGATGAAGCGGAAAACCAGGAGGAGAAACCGGAGAGGAAGATCGAGAAGATGGAAACAGAGGTGTGTGGCTGCCTGGCTCCCCCAGAGAAGGAGACAGTCGAGGTGTCCGGAATCTCTGCTTCATCCTGACCCCATGGTCGTCTTCTAGGCCGATGCCCCTAGCCCAGCCCCGTCGCTTGGGGAGCGGCTGGAGCCAAGGAAGATTCCTCTAGAGGAAGAGGTGTCTGGAATAGCAGGAGAAATGGAGCCTGAACCTGGGTACCGGGGGGACAGAGAGAAGTCAGGTGGGTTCATGGGCTTAGGGCTGATGAGGGGCTTCGAATGTGGGAGTTCCCTCTTCCGGGGTCAGGGGATGAGGGTGACATCCTCCCTTCGTGTCCCCTTCCCCCTCCCACAGCCACAGAGTCAACGCCAGGAGAGAGGGGGGAGGAGAAGCCATTGGATGGACAGGAACACAGGGAGAGGCCGGAGGGGGAGACAGGGGATTTGGGCAAGAGAGGTAATGGGTGGAAGGACTGGACACCTGCGTCCCTGGGGAATCGGGCGGTGGAGTCTGGGGGCCAAATGCCTGGGTCCTGGGGGCGGGGGTACCGTTCCAGGGCCTGACTGGTGCAGGGCGGGGTCTTCGGGGCTGGGAGGAGCCCCTGCCAAGGTGTGAGCTCTGCCCCGTCTGCCCCAGCAGAGGATGTGAAAGGGGACCGGGAGCTTCGACCGGGGCCTCCTCGGGACGAGCCACGGTCCAACGGGCGGCGCGAGGAGAAGGCGGAGAAGCCTCGGTTCATGTTCAACATCGCAGACGGCGGCTTCACAGGTGGGGGGCTGTCCCTGCCACCTGCTCCTCACTGGGATACGATCATCCTCATGGGCACTGTCCCCTCCCGCTGTCCACACCCCTCACCTCCGCCCGGCTGCCGTTCCCCGAGTCCCGACGCCCCGTCTCTGTCTTCTGCCCGCTTCTCAGAGCTTCACACGCTGTGGCAGAATGAGGAACGGGCAGCTATTTCCTCGGGGAGACTCAACGAGATCTGGCACCGAAGACACGACTACTGGCTTCTGGCTGGGATTGTCCTGTATCCTTTGATACGAACGCAAGAAAAAAAATAGTTCTCCCAGCCCGGAGAGGGGAGTTACAGAGAAAGAAGAGTCCGCACCCAGGGAAGGGGGGCCGTGCCACACTTTGGGGGAGATCAGGTCAAAGGGAAGGAGTGTTTTTTGGTCTTTAAAAAATTTTCTTAATGTTTGTTTAAATTTTTGAGAGGGAGAGAGACAGAGCACGAGTGGAGGAGGGGCAGAGAGAGAGAGGGAGACACAGAATTGGAAGCAGGCTCCGGGCTCTGAGCTGTCAGCACAGAGCCCGACGCGGGGCTCGAACTCCCAGACCGCGAGATCATGACCTGAGCCAAAGTCAGACGCTTAACCGACTGAGCCACCCAGGCATCTCGAAAGAAGCGTTCATAGCGCAGCCCATCCCTGTTAAATTCCTTGATGGTCCCTCCCTTGTCACAGCCATGGCTACGCACGGTGGCAGGACATCCAGAATGATGCTCAGTTTGCCATTATCAACGAGCCGTTTAAAACCGAAGCCAATAAGGGGAACTTCCTGGAGATGAAAAATAAGTTCCTGGCCCGGAGGTTCAAGGTGGGGATCAGAGAGAGAAGGAACAGCGTTGAGGAGGGGGTTGGGTCAGAGGTGGGACCAGGTCTGTGGGGAAGGTTGACGCCGTGAGGGTGGCAGCGATGCCGGGGGCCCAGAGCGGAGCGTGACCTCGTGGCCGTGCTGGGTTGTCACGGTCCATCCCGGTGTGAGGCTGGGGTGCTCTGGGCCGGCAGCGAGGGCAGCGTGGGGCCGCAGCGCTGCCCCCCCCACTGTCCCACGCTCACCCTCCCGCCGGGCCCCCAGCTCCTGGAGCAGGCGCTGGTGATCGAGGAGCAGCTTCGGCGGGCGGCCTACCTGAACCTATCGCAGGAGCCGGCGCACCCCGCCATGGCCCTCCACGCCCGCTTCGCCGAGGCCGAGTGCCTGGCCGAGAGCCACCAGCACCTCTCCAAGGAGTCGCTGGCGGGGAACAAGCCGGCCAACGCCGTCCTGCACAAGGGTAAGGGCCGCGGCGGCCCCGCGCGGGGGAGGGCCCACAACGCTGCGTAAGTCTTCACCCCGCACCCCTCAAAATCTTCCCACCCCTCTGACCCCTTTCCCCTCTGAACCCCCCCCTCTGACCTCTAACCCCACCCTGACCCACCCGGCCACTCCGTGGTTCTAGCCTCTAGGGTTTGTGCGAGCCAGCCCTCGTCCACGCCCACTAGCGGTCACACCAGTGCCCAGTGGAGGGACCCTCCCCCCTTCCCCAAACTCCGTGAGACTGTGCCGCGTCCCCTCCACAGGGCGGAACTTCTTCGTTGACCCACACGCCTGCCATACCGCTAATAGCACCCTCTCCGGGGCCTTGGCCTATGTGTAGCCCCCAAAAATCCTTCCCGCCCCCGGTCCCAGAAATCACGTTCCTCACGTCTCGCTCGCCCCACAAGACAGAAACTGCCACCGTCCCACCCTCCGACCCTGCCCCATGAAGCTTCCCGTTGACCTTCGCCCCTTTCTCCCCAACCCTCTCACCCTACTGATAATAGATGAAGTTCCAAAGCCCTCTAACCATCTAATCCTGTCTGACGTAGTGACTGACTCCTGGCCCCCTTGATTCCTGTTCTAATTCCTTGAATCTGTAATGCTGATCCTCTAACCTCCCTCCCCCTTACATATTAAAACCCTGATTCCTCGAATCTTCGACACCACTTACCACCTCCCACACCTCCTGACTATTTCCTCCCCGTCCTCCCCACCCCCAAAACCTCACTCTTGCAGTATGGGATGTTCTGACAACTCCCCGCCCCGTGTCTTCCAATGTCTGCCCCCCCCCCCCCCATCTCCCTTTTCTCCGTATTCCCGTTTCCTTTTCTCTCCATCTGTGTTCTGGTCTCTCTGATTCTTCACCTGATGCCTTTTCTCCCCCCCCCCCCCCCCCCGAGTCACTCTTTCTGTCTACTCTGTCATTTTCTTGACCTCTGGTTCTTTGGTATCTCTGACCTCCTCCTCTCTCTGTCTTTCTGACTGTGTCTGTCCATCTGACTCCTCGTCTTTTCCTGGCTCCACCTCTCCCTTTCCCTGTCTTTCTCTTGCCCCTCTTTCTCCGTGGCCCGGGCCCCAGTTCTGAACCAGCTGGAGGAGTTGCTGAGCGACATGAAGGCGGACGTGACCCGCCTGCCCGCCACGCTGTCCCGAATACCCCCCATCGCAGCCCGCCTTCAGATGTCCGAGCGCAGCATCCTCAGCCGGCTGGCCAGCAAGGGCACGGAGCCTCACCCCACACCGGTAACCCTCGTTGTCCCAACTCCACTTTTCCCCGTGGGCACTCTCCTGCCCACGTTCCCATCGACTCTAGACCGTGCGGAAAACCGCCTTGCTCCAACACGCTCCCACCCTCGAGGCTCCCTGCGTCTATGCCACGCGCTCAGTAGTTCTGGAGTTGACCCGTGTTCACCCTACGGCGTCTTTTCTCTCTCAGGCTTTGGCGCCTCTAACATGGGCTTGCTCTCTCTTGCAGGCCTTCCCCCCGGGTCCGTACGCTACACCTCCGGGGTACGGGGCGGCCTTCAGCGCCGCACCCGTAGGGGCCCTGGCCGCCGCAGGCGCCAATTACAGCCAGATGCCTGCAGGGTCCTTCATCACAGGTCAGCCGGGGACTCCTCCCCGCTCTTCCCAGTTCTCCTCTCCGAGCTTCAGCCCCGCTCAGCTGCCCGTTTACTGCTCCGGCCCATCCCGCTTGCGGGCACGTGTCCACTGTTCCACGGAGTGGAGTCATGCTGGGCTCTGGCCTTCCCACCCTTTAATTTCCCTTCCAATCTCGTTGCCAAAAACCTAAGGCTTTCAGTGGTTCTGTGGCTTGGTCCTGCTTACCCGAGCCTCCCCCGTCTGGGTTACTTCTGGGGAAGAGAAGGTGAAGTCAGGAGGGTGGGTAATGGAGTTGGAACATGAGAGGGGTTCGCCCTCGTCTTCCCACCCCTGCTACCCTGGAAGATCAGAAGGGGCACGAGGTAACCTAGCAGTGAAGTGCTCCGGGCGGGAAGCCATGTCTGGGAGCGGAGTCAGGATTGACCCTTCCTCACCCCCTTCCCACACAGCCGCCACCAACGGCCCTCCGGTGCTGGTGAAGAAGGAGAAGGAAATGGTGGGGGCACTGGTGTCAGACGGGCTGGATCGGAAGGAGCCCCGAGCCGGGGAGGTGATCTGTATAGACGACTGACCGGACCCCAGGCCTGCCCATCACCCAGGCCTCGTGCCCGGGGCCGCCCCCCAGCTCAGGCTCTGGGACCTGCGGCCAATTCTCCACCTTCCCCACCCCTGGGGCCACCTCTGGGCTAGGAGCCCCCCCACCCCTCTCTACGACTCCTCTCTTCAAGAAGGGCCCTTTGTCTCTCCCTCCTCCCGTGCACCTTTCCCACCACGCTTTGAAGGCCATGCTGGTGCGAAGAGGTCTGGGTGGGAGGGGTTAGCGGGGTCTTCTGAGTCCCTTTCCCCCTCCCCCCCCCCCCCAACACACAGCTTCTGGATATGTGGTTGTGGGGAGGAAAGAGGTGGAGCCTCCCCAGTCTTTACTCCTGCAGTACAAGCTCCATCCCCTGCGGAGGTGGGGGTTAGCCTTGCCTGGCCTTTAGGAACTTTGTGGGGGGCGGGGGGAGGGGACAGCTCTGAAGAGAGGAGGGGGACTTGAGAGAGGGAGGAAGGGAAGAGGAGGGGTGGCTGCATGTTTCCTTCCCTACCTCCCCCCCCTCCCCCCGTGCGGAGGGCGAGCAGTTAAAGGGAGGGAGCCCACTCCCGGTCAGCCTCGGAATAAAGCCTCAGAATCACTGGCTGTTACCTCCTGCGCACCGGCATCTTGTGTTGGGAATCTGCCCCTCTCCCTAGGGACCAAGGACCACCCCCACAGAGAGAGTAACGGTTGGGCGATACTCCCTCAAGCCAAAGAGGAGCTCCCCAATCTGTTCTAGGGATCCGGGTAACCTAGAAAGGGTGGGAGAAAATACTACAGGCCAGACATGGGGGAGCCCCCGGCTCTTGGGTTCAGGTTCTCGGAGGACTTCTGCTCTCCCTCCTGAAGGCCTGAACACGGACTACATTTGAGTGGGTCAGGCAGGGGGACTCGTCAGGGGGACGACCTTGCCTTTGGGACCAGAACGAAACAGCGGGGGGCAGGCTGGGGAGACACGGGCATACCCTCCCCCCCAGGAGGGGCCGGGGAGGGGGGCAGTTTGCATGGCGAACCCCTACTTCCTCTTCGCTGCCCCTCACTTTCTTGCTGCCCCCTTCCCAGTCTCTTCACTCCCCACTCCTGGGCTGTCCCCATCCCCTCTTCTGTATCAGGTGTATTGGTTGTACATATAAATTATACTTTCCTTTCTGTGTGCTCTGTTATTTTTGAGTGGGGGACTTCTTTGGTGGTGGGGGGGAATAAGGAAAGAAAGGGTACTGCTTTCTGCCATTTCGTGTTACCCATCTTTCTTTTCCTTTCTTTTTTTTTAATCTCCTGACTTCCTGTTTCTTATTTTTTCCTTGGATCACCAACTAAAACTCCGAGGCTCTTTCTCCTACCCCAACCCTGGTGTGATGAACTCAGTGTAGAGATGGAGGGTGAGGGAGCAGCAGGCTACCACGCAGCCCTCAGGCTGAGATCAGAGACCAGGTAGGGCTTCCTGGGCAGGGGCGAAGTGGGGGGAGGGGACTGGGCACGATTCTGAACTGCCTGCCGTCCGTCCTTTTCATCACGCTTTCCACCTTCAAGTTGCTGAGTTCCTGCAGGAGTCAGTAGAGGTCAGTCCGGCCCCGCAGGCTCAGTTCCAAGTGGGGGGCAGAGCACCTTTTTTTTAAAAGGAGTTGGAGGGGTCATACTTGCCAAAGATCTGAACTGCTAGATCTTTCCTTGACACGTACTGTTCATGACCAGCGCCGCTCAGAGGTTGAGACCAGACACTTAGGTTTTGAGGCTAATGTGTTAAAAAATAAAAGAGCTACCCAACAAGCATTTATTGAGCACATACTATACATTGAACACTGCTTTTCGCCCTGGGGGATACAAGTCACAAGTCAGCCATTGCTCTCCTGGAGCTCACACCCACGAAAGGCACACACTATCTGAAAACAAAATAACAAGTTGTGCAACAGAGCACCTGTGAAGGAAGGGACCGCATTAGGTGGATGAGAAAGGCCTCCCCAAACAGGGAACATTCAGGCTAAGACAAGGACAGGAAGATGCTAAGATACAGTTATAAAAACTGAGGTTTGATATTTCATAAATTCACATTTTTAACTCAGGAAAAGTGCAACATAATAAGTGCGCACGTGAAAGATTTCTTCAGCAACAGAACGTCCCTTTACGACCTCCAATAAAATGCAGATCGCTTATCCCAACTGTTTTCAATACTCCACCGCAGATGGTGATAGCCTCGCAAGTCTAGGATGTGGACGGCCGTTCTTAAATGTTTCTATGCGTACAGATCACCTAGGATTCTTGTTAAAACTCAAGAGTCTTGGGGCACCTGGGTGGCTCAGTCAGTTGAGTGTCCGACTTCGGCTCAGGTCGTGATCTCGCAGTCCGTGAGTTCAAGCCCCGCGTTGGGCTCTGTGCTGACAGCTCAGAGCCTGGAACCTGTTTCAGATTCTGTGTCTCCCTCTCTCTCTGACCCTCCCCCATTCATGCTCTGTCTCTCTCTGTCTCAAAAATAAATAAATGTTAAAAAAGAAATTAAAAAAAAAAAAAAACAACTCAAGAGTCTGAAGTGGGGATCCTGAGATTTTGTAATGCCACTGATGCTGCTGTTTCTAAACTATAATTATACTCTCCTAATGTAACTTAACAGGATTTTAAAATAGAATCCTGGCATAGGATAGAAGCTGTCCATTTATGGGGCACTAGTTTAGAATTCTGTGATGAGCATCTTTTTTATTTTTTCAGTAGCGACCGTGTTTTCCCTGTGACTGTGACAATGACAGATAATATCACAAGATTAAAATGTGATGCCTTCACCAAATGGCTCTCCTACCCTTGATAGGCCCTAATTAGGTGCCTCAGATAAAAAACGCCCTCTGGACCTTCTGATACCTGCCCTAACTGGTTGAAGGGAGATTGTGAAATGAAGCAAGGCAGACAGGCATCTCAATAATTTTACCAACACACCACTGGGAATGGGGAGACAGGCATACCAGCACTGGTGGGGGGGGGGGGGGAAACCAATACGTCTTATTTTTCTCAGCTTTCTAAGGTGCCAGAGAAGCGAGATTATTAACAGCACACAAAAACCGGCCTCCCCTCTTCATTATGTCTTAAAAAAATTTTTTTTTCAACCCCATGGGGCACCTGGGTGGCTCGGGCAGTTAAGTGACCAACTTCAGGTTGAGCGCCTCCAACTGCAGCTCAGGCCGGTTCTTGGGTTGGAACCCGGCGTCGAGCTCTGTGATGACAGCTCAGAGCCTGGAGCCTGCTTCGGATGCTATGTCTCCCTCTTTCTCTGCCTCTCCCCTGCTCATGCTGTGTCTGTGTGTCCCTCTCTCAAAAATAAGTAACAAACATTAAAAAATTTTTTTTCAACCACTGTACACAGAATCGCTAAAATAGGACCTACTGTGCCTCCACGCTTCCCTGGACAAAAGCCAAAGTCACAGCTAAGGAAACAATGTCTCCTTCCCCGGGGGATGTAGATTTTGTTTCCACCTTCCTGGGAGCGAGGCGGGCGCAGTCCGCAGAGAGAGGGGCGATTTGCTACAAGCCTCCCAGCTCGGCGTCCACACGCCTCGATGCGGTCCCTCCTGCCCTGGGCTCAGCCCCGGGAAGGGGGACGGGGGTAGCCTTGGCATCCCCCCATCCCCGCTCTAGAGCGTGTCCCGAGAATGCAGCTCCCACCTTTCTTCTGCCGCAGCTTCCAGGCTCCGCCGCTACAGCGTGCAGCGGGTCATGCGGGCCAGGTCCTTAATCTCCGGGCAGTACAGCACTAGGGGGGACAGACGGAGGGTCAGTGGCGGCAGGGGGACGCGGCCGAGGCCCTACGACCCCGGGCGCAACCCCCTCCCCGCAACCCCCCCCCCAACACACGCACACTCAGGCGGCCCCTCACCGTTGCTAGGCAGCGGACGCCGCCAGCGGCGCGCGGGCGCCAGCACCCGATGCCACAGCCGCCGGAGCGCGCCCCAGCCCGCGCTCCTGGGTCCCGTCCCCTCCTCGTCGTCGGCGTCGCCGTCTCCCCGGACCGGCCCGCCCGCCTCGTCCGGCTTGCGCTCGGCCCGTGCCCTTTCCTCCAGCCGCGACCACAAGTCCGGGTCCACCGCGACCTCCGCGGCCCCGCCGCGCGACAGCGGCGTGGGCGCGCGGCAGAAGGGGCACGTGACGACGCGGCGCAGGCGCACCACGCCGCCGTCGCCGCGCGCCGCCAGCTCGCGCAGGCACGCGGTGCAGAGCGTGTGGCCGCAGCGGGCGCGCGCCGTGCCGGGCAGGCGGCGGGGCGCGCGGCCCGCGAGGTTGAAGGGCCGGTAGCAGATGCTGCAGTCCAGCTCGCCCCGCTCCGGAAGGGACGGCACCCTCGCCAGGAGCTGCATGGTGTCCGCCGAGGACTCGAGGGCTTCGCAGGCTCGGCCGGCTCCGTGGGCTGGACGAACAGGCCCTCCTAGTGGCCTGGGTCGACTCCTGGGGCAGGCGCCGCGGCCTCTCGCCGGTTTTAATAGCGACACCCCGCCCCTCGAGGCGTCACCCCGGTGGTTGGGTCGCTCCCCGCTGCGGCACGCGTGGGGGCGGTGGAGGCGCGAAGCCGGGAATGCAGGTGACGGCCGAGCGGGGTAGGTAGGTGACGCCCCGGGTGGCGCGGGGACTGGGCCGGCGGGAGGCACACCACCCCGCTCTCCCCGCGCCTTCCTTCGTCCCCCAACACTAAGCCAGCGCCCCCTCAATTCTGTGTGCAGATCTCTAGGCCCCTTGCGGCGCTGGCCCTCGGCCGCTGGCCCAGGGCGCTGGCCCAGGGCGCTGCCCCGGTCTCTGCTGCCCGCTGGGCCTGTTGGTTCAGTTGCTCAGGCTCATTCACAACCCCACCCGGACTTCCTGCCTAAGTCCATGACACTGCCCATTCTGCCCAGTCTTTAGGGGGCTCCTGGGCAATCTGCAGGGATGCCGCCCTCAACTCACTTTATTATGCACGTCCTGCCTATGTTCTTGTAAGGCTGGCCTCCCAAACTCATTCTCTTCAAACTGCTCACCTCTCAGCTGACATCTCAACTTAAGGAGGCACCTAGATGCTGGGACCATGGATGGCCTTCCTCCTAGGAATGCTGGGAATCCTTTCCTTCCTGAGGAGCCAGGCCTGGACACCCACACACCGTGATGGTTTCAGCAAAGCAGCCCAGCATGAGTTCTGACTCAGGGGTCTGACTTCCCCCCACAGGTAAACAAGACATAACACAGCCCACATTCCCTCCTGGGACCACACCCACTCCAGCTGCCTCCTGGCCCTCCTCTCCTGGCCCTACCGTTCAGGTTTTGCTTGGAAGGTAACAGCACAGACGCTAAGGCCAGCTGGCTTGAGTTCAGATCCTACCTTGCAGCACTTAGGAGTTGTGACACTTTGAGCAAGTTACTTAGCGTCTCTGGGCTGATTGCTCTCCTCGTCTGTAAGATGTGGATAATAATAGTGATGAATTTGTATATGTAAGGTGCTTGGAACCGGGCCTGGCCCACAGGAAACACCATGTGTTAACTATTTTTATCCCGTGCCCCAGCCTACGTTGTGTTGGCTTCTCAATACCCAACATCTTCAACACCCATCTCTTTTGATCAATACAGGTGGGGGGGGGGGGGGCTGCTATACGCCTATGGCATTTGCTAGTTTTGACAGACAATGTAGAGCTGAATTTTTTTTTTAATTTTTTTAATGTTTTATATTTGAGAGAGAGAGAGACAGGGCATGAGCAGGGGAAGGGCAGAGAGAGAGGGAGACACAGAATCCGAAGCAGGCTCCGGGCTCCGAGCTGTCCGCACAGAGCCCAACACGGGGCTCCAACCCACGAGCAGTGAGATCATGATGTGACCATTTCGGGCAGATGTGATTATATAAATGATTCCGAAGTGTTTGATAGCCAAAGCCTTAGACTCTAAGCTCCCAGACCTTTCCTTTCTCATTTGTCTTCAAAAACCCAAAGTGGTGCTTTCCTTGTCCAAATCAGCACCTCGTCCAGTGTTTCCCACCTCTTTCTTTACCCAGCTCCAGAAACCCAGGTACCTTCCTTGACCCCACCCACTTCCTTTCACCTTCCTTTGGCAACTTCTCAGCAAGCCCTATAGCCCTGTTAGTCTTGCCTCCTAAATGTCTCCCTGACCCACCTACTTTTTCCCCACCTATAGAACACCTGCCCTCGTCTCCTGCTCAGACCCTGGGAGGAGCCTCTTGGCCAGTCTGTCCACAGCCATTCTGGCCTTCTCCAGGCTTCTCCCTACATGGCTTACAGTGGCCTTCCCAGATCTCAAGCCCAACCAGGTCCTAACCACGCACCACTTCCATTCCTTCTCAAAACCTTTTAATGTCGTGATAACTTAGTGGCCTCACGTTCCTATGTCACGTGACTCTGCTGCTTCTCCCGGCAGGAACGGGAGTCTGTTCCCCTAGCCCTTGAATCTGGGCTCACCTTGTGACTCACTTTGACCGACAGAACATGGCAGAAGTGATGGCGTGGTCCTTCAGAGGCCTTGAGCCTCTGCCGTCATCCCCTCGCGCTGCCCTGAGTCTGTTATGTAAGGGAATTTACCAGCAGATGAGGCCGCGTGGAGAACCAAGGAGTTCCAGCCAATAGCCATCTGATGTCCCCACTCAGCGGACCTGCCAGCTGGATCCAGCCACGTGAGTGAGCCCAGGTGAAAACAGCAGAGAAAACAGCCAAGCTAATTTTGGGGGTGAATTGTGTGTGTCAATGGATAACTGATAGGGTTTCCTATTGCCCTTTGGATGAAAAGAATATTCCAAAGTGCCCTATAAGGTCCTGTATGCCCTGAACCCACCCATGTCTCTCAGTTGGCTTCCATTCTCTCTTTAGACCCTCTAGCTTTGACCTTTGGCATGCATGTTCCTTTCTGCCAGAAAGCTTCTATTCCCCTAACCCTCTTACTTTCATGTGAGTAACCCGCACTCCTCCTCCAGCGCCCCATAAAGCCTCCTCACCTTGTCAAATACCACTGTAGCCTCAGGTAACACCACATGCTTGCCTCTGGACTTTGACCAACAGAAATTTGTGTTTTTGGAGGGGGGTGCCTGGTCTGCCTCTCCCATCTGTAAACTCCACGCAGGCTGTTCTGGGTCTGATTTTGTTTGCCGTTGTATCCCTGTGCCATACCACGGTGGGACTCGATAAATAAATACTTGTTAAATTAGTGAACAAGGTGCGTGATGAATACAGTAAATGAGGTGTGACTACAAAGGAGGATTTCTTATGACCGCTTTACAGACAGCCTCTGGAGGGAATTCCTAACAGGGTTGTTTGTTTTTCGTTTTTTTTTTTTTAATGTTTTGACCAAGGGTTGGGGGAGACATTATTAAAGTAAATGGATAATCCTCCGAGGGAACCATTTAAAGAGAATACTATTTTGAATTTAGAAATCCTTGCATGTTTGTTACAGAATAAATAATCATCACGGTTTAGTCACACGGTTTACCTCCTTGTTTCCGTCAGCCTTCCAAAATGAGTGGGAGATGTTAGGCGTGGATGTAAGTATTCATTAGTGGATCCGGTTGGTTGCTAGCCAGCAAAGGGGAGGCTGCTGACTCTTCTCTTTTTGGAAATGGGTTTTACTCTGCTCCCTCCGCTTCAGGATCAGGAAGGGGCGAGGATGGGTAGAGAGGAGATGGTGAGGTTGTATTTTAAGGCAGGCAAAGCTCATCCTCCTCCCCTGTCTTGTGATCTGTGGAACTTTCCGCCCACTTTGTGTCCCAGGGAAATCAGAGTCCTGGGGGGGGGGGGGGGGGAGATTAAGGGGTAGTGTCTGACATAATCCCATCTGAGTCTTTGCTTTTCTGCCACCCTCGTCCCTGATCTTTCACTGGTTTTCTCTTTTCCTTTATGATGCCTCCTTCCCTCCCTTTCTCGGCACCATCTCTACCGTAGACTGGTTTCCACTGCACCGTTTCTTCACCAAATCCCACAGCTTCAACCTCAGAGGAGCCCCTGCCGTTCAGCCACAAGAAAACCACCCAGGTAGTTCCTTGGCACACGTGTGCGCATCAGGAAAAGGGAAATGAGATCCACAAGAGGTGTGGCTAATGTTAGCTTTAAACACAAAGGCATGGGTGTCAGAGGGAGCGGCGACAGAACGATGAAGCCAGAAGGCTGGGTTCTGAGGCATGCAGAGACTGAAGGAAGGAAGGAAACTGGGGCCTGGGGTGTCGGGGCCTGGGTCCCCGGTGAGGGCAGTGACTGGAAGTGACTAGCAACATGACGTCTCGGTCAGTGGAGAGAAAGCTAATATTGGAGTTTCTAAAGGCAGGGAGCTAGGTGAAGGCCTGATATCTGAGACTGAGACCGCTTGCAATTCCAGACACCGTGAGCGGGGATCAAGCTGAGATTTTATTTACAAGTTCCCTGGGAAGTCTTACAGATGAGGGGCCATCATTATTGCTTTAAGATTATTGCCAGAAGGAGGACTGCAGGCCTCCACTGTCGGTACGAAATCCTGCTCAAGGCTCAAAAGTCTACCCCCGGACATTTTTATGTCAGCCCCACGTCTTTGCGTGACCTAAAGGCTGTCACTATGTCCCCCTCCCCCCGCAAAGCACAGCCCAACTTTTCGGAGAGGGCCCCCCAACCACTTTCGCCAGCACATGCTATGTGTATACATCTGCCATCGAATTTCCTTTGATCTGCGTCAGTGCTATGTCACAGTATTTCCCACCAGACCCCCTCTCGGCAAGAGCAAAGTACTGACACTGGTGCTAATTTTGAGCCTCCCCCTCCCCCCCCCCCCCCCCAATCTTCTGCTGGGAGGCAGCGTCCTCAAAGATGATCATTTCCTTCCCGCCAGGACCAGCCTGGCTGCCTTTGTACCAGATACGGTCACAGCCCCATTTCCTTTGTCCCAGATGACATCACAACTCACTTCTTATTAGGTTATTACCCCTTGATGACATATGAAGGGCCACTTTTGAGGTAATTTGCATATCCCCGGGATCCGCCCTGTTTTTGTGTCTCCTCCTCCCCCGGGCCTCGGCGGCGACTAGGAGAAGAGAAAAGGGAGCGAGACCAAGTGGCAGAGAGGGGAATGGCTCGGTAACTCATGCCCGGGGTCAGCAGGAAGGCCTAGAAGGACGCAGCGGGCGGCGGCGCACTACTTGCCAGGGCGAGCCCCGCCGCGGAAGGATATGGCTTTGTTCATGCGCAGCGCTACTCAGAAGACCGGGACTCGTTAGTGGGCGGGCCTCATTCGTGGGCGGGGCCTCCCCGTTCCGGCCGGCCGCGGCGTGGAGGGATCCGGGGCGGGAAGGGGGAGGCTGCGGGGAGGCGCTCGTCGGCGGGGGCGGCGGCCCCGCTGTGGGTGCCTGCGCCCCTCGACGGACTATTTCTTGGAATGCGGTTTGTTCCCCAGAAGCCCGTCTATCTCCGTCACCGTCTGCGGCGTCAGCTGGCTCAGCACCTGCAGGGAGGCAGTGGTGGAGAGGGCGCTGAAGGGCGTTCGGTTCGGTTCGAGGGCCAGAGGAGCAGCACAGCGGGGCCAGGTGGCGAGAAGAGAGTCTCACCCGCGCCCCTGCCTCGCCCTGTGTCCCTCTGGGGCCTCTCCTCTGCAAAGTGGGGCCTCTGTAGTGGTTGAGCTCCCAGGCCCATAACGGGTTGGACAGCGAGGCCCTGACTGTTGGGGAAGGGGACAGAGATGGGCTCTGCCTCTGAGTCCCCGGCTCACCTGTATGGCTCCCAGGTGTTCTATCAGCTGCTCTGCACTTGACACCCCCAGCAAGACCGAGCTGACACCCTCGGTGCGGAGACACCACGCTGGGGCCAGAGGAGATAAAGAGAACTGATGGAGAGCAGCGGGCATACACGCCTCAGAAGTGTCTCTGGGGAAGAGGGTCCTCCTTAGGGACAAACCAGTCTTGGGTTTGGGGGTTTCCCGGCAGGAGGTGAGGCCCGGCGGGGTCCAGGGCTGGCAGTGTCTCACCGATAGCAAGCTGTGCCACAGTGCAGCCCAGCTGGTGGGCGATGGGAAGAAGGTCCATGACTTTGGCTTGTTGCTTCTTGCCGTCCTCACTCTGCGCTTTGTCCTTGAGCCACTGGTAGCCCTGGGGGCCAGGGACAGTGGGCAAAAGGCCACTCCCCCACCACCCAGAGCGGCCCAGATAGCCCAGTCCTGCCGTCCTGAGCCCCCAGATCTCACCTTGATGGCCCTGCAGGTATCTGGGACTCGCCCATCATACTTGCTCGTGATGAGGCCACAGGCCAAAGGGGACAAGGTGACTGAGCCAACACCTAGGAGGAAGAGGACTGGATGTGGGGAAAGGGATCTAGGTGACGGTTAGGCCAAGGGACAGGCAGGGATGGGGGGCTGCGAACCGATCTTGTGGTAGAGCTCTGGCAGTTGCACCTGCACCTTCTCTCTCTGAAACAGACGGTGCTCCGCTTGCTCACACACTGGAGGGATCAGATTGAACTGTCTGGCCATGGAGTAGGCCTCCTGGGTTGGGGTGGGGAAGAGATGGAGATCAGAGCACTCTTTTCCCTGGGTTTCCACTCCCCCTCCCCCGGTGGAGTGGGGTTTGGAGCAGCCGCGTGAAAGGTGGGAACCAGTCATGGGACGGGGGGAGGAGGTAAGCGGGGCGGCATGCTCACCATGATTTCTGCAGCTCCCCATCGGGATGTCCCCCAGTACAGGGCAAGGCCCTGGTCAATGACATAGGTCATGGCCCGCACGATCTCTAGGCACACGGGAGAGAGGGCATCTCACTGTCAGACCCCTGGCATCCAGGAGTCCATATCTGTAGCCCTCTGCTTACCCCACCGAGACCCCAGGCATCTCTGTGTAATCAGAGAGGTTGGTAACTGCACTTCACCTCCCTCCCCATCTAAGACCTGGGGTCTGAGCCTCCACTGTGCAGATTGGGAGGCCTCCTGAGCAGGGGCTGGCTTCCTGCTGAGAGTTTGAGGAAGTGCTCCTTTGGGGGACCGTCAGGGCTGGGGTGCTGGTTTTACCCTCCATGGGACTATTGGGGTCTGAGCGGTTGGCAAAGACGATGTCCACGTATCCCAACTGGAGGCGCTCCAGGGATCCTTGCAGGCCTGGGGAAGGGGTGGGGAGAGGAAGGTAAGCACTTCAGCCTCAGTTTCCCCGAAGGATTTAGACATTACCCCCTTGCCATGGCCACCTAGCTCCCCACTCCCCTACTCAAAGCCTCCAACTCAGAGTCTCGGAAAACATTCCCAACTCCTCTGGCTTCTGTACCCAGCCCCAGCAGATTCCCAGCCCCTAACTCTCACCCTCAATGATGTGTTTGCGGCTCAGGCCTCGCTCGGTCTCTGCCCTGCAGAAAAAAATAAGTCAAAGATGAGGTGTGACAAAGATAGGGGACCGGGGCTGGCCTGGTGCCATGAGAAACTGGGATGGCGTGGGTCCTCACGGGCAGGACGCAGACCTGGGGTGGCAGCTGTACCCACACCTCTCCCATGCACCTGCACGCATTCTCTGTAGATCTCCCCACATAGAGTGTGGTGGCCACTTACTGTCCTCCCCAAAAAATCTTGGTGGTGACGACATAGCTTGATCTCCTGGAAAAAGCGAAAGAGAGACAAGCAAGAGAAGGGATGTTGGATGATCATTTCCCCAGCAACCCCTCAAAACACGGTCTCACCTCCATCCTTTGCTCTTGAGGATGTTGCCTAGGGTTCTTTCAGCCCTAGAAGAAAGACAATGCAGAAGCACTGATCCCGCCAGCGTGGGTCAGTTCCTTCCCCTCCTCCCGACCTTTCCCTTCAATGGATTTCCTCTCTCGTAAAGTGGACCATAAGCCAGGAGCCCATTAGGCTGTCAGACCATCCTGGACAAAATAAGAGGGGCTCCCAGAAGGAGGGGTATAGTCCTTTAGCTTTCATTCACACCACAAATATCAGTTGTACATCAACTGTGTACCAAGTTCTGTTCCAGGTGCCAAAGGGATAGAATAAGATGATGAGAGAAGAACAGAGTAGTAAAGTGGGGGGTGGGTGGAGACACCGCATCATCTGGTCTGGTTCCAATCATCTGCATTGCCCTCTCCCTTCTTCGATCCTCTGCAAAATCCCCCACAGCGTCCAAGGCTCAGCTTGGATTCCGCTTCATTTTATTGAAAGTGTTCTCTGATTGCCACAGTCTACGGTCAGCCCTTCTTGTCACTTTCCATAACTTTTATTGACCCAATTGTTTGGCACTTAATTAGGAGCTAACCAACACGTGACAAGTCTTAAATGGTCTCGGCGGACTATTACTTTAGTTTTCCTGTTATTTAACCTTGCGTATCTCCCTGTGTCTTGGGTTTAACCATTTCAACCGTGAGCCTTAGGAGGGTGTGTTGTCATCCCACAAGCAGTGGCTGCTCTGTGCTAGGCTCTGCGTAGCTACGGAAGTGACATGAGGAAGAGGAAGACAAATTTCACGGAAGGAGGAGCCTCCAAGCTGGGCAGCAAATATGGCTACATAAACCAGTAATTGACAGATTGTGCATCAGAGGGCAGTATAAAGGGCTTTGGGACCTGAGGTGAGTGGTGACCAGTTTGGGGAGCTGGACAATGGCTTCTCGGAGGAGCTGACATCTGGGCCAAGTCTTGAAGATAAGCTGAAGAGTTAGCCAGATGGAGAAGAGGCCAGGGGGATGGGGGGGGGGGGCGTTGGTGAGGGAGCTCATCTAGGGTTTAGCTACTCCCAGCGTGAAGCCATGGGTATGTGACGCGTGGCCTGGCATGTTTGAAAATTCAGCTTTGTAATCCTCACATCGTTGCATATAACGGATGCCCAGGATATAGGTGTTGGTTTTATTTCAGTTTTATTGCACAGGACGCCCTTCGCCCTCTAAGCTGAAGATGAACTTGTTGGGACTACAATTCCCATAGTGCTTTGGGGGCCCCTTGGCTGAAAGGTTGGAAGTTCGCGGTTACAGAATTCCCAAGGTCCCCCAGAGGGAAAACAAGAAGCCCCGAGGTTCTCTTAGCCTTTCAAGGGTAACTTGGCTTTTTCACCCCAGTCCTTACTTTCCTGCTGCGTACACTTCAGCCGTGTCAAACAGGTTTACACCATGCTCATAGGCTACTGTCAGCACGTCCTCTGCTGTCTAAGGAGGTGAGAGAAAGAGATGAAGACCAACCACTGGCCCTCAGGGACCCCCCTCACTGCACTCCCGCCCATGGCAGCTCAGCCCTGGCCTCCACATCCTCCCCCCCGTCCCCAGCCTCAGGTCCGCCATTCTCCCTGGTTGTTGTCCAAACTGCTCTCCACGTCCACATCCCTCTTTTCTGGCTCCCTCACAGCCCCTGGCCCTGCTTCCAGGTCCCATCACTGATACCTCATCTGAGATTTGAGAACCAAATGTGACCCAGGTGCCTGCAAGAGAGAAGTCAGGTGGGAGGCAAGCCACGAAGGCCCCCTCCCTTCATTCCTCTTCTTTCGAACTCACCTAGGCCAAGACAGGATACTCGAAGACCAGACTTTCCCAGGTTCCTGCAGGATACAGAAGCGGCAGGAAGGGGTGGAGCCTCCATTAAGGGCATATATTCTCAGCCCCCAGCTCCTCTCCTTCCAGAGTCAGAAGCCCTCAGGGTATCTCAGTCCAAAGGAACTAGATCCAGTGGGCCTACAGCAATGGGCAGTGCTATGCCCAAAGCCTAAGTGAACAAATAAATGACTCTGGAGCCGATGTCCAGTGCCCCTGTCCCTCCTAGCACATGGGAGGTGTGCTGCCCGGTTTGTATTTCTTCTGCTGGGGTCTTGTCTGCGTTCCAGGCATCTCTGGGATGTGTGGAGTTCAAGGCTGGGAGGAATGTGACAGGCTGATTGTGGTCAGTTGGTGAAATCAGACCCTTAGATAGAGGGTGCTATACCACAGGGCAGACACTGAGGTGGAAGGGGGTAAACCAAGTCAAGTTCAGGCACTCAGGCAGGCAAGGGTCCTTGGACAGGCTAGGCTGATGGGCCCCCAAAACGCAGCTGGGACCACCTGAGTGGACTATGACAGGAAAGGCCAGCTCTGTCTCTTCCTCCCTCCACTGCTGTTGGCTTGTGGAGTCTTGTCTCTGAACCAGAGAGCCCCCTCCTCCCAAGGCCTCCTCACTCAAAGCCAACACATGGAGGAGATCAGATTGCTCAAGTGACAAAGTCAGGTCAGATCAGTGACCTCTGCTCACTCCCAGGCAGGAGGCCATCCCTTCTGCCCTAATGCAAGTTCTGAGAGCCCAGTGGGACTCCGAGAAAGTCGGTTATGATTCGGTCCACCTTCTCCACCAAGCCCCTGTCCCTCAGCAAGGGGTTGAGAGATGTGCCCCATGCTTCCAAGAGCCCCACTCTCCTCCCCACCAAGAAAGGTGGCAGGAGACCCAGCCCTTGGGGCAGGGAGCGGGGGTAGTATCTGGGTCAGGCATCCTGAGCAGGCCAGAGTGAGAAGCCGTTTCCTTCCCCCCTCTTCCCAGGACACGGACCCAAGGACACTCCATCCCAGAGGGGGCCCAGCCTGGAGATCCGTGCATCCCTGGACTTCCTGGGGGTATGGAGGGGAGTTCAGGGGCATCCCTTGGCTCTGACAGGACCGGTCAGCCTTGGTAAAGTTGGTTTTCTCCTACTCAGGGGATCGACGAAGACAAAGAGAGAGGGACCGAGTAAGGGAGAGCCCCGGTGAAGGGAAGAAGAGGTGGAGTGAACTGGGATCTTCTTAGCGAAGATTGACGGGTCCTGGAGGCATCCCAGGAAATCTCAGGGGTCCGAAAAGGGGAGCAGATGGGGTGGGCTGCTCGGCCACCCCCATACCTGTATTTCATGCCAGTGCCTCGGCCGGTGCTCTCTCGGAGGGCCCCCGCGGGCGCTGGGGGTCGGGGCACCAGTGCGGCCCGGGCCTTAGGGACCGACCCTCCTCCCCCTGGAGGATTCCCATGCCCCCCGCCGACCGGCCCGCCGTTACCGCCCCCGGGGCCCGGCCGGGGTCCACACAGACGGTCCTCACTGCTCCGGCTGCGAAGGTTCTGCTCGGTGCAAGCGATAGACACCTGCATGTCTGCTGGCCAGGGCGGGGGAGGGGGCTCCGAGGGGGCGGGAGGAGGAGGGAACAGGGAAGCTCGCGCGCGGACGGCCGGGGGGTGTAGTGGCGCGAGCCCTGGGAGAGCGGGAAGGCGGAGGAGGCTGCGGCGGGAGCCGCGGGGCGGGATCGGGCCCACGGGGGCGGGCTGCTGGAGGTCGCGGGGTTTGCGGCGGGAGGGGAGAGACGCGGGGGGCGGCACGAGTGCAGATACTCAGATACGGGGGCCCTGGTGCGGGGAGGAGGGGGAAATGGGTGAGGGTAAAGGTCGAGGGCGGTCCTCGGAGGATGGGGACCTAGGGACGAGGGGTGGCGGTGTAAGAGAGATGCCACCCCAGCCCAAACCGCAGCGGGACCGCTAGGCTCCCAGTAGCGTCGGCAGCGGGCCCAGATAATCAACATGCAGGCACCGCCCCCTCATCTGCATAAAGCCGCCCTCCTCCCAGCCAAGCCCGCCGCTCATCTGCATAAGCCCCTCCTCCGGAGGCTCCGCAGCTTGAATGTTCTGTGTGCTTAGCGAAGCCGGGAGGAGGGTGGAAACCGGGAGGAGGGAGGCTGGTTATCGGAGCCCCTGGGACCCGCAGCAGGTCGGCCTTCCTCGGCACAGTGGGTCTCAGTTGGGGGCGATTTTACCCCTAGGGGTCGTGTGGCGAGGTCTGGCGACAGTTTTGACAGTCACCCCTGGGGTTGGGGGGTGGGGATGTGCTATCAGCAGCTAGTGAGTGGCGGCCAGGACAAAACGCAGGATAGCCCCTTTGCCCCTAACAAGGGTTTATCCAGTCCCAAATGTCAACGCATATGGTCCCCACTTCTGGTTTGACTTACATTTTTTTAAATTTATGATGGTGCAAAAGCAATAGGCATTCAGTAGAAATCATACTCTGAATTTTGATCTTTCTGGGCTAGTAAGATAATGTATGATACCTCTCTCTCCTGATGCAGGGCTGTGGCAGGAAGCCTCAGCTCCCAGTCAGCCACTGGATCACAAGGGTAAACCACTGATACACTTACATCGTGCTGTTTTTTACTTTCAGTATAGTATTCAGAAAATCACATGAGAGGCACCTGGGTGGTTCAGTCTGTTGAGCGGCAGTCCAACTCTCGATTTCACCTCGGGTCATGGTCCCAGGGTGGTGGGATTGAGCTCCGTGCCAAGCTCCACGCTCTGCGTGGAGCCTGCTTAAGAGTCTCTCTTTCTCTCCCTCTGCCCCCTCTCCCCTACACTCTCTCTCTAAAATAAAAACATAAATAAAAAAATAAAACAAAAAACATAAATAAATCACATGACCTACTCAACACTATTATAAAATAGGCTTTGTGTTAGATAATTTTGCCCAACCATAGACTAATGTAAGTGTTCTGAGCACATGTGAGGTAGGCTAGGCTATGTTATGATGTTTGGTAGGTGTATTACATGCATTTCCGACTTACGACATTTTAAACTTACAACGGGTTTATCTGGACATAACCCATGACAAAGCCTCTTTGCAGGCTCAGGGGATGTGGCCACCCTGGTTAATGCCTTCGTGAGTGGGGCAGGACCCCAATCAACCACTCAAACTGACACGCTGAGGCTGCAAAGGGTTACCAAAAGTTTATTCTGTACTTTTGCAGCATCAGGTAGGAGATAAAACTGGAGAGGGCCTGGTTTGGAGGTGTGAGGATTCCTGCGGGCTTCCTGCCTGGGCCGGGAGGGCACCAGGGAGGGCTTTAGGCTGTTGTCCTGGGAGGGCTGCTGGGGAGCTTGAGGGGGTAGAGGGGCATGCAGTGGGAGCCCTCACGTCCAACAGGTTAGGCAGCGCCCCAGGCAGACAGCGATTTTCCTGGAGGGTGAGGTAGAGTGCTTCCTTCAGCCAGCCCGGGCAGAGAAGAAAGGCAGAGAGCGGATGTAGGAGTCCAGTCGGGAGCGGAAGAGCTCACTTTGCACAGTTTGGCCCAGCGGGCACAGGGGATTCTTCACCACCAGCTCCACATACAGCTATGGAGGGGAAGGGTGTTAGAGCCAGGCTTTGTAACTTCTTATTTTCAACCCCAAACCTAGTATATAACCTCAGGGGTGTGTGAATGCAAAAGGATTAAGGGCTGGGAGTCAAGCCCTTCCTGAGGAGAAAGCAGTGGTGTTTAAGGACATAAAGAGTCCCCAGGAAACTCCTGACTTCAACAGAGCTATGATACAGTAAGATTAGGGCAGGGAAGCGGAAGGAGTCTTGAGGCTCTAAGTGGCCCTGGCTGTTGAAGAGCTTTAGGGGAAGGAAGGGTCCCAGGGGCTGGCACTGACCGCACTGTAGATGTGATGCAGTACATCTCGGATGGGTCCGACGCCCAAGTCAGTATTCATGACAACCTTGATCCCAGTGGGTGTCTCGTAGTAATGAAGTTTGTAACGGCTAGTTTGGAAGGCCAGGAAGCCGTCCTTCCTGCAGAGATGATGAGGACGAGGACGTTAAGGAATGGGAGCATAATCTCTCCCAAAGAGATACTTTAGATCCCGTCTAGGTGGACTCCCTAAACACCTCATTTGTAGGAGCCTCATTTGGTAAAGACACCTCCCATTTTCACCCCTCAATTCGGCCCCTGCATGCAACCTCTCTACCTTCAGATCTTCCCCACCCCCCGTTCTGGCCAGCCCCAGCACTCTCGCTCCAGACTCAGCCCCTCTCTCTCTGTCTCCTTCCCCTCTCTTGGGGTCCAATGTCTCTTCCACTCCACAAAGTCTCCCGCACTCCCAAATTTCCAAGACTGGCCCTCCTTCCCTCAACATCCCTTTTGACTCAGCGTACATGTCTAGCGGGGACATCTTGCTGACAAAGGAGCGGATAGAGAAGAGCATGCCGTACATCAGCTTGTACTCCTAGGGGAGAGGGACAGAGTTAGGTAGCTCTCGGTTGTTGAAGGAGACGGGTAGGGGTGGGAACCAGCCGGGGTTTGGAGAGGAAGGGCTGGGCTGGGACTGTGTGCGTTTGGAGATGCGAGGTCACCCGGATTGAGCGGGGCCCTCTCGTCACCTCCTCTTTGGGGATCCCCGCTTGCTTCTTGCGGTGCCACTCGCTGTAGTGCAGACACACTCCATTCCGGTCAAACAGGTACAGGTTGTGAACAGTCATCTGCAGGGCAGGGAATGTAAGCCTCGCTCCGAGACCGCCCACAGCCCCGGTGCTCCAGCTTTCGGCCCCTGACTCCCCCAGCTGGCGGGAACCCCTCCCCCGGACTCACCGGAACTGCTCCCCGTGCCCGTCACTAGATACTTCCGGTTTTTTGCGGCGCCCCGCCCAACCCGCTCCCCTACAGCAGTGGCGGGGCGCTAACTCCGCCCCATACTTCCCCCAGCCAATCCGTGCCGCGGGAGCCGCGCACGCGCGTCTTGGGCTCCCGGGCTCCTGAAGCCGTCCGAGCCGCTGCGAGGAAGAGCTCTGGGCTGGTGACGTCATCAAGCCGTGCGAGGCGGGGCTGCGGACGGTGGGCGGGAGGCTGCCAACGGTTTTGAGCGCAGGGAGGGCGGTGAGGGTGGGTGTGGAGGCGTCCTTGGTCTCCCGGACCGGGGCTCAGGGGAGGGGGACAGCCCCTTGTCGACACCGTGGCAAACTGAGGGGGCTGAGGTCCGGCGGTGTGGCGAGGAGTCGCGAGGGGTGGTCGGGGTAGAGGATCGCAGGCTAGGCTTGAGGGCGGCGTACCTTTTAGAGACGTCTGAGGAGGTGACCGAGTGTTCACGAAGTTTCTCTCGGGAGAGCGAGGAGGGAGGGAGGCTAGGGAAACTTACTATGGTTTTCTTGCCAGAAGGGGTCGGAGGGGATATACAAGAGGGTTGACCGTGGGTGGAACAGGTGCATGGCGGAGGGGTGTGAGCCGGTGGGGAGCCTGAGGTTCCTGCCTCTCTGAGACCGGGACCAGGTGAGGGGCACATAAGGCGGCTGGAGGGAAGTTAGGCCCTTATTGGGTTTGCGCCCATTTCAGTTTTACACGTTGAGTTCAGTTGACCGGTGATGGCCGGTGCCAGAAGTTGATCTACAGATTTCAGCCCTCCAGGGAACTGCAGGGGTGCTGTCGCTCCTCCGTCTTCTGTCCCCACCCACTCCTTGCTGCACCCTCCTTTTCCACCGTTCCCAGGAGCTGTGGAAGGAAATGCTTTTGCCCTCTCCCATGGCCTCTGAAACCTCCAGAAACCTTTCCTCTAACCAGAAAGCCTCCATACCGTTAGTCACCAAGGATCCTTGGCTTGGAGCCTTCCTCCTTTCTCCCAAATCTTCTTCTTCCGTGTACTTTCCCCCCTGGCCTGTCCTACAGCAGGACCAGAAGTCCCCAGCTGTACTGTCTGCAGTTGTCTCTTCCTTGTACCCATGGCGACATCAGCTACGGTTCCCAGTTCGCCCCTCCGGGCTGAGGATCTCCTGAGTGATTCATCAGAAGCCCCTGGGCTGAACCAAATGTCCTCTGAGGTGACCTCCCAGCTCTATGCTTCTTTGCACCTCAGTCGCCAGGCAGAGGCCACAGCCCGAGCCCAGCTGTATCTGCCCTCCTCCTCCCCACCTCCTCATGAGATGTTAGATGGCTTGGCCCAAGAGCTGAGTCGCAGCTTGTCAGTTGGATTGGAGAACAACTTGAAGAAAAAGGTGAGAGAGGTGTGTCTTGGGGACCTCCAGGGTCTTGGGATTGGAGGTGGTTAAAAAAAAAATGGCTTTGCTGAGATTTGAACCCCTCTTGTTGGATTTCGCATTGCTTTTTTTTTTTTTTCAACGTTTATTTATTTTTTTTGGGACAGAGAGAGACAGAGCATGAACGGGGGAGGGGCAGAGAGAGAGGGAGACACAGAATCAGAAACAGGCTCCAGGCTCTGAGCCATCAGCCCAGAGCCCGACGCGGGGCTTGAACTCACGGACCGCGAGATCGTGACCTGGCTGAAGTCGGACGCTTAACCGACTGCGCCACCCAGGCACCCTCACATTGCTTTTAACTAGAGTCCTTTATGCTCGTTCCTGGGAGCAAATGTTTATGAGGCAGAGAGTGGCCCAGGGACACCATACTTGGGGAAATTATGAAACTTAACTAGTGTTTTTTGGTCAGAGACACCTGCACTGTGCTTTGATTGGCACCCGGGCACTAAGAGTGAGGATAAGGACAGCAAAATGTGCTAAGCTCCTCCCAGCTCAAAGCTATTTTGATTGTATGGTGTAAAGTTTGGCATCTAAATCATTAAAACACAGCCTGATCAGTCACACGTGCTACAGAAAGGGTAGTTACGCGTGTTGGCTAGAAAAAGTGTCGTAAACAATTTGCAGACCAGTTGGGTCTCTCGCCACGGACTGTACGGTCTTCGGAGAAGAGGTTTGCTCTCTAGCTGACAAGCGTCCTCACCAGTCTTGTCTTAATGTGCCTAGTTAATTCATTCCCACTACCTGTCTGGCTTCTGCAGGCGTTTGAGTTGAGTCAGTTCTATTTTTCTTAGCTCTCCCAGGTGCCGGAGTAAAAATTCTTGGGTTGGCAGGGCGGGGGGTACCGGATGCCATCTGCCCTGGCGGTAGGTCGAACATAGGTTTTTCAGTGTGCATCTGATTTTCATGTTGCCTTTTTTTTTTTTTTTTTTTTTTTTTCCCTAGGATGGTTCGAAGCATATCTTTGAGATGGAAAGTGTTCGGGGTCAACTTCAGAGCTTGCTCCAGACCTCCCGTGATACAGCCCATCGTGAGTAAACCCCTTGACCATGAAGAAGTGCACAGACGTAAGGGGCGGGAGAAGGTGGAGAAAGGAAGGCTCAGGTTTCAGGAGAGGCTCCGGTTCTTTGGGAGAGGGGCCAGAGGGGTGGGTGCAGTAGAAAGGAAGGCCCTCTCCTCTCTTCTCCTTCAAGTGGTCCCTGTTCCAAAGTCTTACCTGACCCTGGCTCTGGGGTCCCTCTGGCTGCCTGCAGGGGACCCCCTCACTCCAGGTGCTGGCTCAGAGAGACGAGAAGAGGACTCTTTTGACAGTGACAGCACAGCCACCTTGCTGAAGTGAGTCCCCCTTGGGTTCTGCTCACTTGCTCGCCTGGAAAGCCAAGTGTTCCGTTCCATAATTCTCTCCTTCCTGCTTCTGAACCTCTTAAGGACCTAAGATGCTTGTCCCTTACCTTTCAGTTTTCATCCTTTCTCTCCTGGCTTCTAACTCCTTTACTTCAGGAACGTGGGCATCTCCTGCCTGGTACCTGGCTTTCTCCCAGGTATCTTCTTCCCCCGGAAGAGTTGGCTTGTTTCTGCTAAGACTGTTACTGCGGGGAGCGTGGTGTGCAGGAAGGAGCACTAGAGAGTGAACCACAGGACCTAAGTGCTGTTGAGGGCCATGTCACTGTCTAGCTCCGTGACTTTGGGCAAGTCTCTGGCCCTTTCTGAGTCCCAGTTTCCACGTTTGTAAAACGTCACAGTTGGACTAGGGGATCTCAAAAGCTTTCCCCACCCTGACATTCTCTACCTGGTTTGCTCAGCACCCGGCCCCTGCAAGACTTATCTCCGTCCAGCTCGGCCCAAGCCCTGGAGGAGCTGTTTCCCCGCTATGCCAGTCTTCGGCCAGGACCCCCGCTCAATCCCCCGGATTTCCAGGGCCTGAGGGATGCCCTGGATTCAGAGCATACCCGTCGCAAGGTGAGTTACCGAGGCTTCCTTTTGAAAGCAGCAACGATTAGAAATAGGCCGGGTGCTGAACAGGGCTGAGGGTTAAGGGCCTGCAAGCCGAGACTTTGCTCAAATGGCCCTTCAGGGTGGTCGTCTTTGACCATCTGACCTAAAATGGCACATTTCTCCTCCCGGCGTTCAGTCGGGTTGCTCTGTTCTTTCCTTCATATAGCTGCTTACCACAGCCCGATATATCTCATTTCTCCCCTCTGAAATCTAAGCTCCACGAGGGCCATACCTTATCTCGTTCTGCCCTGTCTTCCTAAGGTCTAGAACATGCCTGATGCAAAGCAAAGCAATGTCCCATAAGCGCGTGGTGAATGAACAAGCCTCGCTAGCTTGTGCGAAGGCTTTGCAGTTATTGGTGACCTAGCAAGCTTTATCTCCAGCCTCTCTGAGGTGGGCAGAGAGAGGGACTAGGCAGAGGAAGCGTCAGAATCACTGGTTGTGTTGTCTCTTCCTTGATCTTAAGTCACTTGGGCATGGATGAAAGGCTTTCTCTTGTCTTTGCTGCGTTTCATCACTGTGCCCGATGAACTTCTTGAGGCAGGAGTGACCTCCCACTCCTTGCCTGTGGGCTGTCGCGCTGCTACCAGAGGGTTCATGGGAATTCTTCTCAGGAGAGCCAGGAAAAGGAAGAGCCTGGAAGCTAAGCCCCTGTCTCCTGAGATGGTAGGGGAAGGCGTTGGAGGCTTCAAGTTTCCTGCTCCAGAATTCCTGATTCTTCTTCTCCAAACCTCCTCTGTTCTGGGGACCCAAGCTCCCTGTGTCCAGCCCGTTTTCACCGAGAAGACCTGGGAAGTTTGATGCTTTGGTCAGCTTAGGGACGGTCACCCCCACTTGTCACCCTTCTTCCCAGCATTGCGAGCGCCATATTCAGAGCCTCCAGACCCGAGTGCTGGAGCTTCAGCAACAGTTAGCTGTGGCTGTGACTGCCGACCGCAAGAAAGATGTTATGATCGAGCAGTTGGACAAGGTGCCAGGGGAGCAGAATGCGGGCGGGGCTCTCCATGGGGGGAAGAGTAAACGGGGTGGCTGGCCGGCATTCCTGTGCTCACTCTGGGAGCTGGGGCCCGGTGTGGATTTCCCGATCCTGGGAGAAGGTGGCTGTTGACCCCGCTCCTGCGGGCAGAAAGAGGGCAAAACAATGATTTTGAAATGCCATCTGACTCTCCTCTCCTGAGACCCTGGCCCGCGTGGTGGAGGGCTGGAACCGGCACGAAGCCGAGCGGGCAGAGGTCCTTCGGGGGCTCCAGGAGGAACGCCAGGCAGCCGAACTCACCAGAAGCAAGCAGCAGGAGGTGGGCAACCTGGATGAGATGGCATTAGAACCGGGGTCACAGATTGGCAGGTGGAAGGGGGTTGAAGTAGCTCCGAAGCAGGGTTCCCGACCGATTGAGCCAGGGTTGCAGAAACCGACCTGCTCTCTTTCCACCATTTTTACTGTCAGAATTGCCTCATCTGTGTCTTCCCGGCTTTCCCCACACCCTGTGGTCTTCTCTTTGGCCCCCAAGTCATTTAGTTAGGTCTTCTTTTTCTTTTTTTTATTAAAAAATTTTTTTTAATGTTTATTCATTTTTTGAGAGAGAGAGAGAGAGAGAGAGCATGCACAAGTGGGGGGAGGGGCAGAGAGAGAGGGAGACACAGAATCCGAAGCAGGCTCCAGGCTCTGAGCTGTCAGCACAGAGCCCGACACAGGGCTCGAACCCATGAACCGCGAGATCGTGACCCAAGCCGAAGTCGGATGCCCAACTGACTGGGCCACCCAGGTGCCCCAGGTCTTACTTTTAAAGTCTATCTCATTGACGCTTTTTGAACTGTGAGTTCGTCAGTTCCCCTGTCTTGTGTCCCCCTGTCCCTGAAAGACAGTAACCCACTTGGAGCAAAGCCTTTCTGAGGCCATGGAGGCCCTGAGTCGTGAGCAGGAAGGCGCCAGACTGCAGCAACGGGAAAGAGAGACGCTGGTGAGAACGCTGGACTGGGTTGATTCCGGTGGAAGCCGCTAATTAGTTCTGGAGGGGTGCGTGCCGTTGGCGGGTTGTGGGAGCTGCACTGGGGGAGTGTTTCCCAAAGACTGATCTTAGAACACTTGTTCAGCAAACAGGGCTCTGCCACCAAGTTAGTTTAAGAGACTCGGCAAATTATTTCCTCGTTAGAATTACCTGGGGGATTACTTTAAAAATGTAGATTTCTGGGACCCACTGCCAGGGGTTTTGATTCAGTAGGCATATGGTGGGGCTGGGAGCCTAAATGTTTTCAGCAGTTTCCTAGCTGATTTTGTTCAGCCAGGCTTGGGAACTGTAGTGTAGGGCATGGCGAAGCCGGGTGTGGGACAAGACTCCGTCAGGTTTCTTACTGCTGAAGTGACAAGAGGATTACCCACGTGAACGAGCAGCCAGGTTTGGAACTCACCGTGTGCACGACATGTGCCTGCTACGTGCAGGCTGGTACTTGTCATCTTTTAGTTTTTTTTATTACTTTTTTAAATGTTTTATTTGTGAGAGACAGAGAGAACACGAGTGGGGGAGGGACAGAGAGAGAGGGAGACAAAGAATCCAAAACAGGCTCCAGGCTCTGAGCTCCCAGCTGTCAGCCCAGAGCCCGACGCGGGCTCGAACTCTTGGATCGCGAGATCATGACCTGAGCCGAAGTCGGCCGCTTCACCGACCGAGCCACCCAGGCGCCCTTGGTACTTCTCATCTTAACAGGCTTTGTCCAACAGTATGGGTGATGGGTGCTGGTTGGCTAGGACGTGACTTTGCGGGCTGGATTTTCTGGTCTCCGTGGAACTTCTCTGGATGATGATAGTGATGGCTGTTGTGTACGGAGTGCTCACCGTGTGCCGGGCCCCCGTGCTAATTACTTCCTGTGCGCTTTGCACCGTAATCCTCGCGAGGTAGACCCTGGCATGATGCCCGTTTGCAGATTGAGACGTGTGCCTCAGAACGCATAGGAAGGGACAGATTTGCACCCAGATGTACCTAATTCCGGAACAGAAGCTCTTATTTACTATATCCTAATCCCGTGGGCTGGCCAACTGCTGTGTTTCTCGTGGACGTAATTCTCAGGGCGCTGGTCCTCTGTGTGGGGCGAGGGGACAGATTGCTGGCGTCGGACGGGCTCCTAAGGAGCTTGGTTTCCCCTGGGGCCATAGGAGGAGGAGAGGCAGGCTCTGACCCTGAGCTTGGAGCTGGAACAGCAGCGGTGCCGGGCTCTGCAGGAAGAGCGGGACGAGGCCCGGGCCGGGCAGCTCAGTGAGCACCGGCAGCTGGAGACACTGAAGGTGGCCCTGGAAGGGGAACGGCAGGCGTGGGCCGAGCAGGAGCGCCAGCTGGAGGAGCGCCACCGGGCGCTGAGGGACGACGTGCAGGCCCAGCTGGAGCAGGAGAAGGTAAGAGTGGCAGGCGGGGAAGAGGGAGCAGGTGCGGGGCAAGATAGCGGAATGAGACGCGATGTCGGAACGTGGCGTGTAGGGGACTGGCACGGAGAGCGCAGGGCTGTCGCCGCGGGACAAGGCTGAGGGTGTTAGGCCGGCGCGAAGGGCTGGGGGGCAGCCACCACGCAGAAGGCAGAAGAGTGAGCTGGACCAGATGAGGAAGTAGTCACATGTGAAAGGGAGAGAAGCAGCTTGGGTTTTAGGGTGGGGGAGGCTGACGCGGGGCCGGGGTAACGGGGCGCGGGGACACGCGGCGCGTCCTTAGGTTTGATGTCCTCCCGCAGGGGAACACACAGAGGGAGGCCCAGGCAGCGCGGGAGGCCCAGCAGCAGCTGGCGCTGGCGCAGTCCGAGGTGCGGCGCTTGGAGGGCGAGCTGGACACGGCCCGGAGGGAGAGGGACGCGCTGCAGCTGGAGATGAGCCTGGTACAGGTCAGGGGGCGGGGCGTCTGGGGCGGGTTTCCTGCTTAGGGGAGGAGGGTCTGAGGCACAGGGACTCACGACTCCCAAGAGGAGTCCTGGCGAACGCTCCTCCCGGTTTTAACTAGAATTTTGACCTCGGCTTCTGCTTTTACAGCAGCTCCCCCCACCCCCAATCACAGGATGCAGTGCCTGGAACCCCAGGTGGTACTAAAGCCCGTGTGTGCCCCGGGTTTCTTGCCCACACGCACCTGCGACGGGGGTTCCTTTACAGAGTAATCATAGTAAGAGACGAACAACAGTAACTCATTATAAAGTTGAACGCTCATGGGGCGCCCGGGTGGCTCAGTCGGGTGAGCGTCTGACTCTCAATTTTGGCTCAGGTCAGGATCTCGGGGTTCGGGGAGTTCGAGCCCCGACTCGGGCTCTGGCTGACAGTGTGGAGCCTGCTTGGGATTCTCTCTCTCTGCCCCTCCAAAATAAAAAAAAATTTTTTAAATTGAACACTTCTAAGTACGTACTGTAATAAAGTCATGTGAATGTCGTCTCTCACTTTCTCAAAGTATCTTAATGTCCTGCACTCACTCTTCTCCTTTTTTTTTTAAATTTTTTAAAAAAGTTTGTTTACTTTTGAGAGAGCATAAGCAGAGGAGGGGCAGAGAGAGAGAGGGAGACACAGAATCCAAAACAGGCTCCAGGCTCTGAGCTGTCAGCACAGAGCCCGACGCAGGGCTCGAACCCATGAACTGCGAGATCGTGACCTGAGCCAAAGTTGGTGCTTACCCAACTGAGCCACCCAGGCGCCCCTCACCCTTCTTGTGAGGATGGGGGAATGACAAAATGCCCCGGGATGGGGTGAAGGAGGTGGATGGCACAGGCGTTGTGACACAGTGTGAGGCCTCTGTTGACCTGACGATACCGTCCGAAGGGGGATCACCTGCTTCCCGACCGTGGGTGACTGAAACCGCCGAAAGGGAAACCATGGATGAGAGGGGACCACTGTGTGTGTAAAATGTGTGTTAGGGGAAGATTAATGAGGATCTGAGACCAGGTCAGTCTGCGAGGTTTTCCTTATTGACGGTTGACCTAAGGGGATATATACCCAGTTTCTCGGTCAGCGAGACCTGTGTTTGGAAAAACAAACTCCTTTCACTTTGCACCCAGCCGCTTGAGTTGGCGGACTGACCGCATGGAAACCAATGTCATGAACGACCAAGGGTGTTAGTTCCGTTCCGTAGCTGTTTGTAAGCTGCTGTCACCTTCTGACCTGGCGGGTGTGTGTTCACTGAGCCTGCCGAACGGCCCCTGCGCAAGCTCCGTGCTGGGAGCTGGGAGCAGTCCGGGCCCACAGGAGCTCGCCAGCTAGAGCGGGAGTCTGTCTGGCACACAATTCTCGAAGTAGCATGCTAAGTGATATTGAGGGACAGGAGAACTCTTCACTCGTCGTCTCGTTAGTGAGGTCTTCCCCAACCACGCTGAGTGAAACGTGCAACCTCTCACCGTCCTGTTCCCCTTCCCTGCTTGATCTTTCTTCTAATACACTACGTACTGTACTTTAAAATCTTGTGTATTTTTTGAAGGCAAGGGTTTTTGTGTCTTTGTTGTTGAATCCCAGAATAGTGCCTGGCTGTAGTACTATTCAAGCCCTTGATTTCATATTCTTCTATCCATTTTTTTTTAGGTTTATTTATTTGTTTTGAGAGAGAGAGACAGAGAGAGGGAGAGACAGAATCCCAAGCAGGCTCCACGCAGAGCCTGGTGTGGGGCTCAGTCCCGCAAACCATGAGATCATGACCTGAGCCAAAATCAAGAGTTGGATTCTTTTTTTTTTTTTTTTAATGTTTGTTTATTTATTTTTGTGTGAGAGAGATCGAGCAAGCACAAGCAGGGGAGGGGCAGAGAGAGAGAGAGAGAGGGAGACACAGAATCCGAAGCAGGCTCTGGGCTCCGAGCCACCAGTGCAGAGCTTGGTGTGGGGCTCGAACGCACAGACCGCGAGATCGTGACCTGAGCCGAAGTTGGACACTTAACCAACTAAGCCACCCAGGAGCCCTGAGAGTTGGATTCTTAATTGACTAAGCCACCCACGTGCCTCTGTTCTATCCATTATTGAAAGGGAGGTGTTGACGTTTCTTGCTATTAATGTAGAACTGTCCATGTTTTCCATCAAGTCTGTCAATTTTTTCTTTATATAATTCGGGGTTCTGTTAAGTGCATATATTTATATGGTTATGTCTTCTTGATGTAACTTTTTTTTGGCTTAAATTTTTGTCTAATGATAACATAGCCCCCACCCTAGCTCGCTTGGTTGCTATTTGCATGGACTGTCTTTTTTCACCTTTTTATTTACAACCTCTTTGTGTCTTTGTATCTAAAGTGAGTTTGTAATCCAGACAACATATGGGTGGATTACGTTTTGGTTTTTAATCCATTCTGCCAGTTTCTGCCTTTTAATTGGAAAGTTTAATCCATTTCCATTTGAAGTAATTACTGGAAAAGAACCACTTATATCTGCCATTTAACTATTTGTTTTCTGTATGTCCTGCTTGGTTTTTGTTTTTTGTTTTTCCAATTCCCCCATTACTGCCTTTCTAAGGTACATTGATATTTTGTGTACCATTTTGATTCTCTTCACTTTTCCTTTTCTGTACATTTTAGAAGTTTTCTTAATGATTACCTTGGGATTACAATTACCATCTTAACAGTAACCCAGTTTGAATAATACTAGCTTTAGTTTCCAGAGTCAGTGATCACTGTTGCTACACATCTGTGTCCCTCTGCTTTCGTGGTGTTATTGACACAGATTTATAATTACTGTTTTATGCATCCGCCTTTTATATCACATAGGGGAAAAAAGTTCCAAACTGAAAGTACAGTAATACACGGGGCGCCTGGATGGCTCAGTTGGTTAAGTGTCCGACTTTGGCTCAGGTCATGATCTCACCGTTCATGGTTCTGTGCTGACAGCTCAGAGCCTGGAGCCTGCTTCAGATTCTGTGTCTCCCCCCTTCTCTCTCTGCCCCTCCCCCCCCTCAAAAATAAACATTGAAAAACATTTTTTTCAAAGAAAGTACAGTAATACAGACTTTTGCATTTACCTACGTAGTAACCTTTACCACTTTTCTTTATTTATTCATATGACTTCAAGTTACTGTTGAATTTCATTTCATTTTAGTCTATGGGACTCCCTTCAGCATGTTTCTATAGGTCAGGTTTGCTAGTAATGAGTGCTCTTAGCTTTTGTTTATCTGAGAATGCCTTAATTTCTCCTTCATTCTTGAAGGATTTTTTAAAATGTTTACTTAGGAGAGAGAGGGGGAGAGAGCATGTGAGCGAGCAGGGATAAGGGGGCAGAGGGAGAGAGAGAGAGAGAGAGAGAGAGAGAGAGAGGGAGAGAGAGAGAATCCCAAGCAGGCTCCACACTCAGTGTGGAGCCTGACACCGGGCTTGATCCCACAACCCTGGGATCGTGACCTGAGCCGATAGCAAGAGTCAAGATGCTCAACTGACTGAGCCCCCCAGGAGCCCCTTGAAGGATTTTTTTTAGTTGACGGTTGATGTGATTTTCTTTCAGCATTTTAAATATGTCATTCCACTACCTTCTGGGCTCTCTCACTTCTTACAAGACCTCAGCTGTGTTACTGAAGTGCTTTTGTAAGTGACAAGGTCCTCGCACTTTCTCCGTTTGACTCTTGACAGTATGACTGTGATGTGTGGTAGTGCAGATCTCTTTGAGTTCATTGTGCTTAGAGACTGTTCAGTTTCTGGAGTGGGTGGATTTATGTCTGTTATCAAATTTGGGAAGTTTTTGGCCATTTCTTCAAAAAAATGTTTTTCTGTTCCCTTTTCTCTCTCTCATCATTCTGGGACGTCGCTGTTGCAGATGTTGGTATGATGTCCCTCGGGTCCCTCAGGCTCTGTTCATTTTTCTCAGTTGTTTTTTCTTTCTGCTCATTAGTTTGGGTAGCTTCAACTGCTTATCCTCAAGTTCAGTGGCCCTTTCTTCTTCTTGTTGAAATCGGCCATTGAGCCCCTTCAGTGAATTTTTAATAGCTTTTGTTTTTGAGAGCGGTTTTATGTTCTGGGCAATGTTGAGCAGAAGGCACAGAGACTTCCCACATCCCCCCTACCTCCGCAGGGACATAGCTGTGTCTGTACATGATCAACATCCCCACTAGAGTAGCGCATTTGTTACAATCCATGAATCTACACTGACACGTCATTATCACACAGAGTCCGTAGTTGACATTAGGGTTTTCTCTTGGTGTTGTACATTTTATAGGTTTGGACAAATTTATAATGACACGTATCCACCTTTACAGTATCGTGGTTGGTAGTTTCACTGCCTTAAAAATCCTCTGTGCACTGCCTGTTCATCCCGTCTTCTGTCCGACCCCTGGCAACCACTGACCTATTTACTGTCTCCATAGTTTTGCCTTTCCCAGAATGCTATACAGTTGGAATCAAATGGCTTGTAGCCTTTTCAGACTGGCTTCACTTAGTGCTCTGCATTGAAGTTTCCTCTGCGTCTCTTCAAGGCTTGAGAGCTCGTTCCTTTTTAGTGCTGGATAATATTCCGCTGTCTGGCTGGACCACAGCTCATTTATCCATGCACCTGCTGGAGGACATCTGACCGCCTCTGACTTCTGGCAGTTATAAATAAAGCTGCTGTAGGGGCGCCTGGGTGGCTCAGTCGGTTAAGCGTCTGACTTCGGCTCGGGTCGTGATCTCAAGGTTCGTGGGTTCAAGCCCCGCGTCGGGCTCTGTGCTGACTGCTCGGAGCCTGGAGCCTGCTTCGGATTCTGTGACTCCCTCTCTCTCTGCCCCTCCCCCTGCTCGCACTCTGTCTCTGTCTCTCTCAAAAATAAATAAAACGTTAAAAAAAAAGAATTAAAAAAAATAAATAAAGCTGCTGTAAACATCCGTGTGCAGGTTTGGGCACGGACCTAAGTTTTTAGCTCCTCTGGGTAAATCCCAAGGACCGTGGTTGCTACATCATACGCTAAGAGTATGTAAGAGACCACCACACTGTCTCCGGAGGGGCGGTACCCTTTTGCCCTTGCGCTGAGTGAGCGTTCCTGCTGCTCCACACTCTCTCCAACATAGGTTGTGCTCAGTGGGTTTTGGTCATTTCAGTAAGCGTATGTAGTGGCATCTAAGGAAATTTTCGTATCATCAGTTGTACTTCGCAGCTCCCCGGGTTTCTGTTTGGTTCTTTTTTATAACTTAGGTCTTTTTACTGAGATTTTCTATTTGCTCCTATATCATTCTGATTTCAGTTTGTTGTCCAAATAGTTCATGGAGCATATTTAAGACTGTTGACTTAATGTCTTTGATTAATAATTCCAGTGTCTGGGCTTCTCCAGGAAATGTTCCTGTCAGAGTCTCTTCTTCCTTTGTGTTTTATTTTTAAAATTTTTATTTTTAAGCAATCTCCACACCCAACATGGGGCTCAAACTCACAACCCTGAGATCAAGAGTCGCATGCTCAGGGTACCTTGGGTGGCTCAGTCGGTTAAGTGCCTGACTTTGGCTCGGCTCATGATCTCATTGTTCGTAGGTTTGAGCCCTGCATTGGGCTCTGTACTGACAGCATGGAGCCTGCTTGAGATTCTCCCTCTCTCTCTCTCTCTCTCTGCCCTTGTCCCACCTGTGTGCACTCTCCCTCTCTCTCAAAATAAATAAAAAGAAAAAGTTACCTCCTCTACCAACTGAGCGGCCAGGTGCCTCTAATTCTTTTTTTCCTTTGAATGAGTCATATTTTCCTGTTTCTTTCTACATCTTGTAATTTGTTGTTGAGAACTAGACTTTTTTTTTAATGTTTTTATTTTTGAAAGAGAAAGAGAAACCGAGCATGAGTGGGGGAGGGGCAGAGAGAGAGGGAGACACAGAAGCTGAACCAGCCTCCAGGCCCTGAGCTGTCAGGATAGAGCCCAGTGTGGGGCTTGAACCCACTGACCGTGAGATCATGACCTGAGCCGAAGTCAGAGGCTCAACAGACTGAGCCACCCAGGCGCCCCAAGAACTAGACATTTTGAATATTATAATGTAATTATGGAAATCATATTCTTTCTCTCCCTGGATTTCTTTTGATGGCTACAGCTGTCCATTTATTTGGTGACTTTTTCAAATTATTTTTGCAAAGTCTGTATTTCTTGTTATGTGTGGTGACTGACAATTCTGTTATCTGTGTGATTAGCCTGTGACTTGACAGATTTTCTTAAATGTCTGGATTCCTCTCCCAAATAAGTATATACGTCTCTTTAAATCTTTTTTTAAAAAAATGTTTAACGTTTATTTATTGGGGCGGGGAGGGGCAGAGAGGGAGACACAGAATCTGAAGCAGGCCCCGGGCTCCAGCTGTCAGCACAGAGCCCGACTCAGAGCTTGAACTCATGAACTGTGAGATCACGGAGCCGAAGTTGGATGCTTAACTGACTGAGCCACCCAGGCGCCCCTCTTTGAGTCTTATAATTGATGCCACCAGGGAGGCCTCTGCAGCCCGAGGCATGCAAAAGAAAGGTGTTTGTTTGATCTGGTTCCTCAGGGAGCCGTCAAACTGATCAAAACACACAACCCCACGTTTTTGGAGGACAGGGTCCTTACTCCCCGCCCCCGCGCTTCAGCCAGCCACTCTAGTTTCCCAGACTACAGTTTCCCTGGCTGCGGAGGGGCTGAGCGCTGGGGGATGGTAGCAGGTTGGCGTATCAGCTCTGGTACCAGAGTTCAGCAGCCTCTGCTTTCGTCAAGCACTCTCCTGGTTGCTTAAGTGTCTGATCTGGTTCCAGAATTCCCAAATAATGGATTTTGATCATTTTTTTTCTCAGCTTATTGAAGATGTTTCAGCGGAAGGACCGACCCCTGCATTTTCCTACCCTGCTGTTTTCTGGGACATCACTGTTTTTAAATTCTGTTTCAAGTAAAAAAAAAAAAACACCCTACATTATTAATGTTCTCTAAAGTCAACAGTCATTTAGAGGGGTTCATGTTATTTACTATTTTCTTTGCTGTTCTAACTTTCTTTGAACTCGGACCTCCTATCTGGATCTTTTTCTTGGTGGAAAAAATCTCTCGTATGTATGTGTATGTGTGTGTTTTTGGTTAGTTATTTTAGTTTGAAAACGTCTTTATTTCACATTCATTTTGGAAGGAATTCCTGGATGTAGAATTCTAGGTTGGTAGTTATTTCAACATATAGAAAATACCATCCTGACTTTCATTATTGCTGTTGAGAAGTCAGCTACCAGTTGACCACTGTTGCTTTTAAAATTTTCTCTTTGTAGTTTTTATGTTTTACCTGGGTGCATGCATATATATACATACATATATATATACACACACACACACACACACACACACACACACACACATATACACACACACACACATATATATATACATGTATATATATATGCATCTTTTTAGGGATTCATTTGGCTTCTTGAATCAGCATGGTGTCTTTCATCAGTTCTGGAAAATTCTCAGTCATTATCTTTGCATTGCCTCTGCTCCATTGTCTCTGTCATCTGTTTCTGGAACCTGATTAAACCTAATGTACCTTAGCTCTTCTTCTAGATCTTGTTGTTCAGTTTATATTTCCCATCTTTTGTGTTTCATGCTCGCTCTGGATAATTTCCTATCTTCCAGTTCACTAATTCTCTGTTCAACCTTGTCTAATTTACTGACTGAGGTTTTAATTGTATGTATCGTACTTTTTCATTTTACAAAGTTCTCTTTTTATCTTCAAATTTTACTGTTTCATAGTTTCTTGGTTTCTGATATTTTCACATTTGTCTTTGATTACTTTAAATAGTTTTATTATCTGTAGACAATAATTTCAGTATCTGAAATGTTTGAGGATCCTTTTCTGTTGTTTCTTGTTCTTGCTGGTTCCCATGGAATTTCCTCGGGTCCTGTTTCTTTTTCCCCTTCCTTCCTTCCTTCCTTCCTTCCTTCCTTCCTTCCTTCCTTCCTTCCATTTTTGGTTTAATTTTAAGTAGGCTCCACACCCAGTGTGGGGCTTGAACTCATGACCCTGAGATCAAGAGATGGACCCTCTACTGACTGAGCCATCCAGGTGCCCTGGGTTCTCTTTATTTCTGATCGTATGTTGGAACTTTGTATTTGAAAGATTGTGGGAATAAATTGAGGCCTGCAGTGAAGATTTGCATTTGCTTCTACCTGAAAGATACTACAAAACCAGGATTTAAACCACATTTTAAAGGTTGGGATTGCTCTATGATTAAAGCTGAGCTTTACTTTCATATAGGCTGTTCCACTTCTGTTCACCTTCATCCTGAGGATGATACATACTGGAGTCTCAATTTATTGTGGGGAGGGTCTCCACTTAGATATCAACTTATATGGGCCTTGGCTTTTGATTTCTGTTCATGTGCTCTTGAAAGACAGTCCAGACCGGATAGGCAGATACCTCCAGGGCAAAAGTGACTGTCTACCCTGCTGGCTAACCTGGCTAGGCACCCATTTCCCTTTGCTTTGGCCTAGTAATTCCATGCTGGTACATCTTTGGTGCTTTTTATATATACATACACACACATACATACATATACATACACACACGTATATGTACACACATGTATATGTATATATACAGATACATGTACCCATATACATATATATGTATACATGTGAATATGTACATGTATCTGTATATATACATATATGTATATCTGTGTGTGTGTGAGTATACATACATATACACACATACTCTCTTGAACAACTTCCCCTGCCAGTATTAGGAATGTGAAGATCTCATGCCTGTCTTGTACTCTAAAGTAGCTTGTAAGGTTGGATTTCATATGTATTTCTTTTCTTTTCTTCTTTTTTTTTTAATGTTTATTTACTTTTGAGAGAGCGACAGAACGTGTTTGGGGGAGGGGCAGAGAGAGAGGGAGACATAGAATCCAAAGCATGTTCTAGGTTCTGAGCTGTCAGCACAGAGCCCCACATAGGGCTCGAATCCACGAACCCTGAGATCATGACCTGAGCTGAAGTTGGATGTTCAACTGACTGAGCCACCCAGGCGCCGCTGTTTGTAAATTCTTACACACTAAAAAAAAATTTTTTTTTAGGGCTTATTTTTGAGAGACAGAGACAGACAGAATGCAAGCAGGGGAGGGGCAGAGAGAGAGACACACACAGAATCTGAAGCAGGCTCCAGGCTCTGAGCTGTCCACACAGAGCCCGACGTGGGGCTCGAACTCACAGACCGTGAGATCATGACCTGAGCTGAAGTCAGATGCCCAACCAACTGAGCCAGCCGGCTGCCCTCATATGTGTTTCCTGAATATTTGATATTTGACGGCCAATGTCGTTTCTTTAACGTTTATGGAAATATTTAGGCTTTCTGTTTCTTGAATTATTTTTGGGTTTCCCTTTCTGTATATCCATCTAGTCTAAACTTTCTAATTTATCGACTTAAAGTTGTACTTAGTTTTATTTTTTTAACGTCCTTGACATCTTTTCTACTCTTTCTTTCCTGATACTGCTCTCTTGTGTCATTTCTCTCATCCTTTCTTTTTAAAATCGTCTTTGTTGTAGTTGAATTGAATGAGTTTTCAGAGAATTAACTTTTTTCTTTGGTTTTATTCTGTTGTTGTTTTAAAAATCTTGTTGAGATGGATGCTTGCTTATTCTTTTCCAGTCTTTTCTAAATTTCTCTACGAGTATTCATTTAAGTGCATCCTACAACTTATCCTATATGGTATTTTCCTTACTGTTTGGTTCTAAATGATATTCAGATTTTTAAATATTTATTTTTGACCTCCTGGGTTATTTCCAAACATACAGGCTTTTTCTTTCTATATTTTATTGTTGATTTATAGCTTAACTTTGTGATTAGAGAGCATGGTCTTTTAAAAAAATTACGTATGTGTATTCTACACAGCTTTTTGTTTTGGAATATTTCTGTCTCAACGAAATGTTGCATGAATGGTATAACGAATGGCATTTAGATTCCCCCATTGACCTTTTACGATGTTTGTCTGTTGTCTGGTTCACTGTCCCTCTCTCTCCCTTCCTCCACCCCAGCACTGGAGAGTTTGTTGTAGACATGAGGGAATATGTTAGTACAGATAGATAGACACTGTGATTTTTAAGAGTTTTATAACGTCTCAATGAATGGGTGAATCATAGTTTTCTTAAGCATTTTCCTTTCTACGAGAAGTCTACATTGACTCTGGTTTTTTCACTATTAAGAGCAGCACTGCAGTGAACATTATTGCAAGTAGATGTTTGGCACCCCTTCTGTAGGATAGATTCCTTAAAGTGGAATTGTCGGCCCACAGGGAGTATATATCAAATTGTCCAATAGAAGAATTTAGGGGGGCACCTGGGTGGCTCAGTTGGTTGGGCGTCCGACTCTTGATTTTGGCTCAGGTCATGGTCTCAGGGTTGTGGGATCGAGCCCTGAGTCAGGCTCCACGCTGAGCGTGAAGCCTGCTCAAGATTCTGTCCCTCTCCCCCCCTTGCACTCGCTTTGTCTCTCTCTAAAACAAAAATAAAAATCAGCTTGTAAGAAGGTAAGTTTTATACGATGTGGGGCTTTCTTCCCCACAATTTTTAAAAACTAAACACAGGAAAGAACGTGTGTTGTTGTGAAGGGTTGACGCAGAATTGGAAACTGTCTGGGAGAGGGGAGGTGGGTGGGCTGCAGGAAGACACGAAGGGCCGTGTAAGCCATTTCAAGCAGCCAGAACTTTATTCTTCAGGCCGTGGGGGGCATTTGGACGGTTTCAAACAAGGAGATAAATTGAGCCCATCTGTATTCTAGAATATTCACTCAGGCACAAAGTGGGAGATCTGCTGGGGCCGACGTGACTGAGGGTGGAGGGTAGAATAGATGTGAGGAGATCAGCGAGACGTGAAATCATACTGAATTACTGTAGTAGCGGGTGAGGAGTAAATTTGCTAGCGTTTAGGAAGTAGAATGGAACGAGCCGGTTGGAGGCGGAAAGAAGCAGGAAGGGGTCCGGGATGACTCTGGGTTGAGATGGCTTAGTTGTTTCGGTGGAGAGCCGTGCCACGAACTAAGGCACGAAATACATCCTAGGAGGGAAAGGACTGAGAGTGGAAAACCAAACGAGCTACATTTCGAATGTTTTATTTGGGGTGTATCCAAATACACATATTCAGTAGGCCTCTGTGTGAGTGGGCTTAAAGCCTGGAAGAAAGGCCCAACTAAAGACAGATTAGGAAGTGTTTTAGGGTAGAAACAGTAGCAAAAAATACGGCCTAGAGGCCACGTGTTTATTATTGACATGTGACCCGGAGCGTCAGCTGCTGTGTGGTCAGGAAGAAGACTGAGGACCTTTCTGGGCAGCTGGGGCCGAGGAGCAGTCAGAACGGGGTCACGGAGCTGTGGCGTCGGGAGCGTGGCTTCGGAAGGAAAGGTTGACGTGGGTGGTAGGTGTTCCAGAGATATCACCGGATGGGCTGAGACCCAACCTCTGTGGGACTTCGGAATTAGGTTCCTCGTCGTGAACAGCTGTGAGCGGAAATGAGGTTTCAGCGAACGGGAGGAGGACTGTGAGGTGACAAACCAGAGACCATGCCGCAGCCTGATTGTGCTTTAGGAGGAGGGGACGGTGCCTCCTGCCGGGCGCCCGCTGAGCGTCAGGCCCTGGGCCGCCTCAGACACATGAGAGGTCTCGTCATCCTGCCCAACCTTTCTTTTCGTTACGTGTAGATTTTTCTGCCCACGGCCCTCTTGACTTGTGTGTGCCACGTGCGTGGTGTGGGAGGACCTCGTGGCCCAGGGAGGAAAGGGGTCCCCTTTGAGTCCTCGTGACAGAAGTCTTATTCTTTAGCCCTTAGGCATGTGAGGGGGGTGCCGGTCGGTGGGCTCTCTGACACCTGGCGCCCTCCGTCCCGGGAACCGAGCCCCTGCCTCACCCTCCTTCACCACCAGGCCCGGTACGAGAGCCAGCGGGTCCAGCTGGAGTCGGACCTGGCCGTGCGGCTGGAGCAGCGGGTGACAGAGCGGCTGGCTCAGGCCCAGGAGAGCAGCCTGCGGCAGGTGGCCTCGCTGCGGGAACATCACAGGTGCGTGGCCCTCACCGGGTCCCCTGGTGGGCAACGTCACACGTCCATGTCCCCTGCGGTCCCTCTGCTGGCTCCGAGCCTGCTGGCTGCCATCGGGCCCGGACCGCGTGTGTCCGGGGCAGAGCTGCCGTCGGGTGTGCGGGGAGGGCGCGGGGGCCCATAACTGACGGGTGCGACAGATCTCCAGCCCCCTGGCCTTGGTGGGGACAGTGCCGAGCTGTGACCTGTGCCGTCTCCAGAGCTGCCCCGAGGCCTCGAACCTTCTCCTGTGCCAGATCCCTTCTCCCCTCCCTGGAATCACCGTCCCGTAAATCTTCGCCGCGGCATCTGCTCCCGGGGTCCCCGTCCCAACACGCCAGCTCTGTCCTTCCCCCTTTCCCGAACCCACCATGCCTCGGCCGGGCCGGCCGGCTCTCGGCCTGTCACACGCACGCCTTCCGCCTTTTCTCCCTTGATGGCGTTCGTCTCCAGACTCAGTCCTCCTTCCTCCCCCTCGTCCCCCCAGGAAGCAGCTGCAGGACCTGAGTGGACAGCACCAGCAGGAGCTGTCCGCCCAGCTGGCTCAGTTCAAGGTGGAAATGGCAGAGCGCGAGGAGAGGCAGCAGCAGGTGGCGCAGGACTACGAGCTCAGGTACCGTCCCCACCGGGTCCCTGCCAGCCCGGAGCCCGCTCCCCCCGCCCCGCCCCTGCAGGCCTGTGCGCGCTGCCACCGGACCCCCGCCGCCTGGCCTGCCATCCCAGAGGCCGCGCGCCCCCGTCCCGTCCCGTCTCTCGTCAGGCTGGCCCGGGAGCAGGCGCGGGTGCGGGAGCTGCAGAGCGGCCAGCGGCGGCTGGAGGAGCAGCGCGCTGAGCTGGTGGAGCGGCTCCAGGCCATGCTGCAGGCCCACTGGGCAGAGGCCAGCCAGCTGCTCGGCGCCACCACCCTGCCCCCCGACCTCCCGGTACGCACGGCCCGCTCTCCCGCTGCTAAGTTCTGTCCTAGGGCCTGCCTGGGGGGAGGGGGACCCGCCTGTGTACCTTCTCGAAGAGGAACTGCCTCCTCAGAGGTCTTTTTGCCACGGTCACGGCTCGCCCCTACTGGCCCCTCGCCTTGGGCACGGCTGTCTCCTCCCAGCCCGGGGGGGGGCCGGGAGGGGGGTGAGTGGTACCTGCTACCAGTCCTGCCGGGTGGCCGCGGAGTTAGGACGCGAAGGGCCGAGAATTGTCGCCCAGTCTTGCCCCAGAGTAGGGGAGGGGGGGGTCTCACCCCAGCCCTTCTTTCTTTTCTTTTTTTTTTTTAATTTTTTTTTAATGTTTATTTATTTTTGAGAGAGAGAGTGTGAGCAGGGGAGGGGGGCATAGAGAGGGAGAATCCGAAGCAGGCTCCAGGCTCTGAGCTGTCAGCACAGAGCCTGACGCGGGGCTCGAACTCACAAACCGTGAGATCATGACCTGAGCCGAAATCGAAATCGGACGCTTAACCGCCGGAGCCACCCAGGCGCCCCTCACCCCAAGCCTTCTTATGTTGGCATCTCCTACTTCCTTCTCATAATTACGAGATTTTTATCTTTAAGCGAAAATATTTTTTGGAATAGACAATAATATGCACGTGGTAAAAGCAGAAATCCAAACAGTTCGAGGAGGTGCACGGTGAAACGTAATCTCCATCCTGCCCTGCACCGCGGTCTCTGGGCACGCTCCGCTCTCCCCAGAAGCAGCCCCTGCTCCTGACTTGTGTGCACACCCCGCCCTCGGTGGGGGGCCTTCCCCACGTGGCTGTGCGACTTTTCATTTGACCACGTGTTTGTCGTGAACATCAAAGTCGTTTCCTGTATTCTGTTTCTACTCAGCAGTTCTCAAATACCGTTCATCCATGCCTTTGTGCAGGCATCTCCCTAAAGTCTCTAGAAATGGAAGTTTAAGGTCGAAAATACACATTTTTAACTTTGATAGAAATTTGATAGACATTACCAAACCTCTTATTTGGAATCTTAAGTTTGTAATCAAAGCGTCTGGGCCACATCTTGCCTCCTTAAATGCACAGGGCGTTGATCCTTGTTCTGTGTCTGTCTTGTGCCCAGGTCCCCACCACCAGCCCCTCCAGCCCTGGGCCTCAGGAGCCAGAGAAGGGCGAGAGGAGGCTCTGGACTCGGCCTCCCGTGGCCGTGGCCCTGAAGCCCGTGTTGCAGCAGAGCCGGGAAGCTGGGGCAGAACAGCCACCGCGGGTCCTCCGCAGCCCCTCCCCAGACCTGAGCCCCCTGCTGGGCCCCCCTTTCCAGAGCCAGCATTCCTTCCAGCCCCTGGAGCCAAAGCCGGGCCTCACTTCGTCTGTTACCTCTGGTAACGGGGGACAGAGTCACTGGGGTGCCCCCTGTACATGCACTGCCTGACTGGCTCCTCTGACCCAGCTCCCTGTCTATCTGGGCGGGGCTTGAGTGCTTGGTTCCCCAGATGTCTCGGGGACCATAAGGTGCAAGGAGCCGAAATCCACTCAAGTTGGCTCAAATAAAGGGAGTGGGAACTCGCGGGGGTCGGATGTCACTGGACTTCAGGAGAGCTGGCGTCGGGACCAGGGGCGTTCTCCAGGCTGATTTGGGGCCATCCGGGCCCTTGACTCTGCCTCTCCCCGCACATCTTCCGCTGGTAGAGCAGCACTCTCTCTCAGGTCTTGCTCTCGTGACGTTGGTTCGCGTGTGGGTTTGACCAGCTGTGACGCTCCAGCCGATACTCTAGACCATCTTTTTTTTTTTTTTTTTAATTTTTAAATGTTTGTTTATTTGGAGATAGAGTGTGTGCATATGCGTGTGAGCGAGTGGGGGAGGGTCAGAGAGAGCGAGAGAGAGAATCCGAAGCAGGCTCTGCACTGTCAGCACAGATCCTGACGTGGGACTCGAACCCACAAACTATGAGATCATGACCTGAGCCGATATCAAGAGTCAGGCACAACCAACTGAGCCACCCGGGGGGGGGGGCCCTAGACAACCTTCTAGAGACCTCGGTGTCTCTGTTTCTTGGGTCCAGTTCAAGGAGAGGCGATCTGATGGGTTGGTGACCACTTCTTGGACTGGCTGACCTTGAATGTGGCTCTCCCTGGCTCAGTCAGCTGCGACTTGGGTGGATGGGGACGCTCTGCGTGGTGCAAACACGACCACCAGCTCGAGTGAAGAATGAGGGCTGACTTACATCAGGATTTTAAATCCAAAAATTGTGTAACCATAGTTAAAAAGAAGGAGGGCGTGTTCTGGTGAGGGGGACCAGAACATGTCTGTTAATCGTGAGCCATTCTGAGTATTGGTTTCTCTACTTCGAGGAGTTGATGGTAGGATTAATTTATTCAGAGCCTGAGCCCCACACCTCTCTCCTGTGTCCACACTTTGTGGAACTCAGCTGTGCCACCTGCCAGTCGCCCCCCAACTTTCTCTCTCCAGCTGTTCTAAACGTTGGTTGTCCTCCCCCAGCTGTGATGCCCTCTTACGTTACTGGGCCTCTTTCCTCGGGGGCATTTGGAGGGTTGATTTGTGGAGGAGTCCCCTCCCCGCACAACACACGCTGGGCCGGTTCGCTTTCCAGCCGGGGCTTTCTCTACCACCGGCACCTTCCACCCCGATCACCGGCCAGAGCGGCCGTTCCCTGAGGAAGATCCTGGATCCGACGGGGATGGCTTCCTAAAGCCGGGGCTGCAGCCCCCTTCCCAGCTGGACGGCCTCAAACATTTTTTGCACCAGGTAAGCGAGGGCCCACCCATCCTACCTCGTTTCCTTCTCCCCTTCCTCGTTCTCTCTCCCCTCCAGGAGTCCAGGACGGTGGCTGCAGCCGCCTTTCGGAGCTTCTCTCGCGGGCTGTCTCGATTCCCATCGCCCGAGTTCTGGAAGGCGGCCATCCCTGGCCCTTTCTTCCCTCTGCCTCCCTCACATTCCCAGGGCTCTTTCTTCACCGGTCCTCAGGGAGCCTCACTGTCTTGTCCCCGCAGCTGCTGGAGATAGTACCGCAGAGCAGCGAGGCCCCCTCTGTTGAGCTGTTGCCCCCGAAGTCTGGTGAGTGGGGAAGGTGGGAGCCGCGGAGGCGCAAGAGCCTAACGGAGGCGAGGCGATGGGGCTTTCTCGGCTCCTGCTCTGTTTCCCGAGCCCTGCGCCTCTTGCCTTTTGCTAGGCCCCCTGACTGTCCCGTCTTGGGAGGAGGCCCCGCAGGTGCCACACCTCCCGCCCCCAGTTCATAAGACTAAAGTGCCCCTGGCCATGGCGTCCAGTCTCTTCCGGGCTCACGAGCTTCCCTCAAGCCATTCACAGAGCAGCGGCCTCCGGGCGGGCTCCCCAGAGCGCGATGAGCGGCCGGGAGGTGAGGAGGGAAGGTGCTGGCTGCGGGGGGCCTGGGGAGGCGGAGCGAGGGCCCTGGCGTGACGAGCGTCACCGGTGCGCCTCAGGTGGGGACGGGCTCGCACCCGCGCGGCAGCTGATGGACGTGTCGCAGCTGCTACGACTGTGCCAAGCTCGGGGCTGGGGGGCTCTGCCCGCTGAGGACCTGCTGCTCTACCTGAAGAGGCAGGAACATGGCAGGTACCAGCCTGGAGGGAGGGGAGGAGGGTCAGACGGATGGAGCCTGGACCCGTGGGAGACGGCCCAGGCAGGGGAGGGAGGGTTGGGTGCTGTCCACCGAGAGGCATCTGTTCTCTTCCGGGGCAGCCGGAGCGGGCAAGCGGAGGCCCAGCCGTCCCCTCTGTTCCTCTGCGACTTGCTGCTCCCGCCACTGTTGGTTCTTCTTTCCGAGAGACTGGGGAATAGCTTTCCCTCCGATGTCGGAGAGCCCCCCGTCCTCACCCTCCATTTGTGCGGCAGGACGGACAGCCGAGGGGATAATGTCCCCAGAAGGAACACGGACTCCCGCTTGGGTGAGATCCCCCGGAAAGAGGTGAGGGAAAGTGAGGCGGGGGCGAGGGGCGTGCAAGGGCCCTCACCCACTGGTTCCTCCCCGGCCGGCTCCTTGTCTGTTGCCTCACCTCTGTTTCCTGTCTGTCTTCTGTAGTGTGTGGTCTCCCCTTGGCTGGCTGACTGTGGCCCTCTCCATGCCCGGTGCGTTTCTGGGGTGGTGGGGAGGCTGACCCCCTTCTCTCCTCCCTCCCCTCCCAGATCCCCTCCCAGGCTCTCCCTCGCCGCCTGGCTGCTGCAGCCCCTAGGACAGACAAGCCTCCCGCACGCAGGAAGGGCGGGCACCCGGCCCCCAGCAGCACGAGGAGTCGGGGGGGCATCTGGAGATGAGCCCCTCGTCCTGTCTGCTCTTCTCCTAATAAATGTTCCAGAGTCTGTATTCGGGTCTCTGACTCCTCGGAATTTGACAAAATGGAGATTTTATAAGAAGCTACTTTGTAAAGAAACCTCATTCTATTTGAGTATGTTTTTTACATGTTACACGTTTGTTTTCTCTTCGGGGGAAAAGACACGAACGCTTCGAAGAAAGCCCGCCTCTGGCTGGCTTTGAGAACACTCAGTGAGCTTAGGCCCGGCGTGTCACGAGCGGAGCATACAGGGTGATTGGCTGTGGTTGGGAGTGGAATTATGGATGATTCTAATTTTCTTCTTCAGACATTTCTATATTTTCCACATTTTCGAAAGCAAGTTTGTATTAATAATCAGAACAGACAAACTTTTAATAAAAGAGTAAGTTAATTGTATGAAGAGTTTGAGTAAAAATTTGATTCATGGGGAGGCTTTTGGCTTTGAGGAGCCGTGACCCTTGCGGACTGCGTTAGCAGGGTGCAGACTGACCGTGCGCTCCGGCTCCAGGAGGCGGGTTACAGACTAGACCGCGGGCCAGGAGGAAAAGCCACTCTTGCAAGACCTGCCGCCTCGTACTCCCCAAAGCGAGCAAAGAAACAATATTGAAGAGAAAAAAACGACAGGTACGTGCACCTGGGAGGCCCCGGCTTCACAGCACAAACCCTTAAGGGCACGGAGTAGAGTTGAGCTCAAACTGCAGGACGACACCCAGGGACCCGGCTGAGGGCAGCGAGGACAGCAGTTGCGGCCCTGCGGGGCTGGCCGTGCCCCCTGCGTGTGGAGGGCAGCGCTCACCAGGCCTGAGGGGCGCGAGGCCCTTCCCTCGGCCCCCACGTCACTTGCTTGGCTGCAGAACCGACGTGAGCGCACATGATTCACCGTGTCGGTCAAACGTGTGGGTCTTGTCCCCACCGCCACCACGAAGTCACTGTAGCCCCCAGGGGAGGGGAAAGGAAGACAGACAGTGGTCCTCGCCCCGCCCTTCCCAAGCCCCGTTTCTGCCCCCGGGGAAATGTTTGCTCCGCTGTTTTTTTACCCCAAGTGCATAAAACCAATTTGAACAAACTGTGATTTGTGCCACACCGTCGCCACTGGGAGGAGGCGGTTCTGTGCCACTTTTCAAAGCTGGTAGAATGAACGCCGAGCCTCACCTCGTTACCTCCTGGGTTCTGACCTGCCGCCATCAGCCGACGTGCCCCACATTTTTCTTGACGCGAGGGACGGTGTGGAGAATGTTGCCCAACTCTCCGGAACAAAATTAAGTCAGCACAGTGCTGACTTAACCATTTTGTGAGCTAAATCTAGGAAAGACCACTTCCGTTTTTAAAAAGCTATATCGGACCCACATTAAAAGCCTATTCCTTCACTGAAGGCCAGCAAGGAGGCCGGGGAGGAGGAGACCCACAGACAGGCAGCCCCCCACCTTTTCCTTCCATGATCATCTCGGGAATATTCCGAGATGCGGAAAATGAGAGACTCTGCAAGTTCTAGAAAAGCCCACGTGCAGGGGAGGCGGGTGCAGCCTCTCACTCGGGTTTCGCTTAGTGTGGACAGCATGTGACGTGGGACTTTGTCTCCTGAGAACTCCCACGGCCCCGTGAGGGTGGGGCGGGGGTTCTGGTGGTGGAACAGGCCGGGGTGAAGACTGAGCTACCCCAACAGCCCCAGGGGTGCACTGGCTCTGGGGCAAAGCGTATCTGCCTGGTAACCGCCCGGAGCAGCGGGGTGGTCCTGCTCCTTGTGGTCACCCGGGGTCGCCGGTTCTTTGGTCTCCTCGCTCTCACCAGGTCAGCGTCCACGGTTGTGTGCTTGAAGCCGCATCGTGGTCCCGTGGGACTCCCAGCTGCCGAGGAGGGCAGAGAGCCACGCCCGGTGTTTTAAGTTGCGTACTTGGAAATGCCACACATCAGTATGGCTTCTAGGTCACTGGAAACAATTGCTGAGACGGCCCGTGTCAGCCCTCGGCGCTGACCCCGCGCGCGGATCAGGAAACCACTCACCCCATGGGTAAATGACCAAGGAGCTCAAGCGTCGTGGGGGCCTTGGGGCAACAGAAACTCCGCCTGCGCTCTGCCGGTGGAGGACCCAGGAGAGACTTGGCAGACCCCTCCGGGAGACAGTCTGGCATTACCTAGCAAAGGTGGGGACGTCCGCGCTCTAGGACACGGTGAATCTGTCCCCCGAGACGTGCCCGTACGCACCAGGAGAGCAGCACGAGCCTGTGGTGGCAGAAACCTGCCAACTGCCGGGTGTCCGGCCGCAGCGGTGGCCCCCACGCAGCAGCCCAAACGGACGAGCTACAGTCACGCGCATCGGCGTGCATGAATCTTGCAAACGTGGAGCGGGAAAAGCTGGTTGCGGAAGAAAGTGCACAGTACGCTGTTTACGTCTCGTTTGAAAGCAAGCGGTCCAATCCGGCGTGGGGGTGTTGGAGCCCACGGGGGTGAGTGGGGGCCCTGGCAGGGGGCAGGGGGCGGCCTGGCTCGGTGCTGGAGGTGAGGGGCCGGCAGGCGTGGGAGCGCGGCTGGGCGACGCAGGGCATCTGCCAGAGACGATGTGCTGGCGGATCGTCACATACAGCAGGCGGATCAAGTCCGGGATTGCGCTGTGGACAGCGGGGGGCTGGGATTTTCACTACGGGAGAAAGGGTTTACAAACGCGGGAAGGGAGAAAACTAGAATTCTGTGGTGTTGGATTGGGACTCAGTGCGTCGGTGTGGACTCCCGGCCTCACACGTGTACAGATGGTTCTGGAAATTCAGACAGGTAGATTGGTGTGTTATATACGCATTCACATATTCCCCCAGCACACCCCACCCCTGCTTAGTTTCCCAAGAGTGTTCTAATTATCACAAAACCGTGGCATCACGGAATAGAAATTCGTTCTCACAGTTCTGGAGGCGTCGGCAGGACGTGCTGCCCGCAGACGCTCGGGGAGGGTCCTTCCTCACCTCCTTCTGGTTTCCACTGCTGCTTGTGAGCGATCCTCGGCGTCCCTTGGCTTGTAGACACACGATGCCACTCTCTGTTGTCACGTAGGGTTCCTTGTCCCCCTGTGTCTTCACCTGGCCTTCTTATAAGGCCACCAGTCATTGGATTTAGGGCCCGCCCTAATCCCGTATGACTTCACCTTCACTGATCACATCCACCTTCTTTCCAAATAAGGTCACGTTCAGAGGTATTGGGGTTTAGGATGTAAACATATCTTTTGGGGGGATACGATTCAACCCATAAAAAGCCCGTTAACCATGAACACGCCTAGCATCCGGCCCTTGCCTTTTAAACACCATTCTGTACTAAAAAGGAAGGGATCCTTGGGGAAATGACCGGCGCCAGGTCTGCATCAGGGAGAGGACGAGGTGAATCCGGACACTCTCTGTCCGGAGATACCGTCCGATCCCACAGGCTGAGGGCTCAGTCCCACATGACTGCCCCCCAGTTCAGAACCAATTGCGAGTAAGTGGGTGCCCAGGTTACCCACAGTTGCCGTCTGATTTGGCTGCAAGTAGGAGGTGCCCATGACCCCCTCGTCGGGTTCCATTAATTTGCTAAGCTCCCAGTCGTTGCCTGGTCTTCCCGGTGAGCGGCCCCCACCAGGAGCCCACCCAGGGTCACCTCAACAGAACCCAATATCCCCCCCGCCACCCAGGAGCTTACAAGGGTTCCAGAGCCCTGTGTCAGGAACTAGGGGGCTGAGACCCACATATATTTGTCTCTGACTTCACAATAGTGCTCTTTGGCATTGTTTTTTCTTTTGCTGTATCAGAAGCCTCAAAAAAAAAAAAATTTTTTTTTTTTTAAAGGAGGTGTCCTGGGTTTCTCCCTGTCTTCTGAGATGCTCTCACTAGGAGAATTTTCACTCGGTACTGCTTTTTACCGTTTGAACTCTGTTTTTACCACGTACGTGGATTTTCTTTTAAAATTCGAATATAATATCTAATAGTTGAGCGTCAGGGAACAAAACGTCTCATTGTGTCTGCGCTGAAATGATTTAAGGCTGGCTCTGGGCTCTAAAGCCAGGATGACTAACCGCACGGTTTAACCACGCGGTGCGGACCCAGCGCTGGTGGCTGTGGCCGGGCCACATCAGTGCAAGAAGTCGGTGCTGCCGACGTTGATAATCATTTATCACCCCTGCCTTTTGGGTTGACTGAGGAAGAAAGACCAACAGCCACAAATTAAGTGTTTGTGTGCAGCATAATATTAAGGCTCCTTTTGCACTGGGAGGTCTTTGGTGAGGGTTAAATATGGAACATGAATATTTATAGGTTGTATTAGCCCGGGTTCTCCAGAGAAATGGAACCCACAGGATGTGTGTGTGTATGTAACTAAATACGTGTGTATGTATATAAAGAGAGAGATTTATTTGAAGGAATTGGCTCATGCAGTGGCAGAGGCTTGGCAAGTCCCATTCTGCAGGGCAGGGCAGGGCAGCAGGCTGGAGACAGGAGCCAGTCGCCATTCGAGAACAGAGGCTGCTGACCGACAAAGCTCCTCCTTGCCCGAGGAGGCAGCCTTTCTGTTCCGGCCTCCGTCTGATAGGATGAGCCCACCTACTGTATGGAAGGCCCTCTGCTTTACTCAAAGCTCACAGACTTTAAATGTGTTATTTATTTATTTTGAGAGAGAGAGAGAGAGAACAGCAGAGGCCAGAGGGAGAGAGGGAGAGAGAGAATCCCAAGCAGGCCCTGAGCAGAGCCCGACTCAGGGCTCGATCCCACTGACTGAACCGTGAGATCATCATGAAATCAAGAGTGGGATGCTTAACCAACTGAGCCACCCAGGCGCCCCTCAAAGTCTACAGACTTTAATTTTTTTTTTTTTTTGTAACATTTATTCATTTTTCAGAGACAGGGAGAGACAGAGCGTTAGCAGGGGAGGGGCAGAGAGAGAGGGAGACACAGAATCCGAAGCAGGCTCCAGGCTCCGAGCTGTCAGCACAGAGCCCGACGCGGGGCTCAAACCTACGAATCATGACCTGAGATCATGACCTGAGCCGAAGTCGGAGGCCCAACGACTGAGCCACCCAGGCGCCTCTGAAACTCTACAGACTTTAAATGTTAATCTCAAAAATGCCTTCACCGCAACGTCTAGAATAACGTCTGACCCACTGTCTGGGTTCTGTGGCCTAGCCGTGTTGACACATCAAATTAACCTTCACGTAGGTTCTGGACCCAAAAGATGGTTCTCATTCACGACCGTAGAAAATCTCCCAGCATTTCAGGTTGTCCTACAGCAGTCATGCAGAGGCGTGTGTATATTCGAATAACCTATCACCTTTTGTTTAAAAAGAGTAGAAAATAGAGAAGCCCAGCTGTGGATCTTACCGAGGAGACAGCTGAGACCCGCGTGGAAAGCATTAAGTGGGCCCAAAGAAGCAAACCCGTTGCTTTACATGGGCTCCCACCGGGCTGATGCGTAAGAGCGTGCGTCTGTGGGCACACAGTTCAGAACATAACGTTTTTGTTTTTTTTTTAATTTTTTTTTTCCCAACGTTTTCTAAATTTATTTTTGGGACAGAGAGAGACAGAGCATGAACGGGGGAGGGGCAGAGAGAGAGGGAGACACAGAATCGGAAACAGGCTCCAGGCTCCGAGCCATCAGCCCAGAGCCTGACGCGGGGCTGGAACTCCCGGACCGCGAGATCGTGACCTGGCTGAAGTCGGACGCTTAACCGACTGCGCCACCCAGGCGCCCCTAACGTTTTTTATGTCTATTGCTTTCATTCAATCTGAAGCCACTTGAGAACAGAGCCTGTGTCCTTCAGCTTTGTAAAGATTTCCAGGCTTAGAGCACATGGCCCGGCAGAGAGTATTTATGTGCTCCGTTGAGGTTTGTTGACGGAAGTTTAAAATTTTTTATATTCGGGGCACCCGGGCGGCTCAGTCAGTTGAGCGTCCGGCTTCGGCTCGGGTCATGATCTCGCGGTTCGTGGGTTCGATCCTCGGGTCGGGCTCTGTGCTGACAGCTCGGAGCCTGGAGCCTGCTTCGGATTCTGTGTCTCCCTCTCTCCCTGCCCCTCCCCTGCTTGCACTCTGTCTCTCTCTGTCTCTCCAAAATAAATAAACGTTAAAAATTTTTGTTTTCTCTTATAAAGCTTGCCCTTTGCAGAAGGTATACAAAACAAAATTATAAGAAAATACAAATTGCCTGAAATTGTATCACCCGGACAATCACATGTTCACAACAACATCTAGAATATAATGTTTGACGTTTTCTTTCTATTTCTAACGCACATCCCAGAGGCTTCTTTGGAGCTGATGATTGTGGTGGGAATCTCCGCGTCCTTCTCTGGGGCCTGGGGATTCAGTCAGCTGCTCCTGGGGCCCTCTGGGCTGAGGGAAGCTGGGGGAGGGAGGGTCCTCAGACGTTTGTCTCTCTGTCACAGGCAAGGCCTCCGCCCCAGGTTCCTGAGCCTCAGCAAGTCATCCCACCATTTCTGCTCTGGGTTTCTCCACCTTGGGCTCCACCCCAGGTGTCCCCCAGACTTCTCTGGGATTTCGGATTCTGTCCCCCCACCCCACCTTGAGGTTGAGCCTGGTGTTGGGGTGAGGGCCGGGTGCATTCAGCACACACTCACGGTCTCTCTTTCTCCCCTCCGCCTTCCTGTCTTGGGAGAGAAGAGCTCAGCTGCACCCCATTTGCCAGAATCCTCCCTGATTCCCTGCAGGGCCCTGACTTTGGAAGGTTACGAGCCAGCAGACTTTTTCCCTTCCCGCGTTCACACAGTGCCACTCTTTCCCTGAGGCAGTAAATGCAGATACTACACGGAGAATGAATGAGGAAAGGGCTGGTGTTTAACAGGGAAGATGGGGAAAAGGTGGGTAATATTTCAAAATATTATCCTTCTATGCAAGAGAACAGGTCCAACTTATACCGCGGTGCCATAAAACTTATTTTGAGCCAAAGACATTTGAGAATTAACAGATGCGGGAAGGGGCTTCGTCTGAACCCTCCCTGACTAAAATCTGACTAAAAGCAGACTATCTGGGAGGTGATGCTGTCATAAACCCCCTCTTTGGGGTGGCTTCCTTCCCGAGAAGGAGATCAAGCATGAAACTATCATAAATCCCCTATGGGGAGGAGTTTCATGGCTTTGGAGGAGATAAAGAAGACCACTGAACCTACATACACAAGCATTATCACAAACTATCTTATCTCCCGCTTTGTTTCCAGAGAAGCCCATTTGTTCCTAAAGAAACCCATTTGTTCTTTGAATAGAAGCCTTTTCCTCCCTTCCCCCTGCTAGGTATATAAACCCCTGTCTTTAGTTATTGAGCCAAATTACTTTCTGTGCAAACTCCTGCATGCATACCTGAATAAACTTGGTCTTTTCTCTTGCTGGTTTATCTTTCCTCAGATTAATTCACAGGCCCCCAACACTGAACCTAAGAGGGTAGAGGAAAGGTTTTTTTTTTCCCCTCCTCAACATGAGTAATGAGTTTAGGGTTTTAGGTAGAATTTGGACTCCAGCTTCCACAGAGGAATCCTAATCTTGGACAACCCACCACCGTAGAGCATTTTCTATCAAATCCCTTAAAAATTATGATGACGCTTGCTTAAAGCTGAGGGAGGAGAGTCACAAAGGAGGCCTGAGGTTTGGGGGAGCACTGAGGCCACTCGGTGCAGATCTCAATTAATCCTAGAAAAAGAGGCCACTAGTGGGAAACATTTGCATGCAGGCCCTGTATTTCCAGGACCAAAGACAATGCGGTATTAGGTCTGCTTTTTCCAATTTTTTTCCCTATGCTTATCTACTTTTGTTTTCTACATAATTGGACTCAGACTTGTGTGCAAACTGTTTTGCACTTTTAACTTATATATGAGTTAAGTATAAGTTCATATTGTGAATGTGACCATTTTTTTTCAGACCATTAAACATTCTCATACCTCCTAAATTCTGATGGCTACAGAATATTACATCACATGGCTGTCTCCTAACTGTGCGTAATAAGTCCCCTGGAGTTGGATAGTAAGGGTTTCTGGGAAGGTCTCGAAGTGATACATTGTTGTTGCATTGAACATCTCTGTACAGAAATCTTTGTGCTAGGATCCTAGGTTATTCTTTAAAAAAATTTTTTTTAATGTTTTATTTTATATTTGAGAGACAGAGCGAGCAGGGGAGGGGCAGAAAGAGAGGGAGACACAGAATCGGAAGCAGGCTCCAGGCTCCGAGCTGTCAGCACAGAGCCCGACGCGGGGCTCGAACCCACAGACCGTGAGATCATGACCTGAGCGGAAGTCGGACGCTCAACTGACTGAGCCACCCAGGCACCCAATCTTAGCTTCTGTCTTTAGGGTGATTTCCCAGAAGTAGGATTAAAGTAGGGTATACTTTTTCACTTAGCTTTTTATTGAGGTGTAACTTGCATAAAGTGTGTAAATCTCAAGCTTGACAAAATCTTACATACGGAAACACCCAGGTGGATGCTGTCCAGACCAAAATAGAGCGTTTCCGTGTCCATCCCTTAGCCCCCTCCCAGTCAACGCTCACCCACTCCCCAGCAGTGGCCACTGCGACCAGTCACCAGCGAATATTCGGGCCTCTCCTCGAACTTCGTTGAACTTCGTATAAAGAGAATCATCAACGCACTCTCTCGCGTCTGACTTCGTTGCCTCAGCAATGTGTGTAAGATTCATCTGTGTTGTCGCACATATCAGTTTGCCATTCCGTCTTTTCTCCCCTGCAGTGGAGAATCCAGTTGTTGGAATCTACCAAACCTATCCGTTGTCCTTCAACAGATATTTGGGGCGTTTTGGTTTGGGGATGTTACCAGTAAGACCGGTGAACGTTCTGGTACGTGTTTTTAGTAGACGTGTGCCCTTATTTCTGTTGAGTATTTGCCTAGGAATGGAAATGCTGGCGGGTCTGTTTTAGTTGACAGCTGAGAGGTGGTTTTCCAAAGCAGCTGAACCAGCTTATACGCCTATTAGTAACATGTGAGAGTCCCCATTACCCCCTCTCTCACTTGACATTGTCGATCTTTTTCATCTTAACCATTCGGGCCGATGTGTCATGAAATCTCGCTGTGGTTTTCATTTCCGTATGCATATTTTTATTATTAGCGTAGTTACATATATGTATTGGGGTGCCTGACGGGCTCAGTCGGTAAGTGTGCATCTCTTTATTTTTGAGAGAGAGAGAGAGAGAGAGAGAGAGAGAGAGAGAATCCCAAGCAGGCTCTACGCCACCAGTGCAGAGCCTGATGTGGGGCTTGAATTCATGAACTGTGAGATCATGACCTGAGCTGAAGTCGGACGCTTAACCGACTGAGCCACCCAGGCGCCCCAACGACTGACTTTTTTTTTTTTTCCAACGTTTATTTATTTTTGGGACAGAGAAAGACAGAGCATGAACGGGGGAGGGGCAGAGAGAGAGGGAGACACAGAATCGGAAACAGGCTCCAGGCTCTGAGCCATCAGCCCAGAGCCTGACGCGGGGCTCGAACTCACGGACCGCGAGATCGTGACCTGGCTGAAGTCGGACGCTTAACCGACTGCGCCACCCAGGCACCCCTTGATCTCAGAGTTGTGAGTTCAAGTCCCACACTGGGTGTGGAGCCTACTTAAAAAAATAAAATAAATACATCTTTGTAGAAAATTTGGAAGGTACAAAAAAGAAACCAAAAATTGAAAATCATTCATATTCCCCCCCCCCATCTTCTTCCTTCACTGACTTTCCTGGGTTTGGGATGTGTTCATTGCAATTTTAAGTCTGTCCTGATTCCCATTCCCGCCATCAATACATGAAAAGCACCTGGGCTTTTTTGTTTGTTTATTTGTTTTTTGTTTTTCCTCTGAACTGGAATTCTTTTTTAGATTGTCAATTTGTTGGGGCACCTGGGTGGCTCAATCAGTTGAGTGTCTGACTTCGGCTCAGGTCATGATCTCACGGTCTGTGAGTTTGAGCCCTGTGTCGGGCTCTGTGCTGACAGCTTGGAGCCTGGAACCTGTTTCGGATTCTGTGTCTCCCTCTTTCTCTCTCCTCCCCCGCTCGTGCTCTGTCTCTCTCTTCTCAAAAATAAATACACGTTAAAAAAATTTTTTTAATTGTCAATTTGTTGTTTTGGTTCTATTTAACATTTCTTTTTTTCTTAATGAGGTTGGAGCTTTACAATTTTTTATTGCTATTTATTGCACCTTTCTGTTTTATTCCCTTTGATGAAAGACATTTTTGATCATCACCCATATCTAAAGAATAACATCTAAAAAATAAAAAGCTTATGTGGTAATCTCATGAATTAACAGATATGCAAAAATTCTAGATAAAATTTTAACAATCAGAATATAGTATAATTTTAAAAGGAACATACACTTCAGCCATTTCTGTTTCTCCCCCCCGCTAAAGCTCAAGACGTCAATATGATCAATAATGTTATTGGAAAAAAAATGGTAAAATCATATAATTATTTCTATAAACGCCAAAAGGGAATTCTTTATTGAAACTCTTCCTGAAAGCAATGAGAGGTTGTCTCTTTAACATCACAAAAGCTCTATTGAAAACCAGAAGTCAAAATTATACTTAATGGAGAAACATGAATTATTCCTCTTTGAAACAGGAACAAGACAGGGCACATTATCAGCACTATTTAACTTAGCTCTAAAAATTCTGACAAAGCTCTTTGAGAAGAGAATGAAAGATCTCCATAAAGAAGGGGAGGAAATGAAACCATCGCGTCTTGTAAATGAAATGAAAAGCCCCTCAGAATTACAAGAGCTAATAAATGAAGGGCATCAAAGAAACAAGATATAACACAAACGAATTTAGGAGAGTCTCCATCTTTACAAATGCCCACCTCTTTGTTATTTCTTTCCATTTATCCATTTCTTTTTTCTTATTCTTTAAAAAATTTTTTTTAATGTTTTATTTATTTTTGAGAGAGAGAGAGAGAGAGCATGAGCAGGGGAGGGGCAGAGAGAGAGGGAGACACAGAATGAAGCAGGTTCCAGGCTCTGAGCTGTCAGCACAGAGCCCGACGTGGGGCTTGAACCCACAAACCACAAGATCATGACATGAGCCGAAGTCAGACGCTTAACTGGCTGGGCCACTCAGGCGTCTGTAAAAAAATATTTTTAAGTTTTATTTATTTATTTTGAGAGAGAGCGAGAGAGAGCATGTGAGCAGGAGAGGGGCAGAGAGAGAGAGAGGGAGAGAGAGAGTCCCAAGCAGGCTCCACACTGTCACCGCAGAGCCCAATGTGGGGCTCGAACCCACGAACCGTGAGATCATGACCTGAGGCGAAATCAAGAGTTGGCCGCTTAACCGACTGAGCCACCCAGGTGTCCCAGCAACCAGATTTTTTTTTGTTTGTTTGCTTTTGGAGAAGGGGGAGACTCTGCCTTAGGAAGATCCCCTCCTGGCGCTAACATCCCTTTCCTAACGGCCTTATTGAGTTATTCATATGCCTTATAATTTACACATCTGAAGCATACCATTCATGGGTTTTCATTCTATTTACAGAGTTGCACAAGAACAGACACAATCAATTTTAGGACATTTTTATCACCCCACAAAGAACCCTTGTACCCTTAGCCACCGCCCCCAACCTTCCCATCCCTCGCTGCTCTAAAAAACACTAATCTGCTTTCTGTCTCTATCTTTTTGCCTGTTCTGGACGCTTCGTACTAATGGAATATATACACCATGTGCTCTGTGACTGGCTTCTGTCCCTTAGCATAATGTTTTCAAGGTTCATTCCCGCTGAAGCTTGTATCATTGCTTTGTTCCCTTTTTTTTTTTTTTAAAATGCTCATTTATTTTTGAAAGAGACACAACATGAGCAGAGAGAGAGGGAGACACAGAATCCGAAGCAGGTTCCGGGGTCTGAACTGTCAGCACAGAGCCCGACGCGGGGCTTGAACTCAGGAACCGTGAGATCATGACCTGAGCCGAAGACGAAGACGGATGCCCGACCGACTGAGCCCCCAGGCACCCCCCAAGCAGTATTATTCAGAAAAGCCAAGCAACAGAAACCGCCCAAGTGTCCATCACTGGTGAGTGTGGAAACCAGATGACGTATATCCATGCAGAGGAGTATTACTTGGCTATCAAAAGGAACAAAGCACAGGAGCACCTGGGTGGCTCAGTCGGTGAAGCGTCCGACTTTGGCTCTGCTCGTGATCTCACGGTTCACCAGTTCGAGGCCCGCGTTGGGCTCTGTGCTGACAACTCGGAGCCTGGAGCCTGCTTCCGATTCTGTGCCTCCCTCTCTCTCTCTGCCCCTTCCCTGCTCTGTCTCTCAAAAATAAGTAAATGTAAAAAACAATTAAAAAAAAATACTGATTGGGTATTTGCGTGTACGTTTTTACGTAGACCTGTGCTTTCATTTCTCAGGAGCACACCTAGGATTGAAACTGCTGGGTCATAGAGTAACTCTGTGGTTAACCTTTTGAGGGATGGCCAGACTGTGTCCGAAGCGGCTGCAACATTTACAACCCCATCCAAAGCAGATGAGGGCTCCCGTTTCTCAACAACCTCACCTACACCTCTCTCTCTCTCTCTCTCTCTCTCTCTCTCTCTGATTCTAGCCGTCCTGCGGGGTGTGAGGCGATGCCTCATTGTGGTTTTGACTTGCAGGTCCCTGGTGGCCAGTAATGTGTTCGACATCTTTCCACGTGCTTGCTGGTCATGTGTAGGCCCTTCTGTAGAGAAATGACTGTTCGGATCCTTTCCCCCATCTTAAAAGGGGGTTATTTTTCTTATCATGGAGTCCTAGCACGAAAATTTAGAAAGAACAAATTGCTAATTCCCCGAACTGCCCAGGAAATTAGACTCACGCCTGACTCATTTCCCAACCCGCTTTTGAACCAGACCAGATTTTTTTTTCCCTTGACACTTGCATATTAGCATTCGTGTGGAGAGAACGCAAGCCAGGTTGAGAAGAGGTGTCCTCTGCTCTCGGCTGGCCGAGCCCTGGGGGAGGCAACGAAAGGTAACCTCCCATAGGATCATTTGAAGAAATAGTACTTAAAAGGTGTCAGCTGATTCTTGACTTTTAACACCGGAGCTGTGTGAGTCTCAGAGCGTCAGCCGAGAGAGCCCCAGGCACAGACAGGGACTAGTCGAAGGGCCTGGAGAGTCGATCTTTGACTCAATTAGGCTGAATCAATCTTGCCATTGAGTTCCCAAGGAAATTCAATTACAGGTCAAGTGTAGGAAGCCCAGTAATTGTGGCTTAAGCAGCAGAAATGGCAGGTGATCAATAGTAGCCTGGGGATGAGTTTGACTTCAAAGCCCCTGAATCTCTAGTGGGCAGGAAAGGCGGGAGAGGGGAGAGAGGAGGAGGCTCCCAGAGTCGGAAGGCCAACCGTCCAGAGGTTTGCCCCAAGCCAAGGGGCCACAGGACAGACGGGGCGCTGAAAATGACACTGCCCCCCATGCCTGCCCGGCCAGCCGCTGACCCGAGTGTGTCACGGGCACAGGGGCCCTCGGTGGGAGCTGAGGGTGGTGGCAGGTGGCCACAAACGATGCTCCCCAGGCTGGCTTCAGAGGCTGAGGCTGCCAAAGTGGGCTGCGCGGGGAGAGCGCGGTCGTGATGAGGGACTGGAGGCAGCTCCTGGGGAGGAGGGGCTCGCTAGGAGACCCTGTAGCCTGCTCACGGAAGTAGGAGACCGGAAGTAGGAGGCCGGAAGTAGGAGACCGACGGAAGTGCCTGCTTCCTCTGGCCGTGACACAGAACTTATAAGAGGGGCTCTGTGGTTGCCTCAAAATCCAGGAGCCGTCAGTAGATGGATAGATTCCACCACCTCAAGACACAAAGAAGGAAAAAAACAAAACCCAGACTTTAGTGCGACCAAAAAAAAAAAAAATCAGAAATATATGGCACTATAGTTTTGCCAGGTGTTGCCATTTGGGGGAGACTGGGGTAAAGTGTACGGGAGATGGCGATCTGCTATTTTTTTGCTACTGTATGTGAGTCTACACTGATCTCAACGTAGAAAGTGTAATTAAAACTCTGCGAGTAAAGTCAAAAGACACACCACAAGCGGTGGTTAATATGTGCAGCTCATGCCACAGACTGAGGGCTAACTCATATACAAAGAGCTTCCACAAATCAAGAAGAAAAAGACCACCACATGCAACAGGGGGGGAAAATGAGCAAAGGATGCAAAGAGTTCACACACACACACACACACACACACACACGATAAAATAAGTTTTTAAGTACATGAAAAGAAGCTCAAACTTGGTTCGAAGAGAAATTTGAGTTAAAGCTATAATAAGGGGGTGCCTGGGCAGCTCAGTTGGCTAAGCGGCTGACTCTCGATTCCCACTCAGGTCATGAGCTCAGGGGTGTGAGATTGAGCCCTGTATGGGCTCCCTGACAGCATTGAAACTGCTTGGGATTCCCTCTCTCTCTGCCTCTCTCTGTCTTTCTCCCACCCCACCCCTCTCCCACTCGTGCTCTCTCTCTCCCTCCCTCCTCCCTCTCTCTCTCTCTCTCTCTCTCTCTCTCTCTCTCTCTCTCAAAAATAAACATTAAAAAAAAAAAAGCAATGAGAGGAGATGAATGAAAAGGACCTCGGTGAGGTCCAAACAAAGGTCTTCGTGCAGCATTCTTGGGATTTTCCTGGATACGAGGTAACTTCTCTTCTGTTCCACCAGCATCACAAGATCCTAAACAAACCTGCTTTATTCGCCAGGGTGTGGAGAAACTTAAAAAGCCAGAAGACAAAGATGACTAAAGCCTCCCTGCAAACTGCCTGAGCCCATGCTCCCACAGTCTAATCGGATAAGGACCTTTTTTGGAAAGGGCCTGTGTCCCTGGGCCCCACTCCTGGCTGGGGACTCAAGGCCATACGCTCACGAGTGGGTGAGACTCTCAGGGCACAGAGAGGAGACGTTTCTGGGACGCATGGGCATCAAAACCCCGGATGCTATCGTTCCCAAACCGTGGTGAGTCCTCACGGGGGCCACAGTTAGCCCGAGAGGGTTCAGGGTTACAGCTCATAGGACGAAAAGTGGAAGCTTGGATGCAAATCGCAACGCCTGAACAGACGCCGTGTGCCGTGGTCTTGTCTCCTTCGCCTGAGCGTGTGACGGGGATGGCCGTCGTGTCTGACTGCAGTCTGCTTCCCCTGCCTGTGAGGGGGCAGGGGAACACGTCTCACGCAGTGAGACGGAACACGCGTACATCAGCACTTCTGCCCATACCGATTGGTCGCGCTCCGTGGGAACCCATAAAATTGCCGGAGCCCACACAGGTCGTCGGTTAGAAAGAGTGTGGAAAGGCAGGCAGACAAGAGAAGATTACCTCTGCAAGGAGTGCCCTGTTTCTCGGGGCTCCTGCGTGGCTCAGTCGGCTGAGCGTCCGACTTCGGCTCAGGTCATGATCTCACGGTTCGTGGGTTCGAGCCCCGCGTTGGGCTCTGGGCTGATGTCTCGGAGCCTGAAGCCTGCTTCAGATTCTGTGTCTCCCTCTGTCTCTGCCCCTCCCCTGTTCTTTCTAGAAAAGAAATAAATATTTTAAAAAATAAACATTAAAAACAACCACCTTTGTGTCAGAATTTCTATACCGTCTTAACGTTGACGCTTGGCGAGAGGGAAAAACCACCTTAGCTTGACCACAGCCAGGCCTCCAGGACCCTGTGAGTCTTTGGCACAGAAAGATCCCTTTGGAACCTTCCCCTGGATTTTACCTCCCCCCCCCCCCCCCCAGCTGCCAAGTACACAGTCGGTGTCTCTTCATGGTCCCTGAGCAGCTCTTCCTGCCCACGGGGTCCTGTCCCTGGGCTTTAATAAAAGCACCTTTCGGCACCAAAGACGTCTTCAAGAATTCTTTCTTGGCCGGCAGCCCCGAACCCCCCATCACCCCGAAACCTCATCACCTCGATGCTTTGAGAGAAGCTCGGAGCAAGAGGTGATCCTGCCTCTTGGGGGCAGTTCCACGGGACGTCTGGACGCGCGAAGCCAGACGTCTCCGAGACCAGTCCTTCTCTGGAACCTAACCAAGTCAAACGGAAGCCCGCAGTCCTGACTGGCCTTGATCTGAGAGAAGGGGTGGGAGGTGGGGGGCTGGACTGACTGCTGCTGACTAAGCTGGCCCTCGTAGGTGTGCCGATTATCTTTCGGCTCCGTTTTTTTCAGGTTACATGTCCCTGACCCCATTGCCAGGATGCAAATACCTTATGCAGGCAGGTCTTATGATAACAGTGCTAACAAGACCCAAATGCATGGTGGGGGGGGGCAGGAAATGACTGGTCTGGGGAAGAACTGGACTGAGCTAACCATCAGCTACGGTGCCAGCAGCCGAGGCCACATGGAGGACAGAGGTCCTCGCCCGGCAGCCTGGCTGAGCTACTGGACAGGTGCCTCGGCTGCCGGCCGTGCCCGTGAGCCATCTCGGGTGCCCAGCCAGCATCGCGGGGAGCAGGAGAGCTGCCTAGGGCAATCCACAGGTTCCTAGAATTACCAATGGCTGTTTGTACTAACCAGACAAGCCGCTAAATATTGGGGTATTTTATTACCTAGCCATCAATAGAGACAACACCTGTTCTTTCCAGTTCCTGAGGCTTCTAGGATTTTTTTTTAAGTTTATTTATTTACTCTGAGAGAGACACAGCACAAGTGGAGAGAGAGAAGGAGAGAGAGGGAATCCCAAGGAGGCTCCACGACGTCACTGCAGAGCCCGATACGGGGCTTGAACCGGCAAAACCTTGGGATCGTGACCTGGACAGAAACCAAGAACCAGATGCTTAACTCGCTGGGCCACCCAGCGCCCTTATGATCCTGCTTTCTTGAGGCGGGTCCCCACCAGCACTTGGGTTTAGCTCTGTCCTCTGCCGAATCAATCAGAGATCATCCACACTCTCCCCGGACTTAACCGACTGAGCCACCCAGGTGCCCCTCAACTTCGTTTTTTCACCCAGGGGCTCCTCTGCTCAGAGGGTGCCTCCAGCCTCCACATACCCCAGAGTCTGGGGATCAGTTGGGAGTCTGGGGATCGGAGCCTTCCTGACTCCCAGTGCTGTTTCAGCAGCACATCATTTGTTCATCCCAGTCCCTGGTGACAAGGGACCAAACTCCAGCTGAGTCCTCTCCCTGGACCGCCCCCACCTCTGAGGTCATTGCCAGCACTGAGTGCTCATCGCAGGGGTCGGGGAATCTCCCCTCCGGCCTGGAGCAGATCCTGCAAGCGTCTGTCCCCATGTCTGCATGATGCCATTCCGTTTTCTGTGTCTGGGCACAGCCCAGCACCTGCTCACGCAGCTCCCAGAAGCACAGCCTGATTTTGTCCCTAGACCCCTCCACCCTCACCCTCTGTGTCCTCCAGAAGGGCCTGGCTCCAACCTCAGCCCCGTGTGACCGAGTCCCTGCCGATCGTGACCGCGTGGACGACTGACCAAGGTCAGGCCAATGGGAGTCAAGAGACTCAATTCTTGGATTTGGTCGAAGCTGTCGGGTGAATGGGGTCCTTGCTTGCTGGATGGAGGGCCAGAGCCCGCGGCAGCCACTTTGCCACTATGAGAGGAGAGCCCTTGGGACAATAAAACCAATCACAGAGGACCGCAAAATCCGAGACGGGTCATCTACATCTGCAGCTGGCTGTGCCTGGAGTGGGCCCCGTCCCTCAAGTTTTCAGTCATAAGACCCCATGGAAGCTTTCTGATGGGGCCTGTTTGGTCTCCAGGCCCTCCCTGCACCTACCAGGAGAATCCGGTCTAAAAGTATCAGAAAGACACAAAGAAACAATTCTTCTAAAAATCTTCAGACGTGGCCTACAGCTCCCCCTAGTGGAAAACATTGTGTTTTCAGCGTCTGGACCCAAGGCCTTCATTTCAAATCACCGCGTCCCCACAGTCTGTCTATATCTAGGTGACCTGGGAACATCTTTCCTAGTTCAAAGAGTACGTAATTTCTGCTGTTTCTAATCTGGATTTCGGACGTTTCCCGTAATACTTTGTAGCTGAGAACCGTAATCCTGAACAAAACATGTTCGTGGGGCTTTCCCAAAACCACAAAGTGGATTTAGAATGCACTAGAGCCCTTAGGAATCCATTTTTGTAACTGTCAGAAAAGCGGGAAATAAGTAGGAAAATAAAAGAAACAGAAAGCTGGAATGTGGTAGAATGTTAAAATCCACAGCCAAGTATAAGTTTGTTGCCTTCTGGT